>NC_140593.1:17979872-19214772 GCF_964204655.1 Triturus cristatus | reverse complement strand
TAAGATTTGCAAAAAATTTAAATTTATTGCAGGAGTAAAATCGCAAGTTATAGCAGTTGATTTTGACCAGATGTATAACTTGAATTAGCTTTTTTGCCTCTTTCTTTTTTTATTGTTGTGTTAAAATATCTGTGGACTTATTGACAACCGGAAGTGGCAAAGGATTGCTATCAATTTAAAGATTCTGAAATCTGATGTTATTTACATACATGAGAGACCCATATAGAGAGCTCCGGTAAACGTCTATTGATGGCCTTGGGTATTAGATGGTTCGCTCTACCACACCGGGAACTTGCACCAAAAAAGGAGATTATAAGTGAAATGAAAAAGCCTTTGAATTGAAAAGAAAATGATTTATCTCAATTATAAAAAGATTGAAGACTTTAAATACATTAATGCAGTGTATGAAGGATAAATGTAAAAGAAAAATAATTGTAAATAGAACTAATTTTTGTGAAATATTTTCCAGAGAAAGGAAGCATACTTCAGTACGGAACCTTTTTTTAATGAAGAAAGGTATTTTCAAGAAAATAGATTACTGCATGCAATTGATACCTGTAGTCATTCTTATGAAGTAAAAAAATGGATTTCCAATTGAAAAAGAAAAGATAGTTCCTAGAAATATTGAACAAGTAATAGCTGAGGAAGTTCAAGGGAGACATACCCAGGCTCCAGTGTTTACATGGGATTGTAGTGGTATTTGTAGTATACGTCAACAATCTATTGATATTTTACTTGATTTCTCAAGAGAATATGGAAGAAAAACTGTGAAACAGAAGATTTAGATGTTACAAGGACTAGATCCTTGCAAAGTGAGAAAATATACAGGGATGCAAGGTCATTCTCTGGCTTGTCTATCTGTGAAAGTGTGTCAAAGTTGTTTTCATCATTTAAGAATGTTAGCAGTACATCATTGCGAAACGCGAAAGTTAGTTGGAAGAATATACTATGTGAAAAGTCCTGCATTATATTTAAATGAAATTAATACAGTTCTTTTCCAGGGTTCAGTGTTGGATGTAAAAAACAGTTGGTGATGATATAGACTTATGTTTCTTTGCTGGTCAAGAGGAAGTGAGAGTTTGATAAGTGTAGGTGTTGAAGAACGGATGAAAGATAGTACTGATGTGAAGTTTGAAAAAGAAATAACAAAGTTTAAAGTAGTGTCTGGTGTAAATCCCAACTATGTTTGTATTTTTGTCGAAGTTCTCATTATAAAATTCAAACTAAGAATGTAGATGTGCTTTTAAAAAGTGAAAACGAAAACAATGATAAATGGAAATAATTTGCTGCTTATCTGTTTGTGGAAGGTTGTTTTGAGTTAGGTACTGTACAATGTATTTGTAAATATTGATACAATAAATTAGAAGAAACAAAATGCCAGCTAGAGCTGTCCATAATGACTTCGAATTAGTAGCTATACCGCCTGAACTTAAAGATTTAAATAAATATGAGGCCATCCTTATTCAATCTGTGCACCCTTTTCAGGCTATAATTCGTATGGAGCCTAAAACAGGTAAGCTGCCTCCAACAGATCTACAAAGAGGTTTAAAAGGAAGAGTTGTGTATTTACCTTTAGATTTTAAGAAAAACGTTGAAACTGTTGGTGTAGAAAGAGAGGATACTGAACCTGTAGTGATTCTTGAGAATGGTGTACCCACAAAGAGTCAGAAAATATGGCAAGAGTTAGTAGATGTGAGGAAAGTCCAAAACATTATATTTGGTGCAAAACAATATTTAGAAAAAAAGTGTAAATGTAGAAGAAGAAGAAATGACTTTAGAAGTTGAAACAAATATTTCAAGTGGACAAATAGAAAAAGTAAAGAATTCAAGAAAAGAAGAAATTTATTAACATTATACTATACACCCTCTACATTCAAAAGAACTGATAGGAGATATTATTGAATTGTTCCAGATGAAAAAAGCAAAAGGAACTCCTATGAGTGTGTGAGAAAAAAGTTTGGAAGCTCATTGTTTTCCACAGCTGTTCCCTACTGGAAAAGGTGGACGATATGATGAACGACCAGTTCAGATTCAAGCTTCAGGTTATCGTACTTTACGACTTTTCTCAGAAGAACCAAGATTTCATCAGTGTATTCCATATTTGTTTCATCTTTTATTTGAGGGTGATCTGTCTGCACTTTCATATGCAGTCAACCATATATTAAAAACTGGAACGCATCTTTCACATTTTTCTGCCAAGGAATTTATGGACAAAGTTGAAGAAAGAGACGAACATTTAGAATCACAGTTAACTCGTTCGATGGCATGTCAAAGTGGCACTAATGAATATTGGTATCGATGTCATGGGGAATTAAAATGTATGTTAAGAAACTTAGGAACTCCTACCTGGTTTGGTACATTTAGCTGTGCTGAGTACGCATGGGATGATTTACTGGATTTTCTACGAGAAGCAAATACAGATATAGAAAATATTGAATCGAAGACACCTGGAGAACTGTGTTCCCTAGATCCTGTAAATGTCTGTAGATATTTTAATCATAGATTTAAAGCTATGATGTCTTTCATCTGTAATTAAAAATATCCACTTATTGGCAAAGTGATTGATTTTTATTGGGAGAAAAGAATACCAAGCTAGAGGTGATCCTCATATTCATATGCTTTTATGGATCAAGGACGAACCTAAATTTGGAACTGATTCGGATAAGACTGTTTTATCTTTTATTGAAGAGTATGTTACCTGTGCAATTCCAAAAACAGGAGGACAAAATATCTTAAAACAGCAAGTTTTACGGTTTCAGAGTCATCGATGTGGAAAATATCGTCGACAGAAATATAAGACAAAGGATACATTTTACACAAAATGTCGATTTGGCTTTCCACGTCCAGTAATTTCCAAAGGAAGAGTGAACAGTATTATGTCAGCAGTGAGGCATACTATCACTCGAAAATCAACCAAAAATACTTATAATATAAAAAGAACAGAAGAATCGAAGTACATTAATGATTACAATCCGGTGATTTTGAAGATGTGGAATGCAAATATGGACATACAATTTGTTGCAGATAACTCAATTGCTGTTTATCTCTATGTTACGTCATATATTACCTTTCTGAGAAGACAGAATTGAAAGAAATGTTGGAGGAAATTTCACAGGAAAAGACACTTAGTAAAAAAAGTGTACAGCTTCAGCTTGAAGATGCTTTCACATCAGGACATTGGATCCTACGAATGTTCGGATCGAGTGACATCTGCAAGTTTATATTCAAAGTCAAGAGGAATCATCTGGATAAGTCTTGGTCTTGCTGCTGCACGAAATCGAGTTTTGAAATCTGTACAAAAAATTGAATATTTGGCACTGAATGAAGCAGAAAGTAGAAATATTCTGAAATCAAATATGTTGTATACATACTATCCAAATAGAAGTCCATACCAGGAAAACATATGTCTATATGAAATACTGCAACATTATAGTTTTAAAAAAAAGTTACAGAAAAAATAAATGAAGGAAAATATGCTGTAATTGGATCTGATGGATGTTTGGTAAAGCATGCCAAAGGAAATTTGATTAATCACAGAAATTAAGTTGTGATACTCCAGATAAGAGAGAGTTTTTCTATTTAGCTCTTCGGCAACTCCTCAAACCTTGGCGGACTGATATGGAATTATTTGGAGATTTTGCCTGCTATGAAGATTCTTTCAATGCATGTAAAGAAAGCATTGAATGTACAATTTTTCCAAATGATCTCCAAATGTTGAATGAAGAGATTAATCAATAAAAAACTATTGCAGCTGAAATTGAAGGAGATAGTTCACAAAATAGTCAGTGTTCTGCTCCACAAAGTCAAGATCCACTAGGAGAAGCCATACTTGAAAATGAAGCGGCAATAGCAATGAGTGATATGGAAATGGTGATGCAGCAAGCACAACAGGACAATATTGATTTGGAAAAATTGAAGGAACTTCTGAATATTGAACAGAAATAAATATATCACCAAGTTACACAACAGATACAACATGGATAACTTCATAAAAAGAATGATTGCCAATGTACATCATTTAGACCTATTCTTATGTACATCAGTGGACAAGCTGGAATGGGGAAAAGTATATTGATTAAATGTTTGTCAAGTTATCTACAGAAAACAACGGATTCACATTTGTCTTGCGTTGTAACTGCTCCAACTGGGTTAGCAGCACACAACATTAAAGGGATTACTTTACATCGTCTACTTATGTTACCAGTAGAACATGAAAATAAGTTGGAATACCACAAGCTATCTGGAGAAACTTGTTTCGAAGTTTCAAGAGTACTGAAGAAAATGAAACTTCTGGTAATTGATGAAGTAAGCATGGTGTCAAAAGAAATGCTTGCATTTGTACATTTGAGGATGCAGCAGATTTTAAAAACTAATTACGATGTTTTATTTTGAGGAAAACATGTATTTGTATTTGGTGATCTACTTCAACTCACACCTGTGAAAGGCCAACCGGTATTTAAGACCCTTCTTCATGAAGACACTAAAAAATCATTGGGAAGTATTGGAAATGTGAACATTTGGACTTATTTTGAATAACTTACTAAGAGCAAGCGACAAGCAAATGACGAAGATTATTGAAACATTCTTCAAAATGTTAGAATTGGTGTCTTAACAAAGGATGGAAAATATGCTTTAGAAAGTCAGCTACTAAGAAACTTGTTTCCAAAAGTAAATGTTGCAGCTGAAACAATTTACCGAAGAATTGCAGAAAAGAAATCTATAATTTGCTTTATGGTAACACTGAAAGAATGCTCTACATTCAATAAAGAACTGTTGAAACTGGAGAATGAACCTATAATGAAAATGATAGCTATTGATAAAATAAAACATTAGGAGCAACCATTCTTTTGTCAGAGAAATTGCAGTTAAAATTAGACTCTTTGGAAAAATCAATATCTATGGCTGCTGGTTTGGAAAAGACCTTATATGTATCTCTAAACTGCCGGGTAGTATTACGGCGTAATTTAGATGTTGAGAAAGGATTAGTAAATGGAGCAATGGGGAAAGTTGTTTACTTTGTTAGTTATGCAAATAGAGATGGGATTGAATATTAGAAGATTACATTTTATCAGATTGAAGAGGTGAAACAGATTGGGCGCTGTTCTGTTTGTTTCTTGATTGTAAAAGAGTTGTATGTTCATAGAAAAAAGTTTCCTCTTTGCTTAGGTTATGCAGTGACTATTCATAAATCTCAACATTTAAGTATAGACAGTGCTTTGGTAAATATTGGAAGTTCTGTGTTATAGGAGGGTATGGCATATGTTGCATTGTCTCGAGTGAGAACATTATCCGGATTGTATTTGTTTGATTTTGATGAAGAAAAGGTTAGTGCAGATGTAAATTGTGTAAAAAAGTACAATAGGTTAAGAAGAATCTATGCTCCTAGTTTAGGTGAATATCCTATTCATGAAATATGTTTAATACGTCCAAAATTAAAATATGATAAAGATTTTACTGAGGTTGCAAAGAAAAAAGAATTGAAAAGAATGATGAGTCTGGAAAGAAAATAGAAGAGAACACGGTGGCTAATATTGCAGGATATCAGTTTGAAAATAGTTCAGGTATCAACTGCTATGCTAAGGTAATCATCAACGTTGTGTTTTTTGTAGAAAATCTACAGCATGCAATTATGGAAAATCGAGAAAAAAGATTTTGTTCTTTGTTATATTATATTTTTGAGAAGTTGAAAACTGAGAAAATAAAGGTTCATACTGCTTCTGATGTGCAGAATCTCCTGGATATATATTCTGGTTCTTCAAAATTTACACAGAATGTACAACAATATGATTAGGAATTTCTTATGTTTATGCTTGCAGTATTAGAAGATGAAGGTATACAAATTGAAAATCTGTTTGGACTACGTTACAGATGGGTTCATACATGTGACAGCTATTCATTTTCATCTACAACTAAAATAGACGCTGAAAGATTCATATATTTGACAATGCCAGATTTGAAAATAGTGTCTTTCAACAATTTAGTAAAATCAGCTAATCAACATATGGAATGTACTCAATGCAATTCAGAAATGTTGTCAACATTATTTATGCAAAGATGTGGACAATATATTATTTTAATGCTGCAATGTTGTAGAGCAGATGGAACAAAAGTGGAAACCAAAATAATTTTTTGGGTGGCAGGTCAAGTTTCAATTTCAGGAAGAACTTTTAAAACAGTGGCTATTGTTTTCCACAATGGAGATACTTCAACATCTGGACACTATACTGTATATTTAAAATGCAATAAAGGATGAACCCTATGTAATGATGCACATTTAGAGTATACATTTTGGTTGCCTAATGAATTACCAAATTCATATTTAATATTTTTGATGCCAAAATTCTGAGAAGATGTCAACATGAAGTAATCAGTATATTTTGGATATATTCACCACAAATAATTTCACAAATATCATTCGACCTATTGGGAAGGTGTTAATATGAATTCAGAAGTTCATTTTGGAAATCCTCAATGCAATTGTTTTCAGAAACATCATTTGGTCTTTTGGAAATATTTTCAGAATTGCGGTTTAAATAATTGATTCTGTTTTTAAATGTGTTCGAAAGAAGGTGCTCATATATGTAATCTTTTTATTATATACATTGTTAATAAGGATGTTCATTTGTGAAACTGGAAATAGAGAATTGAGTTTGTAGTAGATATTTTGAAGATAGAGGTGTTTTTTTTAACACTCTTATTGATTGTATTTTTTTGCCCGCTATCACCTGATGATCAAAATTGAAATCACTGTGTATGTGAAATTCAATAGATTCTGAAGACAGCAAAAAAGGCAAATTGAATATGTGATGGAATTGTATTCTAATGTTGTGTTGTAAAAAGTATAACATTATATGTAATAACAGAATTGTTTTCTTCTCTTTTACAGACCTTATTACTATAGTTTAAAATATTTTAAATTTACATTAAAAAAATAAGTGAATATATATTACTATTAATTTGATATCTACTTGGAAACAGGTAAGATTAATTCACCCAGGTGCTATCCTTGCAGTCTATCAAAGACACTGTCACTCCCCATGCCCATCTCCAGTCACCCAGCCAGTACTATATACTAGTGCAATCTGTCCACTAATACCCAAGCACTTATGAATACACTATGCACTATCTTTACAGCACTATAATCATCTAGTTACTAGTCACGTACTTATACAAGGGCCTTATTGTGAACATAAGTACAGCTACAATATTCTGTACACTATCCATACAGACCTCTCACCACCTATATACTATCAATACACTCCTCTAAATACGCAGTTATTACCCATGCAGTGTAGGAATCCTCCTGTGAGTCCGATGCAGTTCTCCAATTATCAACCCAGGCAATACGTAAGCAATTATAAATTCATCATGCACTCTGTTTGCAGCACTGTAATTATTCCAGTTACTAGTCATGTACTTATGGAATGGAGTAGCCTCTTACACAAGTATCTGCTATTATTATTGATAGTAGTTTTCAGGGTGGATATAGTTAGAAATTAACACTGAAAAAACCATAGGTTTCAGGGACGTTATAGTTACAAATTAGCATTTAAAAACCTTTGAACATCACTGAAAAAAGCAATGGTTTCAGGGACGTTATAGTTAGTTGGACAGTTCACTCTTTCAAAACCATAGAAACTTCGCTTTTATAGTTAGATGAGCTAACTATAACTCGTGCCCCCGCAATGCACTGCTGATGATGTCACATATTACATCATTCATGACCGCAGTGACATCACTGATGACTTCACTGATGACATCTCAAATGACGTCACTGATGACATCATCCACGTGACAATCTGATGCACCTCCTTAAACCCTAATATAACCTTTGATACCCCCCCTGTAAAATACAGAGTACCATTTTCAAAACCATCAAGACACCAATACCAGTTACTGGAAATGCACTCTCTAATTCCTAGGTCTACCGACACATGCACTCATTCACCCATACAACCATGCATACATGTACTCAGTGATCAATACAACAATATCATATGCACTCATACACCTATATAGACACTCACACACAACCACTCATCCTAGTCAGTCATGCATAATCATAGTCAGTCATGCAAAGAATCAATCATAGTTCCATTTACTCACCTACACAGTTATACACACACCACCTCATTTTTTCATACAGATACTAACACATAATTGCTCTCTTATATAATCACTAATGCACACTCATCCATACAGTCCCTCCCACAATCACTAACTTTCACATATAGTCATTTATATACTCCAACTCTCACATACACTGCCTTTTATTGTTGTACTTACTTGAACATTCCACATGCACACCTAAAGTCATGCACCCAGTCAATCAACTACTCACACATCTATGCACAGAGTCACACACCCCTCACCCAACCACACACACACTCAGTTTCCCATACAATTATGCAGGCAACTAATCAATAACCCATATAGACTAGGGGTGGGCAGAATTTGCGAAATTCACTTTCGCAAACTATCTCAAAAATGTTGAAAATCTCCGCAAACACGCCGGAAATATCGCGAAGACGCAGAAGTTTTTTTCCCGCCTGTTTGCGGTATTTTTTGCGTGATCACGGCTCGCCAACTTACCCATGCGGTTGCTCACGGGCGCGGTCATCTTGTTTTCACTTGTCCCACCAGCCCGCGATGCTTACTTCCTGTTCTGTGTCGCGCAATGCATGCTCGCGCCCGTTCTCGGTACGTATTTCCTGCTCGGGAACGCTTTTACTTGTTCGCGTTGCTTTTTGTGTGCTCGGGGAGAAAAATATCATGCAAACTTGCGCACGTGGTCGCAATGGGCTCGACCTTCTTGTTTTTCTCTCTATTGCATAGTTCTTTGGCCTGATTTTCAATCCTCCCTGCATCTTTCCAATCCTTTGTTTGAAGCACCTATTTTTTGATCTTTTTTATTTATTATTTCTCTAACTATTTTCTTGCTTCTATTTTTTTGGTTTTTGTCTACTTTTTTTTGTTTTTTAGCTAATTTTTCACTCTTTCTATTGCCTGCTATTTATTTCCTTTACTAACTCTTTTAATTTTATTACCTTTTCTTTCCCGCCCCGTCTCTCATCCCCAGAACCATGTCAACGGGTAAGGCTCGCCGCAGCCAGAGCCGCGTGGTGCCCACAAGGGGTGTAGGGACAGGCCTTATTTGGGGAGGTGGAGTTGGCTGCACTAATTTTCTTTCTTTGTGCAGCGCCACCTCCCCTCAACTCTGGCAGCAGGTGGCAGGCCTGGGTCCGGGTACGGGCTCCGGGAGCGTCGACAGTGGTGGAGGAAGGTGCGCCGGGCAGTGTTGCGCTGCTCTGGGGACCGGCGCACCCAGGCTCAGTTGACGCACCGGTGGTCTGACATCCTGGACCATGAGCAGGACCTGCTGGACCTGCTAGGAGTGGAGGTCCGGGGTCTTGGTGAGTAACTATTTAATTATTACTACTTTGTGTCTGTTCTTCTGCTCTGTGTCATATATTGCGAAGAACTTTTTTTTCTTCCAACCAGCTAGAATGTTGCTGCTTACATTCCAGGTTAATTACGTTTATAAGTCTTCTGTGATTGTTATGACACAGGTGCTCCTCTGCGCTACTACTTATCTTACTTGTTTGACACTTTGTGTTTGCGCTCGCTTAGCGTGATTCTGTAAGAGTTTATTTTAGAGAAATTAAGGTACGTAATGCTATAGTGACTCTAGTCCTTACTTTGTCCTGTCACTAAGAGATAGGGACGGATTGATACTTAGTTTTAGGTACTTTGTATGAGTTTGTAATTTTTTAGTGGTATGCGCGATGCCCCCTCAGTTACGTCACGTGCTGCTAGTACGCCAGTCTTTATTAGAACCTTTTCTAGTTTGTTCAATGAGTGGTGGTAATTGGCTTAGCACTAGCAGAACATCAGCATCAATCAATCAACCCAAAATTTGGTGTATACAAAAAATGTAGTCATATGTCCTCCATTTGACCATATGCATTGTTGAGGACTAAAAGTAGTGGAAATGCATACTTAATGTACAATTGGCACGCCTGGAATAGGTGGGCTAGGTCGGGTGGTACGTCGTACTTAGGCTTAGTTAGTATTCTGGAATCAGAATGGAAGACTGGATTGCTGTTGATAAATGGTAAGTAGTCGATCCGTGAATCCCCCGATACTACTTGTTGACCAGATGAGATCGGTCAATTTAGTTATTGCAATTGTTGTTTACATAAATGTTTTTTGACCGTTCTTTAAAAATATTTTATTTGTTTGACACCATCCATCAATGTTTGTCTCTTTCTTATATCTTTCCTGTTCATCAGCACCCAGGGGCAGGCAGACAGGGAGTGGGCAGTCGGCAGGAGAACAACACCACCAGGAGGACACCAACGAGGGCTCCTCTGCTGGCCCTAGTAAGTCTTCCTGTTTTTAATAATAATTCTTATTCCATAACTTTTACTGCACCATATTTTTCACAAACTATTGTTTCAGTTTCCCAATGCTGTTTTTTACCAACAATTATCCTTCGATCTGTATGGTTTCAGAAATCTTGTTATCCCTGCCTCTGCTATGATGACTCTCAGTACTACTACTACTATCAGTCTGTCTGTACTGTAGTATCTAAGCTTGCCCAGTTGGCCACTCTTTATTTGAAAGTTTGTACATAAAACTCAGATTCACCAGTAGCTCTAGCCATTGAGTCCAGTCCTTTGGGTCGTCCTCTCGTACTACTTCTAGTCTTATTGATCTTGAGTGTTTGTTAATCTTGAGGCTTTGACAATTCACACCAACAAATGCCCAACCAGATTTATTACTATTTTGATATGATAGCCTATAGGACATACAACTACTGTTGCAGGGATTTGGCACATACAGACCTTTGCACAAGAAAATAGGATGTTGGTGATGGTAGATTGGACCTTCCTCACACACCTCAATCAGAAATTCAGAACCCACCACAATCCCCTGCCCGACTATAGTAGTGTCTTGTCATAACTATTAGGTCTCTGAACCCTCCCCCCAAGATACCTAACAAGTAGACAACCCAGAACATAACACACCCAAACTCTCAGTCATGGAAGCAATGCACATGCACACCCTTCCTTTAATTTGCTCACTCGTGTAAGTCCACACCAAATACCACCAAGTCTATGTAAGTTAATTATCTAACTTACTCGCTGCCTCAGCTATACAAGTTTTGTAGCGGGCAACATCAATCTCTGAAAAAGCAAAGAATGTCTTCAGTCCAAATTTTGCACGTGGATCCAGAGTTGTGGCACAAATGTAATGTTCTTGTGACAAAATTTTAATTTCTATCCTTGTATTTTCAGCTAAGCGACGGGCTAAGCTCTCCACCAAGTCATAGGCTTCCCTTTTGTCCTCTACACCTTTGTATGATTCAGACACCTTCTTCAGCTGATGCTCTAGCATTTGCAATAATGGGATAGCTTGGCCCATTGTACAGTCCTCCTTGCTGACTTCACGTATGAAGACCTCAACAGGACAAAGCATCTCAGTCAGGCATTTAATTAGGCTCCATTGCTCCATCTGAAGGTTCATGCCTTTAACAGTAGCATCCCCTCTTTTCCAGACATATTCATTGAGTGGCCTGTACTGCTCAAACAGACGATCAAGCATGTAATACGTTGAGTTCCAACGTGTTGTCACCTCCTGGATGAGTGCTTTGACTGGCATCCTATATTCACGTTGAATGATCCTCTGCTGCTTCCGAGCTTTAAAAGAATGGCTGAAATGAGTGCATATTCTTTGGCAGATGGCCAGTAAGTTGCTAACTATGGGTTCTTTTTTCAGAAAGTCTTGAACTATAATGTTTATGCAGTGCGCCAAACAAGGAACCCTGAAATAGGAACCAAGATCCATGGCCTTAAGTACATTACTGCCATTGTCTGTGGCAACAAAACCAATACTAAGCCCTCTTGGGCACAGCCATTCAAAAACCTTGCTGTGAATCTCTTGCAAAATGTGTACAGCCGTATGAGATTTCTCCATGGCGAACATGGCTGCAGTTGCCTGTTTCCGAGTACCTTTAAAAATCGCAGCTGTGTCAACAGCACCTCGTTCAGATAGCTTATCTCTAACCCCCACTAAAGAGACCCAGTGTGCAGTGATGCACATGTAATCTGTGGCTTGGCAACTGGTCCACATATCTGTTGTCAGGTGGATATTGTGAACAGCACTGCAAACCAATTTCAGCACATCATGATGTAGTGCCGGAACAGCAATTCTTGCGAAATAGGACCGGCTGGGAACCTTCCATTTAGGGCAGATGGCTGATACAAATTCTAGGAAACCCACGCCTTCCACAAATGAAAAAGGGAGAAGGTCCAGCTCTAACATTTTAGCCAGCTTCGCATTGTACAACCGTGCCATCAGTGAAATGTTGCATTTGTTGTTGTGGTTCAGTTACTTACTACTGTACTAGTGCCAACAAAAGATATAGTCTAGCCATTTCTGACTTTTTTTCAAAAAGGGCTATGTTATACTACTGTGTACAGTCACACACTACACTCTCAGGAAGGATAGGAAAGTTAACAAGAACCACCAAAAAAAAATGTAATGGAAGTGGGGTGGACCCTATTTGCCATTAAATTATTTGAGCATCTCATCATCCATGGAGCTGCTGCTGGCAAGGGGGGAGGATGGATGGAAGCAGTAAGCGAATAGAAAAAAACATGCAGGCCTATATGGCAAAAGCAGGACACTAATAACTCCCAACACAAAAAAAGGCCACCAGCCACATGGACACTCACAAATCACAAACAAGCAGGGGGCCTGGGAAACACCAGGAGCTGACAAAGGGCCTATAAATGCCAGGTAAAGGATGCTTGCTAAAGCACACTGCTCTGCCTTTTTAATGCAACAAAATGCAAATACGAAAATTCACAGGCCCCAAAAAGGTCTGCAGGGTGCATGCATTGCACACCAACACACACCAGACACACACAACAAAAGCATGTCTTTAAGACAACCAACATCAGAAAGCCCACCCCAAAAAAACACACTTGCCAACTCAATCCAATGCCATCCATGCCCTAAACGATGTGTAAAGTCAACAGACCACACAGAAACACTTGATTAATACAGCTGTGGCTACCTGCTCTGATCCTACTGGATGAAAGCAGGCCTGTTGGCAGACAAGGCCAGGCAAGCTTGCAGGCCTAGGCTTCTAAATGGCCACCAGCCACAAGGCCAGGCCCAACAACAGAAAGCCCAGCCCAAAAAAACACACTTCCCCAACTCAATCCAATGCCATCCATGCCCTAAATGATGTTTGAAAATGAAATTCATTAAAAAAACACCAAAGGAACAGTTGCTTCATCATGCACACACCCATGAGGCCATGACTAGCTCGGGCCTACTACTGGCTACTACTACCCACAACATTTTTAAAAAAAGGAATGATGATAGTTACCAAAAATAAATTGTAGTCACAACAACTGCAATGCCCCCAATCAAACAGACACAACAACCACTTGCTCGTAAAATATCCAATTAAAAAATCCTCAAATCCAATTGCAATGATGCAGCAGACAAAAAGATTGATCTTTCCAGCTCAAAATCCAAAGGCAGAATGAGCAGGAGATGGACAAAGCACTGGGAGGAGCCTGCTGGACAGGAACAGGAAGTTGGAGATTCTGTGGCACTTCCTCCCTCTCCCCACCTTTTTAAAAAAGGACTCTTTGCACAAAAAAGGACAGCCAAATGTCAATCTGAGGAGTCATCCAAATCATCATTTACAGAAGGTTTTTCATGCTGCTAGAGCTGATATTCTTCTCCAAATTGAAAATTTTACATGTTCGAGTTCTCGAGCTTCACATTACTTCTGCCGGATGTCGATGGCGTGTCCAAAATGTACTTGATCGCGTTCTCTCGCTCCCTGTCGCGTTGGATATGACGTGTTCGGGGTCTATTTCTCCTTTTCGCATTCGATATGACGTGCCCGCGTCCTCATGCTCTCGCTCGCGGTGGAGAATGACGTGTTCGAGATCTCAATCTTCTCATACTCTCGCGGTGCATGATCGCGAGAAGAAAGACGTGATCGTGCAACAAATGACGTGATCGCGAGACAAATGAGGTTAATGCGGGTGCGAACTGTCGCGAGACAGCGCAAATGGCTACCAACAATCCAACATCTCGTGGAGAACGTGACCAGATCAGGAAAACTTGACGGCGAACGCGGGGATTCAGTTAAGGCGATCGCGCGAATGTGAGAATGTATTTTTTTACAGCGCGAGCAAGAAAAAAAGTACCGGTAAGATGTGGAAATTTTGACATTTTCGCGCTTTCCGCGGAACACGAAAATGCCAAATTATCGCAATTTCCGTGAGCTGAACAGAATTTTGTCCCAGACCTAATATAGACACCCGTGGAGCTACTGGTGAACTGATGCAGCAGGTTATACAACAACAGACAGACTGATACAGACATTCACACAGTTTAGTCACTAACCCATGTATTCATTAAGACACATTTAATCACTCACTTAAACAGTGAGTCACACACCTACTAAATCCTCCATTCAGACACTGATACATCCACTCATTCTTCAATAACCTTAGTATATATATAATATAATTTTAAAGAAAAACACATTATTTGGGTGATGTCATCAGTGATGTCTTCAGTAATGTCATTTGAGATGTCATCAGTGATGTTATCAGTGATGTAACTGACCATGTAATGAATGATGCAATATGTGCCATCATCAGCAGTGCATTAGGGGTGTGTGTGTTATAGTTAGCTCAACTAACTATAACGGTGGTATTTCTATGGTTTTGTATGAGTGAAATGTCCAACTAACTATAATGTCCCTGAAACTTATGGTGTTTTCAGTGAATTTCAAAGGTTTTTGAAGTGCTCATTTGTAACTATAACATGTCTGTTTTTTCAGTGAATATATATATATAGTTTGTAAAATTTTAAATAATGAATTATTTTAAAGTAAATACATGTATATGTATACATTATTATGTTTGAGAGATTATATTATTTTTGTTAAGTTTATTTGTTATATTTGGTTAACATATATATTACATTTAATTATTTTTTTTAAATTATGATTTATATTTATTATATTTAATGCATAATATTTTATTTAATATATGCATTTAAATCGATTTTTTTTACATCTATATTGTTGACTTACCTGTAAATATATTTGAGTCGATATTTTTAAAGTCAATATTTTTTTTTCGATATTTAAAACATTGATGTTTATTACATCGATATTCTATCAGTGAACCGTATTAAACATGTTAAAGATACGAAGAACCAGCTCCCAAAAAAAGCAGTGGGAAATCACTACAAAGAAGTGTCTGTATCTCTGTGAAAAGCCTCTCTGGGCAGCGTTGGAGTAGAATGTCGACAATTTTCCCAATGCCAACCTCAGAACCAACTGTCACCAGTTTATTCCATAGGTTGATGGCTAGATCCAGAGGGGGGAAAGGGGAATGTGAATGTGATCAAAAGAAGAGACAGTCGAAGATTCCTGCTTTTATGCCTTCTTGTTTCTCTCTATTTCTTCACTTTGTCTACCACTGATGTTTTCACCACTTGATCTGGTTGGGTGGAGACCTGTCAGGAACTCTCAATATCTGCAAAATAACATTCAACATTTATTACCAACTATGGGGTCTATTACAATGGCGGGCAGACAAAGTCCGCCCGCCACCATAGCAGAATGCGGGACCGTCTGCCCAGGGGGTGCGGCGGTCCCACACCTGCAATTAGGATGCCACCACCACTGTGGCAGTGGTATCTCCCATTCCCAGCATTGTGGTGGGCGGTGCTCACAGCACCGCCCGCCACAATGCTGAGAATGCACGTTGTGCATTGGCATGCACAAGGTGACAGGCACCTTTTCCATGGCCAATGCAGGTGAGTACCATAGGAACCCCCATGTGCACCCCCACCCCCCAAAATTCCGTGGACCCGCTACAGGCCCCCAACATCGAAGACCCCATGCCTTTACATGGCGGCAACTCCGCCATGGAAAGGCTCATCTCTGCCCGCATAATATTATGGATGGCAGTGTCTTGCAGACACCGCCACCATATTATTCAGGTTTTCTGCCCGGTCGACGAGTCGACTGGCGGAAAAGCGGCTGACGGTCTTTCCGTCTGCCGCGGACCCACCAGCCATCCTAATGTGGCAGGGGGTCATTCATGGCAGGATGGCGGGCAGATTGCCTCCACCGGGCCTACGGTGGCTACCGCAGGCCAGGCGAGGGCGATCCGCCCGCCATCCTAATGGGCCCCTATGTCTCTAAACTACCGTTATTATTTATCAATTTGCCTAAAGCCTCTGCCTATTGTTTTTCGACTGAGCGCCCCTCTTCTTTCTATATGTGATATTGTATCTTCATATTCACTATTCACAACAGTATAGAATTGTCTTCCTATTCAAATAATGACAACTGTACATTCCATTATTATATTTACATAACTCCTTTTCTTTCTGACAAAGTTAATAATTTTTCTCTTTTCTTTTTGAGGTACTTGCTTGAACTGAAGAAGACCCAAGAGCACTGCTTTCGATCCGGACTTCAGGTAAGAAGGTTTTCTCTCTCTCTCTGGTACTTATTTTACATGAAGTTCCTCTTGAAAACACTCTAGCAGTTATTCTGATAACTCTAATTTTCTTATGCTGACTACCCTGAGCAAAACGGAATAGAGACACTATTCTTCCAGTAACTTAGTCACATGATTATACTCCACCTCAATTCTTGGAAAGGAAGTAATTACTATCTCGTACCTTGGCCACAAATTGTTGATGATTTTTGTGAAGTACGCTGCGAAATTAAAATGTTGAATTTTCAGCGACGAAAAACGACTCTGACTAACTTTCACGATGATCCACAAAACGCTGCCTCTCATTGAAATACCTCAGGTTAAGTGTGCTAAAAAAAAAGGCTGAGTGCGCTGGTTGTACCATCACTTTCTCGCACTCTGCAGTACTAGAACACTGACTTGAGAGTGGAATTTTAGCGGCCATGTTGGAATTTCGAGAATTCTATCCTTGTAGCCAGGTGCTTCTATACAGCTTCTTCTGGTTTTTGCTCTTGTGTACAACTATATTTAAGGACTGACCTGGTGAAGCCTTAGGATTCAGTCGGGTTCTGACTAGGCCTAGGCAGTGAACTTCACTCCGTTCATGGAGTTAGCAGAGTTTTCTGCACTCTGCACTCCGTGAAGCTCAGAAAGTGCAGAAAACTCCGCTTAGCGATGTGCAGCGGAGTTTTTTCCCCCCTCGCGATCGCAAACGGTAAGTTTGCGATCGTGAACGGTAAGTTCGCGACCGCGAACAGTAAGTTCACGAGTGCAAGCTGCCACTCAGGTAGAATTTCTACCCAAGCAGCAGGAATACCAGCACAAACTGCAATTCGCACTGCACTCCCCGACTCGTGGAACTTCGCTGAGTTTTTTTGTAACTTCGCGGAGTTTCGCGTGGCAACTCGACGGACTACACCTTGGCCCAGTTCTGACAGCACCCCCTCGCACGGACGACTATCCTAGTCATGTTTTATTTGGGAATTTCTAATGGAAGGCTTTTACTTAATGAGGTGCATGAGTATTTGATTTTAGTTCCCAGGACCATGCTTCAGGACGGTAGCTCTTCCAATCTATCAAGAAATACATTTGGCCTTTTCTTGCTTTTGACTCTAGAATTTGTTTCACTTCAAACTCCAGACTAGCTTCAGTTGGAATTGGTTTGGGTGGAAGAGTTGTTCTCAACTCTTCAGGTATCTTTAAGAAAAGTGAGACATGAAATACTGGATGAATCTTTAGTCTTTTTGGTAACCTTTGTTTGCAGTTCTCTGAGTTTCCCTTCCTCTCAATCTCAAAAGGACCAAAGAATCAAGGTTGAAACTTTCTGTTGCCTTTTAGGTTAAGGCTTTCTGAGTTTAGCCAAACTCTGTCTCCACTTTTAAAATCTGGTTCTTTCCTTCTTTTCTTATCATCATAATGCTTGTACTGTCCTTTGACCTTACTTAAATTTTCTATAGCTACCTGATGTATTGACACCATATCTGAGTGTGTCTGTTTCCACTGGTACAGTTAACTCTTGAAATTTCTAAGTCATGTTAGGATGTCTACCATAGTTCAAGTAAAAAGGGGAATAACCTGCGGACACATTTTTAACATTGTTATGTGCAAACTCAGCTGCCCAAAGGTATTCTGGCTTATCCCCTTCCCGTTCTAACAGAAATAGTCTCAGGTACTGTTCCAATTCTTGATTCACCATTTCAGTTTGGCCATCAGTTTCAGGATGATAAGTAATGGAGTACCTGGTCTCTAAGTTTAATTATTTTGTAAATCTCTACAGAAATCTGATAGGAACTGCGAATCCCGATCGGAAACTAACACCTTAGGAAGGCCATGGATTCAATCTATCTGTTCCCCAAATACTTGTGCTAATCATTGTGCAGTTGGTATCCATTTTAAAGGTATAAAATAAGCCATCTTAGTGAAGGTGTCTATGCAAACTAGGATTGTATCATAGCCCTGACTAAAGGGTAAGTCTACTATCAAATCCATGGTCAGGGTGTGCCAAGGACAGGGAGAAATCGGTAATGGTTGTAACAATACAATAGGAGAGTAGCTGTCAGATTTTTCCGAGCACAGATCTTGCAAGTGGCCACATACTGTTGGAAATCTTTTGTCATTCCAGGCCACCATAATACTCTTCTCACAAAGTCTTTCTGTTTTCTGCATTCCTTTATGACCGGCAAATTTACTGTCATGACTGTCCTGTAGTGCCTTCTTTTGCAACTCAGAATTTGGCAGATATAAGGCTCCATCATGGAACAGTAAATTGTTTCAGACCTCTCATTTTATGTCTTGACTGGCCCACTCTTCCATTTCCTCCAAGGTCATGGATCCATAGAAATCCTCTTCTATAGATCTTACATTGGTTGCTCCCACAAACCTTGGGGCTCATTACGATGGCTGGAGGACCTGAGTCCTTCCACCATCGTTGCGGTGTCTGGGACCGCCCGCCAGACATGCAGCCATTCCACCACTGCAATTAGGATGCTCCCGCCACACTGGTGGGTGCATCCAGGGCCATACACAATGTTTAAATGGAATGCACTGCATTTCCCTGCACTACATGGCAGGCACCATGCAGTGCCTGCCACGTAGTGCATAGAAATGCAGGGGGATACCATGGGTACCCCCAGTGCACCCCCAACACAGAGAGGGCCCACAACAGGCCCCAAAATCCAGCCTCCACCTGTGTTTTCATGGTGGGATGACTGCCGCAAAAAGACAGGTGGTAAGGGATATCCTAATCCCTACTTCGGTGCCTGCAAGGCAGCGCCCCAATGCTGGCCTGTGTTTTGGTTCAGCAAGGCGGGCGGAAAAGGACCACCTTGAAAAACCGTGGTGGACAGACTTTCCGTCCGACTGGGACAGATTGGGATTCCCACCGCCATCCTAATTTGGTGGTGGAAATCTCCTGTGTGATGGAGGAAGGACCGCCACTGCCGGCCCAATGGTTGCGGTCCTTCCGCCATCCTAATGACCCCCTTTCTTTGTCTCAGGAATAAGGGTCTGGACCTCAGTTGTCTTCTGTGGCATTCCAGCATCAATCTGGGACAGAGCATCTGCTTTTCCATTCCTTGTTCCTGGTCTATAAGTGATAATTAAATCACAATCTGCAAAGTAAAGAGACCATCAAAGCTGTTGAGGTGTTAGGATTTTTGCTGACTTTAAAAATGTCAAATTTATATGGTCTGTGTACAAGGTTACAGTATGCTGAACTCCCATTAAATAATGCCTCGACTCTTTGAAGGCACCTTTGATAGACAGCTATTCTATTGCCGCTATTGTATAGTTTATCTCCACTGAAGTCAACTTCCTAGATCGATATGCCACTGGATGCAACTGTCCTGTCTTCTTATGCCACTGTGACAATATACCCCTCCTATTGCCAAATCTGATGCATCTGTTTCAACAAAGAATGGCTCCAATGGATCGGCAGGTAGCAGGACCGTGGCTGTGGTAAAATCTCTTTTCAAGGATACAAAGGCTTCCTGTGCATCTTCCGACCCTTCAAATGGTACCTTCTTTTTTAGTAGGCGAGTAAGATAAATTTGCTTTTTTTAAAAATATTGGATACATCTTCTATAGAAGTTTGCACAACCTATGATGCTTTGGACTTCCTTGACAGACCTTGTTTGTCCATGGTGACTCCGACTGGAGTGAGCACAAACCCAAGAAATTCTACAGATCTCACATTAAAGGCACACTTCTCCAATTTAACATAAAAACAATATTCCCTCAGATTTTGCAAGACTCCTCTTACGTGTCCCTCATGCTCTTCTACGGAATTTGAGTATAATATTATGTCATCAATATACACGATGGCACATTGGTCAATGAAAACCTTCAAAACATCATTTAGGAAATGCTGGAATGCTGCTGGGGTTTCCAAGAACGTTAGGGCATTACCGGGTATTCAAATATTTCAAATTTTGTCCTAAATGCTGTCTTCCACTCGTCTCCTTTACGTACACGAATGAGGTGATAGTCTCCTCTTAGGTCAAGTTTGGTATACACTTGCTCTCCTTTAACTTGATCCAACAGCACAGAGATCAAGGGCAGAGGATAATGTTTTTTTTACTGTGATGCGATTGATTTCTTGCTAGTCTATACACAGTCTCAGCACCCCCTCTTTCATTGGAAAAACAAAGAAGAGTGGTGACAACACAGGAGATTGAAACGGCCGGATAAATCAATGTTTTAAGTATTTCTGAATGTAGTTCTTCAAGTGTTGATTTTCTTTTTCCGTCAAGGCGTATGCTCTACTGTAAGGTAGATTAGCACCTGGTTCAAGTTCAATTTTACAATTGTAGGTTCAATTTGGTGATAGCCTCTCAGCTTCAGTTTTGTTGAAAACATATTGACATTTTTTGTATTCTGCTAGAATATCGGTAGAATGGATAACACAAATAGTTGCACTCCCTTCACTTAGCAACATGGATGGATTCTTCTCTCTATGTGAATCATTTTTTTTAAACAATTTTCTTGGAAGATTTTAAAATCCATCTTGATTGTTTGAGCTCTCCTGTCTATAGTGGGGTTGTGCTTGGTGAGCCATGGTAGACCTAAAATGAATTAAAATTGTGGTGCATCAATCACGTTAAACTGCAATGTTTCACAAAGTCTTTCTTGGAAGATGAGTTCCACTGGCTCAGAGTGACTTACAGTGGGACCAGATGATAGGTTTGTTCCATCTACTGCTCGCACTGCCTCACTCTTGATCTTTTATAAGGCTCTTATCCCAATTTTTCTTGTGAATTTAAAGTCACACAAATTTCCTGTTGCGCCTGAATCTATCATCACTGAGAATTCTTTTAACTCTTTCTCTCTAAAGTGTATTGTTTGGGTTAGATGAGGGGATGAAGATTGCAAGGTATTTACCAGTTGATGAACTTTTGGAGCTGCATCTAAATCTGCACTCACCAGTTCAACTCATCTTACTGGTGGTGTTGCAAGTTTCCTTTAGGTATTACCTTCGGTCTTTTTTGACAATTCTTCCAAAAATGTCCACTAACAACACAATATAGACACAGATTATTTTGTCTCCCTTTTCTCTCTCTCTTCTTTTGATAGAGACGCTTGAATGGTTCCGACCTGAATTGGCTCAACTATGGATTAACCTTCCATAGTCCTAGAGCTCTCTATTTTTGCTCGATAAAATCAAGGTGCACTCGAGCGAAAATCATTTCTCTTTTCTCCTCTCCTTTAATTTTGATGACAATCTATTTCATGAACTAAATCTGTCTGGGCGGTTATCTCCGTGGGTCTATTGGGTACTTGAGCGAAAGCGTCTTTCAATTCATCCTTCAAACCTCTGCAATAGACTACTGCTCTTTTCTCTTCTGGCCACTCAGTTTCAACCACCAACTGAATAAATTGAGCCAGATAATCTATTAGATCTTGACTTCCTTATTTGAATTGGAATAACTCATTACCTGTAGCATGCAATGCTTTTCTTCTATCGAAAATCCTGAGAAATTATTTCTTAAAGTCGTCAAATCATACAAGATTAGATCGCTCCTTGAGACTGAGGGCATTGACCAAGCTGCTGCATCGTCCCTAAGATAGGAGAGGATGAAAGCCACTAATGATTGTGTTTAGGGAAATACCGCTGGGTGGCACATGAAATGTAGGTTACACAGAATTAAGAATATTTGGGCCTTTTGTGGATCCCCATTAAATCATTCAGGAGAAGCTAATGAAATTACTGGAGATAGGGAGGGAATTACTTCAGTAGTCACCTTAGGAATTGGATTCTGAGCAGTACTAGCTTCCTCTCCTATTCCGGATAATGAAATTCCACCACCACCTCCTGCAATTAAGGTATTTAATTTTAAGCCCAAGTCGTTGCTCTTTTTGAATTTATTAAGTCTAATCTCAGGCTCCTGTTCTACTCTCTTACTCCAATTACTTCTTCCTGAATGCCTTCCAAAACTTCATTCAGTTTGCTGAAATCAAGGCCATTCTAATCAGACGCTGAATTTTCACGTGGGCACTTCACTCTGTCAGACGCCTCACTGGTCATCGTGAGAGTAAAATGTCGACAGTTTCCCAACGCCCTCCTCAGAACCAACCTCCATAATCGTATTCCATAGGTTAACGTCAGATCCAGAGGGGGAAAGGGGAAGGAGATTGAAAGAAGAGACAGTTGTAAATTCCTGCTTTTCTGCTTTCTTGTTTCTCTCTAATTCTTCACTTTATCTACTACTGACGTTTTAACCACTTGTTCTGGTTGGGTGCAGGGAAGGCATGGCTTGGCAGTTCGGGCTGGACTGTTCCCATGAGGCACAGGGTCAGACTGATTTGCATATGGCCATGTCTGAACTGGGGTGGCAGAGTGGGCTAAAGAACGGTGATGGATCAAACCCAGATCTGTTGACTGGGTGTGAGTGTTTGATTGGTTCTGATGCTCCGTCCATCACCACCCCTTTTTGTACCGCTTTGTTCGCCATAAGTTGGCAGGGTATGCTCAGACGTGAGTCCCTTGCTCACTTTGCCTCTGGATTCAAGCAAGCCTGGCTGAAGACGGCTGAAATGCCTGAAACCGGTCCTAGGAAGCTTGTTTTCGGTCCAGGGAAGGCATGGCTTGGCAGTTCGGGCTGGACTGTTCCCATGAGGCACAGGGTCAGACTGATTTGCATATGGCCATGTCTGAACTGGGGTGGCAGAGTGGGCTAAAGAACGGTGATGGATCAAACCCAGATCTGTTGACTGGGTGTGAGTGTTTGATTGGTTCTGATGCTCCGTCCATCACCACCCCTTTTTGTACCGGTCAGAGAAACAAAAGCGGGGGCCCATTTGGAATCTTCGCCACTATGGGGCCAGTCTCTTCCAGGAGTCCGCCTTCATCCCAGTAGCGCTGCTCAGCCTAAGGCAGTGTCCCGCCGATGGGGTTCCCGGTATGCCCAGCCTCAGACGATTTGCTACTTCCAGTCCCCTGCATGGCTGCTATAATCCGGCAGGGGTGGGAGGAGTGGAGCGCTGCCCCCCCTCGCCAAGTGTCCCACCCGTCTCTTCTTGATGGCAAGCTGCAGTTGGGTCTGTTCCAGTCGCAGGAGTCGCTCCAGTGCAGGTAAGGGCCCCACTCCTCCCATACTCCGTGCAACAGGTTCCGGCTGCCACTTTCTACTGCTGGGGTCCTTCAAGGCGGACTGTAAGCCTATATCTCTGCCGCTGTAGGGGAGGGGTCGGGATGGGTCTCAGTGCCACACGAAGCAGCTGCAGTCATTACGCCACAGGGTTCACCACTGTCGCATCAGGCAATCGCTTCTCCAAGCCAGACTTCACCCTCAGTCACTCTCGGCAGGCCAGCATCTTGCAAAGGTGCGTGTCGGGTACCGCATTAACAAAGCCTCGGATCTAGGCAAAAAGCACCCCCACACACCTCAGCGGGTGCCCCCCCCCCCGACTGCTGCTGTCTTCCGATTACAGTCACGTTGTTTCAGGCCGTTGAGCATTAGGATTAAAGTCAGGATTGAGACGGGGCCAGCAGAGCTCGTGAAGAACACAGCTACCCAGCCATGTTCTTGGCCACGCCCCCCTCCAATTTATTCTTGATTGTCTGTATACTTAATTGCCTCTGTGAGTAACAACAAATGCTTAACACAACCCTCTGATAAGCCGAACTGCTAGCTCACACTACCACAAAATAGAGCATTAGTGTTATCTATTTTGCCTCTAAACACCCAATGGAGATTAAATGGACTCACTGCACAGTGTACTTCACTTTAGTACACTATATAGCAAGTGAGCTTCCTACAATATTGACCTGCAAAATGTATAGATTTTTGCCACAATGTTAAGGTCTTCTCCAACACAGGTGTACCTGCTAAACCCTAGTAACACTGTTATTTTACTAACTTTTGTTCATCAATATTTTTCTTTCTGTTCTGTTTCTGTTCTGTACACACCTCTGGCAAATGGGCCTTAGGAAGTCAGAACGTCTTTGATGAATGTTACAGAGATGTGGGAACCTAGCTCAGGTCCACTGGCCTCAGGATTCAGGGGTCACACATATATCTCACTGACTCTTGCATAGTCTTCTCTAAATGACCCTCTATGTGTTGGTTTGTGTGCTTGTAGTAGGACTCTTGTGACTGCTATGTGTTAAGTGGCACCTTCTTCTTATTGTTGAATTTACTGAGGCGAGGTAGGGATGACATTGTGGTCATCAATTCAAGAGGAATCATTTGGATCTCACAAATAAATGACATGTCTGGCAGAGCAAAGAAAGGAAGGCGAGATTGAGACCCACAAGGACTCTCATCTTCCCCATGGCAACTGCCAAACAAGTCCAGGAAATATCTAACCTCACCTGAATGGAGGCCAGGAACGTATTGAAGGTTTTCTGGAGAAGGTCATGAAAATATAAAACTTGGCTATGTTGTCAACTCCACTTTGCATGAATTCCATCATGTCTTTTACCCGTTTTTATATTTTTAGAACAAGCCCTTTTTGAGACCTAAATTGTGTTCCATTGCGATTAGAACCACTTTCCCCAATAGGTTTAGCTTATGCACCTGAAAGGATTTCAATTCTTCAGAAGGGAGTATTAGAGGCATTTTCTAAATTTAGCAAATAGGAACTGGGTGCGGGAGTAGACAAAAACAATGTAATACTATTAAGAGATAAACACCTGAAGGTCAATACAAAAAATATTAGAAAATGGATAAGCGTAATAACAAAATGATCTACTAGTAGTAGAGTTTTTTATTGTAAAGTTAACTAAAACCTTAACAAACAAGCATATGTATAGCAAAAAATCAGACAACAGTTAAAACAAAGAGAAGATACATTATAAAAGCAAACAGACAGTCAAAAACACAAGGTGCAGCAGCAATTTAAAAAAAGACAAGAGTGTCATAACCAACAATTTGTCGCCAGGACAAGGAGCGCAACAAGCAAAGGGAAAAAACAGAATATTTCAGGATATTTTCAAATATTAACCACTATCATTCAACAAAGTGCAGTATACAATGTCAATAAAAGAAAGCATTTTTTTCATAGTTCATGGACTATCACAAAATGCTCAGCGGATTACATATTGTGGATTGTGAATGAGCATGGAAAATCCAAAACCAGAGACATGTAACAAATAAGCAAGGAGTATTGCAACTAGCAAGTGAGGTGCACTAATAAAAAAGCAAGCTGTCTTATGAACAAGGAGGGTGAACCCAGGATTACCTTGAATGATACTGGGGCCCAGATTCTGAAAGGTGTCAAGATTCTCAGCTGGGTGCCGTCAGTCAAACAGAAAGGTCTTGAGGCTATTTCTGAAATCTTGCAATATAAGGAAGGTCCTAAGGTGGAGAAGGAGGCTGTTCGAGGTCTTGGTGGCCAGGTTGGAGAAGGAGCGGCCTCAGCCTGCTTCGGCAGTACCGAGGGGGGTGAGTGAAGGTGAGGGAGGCAGATCACAGCTGTCTGGTGAAAGTTTATTCTGGGGTTGAGGTGGACTGGGCCTGCGTTGTGCAGGGCCTTGTAGGTGTGGGTCAGCATTTTGAACTGACATCTCTCGTGTATGGGGAGCCAGTGGAAGGATCTGAGGTGGGGGTTATCCCTCTGGGGTGAGCACATTGGGTCTGTACAAGGGGAGAAGAGTTTCACTAACGTGGATTTAGGCAGACAGGTTCACTTTGTGAATGTTGCAGTAGGGTATACAGGGATTGCTGATAAAGTGGCTACCCCTGGGAACTTTTCCCAATTAGTAAGGGTAGGGCTAGGATTAACCTCAACCACAGGCTAATGTAGTGAATTTATGCTGCACCCCTGGGCATCCTGTTTAAAACACTCTGTACCTGTGGAAGAACAGAAGTAGGTGTGCATCTGCTGTTTGAGACCTGTGAGGAGACATTAAAGGTCTGAGCCTGCTCCCACTTGTACCCAGGAGAAAGAAGGGACTTCAAGCATCAGTTGGTCGACCTCGTGTTAAGCTACAGGGACTCAACAAGCTGTAAGAAGCCCTTTTCCTGAAGATTCTAGAGGACCATTTCCAACTGGACCTTTCCTGGACCCTGATGGTGGTTTCTGCTGGAGTGAGTCTTGACTCCCAAGTGTTGTTCCTGTGGTCCTGGGACCCTAGTATGCCTCAAAATGTACTCCTAACATCCTGAAAAACCTAGGGCTTAAAAAAATTGGTTCCAAAGACCTTCCAAGGGCTGAGGCATTTGTGCCAAGTCAGACTGAAAAAGGGGAGTTGCAGCTGGGCTAAAGATTCAGATTTCTCCCACTCTGAGCTTTTATGCAGCAGAAAATCTGTTGTAGCGGAATCTTGTAGATCAGCTATCCAGTCTTGTGAAGCCCTCTTTAGCTCCAGCTTGCATACTTGCCCCACTGGGGGACACCTGTTGAAGACTGCATTAATCTCTTAGCATGAGCTGAAAGCCATTTTGTATTTGGCAGCCATTTTAGTTAGCTATGTGCTGGCCATTAGCTGGTTCCCTCTTCCAGAGCCTTGCACATGCTCAGAAGGGCCTAGCTAGTAGAATGCACCTGTTCCTAGTATAGAACTGTCAGGCTTTTCTAACAGATGTCAGCAACTTATTACTCCTCCTACTTGTTGACTGTGCATTTTCTGTATGACCATCTATGTGCATAACTGTTCTCATGTGTACTTGTACCGCCTTCTTTTCAGCCCCTGTGTGGGTATATAAGGCCCCTGTTCTCTGTACTCCTTAGAAAATGTCTCATACAGTGATTTGAGAATACTGTATGACGCATTTTTTCCCTCTTCAGAAGTTAAATAAAAAGATGTCTTTTATATTACAGCTTCTTGCCAATCTCTTCTTTGTTGGTTTAAAAGGACCAGGTTTATCAGTGAAGCCCCTGAGAAGGTTTTGATTTCTACAATTGGTGCCCTCTGTGAGGCTCATCAGAGAAGTGGCTATCCAAGGGAGTGATCTTGATGGGAGACAGGAATCTACTGAGGAGGACAGAACATGATTCTAGTAAAAAGGTACCCTAAAACTAAGATTCTGTCTCTGCAGCCCAGTATATTTCTGGTCTTCCTGATTGGACTCCTCCAACTGCTTACCACTCCTGACTGAGAACATTTTTGGCGTGAGTATTCTAAAAATGACCGTTTGGTCACTCAGAACTTGGCACTGAGGTTGGAGATTTTTGTGCTTGGTAAGGTCGTTTGTTGCGACGCTTTTTGGATTTGTATCGAAATCGGACAATATTTGGAATTTGGAAATATGTAAACTGCAGTTTATGTTGGCAGGTAATGAGAAACGTTTGTAAACTTGAACGGCACACTTTGAGTTAATTGCTACTTTGTGTATAATATTGTATATGCTGCAATATTTTTGGCATGCCTGTTCTTAGCACACATCGTAGAATGTGTTGCTTTCTTGGAGGTACCCTTTGGAACTTGTATATAATTAGCCGGATCCCCTAGAGGGGATACTTAACTAGGTTTAGGTACAAAAACGTATTTCTTCCTTGGTGACTAGTACCCCGAGGAACTAAATATGTACGTAGAAAGGATCCTGGTCTGTGCACTCAGTAACATTCATAAGTGATGATATGCATAGCGTTTTTTTCCTGGTGTTCTGCCAGCCAAATCTAGTGAATAGGACTTACAACTAATATTTACAAATGGTTTGGTTTAAGTACAGTCTGTGGGCTGTCTTTTGTTTCTGTCCTAAGTGTTGATCTGTGGGTTAAATGTGTGTTTAAAAGTCTGTGGTTTGTAATTAGTGGTACTTGTGTGAGTAAGTAGCGATTGCGCTCTTGGTGCAAGAATGGCCAGCCTTAAGTGCCCTGTCTTATGTGTTCTGAGTATATGACACCGTTTTGAAAATGTCTGGAATGAGCTCAATGTGTTTTTTTTGTCATCATTCTGTTATGAAAAATATCATTAAAATAAAATATATTTTAAAATAATCCAGCAATGAATTATATAATATATGCTAAATAGCTGCACGCTATCATTAAATTGACAGAGTAAGACACTATACATGTGTGCAAATTGCCACAATGTTAAAGATAAAATTAGAATCCACATTGAATAGGAATAAAAATAAGCTTCAAAAAACGAAATTGTGTGTTTTGCAATAAATAAATGAAGATACAAAATGTCACAGCATTTATCCTTCTGTATTAGGTATTAAAAGGCATTCACATTATCTGAGTGAGTTGGTTGTTGCTGAACTAAATACACATTACAGAACAACAGATTTGTGCTGGCTGAAAAGGCTGATTTGAAAGGCGCGTGAATTCGACGCCTTTACGTGTCAAGCAGCTGTGTCAGCACGTGGGTATTTCTGACTCCAGGCCACACAAAGAAAACAGCTGAAGTCGACTACCCCTTAAGTCAGTGTAAACACGGTGTAAAATCCTGCATTTCGGACTGCTGTTTTAAAAGTTAGAAATATAGTTTCATTATTTTTGAAAAACAGAGGACAGATTGACAGTAGGGATTTCTTTTCTTAATGCCTTTTTAAATAAGGATAAGACTGGTTTTTGATGTTAAATAATAATGACTGTCCTTTAAAAGTGGTGCAGACTTTCAAATTAGGGGTTTGTGCTTAGGGCTATGAATGAATGTGTTTAAATATAATAGGCAAGGGATGCAGCTCGCTTTTCAAATGTGGACTCATCAAAATGATTGGATTTATTAAAAAAAAAAAAGTTGATTATATAAAAAAAATGTTATTTAAAATAGGTGCATTAAATTTGTTTTTTAATATTTATAATGCCTAATAATGATGGTGTGACCTCCTAGCATCCAAATTGAATTTAACCTCTTCAATGCCCGTGACGAGCTGGTCTCGTCATGGGCTGCGGTTGCGCTGTGCCCATGACGAGACCAGCTCGTCACAAACCCCGCCCGCTAATGCAACGGCCGGCACAGGGCGGGGAAAGGGGCGGGCACTGAAGGGGTTAAGCCATGCTATACAGCAATAGGGGGTCACTTACATGTGAAATGTCACTTTACCCAGGCGTACAAAACTTATTTTTATAAGGGTATACATTATACATTTCTGATGCCACATCTCAGGGATATGTAGAGGACATTCTGAGGATGACTATTATGCAAAAACATTGTAGGATATTCATTTTTAAGTGCCCCAAACATCAAAGTCGAAATTGAGTAAAATTCACTATTTAAATGAGGTTATTCCAATCAGAGCAGCTTTTAAACTGCCTCAGGCTACAGTAAATGCACATATGTAAGTATAGAATGAATAGCTGACATCTATACTGCTAGACAAGCACTCGGCACACTGCTTACAAATATAAATATGTACAAAAAACAGCAGAAGTTCTTAAGCTTACCTCTAAATTGCTGGTAGACAGGAATGGAGTGGGTTTGCTGTTGAGCTCTCAGTCTCCAGGGTCACTTTAAATTGGGAGAACCGCATGAAAACCTTGCACACAAGCTGGAACAGCTTCAAATAGGTTAAAGGTCGAAGTTTTACATTTAGAAGCCTAGCAGGGCTCAGCGCAACATTTGCTTTGACATTTCGACATTTGAAAGACGAAATGGCAGGGCAGGGACAGAAAGAGGTTTTGCTTAATTTTTTGGGCAAAAGCAAGTTTTTGTTGACTCATATGAACAGATTGAATAATAATGGTATATGTCAGCTCGTATTAAGACAATGGCTCAGCCATATATATAGCACTAATGCGTTTAGGGCTGAATTAAGGAAGCAATGGGATTTAGTTTGAATTCATGTGCCCTCTTGTTACACTTGTACATTTGCTAAAGGAATATGTTCTTTAGCTAGCTCAATATGCTATTTAGCTCCTCAGAGTTTGTTTATGCCAAGTTGCTACAAATTGGGGTTGATAGTGTTGACAGAATGAAACCTGTTACAGGTTTCCTACTGTCAAAAATGGGGGGAGGAGGCTAGCTCCTCTACAAATTAAGGTTAGTCAAATTTATGTTTTCTCTCTCTTTTTCTCAATTTCTTTTGAGCCTGTCTAAACTGTCTGTGAAATAGGCATGATACATTTAATTGGCTATTCAGTAATACTGTTTTAAACATTATTGGCATTAATAAAATGAATAAATAAATTTGCTATGTTACTTCCCATCCTGTCTGATGAAATTATGAAAGGATGAGTAGGCTAGATTGCTGTTTCCTTATTTGATCTTTAAGTGGAACTAGCTGTGGGTAGTTTTTATTCTAAAATTCTCAGGTGATAACACCACTATTGTTTGTTATTCTCATGCTACATACAGTTATGCAAGGGCATTGCTAGTTTTTATTAGCTAGTCTGTGTAAATAAACTGACAGTCCTTACTAGAGTTGATGTTGCATAGTTTGGAGTGTGAAAAATAGAATGCAGGGAAGATGCCCATGTGATCCTTAGCAAACATTTTTGAGGAAAATATTGTTTTATAGGATTCTGTTTGTCACAAGATGTTCTGCTAGAGAAAAAGTACCCATTATGTTGAAGTTTTTAGTTCTTTATGTAATAGGAATCCCTGCTAAATTAGCAGTTTTAGATTTTCCTGTTTATTTAAGAAGCTTATAAAGCGCGCAGCTACCCCCGAGGGGGTGTCCCGGCGCTGTAGACCAAAAAGCTTAGAAGAAAGACAGCTTAATGAAGGGTGAACAACCAGGTTTTCAAGTTGCTGCGAAAGAGGGATTCTGAAGGGAGAAACCTAAGCTCAAGTGTTAGGTTGTTCCAAAGTTTAGCCGTTATGACGGTAAAAGATCTACCACCCATTCTGGAGCGACGGAAACGAGGAACCGTCAGAAGGCAAAGATTATTGGACCGCAGAGATCTAGCCGATTGAGAAAGCACAAGTCTCTTTCTCAAATAACCTGGGCCTGATCCATTAAGGGCGCGGAAGGCAAAAATCAGCATCTTGAACTGAATACGACGAGAAATGGGGAGCCAATGCAACTGCTTACGGTAAGACGCAACCGACTGACGATAGGGGATATTGCCAATAAGTCTTGACGCCGCATTCTGAACAATCTGAAGACGTCCAATTAGGTACAAAGGAGCTCCGGCATAAAGACTATTGGCATAATCTAGATGTGAAGTGATCAGGGCATGAATAACAGTTCTACGAGCATCCAAAGGCAGATATGGGAGGATCTTTCTAATCATGCGCAGCTTCCCAAAACAAGCTACCGTGACCTTATTAATTTGAGCCTTACAGGAGAGGTCATTGTCAAATTGAAAGCCCAGGTTACGAGCTGTAAGAGCAGGTACAGGAGGGGGGTTGAGCACAGATGGCCACCACAGAGTGGCAGGAGGGATGGATTTCTGATTAAAAAATAAGACCTCAGTCTTATCGGTGTTGAGTCTGAGATGGTTGACAGACATCCAAGAGCATATGTTGCTCAAACACATGCGAAATCTGGTGAAGCTGGAATCTGAGTGATCACTGAAGGAGAACATAAGCTGAGTATCGTCAGCATAGGAGATCACCCTAATACCCCACGACTCCACTGTCTCGGCCAGAGATGCAAGATATACGTTAAAAAATAGAGGGCTGAGTGAGGAGCCCTGAGGCACCCCACATAAAAGGGGTTTACTCTCTGATACAAACGGGTTAAGAAGGACTTTCTGGGAGCGTCCGGTAAGAAAGGAGGCAATCCAAGCTAAAGCGGAGCCTCCCAATCCAAACTGCATTAGACGATCCAGTAGGATTTCGTGAGAGACTGTATCAAACGCGGCGGATAGGTCGAGGAGGACCAACATGGCCTCCTCTCCCCTATCCACACATTCACGGATCGTTTCAGAGACCTCTAAAAGAGCAGTTTCAGTACTAAAACCAGTTCTGAAACCTGATTGTGAATCATGCAGTAAAGAATTGGTTTCTAAGTACTCTGCCAATTGTAGCTGCACAGCCTTTTCCAGAACCTTCGCAGGCTTGGGAAGAAGGGAGATGGGTCGATAGTTACAAAATTGCATAGGATCCACATCCACTTTCTTCAAAATGGGAACTAATAGAGCCTCCTTCCAAGCAGATGGAAACTGGCCCGAGCGCAGTGAGGTATTCCAAATGGAAAGGAAAGGACCAATCAACAGAGGGGCCAAATTACTCATAATTTTGGCAGGAACAGGATCAAGAGGAGAGCCCGACTTACACTGAATGAGCAAATTAAATGCAGTCTCAGTAGTAAGTTCTTTAAAAGCCATCATTGATGGGCTTGCAGTAACATTAGTACCAGAAATAGCAGAGGTGAACACCGCAGGAAAAGAGGACGTAATGTTGGCAATTTTGTCGTAGAAATAAGTCGACAAACCATTACACATAACCTGGCTGGAGGGGTTCTGAGGTACTATAGCAGGGGACCTATATCTTGAGAACATGGTCCTAAGCAGACAATGTAGGTGCTTTTATTAAGAGAAATCATTTTAGAAGTGTCTGCAGTCCTGTAATGCAAAGTCTATGAGTAAAAGTGTAGAACATTTCCTTTTTTCTTGAGGGTCTTTAGTAGGCCTGGGCGGTAAATTCCGTTCCGCTCGCGGAATTTGCGTAATTTCGCGTTCCGCGGAGAATGCGAAATTGCTCAAAAGTCTGCTTTCCGCGATTTCGCAAAATTTTTGCTTGTTCGCGTTCTCAAAATGCGTGTTCGCGAGATATTTCTCCTCGAGCACGCAAACAGCAATTGTGAACAGGAAAAAAGCATCGCGAGCAAGCAATTCCGCGTGTTCGCGGAATTTCTGCGTGTTCGCGGAGATTTTTTACCGTTTCGCGGAGATTTGCGTAACGCAATTCCGCAAATTCCGCCCACCCCTAGTCTTTAGATGATTAAGATAGGAATATACAGATGTAAGGATTTGGAGTATGTCTGTACGGTTTTATCTCTTTTCTTCACAATTTAGTAAATGAACACAGACTTCCTTGGCTGCTTGGGATTGGGTGACGTATTACTCTTGTCAGTTCACCAAAGAGTTCCTTTTATACTTGCCACTAGGTTCAGGCTGTTGTTTTTTTTACTCTCGCATAGATGAAAGTGGCTCTTGGGTGCCTTGCTAATATATGGGGCGTCCCTAGACTAGGAAGTATTCTGAGACTATCCTCTCTGTTGATAGATTATTTCTGTGCCTTGTCTAAAGACCTTTTGTTCTGTCCACCAATATATATTTGCTGCCTTACAACCATTGCCAGAGGGGCGTGGACGTCAGATCTAGCTTGAGGAGTCAGCACCAGTCCAGCTTGAAGTCAAAGTGAAGGTAACCAGCACAGGCAACCAGGACCTCAGTGAAGGTAGAAGGCCGGAAGCACTGGCATGTGAAGTGTGTACCCCTGCCACTGTCTTGGGCGAAAGACGGGGTCACAAATCAGAAAGGAGAAATCGTGGATCAAGTTTTTGATGCCCAGCTGAGAATCACAGACCGACCAGGAAGGCGAGGAAGTTTTTGCTGGAGGTAACCCCCTTTGAAACAAGGGTTGCTTCAGAGATCCCAGCATCAGGCCTCCGAATCCTGGTCCCAAAGTGGCTGTAAAGTCTTCACCTGTGTTGGTCAAGAGATACCTGGGCACACTGAATGCAATCTATGGCCCCAACGAAAGAGCAGAATGCCAGCAGAGCAATACAGGAGTTAGGGAAGGACTTGAGTTCAGGGTAGAGTTGCTGTGTCTCTGGTGCCTGTTAGATTAAAGTGAAGAAAACTGGTGCACTGCCTGAGACACTGGACAGGATCGCTAAGAGCATTTGCCCTGGTGGGTGATTGCCCTATCCTGAAAGAAGAAACTTTTCCCTTGAAACTGGGCCGTGATTCCTGAGTTGCGAGTTGTGCAGCTCCACCGTGGGAACAACAAGAGCCTGCCTGTGCGGCTCAAACGGACACAGGGAGAAGACTCCACTCTGGTTGGTTGTACAGCTGCTTTAATTTCCTAAGGACTTCTTTTTCTTTTTTGTTGAAAATGTACCCCATTGGTCGTCCCATTTTTGAGCAGGAGCAGCCCTTTGCAGCTCTTCGTCCTAATTCTCATGGACCTGTTTGTATTAGGAATAATGTTTATTCTGCGAGAGACAAGTTCATCTGAGCAGTTGACAAATGATAATAAATGATACTCTAACCCTCATAAAGGAAACACTGGAAAAATCTAGTGAGAATGTTTTTATTAGATATGTGCTGTTGGCTATTTTGAAGTTGAAATTGATGTTCACTGAAATGCATAGGAGCCTTGAAAATGTTTTTACTGGATGGTTCTAGGATTTGCTTACGACTAAAAAAGCTAATAGTTCTGTTTCTGATAATAGTAATTACTCTCTCCTGCTATCTGTATGACCCAACGCTCTGTTCCCTTTGTACTCCTGCTTATACCTTATACATACCCGCTTAACAATATTTAGAATGAGAAATGCCCACCTAGCAATGAATAAGGATATTGATAAATTTATGAAAAAAATCTAATGTGCATATTTTCTGTTTTTCTACTGGATTACGGGAAATGTCTTTAGCTCATGCTAAAAGGACCATATGTTGAAGATTGCATTAATCTCTTAGCATGAGCTGAAAGCCATTTTGTACTTGGCAGCCATTTTAGTTAGCTATGTGCTGGCCATTTGCTGTTTCCCTCTCCCAGAGTCTTGCACATGCTCAGATGTGCTTAGCTAGTAGAGTGCACCTGTTCCTAGTATAGAACTGTCAGGCTGTTCTAACAGATGTCAGCAACTTATTACTCCTCCTACTTGTTGACTGTGCAGTTTCTGTATGACCATCTATGTGTTTAACTCTTCTTATGTGTACTTGTACCGCTTTCTTTTCAGCCCCTGTGTGGGTGTATAAGGCCCCTGTTCTCTGTACTCCTTAGAAAATGTCTCATACAGTGATTTGAGAATACTGTATGACGCATTTTTACCCTCTTCAGAGGTTAATAAAAAGATGTCTTTTATATTACAGCTTCTGTGCCAATTTCTTCTTTGTTGGTTTAAAAGGACCAGGTGTATCTGTGAAGCCCCAGAGAAGGTTTTGATTTCTACACACCAAGCTCCAAAAAAGTGACTAATTCTAGGCAAAGATACCAAAAGTATCTGGCCTGTGAGAGAACTATCCTGGGCGTGAATTATTAAATACCTTTCTTGGAGCTTTTCCTGCCTAAACCAATAGCTTCACCAGGACTTCGTCCAATGCCTATCCGATGTGGGGCATGTCTCAAATACTGGCTGCTGCTTTGTCATACTGAAGAACTTTGACTTAAGTTTAGGAGACTAAGGAGTTCACACACCTCCGACAACCTGGCAGAGTAAGAGCCATGGGAAGTTTGGCCATGTGTTCACCTGCTGTATTTAGATTGGGCAAATACATTGCAGGTTTTACCTGCCCCTCACTAGCACGAAAAATGTGCCAGTAAAGGGATGTCAATCTTTTAAATCACCCCCATGGAATGGGAGAATGCTCCCATGGAATGGGAGAATGCTCCCATGGCTAAGAGGTCATTGTTTCTTTATATTTTTAAAAAGAAAATGCAGTTTTAGAAAAAGTTGTAGGTTTGATGTATGGCTCTGGCATATTTAAGGAACTATCCGTCAAACTTGCAATGCATTTCAAGGAACCACCATGACAGAGGATACTGGAAATGCAAGGGTTGTCCGCAGGAGCAGCCCACATCTCTAAATATGGTTAAAGTACATGTCATGGTGACAGTAATTTCTCCGTCCGCCTAAATATTAGTCAGCCTCTACGTCTGAAGGTAAAACCTCTGACTGGGTTGGACCTGGTTGGTGTATCTGACCTGCGCTCAATCACAGTTACACTCCAATCGCACCTAGGTTCTCGACTACCATGACCAGTTAACTGTAGTTGGCGCTTAATGATTTTTGGTGCTATTTTTATTTAAAAATCACATCTCCATTTTCCCTTCCTAGTATTTTGGTGTAATTTTATTAAATACATTATTCTCTATTTATTTAAATTGGAATTGGAATTTTAGTGTGCTGTGTTATCAAAATTTTGGTACTCAAGATTAGCCTGTCTCATCCATGCCACCAGGGGTTGAGTTTAAATTACTGAAACCTACACTGGGCCGAACAAGATAGTGACATTATCGCTTGTGGTAAACTCCCATCCACCCTACTACTGATCCACGTTCTCACACTATTCATACAACTTCCACCCTTCTTTCCATGTTAGATGGGTACACAATTAAGCTGTTGATGCATCAGTGCTGCAGGTGCACTAAAGTCAAGCCTTCAAGAAGCCCATGCAAGACTGCCTGTGACCGGATGGGGTCAATGGCCAATGCCTCTGGCAGTTCCATGACATATTGTCCAGACATTTTAAAAGCATTACAACTTCTTCTCTGATGCATAAATCTTCATCAACAAATACTCTTAGGACTGCTCAAGCAGCTTTCAGTTGGTTTGATGCTTGGAGACAAAGTTCAGCCCCTCAAGTATGAATCGGAATAAGAGAGATTACCTGTGTGGATTCTCCCGCAGATATCAAAAGAGAAGAGTGATCTCTGATCAGGATTCTACCCCACTAGATCACCAGGGTAATTTTCATGATGGGAACAGTCCCCTGTCACGGCTCATCAACATGCCTGACACATGAAGACTGAAAAGATTACTAGGGACCATGGAAACAATAAAAAACATTTAACAGAGTGGGTGGCCACCTACAATAGGATGTTAATCTTTGGAAAGGATGCTTTGGAGTCAGGCTCCACCTGGTGGCCAAGCGACTCAGCAACCACCCTCAGAGCACCAACATTATTGACAGCAAACTAGACAGGAGTGTCCAAGTCAACACCGTCATCACAACCTTGTGGCTACCTAAAAACAGCAGGAAAATCATCACCTGAGCTCTTATCACTGGCAGACTGGATTACGGAAACATCCTCTATGCTTGTATCACCAACCAACTCCCTGAAAGACTTCAGACAGTCCAGAATGCTATAGCCAAACTGGTCTTCAACCTCCCACATTTGTCTCACATGAAACTACACCTTGGGGAACTACACTGGCTACCCATATATCCAAGTATGCTCTTCACACACACAGACAAAACAATACACAACAGAGGTCTGACCTACCAAAAAGCTGAGTATAGTTCCTCCAACCCTCGAGGCACATCCGCTCCGTTGGTCTCTCACTAGCACAACCACACATGTCACACATAAGCAAATTGAGAGCAGGAGGTTGTGCATTCTTATGCATTGCTCCTAAAGCATTGAACAACCTCCCACACCACAGAAGAGCCTCCTCATCACTACTGGAATTCTGCAAGAAGCTGAAGACCAGGCTTTTCAAGTAAAACCAGAGGCGAGGCCCATAGCCTCAAAAAGAACCAGGATACCCTTACGGGTAATGGGACACTATTGAAATCAATATTATTTAACATTCTAACTAGTCTCCTATGAAATAAGCTTGATACATTATGAATCAGGTTAATTTATCGAGTGAGAGAACACAACAGCTGTGCAGTTCACTTAGAGGAACATCAGGTTTGTGCTTTCTGATCAAATTATGATCAAAGACGTTTGATGAACATTTCGTGCTGGATACGGCTACTTATTTGACATCAATCCTTGCACTACAAGAAAAATCAATGTGCTTTATTGATTACAACAATGAGAAGAAGCTTTCTTTCAAAACATGAGTCTGTTCACCTGATGAACCCTTCCTCCATTTAGCATGGAGGAGGGGGTCACTACGGATCCGATCCTGAGGTACATACATGTATCTAATTATCATGCACTTTCTATCTTGATTCAGCATCTCTGCCTTGCAAACAGCAACACTTGTGGGTGTTGGGATTCTGTATTCTTGCCTGGATCCTCCTGAGACTTTCATATTTAGAAGTGATCATCTCTGTATCCACTGGAGCTCCACCTGTGTCCACAGATGACGGCATGACAAGAACTTGTTTTCTAGATGGACACTGTGTTAGAAATAGGAGAGTAATCACTCCTCGAATTAACTTTTGAAATGAGCAGAAGAAACTTTCAGTGATACCCAAAAAAGATTCACAGCTGCCCATAATTCTCCAAAGAATTTCATCAATATTAAATGTCTTGTTTTTCTCTTAACATAAATTGCTGCTGCAAAGGGCTTGAAAATAAATTGTCAGGACATGAAATAACTTAGGGACTTATGTGCATTTAGGGTGTCTGGTTTGGAGGGGGGACGGCCCTGAACCTCTTTATAAATGGGCACTGCAGCCACAGTGTGCATATTCTAATATGAATTTCAGGCAAAGACCACAAGTCAAAGCCTATGAGGAGAAAGAAGGGTCAATTTAGGATGGAATATTTATTTCAAGTTTTTAAAGTTTTCACACTTTGTCACTTTGTGTTGCTGTTTCCTGCCCTCAGGTAGTTGTTTGATTCATTGCCGAATCATAAGGTGATTTTAAGTCAACTTACCATCTATTTTGAGAAGAACTGTCTACGAACAATGCTTGATTGGATCCTGTCGGTGCTCATTAAATTACATGTGATTTTTCTGACTCCAGTGCTGGTGATCAAATTTATTGAAGCAGGTGAAACGCGTGAACCACTAAACCACAGCTGTATCTTGGAAACAACGAATGAAAGGACATCAAGAAGAGATGGGGATCTCATCCTAGGTGCAGTGATGCAGTTTGGACAGATGGATAAAGGTCCAATTCCGGACTTTAAGGATGAACCTGTCTTTATTGACAACAACTAGTATGTATTTTCACTCAGACTGAAGTGTGCTTGTTGGTCATGTGAGTGTCTGTGACCAGAGCATTGCTCTGAATTTGGATTCACTTGCTTTGATACTACAAGAATAAAGGGGATCATTTAATTAACAAAAAATATAATCTTCTGAAGAATTGGGAAAGAGGGGGATTAAATGTAAAATTGACATAAACAATCCAGACTGTGATAATAATGACTTTTCGAAGGAAATAAAAGATGATTAAAGATGCCACCAGATAAACAGCAAATGAGCATGAAACAGTTTTGCATTTTTTAAAAATAAAAAATGTGTCTCCAAAACGTATTTACAATACATATGAAATTGATTCCTCTTAGAACCATCTCTTTTTTATACTTATTGCTATTCTTCTCTCACTTTTTAGCTCATGTTATCCTCTCACCCCTCTATCTCTCCCTCTCCTCTCTACACAATTTACACCATGTTATCCTCCCCTCTCTATCGCTCGCTCTCCTTTTTACACCTTTTACCTCATGTTATCCTCTCACCCTCCATTTCTCACTCTCTTCTCTGCAGTTTTTAGCTCATGTTATCCTCTCCTTCCTCTATCCCTTCCTCTCTTCTCTACACCATTTACCTCATGTTATCTTCTCCCCTCTATCCCTCACTCTCATCGCCACTCCTTTTAGCTCGTGTATCCTCTTAACCCTCTATGCCTCACTCTCCTCTCTATAACTTTTAGATCATGATATACTCTCCCCATCCAACCCTTACTTTCCTCTCTACATCTTTTTATCTCAGACTATCCTTTCAACCCTCTATCCCTCAGTCTCCTCTCTACACCTTTCAGCTCATGTTATCCTCTCTCCCCTCTATCCCTCACTCTCCCCTCTATACCTTTTAGCTCATGTTATCCTCTCCTTCTTCTAACTCTCACTTTCGTCTCTACACCTTTGAGCTCAGGCTCTCCTTTCACTTCCTCTACCAATCACTCTCTCTCTCCATCATTTAGACCGGATTATCCTCTCACCTCTTTATCTCTCACACCACTCGCTACACCTTTGAGCTCATGTTATCTGCCCCCTCTATCCATCACTCTCCTCTCTGCACATTTTACCTTATGTTATCTTCTCCCCCCTCTATCACTCACTTTCCTTTCTACACATCTTGTTATACCCTCCCCATCTGTCCTCCCTCTGCTCTGTAACCCTTTATCTCAAATTATCCTCTCCCCCTCTATCCCTCATCTCCTATCTACACCTTTTACCTCATTTTATCTTCTCATCCTCAATCACTCAATCTCCTCTCTACACCCTTTACCTCAAGTTATCAGCTCACCCCTCTATCCCTCCCTCTCCTCTCTATTCCTTTTAGCACATGTTATCCTCTTACCTCTCTATCCCTCACGCTCCATCATACCTTTTAGCTCAGGTTATCGTCTCCATCAATCAATCAGCGTTTTGTAGAGCACACTACTCACCCGCTAGTGTCTCAAGGCACTGAGGGGTAGGTGTGAGCAGCTCCATGGGGGTCATTTGAAGTGCCAGATCTTGAGGTCCTTCCTGAATTGGTGCAGTGTTGGGCTTCTCTGGAGGTGAAAGGGGGGGATTGTACCAGGTCGTGGCTGCGAGGTTGGAGAAGGACCTTCCACCCACTCTGGTCTTGTAGAAGCGTGGGACGGTGGCTAAGGGGAAGTCAGCTGAGTGGAGTTTTTTCTTGGGGACATGGAATTAGAGGCTGACATTAAGGTATTGAGGTCCAATGTTGTGAAGGGACTGGTAGTCGTTCGTGAGCAGCTTGAAAGATATTCTTCTTTTGACGGGGAGCAAGCGGAGGTCGCTGAAGTGACGGGTGATGTGCTTGTGCTTGTGCCGTGGGATGTCAAGGATCAGTCTTGCTGCAGTGTGTGGGATGGTCTGGAGTTTGTGAAGGAGTTTTTTGTTGATTCCAGCATAGAGGGCGTTGCTGTGGTCTTGTCCCCTCTATCCCTCACTCTTCTCTCTATACCTTTAAGGTGATGATATCCTCTCCCCCTCTAACACTCACCCACCGCTCTACACCACTTACCTCATATTATCCTTTCACCCCTCTAGCCCTCACTCTCCTCTCTACACCTTTAAGGTGATGATATCCTCTCCCACTCTAACACTCACCCACCGCTCTACACCACTTACCTCATATTATCCTTTCACCCCTCTAGCCCTCACTCTCCTCTCTACACCTTTAAGGTGATGATATCCTCTCCCCCTCTAGCCCTCACTCTCCTCTCTACACCTTTTCACTTAGGTGATCCTCTAAACATACTCTATGCCTCACTCTCCTGTCTACTCCTTCTAGCTCAAGTTATCTTCTCACCCCTCTATCACTCACTCTCTGCTCTACACCTCTTAGGTCATGTTATTCTCTCTCCGCTATATCCCCCACTCTCCCCTCTACATCTTTTACCCCATGATATCTTGCTCCCGTCTGTATCTCACTTTCCTCTCTACACCTCTTAGCTCATGTTATCCTCTCACCCCCTCTATTCCTCATGCTCCATTATGCCTTTTAGCTCAGGTTATCGTCTCCATCAATCAATCAATCAATCACTCAGGTTTTTGTCGAGCGCACTGCTCACTCGCTACAGTCTCAAGGTGCTGATGGGTGGGTGTGAGCAGCTCCGTGGGAGGTCAGTCGAAGTGCCAAATCTGGAGGTGCTTCCCGAATTGGTGCAGTGCCAAGCTTCACTGGAGGTGAAGGGGGAGATTATACAAGGTCTTGGCTGCGAAGTTGAAGAAGGACCTTTCACCCACTCTGCTCTTGTAGAAGCTAGCGATGGTGCCTAAGGAGAGGTCGGCTGAGCAGAGGTTTCTGTTGGGGCATGGAAGGAGAGGCGGCCATTGAGGCTCTAATGAATCTTGCAGCAACAGTTAGTGTGTGTCTAGCATTGTGTGTTAATTTGCTGCCTACACAATCTCTTTGCATTTATTTACCTTCCTATTCAATCAACTCTAGCAAATAAAAGCCCCGATATTGGCCAAATCTGTTTCAAGCAGGGCAGCTAGCATTCTTTTATCCCAACAGAGGGTAGTCATTCAAGCAACTCTTTTTGTACGATGCACAGGTAATGTGAATATTTAGGTGAAGGAACCAATAACCTACTTATTTTGCAGGTATTTTTATTTTATGTGCGTCAATCAAAAACTATTTACTTTATCAAAGTCATTACAAAACTACTAGTCTTTAAACGAGTCCTCCTTATCAACTAATAAAGGTTTGATCATTGATTCATCCAACTTAACATGACATTGATACGTCTTGTAAAGGTCTATCTTGATTGTGTTCTTCTTAACCAATTCAAAAGCATGTGCGCATGCTGGCGTGTCTTTCTTTAGCGGGAGCTTCTTGAGTAATTTAATTTCAAAGGAATTTTGGCATTGTAGATTTCATAATAAGCTGTATATTCTCTGATCTAGAATCCTGCATATGCTGTCTGTATTATGACTAATAGGAGGTAGAGCACATCATTATTCTCTAAGCATAATATTGTATTTTACTCTTTCCCTCTTATCCCTGTTTTAGAAATGTTGTATTATTTGAAGTTCTTGTGCAAATGCAAAAGTACCTTCAATAAAAATAAAATCTTTCACAGCTGAGGTGTTTTTGCAGACATGTGTCTGAGCTTACTTCAAAAACATAAATCAGCAGTACAGTGTTTAAACACGTGATTCTTTGATCTCCCTGTGCATCTATACGAACTATATGTGTTTGGCACAGTCAGGGCAATGCATTGGTGCAAGCATTGCATCAATATCTTATTGCAGCCTATAGATATAAAGAAAAATGTTGAGATAATTTCATTTAACACATTTACACAATATTTCGGTGCATTTCTCAAATTGACAACCACATTCTAGAACACTAACCAAGGAATATTTGGTATCTGGCAATATCAAATATGTGTGAGATTTCCAATGTTATGTTATGTTATGTTATATTAGATTTATATAGCGCAGATACACTGGATTGGTTTCTTGGCGCTGCTTGGGTAGGTGATGGGTGGTGAGATGAATTAAGTGGTTTTTCGAAAGCCTGTTCAAAGAGCCATGTTTTTTGCAGTTTGCGGAAGGTCGTGAGATCTGTTCAAGATTTGATCTCTAGGGGCAGAGAGTTCCAGTACCTAGGACCCAATGTGGAGAACCTACAGCCGCCAAATCGTTTCTGTTTAAAGGAGGGTGTTGCCAGGAGGTGCATGTGGGTGGATCTCAGGGTCCAGTTTGGGATATATCTGTTAATCAAGCTGTTGATAAATTTGGGTTTTTTGCCGTTCATAGATTTAAAGATGATGCAGCCCATCTTAAAGGCGCATCTTTGTGATATAGGGAGCCAGTGCAGTCTCCTCAGAAGGGGGGAGACGTGTTGGCGTTTGTTTTCCTGCAGGATCAGCCTAGCTGCCTGGTTCTGTATCAGTTGGAGACGGTAGGTAAGATTGGCCGGGATACCGAAGTATTAGGAGTTAGCATAATCAATGTGCGAGATCACCATGGTGAGGATAGCTTGTAATTTTGCTTCCTGAGTCAGGAACCGGCTGATTTTCTTTATTTTTCTAAGTTGGAAAAAGCATGTAGAAGATACCGATCCTATTTGGGTTTTCATGGATAGATCGTTACTGACTGTGACTCCCAGAGTTTTGGCATGCTTGGAAGGAATCGAAGGTTGTCCCAGTTCATTAGGCCAGAATTGGGGACTCCAGGGGTTCAGTGAGCCTCCCGTGAGGATCAGTTCTGTTTTATCAGGGTTTAGTTTCAGTTGGTTGCTGTTCATCCAGTCGCGGATGAACAGCATTGTAGATTGACATTCGAGAATGGAGGCCGGAGAGTTTTTTATCGGGGATATCAGTTTGAAATCGTCTGCGTAGTGGAAGGTTTGAATATTTCTTTCTTTTAGTGCGTGGATCAAGGGAAGAAGGTATAAGTTGAATAAATGAGGAGATAGAGAGGATCCCTGGGGGACTCCACAGGTATTTTTAATCATGGGGGTTGAGAAACCACCAAGATGTACAGCCTGTGATCGATTTGTTAAGAAGGATCTGGTCCACTCAAGGGCTGTTCCTTCAATGCCCGCATCTCTGACATGGTCGATCAAGATGTTATGGTCGACCGTGTCAAAGGCAGCAGAGAGATCCAACAATACCAGGGCTTGGGGTAGACCTTTGTTCGCCTTTTCTCTCAGTGTGTCCAACACGGATAGTATTACTGATTCTGTGGAGTGAGCTGGGCGGAAGCCTGCTTGATGGGCATCCAGGTATTCAGATTGCTCCAGGAAGGCAGACAGACTTTTGGCTACATGTGCTTCGAGCAGTTTGGCCAGATAGGGGAGCAGTGAGATCGGTCAGTAATTAGTTAAGGTTTTTGGGTCGGTTCCTGACTTTTTTAGGAGAGGGATGATAATAGCTTCCTTAAAGGAATCCGGTACCTGACCCTGGATTAGTGACTCATTTAGGAGAGTCATGGCTGGACTAGGGCAAGCAGTAAATGCTTCCTTTAGGATCCAGGGGGGACAGCAGTCCCTTGGAGATCGAGACTTGACTATTGCCAGTAGGTCATTGAAGTTTTCCTCATTTATTATTGGAAATTGTTCTAGCCTGTGCGGGTTCTGAGGTTTTATGGGGCATGCAGGGCTCAGACAACTGGGGATACTTGATTTAATGATTTTGATTTTTTCAATAAAGAAATTGTTTAAGGAATCACATAAGGATTGGGAGGGGGTGGGTTTTAGTGTTACTCTGTCTGGGTTGGATAATTCATTAATTATTGAAAAGATGTCTTTGGAGCGATTAGTGGAATTGATGATTTTGGACAAAAAATATTCGGCTTTGGTAGCCAATATAGCCTTTTTGTAGGTTCCCCATGCATCTAGGTAGATGCTTTTGTCATCAGGTGAGTATTTATTTCTTCACTTCCTTTCTGCGTGTCGCAGGGCAAGTTTTAGGTTCTTTAACTCAGGGGTAAACCATCTCTGGGCTTCATGGCAACGAGTCTGCACAATCATGTATACAAGATCAGCCCAGATCACTAAATTGTGGAAGGTCACTGTTTACGGTGTATGGTTCACTTAATGACAAATATCAAACTAAGTACTATATGGAAAGTATAAAACAATGCATTTTCTAATGCTGTAAGACCTAAGGAATCTATTGGGGCAAGCTAGACTTCTCTTGCACTGAATGGTGGTCTGTAGAACATGATGAACCTGGCGTTTGTCAGATTTTTAAAAATAAATTCCCCAAATAATTGCAATTCTCTCTATTTTCCCAAAATCAAAAACACATTTCTGCCTAGGCTTGGCCCCCAAGCTTTGCACCCCTACACCTCACAAACATGTATGGGTTGAGTGCATTTTGGAAGTTTAGAAAGTAACTGGAAAAACAAACGGCAGGTTTAGGCTACCTGTCTTTTGGTTGTAGAGTTGTGTTGGAACATACCAAAACCACACATTTTTAACATCTTTACATCCTGATTTTGAAGTTTTGGCTGCCAAGTCCACCTCACCCTGATTGGATGGCTGGAGGATCATGCTGAACTTTGACATTTGTCAGATTGCAAGCATTTTTGACAAAATACAATAGCTCCCTGTTGTGTCCCTTGTGCAGATACCCTACCAAGACTTGATCCCAAAGTTTTTACCCCTTGACATCTTGACTATGAGAGTATGTTAGTTTTTACGCAGGCTATAAACTGGGTTCAGAGCATTTGTGGAAATTTAGAACGCAACTAAAGCAAAATTCTGGTCTTAGGGCAGCTGTAATTTGATCACAGGTATGACCTCTCGACTGTATCGAAATAAACCACATATTTTTTAAATCTACACATTCTACGGTTTCTTGTGCTGGATCCCAGACCTCATTCACCTTGATTTACATTTCATGAGATCAAGCTGAACATGACTTTTTTGAGATTTTAGCATCTTTCCTTTCAAAACACTGCAATTCTCTTCAGTCTCTCTCATATAGGAACACATTCTGCCAAGGCTTGACCCACGTCAGTGATACTCATTGTTTCTTGAGTGTGGAGGCATCAGACAAGCATGGGTTTTCAAAAGATGTTAGCAGGGTCCATATCCTAAACACAAGGAAACATTTATGAATTTCCATAGGGAAATGTTTGAGGCACTTAAATTTCAGTTTCGGGTGGCACCCTGGGTAACCTATCAACCCTAGATAGTTGCAAAAAGTAGAGACCTCAGAGAATCCATGGTTATGTAGGTAATGTGCATCCCAGAATGCACTACAAATGTCAAAGTATGGGGTACAAAACAATTCACAATTTTCAGGGTTTCCGTTACAACTCCTCCAGACCTGTTGCCAAAATTCAAAAGTCCCATACACCAACGTTCCACAACAAATTTCTGCATAACTCTTGCCTTTTTCTGCACCCCTGTTCCCTCTTTTTACACATCTCTTGCCACAGTCTGCCCACCTGTTCCCTCATTCTTTACCTTTTTTGCCTGTTTCTACAACTCTCTTGCATCTTTCTGGAGTTCTCTTGCTTCCGTCCGCACCTCACTTGCCTCTTTTTGCACCTCTGTTGGTTCTTGTGCACTGCTCTTGCTTCTTTCTGCACCTCTTTTGCAAATTTCTGTACCCCTCTTGCCTCTTTCGGCACCCCTCTTACCTGTTTTGCACCTCTCTTGCCTCTGTCTGTACCTTTGTTCCCTCTTCTAGAACATATTTTGCCTGTTTCTGCAACTCTCTTGCCTCATCCACAGTTCTGTTGCCTCCTACTGCACCTCTGTTACTTCTTTCTGCACTTCTCTTGCCTCTTTCTGCACCCCTGTTGCTTTGTTCTGCACTTCCCATGCTTCTTTCTACACCTGTCTTGCTTTTTTCTGCACCACTGTTGACTCTTTCTGCATTTGTTTTGACTATTTCTGTACCTTTCTTGCCTGTTTCTGCATCTCTCTTGCCTCTTTATGTACTTCTCTTGCTCCTTTCTACACCTCTGTTGCTTCTTTCAGCACTTTTCTTGACTCTTTCTGCACTTTTCTTGCCTACTTCTGCACCTCTCTTACCTCTTTCTGCACCTACACTCCCTGTTCGTGCCACTCACTTGCCACTTTATTTACCTCTCTTGCATCTTTCTGCACTTCTCTTGCTCTTTCTGCACCTTTGATGCCTCTTTCAGCACCTCTGTTACTTATTTCTGCATTTCTCTTCCTTCTTTCTGCACCCCTCCTGCCTCTTTCTGCACCTCTCTTGCCTTTTTGAGCACCCCTCCTACCTTTCTCTGCACCTCACTTGCCTCTTTTTGCACCTCTGTTGGTTCTTTCTGCACTGCTCTTGCTTCTTTCTGAACCTTACTTGCCTCTTTCTGCACTTCAGTTGCTTCTTTCCACACCTCTTTTGCTTCTTTCAGCAATTCAATTGAATCTTTCTGCACTTCTCTTCCTTCTTTCTGCACCCTTCCTGCATCATTCTGGACCTCTCTTGCCTCTTTGTGCACCTCGCCTACCTCTTGTTGCACCCGTCTTATGTCTTTTTGCACCTCTGTTGGTTCTTTCTGCACTGCTCTTGCTACTTTCTGCACCCTTCTTGCCTCTTTCTGAACCTCCCTTGGTTCTTTCTGCACCCCTGTTCCCTCTTTCTGCACCTTTCCTGCCTGTTTCTGCACCGCTCTTCCATCTTTCAGCACCTCTGTTGCCTCTTTCTGTACTACTCTTCTTCTTTCTGTACCTCTGTTGCACATTTGTGTATCTCTCTTGTCTCTTTCGGCACCCCTGTTCCCTCTTTCTGCACCTTTCCTGCCTGTTTCTGCAACTCTCTTGTGTCTTTCTACACGTCTTTTGCCTCTTTCTACACTTCACGTGCTTATTTCTGCACCTCTCTTGCCTCTGTAAGCACCTCTGTTGCTTATTTCTACACTTCTCTTCCTTCTTTCTCCACAACCTCATGCCTCCTTCTGCACCTTTGTTACTTCTTTCTGCATTTCTCTTGGTTCTGTCTGCACTGCTCTTGCCTTTTTCTGCATCCCTCTTGGCTCTTTGAGCACCTCTTTTGCTTCTTTCTGCACTTATCTCTCCTCTTTCTGCAGCCTTCGTGCCTCTTTCAGCACCTCTGTTGCATCTTTCTGCACTTTTGTTCCTTTTTTCTGCCCCCTCATGCCTCTTTCAGCACCTCTGTTGCTGCTTTCTGTACTCCTCTTCCTTCTTTCTGCACCATTTCCACCTCCTTTTGCACCTCTGTTGCCTCTTTCAGCACCTCTTTTGGTTCTTTTTTGCACTGCTCTTGCTTATTTTTGTTATTCACTTGCCTCTTTCTGCACTTCTCTTGCTTCTTTTTAAACCTCTGTTGCTTCTTTCAGCAATTCTCTTGCCTCCTTCTGTAGTTCTCTTTCTTGTTTCTGCACCTCTTGTGTGTATTTCTGCACCTCTTTTGCCTCTTTCCGCACTTAACTTGCTTCTTTCTGTACCTCTCTTGCCTCTTTTGGCACATCTGTTGCTGTTTTATGCACCCCTCCTACCTCTTTCTGCATCCCTCTTCTCTATTTGTCAAACTCTCTTGCCTTTATCTCCTCCTCTCTTCCCACTTTCTGCACCTCGCTTGCCTCTTCCTGTATCTCTGTTGCTTGTTTCTGCACTACTCTTGCCTCTTTCTGCACCCTTTGTGCCCCCTTTTACACATCTGTTGCTTATTTCTGCACTTCTCGTGCTTCTTTCTGCACCACTGCTGCTTTTTTTACAGATTCCATGCCTCTTTCTGCACCCATCTTTTCTCTTTCAGCACCTCTCTTGCCTCTTTCTGCACCCTTTTCCCTGTTTCCGTACCTTTCATGCTTTTTTCTGTACCTCTCTTGCCTCTTTCTGTACCTCTATTGCCTCTTTCTGCACTTCTCTTGCTCTTTCTGCACCCTTCACACCTCTTTCAGCACCTCTGTTGGTTTTTGTGCAGATCTCTTGACTCTTTCTGCACCTCTCTTTTCTCTTTCTGCACTTCACTTGCTTCTTTCTATACCTTTCTTGCCTCTTTAAGCACCTCTGTTGCTTCTTTATGCACCCCTCCTGTCTCTTTCTGCACCCCTCTTCCATATTTATCCAACTCTCTTGCCTTTTTCTACACCTCTCTTCCCTCATTCTGTACCCCTCTTTCCTCTTTCTTTACCTCTGTTGCTTCTTTCTGCACTTCTTTTACTTCTTTCTGCACGTCCATGCCTCCTTCTGCACATCTGTTGCTTTTTTCTGCACTTCTCTTGCTTCTTTCTGCACCTCTCTCGCTTCTTTCTGCACCTATGTTGCTTTTTCTGCAAATCTCTTGCCTCTTTCTGCACCTTACTTGCCTTTTCAAGCACCTCTGTTGCTTTTTCTGCAGATCTCTTGCCTCCTTCTGTATCCCTCTTTTCTCTTTCTTCACCTCTCTTGCTTCTTTCTGTACCCCTCTTATTTCTTTCTGTACCTCTCTTGCCTCTTTCTGTACCTCTATTGCCTCTTTCTGCACTGCCCTTGCTTTTTTCTGCACCTCACTTGCCTCAACCTGCACTTCTTTTCCTTCTTTCCACACCTCTGTTGCTTCTTTTAGCAATTCGCTTGCCTCTTTCTGCACTTCCTTCTTTCTGTACCTCTCTTACCTCTTGCTGCACTTCTCTTGCCTCTTTTTGCATCTCTGTTGGTTCATTCTGCACTGCTCTTACTTCTTTCTGCACCCCTCTTGCCTCTTTCTGAACTCCACATTTCTATTTCTGCACCTCTCTTGCCTCTTTCTGTACCCCTGTTCCCTCTTTCTGTACTTTTCCTTCCTGTTTTTGTACCTCACTTGCTTCTTTCTGCGTCTCTGTTGCCTATTTCTGCACATCTCTTGCTTATTTCTCTCACCTCTCTTTCCTCTTTCTGCAACTCTCTTGTCTTTTACTGCCTCTCACTTGCTTCTTTCTGCACCCCTGTTACCTATTTCTGCACACCTCTTCCTTGTTTGTGCAAATCTCTTGCCTCTTTCTGTACCTCTCTTGCTACTTTCTTCACTTCTCTTCCTTCTTTCTGAACCCCTTCCTGCCTCTTTCTGAACCTCTCTTGCCTCTTTGTGCACCTCTCCTACCTTTCTCTGCACACCTCTTTTCTCTTTTTGCACCTCTGTTGGTTCTATCTGCACTGCTCTTGCTTCTTTCTGTACCTTACTTGCCTCTTTCTGCACTTCTGTGGCTTCTTTATACACCTCTGTTGCTTCTTTCAGCAATTCATTTGAGTCTTTCTGCACTTTTCTTGCTTATTTCTACACCTCTCTTCCTCTTTTTGTAACTCTCTTGTCTTTTTCTGCCCCTCACTTGCTTCTTTCTGTACCCCTGTTCCCTCTTTCTGTACTTTTCCTTCCAGTTTTTGTACCTCACTTGCATCTTTCTGCATCTCTGTTGCCTATTTCTGCACATCTCTTGCTTATTTCTCTCACCTCTCTTTCCTCTTTCTGCAACTCTCTTGTCTTTTACTGCCTCTCACTTGCTTCTTTCTGCACCCCTGTTACCTATTTCTGCACACCTCTTCCTTGTTTGTGCAAATCTCTTTCCTCTTTCTGTACCTCTCTTGCCTCTTTCTTCACTTCTCTTCCTTCTTTCTGAACCCCTTTCTGCCTCTTTCTGAACCTCTCTTGCCTCTTTGTGCACCTCTCCTACCTTTCTCTGCACACCTCTTTTCTCTTTTTGCACCTCTGTTGGTTCTATCTGCACTACTCTTGCTTCTTTCTGCACCTTACTTACCTCTTTCTGCACTTATGTGGCTTCTTTTTACACCTCTGTTGCTTCTTTCAGCAATTCATTTGAGTCTTTCTGCACTTCTCTTGCTTATTTCTGCACCTCTCTTCCTCTTTTTGTAACTCTCTTGTCTTTTTCTGCCCCTCACTTGCTTCTTTCTGCACCCCTGTTGCTATTTCTGCACACCTCTTCCTTGTTTGTGAAAATCTCATGCCTCTTTCTGTACCTCTCTTGCTTCTTTCCACACCTCTTTTGCTTCTTTCAGCAATTCAATTGAATCTTTCTGCACTTCTCTTCCTTCTTTCTGCACCCTTCCTGCATCATTCTGGACCTCTCTTGCCTCTTTGTGCTCCTCGCCTACCTCTTGTTGCACCCGCCTTATGTCTTTTGCACCTCTGTTGGTTCTTTCTGCACTGCTCTTGCTACTTTCTGCACCCTTCTTGCCTCTTTCTGAACCTCCCTTGGTTCTTTCTGCACCCCTGTACCCTCTTTCTGCACCTTTCCTGCCTGTTTCTGCACCGCTCTTCCATCTTTCAGCACCTCTGTTGCCTCTTTCTGTACTACTGTTGCTTCTTTCTGTACCTCTGTTGCACATTTGTGTATCCCTCTTGTCTCTTTCGGCACCCCTGTTCCCTCTTTCTGCACCTTTCCTGCCTGTTTCTGCAACTCTCTTGTGTCTTTCTACACGTCTTTTGCCTCTTTCTACACTTCACGTGCTTATTTCTGCACCTCTCTTGCCTCTGTAAGCACCTCTGTTGCTTATTTCTACACTTCCCCCTCCTTCTTTCTCCACAACCTCATGCCTCCTTCTGCACCTTTGTTACTTCTTTCTGCATTTCTCTTGGTTCTGTCTGCACTGCTCTTGCCTTTTTCTGCATCCCTCTTGGCTCTTTGAGCACCTCTTTTGCTTCTTTATGCACTTATCTCTCCTCTTTCTGCAGCCTTCGTGCCTCTTTCAGCACCTCTGTTGCATCTTTCTGCACTTGTGTTCCTTTTTTCTGCCCCCTCATGCCTCTTTCAGCACCTCTGTTGCTGCTTTCTGTACTCCTCTTCCTTCTTTCTGCACCATTTCCACCTCCTTTTGCACCTCTGTTGCCTCTTTCAGCACCTCTTTTTGTTCTTTTTGCACTGCTCTTGCTTATTTTTGTCATTCACTTGCTTCTTTCTGCACTTCTCTTGCTTCTTTTTAAACCTCTGTTGCTTCTTTCAGCAATTCTCTTGCCTCCTTCTGTAGTTCTCTTGCTTGTTTCTGCACCTCTTGTGTGTATTTCTGCACCTCTTTTGCCTCTTTCCGCACTTAACTTGCTTCTTTCAGGCATTAAAGACCTGGCTTTTTTCTTCCAACTGAGATCTGCTTCCACCGCTCTCAATGTCTCTATAGCGCCAAGACGCCTCGGCCTTCGTGCGCTCTACAAATATTTCAGTATTCAGTATTCAGTATTCAGTATTCAGTATTCTGTACCTCTCTTGCCTCTTTTGGCACATCTGTTGCTGTTTTATGCACCCCTCCTACCTCTTTCTGCATCCCTCTTCTCTATTTGTCCAACTCTCTTGCCTTTATCTACTCCTCTCTTCCCTCTTTCTGCACCTCACTTGCCTCTTCCTGTATCTCTGTTCTGCACTACTCTTGCTTCTTTCTGCACCCTTTGTGCCCCCTTTTACACATCTGTTGCTTATTTCTGCACTTCTCGTGCTTCTTTCTGCACCACTGCTGCTTTTTTTACAGATTCCATGCCTCTTTCTGCACCCATCTTTTCTCTTTCAGCACCTCTCTTGCCTCTTTCTGCACCCCTTTTCCCTGTTTCCGTACCTTTCATGCTTTTTTCTGTACCTCTCTTGCCTCTTTCTGTACCTCTAGTGCCTCTTTCTGCACTTCTCTTGCTCTTTCTGCACCCTTCACACCTCTTTCAGCACCTCTGTTGGTTTTTGTGCAGATCTCTTGACTCTTTCTGCACCTCTCTTTTCTCTTTCTGCACTTCACTTGCTTCTTTCTATACCTTTCTTGCCTCTTTCAGCACCTCTGTTGCTTCTTTATGCACCCCTCCTGTCTCTTTCTGCACCCCTCTTCCATATTTATTCAACTCTCTTGCCTTTTTCTACACCTCTCTTCCCTCATTCTGTACCCCTCTTGCCTCTTTCTTTACCTCTGTTGCTTCTTTCTGCACTTCTTTTACTTTTTTCTGCACGTCCATGCCTCCTTCTGCACATCTGTTGCTTTTTTCTGCACTTCTCTTGCTTCTTTCTGCACTTCTCTCGCTTCTTTCTGCACCTATGTTGCTTTTTCTGCAAATCTCTTGCCTCTTTCTGCACCTTACTTGCCTTTTCGAGCACCTCTGTTGCTTTTTCTGCAGATCTCTTGCCTCCTTCTGTATCCCTCTTTTCTCTTTCTTCACCTCTCTTGCTTCTTTCTGTACCCCTCTTATTTCTTTCTGTACCTCTCTTGCCTCTTTCTGTACCTCTATTGCCTCTTTCTGCACTGCCCTTGATTTTTTCTGCACCTCACTTGCCTCAACCTGCACTTCTTTTCCTTCTTTCCACACCTCTGTTGCTTCTTTTAGCAATTCTCTTGCCTCTTTCTGCACTTCCTTCTTTCTGTACCTCTCTTACCTCTTGCTGCACTGCTCTTGCCTCTTTTTGCATCTCTGTTGGTTCATTCTGCACTGCTCTTACTTCTTTCTGCACCCCTCTTGCCTCTTTCTGAACTCCACATTTCTATTTCTGCACCTCTCTTGCCTCTTTCTGTACCCCTGTTCCCTCTTTCTGTACTTTTCCTTCCTGTTTTTGTACCTCACTTGCATCTTTCTGCGTCTCTGTTGCCTATTTCTGCACATCTCTTGCTTATTTCTCTCACCTCTCTTTCCTCTTTCTGCAACTCTCTTGTCTTTTACTGCCTCTCACTTCCTTCTTTCTGCACCCCTGTTACCTATTTCTGCACACCTCTTCCTTGTTTGTGCAAATCTCTTGCCTCTTTCTGTACCTCTCTTGCCACTTTCTTCACTTCTCTTCCTTTTTTCTGAACCCCTTCCTGCCTCTTTCTGAACCTCTCTTGGCTCTTTGTGCACCTCTCCTACCTTTCTCTGCACACCTCTTTTCTCTTTTTGCACCTCTGTTGGTTCTTTCTGCACTGCTCTTGCTTCTTTCTGAACCTTACTTGCCTCTTTCTGCACTTCTGTTGCTTCTTTCCACACCTCTTTTGCTTCTTTCAGCAATTCAATTGAATCTTTCTGCACTTCTCTTCCTTCTTTCTGCACCCTTCCTGCATCATTCTGGACCTCTCTTGCCTCTTTGTGCACCTCGCCTACCTCTTGTTGCACCCGTCTTATGTCTTTTGCACCTCTGTTGGTTCTTTCTGCACTGCTCTTGCTACTTTCTGCACCCTTCTTGCCTCTTTCTGAACCTCCCTTGGTTCTTTCTGCACCCCTGTTCCCTCTTTCTGCACCTTTCCTGCCTGTTTCTGCACCGCTCTTCCATCTTTCAGCACCTCTGTTGCCTCTTTCTGTACTACACTTGCTTCTTTCTGTACCTCTGTTGCACATTTGTGTATCCCTCTTGTCTCTTTCGGCACCCCTGTTCCCTCTTTCTGCACCTTTCCTGCCTGTTTCTGCAACTCTCTTGTGTCTTTCTACACGTCTTTTGCCTCTTTCTACACTTCACGTGCTTATTTCTGCACCTCTCTTGCCTCTGTCAGCACCTCTGTTGCTTCTTTATACACTTCTCTTCCTTCTTTCTCCACAACCTCATGCCTCCTTCTGCACCTTTGTTACTTCTTTCTACATTCCTCTTGGTTCTGTCTGCACTGCTCTTGCCTTTTTCTGCCTCCCTCTTGGCTCTTTGAGCACCTCTTTTGCTTCTTTCTGCACTTATCTCTCCTCTTTCTGCAGCCTTCGTGCCTCTTTCAGCACCTCTGTTGCATCTTTCTGCACTTTTGTTCCTTTTTTCTGCCCCCTCATGCCTCTTTCAGCACCTCTGTTGCTGCTTTCTGTACTCCTCTTCCTTCTTTCTGCACCATTTGCACCTCCTTTTGCACCTCTGTTGCCTCTTTCAGCACCTCTTTTGGTTCTTTCTGCACTGCTCTTGCTTATTTTTGTCATTCACTTGCCTCTTTCTGCACTACTCTTGCTTCTTTTTAAACCTCTGTTGCTTCTTTCAGCAATTCTCTTGCCTCCTTCTGTAGTTCTCTTGCTTGTTTATGCACCTCTTGTGTGTATTTCTGCACCTCTTTTGCCTCTTTCCGCACTTAACTTGCTTCTTTCTGTACCTCTCTTGCCTCTTTTGGCACATCTGTTGCTGTTTTATGCACCCCTCCTACCTCTTTCTGCATCCCTCTTCTCTATTTGTCCAACTCTCTTGCCTTTTTCTACTCCTCTCTTCCCTCTTTCTGTACCTCACTTGCCTCTTCCTGTATCTCTTTTGCTTGTTTCTGCACTACTCTTGCCTCTTTCTGCACCCTTTGTGCCCCCTTTTACACATCTGTTGCTTATTTCTGCACTTCTCGTGCTTCTTTCTGCACCACTGCTGCTTTTTTTACAGATTCCATGCCTCTTTCAGCACCTCTGTTGCGTTTCTGCAGATCTTTTGCCTCTTTCTGCACCCATCTTTTCTCTTTCAGCACCTCTCTTGCCTCTTTCTGCACCCCTTTTCCCTGTTTCCGTAACTTTCATGCTTTTTTCTGCACCTCTCTTGCCTCTTTTGGTACCTCTATTGTTTTTGTGCAGATCTCTTGACTCTTTCTGCACCTCTCTTTTCTCTATCTGCACTTCACTTGCTTCTTTCTGTACCTTTCTTGCCTCTTTCAGCACCTCTGTTGCTTCTTTATGCACCCCTCCTGTCTCTTTCTGCACCCCTCTTCCATATTTATCCAACTCTCTTGCCTTTTTCTACACCTCTCTTCCCTCATTCTGTACCACTCTTGCCTCTTTCTTTACCTCTGTTGCTTCTTTCTGCACTTCCTTTACTTATTTCTGCACGTCCGTGCCTCCTTCTGTCGTAAATAAAGTATTACGCACTCATAATTTCTATATGTATCAATATGATCATGCATAAAGCAAGAGGCTGAGTCTGTGGTATCAGATTCAAAAGGGCTTTATTCCAATAACTCGAGTTATAGGGAGAATAGTTCCATCACCAAAAGGGATCAGGATGGGTCTTCTGCTCAGAATATTCTCAAACTTTATTCACAGAGTACAGTATATATACATTCAATATTATACGTAAGCAGGAGTGCTTCAGGCAGAGCAAGAGAGAATGAGATAAGAGCATGTGGGCGTGTAAGGAGGCATGAAGGTGGGCGTCCATGTGGGCGTCCACTTGATGATCATAGGTGAATGTCATAGGTGGGTGGATACCTGGAGGGGGTTGCGTGATTAGCTGGAATTTTACTGGAACTTTGCCTTACTTGTGCTCAACTCGAGCATGACGTGTAATTGACGTGTGACTGGGGGAAGGCTGCTTGTGCAGTCGGGGAGTCTGGAAGAGAGGCCTTCAGTGTCAGGACGACCAGTACATCTTGTATTATCTGATATCTAAAGTCCGGAGCAGGGACTGATCTGTGACATAGGTTGCCCATCACCAAGAGCCAATGTGGCATCTATTTCTTCATTCACTGCGTAGGCCTTACATGGGGGCTATGGGCTTTTCACTGACGTGATCTTTGCAATCACACAAAAAGAGACAGAAAGGCTAGGCTCTCTCCTTTGCAGACGGGTTGTGTTTATTCCTCCTTCTCCAGGCAGGAATGTGGTTCAGTAGGAGTAAGTAGATAACCGTGCTCAATACTGTCTCGGCACCTCGGACAGGGCCCCTTTGGCTGAGGCCCAAGTGTGCAAGGCCAAGGATACGCAGCTGCAGCTCTCAGAGCGTCTGAGGCCTGAAACCTCTTTTCGGCTCTGGCTGAGCCACAAAAACGGGCTTTCATGAAAATGACACGAGTGCAGGAAAACATGATGCAAAACGTGTAGGCCTCAATGCAGATTTGTCGTTTCTCTCATGGGAGACTGGATGATGGCAGGCCACGTTATAGCATAAGCATCATGATAGACAGGCCATGGAGGGGAAATGCATGGGATACATGCATGTGTACATAAAGCGTTGGGGGGCACATAGGGGACACATAGGTCTCATAATTTTTATTTCCTCATTCCCTCCTTGTCCCCTAGTGGACCCTTCATGTCACATCTATTCTCATGAGACAGTCGATCTGTTCTTGCAGCATTATTTTTCCATTTTCCATGCTCTGTAAATGGGGATGTGGAACACATGCAGTAGCACACAGGCCGCAAACGGCCGGGCCACACTGCAGACATAGACAACAACTGAATATCATTAGTAGTATTAACCCACAGACGGTCAACACTTTCCATCCCCATGCCGATATTAGTCCCCAGAGCAAACTGGACCAAGTCCACGTGCCTGGGTCTTGGTGTATGCTTTGGGCAATCTTGTGGAGCCTTGTTATTGCTTTGTATACAGATGGTGCGTTATTAGGAATAAAAGAAATGATATGTAGCACGTCCCACCCCAGTCTAAGGGCAGCTGTACATAGGCTGTCTGGCCACAAATAAAGTAGGTGTGTCGTGATGCTCTGAAATAGGACTTTCCTTTGTCTTTAAACTCTATTATAGTATTACACTCGCTGTGCCCCAAATGTACTGAGCCTTCTTTTCTGACACACAAGTCCCCTTTTACTGGCAGGACTGTAATTGAGGATGGACCTACATTGTGTATGGGCTTGACATTCAACATTATAAAGTTGAGGTTTGCATTTCCTTGCTGATACTCTTCATTTTCTAGATCTGTACCTTTTCTTTGGGGAAGACCTTCTTCATCTGGGAAACATGCTTCATTCATGACTTTATTCAAGTTACCCCATACCCAGTCGCCCCTACACTCCTTGTCTTGACATTCTTTGGCATCACCGTTGATGGATGTCATTAAGGCAAACCATGCTCCGCAAGAACCATTATGGGAGAACGGAAAAGGGAAAAGAGGCAACACTCCCTCCACCATCTGATACGGGGGAAGTCGGCCACAGACCCAGCAGTCTGTAGCATTGCTAGTCTGATGTGAATGGTGCAGCATCTGAATAAAGGTATTGTTGCGTAAGGCAAGTCGATATGATAGCTCATGGGATGGCAGATCACTAAATGTGTGCTTTATGGTATCATTAGTGGAGGAGTGTAAGAGTGAGGCAATAGGAGGAAAAATAGCATGTAGTATTAAGCTGATACATATTATCGTGATGCACAGAAGAGATAGAAAAATAAAAGTCACTATACATCTACTACGTAATATTTTACAGTATTTTCTTTTCATCTTGCTCTTTTTATCATTATCATTGTCCGAGATCTTATGCAAGCCAGAATACATGTTCAACCGCTTCACCACCTAGTGGACTTAATTGATCAAACGGGGTCTGACTTTTTAGATCTAAGTTTAGCTTTGTACTCCTGCTGAGGAGTCTCCTCTAGTAAAGGGGGCTCAAAGTCTGAAAAGTTTGTTTCCTTTTTAAAAGAGTCGTTATTCCCGAAGTAGCGTTTGCAATGATGTATGTGCAGCCATCCTTTCCGTCCTTCGACTTTAACGGCTGTCCTCGTGGTCAATAACACTAACTTCGGCGCCTTCCACCTTGGCTCAAGAGGGCTCGATCTATCAAAGTTCCTTATTAGGACATAATCCCCAGGAGCGATGGAGTGTTCCTTGACCTGGGTGTTGTCAGGGAAGGCGGCAGCAACCTGCGAACGACAAGAGAGTAGTGCAGACATCAAGGAAGCCAGGTAATCTGTCAGCATGTTATTATCAACATCAGTAATCTTTTTAGGCATCGGAGTGCCCCACATATTCGGTGGCCTACCGAAGACCACTTCATAGGGAGATAAACCTGTTCTAGAATGAGGGCAACCGGCAGGGCTACCATCCAATCTACACCTTTTTCTGCACAAATCTTTGCTAGTTTTGTCTTTAAGGTCTGATTGTGCCTTTCTACAAGGCCTGCTGCTTCAGGATGTCGTACACAATGGAACTTCCAGGTATACCCTAACAGAAGGGACACCTGTTTCATGAGTTCAGAGGAGAAAGGCTGACCGCTGTCGGAATATACGACACGCGGTAATCCATAATGTGGAAAAACCTCTCGCACCAATTGTCTGGCGGTAGTTACAGCAGTATAATCAGGGACTGGATAAGCTTCTGTCCACCTTGTCAGTGAACATACTACTACCAGGACATATTTGTAACCTCTACATCTGTCCATTTGGATATAATCCATCTGGAGGACTTCAAAAGGGTGGTCAGGTGGATCCACCTTGTTCCATCGGAATGCCTTTACCTGGATTGAATTGGCAACAGATCATACATGTTCTGACTTTTTGTTTCGCTGCTGCACGCAGGTGCTTGTTGAACCAGATATTCTGTAAGCTGTCTATCATTGCTTTCTCTCCTAAGTGTGCAGGACTATGTGCGGTATTTATGATCACTTGTACCATCGAATCAGGAAGAAACCATGTTGCTTTGCCCTTAGTCATCCAACCCTGATCAGTCAGTACCCCTCCTTGTTCCGACCATTTCTTTAATTCATCTAGAGTAGCATGTGTCTGTATGTCTTGTACATCTCTGGAAGGATCCCTGACTGTCATGGCTTTGGACATTGATGGTATCTGTGAGTTCGTCATGTCTAGTGGGGTCTGAGCTGTCTGTTTAGCAGTTCGGTCTGCCAGATCATTGCCTTGAGAAATGGTATCTGTGGCTTTAGTATGTGCTTTGCATTTCAGGATAGAAATGTATCGCTTCCAGAAGGGCTTGTATAAGGGGGCCATGCTGTATCTTGGCCCCGTGAGAGGTCAAGAAAAATCGGTGTAAATGTTTACTCTCAAGTGCTTAGCTCTTATGCATGCTTGTGTCAGAGCGATGAGCTCTGCTGCTTGTGCTGACAGTATGTCTATTCTTTTAGTCTCTATGATTTCAGTAGCAGTGGTCACTGCATACGCTGCCACTAATTCTCCCGCCCCCGTCCTCATGCATGAGCCGTCAACATAGAGTGTTAGGTCAGGGTCTGGGAGTGCAACATCTGTCAAGTCTTGTCTTGGTTTAGTCACGGTATGTATCACTTCAACACAGTCATGTGGGGAAACGTTTTCTGTACTGGAGGGCAAAAGAGTAGCAGGATTCAGTATGTTGCATTGTCTGATCTCTATGTGTGGTTGAAATAACGTCAGAAAAAAAAAAACGCTTTGTCCTAATCCAAATTACTCAACATCAGCTCCTAGTAAAGATTGTGAGTGTATTCACACAGACTAGTTAATGAAGAACTAGTCATTTCGCCTAAAAAAACTGCCCACAACTAATTCCCCTGAAAGATCACAATAAAACATGAGAAAAGGGAAGAGCAACATACCTATTTCCTCGACTTAATTTCTAAGGGGGTTAATTTAATTTCCAAGGGGCTTAATTTCTAAGGGGCTAGCGGGAAGCGAACCTCCTCAGGTGCCAGCAGGAAGCCAATATTCTCCTCAAGAAGCCAATATTCTTCACCTTCCCCCCTTTTTGACAGGAGGAAATCTGAAACAGATTTCACTGCTGTCAAACACTATCAAACCCTGTGTCTTGTCAACACTATTAATCCCTGTTTGTAGCAACTGGGGGTAAGCAAAATTATAGGAGATACACAGCGCACTTGAAATGGCGAGAAATCCTTCTAGCAAATGTACAAACCTCATTGTGTTACCTCATAGGCTGGTCAAATGACATCTCATATGGAAATGTCCCTATTATGTGAACCTACACCAACCTGAAGTCAATATTAATGCTAGGAGGCCCTAATAGGAATGCTAAGCTTCCTAAATATTTGGAAAATCAAGTTTAAGAACATTTATTAATGTTGATAATTTCATAATTAATCATTTATCTGCTAAAGAAACCAGTCATTTTGCAATAATTTCCACCTATACAAGAAGCTGCATCCCTCGCCTGTCATATTCAAACGCCACCCATCAGAAACCCAAACCCAATAGCCTAATTTAAAAACATGTCAACTTTTGGCGCCACCATTTACAAGAATGAACTTACTAAAGCAAACTTTAAAAAGGAAATCCTGTCAGATATTTTCTCATTACCCTAAATACCGAGCCTCATTTGTGGAAACCCGTTTACAACATTCTAAAAGGCAGAGTTGTCACTCTGGGGTGGCAGTCCTTATTTAAAACAGGCATTTCAAGTGTTAAGATGCCAGTGTACAGATCATAATTGTTCCTTAATGTCCAATCTGGAAACATATGACCGAGGCTGCCTGTCTATAAGAGAAGGGCAGTCATGTGACACATATTTTAGTCTTGCATAACCTTTTTTAATGTTTTATTCATCTCCAATACCAATTGGACATACACTGATAACGTGTTGTATGCTATTTTAACAGCATGATAATGGTAATATCATGTCTGTGAAATTTAGTAATTGTGAACAAGTTCCAGCCAAGCGCTGCGCAAAGATTGACGTCGTCACGACCATCTCTGTACCGCATAGGAGAACTTGTATTAATGCTAAACAGACTGCTCAATATGACACAAAAACAAAACATATATAAAATACATATGCCAAGCCATCAGTATACCAAGCACAGAAAGCATAGACAAATTACAATAACATACAATAACATATATAAATGAGCAGTGATGCGCAATTACCGCACCTACAGCTCAGAGGCGAACATTCTGGCCTGCTTAATTTGTCAGGCTTATAATCAATAACTGATTTTCCTTTCCTGCCTTACTCACACCCCATCTGACAGAAGGTCATCTTAATGATGAGCAGCTGTCAGCTGGACTGACTGTGTTATTTCTGACACACAGGACCAGCAAGAATAATCAAAAAATGAAAAACACACGAACATTTCTTTTTGGAAAGGTGTTATGCATCTATTTCAACACAATGTACCCTGATTTCCTATTTGAAGGCGCTTTTTGGCATCTTTGGGCCACAATTTCCACTGTGAAAATTGTCTGAATTTGAAAATCGTTTTTATATAGGCATATAGCCCTTAAAATTTCAAGCAAGAGCATCTCAAGTGCACTCGTGTCATTTTACTTTTTGTTCTAGAATCAATTCAACAGTAGTTAAGTAAGAAAAACAACAGTCTTACATAGACATTTCCTCAGGGCACTAGTCTTGCACAGAATAGAACAAGGGAAGGCTTCTCGAGTTTCATTTCTCAGCTGCCCTGTCTGTATCAGAGAAGCTAAAAATAGCCCCTCAGCGCTGGCTTGAGCCTGGGCTGCCAGCCATCTGTTTTCTATCTACTCCTGGCCCTCAAGGCTCTCCGGCTGCAGGCATCACACAGATGCTATGTCAGAGAAGCTTTCTAAGCAGTGATTTCACCTCCCGTTTTCCGCTCCTTTTCCTAGCCCCCACTTTACAGGCTTCAAGGTCAGAATCTGCCTTCGGTTTCTGTATCACATTCTGCACTCCTTAGCCCCCACCTTCTCCTCACTCTGAAGCTGTCAAAGACAAAAAGTCTTCCCAATTCCATATAAACTGCAATAATTCGCCCTATTGAAAAATTGTTTTTGATATACAATTTGTTTTCAGGGGTTCGTAATCTTATTTTTCCAATCTCAGATTAGTAAAACTTGGTCCACAGGAACTGGAATAAGGGGCAAGTCGAATTCCCTCTCTAGGCTGCTTCATGAATATGCTTGGTATTCTGGATAGTTAGGTTGAGCGTGCTGATACATTTGTGCTGTAGCGTGGGCTGGTGCAGGTGCATGGACAGGCGGTGGCGGCGGTGGAAACGTATCTGATGTCTGATGCGTGTTATTTTCCTTGGGAGGATAAGGACGTGGCTTTGTTTTACCTATAGCTATATTGTGTTTCAGGACTGCACATTCATTTACGAAGTGGCCTGGTTTCTTGCAATAATTACAGGTCCCACTAGTTTGTTTCGTGCTATTCTTGTTCGTGTTTGTGTTAGTGTTTGCCGGTGTCGATTGGGCCACCAGCATCTTCATTTTTGTATCTTTCATGTGTCTCTTTTCCTGGTCTTGTTCTTCTCTAATTCTGTTCTGGTGATATTGTAACATTTGTAACATCTGTGAAGGGCTGTTTGCTTGCCAAGTACTCTCAACCTTAAGTACCCTATACTTTACCTCTGGTAGGGAATTTTCTACTAGTTTGCTCAAGAAAAGATGGGGATATGAATCGCTACCGGGCTTAAGGCCACTATTGATAGTAAAAGATTTCTCAAACCTAGAGTAAAAATCGCTTGTGTCCTCGTCTGGTTTCTGTTTACAGGCTGAAATAGCATCCCAGTCTTCCTTTTTAGTAACTAATAATCTAGGCAAAACTTGTACAAGGAGTTCAGGTAATTCTTTAGCTCGGGGACCCAGACCAACCCCCGGGGCTCTGGCTTCATCCTCTCTTTCCAACACATCCCAGCTAATCTTTTTCTCTCCCACCTCTCAGTCCTTTTCTTTAAGCTTCTCGTAAATACCAGCAGGCAATAGTACTTTCAATAATTTTAGGATGTCAGCATATGTATATTCTCCTAGGCGGAGAATGTCTTTTAGTTCTTGGTGAAAACCCCCCGGGTCTTTATCATGGGAGGGCAACATTTTTTTCATTTCCAGTATCTCTAATTTCGACAAGGGGGTGTAGACATACACCCGTTGCAGCACATTGTTTGCATCCTTTACAGGATGAACCTCTCGTAGGGGGTTCAGCTTGTCGTATAACTGTCCCTTATCCTGTGGTGGAGCGGGAAGCAGGGACCTAGTCACGTATACTATATATTTGTGTCGCTGATCTAGGATGACATTAATCAATTCAGTACCCATGTTCATCCACCTGTCTAGTATTATGTCGTCCAGCAACTTATACAATAGACCAGGACCAGAATATTGACTCTCATACAACGTAATCAAATGTTGGACCATGTAAACACCAGCTATGCGCTGTTCGTTTGGTGGGAGGCTCAAGAACGTTTGGGCTACTATATCATTATTATATGTATCGGGGTACTTGCGGTGGCACTCTAACTGGTCTTTCTACTGGGGCCACTCTTGCTAGTTCCTCTGAAAGGACGGGATAAATACCAGCAATGACAGTATTTCTTTCTCTTTCAGCCTGTTCTCTTTTGACCCGCTCCCCTTCCTCCTGTAACTTCTTTTCTTTGGCTTTTTCAGACTCCTGTCTACTTCTCTCTGCTTTCTCTTCCATAGCTCTTCCTCTACCTTTATGATGCATTCCGCATCCCACGTTCCCGTGATAGGCCATCTATACTTTGTCTCTAAATCCTTCGTGTAATCCACCCATAGCTCTAAAAACAACACGGCATCTAAACCATGCTTACAGTACATGAAATGTCCAGGTGTGTCTCTAGGCGGAATGTTAACTGGTTCCTCTAGTACACCTTTTCTGGTACATATCTTACGCAGTTTCGAAAACAACGGCATGTTGGAATGTAACCGAAAACAAAAATCACAATGACCCAAAAACAAAAAATCACAATGGAACAACCTTACATAAAAACCTGACACATTCAAACCTAACTGAACCTGACTAAGACAATAACATTCATACAGTTAAATCGGTGCACCTGAATACTTGAATACTTGAATTCTTGAATACTTGAATACTTGAATACTTGATGCATACTCTTGAATACTTGAATACTTGAAAACATACCGGTCTCACAAGTGAGACACGTCTTTACCGTGTTCATTAAATGAACCCGTCTTTATGCAACCCCCATGAAAAACTCACCGGGAAGCAGAACTTGAAGGCCTCGGACACTTGACGCTGCGCAGGGAATGGCGTATCTTTGGTGGATCTCTAGAAACCTCGGACACAGCTCTCTCGCAGGGTGGGCTCCGGGTCGGGACGATCCGCAATCCTCACCGCCTCGTATGGATGCTTAGTCGCAGTCCATCCCCTTCGTTGGCCTGAGGGAGTTGGCGGGAAAACCCGCGACGTGTACACTTGAAGTCCGTCACGGCTGTAGAAGGGGGCAAAACTGGACCTTCATCTCCGGCGCGTGGGGAAAGAGAATTGTCCCTGTTCGGGCGCCATTAAATGTCGTAAATAAAGTATTACGCACTCATAATTTCTATATGTATCAATATGATCATGCATAAAGCAAGAGGCTGAGTCTGTTGTATCAGATTCAAAAGGGCTTTATTCCAATAACTTGAGTTATAGGGAGAATAGTTCCATCACCACAAGGGATCAGGATGGGTCTTCTGCTCAGAATATTCTCAAACTTTATTCACAGAGTACAGTATATATACATTCAATATTATACGTAAGCAGGAGTGCTTCAGGCAGAGCAAGAGAGAATGAGATAAGAGCATGTGGGCGTGTAAGGAGGCGTGAAGGTGGGCGTCCATGTGGGCGTCCACTTGATGATCATAGGTGAATGTCATAGGTGGGTGGATACCTGGAGGGGGTTGCGTGATCAGCTGGAATTTTACTGGAACTTTGCCTTACTTGTGCTCAACTCGAGCATGACGTGTAATTGACGTGTGACTGGGGGAAGGCTGCTTGTGCAGTCGGGGAGTCTGGAAGAGAGGCCTTCAGTGTCAGGACGACTAGTACATCTTGTATTATCTGATATCTAAAGTCCGGAGCAGGGACTGATCTGTGACATAGGTTGCCCATCACCAAGAGCCAATGTGGCATCTATTTCTTCATTCACTGCGTAGGCCTTACATGGGGGCTATGGGCTTTTCACTGACGTGAGCTTTGCAATCACACAAAAAGAGACAGAAAGGCTAGGCTCTCTCCTTTGCAGACGGGTTGTGTTTATTCCTCCTTCTCCAGGCAGGAATGTGGTTCAGTAGGAATAAGCAGATAACCGTGCTCAATACTGTCTCGGCACCTCAGACAGGGCCCCTTTGGCTGAGGCCCAAGTGTGCAAGGCCAAGGATACGCAGCTACAGCTCTCAGAGTGTCTGAGGCCTGAAACCTCTTTTCGGCTCTGGCTGAGCCACAAAAACGGGCTTTCATGAAAATGACACGAGTGCAGGAAAACATGATGCAAAACGTGTAGGCCTCAATGCAGATTTGTCGTTTCTCTCATGGGAGACTGGATGATGGCAGGCCACGTTATAGCATAAGCATCATGATAGACAGGCCATGGAGGGGTAATGCATGGGATACATGCATGTGTACATAAAGCGTTGGGGGGCGCATAGGGGACACATAGGTCTCATAATTTTTATTTCCTCACTTCTGCACATCTGTTGCTTTTTTCTGCACTTCTCTTGCTTCTTTCTGCACTTCTCTCGCTTCTTTCTGCACCTATGTTGCTTTTTTCTGCAAATCTCTTGCCTCTTTCTGCACCTCACTTGTCTTTTCGAGCACCTCTGTTGCTTTTTCTGCAGATCTCTTACCTCCTTCTGTACCCCTCTTTTCTCTTTCTTCACCTCTCTTGCTTCTTTCTGTACCCCTCTTATTTCTTTCTGTACCTCTCTTGCCTCTTTCTGTACCTCTATTGCCTCTTTCTGCACTGCCCTTGCTTTTTTCCGCACCTCACTTGCCTCAACCTGCACTTCTCTTCCTTCTTTCCACACCTCTGTTGCTTCTTTTAGCAATTATCTTGCCTCTTTCTGCACTTCCTTCTTTCTGTACCTCTCTTACCTCTTGCTGCACTTCTCTTGCCTCTTTTTGCATCTCTGTTGGTTCATTCTGCACTGCTCTTACTTCTTTCTGCACCCCTCTTGCCTCTTTCTGAACTCCACATTTCTATTTCTGCACCTCTCTTGCCTCTTTCTGTACCCCTGTTCCCTCTTTCTGTACTTTTCCTTCCTGTTTTTGTACCTCACTTGCATCTTTCTGCATCTCTGTTGCCTATTTCTGCACATCTCTTGCTTATTTCTCTCACCTCTCTTTCCTCTTTCTGCAACTCTCTTGTCTTTTACTGCCTCTCACTTGCTTCTTTCTGCACCCCTGTTACGTATTTCTGCACACCTCTTCCTTGTTTGTGCAAATCTCTTGCCTCTTTCTGTACCTCTCTTGCCACTTTCTTCACTTCTCTTCTTTATTTCTGAACCCCTTCCTGCCTCTTTCTGAACCTCTCTTGCCTCTTTGTTCACCTCTCTTACCTTTCTCTGCACACCTCTTTTCTCTTTTTGTACCTCTGTTGGTTCTATCTGCACTGCTCTTGCTACTTTCTGCACCTTACTTACCTCTTTCTGCACTTCTGTGGCTTCTTTTTACACCTCTGTTGCTTCTTTCAGCAATTCATTTGAGTCTTTCTGCACTTCTCTTGCTTATTTCTGTACCCCTCTTGCTCTTTTTGTAACTCTCTTGTTTTTTTCTGCCCCTCACTTGCTTCTTTCTGCACCCCTGTTGCTATTTCTGCACACCTCTTCCTTGTTTGTGAAAATCTCATGCCTCTTTCTGTATCTCTCTTGCTTCTTTCTGCACTTCTCTTTTTCTTTCAGCGCCTTTCATGCCCCTTTCAGCACCTCTGTTACTTCTTTCTGCACTTATCTTCCTTCTTTCTGAGCCCCTTTGTGCCTCTTTCTGAACCCCTCTTGCCTATTTGTGCACCCTTCCTACCTTTCTCTGCACACCTCTTTCTCTTTTTGCACCTCTGTTGGTGCTATCTGCACTGCTTTTGCTTCTTTCTGCACCTTACTTGCCTCTTTCTGTGCTTCTGTGGCTTCTTTTTACACCTCTGTTGCTTCTTTCAGCAATTCCCTTGCCTTTTTGTGCTCTTCTCTTCCTTGTTTCTGCACCCTTCCTGCCTCTTTCTGTACCTCTCTTGCCTCTTTGTGCACCTCTCCTACCTCTTGCTGAACCCCTACTGTGTCTTTTTGCACCTCTTTTGGTTCTTTCTGCACTGCTCTTGCTACTTTCTAAACCCCTCTTGCCTCTTTCTGCATCCCTCTTGCCTCTTTCGGCACCCCTCTTTTCTCTTTCTAAAACTCTCTTGGCTCTTTCTGCACCCCTGTTCCTTCTTTCTGCACCTTTCCTGCCTGTTTCTGTACCTCTCTTTCATCTTTCTGCACCTCTATTGCCTCTTTCTGTACTGCTCTTGCTTCTTTCTGTAGCTCTGTTGCAACTTTCTGTATTGCTATTGCCTCTTTCTGCACCCCTTTTCCCTCTTTCTGCACCTTTCCTGCCTGTTTCCGCACCTCTCTTGCGTTTTTCTGCATCTCTGTTGCCTGTTCCTTCACTTCACTTGTTTCTTTCTGCTCCTCTCTTGCTGCTGTCAGCACCTCTGTTGCTTCTTTCTGTACTTCTCTCGGCTCTGTCTGCACTGCTCTTGCCTCTTTCTGCATCCCTCTTTGCTCTTTGAGCACCTCTTTTGCTTCTTTCTGCACTTCCCTCTCCTCATTCCTCCCCCCCTTGCCTCTTTATACACCTCTGTTGCTTCTTTCTGCACTTCTATTGCCTCTTTACACACCTCTCTTGCTTCTTTCTGAACCCCTCTTGCCTCTTTTGGCAACCCTGTTGCTTCTTTCTGCACTTCTATTACCTCTTACCACAACGCTCTTGCTTCTTTCTGCACCTCACTTGCCTCTGTTGGTTTTTTCTACAGATTAATGATGTCACTGACCATGTTATGAATGATGCAATATGTGATGTCATTAGCGGTGCATTAGCACAACTAACTATAACAGCAAATTTATCTGGTTTTGTACAAGTGAAATGACCAACTAACTATAACGTCCCTGAAACCTGTGTTTTTTTCAGTGAATTTCTAAGGTTTTTTTAATGCTAATTTCTAACCATAACGTCCCTGAAACCTTTGTTTTTTTCAGTGACTTTCAAGGGTTTTTAAATCCTAATTTCTAACTATTCCTAAAGAGGTACGACATGTACAGAAAGAGGAAGAAATGTGAAGAAAGAAGCAAAAGAAATGCAAAAAGAGGCAACAGAAGTCCAGAAAGATGAAGAAAGGTGCAGAAAGAAGCAAGAGATATGCGGAAAGAAGCAACAGAGGTGCAGAAAGAGGCCTTGTTGCAAATTCATCCTGTGCCCTCAACATTTGTTGACTGGTACTAGTGGTAGCTGACTTTTTTCTGTGAATATATGTATATATATGTATATTCACTGAAAAAACCATAGGTTTCACACACGTTATAGTTAGGAATTAGCATTTTAAAAACCTTGCAAATTCACTTAAAAAACCATAGGTTTCACACATGTTATAGTTAGCTGGACATTTCACTCGTGAAAAAGCAATGAAATTCCCCCGTTATAGTTAGTGCAGGCAACTATAACTCACGCGACCGCAATTCTCTGCTGATGATATTACATCACTGTATTTAGACACTTATTCACCCATGTCTTCTTCCATTAATCTTTAGCTATACATATATTACAAATATTTATTTTTCAGAAAGACACATATGTCATCAGCAGAGGATTGTGGTCGCGTGAGTTATAGTTGCCTGCACTAACTATAACGGGGGAATTTCATTGGTTTTTCACGAGTGAAATGTCCAGCTAACTATAACATGTGTGAAACCTATGTTTTTTTCAGTGAATTTGTACGTTTTTTTAAATGCTAAGTTATAAATATATTTTTTTTTGTAAAAAATTTTTACCGCGCGCGCACCGTGGGCGCGCGGTGGGCACGCGGTGCGCTTCACGCACCGCGCGCCCACATTACACAGTTCGGACCGTGCGCGCACTGTGCGCAACGTTCGCGGAATTTTTTCCGTTTCCACCGTGCGCGCACGTTGCGCGCACTCCGCGATTTTTCACGAAAAAAATAAAAACTTTTTTGGGCCCTTGGGGGTCCTTCAGGGACCCCCTGACAAATGCTAGGGGGTAAGGAACTGTCCAGCCTGCCCCCTTTTCACGTTCTCAAACTTTGTTTTTCACCCCCTCAGAGTGCGAGAGACAAAATGGCGGCCGACACTTCCTGGTTTCGACCGATTCGAATGTTTACTAAGATCTAACAACCAATCAGAATTGCGCACGCGCACGGCAGGGTGCGCGCACCCAGCGCGCACGGTGCGCGCGTATAGATATATATATGCTTTTAAATGCTATTTTCTCAGGAAATACTGAACAGATTTACACCAGACCTGTAAAAGGCACTTCTTTGACCTTATGGCTACCTCTCTGCCAAATTTCACGTAATTCTGTTCAGCCGTTCGGGCTGTAGCTGCGACTAAAGTCCATATGGAAAAATCCATGGGGAAAATGCGTTTTGGGACCCCCCTTTTTCTCGGCCCCCGCTTGACGAATCCCTCCGAGACTTTCAGGGAAGGAGCGAAGCGGGGCGCCCCTTTAGTTTTGTAAATTTCGCGAGGATTCGTCAACCGGCGCCAAAGTTATTCAAAATAGAATTTTGAGATTTCCTATGGAAACTCGGTCCTAACTATAACTATCTACTGGCGACCGCCAGTAGATAATATATATATATATATATATATATATATATATATATTTACTGAAAAAACCATAGGTTTCAGGCACATTATAGTTAGGAATTAGCATTTAAAAAACCTTAAAAATTCATTGAAAAAACATAGGTTTCAGGGGCATTATAGTTAGCTGGACTTTTCACTCGTACAAAACCATTGAAACTCCCCCGTTATAGTTAGTTCAGCTAACTATAACTTGCGCGCCCACAATGCACTGCTGATGACGTCACATATTACATCACTCATGACATGGTCAGTGACATCACTCATGCCATCACTGATGACATCTCAAATGACATCACTGATGACATCTTCCAGTGAATGTGTGTTTCTGAAAATGACATGTTTTATATATGTATATCTCAAGGTCGATGGAAGAATAAATGGGTATATAAGTGTCTAAATGGATGATTTGTTTTTGAAAAATTGATTGTATAACTGACTGATTAAGTGTATCTTAATGACTACATGGCTTAGTGAGTAATGTTTAAATATGTAAATATCTGTATCAGTCTCTCACTTTCTGTATAAGTGGCTGCATAGGTTGGTGAGTAGCTACATGAGTGTCTATATAGGTTATTAGTTTTTTTTTTTGAGTATCAGTATGAGTGTCTGAGTGTCTGTATGGGTCGGTGGGGGTATTACGTAGTGCATAGGTGCATGAATAAGTGACTCACTGTTTGTATGTGTTGAAGACAGCATGTGTGCAGGATTTTATGGGTGGATGAGTGTGTGCATGGGTCTGTTAGTAAGTGAATGACTGTCTCAATAGTGTCTTTATGAGTAACTAAATATATTTTAAACTAGTATATGTGACTATTGGTGTTTATAAGTGAGTTTATGTGAGAGTGAGAGATTGAAAGAGTTCCTGTATGAATAAGTATGTGTTTCTATAAGTCATTGTTTAAAAGACTAAGTATGTGTAAGTTTCTGTAGAAGTAAGTGTGGTGGTGTGTGTATAATTGTATATGCAAGTAAATGGATGTTTGATTCTTTATTAGCATGAGTGACTATGTGTGTGAGTAACTCTGTGGATGAGTGGCGTTGTGTACCAGGATGTATAGGTGTATGAGTACATATGATGAGTGAGTACATGTATGAGTGACTGTATAAGACTGTTGGTGAATGAGTGGATGTGTATGTGGATCTTAGAATTACTGAATAGGTTGTTGTAACTGGTATTGTTATGTCCATTGTTTTGAAAATGTTAGTTTCTAGTTTTGAATGTGTGTATCAAAGGTTATATTAGGGGGGAGGAGGTCTGCCACTCTATCACAAGGATGATGTCATCAGTGATGTCATTTGAGATGTCATCAGTGATGTCATCAATGATGTCACTGACCATGTCATGAGTGATGTATTGTGTGACGTCATCAGCAGTGCATTGCGGACGTGCTAGTTATAGTTAGATGAACTGACTATAACGGGGGAATTTCAATGGTATGAGTGAAAAGTCCAGCTAACTATAACGCCCCTGAAACCTATGTTTTTAGTGAATTTAAAAGGTTTTTTAAATGCTAATTTCTAACTATGCCTACAGAGTTAGGACATGTGAAGAAAGAAGAAAAAACGCACAGAAAGAAAAAAAAGAAATGCAGAAAGAAGCAACAGAAGTCCTCAAAGACGAAGAAAAGTGCAGGAAGAAGGATAACGTGCAGAAAGAACAAACAGAAAAGCAGAAAGAAGCCTTGTTGCAAAATCATCCTGTACCCTCAACTTTTTCAGACGGATACTGGTGGTAACCGAGTCTGACTAACCAGTCCTAGAGCCAGTGCTATGTTAAAAGACACTCAGAATTAGGGGTGGGCGGAATTTGCGGAATTAACCTTCGCAAATTATCGCGAGAATGTTTAAAATTATCGCAAACAAGCAGAAATATCGCGAAGATGCGGAAGTTTTTTTCCGGCATGTTCGCGAGATTTTCTGCATGGTTGCGGGTCGCCAACTTACCCATGTGGTTGCTTGCGGGCGCGGCCATCTTGTTTTGAGTTGTTCTCGCGGTGCATGATCGCGAGAAGAAAGACGTGATCGCGCGACGCATGACGTCACTGCGGGCGCGAACTGTCGCGAGACAGCGCAAATGGCTAAAAACAATACAACATCTCATGGAGAACGCGACCGGATCAAGAAAACTTGTCGGCGAACGCAGGGATTCAGGTAAGGCGATCGCGCGCGCGCGAGAATGTATCATTTTACAGCGCGAGCAAGAAACAAATTATCGCCAAGCTGCGGAAACCGGAATTTTTGACATTTTCGCGCTCTCCGCGGAACGCAAAAATGTCAAATTATCGCAATTTCCGCGAACGGAACAAAATTTTTGCCCAGGCCTACTCAGAATACAGTGAAAACACCTACATACACTAGGGAACACTATGCGTTGGGGTCCCCCTGTGATTAATATGAACTCCTCTGTAAGCCCCTAGTATATAATAGGGCAGGGGATTAAAACTACCTCTTAAAATGCGCCACAGGGAGTGTTTGCACATGTCACCTCAGGCCCCGTCCCCTCCCTTCCCCACTGTGTAAATGCGCCCTGTGGCCGTTCTAAGTTGAGAGATTAAGTCCCCTTGAATCCTAAGGGTCCCTAGGGTCAAACTAGCCCACTAGGTACCTCCAGTGAGCACCACAGAGCTGCGTTGCATAGAGGTGTAAAAAGGGGCATGGCCTCAGAACACCTGTCTGCAATGCAGCTCCCTGGCGCATACTGGAGATACCTCTTGGGCTAGTTGGCCCTCAGGGACCCTCAGTATTGAAGGGGAATTAATTCCCTAACTTACAACTTGCCAGGAGGCGCGTTTGCAGAGTGCTGCAAGGAGGGGACGTGGCCTCCAGCGCGATGCCGGTCTTTTATTTATTTATTTTTTTAAGAAGGAGGGCCCCCCTCTCAAGGCCTTAATCAGCCCCGGGGACCCCTACCCCCGGGTCATGGCCTTTTTTTTAAAATTCTTTAGGAGGGGGGCTGCGCTGCCCCCCTCCTCAGGCCACTTATGGCCCCAGGGACCCCATCCCCCGGGGCCGGCCTTTGTTTTTTATTATTGTTAAAAAAGATATATTTATAGAAACACCTAGGACATGCTGGACAAACCGTATGTACCTATCACCATGACGATGTGCGTGATATTCATTAAAAGGCAACTATGCATACAATGAATCCACGTGAAATGTATTTACACCTCTAGTGAAGCTCTGATGTGTCTGACGCCCTACCGTGCCTAATCCCAGTGCCCCCGCCGGTGGGTACTCTCCAAGTAGACACCCTTGTCGTTTATTTATACAAACATGGGTAGCTATTGACGGGCACATTTAATACACATGCACAGCAAGCCATTCAAAGGGGATTCGACAAAAATTAGACCTAAAAATGCAAGAAACCCCCCTCATGGTTAATAAAACACACATCCACTGCCGGATGTGTAATACTTTTTATTTTCGTCTCTGGAAAGGAGACGAACCTCACTTGATAGTCACAGCGTGCTCCTGGCTGAGCCCAATGCTGTGTTACACCCACCAGTGCCCGCCGAGTGCCACACACCTCTTTGTTGTATTCCACCAGCTAGTGCGTATGCTATGACACTCTCTAGCCCATGTGCACTGTAACACCACCCCGTGAAGATGTCATGCCACACTTGCCTTCGCACGGGTTATATTGCCCCATCTAACGTGCCTTCCTCGATGCCTATGTTATAACGCACAGCGTTATGCCATACATATTACAATCTGGGATCCATATGTTTGTCACAGTGCATATGCAACGTTACACTCCCCAGCACATATTTTATATTACAACTTTAGAGACTAGTTAGGTTACACAACACTGCCCTGTGCATATTACACTCCAAGGCGCATATCGCATAGCACGCACTAGTGCCTGTGCTATCTCGCGCTGTCCAATGAATCTGTCATTGCGACCAATGTATTGCATATTATATTTCACGCCCCGGTTCATCTTATATCACACTTTTTGGTGCATAGTTTAAACCATATACTATATCTAGTTTTCATTTTCAATCTCAAAACTATGTTCTATATAACACTGCGTCCACCTACCCTGTTCACGGCCATTACATTTTGCGATGGGGGGTGGAGGGTCAGGGGGTGTTTCTGCCAAGTGAGCCCGGGGTCACAGTCACAAACGTCCTCTTCTTCCTGAATAAAATTTAGATTATGCTGCATACTTGTTCATATTTTAAGTAGTTCGCACAGACACACACTTTAAAAACAATAAAGTTCCTAATACCCACCTTTTCTGAACAGTTAGCTTGCTGCCCCATCCACCTCCTCCCTATCCTCTGTTGTCTGAATCCATGGACTAGCCTCCTCCCTCCTGCCATGCATGGTCTGATGTGCTGCCACTGCCCTCCATTTAGCATGATGTACCAGTCCACTCCTCTTGCCCTCCATTGCCCAATTCTATGGCCCATCATTGACCTCCTGCTTAGCCTCTGTGCTTAGCTTGCTGCCCCTATTCTCCTTCCCCCTGCTCTCCGATGTCTTTGTGCATGCCCCTGCTCCATCCTTTGTTCCATGGACCTGCCACTCCTATCTACTCTGAGTGTTCTGTTGAGCTGCCACTCCCCTCCCACCTGCCTAGCCTTGTCAGATGACTGTAACCTGTCCCTGCCACCTCCACCCTGCCTGTCCACATGCCATGCCCCTATTCCCTTCCTCCTGTCCTCCATGGTCCATTTTACTACCACACCCTTCTGCCCTCCCTGGTCTGTTGTGCTGCAACTGCTCCTCCTGCCTGCCCCACGCGGTCTGTTGTGAGGCCCCCTTTCCCTGAACTCTCTTGTCTGTGCCCAGGTCCTGACCCTCCCTTCTATCCTCCATGGTCCTTTGTGCATGCCCCTGCACCCTCCTTCATGCCCATCATAGCTATTGTGCTGCAACTAACCCTCCCGCTTGCCATGCATGGTCTTCTGTGCTGCCATGGCCCCTCCCACCTTCCCTCCATGGTCTGTGTGTATGCCATCATAGTCTCACTGTTGCTCTCCATGGTGTGTCTTGTTTCTAGTGCCCATCCTGCCTGACCTCCATGGTCATCTTGCTGCTCCTGCCACCTTGCCCCCAGCCCTCTGTTTCCATGTGCAGACCCCTATTCCCTCTCTCCTGGCTTGTCTGTTCCATTGTAATGCCCCTGATCCATCCCTCCTGCCCTTTATGGTCTGTTATGCTGCAGCTTTCTCTCCTGTCTGTCCATTATGGTCAGCTAGCTACCATTGCCTCGTTCCCCTCTGTTCTCTGTTGTCAATGTGCATGGCCCTGTCCCCTCCCTATTGCTTTCTATGGATTGTTGTGCTGCACTCCCGTCCCGCATGCCCTGTGTGGTGTATTTTGCTGCTGCAAACCCTGATGCCTGCCCTGTAGGGTCAGTTTGGTGCACCTCTCCATGTCCCTCCTGTCCTCTGTTATCCGAGTCCATGTCCCTACCCCAATTCCTCCTGCCTACCATGATCCAATGTACCATACTTGCGAACATTTTGAACTTGGTAAGAGGGAGATTATGAAAAAAAACTGGGGTATTGATTTTCCCCTTTGAGTTACATTGGAAAAGAGGAGATTGTAGACAGGAGACAGATCTAATAAAGCCAATTTGAGCTTAAAAACATTGGACGTTTCCTGGCTGAAACGGGTCTGTTGGCATGTATGGTTGTACTACCACTGCTCTTCCTTCTGCCCACAATGGTCTATTATATTGCCACAGCCTCTCTTGCCAGTCCTGTATTGTTGGTTTGTTGCCCCTGCCCCCCTTTCCACTGCCCTCCATAGTCTGTTGTGCTGCCACTGCCCTTCCTGTCTGCCCAGTGTGGTCAAATTGTTGCCTCTGCACTCTCCTACCTGCCTTCAATTTTCAGAGTCCGTGTCCCTGGCCTCTGCCTCTCAACAGTATCCCAATGAACAACTACATTGCTAACATCCTATATTTATTCCAAAAGTGTGGAACGCCTGACGTCATCTTGATGTAATCAAAACTGTAATACCTAGAGCATTTCCTGTAGAAATTACATATATGAGAGGGTCTTATTTGCATCAAAATTATGGTTAGTGCTCTAAAAAACTAAAATGAGGACATATTTTCTGAGTTTTTAAATAGCGACAAAGAACTTTTAAATTATTTGTAATCTTTATGTTTTTTTTTATCCAGTTGACCACTTGATTAAATGTTGCACTTAGGGGAGAGGATGTGGTGTTACTTCCAGAGCTGCAGACTTTGCAACTGGGGAACCAGGTTGGAGTTTCTGCTTCAGCTCAACATTCTGTGATTCTGGTCAAATCACTTAATCTCCCCATGTCTACAATCAAAATGAATTTGATGTTGTGTGATGTAACCAATGCTCATGTAAAGCACATCAATACCTGACAAGTCTGCACTATATAAAACTGCAAATACACAAAAAATAAGTGTTTTGCACACTTCTGTCATTGGGCTACATGTGGGCTACATCTGGGTGATATTTGTGCTGCATTTGGGCTCTTGTGTCTCTAGTGGCCATCTTGGGAGATTTATTTGTTATGAAGTTTCCTAATTTCCTCATTTACTGCAGTCTCCTCAGTAGGAAATGCTTTTAGTTTTTTACTTTGATTCCATCAAGAAGGTATTCAGATATGTCACACATTTGCCATGAATTCTGAATGTTAGCACTCTAGTTGCTCATTAGATCACTGTAGTAAAGCTACTGCTCACCAGGGAAGTCTGCTACCGGTTTTCAAAGTGCATGTTTCAGTCTGCATGTCAGAATTTTTTAATGAAATAGAAGAGGGTTTGAGAAGTCAAAATGTGCCCTAATTGTTCTTTCTGCAGAACTAATCATAATTTCTATGGCAAAATGAACCCCCTCATTTTGTTCCTTTGTAAATTAAATGTTTTAAGTGTTACCACTTTATTCCAATCAAGATGGCTTCAGGTGTGCCATACTTTTGTCATAAGTAAGACTGTTAGCGCTCTAGTTGTTCGTTAGAACACTCTGGGGCATTCTGTCATTGGGCTATACTTGGGCTACATCTGGGTGATATTTGGGCTACATTTGGGCTCGTTTGTCTCTGGTGGACATCTTGGGAGATTTATTTGTTATGAAGTTTCCTAATTTCCTCATTTACTGCAGTCTCCTCAGTAGGAAATACTTTCAGTTTTTTACTTTGGTTCCATCAAGAAGGCATTCAGATGTGTCACACATTTGCCATAAATTCTGAATGTTACTACTCTAGTTGCTCATTAGATCACTGTAGTAAAGCTACTGCTCACCAGGGAAGTCTGCTGCTGGTATTCAAAGTGCATGTTTGAGTCTGCATGTCAGAATTTTTTTATGAAATAGAAGAGGATTTTAGAAGTCAAAATGTGCCCTAATTTTTCTTTCTGCAGCACTAATCATAATTTCTATGGCAAAATGAACCCCCTCATTTTGTTCCTTTGTAAATTAAATGTTTTAAGTGTTACCACTTTATTCCAATCAAGATGGCTTCAGGTGTGCCATACTTTTGTCATAAGTAGGACTGTTAGCGCTCTAGTTGTTCGTTAGAACACTCTGGGACATTCTGTTATTGGGCTATACTTGGGCTACATCTGGGTGATATTTGTGCTGCATTTGGGCTCTTTTGTCTCTGGTGGCCATCTTGGGAGATCTATTTGTTATGAAGTTTCCTAATTTCCTCATTTACTGCAGTCTCCTCAGTAGGAAATGCTTTTAGTTTTTTACTTTGATTCCATCAAGAAGGTATTCAGATATGTCACACATTTGCCATGAATTCTGAATGTTAGCACTCTAGTTGCTCATTAGATCACTGTAGTAAAGCTACTGCTCACCAGGGAAGTCTGCTACTGGTATTCAAAGTGCATGTTTCAGTCTGCATGTCAGAATTTTTTTATGAAATAGAAGAGGATTTGAGAAGTCATAATGTGCCCTAATTGTTCTTTCTGCAGAACTAATCATAATTTCTATGGCAAAATGAACCCCCTCATTTTGTTCCTTTGTAAATTAAATGTTTTAAGTGTTACCACTTTATTCCAATCAAGATGGCTTCAGGTGTGCCATACTTTTGTCATAAGTAGGACTGTTAGCGCTCTAGTTGTTCGTTAGAACACTCTGGGACATTCTGTCATTGGGCTATACTTGGGCTACATCTGGGTGATATTTGGGCTACATTTGGGATCTTTTGTCTCTGGTGGCCATCTTGGGAGATTCATTTGTTATGAAGTTTCCTAATTTCCTCATTTACTGCAGTCTCCTCAGTAGGAAATACTTCAGTTTTTTACTTTGGTTCCATCAAGAAGGCATTCGGATGTATCACACATTTGCCATACATTCTGAATGTTACCACTCTAGTTGCTCATTAGATCACTGTAGTAAAGCTACTGCTCACCAGGGAAGTCTGCTGCTGGTATTCAAAGTGCATGTTTGAGTCTGCATGTCAGAATTTTTTTATGAAATAGAAGAGGATTTTAGAAGTCAAAATGTGCCCTAATTTTTCTTTCTGCAGCACTAATCATAATTTCTATGGCAAAATGAACCCCCTCATTTTGTTCCTTTGTAAATTAAATGTTTTAAGTGTTACCACTTTATTCCAATCAAGATGGCTTCAGGTGTGCCATACTTTTGTCATAAGTAGGACTGTTAGCGCTCTAGTTGTTCGTTAGAACACTCTGGGACATTCTGTCATTGGGCTTTACTTGGGCTACATCTGGGGGATATTTGTGCTACATTTGGGCTCTTTTGTCTCTGGTGGCCATTTTGGGAGACTTATTTGTTATGAAGTTTCCTAATTTCCTCATTTACTACAGTCTCCTCAGTAGGAAATACTTTCGTTTTTTTACTTTGATTCCATCAAGAAGGCATTCAGATGTGTCACACATTTGCCATAAATTCAGAATGTTAGCACTCTTTTTGCTCATTAGATCACTGTAGGAAAGCTACTGCTCACCAGGGAAGTCTGCTGCTGGTATTGAAAGTGCATGTTTCAGTCTGCATGTCAGAATTTTTTAATGAAATAGAAGAGGATTTGAGAAGTCACTCAAAATGTGCCCTAATTTTTCTTTCTGCAGCACTAATAATACTTTCTATGGGAAAATGAACCCTCTCATTTTGTTCCTTTTTAAATTAAATGTTTTAAGAGTTACCACTTTATTCCAATCAAGATGGCTTCAGGTGTGCAATACGTTTGTCATAAGTAGGACTGTTAGCGCTCTAGTTGTTCTTTAGAATACTCTGGGAAGCTGCAGTAGAACACAAAGGAATCAACTGACAGTCTCTGCCCTTGTTGAATGTACATGTTTTACTGAGAATGTCAGACTTCATTCTCACATGACTGAGAAAGATAATGTGAATTTACAGAAAATATGCTCTCAGTTTAGCTTATAGATCACCTTCCAAACCTCTGTGGGAAAAGCATGAGAAACTAGTTTTCTCTCAAACATGATTCATGATATCACAGCAGAAGGCTTTTTCAAATTGTAAAACACCTTAGAACACACCACAATTCCTAAAATGAGTATGGTACCATCAACAAATGATTTATAATGTAACTAAAGTCTTAAAACCTTCCATTAACTGCAATGCATTTTAATGAGGTGCTATCATGTATATTGGTCGCAAGATGGCTGCCAACACTTCTTGGATGAAGTACTGACAGCCAATCAGATCTCACGATGAGATGTGTGGTTAGGCTCCGCCCAGATATCTATCTTTTTAACTCTAATTTTCTCAGGAACTACTGAACGGATTTACACCATTTGAGCAAAAGGCACAAGTCTGAACTGAGGACTACCTCTTTGCCAAATTTGGTGTAATTCCGTTAGGCAGTTCGGGCTGTAGCTGCGTGAACAGGTCCTATGGGAAAATGCATGGGGAAAATGCGTTTTAAAACCCCCCTTTTTTCTCGGCCCCTGCTTGACGAATCACCGATTCATCAGGGATGTCATCAGTGATGTCACTGACCATGTCATGAGTGATGTAATATGTGACATCATCAGCAGTGCATTGCGGGGGCGCGAGTTATAGTTAGCTGAACTAACTATAACAGGGGAATTTCTAGGGTTTTGTACGAGGGAAATGTCCAGCTAACTATAACGCCCCTGAAACCTTTGGTTTTTTCAGTGAATTTCTAAGGTTTTTTATATGCCAATTCCTAACTATAACGCCCCTGAAACCTTTGGTTTTTTCAGTGAATTTCAAAGGTTTTTTAAATGCTAATTCCTATCTATAACTTATCTATGAAGATATCATGAAAAGCATTCTTTTTTAAAAGTAGGGTGCACATTAGTTTTGTGGAAAAGCATCTGTGTGATTGGTTAAGAAAAAGCAGTTTCAACGTGGAGTACATATCAAAGGATAAAATGTGCTCAGATCAACCACACCTGCTACTTGCATCTGAAAGGCTCTGTTCGAACTTAAAACAATTGTCAACGTTTAACCTACACGTGTCATTAAATATTCAAGAAAATGTTTCAAAAAAAATATCGTTAAGTTTTAAAAAATTGATGAACTTTTAACCTGCACGTGTTGTAGGATGTTCTAGAAAGTGTGTTGATAGAATACGTTGCACTTCTGACTTCTATGTGTTGTTCAATATTAAAAAAACGGTTCATATGATAAATTAAAAAGAAACCAATGGAGAAGTTTTGAAACCTAAAAGAATCAAGGAACTATTTTAATTTATTCTTTACATGTATTTATGTGTGCAGCAACAAAATTATAGGCACAACAGCAGAAGGAAGAGGAAGAAGCAGGGAGTGGGGGGAGGGGGGAGATGGGCAGAATGGCACACATGCACAATTAAGTACAACACACATATAGACTAACAATGGCCAAAATGAAACACACCAAAAAGCAGCACAAGTCACACAACCCGCCAACATCACACCACTGAACGAGCATAGAAGTGAAAACCACGCTGCATTCATACAGGATGTGTACAAAGGCCAGTCGTTGGTGTTGTGGGATGTCTGCGACCGTGGTCATCATGGATGAGATGCCCAGCATGTGGCATATGGTCGAGTTCACTGTGTGTTATGTTGCCAAACGGCTGCACCTCCCTCCCACGAACCCCCACACTTTTGTACGGTGCGCTGTTGTATCTCGTGCACTCGTACAGCACACCATTGTAATGCCTATTTGCGCATGTACTGCTACATTCCAACTACAACATCACAGTGCCGTTTGGAGGTGGTGCATGCCAGTTTACTGCATCAACTGCTGCGGCTCTTGTAGCAGGCCACACCAGAACACAGAGACACACTTACCGCACTTCCTGTACACGGACATGTCCAAGACACCCCGTTTCCCTTGCTGGATAGGCACACCCCTGCACTGACCTGTGAACCCCAGACCAGCACACGCCAGTTGTGCATGCAGGAGGATGCGTGCGTAGCTACACATCCAGGCTCACTACCAACGCTGAGGTGACAGCACACTGTGATGTTGCAGGCCTCGTGCCTATCATGCTAAGACAATGACCACAGGGACACACTTACTAAGATGTGGGTTTGGGGGGCATTGGCGGTCCTGGAGTTTTTGAAATGAGTCTTCTGTCCCTCATGGGTATCCCTGTATCATGCTCATTGACTCTATGATACCTGTGGGTGTTCTGGTGTGGCTCTTGACTGTGTTCCCTTTCATGGTGCAGGTAGTTGTCCTGCTTAACACCAGCAGAAAGCAGGTGTAAAATCCCTGGTGCTAACGTTTCTTATCGCCGGAATTTGTTTCGCATTGCAATTGGTGTGAAAGTTGTGATGTGATTTTTTTCGCGTGCAGAGCAATATACGAACTGAGCAGTGTATCTCGTCAAGATACAGCACCTGACGCACTATTCCCAATCAATATAAATATGAGATTTCTTAATAGATTTTGTGTGTACACTGTAACTGCAGCCAATACCTCAGTGCAATTCAATACAGGATTTTAGTATTTAGAATAAATCGGAAAGGTGCACCTCGTGTCTTTTTGCACGGGAACGGCTACTCTCCATTTCATTATCAGCACTTTAACGGAAGTAAAGTTGAGATAAATCTAACACACTATTCAGAAGTTAGTGCAAACTGCAGATATCACCAGTATTCCAGCGATAAGTCCCCCAAAATTTAACACCATGGTGGACTCCATCAAATAACAGTAATAAGAACAAGAAAGAGTCACACAGCAGTTAAGAGAACAACCAAAATCGTTATTAATTTTTTTTTCAAACTTTATTTTTTATAATAATAAATATATAAACGAAAAACTATTTTCAAACTTTATTTTTTTATTAACATATATATGAACAATAAACTAATAAACAAAATGTAACAAAAATAATAAAAAACAACAAGGCGGAACACTACTGTGGGGACAATGGATGTCGACGACAGACCTGGAAAATAAGAAAGATTGTTAAAAAAAAAACCATGGTATTCTCAACAAAATACCACAAGAAACAAATCACGGACATATAAAATGCATACAGCTAACAACATTTTATAAGTTTAACTTACAAAAACTGTAAATGTTACCGCTTTAAAATATTTACCGAATCTGAAGAAAATGTTTTGCAGAAGGCACCACACAAACAACGTTTTTCTTTAGTGGGGAGGACATTTTTTACTTTTTCCAAGGAGCAAACAAAGACCAATGCCACCTTCGTCACTCACAAGATTTGCCAAAGAGTTCTGTTACGAGGAGATCCTAACAAAAAATACTCGTGCGGCACAGCAAGTATGATGAAACACCTAAGGACCCTTCATCCAAACAATCTTGCACGAGAAGAGTGCAAACAGATGAGAAACACTCCTGTTCTGTATCTGTAAAAAAGAATCACAAATAAATGTATATTAATAACTTTCAAATTTATACTATTCCATTACTGTACAAACACATTTTATATAAAAACTGACTATGAAACTATAGCCCTGAACCACAAGTGTGACGATCATTAAAACACTACATGCATAGTGCATACTACTTTGAAGCAGTTCATGCCCTAAAGCCTACCTCACTAAAACACTACATGCTAACTGACTAAATTATTACAGTAGTATAAGGAGACACACTTGGTGACTCACAGGGTGTTTGCTAGAAGAGTATTGTTAGACCTGACACCGTTGGCGTGGGTCACCCTTCCATTTTTCGTCTGTGCCTCAATGTATTGTTGTGTTGGTGTTAGCTGCTCAGGGCCCTGTGACGCTGCCATCCAGTGCCATGGGGCAAGTGCTCCCTATGGTAAAATGTATTATGGAAATTGACTTCCCTGTTTGGCTTATTTGGTTTACTGTCAGTCCCTAGTAGAGTGCACCAGGAGTGCCCAGGGCTTGTATATCCAAATGCTGCTAGTGGGCTTGCAGCACTGCTTGCGCCACCCACAGAAGCAGCGTGGTAAACTGTGTCTAAGGTCTGCCATTGCAGAACCTGCGTGCAGTCTGGTACTGTCGCGCTGACTGCGCAAGTGTCCCCACTTGCCAGTCCCTAAACCTTCCCTTAACTACATCTTAGTCACCCCTCTGGTAGGCCCAAGGGCAGGGTGCATTGTAGGCATAAGGTAGGACATGCCCTGATGTGTGTGGCATGTCCTTATAGTGAATTACAGCCATTTTCGTTTTTCACTATTGAAGGCTACCTGCTCTCCATAGGCCAGAATGGGCTGCTAGATTATAACACTCTATAATACTAGCAGGCTCAGGAAGCATGGTAGAAAGTCATGTTTAGTATGCCTGAACTTGAGATAATAAAGTACATCTTTTAGTAAAGGTTATTTTAATATCCTGGGTTTGCAAATGCGACTTTTAGAAAGTTAGCCTTTGCGCGCCTAACCATCTCAGTCCACCTCTGCGCTGTGTGTGTGTTCTACCTAGCAACAGTAGGAGCAGGGCTGGGGAATTCCAGGAGACAGGCTGGCTGCCAGGTGGTGGGTAGAGAGATTACACCAGGATGGGTGGGAGGAGTGCACCTTGACTCTTGAATAGACCTGTGCTCTGCCACCACAAAGCCGGCTCCACCCCCTGTGGAGCGGCTGATGTCTCTGCCCTGCTGCTGAAAGGAAAGAGCAGAGTCACCACAACAAAGTGCTCCAAAACTGGACTGAACCAGGCCCCCTTGCGACAAAGAACAAAAGATTTGCGCTTTAAAAGAAGGAGCCCTGCTCCTAAGAAATCAGATCCTGATTGAACCACGAAGAAACACTGCCCGACTAGAAGGACCTGGAAGAAGCTGAAGGAGGAGTAACTTTCCCTAACCTGGGAGGAAAGGACTAAGAGAGACCTTGCAACTTTGTTTTCAATCAGTGACACTTATAAAGCGCGCTACATACCCGTAGGGTCTCAAGGCGCTGGGGGGGGGGGGGGGGTGCCGCTACTGCTCGAACAGCCAGGTCTTCAGCTTCTTCCTGAAGGAGAGGTGGTCTTGGGTCAGGCGCAGGTCGGGAGGGAGGGAGTTCCAGGTCTTGGCGGCCAGGTAGGAGAAGGACCTTCCTCCTGTAGTCGCTCTTCGGATGCGGGGGACGGCGGCGAGGGCGTGGTTGGCTGATCGGAGGTGGCGTTTGGGAGCGTAGAAGTTGACTCGGCTGTTGAGGTAGCTCGAGCCTTGGTCGTGTAGGGCTTTGTGTGCGTGGGTGAGGAGGCGGAAGGTGATTCTTTTGTTGACGGGGAGCCAGTGAAGGTCTCTCAGATGTCCGGAGATGTGGCTGGTTCGTGGGATGTCGAGGATGAGTCTGGCTGAGGCGTTCTGGATCCGCTGGAGTCTCTTCTGGAGCTTGGCGGTGGTACCGGCGTAGAGGGCGTTGCCGTAGTCCAGTCGGCTGGTGACGAGGGCCTGGGTGACGGTCTTCCTGGTCTCGGTGGGGATCCACCAGAAGATCTTCCGTAGCATGCGTAGGATGTTGAAGCACGCCGAGGAGACGTTGTTGGCTTGCCTGGTCATGGAGAGGGAGGAGTCCAGGATGAAGCCCAGGTTTCGTGCATGGTCTGTCGGTTTGGGTGCGGTGCCCAGGGCGGGAGGCCACCAGGAGACGTCACAGGCGGAGGGTGAGGAGCCCAGGATGAGGACCTCCGTCTTGTCCGAGTTCAGTTTCAGGCGGCTGGTCGTCATCCACTCGGCTACCTCTTTCATCCCTTCGTGCAGGTTGGCTCTGGCGGCGGCGGGGTCGTTGGTCAGGGAGAGGATCAGCTGGGTGTCGTCGGCGTAGGAGATTATGCTGAGGTTGTGTTTGCGTACGATGGCCGCGAGGGGGCTCATGTAGACGTTGAAGAGGGTGGGGCTCAGAGATGATCCTTGGGGGACGCCGCAGATGACTTCGGAGGCCTCTGACTTGTACGGTGGTAGGCGGACTCTCTGTGTTCTTCCGTCGAGGAAGGAGATGATCCATTCCAGCGCCTTGTCCTGGATTCCGATGTTGCTGAGGCGCCGTACTAGGGTGCGGTGGCAGACCGTGTCGAATGCCGCGGAGAGGTCTAGGAGGATGAGGGCCGCTGTTTCTCCATTGTCCATCAGGGCTCGGATGTCATCGGTGGCGGCGATGAGGGCGGTCTCGGTGCTGTGGTTGGCTCGGAAGCTGGACTGTGAGGGGTCGAGGGATCCGTTCGTCTCGAGGAAGGCGGCCATCTGCTTGTTGACGGTCTTCTCGATGACTTTGGCTGGAAACGGGAGGAGCGAGATGGGGCGGTAGTTCTTGAGTTTGGTGTGGTCCGCTGTGGGTTTCTTGAGTAGAGCGCTGAGTTCGGCGTGCTTCCAGCTCTCAGGGAAGGTGACGGTGTCGAAGGATGTGTTGATGATGTCTCGCAGGTGGGGTGCGATGACCGCGTCGGCCTTGTTGAAGACATGGTGAGGGCAGGGGTCGGTCGGTGATCCGGAGTGGATGGAGTTCATCGTGCGGATGGTGTCTTCGGTGCTGATCGGGGTCCAGGCGTGGAGGGTGGTGGTGGGGGGTGGTTGTTCGGTCATGGTGTGCGTTGGTTGGTTGTTGAAGCTGTTGTGTATGTCCGCGATCTTGTTGTGGAAGTATGAAGCGAGGGAGTTGCAGAGGTCTTGCGATGGGGTGATGTTGTTGTTACCTGCGCTGGGGTTGGAGAGCTCTTTCACGATGTTGAAGAGTTCCTTGCAGTTGTGTGCGTTGTTGTCCAACCGGTCCTTGAATGCTGTTTTCTTGGCGGCGCGGATCAGCTGGTGGTGTTTCCGGGTGGCAAGTTTGAAGGAGGTCCAGTTGTCCGGTGTCGGTTCCCTTCTCCAGACTTTCTCGAGGGCTCGGCAGTTCTTCTTGGAGCTCTTGAGTTCATCATGAACCATGGGGCCTTCTTGCTGCCGGGTCTGCTAGGCGGGGTCCTCAGTGGGGCGAGTTCGTCCGCGCAGTTGTTGATCCATTTCGTGAGGTTGTCGGCGGCCTGGCTGGGGTTCGCTGAGCTGGCAGGAGGGTGCTGGCTCAGGGAGGTGGCGAGCTGGTGTGCTGTGATCTTGTTCCAGCTTCTGCGGGCGGCCTGTTGCTGGTGGTGGTGGGTCGTCGTTCTCTTGAAGGTGAAGTGGACGCAGCTGTGGTCCGTCCATTGAAGCTCAGTGGCGTGGCTGAAGTCGATGTCTGTGCTGGAAGAGAAGACTGCGTCGAGTGTGTGTCCGGCGAGGTGGGTGGGGGTGGACACCAGTTGCTTGAGTCCCAGGTTGGTGAGGTTGTCGAGCAGGGTGCTGGTGTTGCGGTCGTTGTTGTTCTCTAGATGGAAGTTGAGGTCTCCCAGGAGGATGTAGTCAGCGGAGGGGAGGGCATGCGGGCTGACGAAGTCGGCGATGTCCTCGCTGAATTGGGTGCGTGGTCCAGGGGGTCGGTAGATCAGGGTGCCTCTGAGGGTGGTGTTCGGGTTGGTGTGGATCTGGAAATGCAGGTGTTCGGCGCTGGTCAGGGTGTTGTCGGTGCTGGTCGTGAGACGGATGGTGCTCCTGTGGACGATGGCGATGCCTCCTCCCATCTGGTTGGCGTTTCGGTCCCTCCGGACGATCTTGTAGCCCTCTGGGATAGCGATGGCGATGTCGGGAGCTGAAGAGGTGCTCATCCAGGTCTCCGTGAGGAAGGCCACGTCAGGGGCTGTGGCGTCTAGGAGGTTCCAGAGTTCGATGGCGTGTCTGTGGACGGAACGGGTGTTGAGCAGGATGCACTTGAGGTGGGTGCTGCTGGTGTTTGACTTGGCGGGTGTTGGTGCGGGGCAGGTCCGGATGCAGGAGAACTTGCAGGCGTGGCAGCTGAAGGGTCCGTGGGTGCGTCGTGGTGTGGCTTGGTGGCACTCTGGGCGTTGGCCGGTGTTGAGTGCGCTGAGGGTGGCGGCTGAGTACGTCCTGCGGGTCGGTCGGGGTCTTCGAGGTCCAGGGGTCCTGGCGCTGGTCGCGATCCGGTCGCGGACGGGCGCAGACGGGCTTACCTTTGGCGCGCCTTCGGCGCACAATCGGCGCGCCCGCTGCGCGTGACCGCTGCGCGTTCGCACGGTCGCCATTTAAGGCGAAGTGCGCGGGTGGGCGGAGCAGCTGGGAGGCGGGAGCGGGGAGGGTTACAGAAGAGAAAAAAGGGGCGGGGACAAGCGGCGGTGGCGGGAAGGGAGGGCGGAGGGCGGCGAGGTAGGCGGGCAACAAGGAAGGAGAGTCAAAACACGGGCAAAATGAAGTTAAGCTACACAGGCACAAATATTCAACAAAACAAGGGAAAAAGAAGTTTAAACAAAAACAGGCACAAATAAACGACAAAACCAGGCAAAAACAATCCCCGCAGCGGAGGCAGCCGGCAACCGGCAAACGAGGCAGCAGCGAGGCAGAGGGCAGGCAAGGGGCACACGCAGCAGCTGGTGGCCGTGCGGCCGTGCGGCGCGGGGGAGTGTTCAACAATCTCCAAGGGCTTGATTGAGCTTGCCCCCTGATTTGAACCCCAGGACCAGTGGGTTCACCGTGTCTCCACTCGTCTGAGAATCGAGCCGTGTGCTTTCTCCCGCCGGAGTGCTCTGCGCACCTTCACCCCCTCCTAGGGCCGTGACACCCAGAAGCTTGGCCGCCTCCACTCGCCAAGAGCCCCGCTCTACCTGAGTCGCTCTTGATCCCTCGGGTCTGGCCGCCCCGCTTCCCTGTCACCTGCCTGCTACTGGAAGTGTGCTTGGTGCCCTCTCACCTTCCCACCGGATTTCTACTCGGAGCGCGAGTTTAAGCCCCGGACGGCCGACTGTACGTCGTAACGTATCCGGCCACCGCGCTTCACCTCCAAGGAAGAGTCAGACCGCGCCGCCCCCTGAAGTGACCTCCGCACCGTCCGTGTTGGAGGCCCTGGACCACGCCTGTCTACTGAAAGCCGCCGCTGGGTCTGGATCCGGAGTCCCTCGAGGTGCAGAACCTGCACCCCCACCGAAGACTCGTCCAGCCCACAGCACACCCCCAGGTACAGTGAACTCTCTCTCGGACTCGGGGTCCGCAACGTTCTGATTTCCCCGCATCACTGTATCTCAGGTGCGCTGCTTGTCACCGTGACTGGACAAACTCGAAGGAGCGCTACGAGCGCCCATAACAGAAGAAACTACGAAAGAAGCGAACAGTGCCTAATTATCATCTGTTGGCCCCCATTTCGCAACCGTTATTTATGGTCTTGTACTAAGTCTACAACAGAGAAGCTTTTATATAATGTATACGTATTTTTGATACAACTTACGCCTGGCGTCCATTTGTGGGGGATCTGTGATTTACTGTGTGTGCTCATAAATGCTTAACTGACTTAGCACCCTGAAGTTTAGCCCTGACTGCTCGCGCCACACTACCTATAGGGTGAGCAGGGGTTGTTCTGAAGGAGTAATTCTCTTGCCCTGACTGGAAGAAGGGACCACTGCTTGTCACACGCAACCACTCGTGCCAACCAGGGGTTCCACATTCTAACATTGGTGGCAGCGGTGGGATTTCGAATTTGCATTTATGATTTACATACAGTGAATTATTGATCACCACGTAGCGAGAGCAGATCTATAACGCAGCCACAGATTGATTGACAGTTGTTGCTAAAGAAGAATCTCCAACCAGGGGTTCCCCATTCTAACAAGTATGAATACTAACTAGGTGTGAAACACAACTGTGTAGGTGATTAGAGGACTGCATCCATACTGCATTTAAAGCAGTCCATATGCTAAGGCCTGGCTCACTGCATGACTACTTGGGTACTGACTGAATGATTATCGTACAGCAAGGAGAGTGCCTAGGTGAATTTATAAGTGCTAGGCTTTTCGCACAGAGAATAGATTAGTACTTGGTACTGAATGGGTCACTAGAGGAGTGCAAAGGCAGTGACAAGTGCTGGACTGTATGGATACTGACTAGGGAATTGAAGGTGTGAAAGACAAGTGTGTTGGTGGTTAGAAGACTGCATGCATAGTGCATAGGGGTTTGAAGCAGTCCATGTGCTAAGGCCTAGCTCAGTGTATGAATACTTAGGCACTGACTGAATGATTAGAGTACTGCAAAAATAGTATCTTGGTGAATTTATAAGTGTTTGGGTTTTAGCACAGTGAGTGGATTAGTACATGGTACTGAATGGGTCACTACAGGACTGTAAAGAGAGTCACAGGGTATTTCCTGGAAGTGTATGGATACTGACTAGGGAATTGAAGGTGTGAAAGACAATTGTGTAGGTGGTTAGAAGACTGCATACATAGAGGATAAGGGTTTGAAGCAGTCCATATACTAAGGCCTGGGTCACTGGATGAGTACTTGGGTACTGACTGAATGATTAGAGTACTGCAAGGAGAGTGCCTGGGTGAATTTATTAGGATTTGGCGCTGTGAATGGATTAGTACATGATGCTGAATGGGTCACTAGAGGAGTGCAACGGCAGTGACAGGGTGTTTGCTGGAAGTGAACGGATACTGACTGGGGAATTGAAGGTGTGAAAGACAAGTGTGTAGGTGGTTAGACGACTGCATGCATAGTGGATATGGGTTTGACGTAGTCCATGTGCTAAGAACTGGTTCAGTGCATGAATACTTAGGCAGTGACTGAATCATTAGAGTACTGGAAAGAGAGTGTCTAGGTGAATTTATAAGTGTTTGAGTTTTGGCACAGTCAATGGATTAGTACATGCTGTTGAATGGGTCTCTAGAGGACTGCAAAGGAAGTGACAGGATGTTTCCTGGAAGTGTATGGATACTGACTAGGGAATTGAAGGTGTAAAAGACAAGTGTATAGTATGTCAGAACAGTTTTATTTGAAGCAATCTATTTGGTACTTAGAAACTGACTAAATAATCAGACTACTTCTAGGACAGTGCTTAGGTAAAACTTTTAAATTTTCAGTTCTGCCACAGTGAACAGAATAGTACATGTACCTGCACCTTAGTGTCAAACCCTGACTCATTTTATCAATGCATAAGCAAAGACTAGCTTCTAATGCTACTAAAACTTGACAACATGAGAGGTTTTAAATTAGTTATCTGTCAGCAAATACACAATGTTACCAAATGCTTCCCTCACAGTGGTTCTCAAATGCACACAGACTCACAGTGTAATTCTAGACAACAACCACTATACCTAGGAGTTTAACAAAAATTATTCACCTCTGTGGAAGTGGTAAGCAAACTGCACACAATCTTCATATTTCATGACTGCACTTTTGTGTCAATGCCTGACTCATATAATGAAAGCATAAGCCATAACTGTCTTCTAATGCTACTACGAGTGCAAGTCTTACAGAACAAGAGCAACACAAATTAAATCTCTGATAACAATTCCTGTGTGCACAGAGACTCATGGTGTGATTCTAGGCAGAAAACGATATTTGATTGGCAATTTCAAAGCACATTTACTACTGTGGTAGAGCAAGTGATAATTACTGTAACAGCCTGACACATTTTCCTTATAGTTTAGAGAGGCAGAAAAGAGCACATGTCCTAACAGCTACTTGAGACCATGAGCATGTGGAACCTGGGTGAGTGATTAGACTAGAGCAAAGGAAATGAGCCTTGGTGATGTTGAATGTGTTAGCGTTACACACTGCTATCTGAAATACCACACAGTGCTGAATAGTAAGCATGGGAGTGCAGGAGAAGCACCTGGCTGTGAGCTAAGAGTGTGTTTCTGGAGACTGTGTATTGTTAGGTGCAAGAGAGATCTGCATGGGCACTTGCACAACTGCATGAAGACTGCATAGATGTATGTAAGAGCACATCTGGTAAGGGTTAATTGGGCTTTTGAACATGTAGGAACTACCTCACCCATTGCAGGAGTGGAAGGAAAATCTACCCTGTTGTTTTCAAATGTGTTAGCATTTGCCTCGCATCTGTGAGATAGTGATTTCTGCCGAATGCTAACCATCACAGTTCAAGAAAACAAGCTGCCCCTTTCCTACGAGTGCAAGTCTTACAGAAAAAAAGCAACACAAATTAAATCTCTGATAACAATTCCTGTGTGCACACAGACTCATGGTGTGATTCTAGGCACAAAACAGTATTCCTGGTGATACCAGTACACCTTAACTTATGGTGAAGACATACTCCATAATATCTTACAAGTTCAAGGCAGTTAAATATCTTCCAAAACATAAAATGTAAAACACAACTTTAAAAGAAGAAACAAATTTCTATGATTTATATCAAAATACACCACATACATCCCCTCTCAAATTCATAACTCACCTTTAAAAGTAGTTAGTTGAGAAAGAAATGTGGCACTCACACAGCAGATTATCAGAGCCAGGATCTCTGAGCTGTACACCTCTCAGCAGAACCAGTATATGGCAAACTTTCCCTTTCTTTTTTCACACATATACATGTTCACTTCAAATCACATTGCTTCCCACATTTTTTCAAATGGAAACACACATTTCTATTGGTTGCAAATTTCAACCCTTTTCCAAATCATTCCTACCCCCAACATGACTTCTGCCTGCTACCATAGCAACATGTCATGGAACACTGGTGTGAGCAGAGAGGTCAGAAGTTCAGCACACAATGTTTCTAATCCAAACAGCAAGAGTGCTTGACTTTTCAAACCTAACAGCAAATCAAAAGTAATGTTCTGTGGGAACACATTTTTCTGAACCAATACAAAACATGCTTTTAAAAATGTAAACATACAGCCTAGTTGTTATTGTAGAATGCTGTGAAACAGCCAATGAGTTCTTTTTATTAAAAAAAAGTATGTAAGCCTCCATTTTACAACTATCTTTCTTTTCATATTGCCATTCTACTGAAAGACACCTTCTGAGTGCATCCAGATCTCCTTGAAAGATGTTCACAGTGTGGATTGTAGGTCATAGCTATGTCTTCTGGAGTGAAAAGTATGCAGAAAAAAGAGATATTGTGAAAGACCTTGCTTTGCCAAATGTAAACATTAAATGGATTGGTCGGAGAGGGTTAAAGTGGCACCAATTAATGCCTTTGGTGAAATCCTTTCTACATCTCCCACAGCCTGACCTTATACTTGTGCACTGTGGTGGAAATGAGCTAGGCACTTTAACTGGGGTAGGTCTGGACATGCTTGATAAGGACACCTTTGTGCAATTGATGTCACTTTTTCCACAAACTACCGTTGTATATTCTAATATATGCCAAAGGCAAAAGTGGAACTGGTGCAACCAATATTGTCCGCAGATTGAGAAAGCAAGAAAGCACGTCAATAAGTCTGTTTCTGCTTTCCTCAGAGACTATGGTATGGGTTTTATATACCACAACAACTTGCGTTACAACATGCAAGACATTTATAGAGGAGACGGTGTACATTTCACAGATGAAGGGAACAGAGTCTTCCTCTTGAACTTTAGACTGTGCATCGGTACTTACTTGTAGGTACCAAAAAACACTCAATGAACACAACGGCTCTTTTTAGAGCCAACCAACATCTAAACACTTACACATGATTTTTAAATCTATCTTTTTTACGAATTTTTTGCCACCGTGCGCGCACCCCGTGATTTTTTGAAAAATAAATCAAATGTTTTTTTCACCCTTCGGGGTCCTTCAGGGACCCCCTGACAAAGGCTAGGTAGTCAGGAACTCTCTGCCCTGCCCCTTTTCACGTTCTCCACCTTTCTTTTTCACTTTCACACACAAAATGGCGGCCAACACTTCCTGATTTCGACCCATTCGAATGTTGACTGACATGTAACCACCAATCAGAATTACGCTTGCGCACGTTATGGTGCACGCACCGTGCGCGCACGGTGCACGCACGGTGCGCGCCTATAGATATTTATGTACTTTTAACTGCAATTTTCTCAGGAACTACTGAACAGATTGACACCATATATGCAAAAGGCACATGCCTGACCGGAGGACTACCTCTTTGCCAAATTTCAAATAATTCTGTTCAGCCGTTCGGGCTGTACCTTCGACTAAAGGTCCTATGGGAAAATGCATGGGGAAAACGCGTTTTGGGACCCCCCTTTTTTCTCAGCCCCCGCTTGACGAATCACCCCGAGACTTTCAGGGTAGGAGCTGAGCGGAGCGCCCCATCAGTTTTGAAAATTTCGCGAGGAGTCGTCAACCGGCGCCAAAGTTATTCAAAATAGAATTTTCAGATTTCCTATGGAAACTCGGTCCTAACTATAACTATCTACTGGCGACCGCCAGTAGATAATATATATATATATATATATGCTTGGCAGTTTTGGGTGAATATATATATATATATACAATTTACAGGCGAAAATGAAGTATGCTCTCAGTAGAATAAGACGGATTCCAAAATAGTGGATGGCCAAGTGTTTTATTTCACACAACGCGTTTCGGCAAGCAGCCTTGTTCACGTGTAAAAGAAAATCACGAACAGCAGTCTTACATATGCTTACGGTCACTCTCGTAATCGTGATCAACAAAGGACTTACTCTGTTGGGCAAACAAACAGCCGAAAATCGGCGGCCATCTTACACTGTGCAAAACCAAAGGGTTACATATTGTATTTGGTCAGACTGAATGTACTTCAAATATTTATACCAGGTTAAACATGCATGTATAATACAATATTGCCACTTGTCACGAAAATCAAGAAATTCATTATAAACTTGACCAAGGTGGGTAAATCACGAGGTTGTATGGTGGCACAGTCTTATGCAATCTCCATTTTGGATCGGTGTCCCAACAACCAGCAATGCAACAAATATTAGGCAAAGTGCATACATGTTTTTGCATGAGATGACCTATTTCAACAACGTAAAGATCAACTGTGTGGTTAATAATATAATTCTAATGCTCTCGAATAACACAGCATGTTAGTGTATATGGCAATTGCCACTACTATCACGTAATACTAATAACGCCCGCAATAGGCTAAATATTCGATGGAGAGAAACGAGTCCTTCCACCCTACCATGCAGATAGCAAACCTCATATGGACTTACGGGGCCAGTGCTCCCACTACAGATTTGAATTGATGGTAATTTATATGTCACGGGTTATGGAATAAATACATCGAGGGGATATAACAAAAATATAATACTGAGTCTCCGCACGTAATTACGTGCCCGGACTTACTGGTTATTGTGGAAATATATAATCGTACTGCCCAAGTGGGTTTCGAACAGATGATGTATCCACAACTGAACCTTACCAACCAAATGCACTGTAATAATACATATCATAGCATCGGCAGAGTGATTCTCTCAGATTCAATAGTTAGGTGTCTGCACACACATATCAATATAAAGAGATTAGTATTCAAATACCACACAGATGATTGGTAGACATTTCTGAAGACTGCTGAACGAAAATACAAACAGTGAAAATGTATGAAAAAGTGCATAATAAATCAGAGAAAAAGGGTAGGATGCCCGTGTAGGTGCTGTCATGTGGAGGGGCCCCTTCCTTCTCTCCTGTAAAAAGATACAAATAATAAAAACCTAGATTAAAACCGTGAAATACAAAGTCAACAATTCACATTGCAAACTAGAGGCTAGAAAGGTGTAAAACGTATCCGCAGCTTGGACTAAATTTCATTACATTTCAAAATGTATTCTAATCATGCAGGTTATGCCATCACTCTAACAACCCATGTCAACAAAAACAATCTCGGTCCTGGACTAGGATCCTGTTTTAAGATGAATTGACAATTCCTCATCCATATTCAGCCCTCCCGGGGTCTTGGTTTGGAAATCTATGACATACCTAGATTCCCTTTGCCTTAGAGCCAGTACCCTATCCCCTCCTCGCGGATTCTTGGGGATGTGTTCCAAAATCAGATAGCTCATCTCCGATACATTGGAGTAATGTCGGTCGTAGAAATGCCGAGCGACTGGATATTTGGGATCGTTGTTAGTTATCGCTCTTTGATGTTCTAATACCCTCTTTTTTGCTGCGCATGTAGTGCTACCAATGTACCAGAGTTTACATGTGCATTCTATAGCATAGATTACAAAGTTGGTGCTACATGTCAGAAATTGATAAATCTTTTTGGTCACCCCTCTGTAATCCAGCATTGCTTTATATTTGCCGTGCTTACATGCTTTGCAATGGCCGCATGGGAAAAATCCTACGAGGCCATGGTCAGTAGAGGTGGGATAGTTCATAATATCATTTCTCACAACCAAGTCCCGTATATTCTTATCTCTCCTGTAAGTGATGGTAGGCCTATTGGTAATGAGATCCCCTAGTGTGTTATCTGCCTTCAAGATGTTCCAATGTCTCGACACTATGTGTTTTATTTTCTGCGAGTCATTGTTGAACGTAAGGATGAGACGAGTACCCGCCTCTCCTTGATCATCATCCCCTTCAATTTTGTCCCGTAGAGTCTCATCACGTTCTACTCTTTCTGCCCGGTCTCTTGCTTTATTGAGGACCCAACGTGGGTAACCCCGAATGAGAAACCTAGCAGTGATGTTGTCTCTTTCCTCCCAATAAGACACAGGGCTATTACAGTTTCGTTTAGCCCTCAGCAGCTCCCCATAAGGTATACTCCATTTGAGTACCTCTGGGTGGCTGCTGAGGGCATGCAAACACTGTTGCCAGCAGTGGCCTTGTGGAACAGGGTAGTTCCCACCTTACCATGTTCAATTTTCAGACTTACATCAAGAAATTCTACCTTGTTGGCATCAATGCTCCCAGACAGAACAATGTAATATTTGTTGGCATTAAGTTTGCCAATAAAGTTATCTGCTTCTTCTCTACTGCCATTCCAGACAATGAACAAGTCATCTATGTAGTGTCGCCACACGATGACTTTCGGAAGGTGTTCCTGCAATGTGCTCTCGCTCAAGATCTCTTGCTCCCAGTATCCCATGAAGAGATTAGCAAAACTGGGAGCAAAGCAAGAACCCATTGCAGTACCATTCACTTGCCTGTAGAGGGCGCCATTGAATGAATTTTTTTTATTTTGTAGACAATATTATATCATCTCCAAAATCATGAGACTGTGATCACGATATTTTAAGGGTCTCTGTTTGAGAAAAAATTCACATGCATTCAAACCTTGGACATGGTCAATTATCGTATAGAGTGATTGTACATCTAAAACAATAAAAAGATAACTCGATTGCCATGTCAGGTTATCAATTTTGCAGAGAAAGTCCTTGGTATCTCTTAAATAACTAGGCAGTAATACCACGAACTCTCTCAAAAAATGGTCAACGTAGTTAGAGATGTGTTCACTTACGCACCCAATAGAAGACACAATGGGGCGTCCCGGAGGTTTGGTGTTATTTTTGTGCAATTTGGGTAAGAGATATAAGATGCGTACCTTAGGATGATCTTTTTTCAAGTAGCAAAACTCCTCCCACTCTAGAAGACCCTTGTCTTTCCAAGTAATCAATTTGTCCCGAATTAGAGTTATACTCTGATAGTAAATGTCCCAAGTTACATGTACATAGAAATTGGTGTCTTCAAGTTGGCGTAAAGCCTCATTGATATAATCCTCTCTGTCAAGAATGACTACATTCCCCCCCTTATCTGCAGGGCGAATAATTATTTCAGTGCCAGAGGATAAAGATTTGAGTGCCTGTCTCTGCGCCCAGGACAGATTACTGCTAGCATTGGTTGAATATTTTTTATTTTTACTGAATCTAAGCTCAGTAAGTGATTTGAGAATGCAATCTTGAAAGGTATCTATGTGGCAAGGATGGTACAAAAGTGGATTTTATTTTGAAAGGTGTTTTAGCTACTGCTCCTGTGTTAATTTCCATGTCATCTAGCACCTGTGTCACATTGATCTCAGCTTGATCGCCTTCATCAATACGGGCTAATTCAGCCATAGTAATAAGAGTATCTATATCACCAATAGCCAAATTTTCATTATTGTGAACTTTACTCGCTCTGTTATTGTGAGCCTTGTCTTTTCAATATGTGCCATTTTTTGAGTTTCAGTTTTCTCACATATTTAAATAGGTCTATCCTGGTTTCAGTATACTTAAAAGAAGAAGAGGGGCAAAAGGACAAGCCCAAGCCCAAGCAGAGAGTTTTTTTTTCAGTGTCACTCATGGGTCTTTTAGAAAGATTAACTTCTGTCAAATTTACCATTTTCATGTCCATTCATAGTTCCTGTTTGAGCGGGTTCTGCGGTTTCCCATGGTACCCCTTCCTCTGTCTGTTGAACCAGCGTTGTGCAAGTCTCTTTTTTCTGTTCTGGCGTTTCCCCTGCCTCTTCCTCGTCCACGTCCCCGTACTCTTGGTGGTGGGTTCTCTCGTGTTGTTTGTCGATCTTTCTGTAGGACCCGAAATTCATCTAAAAAATTGACTTGTTTCTGATTGCGTTCTTCTCCCGATGTGTTTCCTCCAGAAATGTCAGATTCAGTGTCACTTATCATGATGTTGTCGTTAGTTAGATTACTGGGGTTGTTGGTGGTGGATGGGATGGATGTCATGGTAGTTTCTTGTGCTTTATATAGATGATCGTATTTTTTGCTGAAAGTTAGGATTCTTCCGCAATCGGCATAATCTCGATTCATCTTTCTTGATTTCCTTGCTTTTATTTCTTCTTCATGTCTCCCAAGACGTTCTTTCATGGGGTCAAGGATCTTATTGAAAGCGTTACTCTCCATTGATTGTTGTAATTCTGCCATGAGTAATTTAATCTGTTTCAGTAGGTCATCTCTGTGTTGCCACGCATATTTGATTAATATTTCCATCATCCCCTTCGAACTTAACGCTGAATGTTGTGACCATTCCTCCAACATTTTGGGGTTCGGGGCTTTGTAAGTGGGAGTAACAAATATCCGTAATCCTCTTGGTGCCATATTTTGGTCTACATAATTCTGAAGAGATATGGCTTCCCACCATTTGGATATTTCCGCTCTTTTAAGTTTTTCCAATTTTTTTATTTTTTCTTCCAAAGCTTGGGTAGGTGGATCAGTTTTGCTATTACTGTCATGTTTGTTACTTGATGTATTTTTTCTGCAAAATAGAGTAAAGGCTGCCGCTCTCCTTTCAGCCTCCTCCTCCATACTATACCACCACTTGACCAAAGGTGTACCGCCTTATTCTACCCTTCCCACAAATAAGGAAGTTACCTTTGCTGGCACAAAAATATATAAAGAAGACACAGAGTATTGACTGCCACACCTCCGGCAAGGAATGAAACTGTAAAGAACCGGACTAATCATTTCATTGTCAACAATGGTTGCGGAAGTCCTCTGTTTCGAATAGCCAGGTCACAGTGTATTCTATACTTCTCAGAGTACCATGTGCTACGGTAATGCAATGCAAACTAAACCCATCCGGCAATGCCGCCCTGCTAGTCGTTAACCCGAGGTGGTGCGCTGTAGTTACACGCCCTCCGACGTTCAAACTCCAGTCCCCCATCCCACAGGACGAACACACAACGGGCAAGCATACCTCTGAGTCAGCTGCAAATCAATCCATCCAATGATGGAACCTCGCACCTTGGTACTATTTCGTCGCATGCAGCCGGTCCAAATTGTAATCCTCGTATGAATCCCAAACACGAAGTTCCTCCTTCCGGATTACTGGGACCCTTGAAGGTTAGCATACACACCGGCGGAGCCAGCCGGCTGGCTCCGCCGGTGTGTATACCAACTTTCAAGGGTCCCAGTAATCCGGAAGGAGCAACTTCGTGTTTGGGATATTAATATATATATATTAGCATCACAAATAGAACTGCACCCTGAATGAAACGAACAGTGGCATAATTAAAAGAAAATGTGTGAAGCTTGATTAGTTAACCCATTACGTAAATGGAAGCTTAATTTGAAGGGCAACATATGAAGTAAAACATCACCACTATGGGATTTTAATGCAATCGACTCACACTCCATAATGGCGCCGTGAAAAACAACAAAGGGACTATGATGTAAATGCAGTCCTTTTTTTCTTGCCATGACAACAGAGGGGGAGCACAGTGAACTATTTAAACCTTGGAACACCATTGATCTGTTTCATCATGTAAGCATTTGATAAAGGCCTGGCGGCTGAAACACGTCATGGTGGTGAAATAAATAATTCTAATGAAAGCCTGTGAGTGCTCCTGTCATGTTCCTGTAAGCAGGGACTCTTGTATATATATATTATCTACTGGCGGTCGCCAGTAGATAGTTATAGTTAGGACCGTGTTTCCATAGGAAATCCGCAACATTCTATTTGGAATAACTTTGGTGCCGGTTGACGAATCCTCGCAAAATCTTCAAAATAGATGGGGCGCTCTGCTCCGCTCCTACCCTGAAAGTCTCGAGGTGATTCGTCAAGCGGGGACCGAGAAAAAAGGGGGGTCCCAAAACGCGTTTTCCCCATGCATTTTCCCATAAGGACCTTTAGTCCAAGGTACAGCCCGAACGGCTGAACAGAATTACTTGAAATTTGGCAGAGAGGTAGTCCTCAGGTCAGGGAAGTGCCTTTTGCAGGTCTGGTGTCAATCTGTTCAGTAGTTCCTGAGAAAATCAAAAGTAAAATCATATATATATGTGGGCGGAGCCTAACCACACATCTCATCCTGAGATCTGATTGGCTGTCAGCACTTCATCCAAGAAGTGTTGGCAGCCATCTTGGGACCAATATACATGATAGCACCTCATTAAAAAGCATTGCAGTTAATAGAAGGTTTTAAGACTTTAGTTACATTATAAAACATTTGTTGATGGTACCATACTCATTTTAGGAATTGTGGTGTGTTCTAAGGTGATTTCATCATGTGAAAAAGCCTTCTGCTGGGATATCATGATTGAGAGAAAAATATTTTCTCATGCTTTTCCCACAGAGGTTTGGAAGGTGATCTATAAGCTAAACTGAGAGCATATTTTCTGTAAATTCACATTATCTTTCTCAGTCATGTGAGAATTAAGTCTGACATTCTCAGTAAAACATGTACATCCAACAAGGGCAGAGACTGTCAGTTGATTCCTTTGTGTTTTACTGCAGCTTCCCAGAGTGTTCCAAAGAACAACTAGAGCGCTAACAGTCCTACTTATGATAAACGTATGGCACACCTGAAGCCATCTTGCTTGGATTAAAGTGGTAACATTTAATTTAAAAAGGAACAAAATGAGGGGGTTCATTCTTCCATAAAAAGTATGATTAGTGCTGCAGAAAGAAAAATGAGGGCACATTTTGAGTGACTTCTCAAATCCTCTTCTATTTCATTAAAAAATTCTGACATGCAGACTGAAACATGCACTTTTAATACCAGGAGCAGACTTCGACGGTGAACAGTAGTTTTACTACAGTGATCTAATGAGCAACTAGAGTGCTAACATTCAGAATTTATGGCAAATGTGTTACATATCTGAATATATTCATGATGGAATCAAAGTAAAAAACTGAAAGCATTTCCTACAGAGGAGACTGCAGTACATGAGGAAATTAGGAAACTTCATAACAAATAAATCTCCCAAGATGGCCACCAGAGACAAAAGAGCCCAAATGTAGCCCAAAATCACCCAGATGTAGCCCAAATATAGCCCAATGACAGAAGTGTGCAAAACACTTATTATTTTGTGTTTTTGCAGTGTTATATAGTGCAGACTTGTCAGGTATTGGAGTGCTTTACATGAGCATTGGTTACATCACACAAGAACAAATTCATTTTGGTTGTAGACATGGGGATTTGACCAGAATCACAGAATGTCGAGCTGAAGCAGAAACTCCAACCTGGTCCCCAGTTGCAAAGTCTGCAGTTCTGGAAGTAACACCACATCCTCTCCCCTAAGTGCAACATTTAATCAAGTGGTCAACTGGATAAAAAAACATAAAGATAACAAATAATTTAAAAGTGCTTTGTCGCTATTTGAAAACTCAGAAAATATGTCCTTATTTTAGTCTTTTAGAGCACTAACCATAATTTTGATGCAAATAAGACCCTCTCATATATGTAATTTCTAAAGGAAATGCTCTAGGTATTACAGTTTTTATTACATCAAGATGACGTCAGGCGTTCCACACTTTTGTAATAAATATAGAATGTTAGCAATCTAGTTGTTCATTAGGATACTGTTGAGAGGCAGAGGATAGGGGCACGGACTCTGAAAATTGAAGGCAGGTAGGAGGGTGCAAAGGCAACAATTTAACCACACTGAGCAGGCAGGAAGGCCGTGGCAGCACAACAGACTATGGAGGGCAGTGGAAAGGGGGGCAGGGGCAACAAACCAACAATACAGGACTTGCAAGAGAGGCTGTGGCAATGTAATAGACCATTGTGGGCAGAAGGAAGAGGCAATGGTAGTACAACCATACATGCCAACAGACCCGATTCAGCCAGGAAACGTCCAATGTTTTTAAGCTCAAATGGGCTTTATTTGATCTGTCTCTGGTCTACAATATCCTCTTTTTCAATGTAACTCAAAGGGGAAAATCAATACCCCAGTTTTTTTTCAAAATCTCCCTCTTACCAAGTTCAAAATGTTCGCAAGTATGGTACATTGGATCATTGAAGGAAATGGGGTAGGGACATGGACTTGGATAACGAGAGGACAGGAGGGACATGGAGAGTTGCACCAAACTGACCCTGCAGGGCAGGCATCAGGGTTTGCAGCAGCACAATACACCACACAGGGCATGCGGGACGGGAGTGCAGCACAACAATCCATAGAAAGCAAGAGGGAGGGGACAGGACCATGCACATGGACAACAGAGAACAGAGGGGCAAGAGGCAATGGTAGCTAGCTGACCATAATGGACAGACAGGAGAGAAAGCTGCAGCATAACAGACCATAAAGGGCAGGAGGGACGGATCAGGGGCATTACAATGGAACAGACAAGTCAGGAGGGAGGGAGTAGGGGTCTGCACATGCAAACAGAGGGCTGGGGGCAAGGGGGCAGGGCAGGAGCAGCACGATAGCCATGGAGGTCAGGCAGGATGGGCACTAGAAGCAAGACACACCATGAAGAGCACCAGTGAGACGGTGATGGCATACACACAGACCATGGAGGGAAGGTGGGAGGGGGTTAGGGGCAGCTAACTGACCACACAGGGAAGGTGGGAGGGGCCATGGAAGCACAGAAGACCATGCATGGCAAGTGGGAGGGTTAGTGGCAGCACAATGGCTATGATGGGCAAGAAGGAGGGTGCAGGGGCATGCACAAAGGACGATGGAGGATAGAAGGGAGGGTCAGGACCTGTGCACAGACAAGAATGTTCAGGGGAAGGGGCCTCCCAACAGACCGCACGGGGCAGGCAGGAGGAGCAGTTGCAGCACAACAGACCAGGGAGGGCAGAAGGATGTGGCAGTACAATTGACCATGTGGACAGGAGGAAGAGGATAGGGGCATGGCATGTGGACAGGCAGGGTGGAGGTGGCAGGGACAGGTTACAGTCATCTGACAATGCTAGGCAGGTGGGAGGGGAGTGGCAGGGTGAGAGGAGGTCTGCCACTCTATCACAAGGATGATGTCATCAGTGATGTCATCAGTGATAGTCATTTGAGATGTCATCAGTGATGTCATGAGTGATGTCACTGACCATGTCATGAGTGATGTAATATGTGACGTCATCAGCAGTGCATTGCAGGCGCGCGAGTTATAGTTAGCTGAACTAACTATAACGGGGGAATTTCAATGGTTTTGTACAAGTGAAAAGTCCAGCTAACTATAACACCCCTGAAACCTATGGTTTTTTCAGTGAATTTCTGAGGTTTTTTAAATGCTAATTCCTAACTATAACGTGCCTGAAACCTATGGTTTTTTCTGTGAATATATATATCAACTACTGGCGGTCGTCAGTAGGTAGATATAGTTAGGACCTATTTTCCATAGCAAATCCGCAACATTCTATTTGGAATACCGTTGGCGTCGATTGACGAATCTTCGCGAAATTATCCACACTTTTGGCCAGCTCCGGTCTGCTCATGTCCTGAAAGATTCAGAGTGATTCTTCAAGCGTGGGCCAAGAAAAAAGAGGGGTCCCAAAACACGTTTTCCCCATGCATTTTCCCATAGGACCTTTAGCCGCAGCTACAGCCCGAACTGCTGAATGGAATTACACCAAATTTGGCAAAGAGGTAGTCCTCAGTTCAGACTTGTGTCTTTTGCTTAAATGGTGTAAATCCGTTCTGTAGTTCCTGAGAAAATAAAATTTAAATGTACATATATATCTATGGCCTCGGAGGATCCGCGCACCCTCCCGAGCACAAACTATATGCTAATTGGCTGCCAACACTCTGAATCAGGAAGTATTGGCAGCCAACTTGTGCCTAGGTAGAACAGCAAAAAGCATAAGATTAAAAAAGTTAACATTTACAAGTGCAGGACAACAAGAACAAGTCAAAAGATCTGTGTGAATTCTGGAAGACCCCTCACCGTAGAACGTAGAAATACTGGTTACATCATGCATCATAAGCTCTGCAAATCTCTGGTTTGTAGAAGGGAATCTTCCGCCTTTTATGAGAAAAATGCTGTGCGTTAGATAGTATACTGCAATAATGCAAGCCCGCAGTCATGGCAAAAAGTGTAACATGTACATGTGATGGCTAAGCAATACGGACTAACCAAACTCCATAAAAAAGTGGCTTGTTTTTGGACCTCTTCACTTGTACGCAACCGTCATGTGGCCTGAAAGTCATCTACTGCACATGACAATAAGCTGCGAGGTATAATGAAATATACGCAAAAAGAATAGTAGACATGATGAATCTAAAAGGTTTACACATGGCTCAGGCTAACTTTCAAAAGAGTAGAGTAGGACTAGATGACCCTAGGAACCATATCACTACTAGTGTCTGTCTACTGACTGTACTTACTACTCTAGTGCTGATGTATGTTGTATTAACTTTTTCTTCAATCTTCCAAGTGAACACTAATAAAATAGGGGGAGGTTTCCAGGCATCTAAAAATGTGTAATGTTTTTTCTAGGCATACTACCAACCACCAGTGCCGGCATGTAGGAGCTACAGGGGGGAGCCAGCAGCAGTGGCGGGCGGTGGTAAGTTATAATCATTACTTCTTGACATTACTACTAGATGGAAGTGTGTTCACTACTTCATTCACTGTACTGTGTGACTTATTAAGTTATAGTGAACATTATACAACGGTTGAAGAAGACACCCTTTACTTAGCATTAGCAGCATGAGTTAAGTAACCAATGGCCTCTTCTATCTGACTCCAACTCAGCTGTGAAGGTTTTATGGAGAAGACAAACTCAGATCAGATGACCTTGATGGATGTGTTGAACAAAGAGGGAAAAAAGGGTGGAAGGACGAGCGAGATAATATGACTGACTGGCAGAGAAGAATATGTTGGAAGCATGCATAGGTGGCTGATAGTAATCAGATCAGATGCATGGGTTGTTGAAGGATGAGTGGAAGGTGAAAGAGGATGCCTGCCTGGGTGGGCGACACAGTATGGGTGGATAGTACTAGATAGCAAGAATCAGCGGTGTTTGGTTCAAACTCAAAGCCAAGGCAAGCAAGGAAGGAGCGGACGCATGGGTGGTTGTTGGTGAAACCAACTAAGGTTTGTTAAGAGATTAAGAAGAATGATAGACATTTACTTTAATGGATGTATGCCTGGATGTACTATCATCAATAGACAGCATAGGTGGAGACTGTCACTGGAGAGTCTTACTTTGAAGAAAATGTAAAAGAAACTGCACCAGAGTAGCAAAGCGGAGGGGAATATAAGTAGTATTTTCAGAATACAGTTGACTCGCAGTAGTTTGCAAGCACATCTTATATATATATATATTCAGTGAAAAAACCATAGGTTTCACACATGTTATAGTTAGCTGGACATTTTACTCGTAAAAAACCAATGAAATTGCCCCGTTATAGTTAGTTCAGCTAACTATAACTCGCGCGCCCGCAATGCACTGCTGATGACGTCACATATTACATCACTCATGACATGGTCAGTGACATCACTCATGACATCACTGATGACATCTCAAATGACATCACTGATGACATCACTGATGACATCATCCAGTGAATGTGTGTTTTTCTGAAAATTAAATATGTTTTATATATGTATATCTCAAGGTCGATGGAAGAATAAATGGGTATATAAGTGTCTAAATGGATGATTTGTTTTTGAAAAATTGATTGAAGTATCCAATTTTGATCCATCAGCTCTACATCGTTGCATCATTAAAATTACATACTGTCCGTATTCCCTTAAAATTAATGTTGATAACATGTCAGAATTACACTCACCACATTTCATGCTATGATTAGCATCTTTAACTAATTTTGCAAAAGTGACTGTTTTACTCTCTGGCAATGTCAAATAAATAAACCTTTCATTATCAACAATAGAGCCACATATATTATAACAATTATCACAACTATGTTCCCATTTATAAGAGAGACCAAAAAAAATGTCAATGGGAACTCCTTCTTCTTCCACTACCTGAAGAAAATACATCAAAAATTTGTGTGCATCTTGCTGTTCATTTTGAGAAAACTGTGTTCGTCCTGAACATACATCTAAAAGTTTTCTAATATCAGTAGCACTTTCTATTTGAGTTTTATCTTTACTCAGCTTTTGAAAAAGGAGACTGAGCTCTGAACAGAATCTTTTTCCCTGATTTACTATTATCTGCTCTTGCAAACTTTCCAGATAAAATGCAACATTCAGCACTACATTAGCGTAGCAGTTGACACCAGAGCTATTTTCAAAATGACATCCTACAACCTGTTCTTCATTGTCCTTTTTCTTTTTGTTTGCAATTACATCACTCCTCTTTTTTTCCTCTTCTCTACATCCTCATTACAGATATTCTCATTTCTCCTTTTACGAGAAACTACACGTTTCTCCAACACAGGATACTGACCTAAATGAGGAGCATAGCTTCTTCTTAATCTATTATACTCCCTTACACAGTTTGTATCAGCACTAACTTTTGAGTCATCAAAGTCTATCATGAATAAACCTGATAATGTTTTGACTCGTGACAAAGCTACATATGCCATACCTTCTTTGAACACAGTTGAACCAATGTTCACAAATGCACAATCTACAGTCAATCCTTGAGACTTGTGGATAGTTACAGCATATGCTAGTGAAAACGGAAACTGCTTCCTACGTACATATAAGTCTTTCACAAGCATGAAACGAACTGAACAACGACAAATGTCTTTAACTTCCTCTATCTGATCAAATTTTATTTTTAAACATTCAATTCCATCTTTTTTCTGATAATTAATAAAACCCACAACTCTTCCCATCGCTCCATTCACTAAGCCTTTCTCAACATCCAAATTTCTCCTTAAAAACACTCTACAGTTCATGCAAACATATAGATTTTTTTCTAATCCTGCTGTTTTGGAGATGTTCTTCTCTAGTGAGTCCAATTTATTTTTCAGTTTGCCTGTTACTGTGACAGTAATTCTTCCATCCTCAATTTTGTCCACTGCTTCCAATTTCCTGATGTCTTCCTTTTCCAATTTCAAAAGCTCCTCATTAAATATTGAGCATTCACGTAGAGTTGGCATTAAGCAGATGACACTTTTGTTTTCTGCAATATTCTTGTATATTTTCTCTGCAACTATTTCTTCCTTTGGAAATAAATTATGTAGCAGCCGACTCTGTAATGCTTTTTTCCCAACTTCTGTGAGTAGTCCAATCCTGATATCTTTCAGAATACTTCCATATTCTTCATCGTTTGCTTGCCTCATATTAGTTGTAAGTTCCTTGTACTCAAAGAAGGACCAAATATTTGTATTTCCAATGCTTCCCAATGACTTCTTCGTGTCTTCATGTGTCACAGTATTAAACACTGGTTGTCCTTTAACTGGAGTAAGTTGCAAAAGATCCCCAAAAACTATGACGTGTTTTCCACCAAATAACACGTCATAGTCTGTCTTCAAAATTTGCTGCATTCTTAAATGCACAAAGGCAAGCATTAAGTTTGATACCATGCTCACCTCATCAATAATGAGAACTTGCATCTTCTTCAATACTCGTGAAACTTCCAAGGATGCTTCTCCAGTTAGCTTGTTGAATTGTATTTTGTTCTCATGCTCCACTGGTAACATTAGCAAACGATGTAAGGTGATTCCTTTTATGTTATATGCTGCTAACCCAGTTGGAGCAGTAACCACACAAGACAAAGTAGAATCCGTTTTTTGCTTTAGGTAGCTTCTGATGACTTTAATTAGGAAACTTTTTCCAGTGCCAGCTTGTCCGCTTACATACATCCTGATTGGATGAAATGATGTGCATGAGCACTCTTTTTTGATATGTAGAAATCCGTGATCAATTTTGTTTTTGATCTCTTCATAAATTTGTTGCTGCTCTTGATTCAGTTGTCTTTCCAAATTTTCTAAGTCTATAAATTCTTCTTGAGCTTGATTCATAGCCGTTTCCACTTCATTCATGGCTATTGATGCTTCATTTTCAACGATTGGTTGTCCTAGGGGATCTTGACTGTGTGTTCCTGAACTTTGGCTGTCCTGAGAACTGTCTCTAGCTATTTCTGCTGCAATTGTAGTTTCCTGTTCAATTTCTTCATTTAACATTTGCAGATAAGTTGAGAATGTACTGCATTGTATGCTGTCTTTGCAAGCATTAAAAGAATCTTCATAGCTCTGGAATTCTCCCAGTAGTTCATCCTCTGTACGCCATGGTTTAAACAACTGTAAAAGAGCCAAGTAGTAAAATTCTTTCTTGTCGGTAGTGTCGCAACTCAGCTTCCGGTGATTTATCAAACTTCCTTTGGTTTGCTTCACCAAACATCCTTCTTCACCAACAACTTTATATTTTCCACTGTTGATGTCTTCTGCAGCTTTCCGTGAATAAATGTAGTTCTGTAACACTTCATAGAGACACATGTTCTCCAGATGATGACTTCTCTTGGGATAATATGTGTCCAACATGTTTGTTTTCAATATGTCTGTACTTTCTGGGTCATTCTCAGCCAAATATTCAATTTCTCCAACAGATTTCAGTACCCGATTTCTCATTGCTGCAAGGCCTAAACTTGCCCAAATTATTCTTCTTGACTTCGAGTAGAGACTTGCAGAAGATAACCTATCTGAACATTCGTAGGATCCAATTTCTCGATGCGATAACATCTTCAAACTGAAACTGTACAGCTTCTTACTGACAGTCTTCTCGTGAGAAATCTCTTCCCACATTTCCTTCAATTCCGTTTTTTCTGATTTCGTAATGTAAGACGTTACATATCGAGCAACAGCAATGGAATTGTCAGCAACATACTGTATATCCATGTTAGCGTTCCACATGGATAAAATGACTGGGTTGTAGTCATTTATATTTTTTGATTCTTCTTTTCTTTTAAGGTTGTAGGTATTCTTAGGTGATTTTCTTGTGATAGTATGTCTCACAGCTGACATAAAACTGTTGACTCTTCCATTTGTAAGAACAGGTCTAGGAAATCCAAATCGACATTTAGTGTAGTATTTTTCTTTGCTCTTGTATTTCCGTCGACAGTATTTTCCACACCGATGACTTTGGAAACGTAGAACTTGCTCCTTTAACTTGTTCTCTTCTGTGCTTTTAGGTATAGCACATGTTGCATATTCTTCAATGTAAGATAACACTGCTTCATCAGTATCAGTTCCAAACTTTGGGGCATCCTTGATCCACAGCAGCATATGAATATGAGGAGCACCTCTTGCCTGGTACTCTTTTCTCCAAAAGAAATCCACTACTTCTCCAAGAGGTGGATTTTTTTTATTGCAGATGAAGGACATCATAGCCTCAAATCTATGATTGAAATATCTGCAAACATTAACCGGATCCAATGAGCACAGTTCTCCTGCTGTCTTGTATTCGATGTTTTTAATGTTTGAATTGGCCTCTCGTAGAAAATCCAGTAAATCATCCCAAGCGTTCTCGGCACAGCTTAGGGTAAGGAACCATGTTGGTGTTCCTAAATTGCGTAACATGCATTTTAGTTCACCATGGCGTCGGTACCAATATTCATTTGTCCCACGCTGACAAGCCATCAGATTGATCAGTTGTGTTTCCAAATGATCATCTCGGTGCTGCACTTTCTCCATAAAATCCTTAGCAGACACATTTTGTAAATGTACTCCACTTTTTAAAATGTGATTTACTGCATAAGACAGTGCAGACAAGTCGCTTTCAAATAAAAGATGGAACAAATAAGGAATACTTTGTCGAAATCTGGGATCTTCAGCATATAGTCTTGTAGTTCGATACTCTGAAGCTGGAATCTGTTCTGGACGTTCATCGTATCGTCCTCCTTTTCCTTTAGGAAACAGCTGGGGAAAACATCGAGCTTCCAAGCTCTCCTCCCATACACTCACAGGATTTCCTTTTGCTTTCTTCATCTGAAAGAGATCAATATTGTTTCCCATAACTTCTTTCGAATGGAGAGGATGTATGCTAAAATGTTCATAAATTTCTTCTTCCTTTGACTTGTCCACTTTTTCAATTTGTCCAGTTGGTGTTTCTGTGTCTCCTTGTAAATCTTCTTCTTCTTCTTCTTCTTCTATATAAATTGATTCATACCATTTGTTATTTTTTTTCAAATACAAATTTGCTCTTTGTACTTTCCGCACATCTACCAGCTCCTGCCAAATCTTCTTATTCTTTGTAGGTACACCATTAACCAGAATAATTAATGGTTCAGTTTCCAAAGTATCCGCATCAATAGTTTCCATATTTTTTTTCAAATCCAAGGGCAAATACACCACTCTACCTTTTAAACCTCTCAGTAAATCTGAAGGAGGTAATTTACCAGTTTTGGGCTCCATACGTACTATGGTCTGGAACGGATGAACACATTGAATGAGTATAGACTCATATGTATTTAATTCAGAAAGTTCAGCAGGAATAGCATCCAATTCTAAATTATTATGTACAGCTCTGGTCGGCATTCTATTTTCCTCTAACTTGTTGTAGCAGTATTTACAAATACGCTGATCTTCACCCAATTCAAAACAATTTTCAAGAAATATATATGTGGCAAAATCCATCCACTTATAATTATCTTCATTTTCACTCTTTCTGTAGAGATCAACATTCCTAGTTTGTTTTCTATAATGAGTTCTGCGGCAACAAATACAAGTAACATTTGGTCTTTCATTAGAGATTATTGCAAATTTTGTTATGTGATCATTAAATGTCTTACTTACACAAGGTTCTACATTCTCTTCCACTTCTGCCTCATTTACTGTGTCCTTCTCTGCACTGTTTTGTTCAGGACCAAAGTAACAAAACTGAATTTCATCAACAACCTTCTCTACATCTGATACCGTTCCTCGGAACAGAGCCCTATTCAATTCATTTAACTTTATTGCTGGACTTTTGGCAAAATACAACCGTCTCACAAACTTTCTCATTTCAGTATGATGAACAGCCAGCATCCTAAAATGATGGAAAACACTATTGCACACTTTTCTAGATAGACAAGCAAGAGAATGACCCTGCAAACCAGTATTCTCTCTCACTCTGCATGGATCCAGACTTTGAAGCACCTTAATCTTTTGTTTTACACTTTTTTTACTATATTCTCTTAGAAACTCTCGAAATCTGTCAATAGATTCCTGACGCACAGTGCAAATACTACTACAATTCCAAGTGTACACTGGGGCTTTAGGACGTCTCCCCATTGCCTCATCTGCCATCACTTGTACCTCATCTCTTGGAACCATTATCTCCTTCTCCATTATGCAACCATTTTTTACTTCGTATGAACGACCTCTGGTGTCAACTGCATGCAGCAAACTATTACTTTGAAAATAGCTCTCTTCATTAAAAAAAGGTTCACTACTTGAACTATGCATCCACTTTCCTAAAAACACTTTACAAAAGTTTGTTCTGTTCACTACTCTGTTGCTTTTGCTTTGTGATTTCAGTACATTAACCATTTTATCTAATGTACGCATCCTATTCAAAATTAATATGAATAGTTTCCTTTTTAATTCTAATGCTTTTGCTGCAATGGCTTCAATTTCTTTTTTTCTCTTGTAATATTTAGCCTTTTGCTTATATTTCTTTATATCCTTTATCAAATTGGACATAACTCTTCTCTGAAACATTTTTCTACGTATCTCTTTAAATGCTGTTTTTCTGTTTATGTTAAACTTTTCAATTGCAGAAGGTATATTTGCATTAACTAAATTCTCATTTTTTTGCTGTTCTCTATGTTTTGTTACATTTTTCCGAGAACAGACATTTTGTACATTTTTCTTTGTTTTGAATATTTTGTTTAGAAATTGTTTTTTTTGCTTACCAGAAGATTTTTTCTTTTTCCCAACATCAGCATCTTCTACTAACTTTGGTCCTCCAGTTGTCTTCAAATATAGTTTTTTTTTTAGCGTTTTTTGAACTCGAGATTTTGTAGGCATCTTAAATTTTGTTCACTGTTCTTCAGTAATACCTGAAAAAAACTAAAAAAAAAATCCTTTATTGTATTTAAATATATTACTACATTTCTTTTCACAATAGTCACAAAACGAAATTTCTTTGCCAATTTGAATGCACACAAACTGCTCTTTTTTTTGGGCAAGTGAAAATCTCTTTTACAAACTGTCACATTATGAAACCAAGCTGTTTTTTCAGACCACCACCGTGTGTATTCTCTGTGACTGCCTACACTCCAGCAGGGGCAACCAGCCTTAGTGATGCTGAATGTATTTGCATTACAGACTTAAACCTGAAAACCCCACTCGCTTCTAATTACTGTGCATGACTATACATGGCAAGCACATGGGTGTGTGCTAAGCCTCTGCTTCTTCCCCCAAAAATTCGCTCCCCCTTTCCATCTACTGCAACTGTGAAATCACCAGAGCAAGACGCAATAAATCTCTGCCTATAATTCTTCTATGCACACAGAGTCATGTTTTCACATTAGTGCCAAAACGAAATTTCTTTGCCAATTTGAAAGCACACTTACTGCTCTTTTTTTTTCGGGCCAAGTGAAAATCTCTTTTTACAATTTGAAATCACTTTTACAGACTGACACATTCTGAAACCTTTTTTTTAAATTTATTTAAATGCACATGTCCAAGCTGTTTTTTTTTCAGACCACCACCGTGTGTATTCTCTGTGACTGCCTACACTCCAGCAGGGGCAACCAGCCTTAGTGATGCTGAATGTATTTGCATTACAGACTTAAACCTGAAAACCCCACTCGCTTCTAATTACTGTGCATGACTATACATGGCAAGCACATGGGTGTGTGCTAAGCCTCTGCTTCTTCCCCCAAAAATTCGCTCCCCCTTTCCATCTACTGCAACTGTGAAATCACCAGAGCAAGACGCAATAAATCTCTGCCTATAATTCTTCTATGCACACAGAGTCATGTTTTCACATTAGTGCCAAAACGAAATTTCTTTGCCAATTTGAAAGCACACTTACTGCTCTTTTTTTTTCGGGCCAAGTGAAAATCTCTTTTTACAATTTGAAATCACTTTTACAGACTGACACATTCTGAAACCTTTTTTTTAAATTTATTTAAATGCACATGTCCAAGCTGTTTTTTTTTCAGACCACCACCGTGTGTATTCTCTGTGACTGCCTACACTCCAGCAGGGGCAACCAGCCTTAGTGATGCTGAATGTATTTGCATTACAGACTTAAACCTGAAAACCCCACTCGCTTCTAATTACTGTGCATGACTATACATGGCAAGCACATGGGTGTGTGCTAAGCCTCTGCTTCTTCCACCAAAAATTCGCTCCCCCTTTCCATCTACTGCAACTGTGAAATCACCAGAGCAAGACGCAATAAATCTCTGCCTATAATTCTTCTATGCACACAGAGTCATGTTTTCACATTAGTGCCAAAACGAAATTTCTTTGCCAATTTGAAAGCACACTTACTGCTCTTTTTTTTTCGGGCCAAGTGAAAATCTCTTTTTACAATTTGAAATCACTTTTACAGACTGACACATTCTGAAACCTTTTTTTTAAATTTATTTAAATGCACATTTCCAAGCTGTTTTTTTTTCAGACCACCACCGTGTGTATTCTCTGTGACTGCCTACACTCCAGCAGGGGCAACCAGCCTTAGTGATGCTGAATGTATTTGCATTACAGACTTAAACCTGAAAACCCCACTGGCTTGTAAATACTGTGCATGACTATACACGGCAAAGACATGGGTGTGTGCTAAGCCTCTGCTTCTTCCCCCAAAAATTCGCTCCCCCTTTCCATCTACTGCAACTGTGAAATCACCAGAGCAAGACGCAATAAATCTCTGCCTATAATTCTTCTATGCACACAGAGTCATGTTTTCACATTAGTGCCAAAACGAAATTTCTTTGCCAATTTGAAAGCACACTTACTGCTCTTTTTTTTTCGGGCCAAGTGAAAATCTCTTTTTACAATTTGAATTCACTTTTACTGACTGACACATTCTGAAACCTTTTTTTTAAATTTATTTAAATGCACATGTCCAAGCTGTTTTTTTTTCAGACCACCACCGTGTGTATTCTCTGTGACTGCCTACACTCCAGCAGGGGCAACCAGCCTTAGTGATGCTGAATGTATTTGCATTACAGACTTAAACCTGAAAACCCCACTCGCTTCTAATTACTGTGCATGACTATACATGGCAAGCACATGGGTGTGTGCTAAGCCTCTGCTTCTTCCCTCAAAAATTCGCTCCTCTTTTCCATCTACTGCAACTGTGAAATCACCAGAGCAAGACGCAATAAATCTCTGCCTATAATTCTTCTATGCACACAGAGTCATGTTTTCACATTAGTGCCAAAACGAAATTTCTTTGCCAATTTGAAAGCACACTTACTGCTCTTTTTTTTTCGGGCCAAGTGAAAATCTCTTTTTACAATTTGAAATCACTTTTACAGACTGACACATTCTGAAACCTTTTTTTTAAATTTATTTAAATGCACATGTCCAAGCTGTTTTTTTTTCAGACCACCACCGTGTGTATTCTCTGTGACTGCCTACACTCCAGCAGGGGCAACCAGCCTTAGTGATGCTGAATGTATTTGCATTACAGACTTAAACCTGAAAACCCCACTCGCTTCTAATTACTGTGCATGACTATACATGGCAAGCACATGGGTGTGTGCTAAGCCTCTGCTTCTTCCCCCAAAAATTCGCTCCCCCTTTCCATCTACTGCAACTGTGAAATCACCAGAGCAAGACACAATAAATCTCTGCCTATAATTCTTCCATGCACACAGAGTCATGTTTTCACATTAGTGCCAAAACGAAATTTCTTTGCCAATTTGAAAGCACACTTACTGCTCTTTTTTTTTCGGGCCAAGTGAAAATCTCTTTTTACAATTTGAAATCACTTTTACAGACTGACACATTCTGAAACCTTTTTTTTAATTTTATTTAAATGCACATGTCCAAGCTGTTTTTTTTTCAGACCACCACCGTGTGTATTCTCTGTGACTGCCTACACTCCAGCAGGGGCAACCAGCCTTAGTGATGCTGAATGTATTTGCATTACAGACTTAAACCTGAAAACCCCACTCGCTTCTAATTACTTTGCATGACTATACATGGCAAGCACATGGGTGTGTGCTAAGCCTCTGCTTCTTCCCCCAAAAATTCGCTCCCCCTTTCCATCTACTGCAACTGTGAAATCACCAGAGCAAGACGCAATAAATCCCTGCCTATAATTCTTCTATGCACACAGAGTCATGTTTTCACATTAGTGCCAAAACGAAATTTCTTTGCCAATTTGAAAGCACACTTACTGCTCTTTTTTTTTCGGGCCAAGTGAAAATCTCTTTTTACAATTTGAAATCACTTTTACAGACTGACACATTCTGAAACCTTTTTTTTAAATTTATTTAAATGCACATGTCCAAGCTGTTTTTTTTTCAGACCACCACCGTGTGTATTCTCTGTGACTGCCTACACTCCAGCAGGGGCAACCAGCCTTAGTGATGCTGAATGTATTTGCATTACAGACTTAAACCTGAAAACCCCACTCGCTTCTAATTACTGTGCATGACTATACATGGCAAACACATGGGTGTGTGCTAAGCCTCTGCTTCTTCCCCCAAAAATTCGCTCCTCTTTTCCATCTACTGCAACTGTGAAATCACCAGAGCAAGACGCAATAAATCTCTGCCTATAATTCTTCTATGCACACAGAGTCATGTTTTCACATTAGTGCCAAAACGAAATTTCTTTGCCAATTTGAAAGCACACTTACTGCTCTTTTTTTTTCGGGCCAAGTGAAAATCACTTTTACAGACTGACACATTATGAAACCACCATGTGTAACTACAACAAAAACAATTCCCATTTCTATTATTCATTTCTTAAGTTACCACATACATCCCCTCTCAAACTGTAAACTCACCTTTAAAATTAGTTAGTTGTGAAAGAAATGTGACACTCAAACAGCAGAATATCAGAGCCAGGATCTCTGTTGTGTTCACCTCTCTCCTCTCAGCAGAACCAGATAATGGCAAACTTTCCCTCTATTTTTCCACACATATACATGTAAGTTTCAAATCTCAGTGCTTCCCCCTTTTTTTCAAATGTAATGACACATTTCTATTGGTTGAAAACCAACCCTTTTCCAAAAGTACCCTGCCCCCAACTTGACTTCTGCCTAGTACCCTTCCCCCAACTTGACTTCTGCCTGCTACCATAGCAACAGCTTATGGAACACTGCTGTGTGCAGTTAGGTCAGAAGTTCGACACACAATGTTTCAATTCCACAGAGCAAGAGTGCTTGACTTTTCAAACCTAACAGCAAATCCATAGTACTGTTCTTTGGTTACACATTTTTTTGTACCAATACAAAACATGCTTGTATTAATTTTCACATACAGCCTAGTTTTTTTTCTAGAATGGTATGAAACAGCCAATCAGTTCTTTTTGTTTTGTAAAAAATATGTATGCCTCCATTTCCAAACTGTCTTTCTTTTCATATTGCCATTCTACTGAAAGACACCTCCTGAGTGCATCCAGTTCTCCTTTGAAGATGTTCACAGTGTGGATTGTAGGGCACAGCTATGTCTTCTGGAGTGAAAAGTTTGCAGAGAAAACAGATATGGTGAGAGACCTTGCTTTGCCAAATGTAGACATTAAATGGATTGGTCAGAGAGGGTAAAGTGGCACCAATTGATGCCATTGGTGAAATCCTTCATTCTAATCCAACACCCTGACCTCATAATAGTGCACTGTGGTGGCAATGACCTAGGCACTTTGACTGGGGTAGGTCTGGAAATGCTTATGAAGGACACCTTTGCACAACTGTTTACACTTTTCCCTAAAACTGCCTTTGTGTTTTCCAACATATGCCAAAGGCAAAAATGGAACTGGTCCAATCATTTCTGTCCACAGATTGACAAAGCAAGAAAGCACGTCAACAAATCTGTTTCTGCTTTCCTCCGTGACTATGGTATGGGTGCCATTTACCACAACAACTTGCGTTACGACATGCAAGACATTTATAGAGGAGATGGTGTGCACTTCAATGATGAAGGGAACAGAGTCTTCCTCTTGAACCTTAGACTCTGCATCGGTACTTACTTGTAGGTACCACTAAAAAAATGACTCCATAAACACAACAGCTCTTTTTAGAGCTCCCTAATTTCTAAACTCTTAAATCTGCTTTTCATTTATTTATTTTTATTTTTTTTACCGTACGCTTACCGTAAGCTTACCGTACGCGTACCCCGTGATTTTTTTTAAAATCAATAAATGTTTTTTTAGTACTTTTCTGTCCTTCTTTGACCCCCTTACAATTGTTAGGGGGTCTGTAACTCTCCTCATTGCCCCCTTTCCTTGTTTTCACTCTTTTTTTTCAGAGTGAAATACACAAAATGGCGGCCGCCGCTTCCTGGTTTCGGCCGATTCGAATGTTTACTAAGATCTAAGAGCCAATCAGAATCGCGCTCGCGCACGCCACCGTACGCTTACCGTAAGCGTACGGTAAGCGTACCGTAAGCGGGCTCAGATATATATATTGATTTAAAGGCTATTTTCTCAGAATCTACTGAACAGATTTACACCAAACCTACAAAAGGCACTTCCTTGACCTAGGGACTACCTCTCTGGCAAATTTTGAGTAATTCTGTTCAGCCGTTCAGGCTGTAGCTCGTTCTAAAGGTCCTATGGAAAAATGCATGGGAAAAACGCGTTTTGGGACCCCCCTTTTATCTCAGCCCCCGCTTGACGGATCCCCCCGAGACTTTCAGGGTAGGAGCGGAGCGTAGCGCCCCACCTATTTTGAGAAATTCGCGAGGATTCGTCGACCGGCGCCAAAGTTATTCAAAATAGAATGTTGAGGTTTTCCTATGGAAACGTGGTCCTAACTATAACTACCTACTGGCGACCGCCAGTAGGTAATATATATATATATATATATATATATATATATATATATATATATATATATCAAGCCGAAGACTCCAAGGACCACTCCCTACCTATGTTAATGTACTTTCGATTGTGTCAGCCAGCCTGCAAAGGGTGGCCTATCTGTTGGTTACACAATCAATGAAAGCAAAGTACCCTATGCAGTAGCGGTCGGTTGATGCAGCGCGGAAATCTGGGTAACGGGAATCAAGATGGAAACCCCGTACCTAATGTTTATCCTCGATTCGTCACAGATCATACATCACATTCACTCGTACAATCGTTAGGTGGAGCCCATAACACCAACATTCACACTCCACTTCTTACTGGCCTGTACTTACAGGAGGAATAACTGTTTCCAAGCGCTGACATGGAAGGAATACCTTATAACCTATAGTAAGAGAACTTATTTTCACTAATACACTTATTACTACACATCTTAATCTTAAACATCAAGATACTTCTTCCACGTAGTCGACAGATCAAATTAGTTGTTTGGTATTTAGTGATTTAATCCACCTAAACATTCTAAAATTCCTAATCTGTTTCCTTTCAAAAATGACCAAACTAGTTTTCTTGTTAATCAATATTTTCGTTTATCTAAATAATGCAAAACTTTTATGAATCGTTATTCACACAACAGAACTCCATATTTACCTAATATGTCATACAGTCCCAAAGATTTAGTCGAGACCATAAGCGTGTACGCATCAATCAATGCCCATCAATTCAAAGAGTCTTCAGTTCATCGGGAAATTGGGCAGCAATTCAGTCTGTCAAAGATTCAGGGAAAACAGCTGTCCTGGAAGGTCACCGTCCTCTCCGTCAGCATAACGTCAGGAAAAGAATGGTTCGCACAACTCACTTTTCTACCATCATTTTATAATGAAATTAATTTCAAAATGTAACGAAAGTCAGTTTTTGGCACTTCTGATTGGTCGGTTGGGGCCGTCCGGTGAAGTTTCTCAGATTTCGTAAGGTTAGCTCATCGCACTTGCTAGTTCCGTATTTCATAACTGTCCTTTGTTTAAAGTTCTGGTAGTCATCCATCGCAACCTTGTATGGGTACAGTGTAGGTCATCTTGAGGCCACTGGTACAGGAGCCTGGGACATGCGCACTTCGTCTGAAACCTCGTGGAATGGTAGCAGTCACATCGTGTGTGTCGCTCGGCCATCTTGTCTTAGGCCAATCGGTCAACTTAAGCGAAACACACACAAAACGTAATTAAAACATAGAAATAATGAATAAAATGTATAACCCTCACTAATTCCCCTATGTGTATGTAATTAATTATCTATCATAATAGCGACATCTAAAGCTTTCATATTCACCCAATGATGTCATCTGGTGCAACATACAATAACGTCACAAAGGCAACATATATCATGCAATATTCTATTTTTCTAGTATTAGTATGCATACGTATATTAGTTTACAAAATATTTCAGCCATGCAAAATGAAAATCCCACGTGTGTTTCATAAATTAGTAAGGTTGATTAAGTATCACTCAAACACATTAATATTATTACAATTAATAGATTATTCTAATTAGTATGAACATGCAGAAATGGGGGGTATAAAAAATGTTGTACGATCCGCTCCATCAGTGGGAGTGCTGGCGGGCGGTGACCTGGGGAGGGGCAGGGTGGTTGGGAAGTAAACTATGTATTACGGCCAAATAAAGATAAGTTAACATAAAAATAAATAAAATGATTTTCATTGTGTGCACTGCACTTATAAATGAGATGCAGTGCGTGCAACAAAATTTGTTTTATTTATTTATATGTATTGTTTAATTACCTGTGATTGTCCGTAATCCATAGTTTACTACCCCCACCCTGCACCTTCCCACGTCACCGCCCGGCAGCACTCCCACCACCGACCGCTACTGACCTGATGTCGTATTACCATCTATAATATAAGCAATGATCATTGGATCTGATAAATAATCAGCCTTTTTGTTGTACCCAGGGCAGGGTGAAAGTGAAATTGAGCAACTGCCCTCATGTAACAGACAGAGTATGGCCAGTGCCCCCGTAATACAAAAATATGAGCTTCCCCACCTGCAGACAGTAGTAGTAAATAAAACTAACGTGAGTCTGCATCATGTGACTCATATCTGTTTCTCTTGGGTGCAAGCTTAGCTGACTGAGCTGGCATGCCAGCTACAACAAGGTTATGTAATTTTGCTAAACTAGAGATAAGAACAAGACGACTAGTGTGTACTGGAGTACATAGTGCTAGTATAATGTCGGAAACTCCCAAAAATGTTAGAGTCCGAGGAAGTAGGAGTATAGATACTTACCACAAAATCACAAATATTATGTACTGTGCTTGCTAGTGGTACTGTGCCACTATGTGTTGAATTAATTTTGTGTTTCTGTTTTGCTAAGAGTATTGGTTACAACAATGTTCTTTTTCTTTCTTGATATAGATACTCCTTCCCAACCAAAACCTACGAGGAAGGAGTTGGCAGCCAGGGCCCGGTGCAGTAAACTGGAGGCCATTTGTGAGGAATATCGGCGGCTGGTGGCTCAGGCAGAGGAGGAGGAGGAAGCGGCTGCAGCTGCAGTCAGGCCCTGCCTCCAGTTTTACGGCACCGTGGAACGGCAGCCGCCCACTGCTGTGCCTCTATATCTAGCACTGCTGCCCCCCACCCTGTATGTAACTGCAGGGCATTTCGCTGCCATATGCTCCCCTGGATGGCCCGCTTGGAGGAGCACCTAGAGGAGCATGTCAAAATCCTGGTGGACAAACACCTGAAAGTCCGCCGACTTTAGGACCTTGTCGATTTGCCCCTTTTAAAATTCCTTTTGTTGGTGGGTGGGTTTTGGGCATTGGGGTTTAACTTTTTTACGGACATTTTGGACTTTGACTTTTGGACATTGGTTGGGGTTAGGAAGGGGGTGGGTCAGGTCAGAGTGGGATAGTTTATTTTTGTTAGGGTATATTAACCCCTTCGCTGCTAGGCCTTTTCCCCTCCTGTGCTAAGCCTTTTTTGGGCTATTTGGGGTAGTGCGCGCTTAGGCCTCTGTAACTTTTTGACCACATTAGGTATCCACGCCAAATTTGCGTCCTTTTCTTCCAACATCTTGGGGATTCTAAAGGTACCCAGGGTTTGTGGATTCTCCTAGAGGGTTCCCAGAAATTAGTCACAATACAGAAAAACGGGCTGCAAATGAAAGCTTCTGGGTTTTTCTCTGCAAATGGTATCAAAAAAGGGTTTGTGGGGCTGAAATCACCATTTCTCCAGCTTTTAGGGAATGACAGAATTTTGTTAGAAAACCAACATTTTTTACACAGTTTTGGCATTTTTGTGGGACATACCCTATTTTTGCTATTTTTTGTGCTTTCAACCTCCTTCCAGTTAACGGTAGAAATGGGTACAAAAACAATAATGGATCCTGGAAAGCTATACATTTTTGAAAAGTAGACGAAATTCTGAATTCAGCAAGGGGTCATTTTTGTAGATCCATCAAGGTTTCTTTATAGAAATTTACAGGTAAATATGGGAAAAATTAAAAATTTGTTGAAAAAAGCAGCCTTTTGAGTCAACGTTTTCACCTGTAACTTCTTCGAATTATGACATCTTTTTGAAAGCAATCTACCGTTACATCCGGTAGACCTTCCTGGTTGTGGGGACATATAGGACTTGTAGGTTCACCAAGAGCCCAACGAACCCAGAGTAGAAAACTGAGCAGCATTTTGTAATGTTTTTTTTTTTGTTCCGGGTATATAGCAATTATTGTGGGAAAATGTATACATGGAAAAATCGGTATGAAAGTCACCTATGTATTTCTGAAATGGGAAAAAATTACAGAGTTTAGAAACAGTGCATATTTGCACATTTTCGAAATTGGGAATACTCATATTTGCATGACAATTATTGGTCATTTTTCAAAATGACTTTTTTTTTACACAATGTCTTTCATTTGGAAGGGAGAAATGCATCAAAAATCAATAGGTAATAACAGTTGCTTTACAAATTTGAATTACCCTAAGTCTCCCGATAAAAATGGTACCTCACTTGTGTGGGTAGGCATAGTGCCCACGACAGGAAGTGGCTCAAAACCTAAGGTGAACGCACCACATTTTCACACTGAAAATTTACACTTTATTTGCGAAGAGTCTAGCTGTAGTTTTTGAACCCTAGCCCTGCCGGCACCTAGGGAAACCTAGCAAACCTATACATTTTTTAAAACTAGACACCCAGGGGAATCCACGATGGGGTGACTTGACTGCCTCCCACCATGGTCTGTTACCCAGAATCCTTTGCAAACGTAAAAAATTGACAAAAAAAACACATTTTCCCCACATTTCTGTGATGGAAAGTTCTGGAATCTGTGTGGATCCACAAATTTCCACCCACCCCGCGTTCCCCAAAGTCCTACGAGAAAAATGGTACCTCACTTGTGTGGGTCGGCCTAGTGCCCGCGACAGGAAACGGCGCAAAACGCAACGTGGTTTTGCAGTGAAAAATGACCCTTTTTTTGGCAAAGTGACTAGCTGTAGATTTTGAACCCTAGCCCTGCCGGCACCTAGGGAAACCTAGCAAACCTATACATTTTTTAAAACTAGACACCCAGGGGAATCCAGGATGGGGTGACTTGACTGCCTCCCACCATGGTCTGTTACCCAGAATCCCTTGCAAACGTAAAAAATTGACAAAAAAAACACATTTTCCCCACATTTCTGTGATGGAAAGTTCTGGAATCTGCGTGGATCCACAAATTTCCACCCACCCCGCGTTCCCCAAAGTCCTACAAGAAAAATGGTACCTCACTTGTGCGGGTCAGCCTAGTGCCCGCGACAGGAAACGGCGAAAAACGCAACGTGGTTTTGCAGTGAAAAATGACCCTTTTTTTGGCAAAGTGACTAGCTATAGATTTTGAACCCTAGCCCTGCTGGCACCTAGGGAAACCTAGCAAACCTATCCATTTTTGAAAACTAGACACCCAGGGGAATCCAGGATGGGGTGACTTGACTGCCTCCCACCATGGTCTGTTACCCAGAATCCCTTGCAAACGTAAAAAATTGACAAAAAAAACACATTTTCCCCACATTTCTGTGATGGAAAGTTCTGGAATCTGCGTGGATCCACAAATTTCCACCCACCCCGCGTTCCCCAAAGTCCTACAAGAAAAATGGTACCTCACTTGTGCGGGTCAGCCTAGTGCCCGCGACAGGAAACGGCGAAAAACGCAACGTGGTTTTGCAGTGAAAAATGACCCTTTTTTTGGCAAAGTGACTAGCTATAGATTTTGAACCCTAGCCCTGCTGGCACCTAGGGAAACCTAGCAAACCTATCCATTTTTGAAAACTAGACACCCAGGGGAATCCAGGATGGGGTGACTTGACTGCCTCCCAACATGGTCTGTTACCCAGAATCCCTTGCAAACGTAAAAAATTGACAAAAAAAACAAATTTTCCCCACATTTCTGTGATGGAAAGCTCTGGAATCTGCGTGGATCCACAAATTTCCACCCACCCCGCGTTCCCCAAAGTCCTACGAGAAAAATGGTACCTCACTTGTGCGGGTCGGCCTAGTGCCCGCGACAGGAAATGGCGCAAAACGCAACGTGGTTTTGCAGTGAAAAATGACCCTTTTTTTGGCAAAGTGACTAGCTGTAGATTTTGAACCCTAGCCCTGCCGGCACCTAGGGAAACCTAGCAAACCTATACATTTTTAAAAACTAGACACCCAGGGGAATCCAGGATGGGGTGACTTGACTGCCTCCCAACATGGTCTGTTACCCAGAATCCCTTGCAAACGTAAAAAATTGACAAAAAAAACACATTTTCCCCACATTTCTGTGATGGAAAGTTCTGGAATCTGCGTGGATCCACAAATTTCCACCCACCCCGCGTTCCCCAAAGTCCTACGAGAAAACTGGTACCTCACTTGTGCGGGTCGGCCTAGTGCCCGCGACAGGAAACGGCGCAAAACGCAACGTGGTTTTGCAGTGAAAAATGACCCTTTTTTTGGCAAAGTGACTAGCTGTAGATTTTGAACCCTAGCCCTGCCGGCACCTAGGGAAACCTAGCAAACCTATACATTTTTGAAAAGTAGACACCCAGGGGAATCCAGGATGGGGTGACTTGACTGCCTCCCAACATGGTCTGTTACCCAGAATCCCTTGCAAACGTAAAAAATTGACAAAAAAAACACATTTTCCCCACATTTCTGTGATGGAAAGTTCTGGAATCTGCGTGGATCCACAAATTTCCACCCACCACGCGTTCCCCAAAGTCCTACGAGAAAAATGGTACCTCACTTGTGCGGGTCGGCCTAGTGCCCGCGACAGGAAACAGCGCAAAACGCAACGTGGTTTTGCAGTGAAAAATGACCCTTTTTTTGGCAAAGTGACTAGCTGTAGATTTTGAACCCTAGCCCTGCCGGCACCTAGGGAAACCTAGCAAACCTATACATTTTTGAGAACTAGACACCCAGGGGAATCCAGGATGGGGTGACTTGACTGCCTCCCACCATGGTCTGTTACCCAGAATCCCTTGCAAACGTAAAAAATTGACAAAAAAAACACATTTTCCCCACATTTCTGTGATGGAAAGTTCTGGAATCTGCGTGGATCCACAAATTTCCACCCACCCCGCGTTCCCCAAAGTCCTACGAGAAAAATGGTACCTCATTTGTGCGGGTCAGCCTAGTGCCCGCGACAGGAAACGGCGCAAAACGCAACGTGGTTTTGCAGTGAAAAATGACCCTTTTTTTGGCAAAGTGACTAGCTGTAGATTTTGAACCCTAGCCCTGCCGGCACCTAGGGAAACCTAGCAAACCTATACATTTTTGAAAACTAGACACCCAGGGGAATCCAGGATGGGGTGACTTGACTGCCTCCCAACATGGTCTGTTACCCAGAATCCCTTGCAAACGTAAAAAATTCACAAAAAAAACACATTTTCCCCACATTTCTGTGATGGAAAGTTCTGGAATCTGCGTGGATCCACAAATTTCCACCTACCCCGCGTTCCCCAAAGTCCTACGAGAAAAATGGTACCTCACTTGTGCGGGTCGGCCTAGTGCCCGCGACAGGACACGGCGCAAAACGCAACGTGGTTTTGCAGTGAAAAATGACCCTTTTTTTGGCAAAGTGACTAGCTGTAGATTTTGAACCCTAGCCCTGCCGGCACCTAGGGAAACCTAGCAAACCTATACATTTTTGAAAACTAGACACCCAGGGGAATCCAGGATGGGGTGACTTGACTGCCTCCCAACATGTTCTGTTACCCAGAATCCCTTGCAAACGTAAAAAATTGACAAAAAAAACACATTTTCCCCACATTTCTGTGATGGAAAGTTCTGAAATCTGCGTGGATCCACAAATTTCCACCCACCCCGCGTTCCCCAAAGTCCTACGAGAAAAATGGTACCTCACTTGTGCGGGTCGGCCTAGTGCCCGCGACAGGAAACAGCGCAAAACGCAACGTGGTTTTGCAGTGAAAAATGACCCTTTTTTTGGCAAAGTGACTAGCTGTAGATTTTGAACCCTAGCCCTGCCGGCACCTAGGGAAACCTAGCAAACCTATCCATTTTTGAAAAGTAGACACCCAGGGGAATCTAGGATGGGGTGACTTGACTGCCTCCCAACATGGTCTGTTACCCAGAATCCCTTGCAAACGTAAAAAATTGACAAAAAAAACACATTTTCCCCACATTTCTGTGATGGAAAGTTCTGGAATCTGCGTGGATCCACAAATTTCTACCCACCCCGCGTTCCCCAAAGTCCTACGAGAAAAATGGTACCTCACTTGTGTGGGTCGGCGTAGTGCCCGCGACAGGAAACGGCGCAAAACGCAACGTGGTTTTGCAGTGAAAAATGACCCTTTTTTTGGCAAAGTGACTAGTTGTAGATTTTGAACCCTAGCCCTGCCGGCACCTAGGGAAACCTAGCAAACCTATACATTTTTTAAAACTAGACACCCAGGGGAATCCAGGATGGGGTGACTTGACTGCCTCCCACCAGGGTCTGTTACCCAGAATCCCTTGCAAACGTAAAAAATTGACAAAAAAAAAACTATTTCCCCACATTTCTGTGATGGAAAGTTCTGGAATCTGCGTGGATCCACAAATTTCCACCTACCCCGCGTTCCCCAAAGTCCTACGAGGAAAATGGTACCTCACTTGTGCGGGTCGGCCTAGTGCCCGCAACAGGAAACGGCGCAAAACGCAACGTGGTTTTGCAGTGAAAAATGACCCTTTTTTTGGCAAAGTGACTAGCTGTGGATTTTGAACCCTAGCCCTGCCGGCACCTAGGGAAACCTAGCAAACCTATACATTTTTGAAAACTAGACACCCAGGGGAATCTAGGATGGGGTGACTTGACTGCCTCCCACCATGGTCTGTTACCCAGAATCCCTTGCAAACGTAAAAAATTGACAAAAAAAACACATTTTACCCACATTTCTGTGATGGAAAGTTCTGGAATCTGCGTGGATCCACAAATTTCCACCCACCCCGCGTTCCCCAAAGTCCTACGAGAAAAATGGTACCTCACTTGTGCGGGTCGGCCTAGTGCCCGCGACAGGAAACGGCGCAAAACGCAACGTGGTTTTGCAGTGAAAAATGACCCTTTTTTTGGCAAAGTGACTAGCTGTAGATTTTGAACCCTAGCCCTGCCGGCACCTAGGGAAACCTACCAAACCCATGCATTTCTGAAAACTAGACACCCGGCGGCTTCCAGGGAGGTATGGCTTGTGTGGATCCCCCAACGTTTCCTTACCCAGAATCCCCTGCAAACCTCAGTTTTTGCTCAAAAAATCACTTTTTTCACACATTTTGGGGTGGGAAAGTAGTGGCATCACCGGGCTCACACAAATTTACCACCACCCAGCGTTCCCCCAGGTCTCCCGGTAAAAATGGTGCCTCACTTGTGTGGGAGGCCCAAGTACCCGCGGCAGGCAAGGGCCCAAAACGTAGTGAGGCGACATCAAAATGGCCTATCGCTAAACCACCTGGTTTTGCAAGGGGGGTCACTTTGGTTTTTGGCCCGGTGCTCGGCGGCCATCTAGGGAAACCTACCAAACCCATGCATTTCTGAAAACTAGACACCCGGCGGCTTCCAGGGAGGTATGGCTTGCGTGGATCCCCCAACGTTTCCTTACCCAGAATCCCCTGCAAACCTCAGTTTTTGCTCAAAAAATCACTTTTTTCACACATTTTGGGGTGGGAAAGTAGTGGCATAACCGGGCTCACACAAATTTACCACCACCCAGCGTTCCCCCAGGTCTCCCGGTAAAAATGGTGCCTCACTTGTGTGGGAGGCCCAAGTACCCGCGGCAGGCAAGGGCCCAAAACGTAGTGAGGCGACATCAAAATGGCCTATCGCTAAACCACCTGGTTTTGCAAGGGGGGTCACTTTGGTTTTTGGCCCGGTGCTCGGCGGCCATCTTAGGAAACCTACCAAACCCACGCATTTCTGAAAACTAGACACCCGGCGGCTTCCAGGGAGGTATGGCTTGCATGGATCCCCCAACGTTTCCTTACCCAGAATCCCCTGCAAACCTCCATTTTTGGTCAAAAAATCACTTTTTTCACACATTTCGGGGTGGGAAAGTTGTGGCATCACTGGGCTCACACAAATTTACCACCACCCAGCGTTCCCCCAGGTCTCCCGGTAAAAATGGTGCCTCACTTGTGTGGGAGGCCCAAGTACCCGCGGCAGGCAAGGGCCCAAAACTTAGTGAGGCGACTAGGGGTGGGCGGAATTCGCGTAACCGCGTTACGCAAATCTCCGCGAAACGGTAAAAAATCTCCGCGAACACGCAGAAATTCCGCGAACACGCGGAATTGCTTGTTCGCGATACTTTTTACCTGTTCGCGATCGCTGTTTGCATGCTCGGGGTGAAATACCTCGCGAACACGCATATTGAGAACGCGAACAAGCAAAAAATTTCGCGAAGTCGCGGAACGCAGATTTTTGGGCAATTTCGCGTTCTCCGCGGAACGCGAAATTACCCAAATTCCGCAAATTCCGCGAACGGAACGGAATTTACCGCCCAGGCCTAGAGGCGACATCAAAATGGCCTATCGCTAAACCACCTGGTTTTGCAAGGGGGGTCACTTTGGTTTTTGGCCCGGTGCTCGGCGGCCATCTAGGGAAACCTACCAAACCCATGCATTTCTGAAAACTAGACACCCGGCGGCTTCCAGGGAGGTATGGCTTGCGTGGATCCCCCAACGTTTCCTTACCCAGAATCCCCTGCAAACCTCAGTTTTTGTTCAAAAAATCACTTTTTTCACACATTTTGGGGTGGGAAAGTAGTGGCATCACCGGGCTCACACAAATTTACCACCACCCAGCGTTCCCCCAGGTCTCCCGGTAATAATGGTGCCTCACTTGTGTGGGAGGCCCAAGTACCCGCGGCAGGCAAGGGCCCAAAACGTAGTGAGGCGACATCAAAATGGCATATCGCTAAACCACCTGCTTTTGCAAGGGGGGTCACTTTGGTTTTTGGCCCGGTGCTCGGCGGCCATCTAGGGAAACCTACCAAGCCCACACATTTCTGAAAACTAGACACCCGGCGGCTTCCAGGGAGGTATGGCTTGCGTGGATCCCCCAACGTTTCCTTACCCAGAATCCCCTGCAAACCTCAGTTTTTGCTCAAAAAATCACATTTTTCACACATTTTGGGGTGGGAAAGTTGTGGCATCACCGGGCTCACACAAATTTACCACCACCCAGCGTTCCCCCAGGTCTCCCGGTAAAAATGGTGCCTCACTTGTGTGGGAGGCCCAAGTACCCGCGGCAGGCAAGGGCCCAAAACTTAGTGAGGCGACATCAAAATGGCCTATCGCTAAACCTCCTGGTTTTGCAAGGGGGTTCACTTTGGTTTTTGGCCCGGTGCTCAGCGGCCATCTAGGGAAACCTACCAAACCCATGCATTTCTGAAAACTAGACACCCGGCGGCTTCCAGGGAGGTATGGCTTGCGTGGATCCCTCAACGTTTCCTTACCCAGAATCCCCTGCAAACCTCAGTTTTTGCTCAAAAAATCACTTTTTTCACACATTTTGGGGTGGGAAAGTAGTGGCATCACCGGGCTCACACAAATTTACCACCACCCAGCGTTCCCCCAGGTCTCCCGGTAAAAATGGTGCCTCACTTGTGTGGGAGGCCCAAGTACTTGCAGCAGGCAAGGGCCCAAAACGTAGTGAGGCGACATCAAAATGGCCTATCGCTAAACCACCTGGTTTTGCAAGGGGGGTCACTTTGGTTTTTGGCCCGGTGCTCGGCGGCCATCTAGGGAAACCTACCAAACCCATGCATTTCTGAAAACTAGACACCCGGCGGCTTCCAGGGAGGTATGGCTTGCGTGGATCCCCCAACGTTTCCTTACCCAGAATCCCCTGCAAACCTCAGTTTTTGGTCAAAAAATCACTTTTTTCACACATTTCGGGGTGGGAAAGTTGTGGCATCACCGGGCTCACACAAATTTACCACCACCCAGCGTTCCCCCAGGTCTCCCGGTAAAAATGGTGCCTCACTTGTGTGGGAGGCCCAAGTACCCGCGGCAGGTAAGGGCCCAAAACGTAGTGAGGCGACATCAAAATGGCCTATCGCTAAATAACCTGGTTTTGCAAGGGGGGTCACTTTGGTTTTTGGCCCGGTGCTCGGCGGCCATCTAGGGAAACCTACCAAACCCACGCATTTCTGAAAACTAGACACCCGGCGGCTTCCAGGGAGGTATGGCTTGCGTGGATCCCCCAACGTTTCCTTACCCAGAATCCCCTGCAAACCTCAGTTTTTGGTCAAAAAATCACTTTTTTCACACATTTCGGGGTGGGAAAGTTGTGGCATCACCGGGCTCACACAAATTTACCACCACCCAGCGTTCCCCCAGGTCTCCCGGTAAAAATGGTGCCTCACTTGTGTGGGAGGCCCAAGTACCCGCGGCAGGCAAGGGCCCAAAACGTAGTGAGGCGACATCAAAATGGCCTATCGCTAAACCACCTGGTTTTGCAAGGGGGTCACTTTGGTTTTTGGCCAGGTGTTCAGCGGCCATCTAGGGAAACCTACCAAACCCACGCATTTCTGAAAACTAGACACCCGGCGGCTTCCAGGGAGGTATGGCTTGCGTGGATCCCCCAACGTTTCCTTACCCAGAATCCCCTGCAAACCTCAGTTTTTGCTCAAAAAATCACTTTTTTCACACATTTCGGGGTGGGAAAGTAGTGGCATCACTGGGCTCACACAAATTTACCACCACCCAGCGTTCCCCCAGGTCTCCCGGTAAAAATGGTGCCTCACTTGTGTGGGAGGCCCAAGTACCCGCGGCAGGCAAGGGCCCAAAACGTAGTGAGGCGACATCAAAATGGCCTATCGCTAAACCACCTGGTTTTGCAAGGGGGGTCTTTTTGGTTTTTGGCCCGGTGCTCGGCGGCCATCTAGGGAAACCTACCAAACCCATGCATTTCTGAGAACTAGACACCCGGCGGCTTCCAGGGAGGTATGGCTTGTGTGGATCCCCCAACGTTTCCTTACCCAGAATCCCCTGCAAACCTCAGTTTTTGGTCAAAAAATCACTTTTTTCACACATTTCGGGGTGGGAAAGTTGTGGCATCACCGGGCTCACACAAATTTACCACCACCCAGCGTTCCCCCAGGTCTCCCGGTAAAAATGGTGCCTCACTTGTGTGGGAGGCCCAAGTACCCGCGGCAGGCAAGGGCCCAAAATGTAGTGAGGCGACATCAAAATGGCTTATCGCTAAACCACCTGGTTTTGCAAGGGGGTCACTTTGGTTTTTGGCCTGGTGCTCGGCGGCCATCTAGGGAAACCTACCAAACTCATGCATTTCTGAAAACTAGACACCCGGCGGCTTCCAGGGAGGTATGGCTTGCGTGGATCCCCCAACGTTTCCTTACCCAGAATCCCCTGCAAACCTCAGTTTTTGCTCAAAAAATCACTTTTTTCACACATTTCGGGGTGGGAAAGTAGTGGCATCACTGGGCTCACACAAATTTACCACCACCCAGCATTCCCCCAGGTCTCCCGGTAAAAATGGTGCCTCACTTGTGTGGGAGGCCCAAGTACCCGCGGCAGGCAAGGGCCCAAAACGTAGTGAGGCGACATCAAAATGGCCTATAGCTAAACCACCTGGTTTTGCAAGGGGGGTCACTTTGGTTTTTGGCCCGGTGCTCGGCGGCCATTTAGGGAAACCTACCAAGCCCACGCATTTCTGAAAACTAGACACCCGGCGGCTTCCAGGGAGGTATGGCTTGCGTGGATCCCCCAACGTTTCCTTACCCAGAATCCCCTGCAAACCTCAGTTTTTGGTCAAAAAATCACTTTTTTCACACATTTTGGGGTGGGAAAGTTGTGGCATCACCGGGCTCACACAAATTTACCACCACCCAGCGTTCCCCCAGGTCTCCCGGTAAAAATGGTGCCTCACTTGTGTGGGAGGCCCAAGTACCCGCGGCAGGCAAGGGCCCAAAACGTAGTGAGGCGACATCAAAATGGCCTATCGCTAAACCACCTGGTTTTGCAAGGGGGGTCACTTTGGTTTTTGGCCCGGTGCTCGGCGGCCATCTAGGGAAACCTACCAAACCCACGCATTTCTGAAAACTGGACAACCGGCGGCTTCCAGGGAGGTATGGCTTGCGTGGATCCCCCAACGTTTCCTTACCCAGAATCCCCTGCAAACCTCAGTTTTTGTTCAAAAAATCACTTTTTTCACACATTTTGGGGTGGGAAAGTAGTGGCATCACCGGGCTCACACAAATTTACCACCACCCAGCGTTCCCCCAGGTCTCCCGGTAATAATGGTGCCTCACTTGTGTGGGAGGCCCAAGTACCCGCGGCAGGCAAGGGCCCAAAACGTAGTGAGGCGACATCAAAATGGCATATCGCTAAACCACCTGCTTTTGCAAGGGGGGTCACTTTGGTTTTTGGCCCGGTGCTCGGCGGCCATCTAGGGAAACCTACCAAACCCACGCATTTCTGAAAACTAGACACCCGGCGGCTTCCAGGGAGGTATGGCTTGCGTGGATCCCCCAACGTTTCCTTACCCAGATTCCCCTGCAAACCTCAGTTTTTGCTCAAAAAATCACTTTTTTCACACATTTCGGGGTCGGAAAGTAGTGGCATCACCGGGCTCACACAAATTTACCACCACCCAGCGTTCCCCCAGGTCTCCCGGTAAAAATGGTGCCTCACTTGTGTGGGAGGCCCAAGTACCCGCGGCAGGCAAGGGCCCAAAACGTAGTGAGGCGACATCAAAATGGCCTATCGCAAAACCACCTGGTTTTGCAAGTGGGGTCACTTTGGTTTTTGGCCCGGTGCTCGGCGGCCATCTAGGGAAACCTACAAAACCCACGCATTTCTAAAAACTAGACATCCGGCGGCTTCCAGTGAGGTATGGCTTGCGTGGATCCCCCAACGTTTCCTTACCCAGAATCCCCTGCAAACCTCAGTTTTTGCTCAAAAAATCACTTTTTTCACACATTTTGGGGTGGGAAAGTAGTGGCATCACCGGGCTCACACAAATTTACCACCACCCAGCGTTCCCCCAGGTCTCCCGGTAAAAATGGTGCCTCACTTGTGTGGGAGGCCCAAGTACCCGCGGCAGGCAAGGGCCCAAAACGTAGTGAGGCGACATCAAAATGGCCTATCGCTAAACCACCTGGTTTTGCAAGGGGGGTCACTTTGGTTTTTGGCCCGGTGCTCGGCGGCCATCTAGGGAAACCTACCAAACCCATGCATTTCTGAAAACTAGACACCCGGCGGCTTCCAGGGAGGTATGGCTTGCGTGGATCCCCCAATGTTTCCTTACCCAGAATCCCCTGCAAACCTCAATTTTTGCTCAAAAAATCACCTTTTTCACACATTTTGGGGTGGGAAAGTAGTGGCATCACCGGGCTCACACAAATTTACCACCACCCAGCGTTCCCACAGGTCTCCCGGTAAAAATGGTGCCTCACTTGTGTGGTAGGCCCAAGTACCCGCGGCAGGCAAGGGCCCAAAACGTAGTGAGGCGACATCATTTCGCCTCACTACGTTTTGGGCCCACGCAAGCCATACCTCCCTGGAAGCCGCCGGGTGTCTAGTTTTCAGAAATGTGTGGGTTTGGTAGGTTTCCCTAGATGGCCACAGAGCACCGGGCAAAAAACCAAAGTAACTCCCCTTGCAAAACCAGATTAACTATTGTTACTACAGCGTGAGAATTTTGGAATAATACTGCAAAGAAAATGTGGCAGACAGTTTGAGGTTTACAGGACAATGGGGATAAAAAATATTTTTCAATTCACTAGAGAGACATCACCATGAACTCCCAAGGGTTTTCGACAATATCTACAGTTGGTGGGTTATTCTTGCATGGAAAGTGTACCTTGCCAGAGAAACTAAAGACAAAGATTCCTGCACAACCATCTATTCCTCAAACACACACACATACTGGTTGGATTTGGCACGAGGGCGAGTCATGGTTCAGTATATTAAATTTTATTAACAAGAGATTTCACAAAAATGAAATGCACTGTCAATAATTAAATTCTCAAAAAACCAAACCAATGACTCGCAGCTCGTGAGCTGTAAAGCCACGTCAAGGCACCAACCACTTTACAGGCCATTCACACACCTTTCATACGTGATACAAAAAAGACCATTCGCACCACCAGGCACAAAAGCAACACATTACAAAATTCACCAAAAAGGGACAAGGTACACCCTGCTTCAGAAAGACAAATATTACTGCACAGCCATCTAATCCGCAAGCACACACACATACTGGTTGGATTTGGCACGAGGGTGAGTGATGGTTCAGTAGATACAATTGTATTAGCAAGTGATTTCACAGAAATGAAATGCACTGGTAATAATTGAAAGGGCGAGAAACTGAACCATTGACTCACAGCTCGTGAGCTGTAAAGCCACGACAAGGCACCAACCTCTTTACAGGCCATTCACACACCTTTCATACGTGTGAGACATACAAAACCATTCACACCGCCAGCTGCGGGCCCATCACATAACAAAACTCACACCAGCACACAGCGCCATTCAAGGGCCCATCACTTTCACACGCCCACAATCCAGACACAGCAACTACACAGGCTGATGGATTGCGTGGAGTGGCACTCAGCTAGCAGTGTGTGTAGTGACCAGCAGAAAGTCAATACTCACACACAGCCAGCAGAGCACCAGTCCACACACACCGCTAGCCAAACACCAGTCCACGCACACCGCTAGCCAAGCTTTAGTCCACGGACACCACCAGCCAAGCACCCTGGGGGCAGAAACGGACCGAAAGTGGACCGATCTGCCCCAGGGGGGGCAGAAAAGTCTGTCAAAATATTGTCCCCCAGGGAAGCGACCCTTGCCCAAGGGGTCGCTTCCCAAATGGCCGAAAACAACATCCCTGGGGTCTAGTGGGGGCATTCCTGTCCCACGATCGCGACGCTGTGCGCGATCGTGGAACAGGAATGCCCAGCATTGAGACATCAGGGGAGAGGAAATACTCTTTCCTCTCCCCCGATGCCTCAAGGCCCTGGAATTCCACCCCCCCCCGCCACACCGCAGCAAAACACCTACCTTCCTCGTTGGACGCGCTGGAAGAAATGAATTCCAGCGCGTCCAACGCTTCCTGATGACGCCAGCGCGCGCTGTGCAGGAAGCGTGGGGGGGCTCGGGGGTGGCAGCGGAAACTCTTCCGCTGCCATCCCCATCTGTGGGGGCACGATCGATGCCCCAGGGGCTGTGCTCATGACGGAGCGGTTCCGTCATGAGCACAGCTCAACCGATGCTCATGACGGAACCGTTCCGTCATGAGCATCGAAGGGGTTAAATTATATATTATTTACTTAAACATACGATGTTAATGTTTTGTGGTGGGTTACTGTTTTACGAATTCAATTTACGTCACATGGTTTGTTACTTTGTTTCCTTGCTGATGCATGCCCGCAGCCAGTCTTTGATTTAAAAGATCTGCCAATTTTGTAACACACAAACAGATATATGCGGTACCCCTCACTGAGTTATTTTATTTGTCATACTAGTACTGTCAGTCTCTCCTCCTAGTCCATTATACCTCCCACCAAACGTATCTTACCTGTGATTGATGATGATGAAGTTCGGCACACTGATGGCTGCATGGTTGGTTTCCCAAATGAATGGAGAAGATGCCATTATTGTGGTGGTAGTAGTAGACACTGGCAATAGCATTTGAAAAAAGAAAGAGAAAGTCACCTGAATGAGAGAGACTGTGGGAGGAGTAGTAGAACAAAGTAAAGTACAGCATGGGTGGGCAAGCAGAAGAAGATCCTTGCCCTGCCTTGAAATTCAATTAGTGTTGCTTTCACCACATCTGCCCCAGCAAGCGTGTGATTAATTGTTGGTGTGCATTTAATGTAGTCACATCACACCTCAATATAAATCACACAGCCCGGGGGAAGAGGGTTAGGGATTGAGGAATGGATGGGAAGGGGAGTTTGGGGAAAGGTTTGACAAAGAAAAACAGACAGTATGCATGGACACAACAAAAGTAAAACACAATCTTGGAAGATGACCTTGATCCATTATCAAAGAAATCTATAAAGGGAGAAAAAGGAAATGCATGCATGATGATGAAGAGAACTTGATGGTTAATGAGTTGTACTTACTAACTACTACTACACAATTAGACTGTACAGGGCAGAAATTATTAATATGAAATTTGCCTTGCCTGTCTGCCCTCAGAGCGAACCAAATTACATGCTGTACCGGGCTTACTTTTATTTTTCAAGCTAGCAAAGGAAATGAAAAAATAGTTGTATGGATCAATTACCAAACAAACCACAACACACAGTCGTAATGATTGAAGAGAAAAAAGGAATCAAATAAATTTAAAGACGAATGATGAATGATACTAAAGTTACTGTATTATCCTGGTCCAAATGTGGAGTTGCATCATTATCGTCATTCATCTTGGTCCTCCCTTCCATGGACACTCCGCACATCAATCTTGGGTACCTCTGCCTGCCTGATGCGGATTGGTAAGGTAAGTGTGAGTTGTTTCTCTCACTATAGCACAGGGTAAAGGCCGGCCTGTAAGTGTAGATGGAAAAACAAAAGGGATATTGAAAAATAACTGAATTAGAAAAAATAAACTCAATTACAGTGGAGTGCAAGAAGAGAAGACAATACTCTTGAGAGAGCACTTTCCGACTGAGGTGGCTTGGATACATAGTGTCTACTCTACAGCATTATGCTACAACAACAACGGGACAGGAGCCAGCACAGAACAGGCCAACTCGGCACAGGCCAGGCACCCTACCCCCATTTACCTTAAATTTTAACAGAGCCAGACAAAAGGCATATGCACTGCAGCAACCTAGCATTTTCCAAATGAAGTGACTAAATCAATGCACCACTATCCCTCATACCACTACACTCTACTCTAGTCCACACCACTACACGGACATGTAGCCTAGGTCTGCTGTGGTTCTTGTTGAAAGTGTTTACCTGTTAAGGCAGTCCATGAAACGCAGTTATTCCATCAATTATCTCCGATCCAACTGACTGACTGTGTGCAAAGATAGTATGGTCAGCATCATGACCGTGTGGTACGTGTTCTCCAACACCAACTCAGTCTGTAGTGACTGATTAAGTTTATAATATATTCCATATTACAAAATTGCAACGGATATTGGCCGGCACCTGCAGTAGTAGGAGTACAATGTGGTTATTAAACAACAAAGAAACATTGACTATCACCTGAGTCACTTTTACTTTGTAGATAAACTAGGATAGTTCGACTTCATGCACATTCACTCCTAGTCAGCAAGCATCCAATGCAATGCATGCCATCATTCATAATAATCATTACCTGTCTTGTTCTTCTCTTTGTCTGTCAGATCAGATGCCTAGCCTTCTGACAGTGATGAGTTTCAGCTTGGAAACAAAATGGAATATAGCTGGAGTCACGTTTCACTTCTTATGGAGGGACTGTTAGAGGCAATATGTATTGTACTATTGTCCATCTCCATCCAATATCTGGCTTGCTTGAAATGTATTTAGGGAGAGTAAGGAAGATGGAACAGGACTCTGAGGAGTGGAGTGGACAGTTATGCACAGACGTGCAACTCCAATAGGGAAATAAACAGAGGAGACGGTGTTGATGGATTTCTTGTGATTAGATTTGAACCAGAAAAACAGATAAACACACAAATAAAGGAAGGAAGAACAATTTGAAAGCCTAGTTGTCAGGAAAGAGGAGCTCGTCCTCAAACTCTGGTGGTTCGGACAGAAGTACGTCATGTAACCCACTACTTATGTCATCAAAGTCGCTCTCCTCTTCCTGCTGTGATTCACGTATTTTGTACTCCGGTGGTATAAAGTGCTGATTCATTTTGATGATGATTAACCTCTCCACGCTTTTGGGGGAGAGACTGGTCCTTTTCACAGTAACAATGGCACCAGCAGCACTGAAAACACGCTCTAAAGAGACACTTGCAAAAGGGCAAGCCACATACTTTATCCCCAGCCTGATGAGCACTGCCCATTGGCTTCTTTTCCCATACCAATACACCAATGAACGTCGCTCCATGAAGACCTCTGTTGTGTCATCCAGAAAGGCCTGAACCATCCGCTCAATGTTCAGGGGTGCTCCGATTTGATTGGCCTCTTTTGCCTTTGCATCAGTAATGGACGTACAAAACCCTTTCCGTAGAAACCAATCACCTGCTGTTTTTTTAAATGTGGCTGATGATCCTGTTGGTGCTGTTGTTGATGTAATTGCTGGTAGTGTTGGTGACTGCTGGGAGGCAAACGCACTGCTCTCAGGCTCTGAAGTAGAACTTGACTCTGGGTGCCCTGTAGTACTTTTTCTGGCCTGGGGTGGCAGGCCTCTAATTAAGATCGGTTTGTTTTCAAAGTCAGTGGCTTCCTCAGCTACCAAAGTTTTGTACTTGGCAACATCCACTTCTGAAAAAGGAATTACTTCATTACTGCTCAGCAATAATTTGTAACGTGGATCCAAAATTGAGGCAGTAATGTAATGTCGATGTGACGCAATGTTATTTTGAATCCTTGTATTGTCAGATAAGCGAACGGCTAAGGTGTTCGCCAAATAATATGCGTCTACTTTGTCATCCACACCTGCGTACATTTCTGACACCTCCTTCAGCTCTTGCTCTAGCATGTAAAACAATGGGATAGCTTGGCCCATAGTACAGTCCTCCCTGCTGACTTCACGTGTGAAGACCTGGAAAGAAGTAGCTTCTCTGTCAGGCATTTAACGAGGTCCCATTGGGCCATCTCAACAGTCATGCCTTTCACAGTAGGATCTCCTGACCTTTTCATGACATAAGCATTGAGTGGTATGTACTGCTCATACAGACGCTCAAGCATGTAATAAGTTGAGTTCCAACGTGTTGGCACCTCCTGGATGAGTGCTTTGACTGGCATTTTATGCTCACGTTGAATGACCCTCAGCTGCTTCTGGGCTTTAAAAGAATGGTTGAAATGTGTGCATATTCTTCTGCAGGTGGTCAGTAAGTTGCTGACTTTGCTTTCATTTTTCTGAAAGTCTTGAACAACAATGTTAATGCAGTGTGCCAAACATGGGGCCCTGAAATAGCCACCATCTTTCATGGCCCTAACTACATTACTGCCATTGTCCGTGGCAACCAAACCAATGTTAAGCCCTCAAACACCTTGCTGTTAAACTCATCCAAAATGTTTGCAGCAGTATGAGATTTCTCCATAGCAAACATGGCTACAGTTGCATGTTTGCGTGTGTCTTTAAAAATCTCAGCAGTCTCAACAACACCTCTAGATATCTTATCTTTAACACCCAAAAAAAGAGACCCAGTGTGCAGTGATGCGCATGTAATCAGTGGCTTGGCAACTGGTCCACATGTCTGTTGTCAGGTGGATACTCTGAACAGCACTCTGTTTTAAGGCTTTCCCAAGCAATTCCAGTACGTCATGATGTAGAGCTGGCACAGCAACTCTGGCGAAATATTCGCGGCTGGGAACCTTCCATTTTGGGCAGATAGTTGTCACAAATTCCAGAAAACCCACCCCTTCAACAAAAGAAAAAGAGAGAAGGTCCAGTGCTAACATTTTAGCCAGCTTTGCATTGTACAAACGTGCTATTGGGTGGTTGCGTTCGTACTGCCCCTCCGGCCTAGTAAACATGCTAAGAATGGAAGGCTGCATTGTATTCCTTCCTGTGCTCAATGTCGCACTTTTTTTATAAACAGTACTCCTTGGTGTCTCAGGCTGACTCTTACTCTTGTGCCACTGAGATGTTGCTGAGGATGTGGGCGTTACCACTGCAGTGCTGGGGACAGGGCTACTTTGTGTACCACTACCACAGAGAATGTCTCCCTCTTCTTCTTCTTCCTGTTCCACCGTGAGTGGACCTTCTACTCGTTTATCCCCACCAATAGCAATGGTTCCAGTTTTTATGCGATGAAGGTGCTACTCCCACTGGATTGCGTGGTGTTTTTTCAGATGGGTCATTTGGCCTCCGGTACCACAGTTTGTACCAAGCTTACCACGACTAACAGAGGTATGACAAATGGGGCATATAGCAATGTTCTCCTCTTTTTCGCTAACCGTAAAGAAGTCCCACACTGGGGAGCTTAACTTTTGTCTCCTGCTGGAGGTGCCACTTCCAATACCGGATGAACTGGAGGGTGTGCATTGAATTTGACTCTGTGCAGTACCACTACCTACTTCTGCTGAGGTGGTGCGTGTGCTGGATGTAGGACGCTGCTGGCCCTTTGCTAATGTAAATATGGAAGCTGGAGGTCGTGTTGGTGTTACCTGTGTTGGAGGTATGCGTGCTACATCCCTCGCAGCCATTTTGGATAGGGTAAAAATGTTGGTCTCCATCTCCTCTGGGCCGGGAGTGATGTTCGTGATGACTGGCTCATCATCATCATCATCATCATCCTGCTCTTCTACATCAACCTCCATAAGTGTTGCTTTCTTGAACCTTCCTTTTCCCATGCCTGCTCTTGTGACATATCTCCCTCTCAGACTCAGTTTGTGGCTTCCAAGTGGCATCTAGATCATCACAAGGGGGGCTTGGTGAAGGACTTGATGTACTAACCCTCCTTTTCCTTGCTGGGGATTTGGAGGACAATGGAACTTCTGAAGGAGTGGCTTCCTCTTCTTCCTCTGCATGAGGCTCAATTTCCTGAACTGCCCCTACTTCTGGAGGAACAACAGCTACTATTGCGGGCGGTGGTTGTGGTTGTTGTTGTTGACCACTTATCTGCTGTGTTCCCTCCTGCATTGATTGTGTACTACTTTGAGATAGCGATAAGTTTAGTTCAGACTCAGCATCACTGCTTTCCACCATTAGGCTGGCTACCTCTTCCACACTCATCTGCTTTGGCCTGGGTTGGTGTGTTGGGCCCACTGATGCGGAGGTGCTGCCCCCATCTTGGCCCCCGGGCACCGCTGTCGCAGGTGTCATTTTTGGTGTCCCAAAAAAGGTTTTGGCCGGCACACCAGACTTAACTGACACTTCCTTCTTCTTCTGTTCCTTCTTCTCCATGGCAACTTTCTTGGTACCAGAGGACCTGCTACCTGCTTTCTTTGGGGGCATCTTCTTCAGATGTCACAGCACTCAGTTGCACAAGTTGCAGAGATGGCTGGTCAGGTCACTCACACGCCATGTTGTGTACAGCAGCAGGTGTCGTACTTTAATATTCGGGACCGCGTAGGGGACAGGGCCCTACCCCTGTCCACCTTGGTATTAGCGAACCGCAAATGGTAAATGCGGCATGTACGAGTGCTTTATATACCGTTCTAGCTATGAATGCACTGTGTACACGTTATTCTGCTCCACTACGCGGGTTCCATTTTGGAAGCAGTGGCCATCTTGTCATTGCCCTCACATAGGCTATAATGGAGTAAATACGGGCCTCACAGTACATGGGCTTTCCCTCTGACTTCTCTGTGACCTGGGCAGCTGGCTCTGCTGCCCTGGGTCAAACCGGTCTCACGAGCTCCCCTTCCTCCGTCCACCTGTGATTAGCATCAGGGCTTGACCCATCATAAAACCCTTTCATTCTACACGAACCTCCGGCTAATCTCTTCCACACCTGCTTGTTCCTGCTTTATGACTTGTTTCCCAAAACAGGAGATGCTCTTGTTTATTGGGGGGTCTATTTACTTCAAACGTGGGATCCGAACCTTACTGTGTAAATCATTGTGGGCTGGCCGAACTGGAATGTGGGATGGTCATCATGACTCTACTTTTTCGTTTGTAATGTATGCCTTTATATGACCATATCGTAAACCAAGGAATGTGTGCCTGGAGCATGATATTTTGTACTTAAGGAGAAGTCCGTTCCTATGATTTGCAGCAGTCTCCTGAGAACATACACGCTGTTGTACTTCTAGGATACCTGTCATTGGTCTGCAGCCAATAAACGATTCTTTGACTTCACCCAGAAGACTCTGTGTTTCTGTAGGTCCGGAACAGGGTGAAACCCAGAAGTCATAGGGTGTGTGCCCCTGCACCACTGGGTCTAAAATACCCAGTACTTCAGTTTGGCGCCCAACGTGGGGCGATTTCAGCGGTACCAGTCCAAGCCAGAGGTTTGTGAGGAGCTTCGTGTGGAAATTCCGGAGGAAGGCCGCCACTTCATCGACCCCTGCATGTCGACGTGGTCCGAAAGTCTTTTCTGCGAGGTTCTCCGCGTCCCGACGGCTACGAAGGACTGCTGCCCTGATTAATCGACCTGTTTTGGACCCTTGACGAATTTGAGAGAGCGAAACAATCGAGAGAGTCTTCTGGTGACGCCATCGATCAGCAATATTCAGTTAAGTATAAGTGGAGCGTCTCCCATTTGTTTTGGTATCCTTCGGGATCATTTGAATTGGTACTTTGGAGTTTGCAAACGCCAAAACCAGAGGACTCGTGTATTCACGAGAATATCGTAATCGATAATCCTTTGACGTTTGGATCTAGACTAGTGAGCGAAGATGCCTGGTTCTGGACTATTTGGTAGATTATTCTGTTTGGGTTGTGGAAAAGATTTCCAGCTAGAGGAATCATGTCCGGTTCCTCCGGTTGGAACTCCAACTTATGAGCTCTATGTAAAACATGGCGTAGGCCCCATTGCATATAACGAAGTGTGGATCCACTACACCAGGAAAGATGGTGTTTTAAAATGGCCCCAAAATGGTAGTTTTGATACCGATATTTTAGATAATCTGGAAATTAAATTGTTTAAGAAGAAAGCCCGGCCGGCGATGTTTGACTCTTTCCGCTTATGGCGAAAGGAAGCCAAACAGAAGGAAATTAAGTTAGCAAAAAAGAATAAAAGAGAGAGAGGTATGTCAGTAATGCAAGCAGCTGTACAATTTAAAGACAATGAAGAGGAGCAAATGAATGAGCAATTGCACAGGCAGCGTAAGTTAGGGATTGACAAATGTTACCCAGCTTTGCCACATTCTAAGCAGGATGAGTCAGAAGAAAAGGAGAAAGATCCCTTGATGTCACATTTGTTGAGTTCGCCACCCCCGTATGCTCAAACTGCCACGGCGCCTCCCCAGCTTGTAAATATGCCACCTCCAGTGCATATACTGCAAGCCTTGCCGCAACCGCCAGTTGCTTTGCAGCCAGTTCCTATTCCTGTAGCGCAGCCCTCTCAAGCGCCGCCAGTTGTGCTTCCAACTGCCCCCGCACTTCCTGCGACTTTGCCTAATCCAGTAACTGCCTCCCCTAACACTCTTCCTTCCACCACTCCAGTACCTGTCTCTACATCCTCTTTTCTTCCCTCTGTTTTTCCCCCTGTTCTCGCCTCAGCTTCTCCTTCAGCGCGACAGCGCTTAGCTAATGTGGTTACTACATTAATGTCTCCTCTCTTTGGGTCATCTGGTGCAACTCCTGGTGTACAGCGTAAGCAGTTGCGCAGCCAATTGCCTAACCCCGATGAAAAAAAGGTAATAGATCACATGGCGCGTAGATGGATCGTTTTTCCTTCACTTTATGATGTGGAATCAGTTGTCAACACTTTCCATCAATGGGATGCCCCTAAACAGAGATATGTGTTCGAGAAAATGTGCGAAATTCTCTGTGAAGAATTGGAGGATAGTGGTAAAAATCCGAACCTGCAGGAGTTGTGTAGAGTGAGGTTCGATTTTGGAACTGGTATAATTGTGGACCGCGAAGTAGATAAAGCAGTTGCGGTTGTATTGTCACTTAGGAATGACGATTGCCAACAGTCATTGTTTGAACAAGAGGTCCTTGTGGGGAAAAAGGCAAAAGCGCGACAATACCCCATGAGAGAAGTTCCCCCGGTATGGAAGGAAGCGGTTGCAGCTGTTGGTGGTAACCCCGCTGTGGCAGCGCATTTCCAGCGTGTTTGGGTGCATGTTCCATGGAAGCGCTCTGAAGTGTTAGCGCTTAAGCAGTCCTTACCTGATCCCCGTAAGAACCCAGCAGGTTATTATAAAGAGTTGTCACAGACGGCAGGGTCATGCATTATGAATCTGGCCGATATAGACATGTTGTTTGGTAATGTTGTTCCACAGCCTCTATGGGGATCAATTCGTAATGTAGATCACAATGCAGAACTAGGGGATACATGGGCCAACATTGTTGCTGCTGATGCTAGACAAACGGGTGGTGCGAAACCAGAACCTTTAGTAGCTGAACTGCCTGGTAGAATCATCACGTATATGAAGACAATAATGCCTGCGATGCGCGTAAATTGGGACAAGTTATCTGCATGCAAGCAGAAGAAAGATGAGACAGTGTCAGACTTCTTTACTAGGTTTGAAGAAACGTTTATTGACCACAGTGGGCAGGATATGAGTACTGAGGGTGGAAAACGGCTGTTTGTGGATAAGTTTGTGCAGAATTTACTTCCTGACCTGTGTAAAAAGTTAAAAGATTCAGAGAGTTCCTGGGCTGTTTCTTCTTCAGCACAAATACTGGCTACTGCACAGTATTATGAAAACAGAGATAAAGACGAGAAAGATAGAACGGAGAAGAAAACGAAGGAATTAAAGACAAAGGTCCTTTTACAGCAGGCCTATCCGCCACGTGGAGGTCAGAATAATTATAGACAACCACAAGGTGTCTATCACCAACCCCAACAGTTTCAGAACAACCAGCAAATGAATGGGTATTATCAATCACGTGTCCCTGTAGGTCCCAACCAATGTTCATATTGTAAAGAGGAAGGTCATTTTAAATATAGTTGCCCTAAATTAATGCAGCGGAACGGTAATATGTATGGCGCAAGAGGTAGGGGTGGTCAGCAAGCTCCTAGAGGCAGAGGGCGTGGAAATGCTCCCCAGAACGCGCGTCCTCTGCCGCCTCAAAGTACCATCAATAGCTTTGATCAGCAAGCTAACGCGATTAGTAATACGGCACAGTATTATAATAATGATTATTATGCAGAGGACGGTGATGCAGAGAATAATGATTACTAGGACAGCCATAGGCAGAGAGAGGGAGTTGTTTCAGTGCCAGTGGATCAGAGTGGACCGTATGTTGAGGTGACTACAGCAAATGTAACGGAGCCTTTTCTGCTAGACACTGGTGCTGCAAAGAGTTCAATCATGCATTCAAAACTCCCTGGCGCACCTTTGTCTGGCGATATAAATGTTTCAGTAGGTTTTTCTGGCGCCCCAGTTAGGAACCCGATTTCCAGTCCCATGTCACTTTCTGTTGGATCCTGTGAGCTGAAAGCACCCCTGATCCTGACAACAGGTTGTGGTGAGAATTTGCTGGGATTAGATTTGTTGAAAAGATTACACGCTACACTGTATTGTTCTTCTTCAGGAGTACAACTTACATTAGGCAAGAAAATGATTTCCCCAATGTATTTGTCTAAAAACACGATGCCACCTGAATTGTCATCCCTTCCGGATGCCCTTTGGGCTACTGGTCCCAATGATGTGGGCCTCTTGGAGATACCGCCATATGTGGTGACTTTAAAGGCTAATGTCAGACTGCCACGTATTCCCCAGTACAAGATCTCTAATGAAGGGCAGAAAGCATTGTTAGACATTGTCAGCGACTTGATTCATAAGGGTGTGATTGAAGAGACAAGAGGCAACGTTTGCAATAGTCCGATCTTACCTGTTTTAAAACGAACGGATCCTTCACAGCCACCTGTTTACAGGTTTGTGATTGATCTTAGAGAGGTTAATAAGATTGTTGTGCCACAGTTTCCGGTTGTCCCCGATATAACTGCTTTGTTAACGATGATTCCAGCCTCTGCTGCATGGTTTTCGGTGATCGATTTAAAGAATGCTTTCTTTAGTATCCCAATTGCAGAAGAGAGTAGAGATATTTTTGGGTTTAGTCTGGGAGGCCGAAGCTTCCGCTTCAAACGCGCTCCCCAGGGCTACTGTGAGAGTCCATCCATATACAGTCAGGCTCTGAAAGCGCAGCTTGATGCACTTGTTTTACCTAGTGGCGCTATCCTGATTCAGTACGTGGACGATTTACTGATCGCTGCGGATACTGAGAAGATCTGTAAAGAAGCCACATTGTCACTGTTACGCCATTTATCCGCTTTCCATCACAAAGTGTCTCTCTCTAAGCTGCAATATTGTCGACAAGAAGTGACCTACTTAGGTCATCTCTTATCGAAGCAGGGAAGGAAACTGACCCCAGAAAGAATTCAAGCCATTGCACAGTTGAGTGTGCCAAAAACACAGAGAGGAGTACGTGCTATCTGGGCATCACTTCATACTGTAGGCATTGGATTCCTAGTTTTTCTTTATTGGCAAAACCTTTGTTAGCCTTAACATGCAAAGACACACCGAATCCTATCCCATGGTCTGAAGAGTGCCAGAAAAGTTTTGTGGAATTGCGTAATGCATTATGTTCAGCACCTGTGTTGGGTACCCCCGACTACAGTAAGCCTTTTACATTGTATGTTCACGAGAAAGATGGATGTGCGTTGTCAGTGTTAACACAGCCTTTTGGCGACAGACCGCGCCCATGCGCATATTTTTCATCCACCTTGGACCCTGTAGCGAGGGCATTGCCAAGCTGTCTGAGAGCGACAGCTGCTGCAGCGATGTCTATCCGACAATCTGCTGGTTTGGTAATGGACAACACATTGATTGTTATGGTTCCACATGCCGTGGACACATTATTAAATAGAACTAAGACACAACACTTGACTAGTGCACGATTATCGGGCTACGAACTTACACTGTTAGCTAATCACATACACATAAAGAGATGTAATACGCTGAATCCAGCTACGTTATTGCCAGTCCCAGCAGACTCAGACGAGATTGAGCAACATGACTGTCTGTTCAGAACAGAAGAAGAGACGAAAGGGAGAGTAGACCTGAAAGATACTCCCCTGACTGAGTGTGATGGCACTTTATGGGTGGATGGGTCATGCTTCAAGCTCCCTAATGGTGACACGACTGCTGCATATGCTATCACGACTTTGCACACGGTCGTGGAAACTGCACGAGTGCCACATAATTCGGCCCAAGCAGCAGAATTAATCGCCCTCACGAGAGCATGTGTGTTGTCTGAAGGAATGAGAGTGAATATATACACAGATAGCCAGTACGCCTTTGGCGTGGCTCATAATTTTGGGCGTTTGTGGAAAGAGCGTGGGTTCCTGACGTCACATGGAGCTAAAATTCAGAATGGCAAGTTGGTGAATGATCTCCTTGAGTCACTGACCCTACCGTTGCAAGTTGCGATCATGAAATGCAGTGCGCACAGGAAAGTCACAGATGATGTTGGACGTGGGAATGCGTTTGCTGATGAGACCGCGAGAGAAACAGCACAGAATGTGAAGACTAGAATGTATGTTGCAGGTCCCGCAAGATGGGTTAATGATGTTGAAATGTGTGAGAACACAATAGAGAGTGTGAAGTCGCTTCAAGCTGAAGCCACAGAAGAAGAGTTAAGCAAGTGGAGAGAAAGTATGGGTAAGTTGGATGAGAATGGTTGTTGGATTGATCTGACAGAACATAGGCGATGGTTGTTGCCTGATGCATATGTGCTTCCAGTGGTTACTATGGCACATGGAATGGCACATATCAGTACGAAAGGTATATGCAAGTTGTTGGCTCCAGTATGGCAGAATGCTGGGATTCCCAAGTGTGCAGAGAATGTGGTCAAGAATTGCATAGTATGCTTGAAGTACAACCCTGGTAGGGGAACCCCAACTCCGGCTGGTCACTTTGCACCCCCATCATGTCCATTTGAAGTTTTGCAGCTGGACTTTATTCACATGGAAAGATGCAACAACCTGAAATATGTGCTGGTGGTTGTTTGTGCTTTCTCAAAATGGATAGAGGCTTATCCTCTGAAAGATAACACTGCCCTATCCACAGCCAAAGCCCTTGTGAAAGAATTCTTCCCTAGGTTTGGGATGCCAAGAATGGTGTGGTGTGATAACGGAAGTGAGTTTGTGGGTAAAGTGATGAAGAATGTATGTGAAGGGCTAGGGATAAAGCAGAAGTTCCACGCTGCAAATCACCCCCAATCAGCTGGATTAGTGGAACGCTACAATGGAGCCTTAAAGCTCAAGCTGGCTAAAATCCAGGCGAGCACCGGTCTTAAATGGCCTGACGCTCTACCTCTAGCACTCCTGTCCACCAGAATGACCATACACTCACGAGTGGGACTTAGTCCCTATGAGGTCGTCTTTGGCCGCCCGGCTAATGTATGGGGCGTGCCAAGACCGGCGAAATTTAGTGAAATAGAGCATCCAGTACTGCTCGATTACCTGTATGATTTGACTGTTAAACTGCGTGTTTTGCACCAACAGGTACATGATACTCTTCCCCAAGCCTCTGAACCTCCTGGACACCCTATCAACCCTGGCTCGTGGGTCCTGGTCCGGAATTTCCAGCGCAAGAGCAACGACGAGCCTCACTGGATCGGCCCTCATCTTGTTCTTCTTTCGACAAGATCAGCAGTGCGAGTGAAAGGGAAGAAGCACTGGATTCATGGTACCCACTGCAAAGTAGTCCCCTTGCCTCTGCCATATGACCAGTGGGTCAAGGAGGGTATTGCCGACTCAGAGACAAACATTGTACCTCGTTTTGCACCATTCAGTGACGCACGCTTAAAAGGCACAGTTTCAGACCAAGAGAGTGACAATATTCTGCAGGAAGCTGTGCCGCCATCAAATCGATTGGACACCACTGAGCCTGAACTTTTGTTTCAAGACCAAACAGCACCTGGCCGTCTCCGCTATAATTTGAGACCTAGGCCCATGGACAAATAAAGATTTCCTCATTATTTCCCTTTTGACATTTTTGCTCTCCCATCTGAAGGACTTTCTTGATTTTTGTTTTTCGAACCACCATCCGGGTTCTGCCGCAGGGTCGCGGTGCCAAGACTTTGGGGTACAGGCCGAAGACGCTAGGTCGACGGTTCTGGTTGGTCTAGGGCGTTTCCCTGGACTGACAGGCGTACTCTTTAGCAGAAGAAACTCATCCGCCGCGAGCGGCCCGAGTAGAGGATGGAGTTTTTTAAGATGGAGAGACCGATTGAGGAAATGAACTTTAACGCAAGGATGTGTAGAATTGTAAAAAGTAAATGTTTTGTCTTTTTGTGCCTTTTTACACTGTGTAATATCATAATGTTTATTGTAGGATTTGTGTTTTTCTCCGCTCAAAAGCCCATTGAACCCACTCAACAGCCTATATCTCTTTCTATTGCCTCCTCTCACTCTTTTCACCCTTTGCCTGAGCACGAACAGACCAGACGATCAGAGTTTGTAAATAACTCGTTTATCCAGCTCTTGCACCAGCACCAACTGGTAATGAATACGACCAATTGCTGGGTGTGTGGGTTAATGCCACATACCATTAACAAGGGTATTCCCTACCTGGTGTTGCCGTACAGTTACAATGGATCGTCATGGGCATTCCAAACCATGTTTCTCTATGCCCTAGATACATACTCCCCTCGCCAACCGCGTTCCATCAGACCTATCACCAATAATAAGGCTTTGATGAAAGGAGTTGCCGATATGAGTAGAGATATTGATGCATACTCATCCATTCCCAAAGAAGAGCTGAGACCTTATGTAGGATGGAACGCGACGGGGTATAGTATTAGTCTGGGTGAAAGACAGCGAAAAATCTCATCTCCAATCTGGGTCGTACCCCACATGGGTCGGTTCTGCTTACAGGGTAATGGTCAGAATCCTAGAGCTCAACTGGGAAGAAGTGACTGTACCGAAACGTACACCTTCCCGTCACAGTTTTCCCCTGCGTTTCTAGCTGCTAAGGGCACATATTTCATCTGTCATGACCGAGCATATACATGGCTGCCCCCTGATTTCTCGGGCACATGTTATATTGCGAACTTGCTACCGCCGACATTTACTGCCGGCTCTGACTATCACAAGACCAGAGTTGTGAGAGGTGTGATTAGTAAGGAGGATACTGCCAGTCAGGAAGCAGGAGACTTCTTCTTGGGTTTCCTGCCGTTTTGGGGACCTATGGTCAATAGTAGGAACCTGAGACAGCTGACTCGTGTGGTTGAATCCACTGTCAATGTAACGGCTGGTGCCCTTAGTAATCTGACAGCTGAGCTCCAAGCGGATCGCCTTATGACTTTACAGAACCGCATGGTTCTAGACGTTATTCTTGCAGACCGCGGTGGGGTATGCAAGGTCATCCAATCCAGTTGCTGCATTTTCATACCAGATAATGCTCCAACAGTGTATCAAGCCATCTCCAAACTCCATAAAATATCTGAAGCCATACACGTGGATAAGGGAGATTGGTCACTGGTGGGGTGGTTCTGGGAATTGCTATCTGCCTGGGGTTGGAAAGTCCTGATGGTCATTGGAATAATCTTAGCCATTCTTTTCCTGTTCTGTCTGTGCATACAGTGTGCTCCTGCGATATGTGGCCTCTGTGCTACCTTATGTGTAAGGAAACCTGTATCGAGGGACGAGCTAAGTAATAGGATGATGCTACAGCAACATCTCCATGACTTCGTGAACATTGACCTAGACTCGGATTAAGATGAGTATAGTGATTGCCTATGTAAGGGCAAAAGGAGGGTCTGTCGTACTTTAATATTCGAGACCGCGTAGGGGACAGGGCCCTACCCCTGTCCATCTTGGTATTAGCGAACCGCATATGGTAAATGCGGCATGTACGAGTGCTTTATATACCGTTCTAGCTATGAATGCACTGTGTACACGTTATTCTGCTCCACTACGCGGGTTCCATTTTGGAAGCAGTGGCCATCTTGTCATTGCCCTCACATAGGCTATAATGGAGTAAATACGGGCCTCACAGTACATGGGCTTTCCCTCTGACTTCTCTGTGACCTGGGCAGCTGGCTCTGCTGCCCTGGGTCAAACCGGTCTCACGAGCTCCCCTTCCTCCGTCCACCTGTGATTAGCATCAGGGCTTGACCCATCATAAAACCCTTTCATTCTACACGAACCTCCGGCTAATCTCTTCCACACCTGCTTGTTCCTGCTTTATGACTTGTTTCCCAAAACAGGAGATGCTCTTGTTTATTGGGGGGTCTATTTACTTCAAACGTGGGATCCGAACCTTACTGTGTAAATCATTGTGGGCTGGCCGAACTGGAATGTGGGATGGTCATCATGACTCTACTTTTTCGTTTGTAATGTATGCCTTTATATGACCATATCGTAAACCAAGGAATGTGTGCCTGGAGCATGATATTTTGTACTTAAGGAGAAGTCCGTTCCTATGATTTGCAGCAGTCTCCTGAGAACATACACGCTGTTGTACTTCTAGGATACCTGTCATTGGTCTGCAGCCAATAAACGATTCTTTGACTTCACCCAGAAGACTCTGTGTTTCTGTAGGTCCGGAACAGGGTGAAACCCAGAAGTCATAGGGTGTGTGCCCCTGCACCACTGGGTCTAAAATACCCAGTACTTCACAGGACGTAGGTCTGGCACAACGGGCGATGATGAGACACCTCCTCCGCCCTGTACTCCTAAAATCAAGGAATCCTGTACTCCTAAAAGCAAAGAAGCCAGAAGAACATCAGTCAAAAGATAGTACAATCACAGTAATATAATATATAACTTCTTAGTGTGTGGTCACAATTATTGCATTTTATTAAGTCAGTGAACAACAACTGTGTAGCCATTTATGAGACTGGCAACAAGGCCAGGGCTCCTGGTGTATTACTGTACTGTGTACACTCTGGAAGAATAAGAATAGCAAAGAACAAAAACATAAATGTAGCGTAGCCTGTTTGCCCCAAATAAAAATGTGTGCATCACATGGGATGGATGCAGCATCAGGGAGCAACAACAACGAACATATACACAAAACAAAAAGCATTTATTTACAACACCCAAAAAGTTAAATATACCCCTGAAAAAAAGTAAAGCCCACATTTTGAAATTCAATCCAAAGCCATACATGATGATGTTGAAATTTAACGCACAACACAAGCTTGGAGACCTATGCAAAAAGCACAGTGGCTGGTCCCGCAAAATGGCCACCACCACATGGCCAGACCACTCACAAAAACAAGAAAAGGTCCAGAATACAAGACAGACAATGCGGGCCTTTGGCAAAAGCACAATGCCTGCCTTTGCAAAATGGCCGCCACTCACCTGCTCAGGCCACCCACCACAATGAATACAAAGGACAGGAGCAGGAAGTTGGAGTCTCTGTGGAACTTACTTCCTCTCCTAAATTAAAAATAAATAAAAAAAGGGACTCCGTGCTCCAAAACTACAGCAAAATGACAACCAGAGGAGTTTTTTTTAGGAAAATGCACAAAATCAGCGTTTTCGAGAAGGTTTTATGTTGCTCACAAGATATTGTTTGCCAGAATGCGCATATTGAGACAAAAACTGTAAGTCCGCGTTGTCGCGCTGTGCAGAGTTGCCAAAATTACGCGAGCTGAATTCCTAGGGTTACCTACTGGCTGAAAACACACCCAAAAACTGCAATTCCACCACAAAAACCACCTTTTGCAATTCAATCCAAAGCCATCCATGGTGTTAAAATTCAACAGACAACACAAACTGTTTTTATGCATCCATGATTTGATGATAACTACCTCTGGACCTACTGGCAGACTAGGCCACAAGCTTGGAACAGAATGGCAAAAGCAAGCACACTACTTGGATGGCTCCACAAAATGGCCGCTACCCACCCACAACAACAAGAATTGGAAGACAGACAATGTAAGCCTATGCCAAAAGCACACTGCCTGTCTTCACAAAATGGCCGCCACACACATGGCCAGGACAAAACAACAACAAGTATAAGCCAATAAGCCAAGGGGAACAAAGAAAAGACATGCAGGCCTTTATGGAAAAAGAAGCACACACTACTAAACTACCACCACAAAATTGCCACAAGCCACAAGCCACATGGGCACTCACAGTCACAATAGACTATGGAAAACAATGAACTGAAGTAGGCCTATATATGACCGGACAAAGGAGGCCTGCTAAACAACACAGCTTTAACCCCTTCGATGCTGCGCAGATTCCGCCGCTGTGCTGACGGAATCTTGCGCGGGTGTGCTCATGACGGAATGGTTCCGTCATGAGCACAGCTCAACCGTGGGTCATGACGGAACCATTCCGTCATGAGCACCGAAGGGGTTAATAAAAAGATTAAAATCAACAGGGCTATGAAAGGATTGGAAAGAAGTTACACATCAAGCACACACATCCAACAAAGGTATTTAACACACACACACAAACAGTGAAACACACCACAGCCACATTTAGCATTTCAATCCTATGCCATCCATGCCGTACATGATGTTTAAATTCAACAGACACCACAGAAACATGGACCCATGGGTACCCTTCTGGCTGAAATTGCAAAGAAAAACAACTAGGCCCCTATTGAAAGTACAGGCCACCCACAACAATAATTTTTTAAAACAATGAAAATCCCAGAAAAATGTAGGTACAAACAAGCCCCAATGAAACAAACATGTACACCAATTCTCCAACCTATTTGTAAAATTAAATCTCAAATCAAAAAGTCCTCAAATAAATCCAATCAAATGATGATGCACAAAAGACTACAGCCAAATCACAATCTGAGGAGTTTTTCTGAGCAAAATGATCATTTTCGAGAAGGTTTTATGATGCTCCAGAGATATTCTTCGCCAGATTGTAGTTTTTGCATGTTCGGGATCGCGATCTTACCAAGACAGCCACCGGAAGTCAGCTTGCGCGTCCGAATGACGTGTTCGCGTTCACACCCTCTCGTGGGATCGGGCGACCATATTACAAATCTCGTGGTGCACGGGAACGGACAGAAAAGCAAGTTGGCGAACGCAGAATCACGGTAAGACGTTACCGCGCGCGCGAGAATGAATATTGAGCACGCGAGGAAGCAAAACAACTACGCTACGTGGTAGATTGCGTAGCAATCTGCAACTTCGCGCCCTACGCGAATCGCAAAGTTACCTAAACTTCGCAAGCTCTGCGAGTGGAGCGTAGTTCACCACCCAGGCTTAATAATGAACTCATACTTAGTGTGTTATATAAACACTATTACAAGTATACAGTTATCCATACAGTCACTCATACAATCACTGAGTCTTTTGTATATTTATTTATATACAGCAACTGACACATACACTGGCTTTTATTTTTCTAGTTTGTTGGACAAGTACCATTGAGACATATATAGGCTCATCACCACACCCATAAAGATATTCACTCACCCAAACAACTGTTATGACATGCAGTTTTACCTTCATATACCTACTGAATCAGCTATTCACACATCTTTGGGCTGTCACACACACCCCACCGAACCACACACACATTCACTCTCCCATACAAATACTCAGTTAACTAATCTATAACTAATATAGATTTTCACGTAGCTATTAACCAACTGGTACAGCAATTTACACAACAACTGACAAAGTGATACAGATATTCACACAGTTTAGTCACTATCCAATATATTTAGTGAGACACTATAAATTAGTCAAGTAAACAGTCAATCATACTGCTACTAAATCCTCCATCCAGAAATTTATATTTATATATCCACTAATTTTTCAATGCAAATTGATATATATATATATATATAATACATATTTAAATAACAAACCAAACCACATTCACTGGATGATGTCATCAGTGATGTCATTTGAGATGTCATCAGTGATGTCACTGACCATGTCATGAATGATGTCATAAGTGACACCATCAGCAGTGGATTGCGGGCACGCGAGATGTAGTTAGTACAACTAACTATATCGGAGGAATTTCAATGGTTTTGTTCGAGTGAAACGTCCAGCTAACTATAAAATCCCTAAAAACTATTGTTTTTTCAGTGAATTTCTAAGATTTTTTGAATGCTAATTCCTAAATATATCAGGCCTGAAACCTATGTTTTTTCTGTGCATATATATATATATATATATATATATATATATATATATATACACACTTATATAAACATATATGTAATCTGCATATCTATGCATACATATGCATGTTATGTACTTGAAAGTTTGAAAAACACTAACAAAATCAAAGCTAAAAAGCCACCTAATTACAAACAGAATTGCTTTAACATAAACAAGGGGAAGACCTATTGAATTTTCAATGCTTGGTTCCATCATGAAGGCATTCAGATGTGTCACACATTTGCCATAAATTCTGAATGTTAGCACTTTAGTTGCTCATTAGATCACTGTAGTAAAGCTACTGCTCGCCAGGGAAGTCTGCTGCTGGTATTCAAAGTGCATGTTTCAGTCTGCATGTCAAAAGTTTTTAATGACATAGAAGAAGATTTGGGAAGTCACTCAAAATGTGCCCTAATTTTTCTTTCTGCATCACTAATCATACTTTCTATTGCAAAATGAACCCCCTCATTTTTTTCCTTTTTAAATTAAATGTTTTAAGAGTTACCACTTTATTCCATTAAATATGGCTTCAGCTGTGCAATACGTTTGTCATAAGTAGGATTGTTAGCGCTCTAGTTGTTCTTTATAACACTCTGGGAAGCTGCAGTGGAACACTGACAGTCTCTGCCCTTTTTGGATGTACATGTTTTACTGAGAATGTCAAACTTCATTCTCACATGACTGAGAAAGATAATTTCAATTTACAGAAAATATGCTCTCAGTTTAGCTTATAGATTACCTTCCAAACCTCTGTGGGAAAAGCATGAGAAAATAGTTTCCTCTCAAACATGATTCATGATATCCCAGCAGAAGGCTTTTTCACACGGTAAAATCACTTTAGAACACACCACAATTCCTAAAATGAGTATGGTACCATCAACAAATGTTGTACAATGTAACTAAAGTCTTAAAACCTTCTATTAACTGCAATGCTTTTTGATGAGGTGCTATCATGTATATTGGTTCCAAGATGGCTGCCTACACTTCTTGGTAGAAGTGCTGACAGCCAATCAGATCTCACGATGAGATGTGTGGTTAGGCTCCGCCCAGATATATCTATGATTTTACTTTTGATTTTCTCAGGAACTACTGAACGGATTTACACCATTTAACTAGGGGTGGGCGGAATTTGCGAAATTAACTTTCGCAAATTATCGCGAAAATGCAGAAAATCTCTGCAAACACGCCAGAAATATCGCGAAGACGCGGAAGTTTTTTTGCCGCCTGTTCGCGGTATTTTTTGCGTGATCGCGGGTCGCCAACTTACCCATGCGTTTGCTCACGGGCGCGGCCATCTTGTTTTCACTTGTCCCGCCCTCTCGCAATGCTTACTTCCTGCTCCGGGTCGCGCAATGCATGTTCGCTCCTGTTCGCGGTCGATATTTCCTGTTCGCGACCGCTTTTACTTGATCGCGTTGTTTTTTGCTTGCTCGGGGAGAAAATATTGCGCGAACTTGCGCATGTGGTCGCAATGGGCGCGGCCATCTTGTTTTTCACTCTATTGCATGTTTCTGGGGCCTGATTTTCAATCCTCCCTAAATCTTTTCAATCCTTTGTTTATAGCCAATTTTTTTGGATCTTTATTACTTATTATTTCTCTAACTATTTTCCTGCTTCTATATTTTTGGTTTTTGTCTACTTTTTTTTTGTTTTTTAGCTACTTTTTCTCTTTCTATTGCCTGCTATTTATTTCCTTTTCTCCTTTATTTATTTTACCTTTTCTTTCCCGCCCCGTCCCCAGAACCATGTCCAAGGGTAGGGCTGTTCGCCGGCGCAGCCAGAGCCGCGACCGCCTTCCTTGCGGAAGGCGGCGCCCACAAGGGGTGCAGGCACGGGCCTTATTTGGGGAGGCGGAGTTGGCTGCACTAATTTTCTTTGTGCAGCGCCACCTCCCCTCAACCCTGGCAGCAGGTGGCAGGCCTGGGTCCGGGTACGGCCTCCGGGAGCGTCGGCAGCGGTGGGGGAAGGTGCGCCGGGCAGTGTCGCGCATCTCTGGGGTCCGGCGCACCCAGGCACAGCTGACGCACTGGTGGTCCGACATCCTGGACCGTGAGCAGGACCTGCTGGACCTGCTAGGAGTGGAGGTCCCGGGGCTTGGTGAGTACCTATTTAATTATTATAACTTTGTGTCTGTTCTTCTGCTCTATGTTATATATTGCGAATATCTTTTTTTCCTTCCAACCAGCTAGAATGTTGCTGCTTACAATACATTCCAGGTTAATAACGTTTAAAAGTCTTCTGTGATTATGACACAGGTGCTCTTCTGCCCTACTACTAATCTTACTTGTTTGCAGCTTTGCGTTTGCGCTTGCTTAGCGTGATTCTTTACGAGTTTATTTTAGAGAAATTAAGTTACATAATGCTACAGTGACTCACGTCCACTCCTTACTTTGTCCTGTCACTAATAGATAGGGGCGGATTGATACTTAGGTTTAGGTACTTTGTATGAGCTTCTAATTGGTTAGTGGTATGCGTGATGCCCCCCCTCACTCAGTTACGTGACGTGCTGCTAGTACGGCAGTCTTTAGAACCTTTTCTAGTTTGTTCAATGAGTGGAGGTAGGCTTAGAAGTTACTTAGCAGTAGCAGATCAGCATCAATCAAACCAAAATTTGGTGTATACAAAAAATGTAGTCATGTTCATGTGTCCTCCATGATTAGACCATACACATTGTTGAGGAATACAGTGGAAATGCATACTTAATGTACAATTGGCATGCCTGGAATAGGTGGGCTAGGTTGGGTGGTACGTTGTACTACTACTTAGGCTTAGTTGTAACTTAGTTTTCTGGAATCAGAATGGAAGACTGGATTACTGTTGATAAATAGTAACTTAAGTAGTTGAACTGCGAATCCCCCGATATTACATGTTGACCAGATGAGATCGGTCAATGTAGTTATTGCAATTGTTGTTTACATAAGTGTTTTTTGACCGTTGTTGAAAAATATTGTATTTGTTTGACACCATCCATCAATGTTTGTCTCTTTCTTATATCTTTCCTGTACATCAGCACCCAGGGGCAGACCGACAGGGACTGGGCAGTCGGCGGGACAGGAACACCACCAGGAGGACACCGCTGAGGGCTCCTCTGCTGGCCCCAGTAAGTCTTCTTGTTTTTAATAATATTTCTTATTCCATAACTTTTACTGCCCCATTTCTCCCGAACTATAGTGTGTTTCCAAATGCTATTTCTTTACCACCAATTATCCTTCGATCTGTACGGTTTCAAAAATCTTATCCCTGCCTCCGCTATGATGACTCTGAGTACTACTACTACTACTACATACTATCAGTCTGTCTGTACTGTAGTAGCTAGTCTTGGCCAGTTGGCCAGTGCCACTCTTTGTGAAAGGTTGTAATATAAAACTCATATTCACCAGTAGCTCGTACAATCCGTTGGGTCGTTGTCTTGTACTACTTTTACTCTTATTGATGTTGAGGCTTTGAAAATTCACAGCAACAACAGCCCTACCAGATTTCTTAATATTTTGATATGATACCCTATAGGACATACCACTGTTGTAGGGATCTTGCACATACATTTGCACCAGAAAATAGGATGTTGGTGATGGTAGGTTGGACCTTCCTTGCACACCTCAATCAGAAATTCCGCACCCACCACAATTCCACTGCTTGACTATAGTACTGTCTTGTCATACCTATTAGGTCTCGGAACCCTCCCCCCAAGATACCGAACAAGTAGACAACCCAGAACATAACACACCCAACCTTTGTCGTGGAAGCAATTCACATGCACACCCTTACTTTAATTTGCTCACTCGTGTAAGTTAGTCCACTCCACACCAAATACCACCAAGTCTATGTAAGTTTAAAATGTTTTTTTCAATTTGAGAAGGTCTGTACACTGTTTTCTTAGCAGCACCAACCGGCAAATCAATAACATTAAAACAATATACATTGTTACACTTATACAGTTGGGAATTAAATCATGATAACTGAACAGTGGTGGAAGGCAGCACCACCATCCCATAGAAATTTAGTTTATATACATTTATAAATGAAGATGTGAGTGAAGGAACCTAGTACTGCTAGTTGGTGCATCGTTCAGAAGCTCTGGTTCGTAGAGGGGAATCTTGCGTCTGTAATGCGAAAAAAGAAATGGTGTGCGTTAGTATATTGCAACTTGCAAACATTTCTCAGCCATGCCAAAAAGTGTAGCATCTATGGATAAGCAATATGGACTAACAGTAACAGTAGTACACCAGTTCTTCCTAAAAAAGTGGCTTGTTAATGTTTGTTGACCGCTTGTACGCAGCGCGTAGACTAGACAGTAGCAGTGTGAGGCAGGTCATGTGGGCTCAAAGGTGTCTTAAGAAGCTGCAAGGTAAAGGTAACGTCACATGTGCATGGCTAGGGCTAATCAAGCAAAGGCTACAATGATCATATAACTATTAGTGTCTACTCTACTACTACATGATTTGTACTAGTGATGTATGTTAGTATTAACTCATTTTTCAACCTTGCTACTGATCAATAGGGGGGAGGTGTATATGACGCCTAATAAATGTGTAATGTTTTCTAGGTGCACTACCGACCACCATTGCTGGGGCCAGCGAAGGCGACGCGGAGGGCGAGGATGCGGCAGTTGCAGATAGCAACGGAGCGGTAGGGGGAGTGGCAGCACCAGTGGCAGGCGGTGGTAAGTTAGATTCATAATCCTTAACTATTGTTGAACTTGACAGCACACTCACTGCAAGGGTGTACTGTATGTATATGTATACTGTACAGTTGTGACTTAGGGTCCCATTAGGATGGTGGGCGTATTGCCCCCGCCGGGCCGGCTGGAATTCACTGCCGTCACCGCAGGGGCAAACCTCCCGCCATCCCTGTAGAAAATATTCAGACATGTCCAGGCGGAAAAGGGTTCAATATGGCGGTGGTGTCTCTCTCACCACACCGCCAGCCATATAATCTGCATTTTGGAATGCCTTTGCGTGGCGGCATTGCCGTCCGCCACGGAAAGGCATGCACACATTGCAGAGTATGCTTGCGGGCCCCCATGGAGGGTACCTACCGATGCTATGGTACCCCCTGACTTTCAAAGCAAAACGTGACAGGCTCCGTGCGGGGCCCGTCATGTTGTGCTTGGAAAAGCAGCACAACATTTTAGCATTGCTTTCAGCAAAGCCAACCAGAATTTAAATTAAAAAAAACAGGGTGCGCCCGCCACTGTGCCGGGCGCATCATCCTAATTAATTGTCCCCACGGGACCCCCACCCTTTTAAGCAGTCGGATGGCGAGCGGACAAAGTCCGCCCGCTATCCGATGTCGTAAGTAAGTATAAGTTGTTGGGGTCGTTTGAAGAGTGAACTAGAAGACTAGAATTCCCTTTAATTGGTATAGGACTAGGAGCCGGAGTATTGAGTAACCAATGGCCTCATCTATCTGATTTCAACTCCGCTTTGAAAGTTTTATGGAGAAGAGCACCTGGTGCACTGTTCAACTAAAAAGTGTAAGACAGGTGGAAGGAAGAAGGACGGGCGACATTTAAAATGTTATGTACTACTATGCTCTATTTCATAGTGCTACTCTACCATGCCACTATGTGTATAAATAATTACCTTGTCCTACTGTTTTATTAAGACTATATTTTACAATTGTCTTGTTTTTTTCTTTTTGATACACAGCAACTCCGAAACTCAACCGGAAGATGTTGGCCGCCAAGGCACGGCGCCGGAAGCTGGAGGCAATCCAGCAGGAATACCGGCAGCTGGTGGTCCTAGCCGAGGAGGAGGAGGAGACTGCAGCAGCTATTGAAGCCTACTCCAGTGCCCCGGGCCCCAGCCACCGCCCTCCAGCGATACGGCGCCACCATCTGGCGGCTGCCCCTCGCCACCGTGTCATCTCCGGTGCCCCCCCCACTGTGGCTGCAACTGCCGCGGCCTTAGATGCCGCGTCGCCCATTTAGAGGACGAGATGCGCCAGATGTGTGTCCTCCTCCAGTCCCGCCCCACCAGTTAGTCCCTGTCACTGCCCCTTTTTTAATTCCTGTTCTTGTTCTTTACTCGTTTGGCGTTAGACTTTTTTCTACTGTGGACAGTGGTTGGGGTTAGGGAGGGGGGTGGGTCAGCTTTTGTGGGTTTAGTTTATTGGTTAGGGTAAATTAAATATATTTTTCTATGTTACATGCAATTTTGTTAATGTTTTGTAGGTGGGGTAACTGTTTTACATCACACTGTTTCCTTGCTGGTTCATGGCCGCCCATAGCCTGTGTTTGATTTCAATAATTTGCTGACTGTATAAGACACAAACAGATAGATGCGACACACCTCACTCATTGACTGGTCCTTCTAGTACTTTCAGCCTGTCCTCTAGTCTATGCATTCTTTGGAGTGGTGTGTGAAAATGAAATCATTGACAACATGTCCATTATTAATTCTGCCTCCCCCAAACTTCTCTCTTACCGGTGCTTGATGTTTATGTCCAACTGTGGCACAGCACTGGTTGCATGGTGAAGATGGTTTCCTTTTTCATACATGCCATGATTGGGGTGGTGGTGGTGGTAGTATAGTAGTAGTAGTATACACTGGCAGGGTGGCAGCATTTCCAAAAAAAGAAAAGGAGACAGTCAATCGCCTTTGAGAGACTGTTAGAGGAGTGATTGAATGAAGTACATTATAGAATTTACCGAGCAACAATTATATGCTCAAATATTTGACAAAAAAACTGAATGGTGGTTATGAGGATAGCCTACTAGACAGAGTTACAAACTATAGTTGTGTCGACTCGAGTCACTTGACTATGCCTACAGTCTATCAGTTAGTGCTGTATATGAGGAATGACAACAAACAAATCCAATCAATGCCGGCAATTCATGCTGAGGTATATGTTCCTTTGTTAAATAAAATAACCTCTGAAATATCCTACTCATGGGTGGGCAAGCAGAAGAAGATCATCGCTCTGCATTGAAATTGAAGTAGTGTTGCTTTCACCACATCCGCCCCAGCAAGTGTGTGATTAAGTATTGGTGTACATTTAATTTAGTTACACCTCGACAATAAGTCACACAGCCCGGGGGAAGAGGGTTAGGGTTTGTTGAATGGATGGGAAGGGGGATTTTGGGAAAGGTTTGACATAGAAAAACAGTATGCATACATAGACAAACAAACGACACTCATTGAAGACTACCATATCCATATGTTAAGGGAGAAAAAGGCAATGCATGCATGATGATGAGACCCGGATTACATACACTTCTATTTCTTGTTCTGTTCCGGCCTTAATACTTTAACAGATAGCAAATAGAAATTTTAAATATTGGTAGTGAAGAATCATAAACACAGAGCAAACCTAATGATGATTGATAATAACAACTCCAAGAACACACTGTTGTAAAGATTGTATACAAGATATTAATCAAATTATTTAAAAGTGGATACTGTTACTGTCTTATCCTGGTCAAAAATGTGGACTGGTTTTTTGCATCTCGGCATTCCTCTTGCTCCTCTCGTCCATCAATCTTGGGTGTGTCGCCTCGCCACTCGCCACTGCCCGGCTGGAAAAAAAAGGTGATTGATTGGTAAGGTAATTAATATGCATTGTAATGTTTTACAAAGTTTTGGCCAAGGACCGGCCTGTAATTTTAGATTGAAAACCAAAGGGGATATTGAGAAAGAAAGTGAAAACAAATGCACAAGTGATGGTGTAGTGCAACAAGGACACTTTCCGAGGTAGCATGTATGCATATGCATCATCTCTACTCTAGTCTGTTTCCAGCATTGACCTTCAACAGTAACAGGAGAGATCAGGCCCACAGTGCTTACCATTAGCACATCCTACGTTAACACTTTAGAGGCCTTCTTTTTTCTCTCAAAGAGTTGGACAAACGCAAAGCACATTATCCATTCCAAACATAGCATTTTACAGTTAAAGTTAGTAAAATCAATGCACTGCAGTCATCCCACCGCTACACTCTATTCAACTTCTACACAGACATTTGGGTCTGCTGTGGTTGTTGTTGACGAGTTTACCTTTAGGCTTTTCAGTTTTATGCCACTCCTGAAACAACCTCCTCCTGACTTCATCATCATCTCTGATACTTTTACTGACTGAAGATCGGCCTGCAGTATAAGTATAATTTTTATGACACAACAAGAGTAGAAATATAAATATTACTGACTTGAGTCATTCTTTATTGTGTACAGAAAGATAGATTACTACTAGTACACTTTGACATCACTTTGTGCACAACAAACAAACAACGCAAACACAAAGACCAATAGCTCAGAGTCAGGTGTCCAATGCATGCCATTAATTGTCATCATTCATTACCTGTTCCTTCTCATCTTAAGTTAACGGGCCGTCTCTTTCGCCATCATCATGATTGACGGTGCTGTTAAGTCACAGTCATTTGCATTGCGCAGATTGAGTGAGTCCCCTTCCTGTATTGAATTAAAAGCAATGTATCACCAAGATGCAGGAGAAGTACAAATTTCTTGTTTGCAAGAAGGGAAAAAATTAGTGTGTTCTGTAGAAAGTTGATTAGTGGCAGTGCACAATTACATCAATTCATGCGCAGCACACACAACAAAATCTACATCTTTCAGTCTGCGATTCTGCGGCCAATGCATGGCATCAATCATTACCTGTTGCATCTCATCTTGTTAACGCTGCAGGCCGTCTCTTTCGCCATCATCATGATGGACGGTGCTGTTAAGTCACAGTCATTTGCATTGCGCAGATTGAATGAGTCCCCTTCCTGTATTGAATTAAAAGCAATGTATCACCAAGATGCAGGAGAAGTACACATTTCTTGTTTGCAAGAAGGGGAAAATTAGTGTGTTCTGTAGAAAGTTGATTAGTGGCAGTGCACAATTACATCAATTCATGCGCAACACACACAACAAAATCTACATCATTCAATCTGCGATTCTGCGGCCAATGCATGGCATCAATCATTACCTGTTGCATCTCATCTTGTTAACGCTGCAGGCCGTCTCTTTCGCCATCATCATGATGGACGGTGCTGTTAAGTCACAGTCATTTGCATTGCGCAGATTGAGTGAGTCCCCTTCCTGTATTGAATTAAAAGCAATGTATCACCAAGATGCAGGAGAAGTACACATTTCTTGTTTGCAAGAAGGGGAAAATTAGTGTGTTCTGTAGAAAGTTGATTAGTGGCAGTGACAACAAAATCTACATCATTCAGTCTGCGATTCTGCGGCCAATGCATGGCATCAATCATTACCTGTTGCATCCTATTTTCAGTTAATGCCCAGTCTCTCTCGGCTCTGAAAGGAGGATAGCTATAGTAGTCATCAGATTCATGGTCCACTTGTTTTGGAAGGACGAGGAAAGTTTGAATTTGTTGTTACCATCATCCAATCATCATTCATGAGGGAAATGGAATTGAGCAGGAGATACAGTATGATCGAGCGGAGGAGCTGGATTCTGAGGACTGTAGTGTCAAATGGCAGACACCTGCAACTTGTATCTTAAATTAGAAGAGTAGAAGACGGTGATAATGCATTTGTTGCGATTCACAAGTTTATAACCGGAACTACAGACACAAACGAAGGGGGAAAAAAGGGAGGAAGACAGTAAGTGCGAGCCTAATTGTCAGGGAAGTATAGCTCGTCCTCAAACTCTGGGGGATCTTCCAGTAGTAGGTAATCATCTGACACAATACTTCCGTCATCTGAGCTGCTGTCCTCATCTTCCTCTGTTGATTCATGCATTGTGTAATTCGGTGGTATGAAGTGCTGATTCATTTTGATCATTGTTAACCTCTCCACGTTTTTTGGAGATAGACTGGTCCTTTTCAAGGTTACAATGGAACCAGCAGCACTGAAAACACGTTCGGAAGAGACACTTGCGACAGGGCAAGCCAGATAGCTTATCGCCAGCCTGCTGAGCTGTGGCCATTCAGACCTTTTCCTATACCAATACTGCACTGGGTTTTGATCAACGTACACCTCTGTTGGGTCGTCCAGATAGGCCTGGACCATCCGCTCAATGTTCAGGGTTGCTGCTGGTAAGCTTTTGTGCTGTTTTTTCTGTGCATCAGCACTGTGCTTACAATAGCCCATCTTTACATACCAATCTGATAATGATTGTACTCGGCCTAATGATTCAGTTGTTGTTTTTGTAGTCGATGGTGATGGTGAGTGTTGTGATTGTGAGCCAACCGTACTGCCCTCAGCCGACGAAGTTGCACTTGATTCTGCATGGCCTGCTTCAGTATCAGTACTTGTTGTGGGTTGATGTGGTGGGCTTTTAATTAGCAGCCCTTCCTTTTCAAACTTAATGGCTGCTGCAGCTATACAACTTTTGTAGCGGGCAACATCATTGTCGGAAAAAGCAAGGAATGTCTTCACTAGTCCTAATTTTGCACATGGATCCAGAATTGTGGCACAAATGTAATGTTTTTGTGACAAAATGTTATTTTGTATCCTTACATTTTCAGTTAAGCGCCTGGATAAGCTCTCCACCAAGTCATGGGCTTGCCTTCTGTCCTCTACACCTTTGTAGGATTCAGACACATTATTCAGCTCATGCTCTAGCATTTGCAACAATGGGATAGCTTGGCCCATTGTACAGTCCTCCTTGCTGACTTCACGTGTGAAGACCTCAAAAGGAGACAGCATCTCAGTCAGGCATTTAATTAGGGTCCATTGCTTCATCTGAAGGGTCATGCCTTTAACACTAGCATCACTGCTTCTGCACCAGACATATTCATGGAGTGACCTGTGCTGTTCGTACAGACGATCAAGCATGTAATACGTTGAGTTCCAACGTGTTGCCACCTCCTGGATGAGTGCCTTGACTGGCATCCTAAATTCACGTTGGATGATCCTCAGCTGCTTCCGAGCTTTAAAAGAATGGCTGAAATGAGTGCATATTCTTCGGCAGATGGCCAGTAAATTGCTGACTATGGGTTCTTTTTTCAGAAAGTCTTGCACTATAATGTTTATGCAGTGTGCCAAACATGGAACCCTGAAATATGAACCAAGTTCCATGGCCTTAAGTACATTACTGCCATTGTCTGTGGCAACAAAACCAATACCAAGCCCTCTGGGCCGCAGCCATTCCAAAACCTTGGTGCGAAACTCTTCTAAAATGTTTTCAGCCGTATGAGATTTCTCCATGGCGAACATGGCTACAGTTGCATGTTTCCGAGTACCTTCAAAAATCGCAGCTGTGTCAACAACACCTCGTGCAGATAGTTGATCTCTAACCCCCACAAAAGAGATCCAGTGTGCAGTGATGCACATGTAATCTGTGGCTTGGCAACTGCTCCACATGTCTGTTGTCAGGTGGATATTGTGCACAGCACTCTGCCGCAAACCTTGACCAACCAATTCCAGCACATCATGATGTAGTGCCGGAACAGCAATTCGTGCAAAATAGTACCGGCTGGGAACCTTCAATTTAGGGCAGATGGCAGACACTAATTCAAGGAAACCCACCCCTTCCACAAATGAAAAAGGAAGAAGGTCCAGCGCTAACATTTTAGCCAGCTTCGCATTGTACAATCGTGCCGTTGGGTGGTTGCGTTGGAACTGCCCCTCCAACCTAAGCATGCTCTCAATGGTAGGCTGGATTTCTTTCCTTAGTGGTGCTGTTTTCATTAACCCACTAAGGCTCAACGACACAGATTGTCTCATTGAGGTAGTCGCCGGTCGCCTTGGTGTCTCAGCCTGAATCTGAGTATGGCTCTTACTGCGGTGCCACTCTGATGTTACTGAGGAGGATGTGGGCGTTACCACTGCAGTACTGGGGACAGGGCTAGAAATGCCTCGCTCTTCTTCACCTTCCACCACAATAATATCGCTCCCTGATTCACCTTGACCAACTTCAATGGGTTGAGTTTTTCTACTTTCTTTTAACTTAAGTAGGTGAGCCTCCCACACGATATTGTGGTGTATTCTGAGATGACTTGCTTGTCCTTCGGTACCATAGTTTGTACCAAGCTTACCACGCTGAACACCTTGGCGACAAATTGAGCATATAGCAACGTTCTCCTCCTTGGCGCTAACAGAAAAGAAGTCCCAAACTGGGGAGGAGAACTTTCTGGCACTGCTGGATGTGCCACTTTCAACACCAGATGAACTTGAGGGGGTGCTTGAAAATATGTGACCCTGTCCACCTACACTGTGACTTTTACTACCGCTACCTACTGAGATGGTTGAGCTGGATGTAGGTCCCTGCCGGGCCTTGGAAAATATGGCAGCTGGAGGTAGTGGTGGTGTAACCTGTGTTGGTGAGATCCGTGCTACATCCCGCTCAGTAGCAGCCTTTCTGGATAGGGTGAGAATGTCAGTCTCCAATCCCTTTGGGGCGGGAGTAATGTGCGTGATGACTGGCTCGTCTTCATCAACATCATCACCCCCCTCTTCTACATCTACCTCCATAACTCTAAGTTTTTCTGGGACCTTCCTTTTCAGAATCAGTGTCTTGTGGCGTACATCACTCTCAGACCGAGCTGGTGGGACCCAAGTGTCATCACGATCATCAGAAGCGGGGCTTGAAGAGGAAGATGATGGACTAAGCCTCCTTTTCCTTGCTGGTGGTCTGGAAGACAATTGATCTTCTGAAACAGTGGTTTGACTTCGCTCCACTTTGTCTGCAGGAAGCTCGATTTCCTGAAATGCCCCTACGTCAGGAGCAACAACTACTATGGTGGGCTGTTGCGGCGGCTGCTGCAGTTCTGGTTGCGGCGGCTGCTGCTGTTCTGGTTGCGGCGGCTGCTGCTGTTATGGTTGCGGCGGCTGCTTCTGTTCTGGTTGCGGCGGCTGCTGCTGTTCTGGTTGCGGCGGCTTGACACTGATCTGCTGAGTTTGCGCCTGCGTTGAACTTGATTGTGTACTACTTTGCGGTAATGAAATTTCTTGAACATCGCTGCTTGTTAGTAGACTGGCTACCTCTGCGACACTAAAGCCCTTGGGCCTAGGTTGGTGGGTTTGGACCGCTGTGCTGCTCCCAGCTTGGTTCCCAGACAATGCTTTGGTGCCAAAAAAAACATTGGCCGGCACACCACCAGTCGTGGTTAATGGCACTTCGTTTTCTGTTCCTTCTTCTCATCGGCAACTTTCTTGGTACTGGACCTGGTACCTTTCTTTGGGGCCATCTTCTTCAGATGTCAGGCAGGAGGCAGATGCACAACAAGTTCTGGTCACACGTGGGCGTGATGCGCTGCAGGACTTCTGTCTGTCTGGCAGTACAACGGGTAGCCAGGTGATGCTGATGACACCTCCTACTCTGTCTTTTGTGCACCTAAAAGCAAAGAAGACAGGAGAAGAACATCAGTGAAATGTTGCATTTGTTGTTGTGGTTCAGTTACTTAGTACTGTACTAGTGCAAACAAAAGATAGTGTAGCCATTTATGACTATTTTTTTAACTAGAGCTATGTTATACTACTAGTACTGTGTACAGCCACACACTACACTCTCAGGAAAGATAGGAAAGTTAATAATAACCAACAAAATAAGAATCTAATGGAAGTGGGGTGGACCATTGCATCCATGGAGCTGCTGCTGGCAAAGGGGGTGGATGGATGGAAGCAGTAAGCCAAAGAGCCAATAGGAAACCCATGCTGGCCTATGGCAAAAGCAGGACACTAATACTCACAGTCCAAACACCCAAAAAGGCCACCACCCACATGGACACACACAAATCACAAAGAAGCCGGGGGCCTGGGAAACACCAGGAGCTGACAAAAGGCCTATAAAAGCCAGGTAAAGGATGCCTGCTAAAGCACGCTGCTCTGACTTTTTAATGCAACAAAATGTAGGAACATTTACAGGCCCCAAAAAGCTCTGCAGGGTGCATGCATTGCACACCAACACACCAGTGACCAGACACATAAAAAAAGCATGGATTGTCTTTAAGACAACCAACATCAGCAAGGCCACCCCCCAAAAAGCACACTTCCCCAACTCAATCCAATGCCATCCATGCCCTAAATGATGTCTAAATTCAACAGAGCACACAGAAAACAGTAGATTAATAAAGCTGTGGCTACCTGCTCTGATCATAGTGGATGAAAAAGCAGGCCTGTTGGCAGACAAGGCCAGGCAAGCTTGCAGGCCTAGGCCTCGAAATGGCCACCAGCCACATGGCCAGGCCCAACAACATCAGCAAGGCCACCCCCAAAAAGCACACTTCCCCAACTCAATCCAATGCCATCCAAGCCCTAAATGAAGTCGAAATTCAACAGAGCACACAGAAAACAGTAGATTGATAAAGCTGTGGCTACCTGCTCTGGTCCTAGTGGATGAAAGCAGGCCTGTTGGCAGACAAGGCCAGGCAAGCTTGCAGGCCTAGGCCTCAAAATGGCCACCAGCCACATGGCCAGGCCCAAAAACATCACAAAGGCCACCCCAAAAAACACACTTCCCCAACTCAATCCAATGCCATCCATGCCCTAAATGTGCTTGAAAATGAAATACATTCAAAAAACAAAAGGAACAGTTGCTTCATCATGCCCACACACACCCATGAGGCCATGCCCATGGCTAGCTCGGGCCTACTACTACAACCCACAAAATAAAAAAAATAAAAAAGGAATGATGATAATTAATTAATTATCAAAAATAAATTGTAGTTACACAACAACTGCAATGCCCACAATCAAACACAACAACCACTTACTTGTAAAATATCCTATTCCAAAAATCCTGAAATCCAATTGCAATGATGCAGCAGACAAAAAGAGACAAAGGCAGAATGAGCAGGAGATGGACAAAGCACTGGGAGGAGCCTGCTGGACAGGAACAGGAAGTTGGAGATTCTGTGTCACTTCCTCCCTCTCTCCACCTTTTAAAAAAATTACTCCTTGCACAAAAAAGGAAAGCCAAATGTCAATGTAAGGAGTTCTTTTCATCCAAAATCAGCATTTGCAGATGGTTTCATGCTGCTAGAGCCGATATTCCTCTCCAAATTGTAAATTTTACGTTGTTGAGTTCTCGAGCTTCACATTACTTCCGCCGGCGTGTCGAAAACGATATGATCGCGTTCTCTTCTTTGTCCCTGTCGCGTTGGATATGACGTGTTCGCGGTCTCTTTCTCCTGTTCGCGTTCGATTACACATGCCCGCGTCCTCATCCTCTGGCTCGCGATGTAGAATGACATGTTCGAGATCTCAATCTTCTCATACTCGCGCGGTGCATGATCGCGAGAAGAAAGATGTGATCGCGCGACAAATGACGTGATCGCATGACAAATGACGTTAATGTGGCCGCGAACTCTCGCGAGACAGCGCAAAATGGCTACCAAAATCCAACATCTCGTGGAGAACGCGACCGGGTCAAGAAAACTTGTCGGAGAACGCAGGGATTCAGGTAAGGCGATCGCGCGCGCGAGAGAATGTATTATTTTACAGCGCGAGCAAGAAACAAATTATCGCTAAGCTGCGGAATGCGGAAATTTTGACATTTTCGCGCTTTCAGCGAAACGCGAAAATGCCAAAATATCGCAATTTCCGCGAACGGAACGGAATTTTGGCCCAGGCCTACATTTAACCAAAAGGCACAAGTGTGAACCAAGGTCTACCTTTTTGCCAAATTTGGTGTAATTCCGTTCAGAAGTTCGGGCTGCAGCTGCGATTAAAGGTTCCTAAGGACAATTGTAGGGTGAAAATACGTTTTGGGACCCCCTTTTTTCTCGGCCCCCGCATGACAAATCACCAAAGACTTTCAGGATAGGAGCGGACCGGAGCACCCCACCAGTTTTGAAAATTTTGTGAAGATTTGTCAACCGGCGCCAAAGTTATTCCAAATAGAATGTTGCGGACTTCCTATGGATAATAGGTCCTAACTATAACTACCTACTGTAGGTAATATATATATATATATATATATATATATATATATATATATATATATATATATATATATATATATATATATATAAAATAAAAAAACATAGGATTGAGGTACATTAGACTTACAAATTTTTATTTGAAAAACCTTTGAAATTCACTGGAAAAACCATAAATTTCAGGCACGTTATAGTTAGAAATTAGCATTACAAAAACATGGAAATTCGCTGAAAAAACCATATGTATCAGGTACGTTATAGTTAGAAATTAGCATTTAAAAAACATAGTAATTGAGTGAAAAAACCATAGGTTTCAGGAACTTTATAGTTAGTTGGAAATTTCACTCGTACAAAACCATAGAAATTCCGGCGTTATAGTTAGTTCAGCTAACTATAACTCGCGCCCCTGCAATGCACTGCTGATTACATCACATATTACAACATTCATGACATGGTCAGTGACATCACTGATGACATCACTGATGACATCTCAAATTACATCACTGATGACATCACTGATGACATCATCCAGTGACTGTGTGTTTCTGTAAAGTTTAATTTTGTTTTATATATATGCTAAGCTGTATTGAGGAATGAGTGGGTGTAGAAGTGTCTGTAAGGAGGATTTGGTAGGAATGTGACTGACTATAAGTGAGTGATTAAGGGTGTCTTACTGAATGCATGGGTTAGTGACTAAACTGTGTGAAAGTCTGTATCAGTCTGACTGTTGTTGTGTAAGCTAATGCATGGGTTGGTGAGTAGCTGCATGAGTGTCTATATGGGTTATTGATTGCTTGCCTGAGTGTTTGTATGGCTGCCTGAGTGTGTGTGTGGGTGGGTGGGAGGTGTGTGACTCTGTGCATAGATGTGTGAGTGGTTGATTCACTGGGTGTATGGGTTCAAGAGTGCATGTGGAAACAGCTGTATGGGTGGGTGAGTGTGTATATGGGTGTGTTGGTGAGTGAATGGATGTCTCAGTGGTACATGTGCAAGTAACTACATATGTAAAAGGAAGTATATGTGAGTGTTGGTGTATATAAATAACCATATGTGAAAGTCAGTATTGTGAGAGTGGCTGCATGGATGAGTGTGTATTTGTATCAGTGATTCTTTAAGAGAGTAAATATGTGTTAGTATCTGTATGAATAAGTGAGGTTGTGTCTGTATAACTGTATAGGTGAGAAAATGGAAGTATGATTGATTCTTTGCATGACTGACTAAGTTTGTGAGTAACTCTGGATATGTGGCAGTGGGTGAGTGCATAGGTGTATGAGTCCATATGATAGTATTGTATTGATGAGTTACTGCATGTATGAGTGACTGTGTGGGTGAATGAGTGGATGTGTGTGTAGACCTAGGAATCAGTCAGTGCGTATTTAGTAACTGGAATGGATGTGTCTATTTTTTCGAAAATGGTAGTCTGTATTTTGAAATGGGTGTATCAAAAGTAATATTCAGGTGTGAGGAGGTGCATCAGATTTTCACGTGGATGATGTCATCAGTGATGTCATCAATGATGTCATTTGAGATGGTATCAGTGATGTCAATGACCATGTCATGAATGATGTAATATGTGACGTCATCAGCAGTGCATTGCAGGGGTGCGAGTTATAGTTAGATGAACTAACTATAACGCCGCCATTCCTATGGTTTTGTACGAGTGGAATGTCCAACGTTCCTAAAACCTATGTTTTTTCCAGTTAATATATATATATATATACATATATTACCTACTGGCGGTCGCCAGTAGGTAGTTATAGTTAGGACCACGTTTCCATCGGAAATCCGCAACATTCTATTTGGAATAACTTTGGCGCCGGTCGACGAATCCTCGCGAATTTTTCAAAATAGGTGGGGCGCTACGCTCCGCTCCTTCCCTGAAAGTCTCGGGGGGATTCGTCAAGCGGGGGCTGAGATAAAAGGGGGGTCCCAAAACGCGTTTTTCCCATGCATTTTTCCATAGGACCTTTAGACAGGGCTACAGCCCGAACGGCTGAACAGAATTTAATGAAATTTGGCAGAGAGGTAGTCCTCAGGTCAAGGAAGTGCCTTTTGTAGGTTTGGTGTAAATCTGTTCAGTAGAATCTGAGAAAATAGCCTTTAAATCAATATATATATCTGTGGCAGCTTACCGTGCGCTTACGGTGAGCTTACCGTACGCATACGGTGACGTGCGCGAGCGCGAGCGCGATTCTGATTGGCTGATAGATCTTAGTAAACATTCGAATCGGTCGAAACCAGGAAGCGGCGGCCGCCATTTTGTGTGTTTCACTCAGAAAAAAAAGAGTGATATCTTGAAAAGGGGGCAAGGAGGAGAGTTACAGACCCCCTAACATTTGTAAGGGGGTCAAAGAAGGACAGAAAAGTTCAAAGAAAACATTTATTATTTTTAAAAAAAAATCGCGGGGTACGCGTACGGTAAGCTTACGGTAAGCTTACCGTACGAGTACGGTAAAAAAAAAAAAAAAGAAAAGAAATGAAATGCAGATTTAAGAGTTTAGATATTAGGGGGCTCTAAAAAGAGCCGTTGTGTTTATGAAGTGATTTTTTATTGGTACCTACAAGTAAGTACCGATGCAGAGTCTAAGGTTCAAGAGGAAGACTCTGTTCCCTTCATCATTGAAGTGCACACCATCTCCTCTATAAATGTCTTGCATGTCGTAACGCAAGTTGTTGTGGTAAATGGAACCCATACCATAGTCACGGAGGAAAGCAGAAACAGATTTGTTGACGTGCTTTCTTGCTTTGTCAATCTGCGGACAGAAATGATTGGACCAGTTCCATTTTTGCCTTTGGCATATGTTAGAAAACACAAAGGCAGTTTTAGGGAAAAGTGAAAACAGTTGTGCAAAGGTGTCCTTCATAAGCATTTCCAGACCTACCCCAGTCAAAGTGCCTAGGTCATTGCCACCACAGTGCACTATTATGAGGTCAGGGTGTTGGATTTGCATGAAGGATTTCACCAATGGCATCAATTGGTGCCACTTTAACCCTCTCTGACCAATCCATTTAATGTCTACATTTGGCAAAGCAAGGTCTCTCACCATACCTGTTTTCTCTGCAAACTTTTCACTCCAGAAGACATAGCTGTGCCCTACAATCCACACTGTGAACATCTTCCAAGGAGATCTGGATGCACTCAGGAGGTGTAATTCAGTAGAATGGGAAAATGAAATGAAAGACAGTTTGGAAATGGAGGCATACATATTTTTTTCTTAAAAAAAAGAACTGATTGGCTGTTTCATACCATTCTAGAATAAAAACTAGGCTGCATGTGTAAATTAATAGAAGCATGTTTTGTATTGGTACAGAAAAATGTGTTACCAAAGAACAGTATTTTGGATTTGCTGTTAGGTTTGAAAAGTCAAGCACTCTTGCTCTGTGGAATTGAAACATTGTTTGGCGAACTTCTGACCTAACTCCACACAGCAGTGTTCCATGAGCTGTTGCTATGGTAGCAGGCAGAAGTCAAGTTGGGGGAAGGGTACTAGGCAGAAGTCAAGTTGGGGGAAGGGTACTTTTGAAAAAGGGTTGGTTTTCAACCAATAGAAATGTGTGATTACATTTGAAAAAAAGGGGGAAGCACTGAGATTTGAAACTTACATGAATATGTGTGGAAAAAGAGAGGGAAAGTTTACCATTATCTGGTTCTGCTGAGAGGAGAGAGGTGTAAAGAACAGAGATCCTGGCTCTGATAATCTGCTGTTTGAGTGCCACATTTATTTCTGAACTAACTACTTTTAAAGGTGAGTTATGAGTTTGAGAGGGGATGTATATGGTAAATTAAGAAATGAATAATAGAAATGGAATTCCTTTTGTTGAAGTTGTGTTTATCATTTTCTGTTTTGGGAGAAATATAAATGTGAGGAACATGTAAAATAATATGGAGTATGTTTTCACGATAAATTAAGGTGTACTGGTAAAAAAAAAGAATAGTCTAAGGGTTTGAGGTTGGACTCAGTAATGCAAATACATTCAGCATCACTAAGGCTGGTTGCCCTTGCTGGAATGTAGGCAGCCACCCAGGTTACACATGGTGGTGGTCTGAAAAAGCAGTTTGGACATGTGCTTTTTTAAAAATCTGAAAAGTGGATTCATAATGTGTCAGTCTGTAAAAGTGATTATCACTTGTCAAAAAAAAAAACAGTAAGTGTGCTTTCAAATTGGCAAAGAAATTTCGTTTTGTGACTAATGTGAAAACATGACTCTGTGTGCAAAGAGGAATTATAGGCAGAGATTTATTGCGTATTGCTCTGGTGATTTCACAGTTGCATTAGATGGAAAGGGGGAGCCGTTTTTTGGTGCAGAAGCAGACTCTTAGCACACACCCAGCTGCTTACCATGTGGAATCATGCACAGTATTTACAAGCGAGTGGGGTTTGAGGTTTCAGCCAGTAATGCAAATACATTCAGCATCACAAAGGCTGGTTGCCCTTGCTGGTATGTAGGCAGTCACCCAGGATACACATGGTGCTGGTCTGAAAAAGCAGTTTGGACATGTGCTTTTATCAGAATCTGAAAAGTGGATTCAAAAAGTGTCAGTCTGTAAAAGTGATTGTCACTTGTCAAAAAAAAGAGCAGTAAGTGTGCTTTCAAATTGGCAAAGAAATTTCGTTTTGTGACTAATGTGAAAATATGACTCTGTGTGCATATAGGAATTACAGGCAGATATTTATTGTGTACTGCTCTGGTGATTTCATAGTTGCATTAGTAGTAAAAAGGGGGAGCCATTTTTTGGTGCAGAAGCAGACTCTTAGCACACACCCAGCTGCTTTCCATGTGGAATCATGCACAGTATTTAGAAGCGAGTGGGGTTTGAGGTTTCAGTCTGTAATGCAAATACATTCAGCATCACTAAGGCTGGTTGCCCTTGCTGGTATGTAGGCAGTCACCCAGGTTACACATGGTGGTGGTCTGAAAAAGCAGTCTGGACATGGGCTTTTTAAAAAATCTGAAAAGTGGATTCATAATGTGTCAGTCTGTAAAAGTGATTATCACTTGCCAAAAAAAAGAGCAGTAAGTGTGCTTTCAAATTGGCAAAGAAATTTCGTTTTGTGACTAATGTAAAAACATGACTCTGTGTGCAAAGAGGAATTATAGGCAGAGATTTATTGCGTATTGCTCTGGTGATTTCACAGTTGCATTAGTCTTAGCACACACCCAGCTGCTTACCATGTGGAATCATGCACAGTATTTACAAGCGAGTGGGGTTTGAGGTTTCAGCCAGTAATGCAAATACATTCAGCATCACTAAGGCTGGTTGCCCTTACTGGAATGTAGGCAGCCACCCAGGTTACACATGGTGGTGGTCTGAAAAAGCAGTTTGGACATGTGCTGTTTTCAGAATCTGAAAAGTGGATTCATAATGTATTTTTCTTTTCCAGAGGGGGAGAAAAAGGTGAATGCTCAATTGGTCACTTGCATACTTTGTGGTCTGGTCCACTTTATCTCAAAAAGATTAAAAAAAATTAGTTATTAATTTCTCAAGGATCTTGAGATGTGGTAATTGATTTTTAGTGTTTTTAAAAAAAAAAAAAATACGCTTACCGTACGCGTACGGTAAAAAAAAATAAAAAAAAAGTTTCAAAGAAAAAATAAAAAAAAGTTGAGAGGTAAGGTTGGCTCTTATAAGAGCCGTTGGGTTCATACAGGGATGGAGGAAAGAAAGAATGGGAGTATTATGAGCGTCTACAAACATGCTGGTCTATCTTATTGTTAATAAGGGGAAGACTGATCTCCCCAAAAACAATAAGACCACCACATTTTGTACACCTCATTTCAACGCTCCCAAATCGAGGGTTGATGTCCACAGGAGAAGAAAAAGGTGATGCTCCCACATCAGAGGAAGGGCTCAGCTGAGCTGCCGATGATGTACTCGGCTGAGCATCTGAGGCTGGGCTCTGGTGACTTACTGAAGGGTTTTCTTCAGCATGTCGAGCAAAGGTCCTTGGGTGTCTGTCCTGGAGGTGTCTCTTCATAGAGTGATTTCCAAAGGAGTATTTCCTCCTTGGATTTCCTCTTGATAAAACACGACCACAAAGTTTGCAAGTGACCAATGGAGCATTCACCTTTTTCTCCCCCTCTGGAAAAGTGAAATACTCCCATACAAAAGAAGTCTTTTGTTTCCTCCTTCTCTGGATCATGGTGGTGCTGCTGGCCTCACTCTCAGAAGAGGTCTGCTGTTCTGCCATTGTATCCCAATGTCAATCCAGCTCCTGCTCCTAGAGAATCACAAGCAGAAATGAGGGGAATGGGTGTGGTGTGGGAAGAATCTGGAACTGAAAGTAGTTTCAACCAATGAAAAGTGTTCTTTCAAGCAGTAATGAGGGGAATGGGTGTGGTGTGGGAAGTTTCTGGAAGTGAAAGTAATTTCAACCAATAAAAAGTGTTCTTTGTAAGTCACATGACCTGCCGTGCGCGCACGTGACGCTTACGGTGCGCTTACGCAGCGCGTATGTCACACTCGCGCATGCGCATTACACGCCCCTGCGTAACCGCGATGTTGCTTCCGGGTGTACGCGTACGTCACGCACGTATTGCGTATCCCGCATGCGCATTACACGCCCCTGCGTAACTGCGACGTTGCTTCCGGGTGTACTCGTACATCACGCACGTATTGCGTATCGCGCATGCGCATTACACGCCCCTGCGTACCCGCGACGTTGCTTCCGGGTGTACGCGTACGTCACTCACGTATCACGTAGGCGCGCTGTACTAATGACGTCCAGAGCGCGTAGCGTCAGCTTACCGTACGCGTATCCTACGAAGCGCGTACCGTCAGCTTACCGTACGTGCACGGAAAAAAATGCATAAAAAAAAAAAACCTTTCCATAATGCAGGATATAGTACATATATTATTTTATACAAAGGCTTACAAAAAATGACAAAAAAAAATTTGCATTTAAAAAACCGTACAAATTCACTGAAAAAAACATGGGTATCACACACGTTATAGTTAGAAATTAGCATTTTAAAAACCTTGCAAATTCACTGAAAAAACCATGGGTTTCACACATGTTATAGTTAGGGATTAGCATTTAAAAAACCTTGCAAATTCACTGAAAAAACCATAGGTTTCACACACGTTATAGTTAGGAATTAGCATTTAAAAAACCTTAGAAATTCAATGAAAAAACCAAAGGTTTCACACATGTTATAGTTAGCTGGACATTTCACTCGTAAAAAACCAATGAAATTTCCCCGTTATAGTTAGTTCAGCTAACTATAACTCGCGCGCCCGCAATGCACTACTGATGACGTCACATATTACATCACTCATGACATGGTCACTGACATCACTCATGACATCACTGATGACATCTCAAATGACATCACTGATGACATCACTGATGACATCATCCTTGTGAAATAGTAGCAGACCTCTTCTTCCCCTAATATAACCTTTAATACACACATTCAAAAAAATGAAACTAAAATGTTCGAAATAATGAACATATCAATATCAGTTACAACAACCTATTCAGTAATTCTAAGAACCACATACACATCCACTCATTCACCAACAGTCCTCTACAGTCACTCATACATGTACTCACTCATCATATGTATTCATACACCTATACATCCTGTTACACAACGCCACTCATCCATAGAGTTACTCACACACATAGTCACTCATGCTAATAAAGAATCAAACATCCATTTACTTGCATATACAGTTATACACACACCACCACACTTACTTCTACAGAAACTTACACATACTTAGTCTTTTAAACAATCACTTATAGAAACACATACTTATTCATACAGGAACTCTTTCAATCTCTTACTCTCACATATACTCAGTTATATACACCAATAGACACATATAACAGTTAAAAACATATGTAGTTACTCATGGAGACACTATTGAGACAGTCTTTCACTCACTAACACACCTTTACACATACTCATCCACCCATATAGTCATGCACACATGCTGTCTTCAACACATACAGTGAGTCACTCATTCATGCACCTATGCACTACGTAATACCCCCCACCGAACCATGCAGACACTCAGACTGATACTCAAAAAACCAACTAATAACCTATATTGACTCCCATGTAGCTACTCACCAACCCATGCAGCCACTTATACACAAAGTGAGAGACTGATACAGATATTTACATATTTAAACATTACTCACTAAGCCATGTATTCACTATGATACATTTTAACAATCAGTTACACAATACATTTTTCCCAAAAAAATCATCCATTTAGACACTTATATACCCATTTAATCTTCCATCGAGCTTGAGATATACTTATATAAAACCTATTTAATTTTCAGAAAAACACACATTCACTGGATGATGTCATCAGTGATGTCATCAGTGATGTCATTTGAGATGTCATCAGTGATGTCATGAGTGATGTCAGTGACCATGTCATGAGTGATGTAATATGTGACATCATCAGTAGTGCATTGCGGGCGCGCGAGTTATAGTTAGCTGAACTAACTATAACGGGGAAATTTCATTGGTTTTTTACGAGTGAAATGTCCAGCTAACTATAACATGTGTGAAACCTTTGGTTTTTTCATTGAATATATATATATATATATATATATATATATATATATATATATATATATATATATATATTCAAAAACGCAGGATTGCCCATTAGAGGATGCCACATACACCAGGGTTTCTGCACTCGGCGCCGCAGGCAGCAGTGTAGTGCGAGGCTGCCTCCCCCCTTCTGCAGCCATACGCGTTTCGGGCTTCCATGAGCCCTTGATCACTGGCAAAGAGGAAACAGGATGAGGAAGAAAGGAACATCATTTATTTTCATTTAAAGTCCCGCCCATGTGGGCCGCGGGCATGCTGGATAATGTAGTTCGAAGTGCTGGCCCTGGACTCACAGTTCCTCTTACCAAGTGGAAACCTCTCCTGCGCCTCAATAAAGTAAATGTCCCAAGTCAGGAGAAAGGTTTCGGCAACATCGCATACAACTGCCACTGTATACCTGCAGCTCAGGCCCCCAATGTCCTAACAGCACCTGCGGTTGCAAGTGCCAGGATCTGCCAAACAGCGTCAGGGCATCCTCGCGACCGGACGGGGCCGCATTGTATTCAAAGACGCAGGATTGCCCATTAGAGGATGCCACATACACCAGGGTTTCTGCACTCGGCGCAGCAGGCAGCAGTGTAGTGCGAGGCTGCCTCCCCCCTTCTGCAGCCATACGCGTTTCGGGCTTCCATGAGCCCTTGATCACTGGCAAAGAGGAAACAGGATGAGGAAGAAAGGAACATCATTTATTTTCATTTAAAGTCCCGCCCATGTGGGCCGCGGGCATGCTGGATAATGTAGTTCGAAGTGCTGGCCTTGGACTCACAGTTCCTCTTACCAAGTGGAAACCTCTCCTGCGCCTCAATAAAGTAAATGTCCCAAGTCAGGAGAAAGGTTTCGGCAACATCGCATACAACTGCCACTGTATACCTGCAGCTCATATATTTGTATTCAACAAATGCCCTAGAACTTCGGGAGGGAACTCGGCAGCAATCCAGTCATCCGGCTTTCACCTTTAACTCTGCTCTGCTCTGCATTCCAAATAGTTTATTCTTAGCCTGACGTGTTTCAATGCAGTAAAATCTTTCTCAGAGGCTCACAAGAATTTGCACAGGAAAGGCTCTCTTTTATGTTTACTTTTTTGCATGCATATTTATTTCCTATTCCTTTAGTAGGTTTTGCATAGTGCAGTCAATGGCATGCTGGGATATGTATTTTCCCTCGAGCAGTCAATCTTCCCTCAGTAGGTTTCTGTAAAAAATTAAAATTGAAAGTCATTATCACATCCTTGGTAGGATTCCGGGTGCAGAGAAAGGTTACTAATTATTTGGATCACTGCGCTGTACGGTGACAAAATAGTTTCCCACCACAGCCTCTCTGTTCACAAGCAAGATGGTGCACCTCCCCACGACCGGACCGCGTGTGGTAATTTTATTCAACAAATGCCCTGGAGCTTCGGGAGGGCACTCTGCAGCAATCCAGCCATCCGAAAAATTTAACATAAAAGAGAGCCTTTCCTGTGCAAGTTCTTGTGAGCCTATGAGGAAGATGCTATGGCATTGAAATGCGTCAGGCTAAGAATAAACAATCTGGAATGCAGAGAGAGTTGAAGGTGAAAGCCGGATGGCTGGATTGCTGCTGAGTGCACTCCTGAAGCTCCAGGGCATTTGTTGAATAAAATTACCACACGGAGATCCGGTCGTCCATTGGAAGAGCATTTTTTGTTTTGCTTATAACTTTGGCGTCTTTTGATGAATCTTCATGAAATCTTCCAAACTAATTTTTTGTTCATATCAGCTCCTATGTTAAAAGTTTGGGCATGATTTGTCAAGGGGGGGCTGAGAAAAAAGGGGGGTCCCAAAACGTGTTTTATCTATGTTAATTTCTATATGAAACTTTAGACAAGGCTACAAGTTAAACGGGTGAACTGAATTGCCCCAAATTTGGCAGGGAGAAGGGTCTTGGTCTAGAAAGCACACTTTTGTTTATTTGGTGTAAATCCGTTCAGTAGTTTTGGAGAAATATCAAAATTTACAGATATCGATATTTGGGAATTCTGCCTTCTGAATGGCTGAGGCATTATGAGCACGAGCTTGCTGCTTATTGGCTGCGAGCGGTGTGAGTGGTTGCAACTAGGAAGTGTTGTCTGCCATTTTGTGATTCTGTTGAAGCGAGTAAGGGGAAAAAAGGGTGAAAGGAGTAGGAAAGAGGAGGGTAGAAGCACTGTGAGGTCTGTGAGGTGGTTAGGGTATGCTACACAGGGAGTTTGAAGTGATATATTCACCCCTACCGGAGTGAAAGTGCTGTTTTGCCCAGAGTGAGATGGTGCTGAGGTGAGGTGCGGTACACTCAGGGATGAAACCGTGATCTGATTGCTGTAAACTGATGTGCTCTGGGCCTGTAGCATACTGGCCGTTGTAGCATAGTTGTGCAAATGGTGTTAGTATGGGTTTAGACTATAGTGCTGTGAGCTCTGTCGGGTGGTTAGGGTGTGCGATGCAGGGAGTGTGAAGTGAAGTATTCACCCCTAGCTGTGTGAAAGTGCTGTTTTGCCCAGGGTGAGATGGGGCTGAGGTGAGGTGCCAGTACACTCGGGGATGAAATCGTGAGCTGATTGCTGTAAACCGATGTGCTCTGGGAGCTGTAGCATACTGGCCGCTGTAGCATAGCTGTGCAAGTGGTGTTAGTATGGGTTTAGACTATAGCGGGAGTGGGAAGCAAACTACTCACACCTACCGGCCTGAAGACTCGAATGGAATGTTTTAGCAAGCAGGAATAAATAAATAATCATGAAGAATATAATGCTGCAATGCCACAGACGACAAATGGTGAAATCAGGTGTGTTTAAGAAAGTGGCTGTGTGGGATAAAGCAATGGAGTCTGCAAGTTATATAAAAACTGTCTTTATTTAAGTGCCATAAATGGAGCCACTTGTGTAAGAGCTAAGGCATCCAGCTGAGGCAAACTCCAAACACTTCTGCTGTATTCAAACCTAAGCTCCTGCAACAGTCAATTCCACATTGCATGTTTCAGTTCCATGTGACATAAACAATACCTATTAGACATGAGTGACTGTAAATTGTAGAATGAAAATAAAGGTAGGATACGATTACCACACTGTGCCAACCAGTTCCTAAACAATGCCGTGTTTTTTTATCTTGATCACTAGCTCGTGAGCAGAGGCTAAGGATGAGCTAATTTGTGTGTAAGGGCTTTGTGGATAACAGGCAGGCAGAGAGACGTGTGTACAAAGAATAGATATGGGTTTAAAATGGATGTCGGGTTTAGGCTAATTTAGCAAGTAAATCGCATATTTGCAAAGGCCATACATCACCCTTCCCTGGTTAGTGTGGAGATGTAAGGGACAATAATGAAAACAGAGTTCAAATGTCAATGCATACTTAGAAAGTTATTATATGAAAATAGTTCAATTGAAGTGTATTAAAAACTTTAATAGGAAAAAGTCAAAAAATCAATCCAAGAATAAAGCGAATTTCTTGGAGATTGCAGTCCGGAAGTTCTTCAGCGGCTTGAGATGAGTTATGTTCCATGAGGTTATTGTTGCCAGCATGTGAGAAAAACAAAGCAATCCAATTCATATCCTCGAAGGGACAGTAATGTTCTGCGAATGTTGGAGCGGCAATTTGAATTGGCAGACAATCTGCGATGTTGTCAAAGTTTGCACCTTGCAGAAGATCTTTCGCAGCTGCGCAGAAATCCCATTCCGCCAGGATACCTTTTTGCGCTGCATCCGCCATTGCTAAACTGCCCAAACAATCAAGTTCATGGATTTCAAGATACTCCATTACCTGTTGGATATCGGGAGCGTTTGCTGGAATGTTGGCCAGGCATAGATCCATTCACCAGTTGATTGGGCAAGTTTTGCAATAAAAAGATGGTTGCACGCAGATTGTTTATGTGTAAATAAATGTCATGTTGTAGCTGGCTCAGATAATAGATAGAGGCAGGCAGCCGAAAAGTTGTTCCATTTTTTCACGGTATTGATGTAGCTTTGCGTAGAGGCGTATTCTGTTCGGACATGCTTGTTACCACAGGGAGCGCAGCCATTTTTAACAAGCTAAAATTGTAGTAGGATGGCCGCAAACAGAGCGAGAATTATAGGCAATGTTGCTGTTGTTCCAGAGATGATCGAATGAATGAAGTCTGGTATTGGACTAAAAACAGTTTAAAAGCCTGTGAGAAGGCCAGAGGAGACAGTGTTAAAAAAGTGTGCCAGACCTTAAATGTCAGATGTGTTGAAAATTGTGTAACAATTTACAAAGTGTAGTGGGAGGTTCGTATTTAAAAGAGAGTGTATTTTACTTGAAGTTCGTGCTATCTACAGTCGATAAATTACTTTAGGAGAAGTGAGGGACACTTCTGTTTGAAACAAAAGCGCTTTCAGTTTGCTCCGTTTAATAAACTCTGTTTTCAAAGTAGGTATTGAAGGCCAAGTTGAACTTCGGGAGCTACTTTGTGTGGGTGGGAATAGAGATTGCCAGAGGAAGTTATCCGGTTTGAAACAGTAAGGACATACGGTATGCCAGCTCGCATTGAGTAGCAGTCCATGTTATTAAGAAGCAGATAACTGCCGTTAGAAAGCTGTTTGAATGTTGGTCTGATTGTGGGAGTTGGTGTGCTTTTAAGAAAGCACGCAAGATCGGGGCTGTAAGCTTAGAAGCATTGTGCAGTTGGACATTCTTGCATAGTAATGAATGACTGCCATTGTGGTCCCACTTTTCACCTGTGAGATTAACTTCGGTATCCTCTTTAAGACAGCAATATGTAAATGGGAGAAACCACTTCTCGTAAAGAAATGCGCTACTTTATATATTCACATAGAACATGACAAACAACATTTACACCTAGCAGACACAACGACACTACGTACTGTGGGAACCGTGGCTAGACATGTACACAAACCAAATATAGCACCTCTGCCACACAATGCAGAATGCGGGGAGAGATGGGAGCAAAGAATGTGCGAAGGTGGTAAGTGATTCTCGATTATAAAAGTATACAATGCAAAGTGTTGAGGGGATGTGCCGGACAGACTTGAGTATGCAGAGCACAGACATGTATATGTCAACATACACTGATGGTCTATTGAGTGAAGTGGACAGTGGCCACAACCATGATAGTACAGTCAGTAGGGAAGATTACGAAAACAAAGCGAGTACATGCCACCTCCCCCTCAAATCTTTAGCATAGTGGGCTGGCTCGGTGTACACAAGGCTAGCGCAGGGGTATGAATAAAAGGCATGTTTCTCTGGGTGTAGTTCTCTTCCAGAATGGTGAACATGTCTGTCAGGTCTGCGCAGCGTACACTGCCACAAGGCTGACGCTGTGAGTGAAGGTGGCTGCGGGAATAATGCTTTCAGCCTGCTGGTACCCAGAAACCGTCATGGCCGCTGCGACGCACATATGCCCCACAGTTCACCTTTCGACACAGCCGTATGTGAAAGAGGGCCCACCACATGCCGGCGGAAGCTCCTGGGCGAGGTCTGCGAGCTGGGAAGGCTCCTGAGATGAATGCTGGCTACCCCGACACAGGCAGACAGCGCCCAGCCTGAGGCCCAGCACCGTGGAGTGCTCTTACTACTAACACAGTAGTCCAACAGGTACCAACTGTGGAACGGTGTCTTAATCCCACAATAGACAATCTGAGAGTGGAGATGAAGGTACTCCCTTCGACCAGGTGCAAGCAACTCTAGGTCCCAACAGTGGAACGGTGTCTTGATCCCAGAATGGACGATGTCCGATATTACCTGCTGCTTGATTTTCACAGATCTCCCTCCGTTGAGGTGCATCAGACTCTGTCCTTCCGTAGCTAATTGCTGAACGTGGTCATTGGGCTTGGCTGACTGCAATCTCTGGAGTACACCGTGGTACAGCAGGTCCGAATAGTGAAACAGGGTCTGGATCCCACAATGTACGATGTTAGAACTGCTTCTGAGAGTGGAGATAAAGGTACTCTCTCCGAACAGGTGCAACCAGCTCTAGGTTTTTCACAGAACTCCCTCCGTTGACGTGCATCAGACTCTGTGCTTCTGTAGCTAACTGCTGCACATGATTATTGGGCTTGGTTGACTGCAGTCGGTGGAGTACACCGTGGTACAACAGGTCAGAACAGTGAAACGGGTCTTGATTCTGTGATGGAGGATGTCAGAAGTTAAAGTTTGTGATGATTTGTGTGTACGCCCTCCGCTCAGGTGCAACCAACTCTGTGCTTCTGAATCCAATGGCACGTGGCTGTGAGGTGTTAATGGCCACTGCCTCTGGCCTACACTGTGGTCAGCAGGGCTCACAATTCAAATTGAGTAGAGATTGTTTAATTACATTATCCAGTAGGCAACTAACTACAACGTCTATTGAAATATACACAATAGCCTTTTAGTATACTTGCTTGAAGAAGTTTTTTAAGATGACTTATAGGTCTAGTACAATGACCAAATTTTTCTTGGTAGTGGTAAAGAACAATGAATAACAGCGTATACAGTGGACAGCAGAAATCGCAATTTGAATTGTTTTGATTTATTTATTGCAGAGTTTTGTGTAATTTATGTTGTATTTTGTGAAGAGGAAGTGAGAAAAGGTTTTCATGGAAGACTGTGCTCACTACTGCCTTCAATTTACACTGCAGACAGCAGTGTTCACAATCGAGTCGCTCTTGTAGATGACGCAGTCCTGTAGGCAAAAGACATTGTTCCAGTGCACTCTGTCCGCATCACGCATACGTATCATCACAGGGTCTGCACACGGTTTTGTTCCTTCGTGTACGGCCATCCGGACAGCTCAAGTCAACGCCACATGGCTGTGGGCCCTTGCTGACCGCTCTCCGGTCTACACTGCAGACAGCAGTGTTTACAATTCAGATCGAGTCGCTATTGCAGATGATGTAGTGTTGTAGGAAACAGACATTGCTCCTAGTATGGCCCGCCCGCAGCACGCATCATCGCTGACTGTGCACATGCTGAATGCTTTTGATGTGGCTATCTGAGTGCACTAGACCTGATGGACCCTTTATAATACAATCTTTTTGTGTAATATTTCAGATCTACTGCCTGTATCTCAGCATACCACAAGTTATGGTTCTTTTACGATAGAATCTTTTCTGTGTTATTTCACATCTAGTGTCCCTACCTTACTGCAGCACAAACGATTGACCCTTTTATTATTGAATCTCTGTGTATGATCCAGTGATTACTGTTGTAGTTGATGCTAGCAGCAACCATTCCCTGAGGGCAGGTTTATACTCACCCCACACGCATCCAGCACAGACATCACTGGATATGATACCCTGGTAATAAAAAGGAGTCGAGCGCACGTGCCCGTACCCACTTCCACTATCTATCTGTGTCCGTGTGTTCATTATCTATGCATGATACTGCCCCTGGGCTGTACCACATTGCATTGTGCTGTGGACAGCGTATGCAACCATGTTACCTCTGGCAGTGGGGAAAAGTTCTGTTATGTAGCTTTTACATGCTTGGCTATCACAGGTGGAAGGCTACTTTACAGAGCATGAATATTGATGAAGATGAAGATGGTGGTTGCATGTTGTGTGTAATGTCAGATATGTGTACATTCAAAAAAGCTCTGTAAGCAGGAGAGGAGTCTCTCATCAAACGCTGTAGAGAGAATGACTAAAATGGGTGGGGTCCTCCAACTGTTACAATGGGAAATGTTATGAACCAATCAAATGCTTTTCTTTAAGTTGACATGGCAATCATGCAACAAGCGTGCAAGGAGGCCGCACCCAACCCGATTTTGAGAAAATATATTTACCGTAATATAAGTTTATTACAGTTAGAAATATTTAAATGTTTAAAATATTTTAGATTATCGCTTGTTCTCATATACACTTTAAACTTATTTAGATATAGTTTTGAGACGGAAAAAAAAATGAGGGATTGGTATTCCCGGTGTCACACCATACGTCTATGATGTAACACAGCGCCTGGCAGCATGCACTTGTTGCATAAGCAACGCGCAGCGGTCGTGACCCCATACGTACATGATGTAATGCACGGCTTGGTACTGTGTACCCGTCGCATACCAAAGTAGCAGCTGGCGCGACCATATACATATATGATGTTACACGGGACATGGTGTCACAAACCCGTCGGATACGAAATGTGCATCCTTTATGAGTTTAGCAATATGGCAGATAAGATTTGCGTGCTGATGGAGCTTGGTACACTACCGGTACGGGACTTCAGTTTTCTCAAAAAAAAAAAAAACGATATACATACTTTTTTTTAAAATGTCAAATATTACATATTTTTCAAATTAAAAAAAAGGATAATAGAGTTCCAAAATATTTTAAAAAAATAGAAAAATTATATGTTTTATAAATATTAAAATATGAAATTAACATTTAAAAACCCTTTGAAATTCACTGAAATAAACATAGGTTTTACAAACGGTATAGTTAGGAATTAGCATTTTAAAAACATTAGAAATTCACTGAAAAAACCATAGGTTTCAGGGACGTTATATTTAGTTGGACATTTGACTCATATAAAACCAGAGAAATTCGCCCATTATAGTTAGTTGAGCTAATTATAACTCGCGCGCCCGCAATGCACTGGTGATGACGTCACATATTACATCACTGATGACATGGTCAGTGACATCACTGATGACATCATCCACCTGATAATCTGATGCACATACTGATGGCCTAATATAAACTTTGATACACGCACTCTAAAATACGGACTACTATTTTTGAAACCAAACACACAACAATGCCAGATACTACATACCACCCACTATTTCCTAGGTCTATACTACGTTCCTTCCCCTGTTACCGAGGTTAGAAACCTTGGGGTGTGGTTCGACCCTAAGCTTTCCTTTATTTCCCACACAAAACGTGTGGCTGGCACTTGTTTTGGTACTCTGCAGTGTCTCCGACCTATTTTTAAGTTCTTCGATGCGGAGACCAGACAGATTATTGTCCAAGCCCTGGTTCTCACCAGGCTGGATTATGCTAGCTCCCTGTTCCTGGGTCTGAATCAAGCCGAGTTATCTCGCCTTCAGAGAGTTCAGAATGCGGCAGCTAGGATGCTTGTTGGCCTTCCCAAATTTGTATCGGCCCGTCGGACTATTCAGGATCTTCATTGGTTGCCGGTGGGGCAGAGAATTAAGTTTAAAGCTCTCTGCTTAACTTTTAAGATTCTCAAAGCAGCCTCCCCACCCATCCTTGCACAGACTATCCAGCACTATGTTCCTGCCAGAGCTCTCCGCTCTGCTGGAGCTAATTTGGCCATCGTGCCACGCTTCCAAAAATCTAGGATGGGTGGACGCTCTTTCTCAGTTTTGGCGGCCACTCTTTGGAATTCTCTGCCTGCCCCTTTGCGCTCCATCCCTGAGTTGCTTCCTTTTAGAAAGGCTCTTAAAACTTTTCTTTTCACCACAATTTAGGTCCATCTCTTTTATCTTTTGTCGTGTTGTGTTTACTATTCTCCATAAGCGCCGGGACGCCACTTTGCTGCGGCATCCGTGCGCTATATAAAAGCATATAACATAACATAACATAACATCCACTCACTTACACATTCAGTTACTCATCAATACAGTACTATACTATGCACTCATATACCTATACATACAGTCACAGTCCGCCACTCATCCATAGAGTTACTCACACCTAGTCAGTCATGGAAAGAATCAATCACATACCCATTTACTCATGTATACAGTTATACACACCAACTGGGTTATTTATACACACATCACATCACTTATTTATGCAGATACTAACACATACTTCCTGTCTTATGCAATCACTGATACACGCAGACACTCTTTTATACACCCACTCTTCAAATAACTTACTCTCACATATAGTCATTTATATAATCCAACACTCACATATACTGCGTTTAAATATATGTAGTTACTCACACATATACCAGTGAGTCATTCATTCACTCACCAACACAACCATACACACACTAACTCACCCATACAGCCCTTCCCAGATGTACATTTGAATTCATACAACCAGTGAATCACCCACTCAGATATCTTTGCACAGAGTCCCACCCACCACCCACCCACATAAACACTCAGGCACTCATGCAGATACTCAGATCAAATCAATAACCCATACAGACACTCATGTAGCTACTCACCAACTCATGCAGCCGCTTAAACAGACCTGGGTAATGATTGGTATAAATAACAATGGTCCTAGCCTTCTAGGCATTACAATTTAGTTTCATTAGTCAAAGGCATTAGGTACATATAGGTTTAACTTTGGAATATTGATGTACCACCCATTTCTTCAATACGCAAGCATGTATATCCTCAAAAGACACAACAGCACCCAATATTGCTGTAATATGGACTGTTTATTCCACAGTTACTTATAACCACAGATCACCATATTCAATGTTTCAAAAATAGAGGAAGGTTGCTCCAAGCGGAGTGTGAGAGAAAGGAGTGCTTGTGAAGTAAGACAGATATAAAAGAGGGGAATCCAGACAGCAAATTAAACAACAATCAGTTTTGCATTTCAATATCCTTAGGAAACTGGTTGTGATTTACAGTAACACCAGTTTTACACAAAGGCCTGTCTCCCATGGATACACTCTCCCCAGTGGGCCTGTACCTGGCATCCTCCCAGCCCTCCCCTTTTTCACAGATGAACGTTCTCTGTGCATCATCAGGAAAATCATGAAAGGAACACTTGCAAATCCATGAGGTACAGGTCTATATGCAAAACTGGTGTTAATGTAAATCATGACCAGTTTACTAAGGATATTGAAATGAAGAAGGGTCGAGCGGGACCCGCAATGCATTGGGTTTACAAAACTCTGTAAATAAATGCTTGGTTTGGCATCACAGAAATAAAAAATACCTAAATGAAGTTCTCACAAGGAAGTAACCAAGAATACCAATTTTGATGAGTAAATGATAAAAGACTCATGTGGGTATTGTTTGAATGTTCATGAAGAAGAAACATAGCATTTCAACACATCTATAGGGAAAGGATTTCCTGACCCATACAGTTCTGGATCTATTGTTGTAAGTTCTGAAAGCATGCATGCATGTGTCCGTGACTTTTACTAGTGGTGTCATACAAAAAAAAGCTACATTCAAAAACATGTACACCTGTGTTTTATAGGTGTCAGATCTTCCGATGCATAACACGTATACAAATACATGTACAGGTATAGGCATATGTCAGCAAGGTCAGATTGTTAAGGCTGACACTTGGGCAATTTAGAATGGGCCGGTATGTAACTTGCAACTGTGTGCTGCTTTTCTGTGTAGCATGGAAGAGTGTTGAGACTTTGTCTGTGCTGTTAAGATGCCAACAGCAGCCCAGTGAAAGCATATGTGTTTTTTTCCTATGCAGATGGGCCTCTGTTACCTTCATTTTACAAATGGGGTGGGACGAAGTGTTTTAGGGGGCAACAGGAGGGTGGGGGTTTGGAAGATGTGTCATTCCCACTCTCTGGATGTGGCGGCCCTCTAATGTAGTCAGATTGAGCAGGGGCGTGAGGACTCTGAATTAGCTTCACTTATATTCAGGAGTGGTTCACCAATGTGGACAAATCGGTGCTCAAAGTGCGCAGGCAACATTTGCATGTCTTTTTTATCTCCCTGAACTTAATAAAACATGGATCTTTTAAAGCACCCCCCATATCATGGCAAAGCACAATCACCAAATGTGTCCAATTTGTTTTACGTTTCAATTTTGGATCCAAATTCAACCCTGTACCTCAGACACAAGAACATGTCAGACTGCGCTCCTCATTTCACGAAGACACCTAAATGTATACAGTATACTTAGACTATTCCCTTCCGGAGACTCATAGCAAGTACCATAATCAGTTATCCCTCTGCCGGCATGTCTTTAACATGACTGTTGTCTTTCAGCTTCACTATTCAGCCAAATATAAAGCAGGAACCCTTTCCACGTCAGGGTTGTAAGTGTCATCATTTGCCTGAAAGCATGCAAGTGTGTCTTTTCTGAGTCACATCATACATTTAAACAGAACACCGATACATATATACCTCTGTTTAATAGGTCTACCACCTTCAGAGGCATAACATGTGTGAAAATACCTCAGTCACAAGACCACGCAATCCTTTCACATGACAGCATGCACTTTCTATTTTAAGCTCACACCTAAATGTATACATCGAACTTCAAGTGTTCCTTTCCAGAGAGTCACACAAAGTGCCTTATCACCAATGCCTCTACCAGCATGTCTTAAACCTCACTTTTCTCTTGCAGCTTGTCTATTCAGCAACTACTCAGTCTTTGTACATTTTGCAACATTTTTCAAACATCAGACTTCTCTAATAATTTGTAGCTATTTTTATTTACTTATTTTCAAACTTGAAAATATCAGTACAAACACTGAACCACTACTGCACATTCCACAACACACCTTACACATGTTTAACTCACCTCTGTGATAGTTTTGCAGAATATTGAATTAGAGAAACTCAGGAAAAATGTTCTTTCTCACACAATAAATGTAGTGCAGCACTCTCAACAAGGTGAAACCAGTAATGGCAAACTTTCCCACTCTTTCTGCACATAAATATATGTAAGTAAAAAATCAAATTTGTTGCTTCATTATTTCGGATTGCGAAGCGTAGTTCTATTGGTTAGTCATAGTAACCCTTTCTAACTGTTTTCTAAAAGTGCCTAAACTGGTTCTGTAATTTTGTGTAGTCGTGACTCCACAGCGATTCTGCAGCTTCATGAAGCTGCAAACCCTTAGGACAGTTCAATAACCTATTTGCAATAATAATACTGTTCTTTTATTACAACACACTTCTTATAAACATACTACTGATTTACAAAACCTAACTTTATCATCTTATCACTTGTATTTAAATCTGCATTTCATAGTTTAATGTGTGAACCTTTACCCACTCTCCTTAATGCCAGTTTCCAAAGTAACAGTTTCTGCAACAGTCAACAGCAGTAGCAGGTCACAAGTTCACCATATTTTTTAAGTTCAGAACAGTAGCTGCCAAATGAAAATAGCAGCAGTGGTTGACTTCTGAAACATGTTATCTATTCTTTTCCTATCTAGTGTACCTTTCAAACAATTTTTATTAACCAATCAGAAACATGCTTTTTCACAAAAGTAAAATGCATCCTATTTTTCAGTGTTGATTATCAGCCAATTAGTTATTGGTTTTCTCAAAAAAAGCATGTTCTCCAACGTTTTAGATATCTCTCATTCTACCAACAAACTACATCAGCTACAGACATCTTTTGATTCCTTCCAGACATCCTTTCAAATTTTTACAGTATGGATCATAGGGCACAGCTATGTTTTCTGGCGCAAAAGTTATGCTGAACACAGAGATATTGACAAAAACCTAGGTTTGTAAAATGTGGATATTAAATGGTTTGCAGAGAGAGGATTAACGTGGAACCAATTGATGACTTTGGTTGAAAGCTTTTTGCATCTCCAACCCCCTGACCTCATGACTGTGCACTGTGGTGGAAATGACCGAGGCACATTTACCGGGGTTGGGCTGGAAATGCTAATGAAGGATACCTATGCACAGATAATGTAGCTTTTGCCTCAAACTATCTTTGTACACTCTAATATATGCCAACGACAGAAATGGAAGTGATCAATTTAATTCTGTCCACAGATTTAGAAAGCTAGGAAGAATGTCAATCAAGCTATTTCTGCTTATCTCACAGATCATAGAATGGGGTCCATCTATAACAGAAATCTACGTTTTGATATGGATGACATTAACAGACGTGATGGAGTCCACTTCACAGATGCATTAAGCATTTTTTTTCTCAACAACCTCAAGCTGTGCATTGGCATTTACATGTAGCTCCAACAAAGTCATAATTAAAACAAGGGCTCTTTTTAGAGCCACCCTATAACCCACAACTCAATTTATTTTTGTAACATACATAGACTTTTTAAATATAACCTGATGCGACCTTTCAGAGGTGATGAGGTGGCAACTCCTATCACAAAAAAAAAAAAAAATAAATAATACCCACTACTTACATTGGCCGATATTGGACCCGAAGAATTCTGCTTTACTTCATAAAAGCAAGAGCAAGTTTCCTCCTGTTGCTTCCATAAAGTGAAGCAGAAGTTTGCTATGGCAGGCCAGGAGCAGTGCTCCCGGGCTGCCATATCAAACTGCAATGTCCCGGGGATAGACCCCACCAGTCATTGTTGGAACCTGCCCTCGAGTTGGTGGTCCACAGGGCCAAGGAAAGCTCTGTAAGAGAGAACATGCAATCCGCCTCCATCAAATTTAAATCCCCAGTGACATTGTGCTCTCAGGGGCTACCATTCTGCACAGATCCTCACATTTTAATTGATTAATGCCCCTGGGAGGGGGTCACAGTGTTCCTACCCTATCCCTTTTCTTCCTTTTTCACCTTTTTTCTTGTGACTCGGTTCAACCAAGTCACAAGATGGCTGCCAAAACTCATCACATATGACATCACATATGACATCACTGATGACATAATCCAGTGACTGTGTGTTTCTGTAAAGTTTAATTTTGTTTTATATATCTGCCAAGCTGTATTGGGGAATGAGTGGGTGTATAAGTGTCTGTATGGAGGATTTAGTAGGTGCGTGACTGACTGTATATGTGAGTGATTAAACGTATCTTACTAAATGCATGGGTTAATGACTAAACTGTGTGAATGTCTGTATGCGTCTGTCTATTGGTGTGTAAGCGGATGCATGGTTTTGTGAATAGGTAGATGAGTGTCTATATATGTTATTGATTGGTTGTCTGCGTATCTGTATGGGTGCCTGAGTGTTTGTGTGGGTGGGATGTGTGTGACTCTGTGCCTAGATGTGTCAGTGGGTGATTCACTGGGTGCATGGTTTCAACACTAGGTCTGTGATGGACTGTAAGGGTGGGTGAATATGTGTATGGTTGTGTTAGTGAGTGAATATATATTTCATTAGTACATGTGTAATTTACTGCATATGTGAATGGCAGTATATATGTATGTTGGAGTACAGAAATGACTATAAGTGAGAATGTGTGATAGTGTGAGTGGCTGTATGGATGAGTGTGTGCTTGTATCATAAGAATGTGCTAGTATTTATATGAGTAATTGAGCTAGTGTGGGTATAACTGTATAGGTGAGTAAATGGCAGTGTGATTAATTATTTGCATGACTGAGTACGTGTGTGAGTACCTCTATGGATGAGTAGCGGTGTGTGAGTGTCTATATAAGTGTATGAGTGCATATGATAGTCCTGTACTGAGTGACCATAAGTAAGAGTGACTGTATGGGTGAGTGAGTGGATGGGTGTGTAGACCTAAGACTCTGTGATGGGGTATGTACTTATTGGTGTTGGATTGTCTATGGTTTTGAGAGTGGCAGTATGTAATTTAGAGTGGGTGTATCAAAGGTTATATTAGATTGTGAGAAGATGCATCAAATTATCACATGGATGACGTCATCAGTGATGTCATGAGTGATTTCACTGACCATGTCATGAGTGATGTAATATGTGACGTCATCAGCAGTGCATTGGGGGGCACGAGTTATAGTTAGCTGAACTAACTATAACGGGGGAATTTCAATGGTTTTGTTTGAGGGAAATGTCCAGCTAACTATAACGCCCCTGAAACCTATGTTTTTTTCAGTGAATTTCAAAGGTTTTTAAATGCTAATTCCTAACTATACCGTGCCCGAAACCTATGGTTTTTTCAGTGAATTTCAAAGGTTTTTTGTATGCTAATTCCTAACTATAACATACCTGAAACCTATGGTTTTTTAAGTGAATTTCAAAGGTTTGTTAAATGCTAATTCCTATCTCTAACCTATGATTTTGAATGATTTTCATGGGATTTCTAAATCTTTACTTTTCAGTGTATCAATTCCTTTTTTAAAGTTTTTTTTTTAATTATTTCTTAAAAAAATTATTAAATATTATTTGTTTTTAAAGATTTAAAAAAAAAAAAAATAATTTTCTTTTACTATATTTATTTTTCAATATTTTTTAAACTATATTTTAATACTTTGTTATTATTTATTTTTGTTCAATTATTTTTGGGATTCGCGCAACCTATGCCCACCTTTCTCGATCCCTGCGCGGAACATAGTCGCCATTTTACGATTGTAGTGTAGGATCCGCGTACAGTGTGCGTTGGGTACGTAGTTTCGTGCACGATTGCTATGCGACCAGTACGCGACTCTAAGCCCATACGCGATACGTACAAAGTACGTTACATGACGCTCGCGCGTGACACTGTTGGTGCGCGAATCCTGCAAAATATTTTAAATGTCAAAAAACATATATATATTTATTTCATGTAAATATTAAGGGAAGACATAATCTAAGCTACTCATAAAATTAATATATTTTTACTTTTAATCATCCTATATTGCTTTTTAATGCAATTTCGCAGATTTGCGCTCGGTGCGTGCTGCCTATGCGCACGGTGCGTGGATCCCATGTAACCTGAAATAAAGAGATTTGATTGTTTCATTAGACTTCCTATTCTAACTATTGAAAGACCCCACCCATGTTAATCATTCTTCTTTGAACTTCTTTGGAGGAACATCTCACACCTCAGAAGAACTTTTTTTGGGAGATATCCACAGCTGCCATTCATTTCAGTTTGAAGAAAATGGCTTCTGGACAGCAGCCACCATCTGATTCAGAACATTCTTCTGATGAACCTTCACACCCTGAATGATACACTTCAGTGGTATGGATTTTTTTTTCCTTTCCTGAAGGACAAACTAAAACCAATGCAACTAAGGTCACGTGCAAAATTTGCCAGAGGGTCCTGTTGAGAGGAGATCCAACCAAGAAGTACTCTTGCGGGATCGCAAGTATGATGAAGCACCTCAGGACTCTCTACCCCGTCAACCTGGCAAGGGAAGAGTGCAGAAGAATGTGTCACAACCCTCCGCCAGCAGTGGCAAGTACATCTGTGGCATTGCCATCTGTCGGTCACCCAGACATACATCCCAAATTTGGACAACTTAAAATTAGTTGCATTAAATGCAACAAACTGCTCTATTATGGTGAGCAGTCCATTGATTTTATCTGCAGAGCGCAGAGAAACCACCAATGTTAAATTTTTGTTTATTTTTTTTCCTAAAGTTCACTATTTTGCTCATCCTGTTCCCTTTTTTTGATTTAAAAAAAAAAAATCACATTGTTGAAAAAATCACAAAAAAATAAAAGAAAAAAGATTAAAAAAAAAGTTCTTGTCAGAACTAACTTCTCTGTTTAAAAAAGAGCTATATTTGTATGTTAGTGTGTGAAAGTTTAGATGAATGCATGTGTAGTGCGTAGTTGACTGAACGAATGCATTAGTAGCGTATGGTGAATGTATAAGTGCAGAACTATGAGGAAGTGCTGCAGCATCACACAGTAACCTCTTTAACTGCAGTGTGCTGTAGTACTTCCGAAGCACAGGGATGCAACAGATGTACATAAATATGTTGCAAATCTATGCTTCTCTCTCCACGGCTGCTTAAACTGCAGCCATGTGGTGACACAGGCACCCTTGCACCATAGTGCAAGGATATCTGTGTCATGTGGTGTTTGTTTTTGTGCAGGAAGACACACCTTCCTGCACAAAAACAATCAGTAAAGGCATTTTTCTCCTTCAATGTATGCTGAGCATTTTAGCATGTATTGAAGGTTAGAAAATGAGGAGAAATGAAAACAATTCTCCTTGTTGTGCTTTGCTACACCAATTGCAGAATGGTACAGCATTCACACACATGTCCAGATTTATTATTTTTGATAAATCTGGAGATGTGAATTACAAAAAGGGAAATTTCTGCTGTTCCTCTATTCAAGAAAAGGAAGAATCAAAAAGAAGGCTGGATCCAACTAAGTGCACCATGTGTCTATGGTTGGCAATCCATTTGTTGGATAATAATGCCCTCACACACCCTTTCAGGTGTCATGCTTCATCATATGGGCCGCTCCTCGTCGTGCTGGCGGTGCAATGCCCAACGGGCTCCCCTAAAAAATCTGGAGATGTGTCTTCTTCTATGAGTATTCTGTGCAATCACGCACAGCAACACTTATAGAACACCCTTTCAACGCAAAGTGGTCTGCATGATGAGGTTGTATTTACTTTGGCTTTAAAAATATTAGGTAGGAATTTGGTAATTCACTAGGCAAACGTTGTTTGAAAACCAACTGGGCATCATTACAAAGTGTCCAGCCTTTGTCACATTTTAGATAGGCAGTGTAATGTCCAGATGTGGTGGAAGGACCATCATGGAAATTTATTGAAATTGCTACAAAAGTCCTTCCTGATATTGATAGTTGTGCTGCTACAAATTGCTTTATTAAAGTATCCAATTTTCTTCCATCAGCTGTACAACGTTGCATCATTAAAATTATGTATTACATATTTTGTTAAGAATAATGTGGATAACATTTCTTATTTACATTGGCTACATTCCATGTTTTGATTTGCACCTTTAACTAATTTATTGAAAGACACTGATTTACAGTCCGGTAATGTTAATTATAGAAATCTTTCAGAGTCTACATTAGTGGTACATGTATACGTGCAATTTTCACAATGATGTTCCCATTTGTAACGAAGGCCAAAAATAATTTCTATTTCTACACCTTCATTTTCAAAAATGGTAAGCATATACATTAAAAATTCCTGTGCATCTTGTTGGATATTTTGCGTAAATTGTGTAGAACCAGAACACACATCCAAAATATTACGAACATCTGAAACAGTTTGTATTTTACTTGTATCTGTTGTCAATTTTTCATAAACAGAATGCAACAAGGAACAAAATCTTTTTTCCCGATTCTGCATAATTTGTTCCTGCAAACCTTCAAAATAAAAAACAACATTGACCACTACATCAGCATAGCAGTTGACGCCTGAACAATTTTCAAACTGATAACCAACAATCTATTCAATAGTGTCCTTTTTCTTTTTACTTGCTATCACAACATTATCTTGTTCTTTTCCCTTCTCTACACCTTCAGTACAGATATTCTAAAACCTTCTTTTTCGACCAACCACACGCTTTTCAAATACAGGATATTGACCTAAATTGGGAGCATACACCCTTCTTAACCTATTATACTCTTTTACACAGTTTGCATCTGCAGTAACCTTTGTCTCATCAAAATCAATCAAAAACAAACCAGATAATGTTCTGACTCGCGACAAAGCCACATATGCCATACTCTCTTTAAATACAGTAGATCCAATGTTCACCAATGCACTGTCTACACTTAATCCTTGAGATTTATGAATAGTCACTGCGTATGCCAGAGAAAATGTAAATTGTTTCCTACGGACATTTACATCTTTAACAAGCAAAAAACGAACTGAACAACGACCAATTTCTTTAACTTCTTCAATCTGATCAAATTTAATTTTTAAAAATTCAATTCCTTCTTTTTTCTGATAATTAACAAAATCCACCACTTTACCCATTGCTCCATTAACTAAACCTTTTTCTACATCCAAATTACGCCTTAAAATTACCCTACAGTTTACACATGCATATAGAGTCTTTTCTAAACCAGCAGTTTTAGATATCTTATTTCTAAAGAGTCCAGTTTTGTTTAAAATGTTCCCGTCAAAATAATAGAGATTCCTTGATGCTCTATTTTATCAATGGCTTCCTTTTTTATAATTTCTTCATTTTCCAGTTTCAATAGTTCTTCGTTGAACATAGAACACTCGCGCAGTGTTGGCATTAAGCAGATCACTGATTTATTTTCTGCAATTTTCATGTACACTTTCTCAGGAACTTTCAATTGGAAACGAATTGGAAAGTAATCGACTCTGCAAAGCTTGTTTGCCATGTTCTGACAGAATTCCAATTCTTATATCTTGAAGAATAAAACCGAAGTCCGAGCGCACAAGTCCGATCCGTACCGGCGTTCCGAATGCACAAGCGTATGCAAAACGTCCTGTACGGAGTGAACTGTGTACGACCCCTACCCCGGGTACACTTGTGCCCGGGGTACGAGTCGTACAGCCCCCCCACCCCAGCCCCATATGTACGCGCCGTACCCCCAGCCCCGTATGTACGCGCCGTACCCCCAGCCCCGTATGTATGCGCCGTACCCCCAGCCCCGTATGTACGCGCCGTACCCCCAGCGCTACAGTACATGGTGCCGGATGAGTCACTAGAGGAGAGCAAGGGGAGTGACAGGGTGTTTGCTGGAAGTGTATGGATACTGACTGGGGAATTGATGGTGTGAAACACAAGTGTGTAGGTGGCTAGACACCTGCATGCATAGTGGATGGGCGTTTGAATCAATCCATGTGCTAAGGCCTGGGTCACTGCATAACTACCTGGGTACTGACTGAATCATTAAAGTACTGCAAGGAGAGTGCCTGGGTGAATCTTTTTAAGTTTTGGGGTTTTGGCGCAGTGAACAGATTAGTACATAGTACTGAATGGGTCACTGGAGGAGTGCAAGTGGAGTGACAGGGTGTTTATTGGAGTTTAAACATACTGACTGGGAAATTGAAGGTCTGAAAGACAATTGTGTAGGTCGTTAGAGGTGTCCATGCATAGTGGATACGAGTTTGAATCACTCCATGTGCTAAGGCCTGCCTCACTCCATTAGTATTTGGATACTAACTGAATATTTACAGTATTGCAAGAAGAGTGCCTGGGTGAATTTATAAGTGTTTGGGTTTTGGCGCAGTAAATGGATTATTACATGGTGCTGAATAAGTCACTGAAAGAGTGTATGGGGAGTGACAGGGTGTTTGCAGGAACTCTATGAATACTGTCTGGGGTATTGAAGGTGTGAAAGACAAATGTGTAGGTGGTTAGAGGACTGCATGCATAGTGGGTAGACGTTTGATGCAGTGCATGTACAAAACCTGGGTTCAGTACATAAGTACCTCAATACTGACTCAATCATTAGAGTACTTCAAAGAGAGTGCCTGGGTACATTTATTACTGGTTGGGTTTTGGCACAGTGAATGTATTAGTACATATTGCTGAATGGGTCACTGAAGAAGTGTGAGGGGAGTGACAAGGTGTTTGCGGGAACTGTATGAATACTAACTGAGGTATTGAAGGTGTGAAAGACAAGTGTGTAGGTGGTTAGAAGACTGCATGCATAGTGCATAGGGGTTTGAAGCAGTCCATGTGCTAAGGCCTGCCTCACTCCATTACTACTTGGATATTAACTGAATGTTTACAGTATTGCAAGGAGAGTGCAAGGGTGAATTTATAAGTGTTTGGGTTTTGGCGCAGTGCATGGATTACTACATGGTGCTGAATGAGTCACTGGAGGAGTGCAAGGGGAGTGACAGGGTGTTTGCTGGAAGTACATGGATACTGACTGGGGAATTCAAGCTGTTAAAGACAAGTGTATAGTAGGTTAGAAGCCTGCATGCATAGTGGATAGACATTTGAAGCAGTCCATGTGGTAATGCATGGTTCACTACATGAGTACCTGGGAACTGACTGAATCATTAGACTACTGCTAGGAGAGTGCCTGGGTGAAACTTTTAAGTTTTCCAGTTTTGGCGCAGTGAATGGATTAGTACATGGTGCTGAATGGGTCACTGGAGGTGTGCAAGATGAGTGACAGGGTGTTTTTTGAAGTATATAGATAGTGACTAGTTAATTGAAGAAGTGAAAGACAAGTATGTAGGTGGTTAGAGACCTGCATGCATAGGTGCACATGCATCAACGTTGTGAAAAGCGATTCCTTAATAGCGAGAAATAAGGAATCGGTATTAAGGAATCGCATTTCAGAATGCATCAACAGATTTGGCAAAAATGAGCAATTCCTTAAAAATCGCTATTATTTACCGAATCCACATTAGCGAGTAGAGCAAACACTGATTAGCAAAAAGCGATTTCGCTATTACCGAAATCGGTAATAGCGAATTCGGTAATACCGAAATCGGTATTAGCGAAATCGGTAATAGCGAAATCGCAAAAATCGGGTCGCTCTGGGAACGGTCTTATGACATCACTACCAGGAAGTACAGCTGCCCCACCCTCATTCACTCGCCTGAGGAGCTTACAGGAGGAGGAACAGGACACAGCCTGAGGCTACTGAATCCTCACTGACAAGACTTCCACCCTACCCTCACCAGGATGGACAAGGATGCACCAGGCAGCGCTGAAACAGCCAGGAAGAGGAAGCGAAAGTTCTCAGACCGGGAACTGGAGCACCTGATCGAGGGGGTGAGCAGCAAACATGATAGGCTGTTTGGAAAGCTGTCTCTCAAGGTGCCAGAGGCAGAAAAAAGACGCATATGGCTGTGCATCAGGGAGAGGGTCAATGCGGTGGGAGTGACGCCCCGCAGCATCGACGAACTAAAGAAGAGGTGGTACGACCTCAGGAAGAGGGCCAAGGAGAGGATCGCAGAAAGGGTCAGGGAGGCAGCTGGCACAGGAGGGGGACCATCCACAGTGCCTGCAAACACTGCCCTGGAGGAGCTAGTCGAGCCAGAGGCGGTCGTGGGAGTCACGCAGATGGACACCTCCGGCGCAGCCACAACTGAACAAGGTAAGAAGCATGCCTGCGCCCATACTCTGCATATCGTATACCCATACCCATCCCCCCAGCTGGATCACAGTGTGCAGGCAGAAGTGCACCACACATCTTCCCTCATATCAGTAGTGCATCATGGGAGTCATAGTCATGTCAGCCCGGTGTGCAAGTATAGTCATAAAAGCAAAAATATTTCCCAACAGCAGTAAAAGCAAAACATAGACTCAAATATTGTAATTAATAGAAGGACATGTATGAAAAATTACAAACTGATGTAGTAATAATCCCACTAACCATGCACTGTTTCACACACAGATGCATCTCCTGGCGATTCAGATGACAGCGGCCACCTCATCATCTCGGAGACACTAGCTGATTCTGATGGCGACACTCCGTAGGAGGGTCAATCCCCACCTCCACCAGCAACCATACCACCACCACCACCACCACCTGCTGCGCCAACTGCAACCAAAATGCGAAGACGCAGAGCACAAGTCCCCCCCATGCAGGTGATAGATGCATGCCCGAGTCCTGCAACACCATCTCCCCAAAGTCCAACAGTTGTCACACCGCCAGCACCACCACCAGCACGTGGCCGAGTCACGCAGCGGCGCAGGTCCCTGCGCAGTACTTTGGATGTAGCCGACCAGGCAAGCTCCCCATATGGTGGCATCGAGGCACAGATGCTGCGTGTCCAGCGCCTGCAGGGGTGACACATGGGGACCATTAGCATACACATGTCGCGCCTTGCAAAGCAAATGTGTACCCTGACCGAGGCAGTGCGGGACATGACCACTGTAGTGGCAGAGAGGAACGGAAAACTGAGTGAGGACCTCCAGGAACTCACCCGTGCCATCAGAGCAGGGCATCACAGTGAGCGACGGAGGCACAGACAGAACTTGCTCCGTTCCACTGCATCAACCACGGCCATCACTAGGCTGTGCAACAGCACTGCTGTATTGTCCCGACGCTCCGTGTCACTGCAGGTGTACCTCGGCCATTATTGTGGTGACGTCGCAAAGGCCCTAGGCCAGGTGACCACTGCAGTGGAACACTTGCAGAGCGGAACTTTCAGTGGCAGCACCTTGGGAGGGGAGGACAGCAGTGAGGATGCCTCAAGTGTCAGCAGCGTATCCGTGGTGGAGACCAGCACCAGGAGGCGCAGTTCGCGCTGCTCCACAGCCACAGGGACAGGCCATGGTGAGGTGGAGGAGACAGGTGATAGGAGGCTGGGCGTTCGTGACAAGCGCCACTAGACATACAGTACGCCATCCCTGACCATGGTGGGGTAACCATGGTCCTCTCCAATTGTACAATTGCACACCCATGACTACAACGGGCATGTTTAGTTCCTCATCAGAAATTATGTTGCGTGATGTATGTCCGCCTCCTTTGGCCCTTAGCTGTGTTAGGAACGTGTGCCTGTCGGTGTTGTGCGGCTGGTTGGTCATCCCGGTAGTCGTCATTCCTGTCCACCTCTATGGGTATCCCCGTTCTGGTTGCGATGTTGTGCTGCATGGCACATACTGCTACAATCCTGCAGCAGGTGTCTGGTTTGTATTGCAAGGCACCACCAGTCTTATGTAAGATTCTGAAGCGACTCTTCAGAATCCCAAAGGTCCTCTCAATTACATTTCTGGTGCTTATGTGCCCCGCGTTGTAGCGTTGCTCCTGTGGTGTTGCTGGGTTGATATAGGGGGTGAGGATATATTCACGCAGGGCGTATGCACTGTCACCTACAAGATGGAAGTAAAGGCTTAGTGACAGTGATGAATATACATGTGTGATGCTCATGTTTTGAAGAGGTATGTGTACGTACCAAGCAGGAGTCCCTCTCCAAATTCAGTGAATAATAAATTCCTAGGCAATCACATAGATATGAATATCACAATAAATGTATTTATACAAAACAAAAAAACAAAATAATCTAATAAGAACCAGTGTACCACTTAATAGTTGTAATTAAACTTTTTTCTTTATTATAAAGAGGAGCTGGTATTTTGTTTAAAAAAAAAAAAAAAAAAAGTTTAGGTAATACACAATTACACATTTAAAAAGAAACACATTTTTTCAAAATGTTTCCTAAGTTGTGAAGATCATACACTGTATAAATTGGATATAGTAATCAGGAAAATGAGTAAAATGCAAGTACAGACAAAACAATACAAATCAACAATTCGTAAAATAAAATAAAATGCGGCAGTGGATCGTCTTCGACACGCATTTCGGCGCACTGGCGCCTTCGTCAGGAAAGCCACACAAATTTCTCATTATTGAGGATTAAACGATAATGTTTTGAAAGGGATTCTATTAAAATTGTGACTATTCACTTATAGTTAGTGTAATTATATGCCGATCATCCTTGGCATATGCGACTTTATAAAAGGAACCGATGAGGCAGCGAAAAAGACCAATAGTGTCTAACTACAATTGGATATGATATGGATTCGTATTTTACTTTTTCTTGGACTGATAAAAAAAGGGTAGTTTCTTCTTCTCTTCAAATTAGGTCTAATTAGGTATAATGATGAAAGACCATCGTGGAGAAAGGACACGCCTCAACGTACTCTTCTGTTCTAAAAAAACGACTTCCCTCTCCAAATTCTCCATTGAGTAGGCACCTGTGGATGCCACTGTGTCTGAATATGTAGGAGTCATGTGTGCTCCCTGGAAATTGTGCCACTAGGTCCGTGATGATGTGCTTGGCATCGCACACGACCTGCACGTTGATGGAGTGGTAGGACTTCCGGTTAAGGAAAATTTACTCATTGGCTGAGGGTGAACAGATGGGGACATGCGTGCAGTCGATGCATCCTATGACATGGGGGAATTGGGCCACCTGGTAGAATGCCTGTTTGGTGTGGTCCAACTGCTGTGGGGTTGTGGGGAAACTGATGTGGGTATGTATCATTGTCAGCATGGCATCAATGAATTTGTGGAAGAATCGTGAAAGTGCGCTTTGTGATACGCCTCCCGCTACGGCGATGACCCCCTGGAAACTTCCAGAGGCCAGTAGGTGCAGGCTGCATTGGTCCGACGTGTCTGGTGCTGCATTAGTGGTTCAAGGTCTGCAATTAGGCGCATGATCATGGCACGATTGAGACGATACTTGTCGTAAACCTCATCCTCATTTTGTCCTAGCAATGTGATGCGCACTCTGAAGACTCTCTCCTGGACCCTTCTCCTGCGCTGTCCTGCTGCATTAATTCACATCCTCCTTGCAAGCACGTAGAGGGCTGCCATTTTGTGCAAGGAAACAGGGTCTCCTGGCTCTATTTGAATGGCTTACTGATTGGTAGCATCTATGGCACAAGTAGTATTTTTTTGGAATAATTTTGTCTTTTAAATGAAACTTTACCTCCAGGTTCTGATTCCCCTTAATCTGCTCATGCTAATTAGCGATTTTTGGGATTTTCGGTATTTGCGATTTTTGATGCATTCATTAGCGATTAGTCTTTTGCGATTGGCACTTGCGGGCGCTATTAGTGATTTCGGTATTTGCGATTTTTGTGTTTTGCGATTCTTTATTTTGACGGGGCTTCTTTTAGCGATTCGTTATTTTTGCGGGGAATTATTAGCAAATTTTGATTTTTTCCCAATTTGTGTTGATGCATTGGGAATCGTTTTTTGCCACTCTCTGACAGGTGATTTTAGCGATTCGTTATATTTGCGATTTTTGGTTGATGCATGTGATAGTGGCTAGGCGTTTGAAACAGTCCATGACCTAAGGCCTGGCTCAGTGTAGGAGTACTTTGGTACTGACTAAATGATTTGAGTTTTTAAGTACTTATATGTATGCAAAGACATAAAGTACCCAAAACCTTCTCTATAAATGGTTCCTAAATGCATACAGACTCTCAGTGTGATTCTACAGAACAAACACTATCCCATACATATTACCAAATCACATTTTCTTTTCCGAAATTGGTACACAGAGTACACACAATCCACATATTGTACTACTGCACATAATTGTAGAACCCTGACTCTTTTACAAATATCTAACCAATGATTGGTTTCTTATTTTACCAAAGTATGAGAATAGGATAGGTTTTTAACCAGTTAAATATCTGCATACACATAAAATACCCAAATCCTTCTCTTACTACAGTTTCTAAATGCACAAAGACTCACAGTGTGATTCTACAAAACAAACAAAATCCCTTGAATTTTACAAAAACACATTTACCATGCTTGAAAAGGTCATTTGAGTGCACACATTCCACGTATTTTACTACTGCTCATTAGTGTATACACCTGACTCATTTTACAAACATATAAACAATAAATGGATTCCTTTTCTACAAAAATATAACAACAGGATAGGTTTTTAAGCAATTATGTGTCTGCAAAAACACGAAACCCCCAAATGCTTATCTCACATTAGTTCCAAAATGCACACAGACTCACAGTGTGATTCTAGACAAACAACACTAATCCCAATGCATCAACCCAAAACGTGAGCAAATAACGAATCGCAAAATAAATATCCGCTAACATACCAAATCGCTAATACCCAAAATGCTAAATTACCGAATCGCTATATACCGAATTTGCAGTTACTGAAACACTAACAGCTCCCGGAAAGTGCCAATAGCAAATAACGAATCGCACCCCAATGCAACAAAACTCCCTAATAACGAAAATCCCAAAAATCGCTATTTTGCAAGAGCTAAATAAGGGGAATCAAAACCTGGAGGTAAAGTTAAAAAAAAAAAAAAAGTTAAAAAAAAAATAATTCTACATGTGCAAATGATTGAGGCAATCACTAAACCCTTAAATGTTGCCCAGGAGACCCTGTTGGCTCCCACAAAATGGCTGCCCTCTACGTGCTTGCAAGGAGGATGCGGATCAATGCAGCAGGACAGCGCAGGAGAAGGGTCCAGGAGCGGGTTTTCAGACAGCGCATAACCCTGCTCGGGCAGAATGAGGACGAGGTGTACCAGAAGTATCGCCTCAATCGTGCCATGATCATGCGCCTGATTGCAGACCTGGAACCAGTACTGCAGCACCAGACACACCGGACAAATGCAATCCCTGCGCACGTTCAGGTCCTATGCAGCCTGCACCTACTGGCCTCAGGGAGTTTCCAGGGGGTAATTGCGGTGGCCAGAGGTGTTTCTCAAAGCGCACTGTCACGCTTCTTCAAGAAATTCCTCGATGCCATGCTGACAATGCTCCACACACACATCAGCTTCCCCACAACCCCACAGCAGTTGGACCGCACCAAACAGGCTTTCTACCAGGTGGCACAATTCCCACATGTGATTGGATGCATCGACTGCACGCACATCCCCATATGTCCTCCCGCAGCAAATGAGTACATTTTCCGGAACCGCAAGTCATACCACTCGATCAACGTGCAGGTCGTGTGCGATGCCAATAACATCATAACGGACCTAGTGGCACAATTCCCAGGGAGCACACACGACTCGTACATCTTCCGCCACAGTGGAATGCACAGGCGACTAATCAACGGAGAATTTGGAGAGGGACTCCTGCTAGGTACGTAGAAATACGCTTCCCCACACCAACACCACACATGTATGTACATCACCAATGCTAAGTCTATGCTTCTATCTTCTAGGTGACAGTGCTTACGCCCTGCGTGAATACATACTCACCCCATACTTAAATCCAGCAACCCCGCAGGAACATCGCTACAACGCTGCACACATCAGCACTAGGAATGTGATAGAGAGGACATTTGGGATTCTCAAGGGCCGCTTCAGAATCCTCCACAAGACTGGCGGCGCCATGCTATACCAACCTGAAACATGCTGCCGGATAATTGCTGTATGTGCAATGCTGCACAACATTGCCACCGGAAGGGGGATACCCATAGAGGTGGACAGGGATGCGGAGCACCGGGATGACCAACCACCCGCCCAACAACGACAGGCACACATCCCAAACACAGCAGAGGGCCATAGGAGGCGGACATACATAATGCAAAATCATTTTTGAAAGATTGGAAAATGAGACATTACAAGTTAGTTTGGGGTGCAACTGTTTAATGCACAGTAGCACAGAGGATTGTGCAACAAAACTAGCATTGTAAATCATGCTCCATTTGCATTAATGTAAATTAAAGGTGCCTTAAAGTCACGCATGTGCATACACAGTATTTGGATGGCCATGGTTGCCCCACCATGGTCCTGCATGCATGTCCAACTGTCTAGTGGCGCTTCCCACGTACCCCAAGCCTCCGCTCAGGTGTATCCAATGCCTCACCACGGCCTGTCCCCGTGGAGGCACGCGAACTGCGGCGCCTGGTGCTGGCCTGTGCCAGTGACACGCTGCTGACACTGGAGGCAGCCTCACTTGTGTCATCCCCTCCCAATGCAGCAGCACTGCATGTGCTGCTCTGTAGGTGTTCCATTGCAGTGGTGATGTGTCCTAGTGACTTAGCGACATCCCCGCAGAAGTGCCCAAGGTCCACCTGCAGGGAGACTGAGCGGCGTGCCAACACTGCGGTGCTGTTGCTGTGCCATGTTATGGCCTTGGTAGCGGCGGCGGAACGCAACAATTGCTGCCGGTGCCTCCTCTTATGGCACTCATGGCCCTCCCTCATGGCACGGGTGAGCTCATGTACCTCCTCCCTGAGTTGCGCATTGCCCTCTGCAACCGCAGTGGTCATGTCCCTGACCGCCGTGCTCATGTCCGTGACTGCTGCAGTCATGGCGCGCATCTCCCTGGCAAGGCGCACGATATTGCAGCTAATTCTAGCCAAATGTCGTCCCTGCAGGTGCTGTGTACGCAGCATCCTCTCCTCAATTGCAGAGGTTGTTGGGACATCCTGTTCGGCTGAGGAGACGGAACTGCGACGAGCCCTGTGTGTTTTGCGCCTCCAGGTGGTGCATCAGGTGGTGTGTATGTGTGCTGCCTGGGTGCCAATAGCCAGGAGGGTGTTTCCATCTCCTGCAAGGGCGCAACTTGGGACCTGCGCCTCTGCGCTATTGTGGCTGTAGTAGCTGCAGCCTCTTTGGCTGGTGCCGTAGCTTGTGGCGCTGGTGCTGGTGCCGTTGCTTGTGGCGCTGATGCTGGTGGCGTTGCTGGTGGTGCTGGTGGAGCTGGTACTGTTGGTGTGGCAGGTGTTGGCGATGCATGCGCGTCCTGCGCTGTCTCCTGGTCTGACTCTACGGGTGTTTCCGAGATGATCAGCTGGCCGCTGTCGTCCGAATCCCCAGGTGATGCATCTGTGTGTGAAACAGTGCATGGTTAGTGGGATAATTACAACTACATAGTGTTGTACACATTAATGTCCCTCTGTGGTCCACTAAATGAACAGTCTCCATCCATGTTCAACTGCTGTGGTGTATGGTCATTGGATTTACGCCTGTACATGCACACTGGGCTGACTAGACTACAACTCCCAGGATGCACTAGTGTCATGTGTAAAGCTGTCTGTGCCAGCGCTGCAGACACACTGAGATCGGGCTGGGGGCGTGGAAATGGATTTACGCTACGCTGGGTATGGGCACAGGCATGCATCTTACCTTGGGCAAATGTGGCTGCGCCGGACGTGTCCATCTGGGTCACCCCCACGATGGCTTCCCGCTCAATCGTCCCTTCCACAAGGTCCTCCAGGGCTGTGTTGGATGGTGCTGTAGATGGTCTGCCTCCAGTCCTGCTCGATTCCCGGAGCCTCTCCGCAATCCTCTCTTTGGCACGCTTCCGCAGGTCGTACCACCTTTTTTTGAGGTCGTCGATGCTGCGGGTGGTGACGCCAACTGCATTCACCCTCTCACGGATGCGCAGCCACATGCGCCGCTTCTCCTGCTCAGGCACCTTGAGGGACAGCTTGCCAAAGAGGCGATCGTGTTTGCTGGTGACTCCCTCGAATAGGTACTCCAGCTCCCTGTCCGAAAACTTTCGCTTTCGCTTGCGTGCCGACTCAGCGCTGGATGGCACTTCCTGCGCCATGATGTGTGTTTCCTTGGATTTGCTGAGTCGGTGTGGCCTCACTCTGCACAGGCAGTCCTCCTTTCCAGCTCCTGTCTGCTCCTCTGTCGAGGCTATGTGGGTGGGGCTGCAGTATTTCCTGGTTGGTGATGTCATCTGCACGTTCCCGGTGCGACGCGGCAAATTGCGATTTCGCTATTACCGATTCGGTAATAGCTAACTCGGTATTACCGAACTCACTATTAGCTAATTCGGTATTACCGAACTCGCAATTTGCTAATGGGAGTTTGCATGCCCCGCTATTGAGAAATTGGTAAATTTAGCGATTTTTAAGGAATCGCTAAATTTTACCGAATCTGTTGATGCATGCCATTTACCGATTCCTTAATGGCGATTCCTTATTTTTCGCTATTAAGGAATCGGTATTCCTTTGGTTGATGCATATGCCCCACTATTCCTTCTATTTTACCAAAACACATTCACTAGTGTGGAAGGGCTGAAGTGACTGGAGAGATTGTACATATTTCCATACTGCACACTACTATGAAAGCCTGACTCATTTTGTGAATGCATAAGCAATGACTAGCTTCTAATACTACTAAAAGTTGACAACATGACAGGTTTTTAAGCTGTTCTCTATCAGCAAATATATGATGTAACCAAATGCTTCTCTCACAATGGTTGACCAAATACACACAGACTCACAGTGTGATTCTAGACAAGCAACACTATCCCTTGGACTTTACCAAAACACATTCACTACTCTGGAAGGAGTAAGGGGACTACACTCAATCTACATATTTCACTGCTGCACTTTAGTGCCAAAGCCTGACTCATTTTATCAATGCATAAACAAAGACTGGCTTCTATTGCTACTAAAACCTGACATCATGACAGGTTTTAAAACAGTTATCTGTCAGCAAATACACAATGTTACCAAATGCTTCTCTCACAATGGTTACCCAAATGCAGACAGACTCACAGTGTGATTCTAGACAAGCAACACTATCCCCTGTACTTTACCAAAACACATTCACTACTCAGGAAGAAGTAAAGTAACTGGACACATTCTACATATTTTAGTACTGCACTTTAGTGTCAAAGTTTGACTCTTTTTCCGAATACATAAGCAATGACTGTCTTCTAATTCTACCAAAACTTGAGAACAGGAAAGGTTTTTAAGCAGTTATGTGTATGCAAACATATAAAGTACCCAAATGCTTTTCTCACAGCAGTTCTCAAATGCACACACACTCACAGTGTGATTCTAGACAAGCACCACTATCCCTAGAAGTTTACCAAAACTCATTCACTACAGTGGAAGTGGTAAGGGAACTGCACACAATCTACATATTTCAGGACTGCACCTTTGTTTCAAAGCCTGACTCATTTAATCAAAGCATAAGCAAAGACTTGCTTCTAATGCTACTAAAACTTGACAACATGACATGTTTTAAAACAGTTATCTGTCAGCAAATACACAATGTTACCAAACACTTCTCTCACAGTGGTTCCCAAATACACACAGACTCACAGTGTGATTCTAGACAAACAACACAATCCCAAGCAGCTTGCCAAAATTCACTCACTACTGTGGAAGTGGTAAAGGAACTGCACACAATGTACATATTTCAGGACTGCACTTTTGTGTCAAACCCTAACTCATTTAATCAACGCATAAGCAAAGAATAGCTTCTAAAGCTACTAAAACTTGACAACATGACCGATTTTAAAACAGTTATCTGTCATCAAATACAATATCTTACCAAATGCTTCTCTCACAATCCTTACCCAAAAGGCACACAGACTCACAGTGTGATTTTAGGCAAGCAACACTATCCTAGGAGTTTACCAAAACTCATTCACTAGTCTAGAAGAGGTAAGGTGACTGCACACATTCTACATATTTCAATACTTCACACTACTGTGAAAGCCTGACTCATTTTGCATAAGCAATGACTGGCCTCTAATGCTACTCAAACTTAACAAAACAGGTTTTAAAGCAGTTATCTGCCAGCAAATACATGATATTACTAAATGCTTTCTCACAATAGTTGCCCAAATGCACATAGACAATTGTAGACAACCAATTATCCCTTGTAAAAAATACATTTACTAGTCTACAAGATGTAAGGTGACTGCACACATTGAAGAAAATGTTCTACTACACATTAGTACTAAAATGTTTTTCTCAAAATGATTCCTAAATGCACACAGACTCACTGTGTGATTCTAGACAAACAACACTATCCCTTGCACTGTACCAAAACACATTTCTTAATCTAGAAGGTGTACTACATTTTAGTGTAGAAATATGACTCATTTTGCAAATACATAAACAATGACTGGTTTCTTATTCTACCAAAACATAAAAACAGCACAGTCATCTGTCTGCAAACACATGAAAAACACAAATGCGTATCACAGAATGGTTTGTACATGCACAAACACTGTCAATAAGATTGTAGACAAAAAAAAGCACTCCCTGCAATTTAGCAGGCGAAATACATTAGTCTGATTAAAATCAAAATAGACCACATACATCCCCTTACAATTAAATAACTCACCTTTCAAGTTGTTTTGTAGATTAAGAAGTATGTCACTCACACACCAGATTTTCTTATACAGATTCCATGTACTATGCACCTGTCAGCAAAACCAAAGAATGGCAAAGTTTCCCTCTCATTGTGCACACATATACATGTAAACATTAAATCACATTCCTTCCCACAATAATTCAAAAGCTAACACACATTTTTATTGCTTAAACATTTCAACCCTTTCCAAATGACATAAATTTGAACCCTACCCCCAATCTGCCATCTGCCCGTTACCATAGAAACAGGTCATGGAACTCTTAACTGCGCACACAGGTCACATGTTCAGCACACAATGTTGCTAATCAAAACAGCAAGTGTGCTTGACTTTTCAACATATCAGCTTATCATATATAATGTTCCTTTCAATCAGTTTTCGTTAACCAATAAGAATCATGTGTTTAAAACACAGAAACATGCACCCTAGTTTTCAGTGTAGAAGGTTGTCAAACAACCAATAATTTCTTTTCTTTTTTCAAAACTGCATCTTATCCACCATTTTAGAAAAATCTTAATTTTCAAACTGCCATTTCATTTACAGAGACCATCTGAGTGCATCCAGACCTCCCTTCAAGATGCTTCGAGTGTGGATTGTGGGACACAGCTTGATTTTCTGGAGCCAAAGGTATGCAGAAAACAAAGGCATTCACAAAGACCTAGGTTTGCCAAATGTAGACATTAAATGGATTGGACAGGAAGGGCTAAGGGGGCACCAATTGATGCCATTGGTAAAATCCTTTATGCATCTCCAACACCCTGACCTCATAATAGTGCACTGTGGTGGCAATGACTTAGGCACTTTGACTGGGCTAGGTCTGGAAATGCTTATGAAAGACACCTTTGCAGAATTGATTTCACTTTTTCCCAAAACTGCCTTTGTGTATTCTAACATATACAAAAGGCAGAAATGGAACTGGTCCAATCAGTTTTGTCCACAGATTGAGAAAGCTAGGAAACATGTGAATAAATCTGTTTCTGCTTTTCTCCGAGACTATAGAATGGGGTCCATTTACAATAACAATCTGCGTTTTCATATGCAAAAGATGCATAGGAGAGATGGAGTACACTTTACTCATGAAGGAAAGAGAGTCTTCCTCAACAACTTTAGAATCTTATTTACTTATAAGTACCAAAAACTCTCAATGAACACAACAGCTCTTTTTAGAGCCACTCAAGCACGAAACACATAAGCTTGATATTTTTATTTTGCTTGGAGTCGCGCACCCAACGCGTTAGGAACCGCGCACCCTACGTGAGAGTAATCGTGCACCCAACGCGATAGGAGTCGTGCACCCAATGCGTGCTCACCAGGGGGCGCTCTGAGAGCCGCGCTGGATGCGTGACTCCTAATTTTACCGTAAAAAAAAACCAGCCCCTATCACTAATTTTTATTATCCACGGGGACCCCATCCCCTGGGGCTTATAAAAAACGTTGGTGACCGTGGTGGGAGTCCCAACGCCCCCACGGTCCCAGCCGGCTCCCCGCGTCCTTCAGGACCCGGCATTGCTTTTCCACATGGGGAGCTGCTGACATGCATCTCCCCATTTGGAAAAGCAATATGGTTTGGATTTTGAAAGAGAGAGCAGGTTTCCCTGGTCTCTCTTTCAAAATCCAAACAAAGTTTGCTATGGGAGGGTGGGAGACTCCCGCCCTCTCATAGCAAACAACAGTGTCATGGGGGTGGGCACCCCAGGACACTGTAGGAGCCCGCCCTGGGGGGTGGTGGTCCCCAGGGCCCTTGAGGGCTCCAGGAAGGATGCCACGCAGCCCCCCTCTCTCAATAAATACAGCCCTGGGGGGTGGTGGTCCCTGGGGCTTGGGGGGCCGTTCAGCCCCCCACCCTATTTATTTTCTAGCTCCGGGTGGTAGCGGTCCCCGGGGCTGGAGGGCCCCCCTGGGTACCCCATTAATTTTTTACGCATTTTGCCCCTGGGATTTGGCCCCCTGGGGGCTAATTATTAAGGAAACGCGTTTTTTACGGCCAGATCCGCGCACCCTGCGCGCATTTTGCCATTAAAAAAAAAAAAGGGGGCCCATGGAAGTCCTTCTGGGACCCCCTAAGCAACTCTAGAGGGTCAGAGTATTTCTACTCTGCCCCCTTTATATCTTTGACACACTTATTTCCCTTACTTCTTCAGCCTCGCTTATACCGAGGCACAAAATGGCTGCCAACAGTTCCTGGTTTTGAATGTTCACAGACACTTGACAGCCAATTAGCATTCAGCGCGTGATCAGGAGGGTGCGCGCACGGTGCGCTTAGGGTGCGCATAGGGTGTGCGGATCCTCCGAGGCCATAGATATATATGTACTTTTAACTCTAATTTTCTCAGGAACTACTGAACGGATTTACACCATTTAAGCAAAAGGCACGAGTCTGAACTGAGTACTACCTTTTTGCCAAATTTGGTGTCATTTCATTCAGCAGTTCAGGCTGTAACTGCGGCTAATGGTCCTATGGGAAAATGCATGGGGAAAACGCTTTTTGGGACCCTCCTTTTTTCTCGGTCCCCACTTTACTAATCACCCCGAAACTTTCAGGATAGGAGCGGACCGGAGCTGGCCAAAGGTTTGGAAAATTTTGCGAAGATTCGTCAACCGGCACCAGACTTATCGGGAATAGAATGTTGCAGATTTCCTATGGAAAATAGGTCCTAACTATAACTATCTACTGGCGACCGCCAGTAGGTAGTATATATATATATATATATATATATATATATATATATATATATATATAAAATGTTAGAACTCCCACAACCTCCGGATCGGCGAAGAAGGAGAGACAGACCACAGGACTCTTCAGGCAAGATGTTTATTCGACCATTTCACTCAGCATAACATGACGCGTTTCGGGCTCGAGAGCCCTTGTTCACATGCGGGGAACAGTTACACTGAATGATTTTTAAGCGCTGCAAGGGGGACACCCGCTTCTTGATCACATGATACTAGACCAAGAAAACAGACTTCGTGTAATACACTGAAAAACATCTTAATCACATAGCACAATGGTTATCAAAAAAAAAAAACACAATTATAAAATAATAATTGTTTGTTGTTTCAAGTGCTATAAAATGTGAGAATATATTATTAGCAAACTGCATATGGATAATATATAAGAGACCAAGCTTGTTGTGTAAATACATTGGTATAACCGGATAAATCCTTGATAAACAACCAAACAACAAGCAAGGTAAAACAATGCCAGACAGATGAATATTCTGTATGATAGCAAACAAATATGGAAACAGAAATCTGTACAAGTGCAAAAGGGTGCATATCAGCATTTTCAATGATTGTGCAAAACTGTGCAAAAAGTGCTAAATATTAGACAATATGTGCAAATGTAGCATAACAGTAAGATTTAGAAGGAGAATGAATAAATATTGGTAACAATAATAAATATTTTAGTTCCTAATAATTATTGTTAAAATCATATAAAATTAATTTCTATAATTCCGTCATCTTACTGGAAAGTGCTGATAAGTCATAAATAAATGTAGATCTTGTATGAAACAAAAGAGGTATGGGGAAAAATACATATAAGATGTGCGAGTTACACAGAATGACTCAACTACTAAAGTGCTAGGTGCAAGAAAAAGCCCCTCAATAGGATATGTAATGCAAGGAGTGAATATATAAATAGATAAATATATATACACACTAAAAGAACTTTCATGAATGAGATAGACCGGTACAAAAATATTACAAAAATATATATATTCACAAATATATATTCAAATGATATGATCTCAAATCAACCGCAAAGGGCATGAAGATGTAGGAGGAAAACATCGATAAGCAGGAAAACAATGAACGGACAAGGGCAACCCTAGATAAAGTTGTGCATGTCCTCAGTGTTACTGAGACCAGTAGGCCATTTACTATCAAACTCAAGGATCTTACGAGTTTCCAACTGCCTTAATAGGAGTTCCCTATTGCCACCCCGTCGGGGTTTAGGAACAGAAGCGATCACAAAGTATTTCAGACAGTTGACATCATTGTTGTGAGTTAGTCTGAAATGGCGTGCCACCGGCAGGATCAATATGTAAGATGGCTCTGAGGTGCTGCAGAATCCTGACATGCACCTGCAGCTTCGTACTACCGATGTAGTTAAAGCCGCAAGTGCATGTCAGGACATACACAGCATAGTCAGTTCTACAGGTGAAACTCCCTGTAATAGCTACTTCTTTGGTGCTAAAGGGGGTGAGGTAATGAGTTTTATTGACACCAAACTCACATGCCCTGCAAGACGAGCATTTACGAAAACCAGGAGCAGATTTTAACCACATAGCTTTCTGTCTGATTTCAGGGCTGCTTTTATCCAGCATGCATTTGGCTCTTCTAAAGGTGACCATGGGAGTGGCCGGTACTCTAGTACGGAGTATGGCATCAGTAAGAACAATAGGCCAGTGCTTTTTGACTATAGATCTTATTTTCCTTTCTTCTCTACTGAAAGTAGTAATCAATCTAAGTCCTGATTCTTTAGCTGGTAGATAGTGAGCAGCTAATTCGGTTGATGGAGCTGGACACTGGATAGATTTAAATAAACTCAATCTGGGTCGAGCATTGGCTTTAGCCATTGCATTGTCAAGAATAGTGTTGGAATAACCCCTCGCCTTCAGTCTGGTAATAGTATTCCTCACACAAGTATCAGAATCAGATTCAAGACTACAGATTCTTTTAAGTCTTAAAATTTCTCCGTAAGGAATGCTGGCGATAAGGTGTTTGGAATGTGCACTTTTAGCATGGAGAGTAACGTTACCAGCGGTGGGTTTCCTGAATAGGGTAGTTTCAATTTGATTGTTTAGGATGTAGACTCTGACATCTAAAAACTCAATGCTGGCTTTGTTAATGTGGGATGTAAAATGAAGATTCATAGAGTTATTGTTAATCGCTTCTATGAAATTCAAAGCTTCTCTTTCTTCACCCTGCCACAAAATAAAGATGTCATCTATGTATCTTAAGTAACAAGCCACATGATTGTTGAAATAAGCCCTGTGTGTTAATTTCAGAATGTAATGTAATGTAATGTAATGTAAAATCCACTTCTATAGCGCTGCTATCACTCCAGGGAGTATCTTGGCGCTCACCCAACTCAGGTGTACGAGATGGGGGGGAAGAGGTAGACAACATTTCACACAGGACACTGCATCTTTAAACCATTGCTATGCAAGCTGAATCGGACATAGAGTATACCCAGGTTTTTAGTGCTTTCCTATATTGGGTTTCATCCGACATGGAACGTAAGAAAAAGGGGAGCTTGTTCCAGGCCTTGGCACCCAACACAAAAAGAGATTTACCACCCTTTGTTGTCAGTCTGAATTTGGGGATAACCAACAGATTCTGACCCACAGACCTTAGACAGCGTACTGGATTGTATCGTCTAAAACCCTGGCTTAGGTATTTAGGGCCTTGATGGTGAAAAGCCATAAAGGTGATCAAGAGGACCTTAAAAAGGATCCTCTTTGCAATTGGAAGCCAGTGTAGAGCGTCCATTGCCGCAGAAGCTGATGATCTGCGTGGCCAGCCTAATACTAGGCGGGCTGCTGCATGTTGGACCATTTGAAGTCTGTGGAGTACCAATCTATTGGTTCCAGCATATAGACTATTACAGTAGTCCAGCCTGGAAGTAATCAAGGCTACAGCAACAGTTTTCCTGGCTGACAATGGTAAAAGATCGAAGAACTTTCTCAAGGTTTTGGTGATATGAAAACACGTGCCAGCTACTGCAACAGCTTGTTGTTTAAAGGACAACTGATTGTCAAACGTAATGCCTAGGTTCCGGACTGATGTGATGGTATTAGGGGGAGTTTCCTCCTCATCAGGCCAGCATATCCTATCGGGGAAAACAGATTTTCTTTCCCAACTGGTAAAATTTCCGTTTTACCCGCATTACATTTAAGGTGGTTATTTGTCATCCATTTAAATGTTGCAGCTAGGCACCCTTTGAGATTTTTTTCGGCGCCAACCTGCTCCCTGTCTAGTACTAGAATAAGCTGGGTGTCATCAGCATACGAGATGGTACTGATCTGAAAGGAAGCAATCAAATCTATCAGGGGAGCCAAATACAGATTAAAAAGTATAGGACTTAAGCTCGAACCCTGGGGAACTCCGGAGCTAAGGGCCTTTGCTTCAGATTGGTACTGGCCCAATACTGTGATTTGGTATCTGTCCCTGTGAAAGTTTCTCAGCCAGGTCAGGGCTGTCCCATCTACCCCTGCGGCAGCTAGACGGTCCACTAGGATGTTATGTGAGACCGTATCAAAGGCTGCCGACAGGTCAAGTAGAATTAGGACAGCCTTTTTTCCTTGGTCGATGGCCATACGGAGAGTCTCAGTTGTAAACAGTAGGAAAGACTCGGTAGAGTGTTTTGACCGAAAACCTGACTGATTCTGATGAAAAGTGTCGTTTGCTTCCAGAAAACTCGTGAGTTGAGTGTTCACGAATTTTTCAGTCAGGTTTCAGGTTTCAAAGTCTTTATTTCGATTATTAGCAATCATAAAAGACATATTAAAAAAAAGAAAATATAACTGGTTCATTTAAAATATCCAAAGGGAATCAATAAACATAATTATTATTTAGACACTCACAAAAATACATAAGTGCACACAAAGAACATTTCTTAACAAGTGAATAAAACAGGATTGAACAAAAAAAAAAAAAAAAAAAATATTTAAAAAGTTAGGATTACAGTTCTAGATTGCGAACAATGAATGCAGTTAATAAGACATAGTCGTAGGGTCGTAGGGTGGTTTAGCAGGTGTATACTTAAACTAAACAGATTATGGCAAATAGCAGAACAACTTTTGCACTTAGCGCTAAGACGAGCGCTTTTTTAACCTAAGGAGCCAAGCCCAGCCCAAGTACTTTGCCAAGGCTACCACAAAAACCTCTGAGGTGTTAGTCCTGAGCACCTGTATAGCTTCCATTACTGTTTTATATGGTAAATTTTGGAACAGAGGTTTTAACCATTTTTTCCGAGGTGCTCCATACCTAGGACAGGCAAAAAGGAAGTGACCTTCTGACTCAATATGACCTAAGCAGCACATACAATAAGGTGATATCCCTGTGGACCATTTGTTCAGAAAGATGTTTAATGGCAAAGCGCCCACTCTAAACTGATGGTACAATTTCTTATCTAGCGGTCGGGAAATAACATCCCAGTATGGCTCTCTCAATAGGTCAATTTTGAATGTTAGAAACCTGCCGGTGAGGTCATTTTTATTGGACAGCATCACTCTTTTTAGGCGGGTAGTGGCCCAATATAGAGATTTGAATTCATCTTTAGGTGGAAAGGGATTAGATTGTGGGGATGACCAAAGATGTTCCAAGCCCATGTCTATCAGAATTGTTTTTACAGCAATGAGCCATGGTATTTTCCCTGAACCCCTGATGGACCTAACTTCTGACAATTCCTTTGCAAAAAGGAATAAGTCTGGGGATGTCCATATTCGTCTCCACATTGCCACTAACCTAAATCTTGCCATTTCATTTATGGGGGCGGTGCCGAGATCTAAGCAGAGAGGGAGCGAGGGTGTAGACTGTGGAAGACCCACTAGATTTCGGAGGAATCTACATTGAGTTTTATACAGATTAGACAAGTCCATATGACCCCATAGATCTGCGCCATATAAGATGGCTGTAGAAATTTTAACATCATAGATCTTAAGGGCCGGCAGGACCCGTCTAGTGATTGATTCCTTCTGCTCTTTAACGAAACAGCCAGTAAGCCTGGCAAGTTTGAGTTGTTGCATATTGATCTGATCCTTCCATCTCAGACGACTATCAAGGGTGACCCCTAGATAGGTCATGGTATCAACCTGTTCAAGGTTTACTCCATTCATCTTCACTGAACTTCGGACTGGGTGGTTTTTTGTAAAGACCATAAATTTTGTTTTCCCCACGTTGACTACCAGGTTGTTGATGGCACAAAACTCCTCAAAGCGGTCCAAAGCCCGCTGTAGTCCGCTGCGTGTTTTAGAGAGGATTAGAGTGTCATCTGCAAACATGAGTAGCGGGAACCTCATCCCTGCCAACATTGGGGCATCAGTGGTAGTATCCAAGAAAAATTTAACAACTTGGTTGATAAAAAGAAGAAACAGGGTAGGGGCCAGGACACACCCTTGGCGGACGCCTCGGGTTACGGGGAAAGTTTCTGTGACTTGTCCCTGACCCCCCACCTCACCCTCGCAAAGTTGTCCTCGTGGAGTCTTATAATAAGGTCCAATAATTCGGGTGGGCATCCCAAGGTTACCAGTACACCCCACAACCTGTCCCTGGGCACCAGATCGAAGGCGGACTTCAGATCAATGAATGCAGCATAGATGTTACCACCACCTAGCCAAACCTCCTTCCAATAGATCAGGCAGAATCTAAAAACCTGATCTATGGTGCTCATTCCCGATCTGAAGCCCACCTGCATGGGGGACAGGATGTTCTCCATTTCTATCCAACCCAGGACCCTTCCCAAAACCATACGCGCCACTATCTTTTGGATCGAGTCGATTAAACTGATAGGGCGGTAGTTTGCTGGAATAGATTTATCACCCTTTTTATAGACTGGAACTATTTCTGCCCCTTTCCAGGATTTCGGGACTGTAGCTCCAAGTACCAGAGTATTAGCTATTCTAGTGATATACGGGAGCCACAAAGTGGGATTAGATTTAAAAAGATCCGCCGGGATTAGGTCCATACCTGGGGCTTTGCCTCGGAGAGTAAGTGCCAATGCCAACTCAACCTCAGCAACCGTAAAAATGAGTTTCCCGCTTTCTGGGGTCTGCGTGAATGGATTGCCTGAGGGATTTGAAGTATCATCGTCCCCTGCTCTAAATTGGGCCGAGTAAAATGATACCCAATCCTCGAGTGGCACATTATTTCCGGGTGTGGAAGAGTCAATGTTTTTGCCCCATTTAACCAACTCCCAAAACCTTTTCTGGTTATTAGAGGATGATGCCTCTAAAAGATCTGACCAGAACTCATCCTCCCACTCCCTTTTGGCTTTGCTAAGGGTTTTTTTGTAATGGAGTCTAGCAGTTCTCACTTTGACCATGTCCCGAAATTTAATGGCAGACATGAGAGCTGTATGTGCCTCTCTACAGTCCTTGTTATACCATTTTTGGGGCAAGGGATTAGTTTTAGTAACAACTTTCCTATATGGTTTGGATAGCATTGATTTTAAGCTGTCAAAGCACTTAATATGAACACCCATCACACTATTTGCAGCTCCAATCTCCACCCCCGACATATCTATTTGCAACATTTCATTGAGTGCATTTCCTACTACAGCATTAATATTATTTAATAAGCATTCATCTTCTATAACCTGTGACCACTTCAATCTCTTCCTATCATTAGTAAGTAGGACATCCCCTGTATAAGTTGCAGATGGTTCCTCCCTTCTACTTAAATCCGGTGTCTTCATCGATAGGGACAGTGGGTTATGATCGCTTTCCGGGCGCTCTAAAACTACCATATCAATTAAGAGAGCCCAATGCTCCATGTCCAGTAAAATATAATCAATGCAGCTTTGCCTATGGCCATTATCAAAAGTGCTTTTTCCCTTCGCATCAGAGGCAGAGCGGCCATTACATGCCCTAAACCCATTTTGTAAGCAAAAGGCCGTCCAAGACACTGCAGCCTCTGTAGCTTTAGCCATCTTCTCCACTTGTAAGTCTGGAATACCCCAAGCAGAATCATCTGCCATAGTCCATGTGTCTCCCATATCTAGCACAGGTTCTATAGTACAATTTAGGTCCCCAGCAATGATGGTAGTAATACCTCAGACCATTTTCGTTATCATGTGATCAACAAGGTTCAACAGGGGTGGGCATCGACCGCCAGAAAGGCCTCTAACATAGATGTTAATGATATTCATAGCTTGCTTGTTCCCTTTGTTCAAAACAATGGATAACAGATCCTGATTCTCCACTGGGAACTCTGTTGGATAAAAGCCCAGGGAATGTTTCACCCAGATTAACAGGCCACCTGCGGCCCGCCCTTTACCTCCTTTAATTGCGGGTTTGAAAAAGTTAGAATAGCCCAGCTTATGGACAGGTTCCGTTGCCCATGTTTCCTGCAGCAGGATAATATCGTAGTTGTCCATAAAACTTGACCAATCCGCAGACACAAGGCGTGCCTTAATACCCGCTATATTCCAGGACAAAATTTTTAGATGGTCATTCAAATTGCCTGGCAACATATAGTGTAAGTGCTGTACGGATCCATGAGCAGCCCCTGTACTATCATTATCCACTAGATGCTCAACACAGTCTACCGGGGCAATGATTTTCTCCTCGATCTGGGACCCCTGGATAACTACGTGTGGTCTAGGGCTGTTTGGCAGATATGTTCGGCCTCCCTCCCCGTCAACTAGATTGGTCGGTAGAATTAGGCATACCACATTATAATCACTGGGGACTTGGGCTATCACACTACCAGTCGGAGACTCGCTAAAGGGTTTGTTAAGTCAATCTATAGCTTCCAAGTCAGAAAGGGGGCCAAAATGATTAAAGAGAAAGGGGCGCTGGCAGTCAATCGGGGTCAATGCCATGGGATGTCTTGCAGCAGGACCTTTACGGAACAGAGGATAAGATTGGAAGGGTATATGCCTGCGCGGGTAGAAGTAGGATAAATCTAATGTTTGTACATCCCCCTGCCTTGCAAATCTGGGTACTCGTTTAATAGCATCTACTACCCATGAGTCTTTGAACGATATAAGGATACAGTCTCCTTCTAGATCTTTAGCCGCAGGCCCCACCCAATCAACTCTCCTCACATACAATATCTCTGTAGGAGTGGAGGGGGGTAGCGGACGATTTTTGTTCAGCCAAAAGGTGACTTTATTACGAAGGTCACCATATGATTCCCTAAATCCTGGTTTTAATGGTGCTACGCCTGTCAAGACGATGGTGTATAGAGCCGCTTCAGGTGGAAGATCAACACTGGGGATGTTCGGCCTTTTACGCCCCCCCTCCCTGCGACTGGTAGAAGCAATATTTTGAGTTCTTGAAGAGATTGGTGAAGGACAATTTATATTAGATTGTATTTGAGGACCCATGTGTTGACGCCCAACCATATTTTGTTTAGCCTCTATTTTCGTTTGGGGCTTTAATGTCTGAGTCTGAGAACTAACACCTGGTTTAAAAGAGATGGTAGAAGAGGTATTGGTTTTTTGACCCCCTTTAGCTATGGTGTTATTTATTCCTGTCATTTTATTGAGGGAATTTTTGCCGTTTTCCATATTTTTACTAGTAATCTTATTAGGTGCCTTACTTGGTGCTGGTACATTAACAGTGCCCTTATTATTTAAGCCACACAATGCTTGCAGCATCGCGTGGTTTGATTGGATCAGACCCTCCATACTATCGATCTTTGAGGTCATGAGCCTAGTCTGCTCCAGGACTGGTAAAAGTAGTGTTTTAAACATGGCCTCCATTTTTGCCAGCAGAGCCTCATCACTATTGAGGCACATGGGACATGTGGTGGAGGAACCCAAAGCCAAAAGTGAGGGGCATAGCATATTATTATTGTTAGGCACCGAAGATTTTAGCAAGCTTAATTGGGGCTCGGGCCCCTGGCGCCATTCCCCTTGAACTGTATTTGCTTTATTGGATGTCATATTTCTTTCCCCTGACATTCTAGAATCCCGTTTTCTCTTTTTAGTATTGGGGGCAGAGTTGGATATAGGTGAATTAGCCTTTACAACAGGATTAGAGATATTGGATTGATTAAGAAGAGGAGTTCCGGATAATTGACTAAAATCCTGCTCCTCATTAATCACAGAGACATTATCCTCCATCCCAATCTCCTGCGTATCTTTAGAGTCGTTAATACTAAGCCTTTTTTCCATTATTTTGTCTCTTGTGGACAGGCTATCCCCAATATTTTCTATATGAACTATTGCGTCCGTGGAGATGGTATGGACACAATTAAATGCAGCATGGGGTACAGATGGTACAGGGGAGACAGATGTAGCTAAAGCCCCCAGCGAGGATCGTTTTCCACTAATCAGATCTATTGAGAGCCTTTTCTCAACCATGGCAATTTCCTTTTCTAAGATGCCAGTTGCCCGGGTGATAAAAGCGTCCAAGGGGCCAGAAACAACGCCATTAGATGTATTAATTTGTACAGTACGTACCTTTCCTGATCTTAATGGCATTTTTGGGTGGTCTTCAGAACGTCCAGAGGGAGTGGGCCTGGGCCGGACTCTGCCGTACTCGAACGGCCTCAAATGGCCCGCTCTTTGCCCGGTCTTCGCCCCGGCCGTTGCCCCGCGCGCGTCCCGCGTGCGCGTTGTCCACAAAAGCTATGAAGGAAAAAACAAGAGGAGGGGGCGGGAAGAGGACCAGCTGCGGCCGATCCACGCCGCTAGGAATGCTGGTCCTCGCAGTCCCGCCTCTACCCCTGTTGACCAAATGACAGCTTGCAAGGGGCGCGTTGGTGCTCAAAGCACATGAAGGGAGGCAGAAAGGATGTTCCCCAGAGAGAGTCTAAGCCTACGAGCGGCTCCCGCGAAGCGGGGGCCGCGAGGCGTGGCAAAGTGGCCAGACAGCAACAACACAGGAACAGCGCTTCTTTGCAGGAAGGGTCCCAAGGCTCACTCACTCCACACAGTTTTTGAAGAGGAGGAGGAGGGGGCGGGAAGAGGACCAGCTGCGGCCGATCCACGCCGCTAGGAATGCTGGTCCTCGCAGTCCCGCCTCTACCCCTGTTGACCAAATGACAGCTTGCAAGGGGCGCGTTGGTGCTCAAAGCACATGAAGGGAGGCAGAAAGGATGTTCCCCAGAGAGAGTCTAAGCCTACGAGCGGCACCCGTGAAGCGGGGGCCGCGAGGCGTGGCAAAGTGGCCAGACAGCAACAACACAGGAACAGCGCTTCTTTGCAGGAAGGGTTTTTCAGTCAGTTTAGCCATCACCGGGAGCAGGGAGATTGGACGAAGGTTGGAAAGGGTGGTTGGGTCGGCGAGGGTCTTTTTCTGAAGCGGCTTTACAGCAGCAAGCTTCCAATCACTAGGGACGTCTGCCGTCGTCAGTGAAGAATTTATGATACTGTTTATAATAGGATTGATGGTTTCTGCTAAGGTTTGTAAAGCCGAGGGAGGACACGGATCAAAGGGAGATCCGGATTTACTTGCGAGAATGGCTTTAAGGGAGTCTTCAACAGAGACAGGAGAAAAAGTGCCCAACCTAACTAGAGGTTTAACCCTCTCCAGTCTTTCATCTGCTTCTAGGATGGGGGAAGCTGGTGGAAAAGTTCTTACCATGTTAGCAATTTTGTTGTCAAAATAATCTGAGATATCATCACATAAGCTTTGCGATGGCGGAATGTCCTGCCGCAAGGCAGAAGGATTCATAAAGTCCTTGACTATTTTGAAAATTTCTCTTTGCTCTTGAGCAGCCATGTCGATGGACTGGAGATAGTAAGTTTTTTTGGCTGATTTAATATCAGCATGATACTGTCTTCTTGCCTGTTTGTAGGTGTCGCGGGCAATGATGTCATAGTGCCTGCGCCACCGGCGTTCCAGTGTTCTTATTTTACCCATTTCTATTCTCAAAGATGGTGTAAACCAAAGGGCCTTCTTTTTCTTTTTAATAGAGTTTATAGTGTTGGAAGGACCTAATTGATGGCCTATTTTTGTTAGCCAATCCCGTAAATTTTGGTTGTCTACGAAGGTGTTGCCTGTGAGCACCGGGGTACAAAATCCAGGAGTGTCCAACACATCCAATCTGCTGGGTAATTGTTTCCAGTTAGGCTTACAACTCAGATTGGAGGTAATGGTGTTATTTATGGTGCTATTCAGCATTTTATGCTTTAATGAGATTTGAAACGGGATGAAAAAATGGTCGGACCAAATCTGAGGACAAGGAGATTGAACTGTCAGCCTGGTGGAATTGGAGCAAATACAGTCTATTGAGTGACCTCCCAAATGTGTCTGTTGGTGAGTCAGAAGATTGAGTCCTAAAATGTTGATAATGTCCATGAAACAATCAACTCCAGGGGCTGTTGCAGAGTCAAGATGCAAATTTAGGTCACCCAGTATGGTGAAGTTCGAAAATCTGAGTACCAGATTACTGAGTGTTTCTCCTACCGTTTCCAGGAATTCCTTCAACGGACCTGGAGGGCGATAGATGAGTACCCCTGAAAATGTAAAAGAATCATGTATTCCCAAGGAAAATGATAACGCTTCTGCTCCTTTTATATCAATAAGTTCATGGGAGGAACATTTTAGGGAGCTACGGTGTATAATAGCAAGGCCTCCACCCCGTGTTTCCTTTCTGTCCAAGCGCTGAATTGAAAACTCGTCTGGGAGAGCTATAACCAGATCAGGATTACACCAGGGCTTGAGCCATGTCTCAGTAATCAAAAGCCAGTCAAGCTTATTTACAGTGATAAGCTCGTGAATATTTTGAGCATTGTTTTTGAGCAACCTGTTCCTCCCACCAGCCAACGTGTAAACACGCATAGCTGGGGGAGAAACAGGCTCCCATAGCTACTCCGCGAAGATGGTTATACAATTCCTTACCAAAAAGAAAGAAATTGTTATTGAGGTACCAATCAATGAGATTGAGAATCACTTTGTTGTGTTCATAGAGTTCGCAAGATCTGTTATCCAAAAAATATTTAACTGCAGACAAGCCTGTTGTGTGGTCTATACTCGGATACAGAGACTCAATATCAAGAGTTATTAACAACATATCTTCAGACCAAATTAAATCTTTCGTTTTTAACAAAAAATCTCCGGTGTCTTGTACATAACTAGGTAATGCTTTGACCATGTCCTGTAAAAAATAATCAATGTATTGTCCCACTTGTAAAGAAACACTCTTAATGGCTGATATGATCGGTCTCCCAGGCACTGGAACAATACCTTTATGAATTTTAGGGATCAGATATAATATGGGAAGGACTGGAAACTCATTGTGTAAGAATTTGAACTCATCAAAAGAAATTAGTCCTTCCCTTCTCCATTGCGATAAAAGTTTATAAAGAGTCTCATTGGCCTTGGTGTATTCTTTATGTGTAGATCGTACATAGCAACTTGAGTTGTTTAATTGTTTGTTTGCTTCATTCACATAATCTGATTTAGGCCAAATAACCAGATTGCCGCCTTTGTCCGATTTTTTTATTATTATCTCATTGTTCTCACCCAACTTAGACGTAAGATTGGCGTATTCCTGTTGTTTGTACTGAGTTTTTTTCCTTTTCTTTTTATTACTTTGCACTTGAAGATGTAATTTCTTGATATCCTCAACGACACAGTCATGGAAAACATCCACAGAGTCTTTAGGCATGAGTGGAATAAAGCTTGATTTGGCTTTGAATGGACTTAGGCCTGCTCCCTTCTGAATTAGGTTGATCTTACGCAATCTATTTTGTGTGTTAACATCAATATCAAGTTCGGAGGATGGTGATTCAGTGGCCTCGTTTAGATTATGTACAGTTAGTAACGTAGGAATATCAGCAGCAGTTAATGTAGTGTCATCATTTACGATGTTAACATTTTCAGGATCATATTTATTCTTATTTTTGTTTTTATGGCGAAAAACTTTTGGAGCTTTAATTTCCTGATGCAGCAAAATACGTCAATGCGGGTGGAGGCATAGTTGAAATTTTGGCCCGGGCAGAAGTTTAATCCAAGCATCAATAATTGTTCTTCAGCTTTTGTGAGTGTCACCGAGGATAAATTGACAATGGAGTTATCAACATTAGTTACTTTTTGTGCCAATGTATTTTTTTCTTTTTTTGATTTTTGTTTGTGGCTTTTTCGCCTATCGCGTCTTCTTTTGTTTTTTCTCTTTCTGTTGGCCTCCTTTGTTGCCTCGGTCTCAGAGTTTGCAGACTTTCCTCTACTAAAAAATCCAGCTCTTCTTCTAGATTTAATCTTGGTTGTGCCTGCCTGGTTTCTGGTTCTAAGCTGGAATCACTTGTGAGTGAAGCTGTGTCCATGCTGGAAATTTCTTCACTGATGTCATTGTTACATGCAGGAGTCAAATTAGATGTAAATTTGCCAGAATTAGCTTTGCTTTTTTTGCTATATTCTTGCCGCTTGATGCTATTATACTTCCGTGCAAAAGTAAAGATTTGCCCCTTGTTATAATCCGTCTCGTCACGCATGAATTTGTGAGCTTTTCTGAGTTTAATTTTATCTTCGTGTTTGCGTAGCCTTTCCTTAATGGCTTCCTTGTTCTTTTTAATGAAGTCAGATTCCTCTATTTTATCAAGTTCAGCATTTAACTTGTCGATTTCTTCTAGCACTGCTGTGCGGTCTATAGCTGCATACTTGATCAAAATATGGACTAAGTTCATAGAGGCAGCAAGGTTACTTTCTCCCCATTCTTTTAGCATACAGGGATTGGGTATATATATATTACCTACTGGCAGTCTCCAGTAGGTAGTTATAGCTACGACCAAGTTTCCAAAGGAAAAGCAATTTTTTTTTTTTTATTAATTAATTTTTATTGTTCAATTACTTAAAATCATTACAATATACTATCACTGTTAAAAGGACAAAATTAATAATCCTGTACATATTATTACAAATTGATGAAGCATAAAACCTTAAAATTAATGTCAACACTGGCTATAAAGTACAGATGTATTAGGCTTAAAGGAACATTTTGTCAAGGTCTCTCTTGCTTGATGGCCAACTGGTTTATTTTTATAACTCTGTATTCTGCCTCAAAGCGCCTCAAATTAATTCTATAAATTTCCCGAGTTGCGCTGCTGTTTGAGCTGTTTTAGCAGGAAAACACAAGTCAGAAATGTCATTGCATCGTACGAGACCTTGGGTTCTGCAGATTGGAAGGACTAATCGATGCCTCTCATTAGCTAACTTAGGGCAACAACACAGCAGATGAAACCAGGATTAGGCGATAGTAATTGCAGAGACGACATGATACAATATTGTCCTGCCGGGCCGAGGCTTGATTAAAATCCGCAATGGGTAGTGCAAGAAGTCTCATAGAAGTGATTTTTTTCCAGGCTGGGACTGACAGTGCTTGCGCAAAGTAAGGCTGCGGTTTACCCACTATGTAGGAGGAATCCAGTGCTAAGAGATTAGATTGATGGTGTAAACTATCCAAATCTCTTTCATAGGACATTTTCTTGACTTGTCTGTTCACTGATCTTTTCCATGCGGCAACTGGAATATTTGAATTGTGCAAATTTTGCATGTCTATTCCCAACAATTGTGTGCCTGCTGTCAGCTGCACCTGCCATGGGGAAACACTTTCTTCCAAAATTATTTTGATGAGCGTTTTTAGAGATGTTACTGGAGCTCAAAAGGTGCTAATGTAATATTTTACTGTGTCCCCTAAGCAGGTAATATCCGGAAGAGTAAGACCCAGCTCCAACCTTACTCTTGCTTTCCTTGCCTGACGTGGAATTTCTAATACTTTCTTATATACAGAAATTTGTTGGCGCTTGAGAAGTTTATTGAAGGCACCAGGAAAGACCAAGTGGCCATAATTAAGGGAGGGCACTACATTTGCTTTTAAGTCTTTCAGAAATGGTTCTACAGTTGGGCTGTGTAGTTTTCAGTTGAGATTTCTCAGGCAATAGATAATGCCAGTCCCCTTACTTCTCAAATATTTCAAATGGGCTGAGGGTGTGCCCCCTCCGATATCCTGAGACCCAAATATTTATAACTTTTGCAAGTTTTAATTTGCAGTTCTCCTAGGCGCCATTGAGGTGTCCTCTTTCGATGGTAGTCCCCAAAGATTATTATCCTGGTCTTCTCCTGGTTCACCAGGAGATTGTTCTTTTGATTAAATCTATGCAGCGCTTCTAAGGCTTTCTGTAGGCTTGTCCTAGTATGATCCATGATGGCAATGTCGTCGGCATATTGAAGGATTTGGAGCCTCACATTCCTTAGTGTTAGTAGATTTGCCCCCTCCAGGGCTTTCCCCAGATCAGATGTTAAAAAGTAAGGGGGCCAAAACGCACCCTTGTTTGAGGCCATTATTGGTTGGAACCTTGGTCGTTACGGACATTTGACTGGTTTTAATATGTACCCAGGTCCCCTCGTACAGGGCAATTATTGCTTTTAAAAGTATCTGTGATATCCCCCAGTTGCTAAGCTTTTCCCATAGCTTGCCGCATTTTTTGATGTGATTATGACTTTGGCGTCATTTGACTAATTTTTACAAAATTTTCCCCAAAACTATTTTTTTCAGATCAGCTTCTATCTTGAAAATTTGGGGGTGATTCGTCAATTGGGGGCTGAGAAAAGAGGGCTCCCAAAACATGTTTTCTCCATGCAATTTCAATAGGAAACTTTAGACAAGGCTACAGATCAAACTGCTGAACGGAATTATGCCAAATTTGGCAGTGAGAAAGGTCTTGGTTCAGAAAGCATGCTTTTGTTTAAATGGTGTAAATCCATTCAGTAGTTTTTGAATAATATCAAAATTTATAGCTATCGATATTTCAGAATTCTGACAACTGATTGGCTGAAGCGTTACGAGCATGAGCTTGTGTCTCATTGGCTATGAACGGTTGAAACTAGGAAGTGTTGGCAGCCATTTTGTGACCCAGCTGAAAGAAGTAGGGGGAATAAAAGAGAAACATTGTATAGGAGGGTATAGTAGGAACACTGTGGACTTAGTTTAAGCAGTCTGTACGGTGCAGAGGCAGGGAGTTTGAATGTTGCATTGGCCGTGGAAATCATGTCAGCAGAACAACTGTGCGCGGTATTGTGGCATGGTGGCGTTGTCTCTGGAAATCCCATCAGGAAAACAATGCGCCGTATTGCGGCAAGCAGTGTGTAGTGTGCACACACAGGTAGTGTGAATGTTGCGTAGGCCGTGGAAATCACGTCCGCAAAACAAAGATGCGCGGTATTGCGTCAATGTTCAGTAGGCCTGTGGAAATCATATTGGGAAAACAACAATGCGCCGTATTGTGGCCTTCCTTCAATACAATGTGCAGTAATGTTTACTTATAATTCGGTGTTCACTTTTATCATGGATAGTGTCACTTTGTTAGAGGAAATTTAATATTATGTGGGAGGGCGTGTTCTCTCCCCGTGCACGGAACAAAATAAACGTTTAATTGGCTGAGGTGTTCCAAGTACGAGCTTAATGTTCATTGGCTGCGAACCATTTAAAGTAGAAGTGTTGCTAGACATTCCCTCCCCCTCTGCGGAGTAGCAAGGACATCTGATTGGCTCACATATTCCAAGCAGGACCTTACAGAGCTTAATGTTCATTGGCTGTGAACCATTGAAAGTAGAAGTGTTGCCAGCCATTCCCTTCCCCTCCACGGAGTAGCAGGGACATCTGATTGGCTGACGTGTTCCAAGTAGGACCTTCCCAAGCTTAATGTTCATTGGCTGTGAACCATTGCAAGTAGAAGTGTTGTCAGCGATTCCCTCCCCCTCCATGGAGTATCAGGGACATCTGATTGGGTAACGTGTTCCAAGCAGGACCTTCCCAAGCTTAATGTTCATTGGCTGTAAAGTATTAAAAGTAGAAGTGTTGGCAGCCATTTTGTGATACACTTCAAAGAAGTATAGGGAAAAAAAGTAGTAGAGGGGAGGGTAGGAACACTATTAACTCTGTACATTGGTCACAATATGGTGGACCGAGACTGTGAAGGTAAAAATTGTTTTATTATATATTTTAAGGGCCATTTATATAATTTGCGTGGGGCCTACAAATCACGGTGGGAAAATAACAGAGTACGCTGAGGTCTTCTTTTTATTAGGTCCGCGGGTGGGATACTTCCCAGTAGCACTATTTAGCTAGAATGTGGTGTTTACTTTTCTGATGGGGAGGTGCAGCTGCGCTGCAAAAGTTTCAGTATAGGTTTGAAACAGTTTTTATTAAGCAATCACAAATATATTTTCTTAGGAAAGTGAAGCTGTATATATCAGAGGGGTGACAATAAAAATGCAATTCATAAAATATCTCTTAAGCCTGGCCACACCCTCCCTTTTTGTTGTCGCCTATAGTTTGTAAAAGTGTTGCCCCATATTCTTGTTCATATAAAAGGGCATCAGTTACTTTTAGATCAAGTAGAAAAGAAGTGCTACAAGAAATACTACATAATCTCAGGTCACAACAACAATACCAAGTAAAAAACAATTAAACACAAATGGTGTCATATTACATAGAAATGTATGCTTTATCAAAATATTAAATGAAGCACTATGTATACAATTTTGTTTTAGCAACTACTATTTTATGAAACATTAGCAGTGTTAAAAACTGCGAGGTACTAAGTTATCAATGGAAATAACTGGAGTATATGTTGTTAATTTCTCGCACAGATAGATCTTCAACCCCTTTCAACTACTATAAAGTCACAGTATTAAAATATACAGGGTGAGTTTATAGTATTCCACAGAAGAATAAGAACCACAACAAAAAAATCAAAATTTTTACAATTTCTATTCTGTAGAACTCGGGAAAGTTCTGTTGTAGTGCTTAGAGGTCGTTCACTGCTCCGCTAACAGATCACATACTCCTTTAAGAACATATAGGATAGTAGTATAATATACACTCCTATTTCTATGTATTCTATGGGGAGAATGAGAATATTTTCCAGTGATAATTATGTTCAAAACTTCTTTTCTCTGGGACTTTGAAATCTTTTGTGTTTGCGCCGACGGGTGATAAACTCCACTGAGGTCAGTATGAATGTGAATTTTACAATATACATACTCACACTATATGATCCCAGGGGGAAATAGAGTAGGAACCAGAAGCTGCTGACATCACATATAAATCTTTAGTCATCGTGCCCACGGGTCACCAACACCTCTGAGGTCAAGTATAGTGTCAATATAATAATATACAAAGTCACACTATATGAGCTCAAAGGAGCCAGAAAAGGAACAGTGTTTTCTCTATTCTGTCTGTTTCTGAATACAAGCTGGTGACGTTACATATAAATGGCAAAAACAATCAATAACAGTTTTTTCTAAATACAAATCTTTAAATAATTACAAATAGCTATGTATTATAAATATCTGCTATGCCATAATTAAACAACTTACAACTCAATAATATGTTTTATTGTCGCAAAAGAAGAATCAGACGCTAGAAAATTGAACCTGCATCACAGAATGGACGAGTAAATAACTCAAAAAAACAAAACTAATCGATTAACGGGTGTGGTTTATATACTTTTTGGTTATTGAGTAGTCTATGGAAGGAACATGTGGCCCCCCGGCCATTTAGATGTCACGTTTTACAGTTGACACGGGCCCACGTTTTCACTGTTTAACTTGTGCACATGTTGGGATAAGTTACAAAATGTGAAGCGGTAAAGTTTTCGATTTCGAACCTCACACATATAAGCTCCTTAATATGTACATACGTTGGAGAGCTTAAAAACTGTTACACGGCAAACTGTGTCATTTCCTTTCTCGTGACTAAAACATCTATTAATTGCCGTAATTCTAAATAGAAAATATTTAAAAAATATTGTTCAGAATAGAAGAAAAAAAAATATGTGCTAATATTTCTCATCACTATGGTTTTAAATTTAAAAAATGCCAGTATTTGTAAAGCGTACAGGTGTCCTGGCGCTCGTGGTGTCAGGAAGATTAAGCAAGGTATTGCCACAGTGACATAGTGGTGGGGCAACGTGCTGCCGGAGCCGGGAATCGGAATGTGAACGCTGTTGTTTGAAGTCAGGTAACATAGCTGCTGTGTCACACTTTTTCCACACTTATATGTTAATTAGTGTTAATTAAGTTTTAAACATTGTTAAATTATAACTTATAACAGACTACTGTTACAGTTAGTTTTTCACTACAAATGTATGAACGGTTTTTTGGTTTTTTATTTACTTAAAAACAACAAAGGTTTCAGGGACATTGTAGTCAGTAATTAGCATTTATAAAACCCACGAAATTCACTGAAAAAAACATAGGTTTTAAGAATGGTATAGTTAGAAATTAGCATTTAAAAAACCTTAGAAATTCACCAGAGGTTTCAGTAGTTTCACATTTCACTCATATAAACAGACCCTCCAGCTTTTCGCGATTTCGCGATTCACGAAAAAATTGCAAAATCGGCTGACTATCGCGATGGCCGCGATATTTACAATTATTGCCGCGATAATTATAAAAAAATGTCATCAAAACAAAGTATGCCCTTTTATTGTCTGTTTGCGCACACGTCACTACGTGCCGCCGTCCATCCGTCAAATACCTGCTTCCTCCTGGCCGTGGCTTTGATGTGCAAATGCAGCTACTGGCGCCTCGCTCCGATCAGTCCCACGTGAACAGGACCTTTACTCTCATGATGACGCCAGAGGCTCAGCGAGAGTGTAGGTCGGCTCAGGCTGCGGAAGGATGTTATCTGTTTCCTGCCGCCTGGGCATTTCTTGGCATTAATGTCTAGGCCTGGGGAAGGTTGCTTAAGAAATGTACAAGTGCAGGTGGGCTGAGTGACGAGTGCCTGGTGAGCACGCTCCATGCCGTACTTACTGCCTTTTGTTGATTTTATTCTTCGTGTAACACTGCTTTTATTGTGGTGGCTCAGCAAACGCTTGCCTTGTCAGAAAGCAGGATTAGGAGACGGCTGATTGACCTGAATGAAGTGTTTTGTTTATTTGGGCTTCTGTCCATGTCTGTGGGTCAGAGAGGGGTCAGCGATCCGTCATCAACAGGGAGTCAAATTCCGTCACATCACCTGCTCTTCAGAAAACTCCGAGAAACTGACATGAGCAATGGAGCCTTCAACTACTATTTGTTATAATGCCCGCTGCTGAGAATGTTAACCGTGGTTAACATCCTGCATAGAAGGTGTTAAGCGATGTTAATTGCCCAATTATTAGCTGAGCTGATGGCGAGGCTGTACAGTGAGGGCAAAGTAAATTAATAGCTCCTAATGCGCAAACAACACGAGGATAATAAAACTAGCAACAGTTGTTCCCCAAAGACCACACAAAAACAGGCAAATAAACATGCCCAATGTTTCTAATTCATGTCCTTTTCACTCAATTTACAAAGCAGACAAACAACCTTCACACAGTCAGCCAATAACAGCATCCCACATCGGGAGCAAACGCGTTTTTTGGGCGCTGTCGAGGTTACCAACCGTACAGACCCATTACATGTAAAGTGTGCTCCTTTCCTGAATCTTTTTAAACAAATGCAATTTTTATTTTGATACTGTCAACCACACGTCAAATCTGCTAACAACGCAGCCATGCTTCGTTGTAACTAACTTCTCTAGACTGGTCAACAGACTACAAGCTCAGTGCTATATAATACAAATATTTTAATAAATTATTAAATGATAAAAGGCATACAGACACTACCCTCCTGGTAAACAGCTCAAAGCAAAAAGCAAATAGTATAAGTGAACATGCTTTGAGGCACCATATACCCAGCCGGGACAGTCTTCAGTTAGGGGGGAAGAGGTGGTTAGAACCATACAGAGAAACACTGAATGATCCATTTGTAAATGAACCATTGAGTGCACAGGAGAAACTCTTAGTGGGTAGCGGAGACTCACGTTTTTTTTGGAGCAGTTCCCTCACAAGGATAGTTACTCAGGCACGAGTGCCAATCTTTGGGGTAAAAACTTGAGGATCGGAAGGTAATGAAATGAGGGGACAGGGTGAGGATGGATTGTGGAGCCTGAGGAGGAACTTCAAAATGTAGGTGCACCATCAAGAAAGGAAAACTCTGGAGCTGGCCTCTGTGGGTCTTTTATGGTCTGTAGTAATTGTGATCACATGTAGCACGCATATCTGCAAAACCATATTTTATGAGGATAACTGTGAGTTATTGTTTTTCTCACAGAGATCCTTTTGTTTGCTTGTGGAACTTATGCAGCACGGCGCTGAATTCCTTTTGTGTCCAGGAGTTTTCATGCAACAATAAAAATGTCAAGTTAACTGCTGAATAATGCTCCCGCAGTTGCAAGATCAGCATTTTGTCATGATAAAATAGGGCAGAGGATTATTATGCCTGCTGCAAAGTACGTGAATCAGGTCACACAGGCACTAGGCTAGTGTCCTTCCATTTCTAATTGCTCAAATGGGGGTATTTCTGACATTTATTTGTTTCCCTAGACTTCATTGTTAGATTTTGTTCAGGAGAAACTGTCACTCATAACCGTTGAAAGTCACTCATCTTTACACTGAATTTATGAAAATGTCACACATAAGCAATCTGAAACCTTGGCAGCTATGTACCCTGCAGCAGCGCTTCAGAACTGCTGGGGATATTTTAAGGTCCTTTTAGACCATAGGGTTTCAGACAAGAGGATAGATTTTTTTAATGGATTTCCTTGCCTTTGTTCACTCACAAAGTGTCACTTAAATTGCCACGCTTAATTCACTGCATTACTTTCTAGTAAAGTGCTCTAGCAGCAAAGCAGAACTTCCTGTATGGGTCATATTTGTATTATCAATATATTTTCAATGTTAAAAAGGGTGATAGAAATTACTGATTTTTAAAATGGACGGGTCCAGGAGGCAGCAATGCCCCGGCAGGGGTGCATACATGGGTGCTAGAGCACCCCTGGGAGAAATAGGGCCCCCTCTCACGAGGTGCAGATTGGAGCTGTGCTTTTGTAGAGCCGCGGACTCTTTAAACATGCCAGTTTCACAGTGGAATTCCCTGTTAAATCAGTTTACATTGATTTAAGGCTGAAAAGGAATGATTACGAGTAAAATAAAGTGCCGCAAAAATGCCGCAAAATTTCCATTTTTGTGCAGCTAAATTTCCATTTTTGTGCCGCAAAATTTGCAAACCTATGCCGCAATATCCTGGAGGGTTTGTATAAAGCCAGTTATAGTTAGTTGAGCTAAGTATAACTTGCTCCCGCAATGCACTGCTGATGACGTCACATATTACATCACTTATGACATGCTCAGTGACATCACTGATGACATCACTGATAACATCTCAAATGACATCACTGATGACATCACTGATGACATCATTCACGTGATCATCTGATGCAGTTCTTCAGAACCAAATAACACCTTTCTTACAGTCACACAAAAGTACATACCACTAATATGGAAACCATGCTCATTCAAATAGCAGTTACTACATAGCTGCTTACTGATTTATAGGTCTTCATACACATTCACCCACAAATTCATACAGTGTGCTATACACATAGTCATTCATCAATACAGCTAATAATATATCCACTCATACACCTATATACATACTCACACACTGCTACTTATCCTAACAGTTAATCTAAAACATAGTGAGTCACCCAAAGAAATCTTTCCAATGCCATTTACTTTTTTTACACAGTTATACACACAGCACATCACTTATTCATACACATATGTACTGTGTTTAACAATTATTGACATAACCACATAATTATCCATGGACCCACTGTCACAATCACTTGCTTTTTTTTTTTTAATTTTTTGTATTGAGATGTATCATTAAATGCAAGCAAGGTACAGCAATGTATAAAGTAAAAAACAGAAATACAGTACACATGATATACTTAATAGTAAGAAAAAAAAGATAAATGAATAAATACATTGGAAAAAAAAGAAAGAAAAAAGGGCGTCTAGACACAAAAAAAAACAGAAAAACTGCTTAGATCATAGTATCATTAATCCAATTCTCTAAAGGGCTCCAAAGTTGTTCACCCAGCCTTCTCCTTTTCCTGCCTTTAACCCTATATATGGCCTTTTCCAGATTATACTTAGCTAGTAAACATGCTCTCCAAGTGGGGAAAGAGGGAGGGTCTGGACTCAGCCAGACTTGAGTAATGCATGCCCTCCAAGTGGACATACAAATGAAAAGAAAATTTGTCTGACCCACGGATAAATCAAATGATGGCACACCTATTAGTACTAATTCTCCTGACAAAGTAATTGTCTGACCCAACGGTATTTTTAGGAAAGTTTGGATTTCAGACAATACAGAAGACAAACGAGGGCATGCAAAAAACATGTGAAGAGCATCTGCTGCATGGAGTCCACATCGGCTACATAATATACCTAAGGTAGTTGACCATTTACTAATTTTAGCGGGTGAATAGTATAAATCGAATAAAGCCATATAGTGTTGTGTACGTGCTCTCCCGGTTATTAGTATAGTGTTGGCCAAAACTATTGATTCTTGAATTTTAGTGTTAGTTATCCCCAATTTTTCATTCCATTTTTTTTGACATAGCAAAATATCGTCAGGAAGTGAAGCCAAAAGTAAATTATAATATGTGCCGATCTTTTTTTTGATGAAAAGACTGTCTATAAGATGAATCCTTGTCAGCCGTGATCGAACGGACGAAGAGTATTAAAAAAGCTATGTATCTGCACATATTTAAAATAATCATTGCGGGTTAAGTTATATTTGCTCTCTAACAATGAGAAGGGGATTAACTGACCGTCCTCCCAAAGATCGCCTATACAGTTAATACCTAAGTTACGCCATCGTATCATTACTGTATCCTGAAAAGTTGCCGGAAAAATATTGGATGATTTGAATGAGGTATACACCAAGATTTTGTCAATACCCATCTGCCTTTTAATTAGCCGCCACGTACCGAAAGCAGCACTCAAGACCTTAAACTTAGTTTTTTTTAAATAACTAGGTTCTATAATTCTCAAAAAACTTCCGTGACAATCTGTACCCATTGCAAATTCATAGATAGATGGTGTATGGCTAGCTGGAATACGTAATCTAGGCCCAATTATCAAAGGTGAAATAAACTGTAACACTGCAGCCAGATAATAAAAAAGAAAATGAGGGATCCCCCAGCCTCCTCTTAATTTGGGAAGAATCATTTTTTTGTATGACCTACAGTGACCTCTATACCCCCAAAGAAATCTTGCCGACATTCTTTCCAGCTGTTGAAAAAACGTCAAGGGGAACGCTAATGGGATTGTTCTAAACATATATAAGAATTTGGGTAAAATCATCATTTTTAGAACGCAACATCTGCCGAATAAAGATAAGTGGAAGTGATCAATGCGTTCTAAAGATGACTTCACTTTTTTAAGCATAGGTGTAAAGTTAAGTTCTGGAATACCGGCAACTGGGGATGTAATTTTTATACCCAAATAGGTGGCTGCTGAGACTATATTTAGCTGTTCTGGGGGATTCGAACCTACAAACAAAATTTGTGTTTTTTGTATATTTAATCTATAGCCAGAGAAGTTACCAAATTGTGATGCAAGGTCTTGTATTATTGGTATTGCCCCCTTAATATCTGTTGTCAATACAACTATGTCATCTGCATAGGCGAGAGCTCTGTATATTGTAGCAGACACTTGAACTGGTTTTATGTCCTCTGTATTATTAAGTCTGTTTAAAAAGATATCAATATATAAGGCAAAGAGAAGGGGTGAAACGGGGCAACCCTGCCGAGTCCCGCGATGTATACTAAAGGGAAGAGATTTCTTCCCACTAATACTAATACAAGAGAAAGGGGCAACATAGAGTGCTTTTAGAGCTGTAACCATTTTAGGGCCAAAGCCTTTTCGGATGAGAAGATCCCAGAGATATGGCCACGCCACCCTGTCGAATGCCTTTTCGGCATCCAACAGGGTGATACCCAAATCTACGCTTGAGCCGTGGGCCCAGTCCATCAAAGCAATCACTCGTCTGACATGATCAGTGGTGTCTCTGTTAGGAATAAACCCATGCTGTAAGTGCGAGACTATTGTAGAGATAACCCCAGAAAGACGTGTTGCTAATATTTTGGAATAAATTTTACTATCGGCATTTAAAAGAGATATAGGTCTATAAGAAGCCGGTTGTAAGGGTGGTTTCTCCTTTTTAAGAAAGGCCATGATGATTGATTCACTCCAAGAAGGGGGTGTAAACCCTTTCTGTGCTTCCAAACATGTTGAAATTAATGCCTGCTTTAACACATGTCTACAAATTTTATAGAATTCGAGAGGAATTCTGTCTGGTCCCATGGCCTTACCTGCAGGTAGAGAAAGAATGGCTGCTTCTATCTCCTCCCATGTTATATCTTTGTCTAATAAAGCTATCTGCATAGGTGACAACCTGAGAAAGTCATTATTGGCAATCACTTGCTGTCACATATAGTCACTTCTTAAAACTAATTATGTAAAATACTGCCTTTTACACATGTAATTACTTACACATATATCAGTAACACATAGTTGCATTTACCAACAAAGCTATACATATGTTCAGTCACCAATACAGCCCTTAGCTCATACACTCATAAATGTGTACATGCACAGAATTATTCAGTCACACATCCATGCAAAGGGTCACACACCCACCCACGCATACAGACACCTTAGCACATAAACAGGTTCTAACGCAACAAATCATTCTTGAATATACATTAGCATATAAACATAAAACATTCTTGAACTTTTTAGAAACACAGAGTCTGTGGATGATGTCATCAGTGACATCATTTGAGATGTTATCAGTGATGTCATCAGTGATGTCACTGAGCATGTCATGAGTGATGTGATATGTGATGTCATCAGCAGTGCATTGCGAAGGCGCAAGTTATACTTTGCTCAACTAACTATAATGGGCAAATTTCTCTGGTTTTATATGAGTGAAATGTGCAAATAACTATAACGTCCCTGAAACCTATGTTTTTTTCAGTGAATTTCTAAAGCTCCTGCCAAGCCATAAAAAACTGCTATCTCCCAAAGGTGGGCACCCCGGGACATAGCAGTAGCTGGCTATGGGGTGGGGTTCCCCAGGAGCATTGTATATATATATGTGCCCCCTTTTTACACCACTCCGCAAACGCACATCCTGGCACAATGCTGTTGGGGTGATGAGGTCCTCCTCTTGTGTCCTGAGGAACTCAGGACACAAGTGGACTTCATCTCCTGAGCAACAGTGTGCCAGGAGGTGCATTTGCAGAGTGGTGTAAAAAGGGGGCTTCTCCTCGGATCTCTCTCAGCAAACCAGCTGTATGGGAATTCCTGGAGTCAACAGGAGAGCTCGTTGGCCCCCAGGGACCCTCAGGAGGAAAGAGGCCCTCATCCCCAATGAAGAGAATAGCAGAAGGCACATTTGCAGAGTTTTGGATGAAGGGGGCATGGCCTGTGTCCACCTAGCAGCAATTCCACTATGTAGGGCATAATGGAGGTATTAGGTAGGCTAGTTGGCCCCTAATGACCCACAGCAAAGGGGACTTTAATCCCTATTAAGGAGTGCCCCAGGGAGTGCATTTGCAGAGTGGTGGGGAAAGGGGGCGTGGCCTGCTATGACAACTTAGCAATCCCGCTATGTGGGATGTTCTGGAGGTATTAGGAGGAGGAGTTGGCCCCCAAGGTTGTCCTTGGTGGCCAACTACCTCTCCTATTACCTCCACTAAGTCCCACGCAGTGGGATTGCTAAGAGGTCTTCAGAGGCCAAGCCCCCCCCTTTCTGCACCAGTAGGCAGATGTGCATCAAACACAGAACTGGTTGGGGCTTGAAGTTCACTTTACTCCTGTTGGACTTTGGGGGCCAAGAAGCCCTCCTGGTACCTCCTGTAAGTCCTACGCTGCGGAATTCCTGAGCGCTGGTCGGAAGCTCAGCCCCCTTTCTTCACCACTCTGCAAATGTGACTACCAGTTAAAAAAAGCATTTGTAATGTAATACGTCTCACATTTGAGAGAGTTAGAGCTATTGGCATTGTAAATGTAAAAGATTTGTATTAATGTTGTTTGGTATGTTGTGTGTAGTTCAAATATGTGGTATGTTGTGCAGTGTAATTATTTGAATAGAAAGTATGTGCTGTTTAGTAAAAAGGAATTATGTGCAGTAGGATTATGTGTTTTGGAGAGTAATTAAGTGGTATTGTAGTCTGTGTTGTGGAGTGGTACCCTCAGGTTTAGTCTTCCTTGTTTTCATAGAAGCTAAACTATAAACTCAATGAGACAGAAGGAACCACTGAGGAGCACTTCTGGACCTAGTCAGAGGCATGGGCAGGGCCACTGGCATGATGTGACTGGTCAGCTGCATCAACTTTTACATAATTAAAAATGTTCTGCATGTGCCAAATATTCCATCTGCTATCTAATCTATAGATTTGAACAAACAAAGCCTTGTCTCCAGCTCAAATGGCTGAAATGTTCCCCAGAATGCAGCGTCTTGTTTTACAGCATGGTGGAAGGCACTTTGCAAAGCTGGAATGGTTACGTGTTGCTTATTGCAAAATGTGGCTGTTAAACTGGTACTAATGGTGCACAAATCTTGCTTATTTTATGCCTCTCTTGCCTGTTTCTGCATTTCTCTTACTTTTTTCTGCACCTTTCTTCCTCTTTCTGCACCACACTGTCTTCTTTCTGCACTTCACTTGCCTCTTTCTGCACTTCTCTTGCCCCTTTATACACCTCACTTGCCTCTTTCAGCACATCTGTTGCTATTTTCTGCAGATCTTTTGCCTCTTTCTGCACCTCTCTTGCCTTTTTCTGCACCTCTCTTGCCTCTTTCTGATCCTCACTTACCTCTTTGTGCACTTCTCTTACTTCTTTCTGCATCTCTTTTGCCTCTTTCTGCTCCTCTCTTGCCTCTTTGTGCATTTCTCTTTCCTGTTTCTGAAGTTCTGTTGCCTCTTTCTCTACCTCTATGCCTCTTTATGCACCTCACTTGCCTCTTTCTGCACCTCACTCTCTTCCTTTTGCATCACTCTTGCCTCTTTCTGCACTTCTCTTGCCTCTTTATGCACCTCTGGAGCCTCTTTCTGTACCACTCTTGACTCTTTCTGCACATTAAGGGCCTCTTTCTGCACCTTTTTTGCCTTTTTCTGCAGCTCGCTTGCCTCTTTCTGCACCTCTTTTGCTTATTTCTGCACTTCACTTGCCTCTTTCTGCACTTCTCTTGCTCTCACTTGCCTCTTTCTGCAAGTCTATTGCTTTTTTCTACACCTCTTTTTTCTCTTTCTGCTCCTCTCTTGCCTCTTTTTCCTTTTCTCTTGCCTGTTTCTGAAGTTCCTTTGCCTCTTTTTGTACCTCTAGGCCTCTTTCTGTACCTCCCTTGCCTCTTTATACACTTCTCATGCCTCTTTCTATACTTATCTTGACTCTTTCTATACCTCTTGTGCCTCTTTATGCACCTCACTTGCCACTTCCTGCACTTCTATTGCCTCTTTCAGAACCTCACTCTCTTCTTTCTGCACCTTGCTTGCATCTTTATGCACCCCACTTGCCTCTTTCTGTACCCTTCCTGCCTCTTTGTGCACCTCCCCTACCTCTTTATGCACCCTCTTGCCTCTTTTTGCACCTCTGTTGGTTCTTTCTGCGCTGCTGTTACTTTTATCTACACCTCTTTTGTAAATGTCTGTATCCCTCGTGCCTCTTTATGTACCCCTGTTCCCTATCTCTACTCCTTTTGAGCCTGTTTCTACACCTCTCTTGCTTCTTTCTGCACCTCTGTTGCAAATTTATGCATGCCTCTTGCCTCTTTCAGCACCCATCTTCCGTCTTTCTGCACCTCTCTTGCCTCTGTGTGCACACCTGTTCCCTCTTTCCGCACCCCTTTTACCTGTTTCTGCAACTCTATTGCTGTCAGGGCTGGTCAGGATAGATCTCTTAGCACCCCCAAGTTATGCCTGTTAGGTGGAAACATGCACAAGTACAGTCTTGCAAAGCGTTGAAGGGTCATGACTTTTAGATGGGTTTCTTTCTGGCTCCGCCGTCTGCTTCCAACTCTGCAGCGGAATTTCAAGATGTCCGCCCGAGACGACCAACCAGGTTGCTGGTCTAGTGTTTTGCCCACTTTTCCTGCTCAGCTGTGTTTGCACTCGCTCGCGCGATGCACAACGCACTTCAACTGAAGTTCTGAGGAAACAACAGCATTTTCAATTTGCGGCTGTTTTCTACTCACAGAAGAAGATTTCGGAAAAGGCTTTTCTTTTGGGACAGATTTCTGTTTTTTACAGTAGGTAAACACTGTGAAGAAGGTGAGTCTTGTCATTGATTCATTCCAGCGATAGGATTCCGTAATTTTTTTTTCTGAAGAGAGTTTCTTCGAGCCTTCAGAATACCATTCCTTTGAGTTTATACCTAGTAGGAAGGTAGTACAGGACGATACTATAATTTCCTGACTAGCACCTTGCCGTTACTTGATTTCAGAGACCGCAGAGTTAGTTTCAATAAGAGTGTTCTTGCTCATTTCATTCCTTGAGGAGAACACCTTTTTGAGAGACATTAAGCAGTGAATGCTCATTGAAAGTAGAGTAAGTTTGGAAGACATCAGCTATTAAGACTTTGTTCTACCAGAACTTACAGACTACAAAAATACTTTCAGTCCCATGATATCGACAAGGATACAATTTCAGAAAAGATGCCAGCAGAATACATATATATATATATATATTCACTGAAAAAACCATAGGTTTCACACATGTTATAGTTAGCTGTACATTTTACTGATAAAAAACCAATGAAATTCCCCCGTTATAGTTACTGTAGGCAACTATAACTCACGCGACTGTAATCCTCTGCTGATGCTAATACTGTATTTAGACACTTATTTGCCCATGTCTTCTTCCATTAAATTTTAGCTATACATATATTACAAATATTTTTTTTTCATAAAGACACATATGTCATCAGCAGAGGATTACGGTCGCGTGAGTTATAGTTGCCTACAGTAACTATAACGGGGGAATTTCATTGGTTTTTTATCAGTAAAATGTACAGCTAACTATAACATGTGTGAAACCTATGGTTTTTTCAGTGAATTTGCAAGGCTTTTTAAATGCTAATTCCTAACTATAACGTGTGTGAAACCTATGGTTTTTTCAGTGAATTTGTATGGTTTTTTAAATGCTAACTTACTTTACGCCATTCGTGGCGTGCGCGCCCAGTTAACGCAGTTCGTTCTGTGCGAAGCGCACCGCGCGCCCACTTTACGCAGTTAGTGCCATGCACGCACGGTGGACACGCGGTGCGCTGCGCGCACCGCGTGCCCACATTAATCGGGATGGGCCATGTACGCACGATGCGCTTCGCGCACCGTGCGCACATGGGGGACATATTATGCGCATCGTTGTGAAATGTTTTGTTTATTATTTTCATTTCTCTGATATGACATGCACAAATGGTGCCCTTCGGGCACCATTTGCACATGGGGTGGGGAGAGTGAGGATAATTTTTTTTTTTTAACCAAATTTTTAACGTACGCGTACGGTAAGCATAATCGTCGATTTTTCGAAAAAAAAAAAAAACATTTTTTTGGCCCTGGGGGTTGTTTGGGGTCCCGTATATCACTGCTGGGTGATTATTATCTCAATATACTGCCCCTTTACACATTTTTGGGCTTCATTTATGCTGCCCCACTCAGAGTGCGAGAGAGAAAATGGGGGCCGCCGCTTCCTGGTTTCGGCCGATTCAAATGTTTACTAAGATCTAAGAGCCAATCAGAATCGCGCTCGCGCACGTCACCGTACGCGTACGGTAAGCGCACCGTAAGCGCACCGTAAGCTGTCACAGATATATATATATATTGATTTAAAGGCTATTTTCTCAGAATCTACTGAACAGATTTACAGATTTACAGATTTACTTCCTTGACCTGAGGACTACCTCTCTGCCAAATTTCAAGTAATTCTGTTCAGCCGTTCGGGCTGTAGCTGTGTCTAAAGGTCCTATGGAAAAATGCATGGGAAAAACGCGTTTTGGGACCCCCCTTTTATCTCAGCCCCCGCTTGACGAATCCCCCCGAGACATCAGGGTAGGAGCGGAGCGTAGCGCCCCACCTATTTTGAAAAATTCGTGAGGATTCGTCGACCGGCGCAAAAGTTATTCAAAATAGAATGTTGCGGATTTCCTATGGAAACGTGGTCCTAACTATAACTACCTACTGGCGACCGCCAGTAGGTAATATATATATATATATATATATATATTTATATATATATATATATATATATAGGACCCCCCTTTGTTCTCGGCCCCCGCTACACGAATCATCCCGAGACATTCAGGTTAGGAGCGAACCGGAGCTGGACAAAAGTTTTGAAAATTTCGCGAAGATTTGTCAATCGGCACCAAAGTTATTCCAAATAGAATGTTGTGTATTTCCTATGGAAAATAGGTCCTAACTATAACTATCTACTGGGGACCGGCAGTAGATAATATGTGATCAAGGTCTGTGTGAGACCGAAACCATAATGGCAGTTGGTGCGGGGCACTAAACAAAAATAAATTATTAGCACTACGAATTTGGGTCCACATCGTCTGTTTTCCACAAAGGAATGGTGTGCAGGACGAGGAATTGTAATATATATATATATATTTGACAAGCAGCAGAGAGAACTAAAAATAAAAAACTTTACTTTGCCACCAAGAGGAGTTCGCGTCGTTCCTGATGGAGTGATTGTTTGCAACATATATATACTCCAGCACATACGTGCAATTATCAACGGGGACGCCGCGTACCCAGTCGCCAGACATTTCAATGAGATTCATGCCAGAAACCCGGCAGGCCTAAAATATTTTGTCATAGACACAATCTCTTCCCTGAGAAGAGGAGGGAATCGTGAGTCATTACTACGTAAGCTGGAAACACGACATATCATCCTCATGGACTGTAAAAAAGCAAATGGACTGAATGCTTGTGAAGCTGGACTTTTCACTTGTACAAAACCATTCAAATTCCCCCGTTATAGTTAGTTCAGCTAACTATAACTCGCGCGCCCGCAATGCACTGCTGAAGACGTCACATATTACATCACTCATGACATGGTCAGTGACATCACTGATGACATCACTGATGACATCTCAAATGACATCACTGATGACATCATCCAGTGAATGTGTGTTATTCTGAAAATTAAATATGTTTTATATATGTATATCTCAAGGCCGATGGAAGAATAAATGGGTATATAAGTGTCTAAATGGATGATTTGTTTTTGAAAAATTGATTGTGTAACTGACTGATTAAGTGTATCATAGTGAATACATGGCTGAGTGAGTAATGTTTAAATATGTAAATATCTGTATCAGTCTCTCACTTTGTGTATAAGTGGCTGCATGGGTTGGTGAGTAGCTACATGGGTGTCTATATAGGTTATTAGTTGGTTTTTTGAGTATCAGTCTGAGTGTCTGCATGGTTCGGTGGGGGGTATTACGTAGTGCATAGGTGCATGAATGAGTGACTCACTCTTTGTATGTGTTGAAGACAGCATGTGTGCAGGACTGTATGGGTGGATGAGTGAGTGTATGGGTGTGTTAGTGAGTGAATGACTGTCTCAATAGTGTCTTTATGAGTAACTACATATGTTTTAAACTAGTATATGTGACTATTGGTGTATATAAGTGAGTATATGTGAGAGTGAGAGATTGAAAGAGTTCCTGTATGAATAAGTATGTGTTTCTATAAGCGATTGCTTAAAAGACTAAGTATGTGTACGTTTCCGCAGAAGTAAGTGTGGTGGTGTGTGTTTAACTGTATATGCAAATAAATGTATGTTTGATTCTTAATTAGCATGAGTGACTATGTGTGTGAGTAAATCTATGGATGAGTGGCATTGTGTAACAGGATGTATAGGTGTATGAGTACATATGATGAGTGAATACATGTATGAGTGACTGTATAGGACTGTTGGTGAATGAGTGGATGTGTATGTGGATCTTAGAATTACTGAAGAGGTTGTTGTAACTGGTATTGGTATGTCCATTGTTTTCAAAAGTTTAGTCTCTATTTTTGAATGTGTGTATCAAAGGCTATATTAGGGTGAGAGGAGGTCTGCCACTCTATCACAAGGATGATGTCATCAGTGATGTCATCAGTGATGTCATTTGAGATGTCATCAGTGATGTCATGAGTGATGTCACTGACCATGTCATGAGTGATGTAATATGTGACGTCATCAGCAGTGCATTGCGGGCGCGCGAGTTATAGTTAGCTGAACTAACTATAACGGGGGAATTTGAATAGTTTTGTACAAGTGAAAAGTCCAGCTAACTATAACACCCCTGAAACCTATGGTTTTTTCAGTGAATTTCTGAGGTTTTTTAAATGCTAATTCCTAACTATAACGTGCCTGAAACCTATGTTTTTTTCTGTGAATTTCAAAGGTTTTTTAAATGCTAATTGCTAACTATGCCTACAGAGATAGGACATGTGAAGAAAGAACATTCAGAATTTATGGCAAATGTGTGACATATCTGAATACCTTCATGATGGAATCAAAGTAAAAAACTGAAAGCATTTCCTACTGAGGAGACTGCAGTACATGAGGAAATTAGGAAACTTCATAACAAATAAATCTCCCAAGATGGCCACCGGAGACAAAAGAGCCCAAATGTAGCCCAAAATCACCCAGATGTAGCCCAAATATAGCCCAATGACAGAAGTGTACAAAACACTTATTATTTTGTGTTTTTGCAGTGTTATATAGTGCAGACTTGTCAGGTATTGGAGTGCTTTACATGAGCATTGGTTACATCACACAAGAACAAATTCATTTTGGTTGTAGACATGGGGAGACTAAGTGATTTGACCAGAATCACAGAATGTCGAGCTGAAGCAGAAACTCCAACCTGGTTCCCCAGTTGCAAAGTCTGCAGTTCTGGAAGTAACACCACATCCTCTCCCCTAAGTGCAACATTTAATCAAGTGGTCAACTGGATAAAAAAACATAAAGGTAACAAATAATTTAAAAGTGCTTTCTCGCTATTTGAAAACTCAGAAAATATGTCCTTATTTTAGTCTTTTAGAGCACTAACCATAATTTTGATGCCAATAAGACCCTCTCATATATGTAATTTCTAAAGGAAATGCTCTAGGTATTACAGTTTTGATTACATCAAGATGACGTCAGGCGTTCCACACTTTTGCAATAAATATAGAATGTTAGCAATCTAGTTGTTCATTAGGATACTGTTGAGAGGCAGAGGCCAGGGGCACAGACTCTGAAAATTGAAGGCAGGTAGGAGGGTGCAAAGGCAACAATTTAACCACACTGAGCAGGCAGGAAGGGCCGTGGCAGCACAACAGACTATGGAGGGCAGTGGAAAGGGGGGCAGGGGCAACAAAGCAACAATACAGGACTTGCAAGAGAGGCTGTGGCAATGTAATAGACCATTGTGGGCAGAAGGAAGAGGCAATGGTAGTACAACCATACATGCCAACAGACCCGATTCAGCCAGGAAACGTCCAATGTTTTTAAGCTCAAATGGGCTTTATTTTATACATCTCCTGTCGACAATCTCCTCTTTTTCAATGTAACTCAAAGGGGAAAATCAATACCCCAGTTTTTTTTTCAAAATCTCCCTCTTACCAAGTTCGCAAGTATGGTACATTGGATCATGGAAGGAAATGGGGTAGGGATATGGATTTGGATAACAGAGGACAGGAGGGACATGGAGAGGTGCACCAAACTGACCCTGCAGGGCAGGCATCAGGGTTTGCAGCAGCACAATACACCACACAGGGCATGCGGGACGGGAGTGCAGCACAACAATCCATAGAAAGCAAGAGGGAGGGGACAGGACCATGCACATGGACAACAGAGAACAGAGGGGCAAGAGGCAGGACCATAATAGACAGACAGGAGAGAAAGCTGCAGCATAACAGACCATAAAGGGCAGGAGGGATGGATCAGGGGCATTACAATGGAACAGACAAGCCAGGAGGGAGGGAGGGAGTAGGGGTCTGCACATGTAAACAAAGGGCTGGGGGCAAGGGGGCAGGGCAGGAGCAGCAAGATAGCCATGGAGGTCAGGCAGGATGGGCACTAGAAGCAAGACACACCATGAAGAGCAACAGTGAGACTGTGATGGCATACACACAGACCATGGAGGGAAGGTGGGAGGGGTTCAGGGGCAGCTAACTGACCACACAGGGAAGGTGGGAGGGGCCATGGCAGCACAGAAGACCATGCATGGCAAGTGGGAGGGTTAGTGGTAGCACAATGGCTATGATGGGCAAGATGGGCAAGAAGGAGGGTGCAGGGGCATGCACAAAGGACGATGGAGGATAGAAGGGAGGGTCAGGACCTGTGCACAGACAAGAAAGTTCAGGGGAAGGGGCCTCACAACAGACCGCACGGGGCAGGCAGGAGGAGCAGTTGCAGCACAACAGACCAGGGAGGGCAGAAGGGTGTGGCAGTACAATGGACCATGTAGGACAGGAGGAAGAGGATAGGGGCATGGCATGTGGACAGGCAGGATGGAGGTGGCAGGGACAGGTTACAGTCATCTGACAATGCTAGGCAGGTGGGAGGGGAGTGGCAGCTCAACAGAACACTCAGAGTAGATAGGAGTGGCAGGTCCATGGAACATGGTGGGCAAAAAGGGTGAAGCAGGGGCATGCACAAAGACATCGGAGGGCAGGGGGAAGGAGAATAGGGGCAGCAAGCTAAGCACAGAGTTTAAGCAGGAGGTCAATGATGGGGCATAGAATTGGGCAATGGAGGGCAGGAGGAGTGGACTGGTACATCATACTAAATTGAGGGCAGACCATGCATGGCAGGAGGGAGGAGGCTAGTCCATGGAGTCACACAACAGAGGATAGGGAGGAGGGGGATGGGGCAGAAAGCTAACTGTTCAGAGAAGGCGGGTATTAGGAACTTTATTGTTTTTAAAACGTGTGTCTGTGCGAACTACTGAAAATATGAACAAGTATGCAGCATAATCTCACTTTTATTCAGGAAGAAGAGGACGTTTGTGACTGTGACTCCGGGCTCACTTGGCAGAAACACCCCCTGACCCTCCACCCCCCTATCGCAAATGTAATGCCCGTGAAAATATGTTCTATATGTTATATAGAACATAGTCCTGAGAGCACGATTGAAAATGAAAACTAGATATAGTGTATGGTCTAAACTATGCACCAAAAAGTGTGATATAAGATGAACCGGGCGTGAAATATAATATGCAATACATTGTGCGCAATGACAGATTCATTGGAGAGCGCGAGATAGCACAGGCACTAGCGCGTGCTATGCGATATGCGCCTTGGATTGTAATATGCACAGGGCAGTGTTGTGTAACCTAACTAGTCTCTAAAGTTGTAATATAAAATATGTGCTGGGGAGTGTAACGTTGCATATGCACTGTGACAAAGATATGGATCCCAGATTGTAATATGTATGGCATAGCACTGTGCGTTATAACATAGGCATCGAGGAAGGCACGTTAGATAGGGCAATATAACCCATGCGAAGACAAGTGTGGCATGACATATTCACGGGGTGGTGTTACAGTGCACATGGGCTAGAGAGTGTCATAGCATATTGTTCTGCTTGGGTTTTTGGATCAGGTGGAATTCGCTCATCAGAGCCTCACTAACCCAGCCAGAACGTTTCTTCGTCCCTAGGACCTATCTACAATAGGTAACCACATATATCTACCGCCTAAGGACAGGGAATTCCTAATACACATACCAAGCGGCGGCCTCGCGGTCCCATACGAACCCAGGACTCTCTACCCAGACGGCAGTATCACAATCGGCGGCCTCGCGGTCCCATACGAACCCAGGACTCTCTACCCAGACGGCAGTATCACAAGTGGCGGCCTCGCGGTCCCATACGAACCCAGGACTCTCTACCCAGACGGCAGTATCATAAGCGGCGGCCTCGCGGTCCCATACGAACCCAGGACTCTCTACCCAGATGGCAGTATCACAAGTGGCGGCCTCGCGGTCCCATACGAACCCAGGACTCTCTACCCAGACGGCAGTATCACAAGAGGCGGCCTCGCGGTCCCATACGAACCCAGGACTCTCTACCCAGACGGCAGTATCACAAGCGGCGGCCTCATTATTCATCATTATTCATCAGATCACACAAAGATTGCTAGTTTGAGCACAACCTGTTCCCTGGTTTGAGGGGCTCCTCTTCTCCCTTATTCAGTTACCACTTACCTGATCAGGGTTGACATCTGTTCATATAGTCGCAGCTGACTAGAGGAATAGGCTACCCTCTTATACAAGAACACGAAGCACATGTTGGTTTACTACAAACTGGGGTATTTTATTACACAATCACATAACATTACGACATTACAATATAACTCACAACCTGTAAAGAAAAGCGAAAGATTAAGTTGTACAATCTAATAAGAAAGGGTCGACATCACCTTAATAATGTGTAGCCTGCACTCCGTGGTCATCTAGGTTCCCTTCTCGTCTATGCCTCGGCTCGTCTGGGAGTCACACCTCCGCGCACGGATCTGTTCCCTTCACCCTTCTCCGAGCCACTGGGACCTCTTCCTCATCGGCTACTCTCTCCTCTCCGGCTATTCTACTAGGAGAATATCTGTCTCTCGGTTTCTTCTCCGCCTTCAAGATGGCGTTTGTCTTCCCTGGAATAAGTAGTAGCTCTACTGCTAACGGCCAGACGCCGCCTACGGACTGAAACAAGTGCCAAGCAACTGCCTCGGACTTTCACTAATATAGAGATGCATTTCCTCATGGAAAATTCCGGCCCGTAACCTGCCGCCCACCAAATTCTTGTACCTCCCCGTACCAAGGACACTTTCCCAGCCGGCCGGCCTGATGTAGTGTCTTCGGCACGAAGAAAAATACAATCCTTCGATAAGGGCCGGCCTGAACCGGTTCTCTCCAAGCGAACAACATCTCATAACTAAAACATCCCCTTTTACCTAGAAGCCTCCCAAGCCGCTGGAGCAGAAAGAAAGATGGAGTCTCTCCCGTTTGAGGCCTACCAGGCCTGAATTCAGCACGGCTCCAGGAAATACCCTCACTACAGGGCAGGTTATCCCTAATACTAACAAATCTATCCCCTAGGTTATGTGTGCAAGCCCTGATCTACGGGAAGAGCACAGGATCATGTTAAAGTGCCCAGCAGATAGGCTCCATTCACTACTCTAACCCTTAGACTTGGATGGTAAGAGACTGAAGTCACAGTAATCACCCTACAATACAAAAGGGCCGGGAAAATCGAGCAGAACATTTCACCCTTGACTTTGGTCTATTATACATCCATTAAACGGAACTAACATCTGTGGAAGAATAATATGAAACAAAACTAACTGATCTATGTCTAGTACCAGGTGTGCAAAATTGAAGTAGTGAAGGAACACACTGAATAAAGCAACAGATAGATATTAAAATGGCGATAGCAATCAGAATACCTCCTAATACTTGACGTAACATATGGACATCGGGTAACCAATTAAAGATCCAGTCAAACCAGCCCTGGTCAATGTGTTTTCTAACTTCTTCCGTCAAATCATGTAACTTATTGATGTGGGTACGAATGGATTGTGTATGATCAGACAAGTTAAAACAACAAAGACCCTCAAATTCAGAACAGTCATGTCCATGTTTAAGCAAAAGATAATCAATGGCCGCTCTGTTTTGCAGGATAGCCCTGCGTTCACCCTGGGCGTCTAATAGCATGTCAGACAGGACTGTAGACGTATGATTATTGGATTTCACCATCCAGCAAGCCATTTTCCCAATAGATTTGGCATTATAAACTGCCAAAGCAGGAACACCAATAATTGAAATAGCCAGGCTAAGGTATTCAGACTTGGAATATAAATGTAAAGATGAGTCACAATCCTCATGCAACTGCACTGTATCTCGAATCACACGAGCGTTGGCATTTGGATGTGAAGCGAACATGAGTAAACTCAGTCTAGTAATAGCACAAGGGCCTCCAGAGATATTCGCGGGGACATATGGCCAGGAAGTATTACCACATGAGAAAAGCCATCCGGCAGGTAGTAACATCGTGTGATAATGACTGGGGGCAACTACCAAGCTCTTGCAAGTCATATTATTTAGAACAGGAGTACATATTTTCGGTGTCCTTTGAAGGCACAAAGTTCGTTCATGAGCAGTAAATGACGTGGCACCTTTTAGTTTGAGGCGCACACATTCAGAGATCGCACTAGGATTACACGTAAGGAAAAAACATAGATCACCTTGTGTGATATTATAGGTAGTTATTTGAGACTGGATGGGAGGTATCGGATCCGGAAGTTCAGTACATGAGGGGCAATATTCATGGGTGGCAAAGTCTCCCAGAAGAACATTGGGGCGAGCCCTGGATATATTAAAAACACGAGTTAAAGTCTCCAGTGACGCAGGGACAGCAACCAGACAAGTTGCTAAAATATCATTCACTGATCTCATCGGTGTCAAGCAGAAATGAGGGGCGCTAGTCACCCGCTTCGCTAGTGCAGTCCAAAAGTTCGACGACGAATCCCACGCAGTGAAGGAACGCGACACTCGGATTCTTGGCTCAGCCCGGGTTGATGGGATCCCTCCTCTCTCGGCGTACCAGCCCAAAAACAGTGCGCTTCCGACACATCCTGCAGCAACAGTCCAAAGAATGATCTGAAAGAAAGTCAAATACAGGCATTATTCATTCTCGTAAATAACATTTGTCAGCCGGGACTGCGTCCCAGCTATCTTTCCCTGGTCTCATAACTAAAATGGTATTATCATGACCGGTAGCAATGACCTCTGCTTGTTCAGGGGGATTCTTAGGCGACTGCACCCAAACTCTGGCCCCAGGATTATCCGTGGAGCCAAAGCCTTTCTGGCCGCGTACAGTTAGCAACGTTGGGGCAGTGCCTTTTATAATCTCCCCACTGAAAACAGGCATTATTAACAATTGAGCCACTCGGTCGGTTGATCGTATTAGTAAGTCAATCTCACTGCTATTTAGCAGGAGCACCTTAATCTCTCCCTGATAATCGCTGTCAATTATTCCTCCAAGTACCTGAACGCCTTTCACAGCCAGCCCCGATCTAGGGGCGATTATTCCGAAATTCCCAGTTGGAATATGAACACCAACACCAGTAGCAAGGATGACCCGATCTTTACTTTTTAAAACGGTGTCATCCATGGCATGCAAGTCTAAACCTGCCGACCCTGGGGTCGCTCTACATGGAGCCAAAGCTCCGGGAGTAATTTCCCAGTACATCACAGTCTCTCTGATTTCATTTGGCTGAGCATTAACATTCGGAGGGAACAAACGCATAACTGGAGATTCAGCATTTAGAAAAGGACGATTATTCAGTATCAATAGCGCTTGGGACAAAAAGTCTCGCCAATTCTTATAATTGTCATCTGTTAATTTACGTAGCTGCCCCTTCAGCAGACCATTGAATCTCTCCACAAGACCCGAGGCCTGTGGATAGTATGGGACATGAAAAATCCATTCAATATTGTTTTCCACACAGAATTCCTGTACCAATCTTCCACGAAAATGGGATGCATTATCAGATTGAATTTGGAATGGCACACCATAATACATCATAATCAATTCCAATGTTTTAATTAAGGGTGGGCGTAGTTCGCGAAGTAGCACTTCGCGAAGCTACGCAAAGTGAAGTTCGCACTACGCGAGCTACGCGTAGCACTTCGCGAACTGCGTAGTAACATGTTCGCACTGTGCAAGATGTTGTTTTCAATGATTGCACAGTGCGGACAAGCAACCGGCACTGTGCAATCATTGAAAATGGCATCTTGCACAGTGCGAGCTGTAGTTTTCTGCTGCTCGAGTAGATTTTTACTCGAGCTTCAGCTTTCTCAACGCGAACTGGTAGTTTCTCATCGCGAGCGGTCGCGAGCATACGCGACCACTCGCAATGAGAAACCTGACCTCCTCGCGTTGGGAATCTCGCCGGGAGGTTTATTTTCCATGCTCGCGATCGCCAACTTGCAGTTGCTGATCGCGAACAAGGAAAAAGTCTCGCCGGGATGTCATTTTGCTTGCTCGCGGTCGCCAACTTGACGTTGAGGACCGCGAGCAAGCAAAAAATGACCGCAGCACTACGCAACACTACGCTACGCGTGTTCGCACTGTGCTACGTGCAGTTCGCGTAGTGCGAAGTAGCGCGAACTTCGCAAACTACGCGAGCGTAGCGTAGTGCTTCGCCCAGGCCTAGTTTTAATGGTATTCAATTGGGTAGCTTGCTTACAGGGAAGGGCCACCAATAGGCCACTGTATGTGTCAACAATAGTGCAAACATATTGACAATTCCTACTCATAGGAAGTGGGCCGATGTAATCAATCTGCCAAATTTGAGCGGGCAATTTCCCGCGATGCAAATGACCTTTAACAATTTGGGGCACTTTACGCTGCCTGATATGTTGACAAATGGGACAATGTAGAATGACATTTTTAATTAAGTCTAGGGGAATATAAATCCCTCGATCAGCAGCCCACCTGCTAGTGGCTTTCTCTCCAAAGTGTCCTGCTTTCTGGTGGGCCCATTTCGCCAATCCCGCAATATCAGAATCTTGCCTGTCCACCACTGCCTCAGCAATTTTGGATTTCTCATCTGCAATGTTATGAAAAAATTTGTCAAGAGAGTCTATCGGGGTATGAGCATCCACATGGAAGATTGTAACAGTACTCTGTGGGAGCATTTCCCAAATCTCTTGCCATAATTCTTTTCCCCACAGTTCTTTGGAATGTAATTCCCAACAATGGGAATGCCAAGTCGGCAACCAAACTGCCAGTCCATTGGCAGTAGACCAGGAGTCGGTGAAAATATGACATGTACCAGGCAACTCTTGTTTCAAAGCTTGATAGACAGCATAGAGCTCAGCAAACTGGCTGCTCTTACCCTCACCAGTTGTGCTCAGCAATTTTTGTGTGATCGGATTGTAGGACACCGCCTTCCAATGCCGCTTCGTCCCTATGAACCTTGCTGAACCATCCGTAAACCAGACATGATTTCGGTCCTCAGCGGACAAATCATCAAAAGGTTTACCCCATTTAACAGGAGACTCCTGTACTAAAGGTACGGAACATTCATTCTCAGTCTCAGTCGACGGCGCTCGCGCCACCTGCTCATGCAAAGATGCAACTCCTTTTTGTCCCACACGCGCCCTGTCTTGTATATACCACTTCCATTTAATCACACTCGCCTCTTGAGCATGTCCAATTCGGTGAGTTTTCGGCGAACTCATAACCCACTGCATGATAGGAATTTCAGGTCGCAAAACTATATCATGTCCCAAAGTCAATTGCTCGGTATCCACCAGAGCCCAAAACCATGCAAGTAACTGTTTCTCAAAAGGAGTATAACGCTCACCAGCATCAGGCAACTTTTTGGTCCAGAAACCTAACGGTACTCTACTCTTGCCTTGTTTCTGCCACAAACTCCAATTCGCATAAAGACCTTGTACCGACACATTCAAATCCACATCACCATCACGTACAGGCCATAAATCCAGAGCATGCTGAATCGCTTCTTTTGCCAGACTAAACGCATCTTGCTGTGGTTTATCCCATTCAAATGCATTCTTTTTACGAGTGACACGGTACAAAGGGGCCAATATTTGACTCAAATGAGGAATATGCTGTCGCCAAAAACCAAACAAACCAATGAAGCTTTGGGCTTCTTTCCTACTCCTCGGAACAGCAAAGTCAAGGATCTTCTGTTTAACCTGAGGGATCACTTCCCGGTGCCCCTCATGCCAATTAATACCCAAGAATTTTACAGCCTGGGACGGACCTTGTAATTTATCCGGGTTAATTTCCCAACCTTTCTCACGCAGGCACTCAATGACTCTGTCCAATTGTGTCTGAACTTCCTCTTGTGTCTCGCCTTGGATCAAAATGTCATCAATATAGTGACATATCTGAATGTGTGGATGAACCGGTACCTCAGCCAAATGCTCTGCCACCAGCCGGTGACATATCGTAGGACTATGTACATAGCCCTGGGGAAGACTTCTAAACGTCATCTGACGCCCATTCCATGTAAAACTGAATTGTTCCTGACACTCAGGGGCAATCGGAATCGAAAAGAAAGCATTAGCAATATCAATGGACGCATACCATGTACCTGGATGTTTTTGAATTCTTTCAAGTAGTGTAATGACATCCAGTACTGCAACAGTCAAAGAGGGTGTGTGTTTATTTAATTCTCGATAATCAACAGTCATACGCCAAGAATTATCACTCTTACGTACAGGCCAAACAGGATTATTCCAAGCAGAAGTAATTGGGGTTATAACTCCTACATCCACCAACTCCTGAATAGTGGTACTAATCTCTTCATGACCACCTGGAATACGATACTGCTTCTGACAAACCACTTTTGTCACCTGGGGAACCGTTATGGGGGGCATTCTTAAACGACCAACCCGTACAGGTCTGGACGATATATAATTTTTTGTTCCAAATTGATAACATCCGTCATCTAAGTGCAAAGTCATTCCTTTCAAAATATCAATTCCAATTATGAATTCTAAGAGTGGCACCACTAATACAGAGTATTCTTTTCTAGGAAGTCTACCTATTCTCATTTCAAGTAACGTTTGAACTGCGGGAGTTTCCTTTCCTCCTAATCCGGTAATTGTAAAAGACTGACCTTTAAACTTCTTTGATTTTCCATGAATAAGAGTGGCCTCCGCTCCTGTATCTACCAATGCTCGGGCCCTTTGGATATTACGATGTCTCCAATAAATATCAATATCTACATAGGGTCTATTATCTCTGTGAGCCCATCTGTGTACTGGAGCTTGACCTATCCCCTAGTCATTTTTACCGCATTCTGTGTACCAGGATAAATCAGGATAGAGACTCTCACGTTTCTTAGGTATCGATACCTCCTGTTCATATCTATCCCCATTACAAAATGGATTCCTGTCCACTGTACTGTGCTGCGGGTGTCGATCAGCCAATCTGTGCCGATCCTCTCTCCTTCTCAACTCAGGGGATTGATCCCTATCATCTCTGCGTCTGCTATTAACATAATCATCTCTCCCCCTTTCTGTATCCCCCTCTCTCTCTCTGTCTCCATCACGACGGGGGGACAAATCACGTACAGGACGATGATCATCACGACGAACAGAGCGCCCACGGCGGTCGTCATCACCGCTACCGTCAAAAAAACCACGATCGCACTCAGTCGTGCGGACACGCCGGGCACCCTCCTTTCGATCCAAGCCACGTTTGCAAAACATTTCCCACAAACGAGCAGTAGTCTCACCATCAATATCCTCCTTCCGCACACCATCAGCCACAAGAGCAGCAAACATATCACGTCTAGAAAGTTTATTGTCACCAGGAGTACGAGTGTCAGGCCGGGACTGTCGTTCAGGTTTAAACCACTCACCCAACTCACCGAGTTGGCGTACCGATTCCAGCACCACAGATAACATGTTACCAGTCTGGTTAATCAATAAAGTCATCATGACCTGCTTATAAGCAACAGGGGAAGAACGAATAATACGATTCCGCACAGAAGACGTCAAGAAACCATCAAGCAACCTGTCAGAAGTATTTAGAAAAATTGCTGTTTTCATCACCTCCTCTTTGAGGCGTTGTGCAGCATCGCGCAAAGTATACCACGGTTTATCATTCACAGGCCAGTCAGACTCAGTAGGACATTATAGATTACAACCCTCAGTCGCCAATTGAAGCAAAGAAATTTGACCACCACCATTAAAGTTACGAAAATGATCCTGTATAGTAGAATCCGAACTCAAGGAACAAAACTTCAAACAATCGCCAGCATCCAACATAATGCCAGCAGCGCCCAGTTCATAAAGGCGAACCATCCATGTGAGCAAGGTCTCACCAGCTCGCTGGCGAAAGCGCTGCAAAATATCACTAATTTCTTGTTGAGTAAAATCCTCCAAAGAATCCAAAGAAACACCATTCGGAGCAGCGGGAGACTGCTGCAATTTCCGTCGAAAAACTGGATGTGCCGAGACCGCAGGACGAGCATCACAAGGAGCCCGAGCAGTACACGCAGGGGAACAATCAGTGGAAGAAGCAGCGGCCCCACTGGAGGGACGAGCGCAATCACGGGGTGCACCATCAGAGGTGCGAGAAGCAGACTCACAATCACGGCCGGAGCGAGAGGACACGCGCTTGGCAGACTCCTCACCCGAGGAACAAGAGTCACTCGAGTTCCAGATATTACCATCCCATTCATCAGGATTCCAGTCTAGTCCAGCTTTCGCCACGACCAGACGCACCTTTCGCGTCGAAACCCGACCACGCCTGTTCTTGTATTTATAACGAGCAATTCGCACAGCCGCCCTCTCGGCAATAGTTTGGTACGTCTCAAGTTTGTCAGCAAGCAACTTATTCTGACACCGCAACAAAGTATGAGCATTCTGAATCTCAACAAAGTTCGCTTCCACGTCCTTATGCACTTTCTGTAAGTTCAACAACCTATCATGCAGAATCCTGTACGCAGACAGAACAATCCAACCTCTGCGCCCCAAAACGGGAAGCTCATCACCCTTAGATACGGGTGCCTTCTGTAAACAAGTAATCACATTAGCCGGCTCCGCCAGCTCCAAAAAAGAATTCCAATTCTCACTCAAACCAGTGGAATCGGCCCACTCGCGGGCTAAGGCTTCATAAGGCGTTGAACCCCAACCGGGAATCTCAACGGGCAACTGAAAAGTAGATTTCGACTTTCTGGAAAACATCTCAGAAAAGAAAGGAGAAAAAGAAGAAAAAGAAAACAAAGAAGAGAGAGAGAAAAAGAAAAAACTATACGTACAATTATACCACAAATAATATACAAACAAAACCACGCACGCGCCGAAAGCAAACACGACACAACAACAACGCACACAGGTTTCGTAAACGGTTCGTGACGCCAAATGTTCTGCTTGGGTTTTTGGATCAGGTGGAATTCGCTCATCAGAGCCTCACTAACCCAGCCAGAACGTTTCTTCGTCCCTAGGACCTATCTACAATAGGTAACCACATATATCTACCGCCTAAGGACAGGGAATTCCTAATACACATACCAAGCGGCGGCCTCGCGGTCCCATACGAACCCAGGACTCTCTACCCAGACGGCAGTATCACAAGCGGCGGCCTCGCAGTCCCATACGAACCCAGGACTCTCTACCCAGACGGCAGTATCACAAGTGGTGGCCTCGCGGTCCCATACGAACCCAGGACTCTCTACCCAGACGGCAGTATCACAAGCGGCGGCCTCGCGGTCCCATACGAACCCAGGACTCTCTACCCAGACGGCAGTATCACAAGTGGCGGCCTCGCGGTCCCATACGAACCCAGGACTCTCTACCCAGACGGCAGTATCACAAGTGGCGGCCTCGCGGTCCCATACGAACCCAGGACTTTCTACCCAGACGGCAGTATCACAAGCGGCGGCCTCGCGGTCCCATACGAACCCAGGACTCTCTACCCAGATGGCAGTATCACAAGCGGCGGCCTCGCGGTCCCATACGAACCCAGGACTCTCTACCCAGACGGCAGTATCACAAGCGGCGCCCTCGCGGTCCCATACGAACCCAGGACTCTCTACCCAGACGGCAGTATCATAAGCGGCGCCCTCGCGGTCCCATACGAACCCAGGACTCTCTACCCAGACGGCAGTATCAGCGCAAGTTCATCCTATGATTACCATAACATCATCACACAAAGACTGCTAGTTCGAGCACTGCCTGTTCTCTGGTTCGAGGGGCTCCCCTTCTCCCCTATTCAGTTACCACTCATCCGATCAGGATTAACATCTGTTCATATAGCCGCAGCTGACTAGAGGAACAGGCTACCCTCTTATACGAGAACACGCAGCACACATTGGTCCACTACAAACTGGGGTATCATTATTCATCAGATCACACAAAGATTGCTAGTTTGAGCACAACCTGTTCCCTGGTTTGAGGGGCTCCTCTTCTCCCTTATTCAGTTACCACTTACCTGATCAGGGTTGACATCTGTTCATATAGTCGCAGCTGACTAGAGGAATAGGCTACCCTCTTATACAAGAACACGAAGTACATGTTGGTTTACTACAAACTGGGGTATTTTATTACACAATCACATAACATTACGACATTACAATATAACTCACAACATGTAAAGAAAAGCGAAAGATTAAGTTGTACAATCTAATAAGAAAGGGTCGACATCACCTTAATAATGTGTAGCCTGCACTCCGTGGTCATCTAGGTTCCCTTCTCGTCTATGCCTCGGCTCGTCTGGGAGTCACACCTCCGCGCACGGATCTGTTCCCTTCACCCTTCTCCGAGCCACTGGGACCTCTTCCTCATCGGCTACTCTCTCCTCTCCGGCTATTCTACTAGGAGAATATCTGTCTCTCGGTTTCTTCTCCGCCTTCAAGATGGCGTTTGTCTTCCCTGGAATAAGTAGTAGCTCTACTGCTAACGGCCAGACGCCGCCTACGGACTGAAACAAGTGCCAAGCAACTGCCTCGGACTTTCACTAATATAGAGATGCATTTCCTCATGGAAAATTCCGGCCCGTAACCTGCCGCCCACCAAATTCTTGTACCTCCCCGTACCAAGGACACTTTCCCAGCCGGCCGGCCTGATGTAGTGTCTTCGGCACGAAGAAAAATACAATCCTTCGATAAGGGCCGGCCTGAACCGGTTCTCTCCAAGCGAACAACACCTCATAACTAAAACATCCCCTTTTACCTAGAAGCCTCCCAAGCCGCTGGAGCAGAAAGAAAGATGGAGTCTCTCCCGTTTGAGGCCTACCAGGCCTGAATTCAGCACGGCTCCAGGAAATACCCTCACTACAGGGCAGGTTATCCCTAATACTAACAAATCTATCCCCTAGGTTATGTGTGCAAGCCCTGATCTACGGGAAGAGCACAGGATCATGTTAAAGTGCCCAGCAGATAGGCTCCATTCACTACTCTAACCCTTAGACTTGGATGGTAAGAGACTGAAGTCACAGTAATCACCCTACAATACAAAAGGGCCGGGAAAATCGAGCAGAACACATATGCACTAGCTAGTGGAATACAACACAGAGGTGTGTGGCACTCAGCAGGCAATGGTGGGTGTAACACAGCATTGGGCTCTGCCAGGAGCGCGCTGTGACTCTCAAGTGATGTTCGTCCCCTTTCCAGAGAGTAAAATAAAAAGTATTAGACATCCGGCAGTGGATGTGTGTTTTATTAACCGTGAGGGGGGTTTCTTGCATAGTTTTGGTCGAATTTTTGTCGAATCGCCTTTGAATGGCTTGGTGTGCATGTGTATTAAATGTGCCCGTCAATAGCTACCCATGTTTGTATAAATAAACGACAAGGATGTCTACCGGGATTAGGCACGGTAGGGCATCAGACATGTCAGAGCTTCCCTAGTGGTGTAAATACATTCCACGTGAATTCATTGTATGCATAGTCGCCTTTTAATGAATATCACGCAAATCGTCATGGTGATAGGTACGTACGGTTTGTCCAGCATGTCCTAGGTGTGTCTATAAATATATATTTTTTAAAAATAATAAAAAACAGTGGCCGGCCCTGGGGATTGGGGTAAAAAAAATATAATTAGGAGACAGGCCCTGGGGGATGGGGTCATCAGGGCCAATAAATTAGAATAAGAAGGGGAACCACAGAGCCCCCCTTCTTAAAAAATTAAAATAAATAAAAGACTGGCATCGTGCCGGAGGCCACGCCCCCTCCTTGCAGCACTCTGCAAACGCGCCCCCTGGCGAGTTGTAAGTTGGGGAATTAATTCCTCTTCAATACTGAGGGTCCCTGAGGGCCAACTAGCCCAACAGGCATCTCCAGTATGCACCAGGGAGCTGCGCTGCAGACAGGTGTTCTGAGGCCAAGCCCCTTTTTACACCTCTTTGCAACGCAGCTCTGTGGCGCTTACTGGAGGTACCTAGTGGTCTAGTTTGACCCTAGGGACCCTTAGGATTCAAGGGGACTTAATCTCTCAACTTAGAACAGCCACAGGGCGCGTTTACACAGTGGTGAAGGGAGGGGACGGGGCCTGAGGTGACGTGTGCAAACACGCACTATGGCACGTTTTAAATTGGGAATATAATTTTCCTTCAATACTGAGGGCCCCTGGGGGCTAACTAGCCCACCAAGTGCCTCCAGTAAGCGCCACTGAGCTGCATTGCAGAGAGGTGGTCCAGGCCGTGCCACTTTTTACACCTCTCTGCAACGCAGCTCTGTGGCACTTACTGGAGGTACCTAGTTGGCTAGTTGGACCCTAGGGACCCTCAGGATTCAAATGAACTTAATCTCCCAACTAAAAACGGACACAGGGCGTGTTTACACAGTGGTGAAGGGAGGGTACGGGGCCTGAGTTAACGTGTGCAAAAACGCCCTGTGGCCTGTTTTAAGAGGTAGTTTTAATCCCCCTGCCCTATTATATACTAGGGGCTTACAGAGGAGGTCATGCTAATCACAGGGGGACCCCAACGCATAATGTTCCCTAGTGTATGTAGGTGTTTTCACTGTATTCTAAGTGTCTTTTAACATAGCACTGGCTCTAGGACTGGTTAGTCAGACTCAGTTACCACCAGTATCCGTCTGAAAAAGTTGAGGGTACAGGATGATTTTGCAACAAGGCTTCTTTCTGCTCTTCTTTTTGTTCTTTCTGCACGTTATCCTTCTTCCTGCACTTTTCTTCACAGATTGACACCAGACCTGCAAAAGGCACAACCCTGACCTGAGGACTACCTCTCGGCCAAATTTCAAGTAATTCTGTTCAGCCGTTCGGGCTGTACCTAGACTAAAGGTCCCTATGGAAAATTGCATGGGGAAAACGCGTTTTGGAACCCCCCTTTTTTCTCAGCCCCTGCTTGACGAATCCCCCCAAGACTTTCAGGGTAGGAGCGGAGCGGAGCGCCCCACCTATTTCGCGAGGATTCGTCAACCGCGCCAAAGTTATTCCAAATAGAATGTTGCGGATGTCCTATGGAAACACGGTCCTAGCTATAACTATCTACTGGCGACCGCCAGTAGATAATATATTATCTACTGGAGGTCGCCAGTAGATAGTTATAGTTAGGATCGTGTTTCCATAGGAAATCTGAAAATTCTATTTTGAATAACTTTTGCGCTGGTTGACGAATCCTCGCGAAATTTTCAAAACTAATGGGGCGCTCCGTTCAGCTCCTACCCTGAAAGTCTCGGGGTGATTCGTCAAGTAGGGGCCAAGAAAAAAGGGGGGTCCCAAAACGCGTTTTCCCCATGCATTTTCCCATAGAACCTTTAGACACAGCTACAGCCCGAACGGCTGAACAGAATTACTTGAAATTTGGCAGAGAGGTAGCCATAAGTTCAAGGAAGTGCCTTTTGCAGGTCTGGTGTAAATCTGTTCAGTATTTCCTGAGAAAATAGCATTTAAAAGCATATCAATATCTATACGCGTGCAGGGTGCGCGCACCGTGCGAGCACCCTAACGTGCGCAAGCGTAATTCTGATTGGTGGTTACATGTTAGTCAACGTTCGAATCGGTCGAAATCAGGAAGTGTCGGCCGCCATTTTGTTTGTTTTCAGTGCGAGAGTGAAAAAGGAAGGTGGCGAACATGAAAAGGGGGCAGGGTAGAGAGTTCCTGACCCCCTAGCCTTTGTCAGGGGGTCCCTGAAGGACCCCGAAGGCAGAATTTTTTTTTTTTTCTTTTTTTTTAAATCGCGGGGGTGCGCGCACGGTGAAACCCCCCCCCCAAAAACGGTGAAAACCAAAAAAAAACAAAAACATTTTAATACGTAGTTTATTGTAAAATAAATATATAAAAAAAATAATAATACATAAATAAATTAGCATTTAAAAAAACGTACAAATTCACTGAAAAAACGATAGGTTTCACACACGTTATAGTTAGGAATTAGCATTTAAAAAACCTTGCAAATTCACTTAAAAAACCATAGGTTTCATACATTTTATAGTTAGGTGGATATTTCACTTGTAAAAAACCAATGAAATTCCCCCGTTATAGTTAGTTCAGATAACGATAACTCGCGCGACCGCCACTCTATCACAAGGATGATGTCATCAGTGATGTCATGAGTGATGCCACTGACCATGTCATGAGTGATGTAATATGTGACATCATGAGCAGTGGATTGCGGGCGTGCGAGTTATAGTTATCTGAACTAACTATAACGGGGGAATTTCATTGGTTTTTTACGAGTGAAATATCCACCTAACTATAACATGTGTGAAACCTATGGTTTTTTAAGTGAATATATATATATATATATATATATATATATATATATACATACCGACGTTCTTCAGAAGTTTCAGTCCAATAGGAGAATAGGAGAGTTAGCCTTCTGTCTGCACAGACTTATCCTGCAAAACAAAGGAAGTAAAAGGAGTTTACATATCTGCATATTAGAAACAAGGCGAACAGAGGTAACAGAGGCATGGTTACACTGTATTTCTATTTTCACAGAGTTCCATATAGAGAAGTCTACCATCTGTAGGGACCAGCCGTACTCCAGCCTGAAACTAAATACCTACAAGAGCAGCTAGCCACAAGGAAGGGACAGGTATTCTAGATAAGGGTACAGTGTCTTGGGTATATGTTTAGTTGTTTTGTGTTACAAGACCTTCTCTGTTTCAGGAGACAACTCGGTGCCAAGCAAGAGTTCCAGTCTAGTCGAAGAGTAGCAGTGGCGGTCTCTCTTTTCATCCCAATCCCCTTTCCCTCCCTTTGCTGCTTGTGTACCTAGTTCGCAGTAGCGGAGTAGGGGATAGTGGAATATTCCTCTACTCCTGCGGAAAATCCCAGTTCTGGTACAGGTACTTGACAGATAGAAGTGCCGATCCAAAACTTTCACCCGAGCAGTATGGCAGAGGAAATTGACGTTAAGGCTTTGGCGTCAGTACTTGATGGGATAAAAAATACCAATTGATTGATACTATGTCTGAGAATAAATCCCATAGAGAAGAGGTTAGAAAATCTAGTCAAGAGGCCACATTTTTGCGTCAATGTTTTGAGGCATATACAGCTAGTGCCATTGAAGGAACTAAGGAGAATAAGTCAGAGACATTTACTCCAGCCCCTTCTGTGGCGGAGTTGATAACTCAGGTAATTTATGATATTTCCCCAACAATTCCAGTGGCAGCTCCTGAAAGGTTTGGTGGGGATCCACATAAGGCCCAGATATTCCTCACCCAATGTACTCTACACTTTCTCTGTTGACCCATTATCTTTAAGGAAGATCAATCCAAGGTGGCTTTTATATTGTCCTACCTGAGTGGTAATGCTGCCGCCTCGTCCATGCCATTAGTTAACAATAATGATCACATCTTAAATGAGTTTGAGGATTTCAAAAGAGGGTTTTTGCACATTTTCTATTGAATGTCTAGCTCTCAAACTACTGATAATGAGCTTTTAGATTTAAAGCAAGCCAGTCGAGATTTGGTTGCTTACTTGGCACAATTCAATAAGTTAATTGTAGAAACTAATTGGCCTGAAGCCAAGAGGGCTGCAATCTTCTATAGAGGAATTAAAGAAGAATTTAAGGATGGTTTAGCACAGATACCTAAGCGGCCCACTGATGTCTCAGAGTTAAGTGATCTAGTCTTACAGATTGATCAGCGTCAGAGTGAAAGAAAAAGTGAACGCCGAAAAGATTTCCCTCCACGATTTGATCGAGTTAGGGTGGAAAACTCAAAGATTAAAGATGCTTTCTCGGAGGAAGAACCTATGCAAATCAGCTCTGTGCGAGGGTCATTATTCAAGGAAGAAAGAGAGAAGAGACGATCTGGCAATCTCTGCATGTATTATGGCAACTCTGGACACTTTGTTAAAGAGTGTTCTAAGAAACCAAAGCATAACGCTTGGGTAAAAGACAGGCTCTACCAGTAGATGGAGTTGCTCTGGTGGAAGCTAATGACAAGTCAACTCCGGATTCGCAATTTATTGCCAACACCTTACAATCCTCTGCACCACATTTAATAATTTCTGGTTTGATTAAGTTTGGAGATTCTGAAGTGGATGAGATTTCAGTGATGATAGATTCAGGAGCGACTGCCAATTTTTGCGATATTAAGTTCACCAAATCCTTAGGAATCCGATTTGCCAAAAAAGAAAGGCCAGAATCTGTTTGAGCCGTCGATGGAACCAATTTATCTTCTGGCCCAATTGTTCATGAGATTGAGGATGTATGGTTGAAAAAGCCTAGTAGTCATTTAAGCATTTTGAGGTCCAGTCTCATCGACGCACCACAATTCCAGCTCATGATGGGTTTACCCTGGCTGACTGAACATAATCCCAGGATTGAGTGGGCAAAGAGATCCATTGACATGGACTCAGACTATTGCAAAGGGCATTGCCATGATTGGAGTGTCAATTTTCCCCCAGCTTCACAACCCCAGTTTTTGGCCTGTCAGTCTAAATCTATCTGTTTCATGGACACCCAAGATATTTCACTAGAGTATCAAGATTTGGCTTTGGTTTTTGATGAACGGGAAGCTAACACGTTACCTCCACATTGAGAGTATGACTGTAAAATCGAATTGGAGGCTGGCGCTTTGTTGCCATGCAGTAGAATTAATGCGCTTTCTGAAAAGGAAAACCAGCATGTTAAAGAGTACATAGATCGGTATCTTTCAAATGGCTTTATCCGCCCTTCACAGCCACCTGTCTCCTCTCTGCTTTTTTTTATTCCTAAAAAAGATAGAAGGTTGAGAACGTGCATCGATTATAGAGCTTGAAACCTCATCACCAAAAAAACAGATATCCATTGCCCTTAATTTCCGAATTGCTTGATCAAGTCAAGGGAGCTAAGGTGTACACAAAATTAGATTTATTTATTATTTTAATTATTTATATAGCGCAGCTGATACCTTGCAGGCTTCCTGGCGCTGAGGAAAAATACTATACTGAAGAGGAGCACAAGTAGGTAAGACAGGGAGGTCTAAGGGAAGAGCCAGGTCTTGATGCACTTCCTAAATGGGAGAAGTTGGGGGGTTTGGCGTATTTTAATGGGCAGACTGTTCCATAACTTGGCAGCTGCGACCCTAAAGGATCTGCCCCCGGTTCTGACTTTATTGTATCTGGGCACCCTTACCAGATACGCCGAGGAAGACCGAAGCTCTCTAGTAGGAGTATACCACTGAAACAAGGTTTGCAGGGGCCTGGGCCCGAGTCCGTGCAAGGCCTTGAATACAATTCAGAGGGACTTAAAAGCCACCCGCTGCTTTAGGGGTAGCCAGTGCAATTCGGCCAGTGCCGCAGTGGCCGAAGACCTTCTCGACCAGCCGAGAGCCAGTTTGGCCGCGGCTGATTGAATTCGTTGCAACCGGTCCAACAGCGTGACAGGGGACTCAAGGAGTAGGGCGTTGCAGTAGTCCAGGCGACTCAGAATCGTACACCTGACTACCAGCGCCCGGGCTTGTGCAGGGAGAAGTGGCATAATTTTTCGCAGGGAGCGTAGCAAAGCCGTGCAGATCCCCACTGTTTTTGCCACCTGGGTTTCCATACTCAGCTTGTTATCGAGCATGACCCCCAGGTTGCGGACCGAGGAGACAGGTTTAGGTTTCTCCCTTGTCTCAGGAGGCCAGAAGTCGTTCGGGAACTGGTGTGATAGCGTGGTGCCAGCATGGAACAAAACCTCTGTTTTGGAGGCATTAAATTGAAGAGAGTTCCTATGGAGCCAGCCAGCCGTTTCTCTAAGACACTCATGGAAGGAGGTCAGGGAGATGGAGTCCTCTCCTTCCCAGGAGAGAATGAGCTGGGTGTCATCTGCGTAATTAATTGTTTTTAACCCGAATGACTTGATTAATGTAATCAGTGGTTTAAGGTATACATTAAAAAGGATGGGACTGATGGAGGATCCCTGGGGAACTCCCTGTGGCACAGGTGAAAAAGCAGATTGAAATGGGGGGAGGGAGACAGCCTGTCTCCTGTCCTGCAGGTAAGAATGAAACCAAAGCAAAGCTGTGCCTTCCACACCAGCTTCCCTGAGTCTCAACAGCAGCGTCCTGTGGTTGACCGTATCGAATGCGGCAGACAGGTCCAGCAGTATCAATGCCACTGACTGGCCCCTGTCTGCACGCATGCGAAGATCCTCCATGGCTGTTAAAATCGCCGTTTCGGTCCCGTGGGCAGGACGGAAGCCGAATTGGAGATCGTCCAGAAGGTTGTTCTGCTCAAGATGGATAGAAAGGCAGGAACTGACCCATCGTTCCACTACCTTCACAGGGAAAGGCAGTAGGGAGATGGGTCGATAGTTGGAAAGGCAGTCTGGGTTGAGGGAGGGTTTCTTCAGGAGCGGGGTAACAAGCGCCTGTTTCCACGGGGTTGGAACATAGCCACATTGCAAAGACTGGTAGATTTAAGGAGAACCTACCATCTTGTACACATGGCAGAAGGCGAAGAATGGAAGACTGTGTTTTGAACTCGACTGGGGTTGTTTGAGTACCATGTCATGCCCTTTGGCTTGTGTAATGCACCCGCTGCTTTCCAGCATTTCGTCAATGACATTTTGAGAGAGTTTCTGGATAGTTTTGCAGTCGTGTATATCAACCATATTCTTATTTTTTCAGCCAACTTGAAAGAAAACATTCAACATGTACAACTAATTTTGAGGAAGTTGCTTCAAAATCAACTTTTTGTAAAATTGGTGAAATGTGTCTTTCATTCAATTCAAGTGGAATTGTTTGGGTTTTGTTTTGTCCCCTGAAGGAGTGTCTATGGGTGATGCCAAGGTGAAGGTCATTAGAGACTCGCCCTCTCCAAGTAATGTGAAAGAGGTGCAGAGTTCCATTGGAGGAAATGACAAAACTCGCATAGAGAATCCGTCAAGAAACTGGAAGAGGTTAGACGTAGAGAAAATGAATAGATGTCTAGAGGCACATATACCATCGATGAAGCAACAAATAGACCCATTAGCAAATTATATCCAATGCTGGCTCACTAAAGCTGTGGACCTATGTCTTCCTATTTCCAAACAAAATAAAATTACTCATCATCCCCCAGCACCATGGTATACCGATTCCTTGAAAATATCAAAATCTAGCTGTAAAACTCTTGAAAGACACTGGAGGAAAAACTATAACCCCATAGATAAAGTAGCTTATAAAGCCGCCTTAAGTGAATATGATAAGGAATGTAAGCTTGCACGTGCCACCTTCATGAATCAAACCATCAATAAGGTCTCAAACTGTGCAAAAACACTCTTTAACACAGTTAAAACATTGGCTGGCTTGAATGCAACAGCTAAACCACCTACTTTATCACTATCCAAATGTGAAGAACTAGCGAACTTCTTCATAAATAAAGTGGAAGGTATCTGTCAAGATATCATCTCACAGGATACGGAAGCTCCAAGGCCAAAGGCTATTGCATCAGAGGGCATACAGTTTTCCAATCGAAGAAAGATCGAGCATGAACTAAAAGATTGGCCCCTATTAACTACGAATACTGTTCAAGACCTATTAAATTCAATCAAATCGGGGTCACCAAGAGATCCTATTCAAGCTAACATCCTTAAGCAGTTAAATCTATCTGTGATACCTACTATAACGCAGGTACTCAACATGTCAATTAAAGAGGCCAAAGTTCCTCCCCTTTGGAAGCATGCTATGATGCACCCTCTGCTGAAAAAACCAAATGCTGATGTAACTGATACGAAAAACTACTGTCCCATCTCCTTACTCCCAATTCTATCTAAAATTTTTGAAAAACACATCCACCTTCAGTTGACACAATATGTGAACACTCACCAACTTCTTCACCAGTCTCAGTCTGGATTTAGGGCAGGTTTTTCAATGGAAACTACGCTGCTGGGCGTCACTGAGACAATCCGCCAGAAATTGAATAAAGAAGAAACAGTAGCGCTCATCCTTTTGGATTTGAGTGCTGCTTTCGATACCATCTCTCACGAGGTGCTCTTAAACACTCTGAGTAACGTAGGAATCAGTGGGGATGCTTTGAAATGGATCCAGGACTTCCTCTCAAACAGGACATTTCAAGTTTTCTCTGAAAACACATGCTCCAAAATCCATTCATTCAGTCATGGTGTACCACAGGGATCCATCCTGAGTCCACTTCTCTTCAACATCTATGTTAAGCCTTTGGCTGAGTTAGTTGAGGAGTCGAGACCCACGATCTATTCATATGCAGATGATTCACAAATTATTTTTTCATTGGCGGCCCAAAACGTAAATGACATCTCCACGCTTAAAACTGGACTGAACAACATCACAACTTGGATGAAGGAAAATTTCCTAAAACTAAACGGTGAAAAAACAGAGGTGATCATTCTAGGTAAACAGAAACATCTATGGAGCCATCAACATTGGCCAGAGAAAATGAGCAACCTCCCAAACCCAGTTTTGCAAGTACGTAATCTGGGTGTACTCCTGGATGATACTCTGAGCATGCATGCACAATCAGTTAGAGTGGCAGCCACCTGTTTCTCCATCTTACGATGGCTGAGGAAAATCTGCTGGATGCTCCCTGAGTCAACCAGGAAAACGGTGGTGAACGCCTTAATAACATCCCGTTTAGATTATGGAAATGTCCTTTATTTAAGGGATTTTAAGGCTGCTTACTTCTAAGCGTAGCGCTTGGATATTTAGGCGCGGATTACATTTTTAAAAGTACCCCTTTTAGTATTTGTGTTTATAATTGTTTGCTTATTCTTCCCTGTTTTTAAATGTCACTCTCACCTGCACTTTAAATCGGGCCCTCACCGCTGCTTTAGCGGGTCATCCCCAGCGCGTTCGGCGCCCTTTACTGCATTCTCGGCGCCATCTTGGATAGGGGAGGCTGGCAGGAACTGACGCGACGTAGCGCTCCAGCTGGCAGGTGGTTTCTGATTAGAGGCAATTACCGGGGGAAGCCTTTAAAAGGTGCCCTCAAAGGTACGACAGCATTTTAAGGCTGCTTACTTCTAAGCGTAGCGCTTGGATATTTAGGCGCGGATCACATTTTTAAAAGTACCCCTTTTAGTATTTGTGTTTATAATTGTTTGCTTATTCTTCCCTGTTTTTAAATGTCACTCTCACCTGCACTTTAAATCGGGCCCTCACCGCTGCTTTAGCGGGTCATCCCCAGCGCGCTCGGCGCCCTTTACTGCATTCTCGGCGCCATCTTGGATAGGGGAGGCTGGCAGGAACTGACGCGACGTAGCGCTCCAGCTGGCAGGTGGTTTCTGATTAGAGCCCTATATATCTCCGTCATGCTGACGCGCAGCGTGTGCGCCGTACTCACGCCGGAGTCACGCCAGAGTCCAGCCCGTTTGCACCCGTCCGCGCTAAGGACGGGCTGGACGGCGTTAGGATAGATTACAATGACAGGGAGAATACTAGGATAGTATATACGAGGCAGGAGTTCATTGCTTTAAAACCGTCCAAACTTCCATGCCATCACGGGTACGTCCCGGAGGGGTTCTTGACCTCCCCCAATTGTCAATGTTTCCGGTCTTCTGCTCGGGGACCGATTCTTTCAGCTGCTGTTTCAAGGCCTAAATTCGACACTAAGGTGAGGAGCAACACGGGTTTTCTTTTAAACGCGAGGTCCTTAATTAAAAATAATCAGGCCAGGAAACAAATTGTTTTGGCACTGATAGGTTCCAGACTCGACTATTGCAATGCTCTTTATTTAAGCATTAACAATGGCCTGTTAACTCGTCTTCAAATGGTGCAGAATGCTGCTGCTAAATTGGTTCTGGACCTGCCCAAACGGGCCTCTGCCCACACTGCTAGAAGGACCCTACACTGGCTTCCAATCGAGGCCAGGATATCCTTTAAGTCCTTGTCTCTGATTTACAGGGCTCTGGCCACCAACAGGTCCGGAGGCTTGAGGGACTTGTTGGTCCCTTATACACCTTCTAGAACCCTCCGGTCGGCCAATAAATCCTTGCTCTTAGTTCCCCAGATACGTAAAGCTAAGTGGGGTGGCAGAGCTTTCTCAACTCTGGCCCCTAAGCTGTGGAACACTCTGCCTTTGGAGATCAAATCTCTTCCCTCCGTGCATGCGTTTAGGAAGGCCCTTAAGACGTGGCTATTTGCCAATGCCTACACTTAGACTTGATTTTGCCTTTCTTTTGAATTGTTTTTGGTTAGGCGCCTTGATGCCTTCGGGCTAAGTAGCGCGTTTACAAATCTCCTTTCATTCATTCATTTAGGATCAAATAAGGCTAACCTCCATCGTCTACAAATGGCTCAAAATGCGGCAGTCAGATTACTATGCAATGTACCTAAAAGGGAATCAGTCTCTGCATTCCGACGCAAACTGCACTGGCTTAATATTGAAAATCGAGTGAAATGTAAAGCTCTCACCCACATGTATAAAATAAAAGCCAACACAGCCCCGAGGTACCTTTGCTCACTGGTAAATACATATATTCCATCCAGGAACCTCAGATCAGCCACCCAGGGCCGTTTCAGGATTCCTAAATTTAAACGCACTCGCATAGGAGGTAAATCCTTTGCTTACTTAGGCCCGTATCACTGGAACTCTCTCCCCATTTCATTGAGAAATGAGCCTAACTACTTCAGTTTCCGAAAGTTGTTAAAAACCTGGTTATTCGATAAATATAAAATGAAAAAAAAAAAACTTTCTCTCCACCTGCAACAGCTAAAATGCACCGGGAAACCCTTTTGGGTAGCCGATTCGCAGTACAAATGCAAATAAATAAAGAAATAAATAAAATAAATTGGCTTTGCCCATTTTTACAGGCGATTCATTCCTGGTTTCTCTGAGAAGGTATTCACACTTACTCGGCTTTTGAAGAAGGGGTCAAGTTTGAGTGGACTACGGTAACGGAGGGAGCTTTTCAATAATTAAAGAAGATCTTTATCACAGCCCCAGTTGTTTTGCATCCTAATCCTGAGGAGCCTTTTTTCGTTGAAGCTGATGCCTCAAATGTGGCCGTTGGTGGAATCCTGTCTCAGAGACACAAGAGCACTGGCCAGCTCCATCCAGTCGCATTCAGATCTTGAAAGTTTACATCAGCAGAAAAGAACTACTCAATTTCTAATAAGGAGTTATTGGCAGTAAAAAATGCTTTTCAAGAGTGGAGGCATTATTTGTTAGGTGCCCGACACGAGGTAACAGTGTTTACAGACCATCGAAATCTTCAATTTTTGAAATCGGCGAGTACACTTACTCCCAGACAGTTGAGATGGTCTTTGTTTTTTGCAGACTTCAATTTTGTGTGGACCTATAAGCCTGGCTCTGCTAATGGTATGGCTGACGCCCTGTCTCGTCTTGACACTGGAGAAACTGAAAGGGTAATGGAGAAGGGTCTAATCATTACTAATGAGAAAATAATTGGTGTAATCCATTTTCCCGAATTTGAAGACAAACTAAGTAAATCCTTCAATGATTTGGAACTCAGTGGTTGGGCCAGGAGGCGTCGAAGACGACCAGGAGCTGGATCCGAGCTGTCCCACGAATGATGTTGAGTGCTGCAGCGTTGGTGCCCGAATTGGAAACCACAAGCCTTGGCAACAGCAACCCATGCAGAAAGGAGAAAGGTGCTAAGGCCAAGGTATCTATCTGCTCATCTGCCCTTGGGATGGGATGGGCATCAGTCCTAGTGACTGCATTGAGTCCCCTGTAATCCACACAAAACCTCATCTCTCTCTTGCCATCTTTGGTGTGAGGTTTATGTACCAGGACTACTGGACTAGCCCAAGAGCTATCTGAGGGTTCAATAACTCCCAAATCCAACATCTTTTGGACTGCTGTCCTCATACTGTCCCTGACATGGTCAGGTTGCCTCTAGATCTTATTCTTCACAGGCAGACTGTCCCCAGTGTCCACTTCATGAGTGCACTAGGTGGTCTGACTTGGAGTCAGAGAAAACAAATGTCTAATCTGGCAAGGAAGTTTTCCGCAGTCTGTTTGTTGCTGGACAGTGAGGCTGCCTGCCAAGGCTACATCATCTACTGAACCATCATCAGGGTTCTGAGAGAGCAGGTCAGGGAGTGGGTCACTCTCTTCCTCCTGTCCCTCATCTGTAGCCATAAGCAAGCACATGTCTGCCCTGTCAACATATGTTTTTAATCTGTTGATATGAAGTACTTTATGGGGACTCCTAGGGGTTCCAAGGTCTACCAAGTAGGTGACCTCCCCTTTCTGTTCAACAATTATATGGGGGCCACTCCAGTTGTCCAGGAGGGCTGCTGGGGCCACAGGCTCCAACACCCACACTTTCTGCCCTGGCTGGTAAACAGTCAGCACAGCCTGTTGATCATGCCAGGTTTTTTGCAATTCCTGGCTAGAATCAAGGTTTTTAGTTGCCTTTTTCATGTACTCAGCCATCCGGGAGCGGAGATTAAATACATAGTCCACTATGTCCTGTTTAGGGGGTTTGAGAGGTAACTACCATCTCTCCTTCACCAGACACAAAAGACCCCTCACAGGGTGGCCAAACAAAAGTTCAAAAGGGCTGTAACCAACCCCCTTTTGAGGCACCTCCCTGTAGGCAAATAAAAAGCAGGACAAAAGGATTTCCTACCTGCGACTAAGCTTTTATGGGAGACCTTTGATCATGCCCTTTAAGGTTTTGTTGAATCTTTCAACTAAACCATTGCATTGTGGGTGTGGTCAATTTGCAATTCACTCCACACTCCTTCCACATTGCAGTCAAGTAACTAGACATGAAGTTTGCATCTCTGTCAGATACTACCTCCTTAGGGAAGCCCACTCTTGAGAAAATTTTCAGGAGGGCCCTTGCCACCACAGGTGCTGTAGTGGTCCTAAGGGGAGTGGCTTCTGGGTACCTAGTGGCATGGTCCACCACAACCAGGATACATCTGTGCCCAGATGCTGTTTGAGGAACCATGGGACCAACAATGTCAATCCCAACCCTCACAAAAAGAACCCCCACCACAGGTAGTGGTATCGGGGGCGCCTTTGTGGTGCCACCTGCCTTGCCACTGGCTTGGCAGGGCACACAGGAGCAACAAAACTCCTTATTGTCTTCAGACATGTGGGGCCAGTGAAAGTGAGGAACAATTCTGTCCCAAGTCTTGTTTTGACCCAGGTGTCCTGCTAAGGGAATATCAAGGGCTAGTGTCAATAGGAAGCCCCTAAACTTCAGAGGTATAACCAACCTCCTGGAAGCACCAGGCTTGGGGTCTCTACACTCTGAATAAAGGAGTCCATCATCCCAATAGATTTTATGGGTGCCACTAGCATTCCCAACAGCCTCACCAGTAGCCTGTTTTCTGAGGGGTTCAAGAGAGGGGCAGGTGTTCTGCTTCTGGCTCAGATCTGCCCTGGAAGGGCCCCCTGTCCCCAAGAACTCACCCTGGTCATGTTCAAGCTCCTCTGGGACAGTTCCTGCTTCAGTCTCAAGGTCATCTAACTCAGGAGGCTAATCTGTATTCTGAGTAAGGGGAGAAGGCACTGCCTGAACACTACTGCTCCTGCTCTTGGGAGACACCTGGTCCATTCTTCCAAAATCCAGGGCCTGTCCAGTTTTAGACATTTTGGCCTGTGACCTACACGAGGAAATATCGCGAAGACGCGTAAGTGCTTGTCCCGCCTGTTTGCGATGTTTTTTGCGTGATCGCGTTGGAAATGTGTCACCAACTTGCCCATGCGATCGCTAATTGGTGCGGCCATCTTGTTTTTACTTGTCCCGCCTGCTCGCGATGCTATTTCCTGTTCCGGGTCACGCAATGCATGCTCTCGCCCATTCGCGATAAGTATTTCCTGTTCGGGAACACGTATTACGTGTTTGCGACACTTTCTGCATGCTCGGGGGTAAAATATCGCACAAACATGCCCATGCGGTCGCAATGGGCGCGGCCATCTTGTTTTTCATTCTATTGCTATGGTTCTGGGGCCTGCTTTTCAATCCTCCCTCTATCTTTTCAATCCTTTGTTTCCGGAAACTTTTTTTTGATCTTTTTTATTTATTATCTCTTTCTCTATTTTCCTGATTCTCTATTTTTTGTTTTTGTCTACTTTTTGTGTGTTTTTTAACTACTTTTTCACTCTTTTTCAATTACCTGCTTTTTACATTTCTTTTACTTACTTTTTAATTTTTACCTTTTCTTTCCTGCCCCCGCCTACTACACAACCATGGCAAAGTGCCACAGGGCTCATCGTAGCCAGAGCCGCGAACGCCTTCCACACAATGGGTGCAAGCACGGGCCTTATTTGGGGAGGTGGAGTTGGCCGCACAGTTTTTTTTTTGTGCAGCGCCACCTCCCCTTAACCCTGGCAGCAGGCCTGGGTCCGGGTCCGGGCTCCAGGAGCATCGGCAGCAGTGGGGAAAGGTAGTGTTTCGCTGCTCTGGTGTCTGGCGCAGCCAGAACCAGTTGACACGCTGGTGGTCTGATATCCTGGACCGGGAGCAGGACCTGCTGGACCTGCTAGGAGTGGAGGTACCGGGTCTTGTTGAGTAGCTATTTAATTATTACTACTTTGTGTCTGTTCTACTGCTCTGTGTTATATATTGTGACTATATTTTTTTTTCCGACCAGCTAGAATGCTACTGCTTACATTACAGGTAAATTACATTTAAAAGTCTTCTGTGATTGTTATGACACAGGTGCTCTGCGCTACTAATCTTACTTATTTGCAACTTTGCGTTTGCGCTCCTTTTGTGTGAATATGTAAGAGTGTATTTTAGAGAACTTAAGTTAGGTAATGCTAGAGTGACTCTAGTCCTTCCTTTGTCCTGTCACTAAGAGATAGGGGTGGATTGATACTTAGTTTTAGTTACTTATTATAAGTTTGTAATTTTTTAGTGGTCTGCGTGACGCCCCCTCTGTAACGTCACATGCTGCTGAGTGCTGCTAGTGCTTACCCCAGTCCTTAGTAGAACCTTTTGTAGTTTGTTCAGTGAGTGGTAATAGGCTTAGTGTCACGTTCCTCGTTCCGATGTCCCCGGGGCTGTGTTGATGCTGTAAGGGGGCCCACCTCTGGATGACCCCAAGTCCGACTTGTGTGGAACCACGGACTTTTGGGGTGATCTAGCGGGGGAAGGAATGGGTGGGGACTGCAGGGAGGGAGATCTGTGAAGGCAAAAGACAACAAGACACCGTATGAGACCTTTGTTCTACGTATACAGCATGAACTACTCGTTTTACCGTTAACTGTAGTGCTTTCTGATCTAGCTTGCCCCCTCACCTGTAAAGTAAAGAAGGTACGTCAAGACATATAGGGGAGAGCTAGAGGCAGTGGTCAGTGGTCTCAGGCACTAATGCAAATGACAAGGAAAGATCACACGTATGGAGAATTGCAATGAGCCAGCACAGGGAACACACAACAAGTAACACAGTAGTTGCACAAATACCCACTTGTAACTGCCCCTCTAGGTCCAAGCCACCGGCGTTGGTACCACCCCTTCTTGCCAAGACTCTCTCTCGTATGTCTAAGGAAATGATCATATAAGAAAACAAAATATGATGACTGGCTACTGAGTTGTGCCGATTAGCACTGCTTGCTTCTGCCAGTAACTATGAATCACGCATCACAGGCTATCCCTGATGCATGAGAGCACTCCTGTGGCTTTGCGACTTGCTCCGCCACTTTACCCAACGATATGAAATATGCCCCCGGCAGGTTTTTTAGGTCCAAGGGCTGTCTTACTTCGTGAGACTGAACGGCGGTTACATACGCCCTGCCGGGCTAGCCATGTCTATCAAGATACGGTCGCTCCCCTGCATGAGACCGGCCGGTCTCTCCAACAGAGGGGCGTACGTCACAACAGTTCCAAGGATTCCTAAGGCTGTTCGTGTCCACGGAGACTGAGTCTCTGAACTGTGGTCTAAGGGGAGGGGTGCCGAGTAGGGAACCTTGCCACAACACTTCTACCTCGGTTCAGAAGCCTCCAGGTTCACGAGCCGCTACCTGGGTGTGTCTCTCTTCGGACTGGGTCTTTAGCAACACTGCGTTACCTCGGCTCGTCTCCGGTCCAAGAATTATCGGCTCCGAGGGAGTCGACCTTTCCCCTTTTGACGTTTGACGACGGGCGTAGCGTGAGTCACGTGATGCGCCTCACGCAACGCCCGTCGGGAATTGTAGTCTAAAATCGGGTCTTTCTGTTCTGTTTTTCCCGTTCTCGGCCGGCGGTGCGCTGTCGATGGATCCTGACAGCACATCCCCCTTCCGAGGATCACCGACGGCCGCCAGGTTTGCAGGGGTGCAACCTATGGAACCGTGCAATCAGCCTGGGTGCGTGGACCGCCGACGCGGGTTCCCACGAGTCGTCTTCCGGCCCATACCCCTTCCATGAGATTAAATACCATAACCTGCCCCTCACAGTTTTTGCGTCCAGAATGGCTTTCACCTCGTACTCCTGATCATGGTGCACGAGGATCGGTGCTGGGCGACAGTTCCGGGGCTGTCTGGCGGGTTTCAGAAGGGAGACGTGAAATACCGGATGGATGCGAAAGTGTGAAGGTGATCTCACTTTAACCGCCACCGGGTTTACATGTTTAAGGACCCGATACGGTCCTATGAATCTGGGGTTGAACACGCTATATTTCCGAAATCAGATATTCCGTGTCGATAACCACACCCAATCCCCTCGATTGTATACAGGCCCTGGTCCCGGTGTTTGTCCGCTTGTCTTTTGTACTGGTCTTTTGCTTTCATCAGATTACCTCTAGCTAGCGCAAGTACCTTCCGCATGAACACTAGCCTTTCGTGCAATTATGGCCGTCGCGTGTCGGTGTTAGACATAATCAAGGGAGTAAATCTGGGATGGAACCCGTAAGTACTAAAGAATGGAGTGAACTTTGTGGATGAGTGTGTTGCGCTGTTGTAAGCGATTTCTGCTGCCCATAACCACTCCACCCACGCATCTGTAGCTGTGCTCACATAACATCTAAGGTATTGCTTTAGAGTCTGATTTAGCCTCTCGGTTTGGCCATCCGTTTGAGGATGGAAACTCCTTGATAGGGAAGAGGTGACCTGGAGTTTGGAACACCAAGTCTTCCAAAAGCCTGATGTAAATTGGGCCACCCTATCGGATACAATGACTTGCGGGAGTCCATGAAGGCGAACAATATGTGTGAGCAGGAGTATGGCCAATTGTCCCGCTGTGGGTGCCTGTTTACAGGCTACAAAGTGACCCATCTTGGTGTAATAGTCGATCACCACCATGATGGCTGTCATTCCTTGATCCCGGGGAAGCCCGACGATAAAGTCCACAGAGATTCTTTCCCAGGGTCGCTCTGGCATGGGCATCGGTTGCAACAGGCCTGGTGCGGTTCGTTGATCAGGTTTCATCTGGGCGCAGATGGAACATTCTTGTACCCATTGCTGAACGTCAGGACAAACCGAGGGTCACCAGAATTGTCTGAGCACTTTTTCTAGAGTCTTTGTGCGCCCGGTATGTCCAGCACAGGGAAGAGCGTGACACCACAAGAAAACCGTCTTCCTCTGTGTCTTGGTGGGAACAAGCAACTGACTTCCTTTCAAGGGGAGGCCTTGATGGATTCTCCATTCTGGGTGGAACCGAAGCCAGGTTCTCCACGCCGCGGTACGTATCCCTCTCCGAATGTTGTTCAAAAAGTCGTCTGTGGCCACAATACCCACCACTCGACTTGGTTCTATGAGCGTCTTTTCCTTACCCAGTTCTTTATGCGGTGGGTTTTCCTGTCGTGTGAGAGCGTTGGCCTTCCGATTATTCACTCCAGGGCGAAAGGTCACTATAAAGTTGAACTCAGCGAAAAACAACGTCCATCGGAGCTGCCGCGGTGTAAGGTGTCGAGCCGCTCATAAAAACTGAAGATTGCGGTGATCGGTATAGACTGTAATCTGATGTGCTGCCCCCATCAACCAATGCCTCCATTCCAGGAAGGCATCTTTAATCGCCAAGAGCTCCTTTTCCGCGATTGTGTAATTTTGCTCCGCTGGGTTCAACTTCCGTGACATAAAGGCAATGGGGTGGAGGTACCCTGTGGTGTCATGTCTCTGTGACAGCACCACTCCCACAGCGATTTATGAGGCGTCTGCTTCAAAAAAAAAGGGCAACTCCAGTTTTGCATGCACCAGAACAGGAGCGGAGGTGAAAGCCTGTTTTAAGAGCTCAAACGCCTCTTGGGTTTCTGAGGTCCAAAGGAATGGAACCTTCACTCTGGTCAATTTGGTCAGCGGTGCGACAGTGTTGGAGAAGTTTTGAATAAATCTCCTATAGAAATTTGCGAACCCCAGTAGGCTTTGAATATCTTTAACGTTGTGCGGACGGGGCCAGTCCACCACCGCCTTTACCTTCCTCTCTGCCATAATTTGTCCGGAAGGGGTAAGCATTACCCCGAGGAATTCTACGGTGGTAACGTGAAACTCACATTTTGTGAGTTTACAAAACAATTGGTTTTTGTGCAAGTCCTGTAATACTCTCCGCACATGGGTAATGTGTTCTTCTTCAGTGATTGAGTAGACGAGAATGTCGTCAATATATACGACTATGAAGATATCCAGAAAGTCACGCAACACCTCGTTGAGGAAGAATTGAAAAGCGGCAGAGCCGTTACAGAGCCCAAAGGGCATAACTAGGTACTCAAAAAGCCCGTACCGTGTCTTGAATGCCATCTTCCATTCATCGCCTTCTCGCATGCGCACAAGATGATATGCCCCTCTTAAATCCAGCTTGGTGTATATGTTTGCAGCTCTCACCTGCTCCAAGAGAACTGGAATCAACGGGAGAGGATACCGATTTTTCACCGTGATAGCGTTTAATGCTCGAAAGTCGATGCAGCACCTTAATTCCCCGTTGGTCTTAGGAATAAAAAAAAGTGGTGAGGCAGCAGGTGATCGTGACGGATGAATAAATCCGAGTCCCAGGTATTTGTCTAAGTAGGTACGGAGATGCAGGTTTTCTGGTATGGTGAGTGTGTATATCCGCCCGCAGGGTATCACCGCTCCCAGAACCAAGTCAATCCAACAATCGAATTCTCGATGAGTAGGGAGCTCTTCAGCCTTTCTATCGCTGAATACCTCCTTGAAGGAGTGGTAACAGTCAGGTAAAGTTATCTCTTTCTCCGCAGCGGCCGCTATTCCATGTCTGGTGGCTAACACTTCCGACGGACGAACTGGCTCTCGGTTGCAATGTTTTTGACAATACGCTGACCTCAACTTTAGAGTCTTTGTGGCCCAGTGGATACTGGGTTCATGCTTCTGTAGCCACGGGAGTCCAAGAATGATTCCGTATTGTGGGGCTTGGATGACATTGAATGTTGCCCACTCTCGATGATATCCTTCATACGTGAGTTCGTACTCCGAAGTGTGATGTTGTATGGGGCCTGACTCCAATTCTTTGCCATCCACGGCGTAGACCAACTCCGGGGTGGCTTTGAGGATGAGTTGCACTCCTAGTCTGGCGGCCTCCTGTTTCTCCATGAAACAGCCTGTAGCCCCGGAATCAACCATGGCTCGGATCGGGTGGAGTACTTGGTTGATGTCAATATGCAAGGTTATAAAAAAAATGTCTTTTTCCCTGAAGGAAGAATAGTCCACTGAAGGGATAGTACGTCTCCCTGAGATCTTCCCTTCAACCGGTCTCAGGTGCGGCAGTTTTCCTCCCCCTTGTCCGTTGTCACAGTCGCCATCTGGCCGAGATGAGATCTTCCATATGCAGGTTTCACGGGGCATTCCCTGATGAAGTGGCCTTTCTTGCTGCAATATAAACATAACCCTTGTTTGCGACGATGGTCTCTTTCACTCAAGGTTAGCGAGGCCCTCACCGCTCCGATTTCCATAGGTTCGGGTTTGGTAGGGGTCTTCTCAGGGGGTCCGGATCGGTCACTCCACAGATTAGCCCTCTCTTTTCATGTGTGCTCTCCTTTCCGCTCTCTCAACCGATGGTCCAACCGCAGCGTCAGATCAATGAGGGCAGTACAGGTACTGGGTTGAGGCTCGATTTGCGCCAGGACGTCTTTCAGCTCTTCGGTGAGGCCATGGTAAAAGATGACTGACTGTTTGGTTTCCGGCCAATCGGTTTTGGCTACTAGACATCAGAAGTTGTTCAGGTAGCTTACCAGATCTAATAAGCCTTGCTTCAACTCCAATAGGTCTCTATCCGCCGAGAACGTTTCTGCTCGTTGATCGAAGGTTTTCTCAAATGCCGTTCTGAATGCGTCCCAGTCGTAGAGCAGTGGGTCATCGTTCCTCACGATAGGGGCGGCCCACTGGGCAGCTTCGCCCCCCAAATAAGATATAAGAAAGGCGACCCTAGCTTGGTTAGTCACAAACATTTTGGGCTTACAGGTGAAATGGAGCAATACCTGGGTCATGAAAACCTGGACCTTTTTTCTATCGCCGTGGAACCTCTCTGGTGGGGCCAAGGGAATTGTAGCTGGGACTTCTACCACCAAGGACGTAGGTGGAGACGGGCTACCCACACTAAACGGGTTTCTTTGCAGATAGTCTACACGAGAGTGCAAGGACACGGTTTCCTGTCTTGAGGCAGCTAGTTCTATCTGCATCTGCGCTAACGTTGCCATTACGTCATCTAAGGTAGCCATGGTAAGCGTTCAACACAACCAGGGGGATAAGAGAATTCTTGGGCCGATAGTTCTGTCACGTTCCTCGTTCCGATGTCCCCGGGGCTGTGTTGATGCTATAAGGGGGCCCACCTCTGGATGACCCCAAGTCCGGCTTGTGTGGAACCACGGACTTTTGGGGTGATTGAGCGGGGGAAGGAAAGGGTGGGGACTGCAGGGAGGGAGATCTGTGAAGGCAAAAGACAACAAGACACCATATGAGACCTTTGTTCTACGTATACAGCATGAACTACTCGTTTTACCATTAACTGTAGTGCTTTCTGATCTAGCTTGCCCCCTCACCTGTAAAGTAAAGAAGGTACGTCAAGACATATAGGGGAGAGCTAGAGGCAGTGGTCAGTGATCTCAGGCACTAATGCAAATGACAAGGAAAGATCACACGTATGGAGAATTGCAATGAGCCAGCACAGGGAACACACAACAAGTAACACAGTAGTTGCACAAATACCCACTTGTAACTGTTCCTCTAGGTCCAAGCCACCGGCGTTGGTACCACCCCTTCTTGCCAAGACTCTCTCTCGTATGTCTAAGGAAATGAACATATAAGAAAACAAAATGTGATGACTGGCTACTGAATTGTGCCGATTAGCACTGCTTGCTTCTGCCAGTAACTATGAATCACGCATCACAGGCCATCCCTGATGCATGAGAGCACTCCTGTGGCTTTGCGACTTGCTCCGCCACTATACCCAACGATATGAAATATGCCCCCGGCAGGTTTTTTAGGTCCAAGGGCTGTCTCACTTCGTGAGACTGAACGGCCGTTACATACGCCCTGCCGGGCTAGCCATGTCTATCAAGATACGGTCGCTCCCCTGCATGAGACCGGCCGGTCTCTCCAACAGAGGGGCGTACGTCACAACAGTTCCAAGGATTCCTAAGGCTGTTCGTGTCCACGGAGACCGAGTCTCCGAACTGTGGTCTAAGGGGAGGGGTGCCGAGTAGGGAACCTTGCCACAACACTCCTACCTCGGTTCAGAGGCCTCCGGGAGTATCACGGGCCGCTACCTGGGTGTGTCTCTCTTCGGACTGGGTCTTTGGCAACACTGCGTTACCTCGGCTCGTCTCCGGTCCAAGAATTATCGGCTCCGAGGGAGTCGACCTTTCCCCTTTTGACGTTTGACGACGGGCGTAGCGTGAGTTAAGTGATGCGCCTCACTCAACGCCCGTCGGGAATTGTAGTCTAAAATCGGGTCTTTCTGTTCTGTTTTCCCCGTTCTCGGCCGGCGGTGCGCTGTCGATGGATCCTGACACTTAGCACTAGCAGAAAATCAGCATCATCCAACCAACAATTTGGTGTATGCAAAAATGTAGGCATGTGTCCTCCATTTATGCATTTTTGAGGAATAAAAGAAGTCGAAATGCTTACTTAATGTACAATTGGCATGCATGGAATAGGTGGGCTAGGTCAAGTGGCACGTAATACTTAGGCTTCGTTAGTATTCTGGAATCAGAATGGAACACTGAATTAGTGTAGATAAATAATAACTAGTCGGTCCACGAATCCCCAGATACTACTTGTCGACCAGATTAGATAGGTCAATTTTATTTCAATTATTGTTTACAAAATGTTTTTTTTACCATCTTTCAAAAATAGTGTATTTGTTTCACATCATCAATATTTTTCTCTTTCTTTCTTATCTTTCATGATCAGCACCCAGGGGCAAGAAGACGGGGTCAGAGTCGGCGAGAGCCGTTGAACCCCAGGGACAGGAGGACCAGGACGAGGGCTCTTCTGCTAGCCCCAGTAAGTCATCCTGTTTATAATATTAATAATTCTTTTTCACTAACTTTTACTGCACCATATTTTTTCCAAACTATTTCTTCCATTTTCTGATGCTATTTTTTACCAACAATTATCCTTCGATCTAGACTATCTGTTTCTAACTTTTTGTTATCTCTGCCTCTAACTGCCTCTGCTATGACTCTCTGTACTACTACTATTAGTCGGTTTGTAGATAAGCTTGCCCAGTTGGCCACTCTTTATTTAAAAGGTTTTAAAGAGAACTCAGTTTCACCAGTAGATCTAGCAATTGAGTCCAGTCCTTTGGGTTGTCCTCTTGTTCTCTTTCTAATCTTGAGGCTTTTTGACAATTCCCACAAACAAAATCCCCAACCAGATTTTACTATTTTGATAGGAGAGGACATACTACTACTGTTGTAGGGATTTTGCACATACAGAACTTTGCACAACAAAATAGGTTGTTGGTGATGGGAGGTTGGACCTTCCTCACACCTCAATCAGAACCCACCACAATCCCCTGCCCGACTAGTTATAGTAGTGTCTCATAACTATTAGCTCTCCAAACCCCCCAAGATACCCAATGAGTAGACAACCCAGAACATAACACTCCCGACCTCTCAGTCGTGGAAGCAATGCACATGCACACCCTTCCTTTCGCTCGCTCATTCGTGTAAGTCCATCCACACCAAATACCACTGAGTCTATGTAAGGTCAAAAGTTTTATTTGCAATTGACAAGCTCTGTACGTTGTTCTAGAAGGCAGCACCAACAGCAAAATGCACAAGATTAAAACTATAAACATTGTTACACGTAGTTACACTTACAACTACAAGTCCATAGAACGAAGAAAAAAAATGCAAAATCATGATAACTGAACAGTGGTGGAAGCACCACCATCCCCTTTGTGGGAATATAGTTTATATAAAATTATAAATGAAGATCTCTGAGTGAATTCTGTGGACCCCTCACCTTAGAAGAAGCTAGTACTGGTTACATCATAAGCTCTGCAAAGCTCTGGTTTGTAGAAGGGAATCTTCCGTCTGTTAGGAGAAAAATGGTGCGCGTTAATATATTGCAAGCATTTCTCGTGGCAAAAAGTGTAGCATTTTTATGGATAAGCAATATGGACTAACACCAGAACTCCATAACAAAGTGGCTTGTTTTGTTTGACTTTGTACGCAGCGCTTAGACAGTAGCAGTATGAGCTCATGTGGGCTCAAAGGTGTCTTTATACAACAAGCTGCGAGGTAACGTGTGCAAAAATAAAGGACACAAAGGTAAAATTGTTGCATGGCTCAGGCTAACTAAGAAAAGACTAGAATGACCCTAGGGACCATATAACTACTAGTGTGTACTCTACTACCACCTGATTTGTACTAGTGATGTATGTTGTATATGTATGTATTACTATTAACTCATTTTTCGAACTTGCTAGTGAAAAATAGGGGGAGGTGTATATGACACCTAAAACATGTTTAATGTTTTTTCAAGGTGCACTACCAACCACCAGTGCCGGGGCCAGCGGCAAAGGCGACGCGGCTGCTGACGGAGGAGAGGATGTGGCAGTTGCAGGAGGAGCTGTAGGGGGTGAGCCAGCAGCAGTAGTGGGAGGTGGTAAGTTAGATTCCTGATCCTTACTTATTGACATTACACTCACTGCAAAGGTGTACTGTATACTGTACTGTTGAGACTTTCTAAGTAAGAAGTTGTTGTGAAAGGTTGAAGACACCCTTTACTTAGCATTAGTAAAAGCATTAGTGGCGGGAGTGTTGAGTAACCAATGGCCTCTTCTATCTGATTTCAACTCAGCTGTGAAAGTTTTATGGAGAATACTAAAAGTCAGAGCAAATGACCTTGATGGATGGGTTGAACGAAAAGGGAAAGAAGAGTGGAAGGAAGAAGGATGGGCGAGATTTAATATTTATGACTGGCAGAGAAGGATATGTGGGATGCATGTATGCAAAGGTGGCTGATAGGAATCAGGTGCATGGTTGGTTGAATGCCTGAAAATCCCACAAATGTTAAAGTCCAAGAAAGTGGAAGGATAGTTACATACCACAAATGTTATGTACTGTGCCTGCTAGTGCTACCGTGCCACTATGTGTAGAATTAATTTGTCCTACTACTTTGCTAAGAGTATATTTTACAATAGTCTTGTTTTTTCTTCTGATATATAGCTACTTCTTCCAAGGGGAAACCTGACAGGAAAGAGTTGGCAGCCAAGGCCTGGCGCTGGAAGCTGGAGGCCATACAGGGGAATACTGTCGGCTGGTGGTTCTGGAAGAGGAGGAGGAGGAGGCGGCAGCAGCTGCAGCCTCCTCCAATGCCCTGGGCCCCAGCCACTGCCCTCCAGTGTTAAGGCTACCGTCTGGCAGCCGCCTGTCACCGCCCCTCCTTTAACATCACTGCTGCCCCCCCTGTGGATGCAACTGCCGTGCATTGAAGCGCCGTGTTGCTTGCCTACAGGAGCAAGTACGTGTCCCCCAGAGTCGAGCCCGCCGAGCATAAGTGTTCATTGCCCCTTTTTTATTTATTCTTTTGGTGGGTGGGAATCGGGCGTTGGGGTTTCTTTGGACAATTGGACATTAGGTTGGACTTCTTCTTTACGGACATTGGTTGGGGTTAGGGAGAGGGGTGGGTTAGGTATTGTGGGATTTTTTTACATAGTTTAGTTTTGTTAGGGAATTAAGCAATATATTTCTACTTTACATACGATATTATTAATGTTTTCTAGGTGGGGTTACTGTTTTACATCACACTGTTTCCTTGCTGGTGCAGGGCGGCCCATAGCCAGTGTTTGATTTAAATATTTGGCTGACTTTGTAGGACACAAACAGATAGATGTGGCACCCCTCACTGAGTGACTTATCCTACTAGTACTGTCAGTCTCTTCTACTCTATGCAGTTTGCAAAAGGACTCAAAGGGGTGTGTGAAATTGAATTAATAAAAACATGTCCATTATTAATTATGCCTCCCCCAAACTTCTCTTACCTTTGCTTGATGTTTAACTTAGGCACAGCGATGGCTGCATGCTGATGATGTTTTTTTTTCCTAACATGCCATGGTTGTGGTGGAAGTAGTAGTAGTAGTAGTAGACACTGAGAGCAGTATTTGCAAAAAAATAAAATGAGACAGTCAGTACCCTGAGAGAGACTCTTCGAGGAGTAGTAGAATGAAGTACTGTACAGAACTTACTGCCAAACAATAATATGCAAAAATACAACAAAACATAATGGTGGTGGGGATAGCCTAGTACACAGAGTTACAAACTCTAGTTGTGTTGAGTCACTTGACTAGGCCTACAGTACACTGGACACAAGCGTAACTGTTTTTGCTGTGTAGGAGGATGACAACAAATCCATTAATCCAATCGATGCCTGCAATAAATGCATTAGGTTCCTTTGGTAAAAAAATTACCTCACAAATATACTGCTCATGGGTGGGCAAGCAGAAGAAGATCCTCGCCCTGCCTTGAAATTGAAGTACTGTTGCTTTTGCCACATCCGCCCCAACAAGCGTGTGATAAATTCTCGGTGTACATTTAATTTAGTCACACCTCAATAAGTCACACAGCCCGGGGGAAGAGGGTTAGGGTTTGTTGAATGGTTGGGAAGGGGGGTTTGGGGAAAGGTTTGAGAAAGAAAAACAGTACGCATGAATAAAAACAACATACAACAGAATCTTTGTAGACTACCATATCCATATCAATATGTTAAGCGAGAAAAAGTAAATGCATGATTGATGATGATAAGGAGACCTGGATTACATACAGTTTGTGTTCAGTGTTACCGGGCTTACTTTTACAGATAGCAAAGAAAATGTTAAAATATCTGTAGGGATGAATTATAAACAGAGAGCAAACCTAATGTTAATAATAACAACAAGAACACACTGTTTTAATGATTGTAGACAAAAAAATGAATTACATTATTTGAAAGATGATGAAAGTTGATACTGTTACTGTGGTATCCTGGTCAAATGGGGAGTTGCATCTCGGCATTCCTCTTGGTCCTCCCTTCCATGGATGCTCCGTCCATCAATCTTGGGTGACGCCACTGCCTGCATGGCAGATGTAGATTCATTGGTAAGGTAAGTGTACATTGTTTTCCCAAGAATAGCACAGGGTAAGGACCGGCCTGTAATTGTAGATGGAAAAACAAAAGGGATATTGAGAAACCAAGTTGAAATAAATGCACAAGTTATGGTGTAGTACAACAAGAACACTTGGTTGGTGGGTTTGGCCCACTGGTGCGGAGGTGCTGCTCTGAGCTTGGTTCCCGGCTGCAGCAGGCGTAATTTTTTTGGTCCCAAAAAACACATTGGCCGGCACACCAGTCAAGGTTAGTGCCACTTCCTTTTTCTGTTCCTTCTTCTTCTCACCGGCAACTTTCTTGGTACCTTTCTTTGGGGCCATCTTCTTCAGATGTCAGGCAGGTGCACTAGTTGCAGAGATGTCTGTGGTCACACGTGGACGTGATGTGGTGCGCAGCAGGACTTCTGTCTGGCAGTACAACGGATGATGTTGATGCCTCCTCCTCTGTCTTTTTGTGCACCTAAAAGCAAATAAGCCAGGAGAAGAACATCAGTGAAATGTTGCATTTGTTGTTGTGGTTCAATTACTAGTAGTACAAACAAACAAATAAAAAACATAGTGTAGCCATGTGTGAGACATTGGCAACAAGAACTATGGTATACTAGTTACTGTGTACAGTGTACACACTACACTCTCAGGAAGGATAGGAAAGAATAAGAACAACAACCAAAATACAAATGTAATGGAAGTGAGCTGCTGCTGGCAAAGGGGATGGATGGAAGCAGTAAGCCGATAGGAAAACCATGCATGCCTATATGGCAAAAGCAGCACACTAATAAATCCCACCAGAAAAGGCTACCAGCCACATGGACACTCACAAAGCAAAAGCAACAAGCAGGAGGTCTGGGAAACAATGAACTGACAAAAGGCCTATAATAAAACTGAAGCCAGGCAAAGGATGCTTGCTAAACCACACTGCTTTGCCTTTAAAATGCAACAAAATGCAAAAATGAAAATCCAGAGGGAAAAACAAGGTCTGCATGGTGCACACCAACACACACAACAAAGGCATTTCTTTAACACACACCCAAAAACTGAAATACCCCCCAAAAAACACATTTTCTAACTCAATCCAATGTCATCCATGCCCTAAATGATGTTTGAAATACATTCAACACACACCAAAGGAACAGTTGCTTCATCATGTACCCACCCATGACTAGATCTGGGCCTACTGGCGACACACAACAATTTAAAAATAAAGAATGATGAGTACCACAATTGTAGTTGCAGCAACTGCAATGCCCCCGATCAAACAGACACAACACCAACTTAATTGTAAAATATCAAATTCAAACATCCTCAAATCCAATGATAATGATGCAGCAGACACAAAGAGTGATCCTTCCAGCTCAAAATCCAAAAATTAGCATTTACAAAACCTTGGAAATTCAATGAAAACAAACCCATAGGTTTCGGGGAAGTTAGAGTTAGCAATTAGCATTTTCAAAACCTTGGAAAGTCACTTAAAAAAACATAGGTTTCAGTGTTGTTATAGTTAGAAATTAGCATTTAAAAAACCTTTGAAATTCACTGAATAAAACATAGGTCTCAGGAACGTTATAGTTAGAAACAAGCATATAAAAAACCTTACAAATTACCAGAAAACAATGCAGGTTTCAGGGACTTTATAGTTAGTCGGACATTTCACTCGTACAAAAACCAGAGAAATTTGGCTGTTAAAGTTAGTTGAGCTAACTATAATTCGTGCCCCGACAATGCACTGCTAATGATGTCACATATTATTTTATTCATGACATGGTAAGCAACATTACTGATGACATCACTGATGACATCTCAAATGACATCCCTGGGCACTGCCACCCCCCCAGGACTGGCTCCGGCAATGTCCAGGGGAATCCACCCCATGGACATTGCAGTTTGCCATCCCGCCCTGTCATTTCAAACTCTGCTTTGCTTGATTAAAGTAAGAACAGGAAACCCGTTCTCTCTTCTACAAATCAAAGCATTATTGCTTTTGCACAAGGGGAGGTGCATGTCAACAGCTCCCCTTGTCCAAAAGCAATGCCAGCTCCCGCAGGAGACGGGGAGATGGCTGGGACCGCAAGGGCATTGGGGCTCTCCCCACGGTCCCTATGTTAGGTCAGGCCCCGGGGGATGGGGTGCCTGGGGCCATAATTGGCCTCAGGAGGGGGGCCATGCAGCCCCCTCAAAAATAAAATAAATCAAGGCTGGCCAGGCCCCAGGAGATGGGGTACCTGGGGCCATAATTGGCCTCAGGAGGGGGGCCAACGCAGCCCTCTCAAAAATAAAAAAAATGGAAAGGCTGACCAGGACCCAGGGAATGGGGTCCCAGGTGCCAATAGTGGCACAGGGAAGGGGGGCCATGCAGCCCCCTCCCTAAAAAAGTATATATATATTTTTTTATTTAAAAAGGAGGCAAAGCCCCCGGGGATGAGGGCCCCTTGTGCCGAAAAAGGCCTCAGGAGGGGGCCCCTCCTATAAAAAAAATATTAAAATGTGGCCATGCCCCAGGGGATGAGGTCCCCTTCCCGTTTAAAAGAAAAATGAATAGCAGCAGACCCTGGAGGACTAGACCACCAGGTGCATCCAGTAAGTCCCACACAGCTGGATTGCTGAAAGGTGTTCTGAGGCCATACTCCATTTTACACCACTGTGCAAACATACCTCTTGGCACACTGCTGGTGGGGCGATGAGGTCCTCTTGTGTCCTGAGGACCTCAGGAATGAAGTGGACTTCATCCCCCGGACAGCAGTGCTCCAGGAAGCGCATTCACAGAGTGGTGTAAAAAGGGGCATGGCCTTGGACCACTCTCAGCAATCCAGCTGTGTTGGGCTTACTGGAGGTGCTTGGTGGGCTGCTTGGCCCCCAGGGACCCTCAGGAGGGAAGGGGACTTCAATCCCCAACCAAAAGCATGCCAGGAGGCGTGTTTGCAGAGTGGTGAACAAAGGGGGCATGGCCTGTGTCCAGTTGTCAGCAATCCCACTATCTGGGGTGTACAAGAGGTATCAGTTAGGCTAGTTGGCCCCTAAGAATCCCCAGCAGTGAAGTGGACTTTAATCCCCATCCAAGAGTGCCCCAGGGAGCGTGTTTGCAGAGTGGTGAGGTGAAGGATGCATGGCCTGCAATGAGAACTTAGCAATGCTGTTGTGTGGGACTTACTGGGGGTAATAGGAGGGGTAATTGGCCCCCCAAGATTGTCCTTTGGGGCCAACTATCCCTCCTCTTACCTTCACTAAGACCCACACAGTGAGAGTGCTAATAGGTCTTCGGAGTCCACACCGCCACATTCTCTACCACTCTGCAAACGTACCTTCTGTCACCGTACTGGTTGGGGGAATGAAGTCCACTTTATTCCTGAGGGACTTTGGGGGCCAAGAAACCCTCCTAGTACCTCCTGTAAGTCCTACGCAGTGGAATTCCTGAGCACTGTTTTGGAGGCCCGGCCCCCTTTTCGCCACCACTGTGCAAACAGGACTACCAGTTAAAGAAGCATTTGTAATGTAATTGGTCTTGCATTTGAAAGAACTAGAGCTATTGACTTTGTAAATGTAAATGTTTTTTAATAATGTTTTTTAGAGTGGAGTGTATGTTTGTTGTGTGTAGTGGAATTATGTGGTATGTTGTGCAGTGAAATTATGTAGATAGAAAGTATGTGGTATTTAGTGTATAGGAATTATGTAGAGCGGGATTATGGGTTAGCAAGAGTAATTATGTGGTATGGTAGTCTGTGTTGTTGAGTGGTAACCTCAGGTTTAGCCTTCCACGTTTCCATAGAAGCTAAACTATGAACTACGAACTTTGAAGTCCTGTACTGGGGGAACACTAGGTGTCCCTGTGCATAGTCCAGCTCAAACCGGTTCAAGGGCTTCCAGCCCCTGCTCTGGCATGAAACTGGACAAAGGAAATTGGTGTAGCCACCCCTCTTTCCAAACCCTCCCAGAGGTGGGTCCCTAGAGCTAGTCCAAGCCCTTCCTTAGGTATAAGTAAGGAAACTCTGTAACCAGAACTTTAGATTACCCTGGACAAAACTCTGAAGCTTAATCATGGACTTGTGACGCTCTACTCAAGACTAGAGGACTGAAGAAATCTCCCTTGAGGTCAAGGAGTGACTCCCCTGCTTGGCAGGCATCAATGAAGCATTTTGCCGGTCTGCATTATCGAAGCTCCCGCTGGACTCCGAAGTATTTGCAACCCAGGAAGATTATTTCCAGACATCTCAGCAGCCGACCCAAATCCCCAGCAAAGCTGAGACCCGAAGCCCTCGTGCGTAGTGTGGAACCAGAACCCACTGGTCACCGTGCATTTATGCAAGTGCATTGACTTCTCGACGTCTCTTGAAGTCGTGCTTGGGCTCACTTGTAGCCCTCACCTCGAGCACTGAGTCCATTGAAGATTGTTGGCTTAGTCACCCTGAGTGATCCGTGGGCTGCCATTTTGTATTTAGTTTCGAGGTCCCTTTGCGATCCCTGGTCCATTGACAGGTGGGTCACTGAGGGGGTAACTTTGAATTTCCTTGGGCTTCCCTGGTTGCCCCAGACATGCCATGACTTCCAACCAAGTGGTGATTCCCTCAGACCTTGCAGGTCTGCACCGAAGCATTTCATCACTTTCTGCGGGGGTTGCTGTTGCCAGGGCTTGTTGTGTTCAATCTGGGTACTGACACTGCAGCACTCAACATCTTTTGGGGGACAGCTTGAATCCAGCTCCTCGTTGTCCTCAACACCTCCTGGTCCTCATGGCTGAAGAGTCAAGCTTTACCTCCTTCACCTGAAATCACCCGACATCGGTGGGCATCTGCCTAACGCCTTCCTGGTCACTGGCTAGTGACCCAGACTCTGTCCCCTCTGCTTTCAGATTCTTCTCATCTTTGATCCAGGCTTGGATCTCTTCGGACACTTCGCATCTTCCCGGTAGCAGCACTTCTTCGCCAGCTTCTATTGAAATCGACGACTCGACCCGACACCCTTTGACACCTATGCACCCGGCTTCCCTGGGTAAGGTAACACGAGGACTCCGGTGCTCTCATGGGTGTTGACGCTAGAACTTCCTAAGTCCCAAAGGGTTTGGTCCAGACTCACTTCTAAGTGTCCTTAAAAATCTAACCGCGACTTTCCCCATGGAAGCTAACAGGAGCTCGCTGCTGTGTTCTCACACTGCACACGACCCCCATGGGTCCCCTGTGTAACTACCTTGGGTGGTTCCTTGGGGTCCCAGTGATTCTAGACCTTGTGTCTAGTTAAGTCGTGGTTCTTATAACACTATTTTAGTGTATGGTTTGGCTCGCCCCTAGGGTCTGACGTGTATTTGTTCTATTTTACTGTAATATTTGAAGTGTAGCTTATGTATTTTGACCTCTAGTCCCATAAAGAGACTAGGAGGATGTGTTTAGAAATAAATACATCTATTTTATATATATATACCTGGTGTGGATGCCTTTCATTTAGGCACTCAAGAGATTATAGACTGGTAAAACAAGCTGCTTTACATTCCTTTAAGACTTAGCCTTAAGGCTGCTCTCCATAGCTACCACTAGGATAGCTTTCAATAAAGGTTGTCTTTAACTTATAACCAATAAGTGCTTGTTTGGACTGGTACAGGGTGCCCACTATAACAAGTGGACAGCATATACCAGGCCAACTTCTCACATGCTGCTGTTGCTTGACTTAGAAGCTTGATCATCTCAAATCATCCCCAACTTAGCAACGGAACAGGATATCTTAATTACGAAGGCACAAATCTGCAAAAGAATTGCTAAGGACAGACGTGAAGGTGCTCCAGGCACAAATGGGATCCCCCCAATACTGTTTAAACAATGGCAACTATTGCTAGTGGACAGCAGTGGAGAAGTGTGGCTCAATGGTTAGAGCGGCAGACCCTGATGCAGAGGTCTGGCCCGGGACCAGGGTTCAATTCCCCGCCTCAGCGGGTCTTGGGCTCAAAATTCCACGGACCTGATAATTCTCGCCTCAGTGCCTATTCCAATCATGGAGTCCCACTCTGCAACTCTGGGCAATAGCTTGCTTAATCTCCACAACGGCTCCCACAACGCTAAAGGATGCCTGGCCTCCACCTTGGGGATGCCCAGGAGTGGACGCCTCACAGGGAAAGCCAGGATGGGTTCCACAGCGGTATTCGTACAAGCGCCTTGAGACCCTTGCGGGTGAGTAGTGTGCTATACAAGTATCAATTTACATATACCAGGCCAACTTCTCACTTTGGTGTGCAGCGTGTTGGATTCTAAGCCTGGGCAAAGCACTACGCTACGCTCGCGTAGTTTGCGAAGTTCGCGCTACTTCGCACTACGCGAACTGCACGTAGCACAGTGCAAACACGCGTAGCATAGTGCTGCGGTCATTTTTTGCTTGCTCGCGGTCCTCAACGTCAAGTTGGCGACCGCGAGCAAGCAAAATGACATCCCGGCGAGACATTTTCCTTGTTCGCGATCAGCAACATCAAGTTGGCGATCGCGAGCATGGAAAATAAACCTCCCGGCGAGATTCCCAACGCGAGGAGGTCAGGTTTCTCATCGCGATGAGAAACTACCAGTTCGCGTTGAGAAAGCTGCCGCTCGAGTAAAAATCTACTCGAGCAGCAGAAAACTACAGCTCGCACTGTGCAAGATGCCATTTTCAATGATTGCACAGTGCCGGTTGCTTGTCCGCACTGTGCAATCATTGAAAACAACATCTACGCGTAGCGCGAAGTGCACTTTACGTAGCTTCGCGAAGTGCTACTTCGCGAACTACGCCCAGGTTTATTGGATTCCAGCTTGCTATTGTTTTACCAGATAATCTCAATTGAGTGACTAACTGAAAACCACTAAAGGTACCCTAGGTAAATATAATACAAGCTTTAGAATACAGGACGTTCTACTGAACTGAGAGTTGTGTGTTAAGGGCTTAGCACACAATTTCTACAACTCAAGAGAGTTTAGTAGGCCACACTAGAGCAGGTATCGCAATACACCACACCACACTACTAAAGTCTTCAAGGCCAGGAACCAGTAGGTCCCTGCCAGAAGCCAATGTGATTTAGGATTCCCAGTATGATAACCTCCCATTCATGCAACTAAGAGCATTATGTACAGCTAGGAAACTGAAGACAGGCAAAAGTCCAACCACCCAGCATCTCATAGAGGTACTCAGGGTGGATGACCTTTGCAGATCTTTAGGATCTGAAGGGTTAGGCAGAGTGGGTGGGACAGCACCTGAGGAAGGGCCTAGGGGTGTAACTCTCCATGATCTGACCTCTGATGCTGGCCAGTCACATGACAATGATCTGGACCTGGAAAATCTAATTCCCCTAGAAGGTGATGAAGAGGACCACAAGAGAACCCCTCTTTGACCCTCCTGGAAGAGTTGGTAGTGGACCTAGAAGGACAAGATTTCCCTCAGTGGAGTCTAACCATTCTCACTCATCTGTGGGGACCTCAATCTCTTCTCATAGGAGGGAAACCTCTCAGGAGAGGAGGGAAAGACTTCTCAAGTATGAGGAAGCTCAGCTTGAAATCAGAAGAAAGCAGGTAGCCCTAGATAAGGAGGACCTAGAGCTCTACAGAGATAGAAAAAAGTTGGGACTAGAGTCCCATGGTGGCAGCAACCTCCCTAGAGATAGGGAGAGTTATCATGACCATAGTAACCTGAATAAAATTGTCCCTCCCTACCAGAGTGGGGATGAAATCCACAAATGGATATCTGCACTGGAAAGGGCCTGTTAAGTTCAAAGGGTCACCCAGGATCAGTGGGCAGCAATCTTATGGCTCTCCTTTGCAGACAAAGGTAGAGATAAGCTCCTCACTGTTAGAGAGGATGAGGCAGATGATGATAACAGTCTGACAAGTGCCTTGATTGAAGGGTTTGGCCTAACCACTGAACAATACAGGTTAAAGTTCAGGGATACCCAAAAGGCACAGAATCAAGACTGGGTAGACTTTGTAGATTGTGCTACTAAGCCTCTGAAAGGTTGGTTACATGGCAGTAAAGTGCATGACTTTCAAGAATTGTACAATTGAATTATGTGGGAGCAGATCCTTAAAAATTGCCAGAATCCGCTGTTGCACCAGTACCTGGTGGACTCAGATCTGACCTCTCCCCAAGAATTGGGAAAGAAGTCAGACAAGAGAAGTTGGCCTAGTATATGTTGGTCACTAGTTATAGTGGCCACCTTGCAGCAGTACAATTCGACTCTTATGGTAGATAGGTTTAAGACAACCTTTTAAAGAAAGCTATCCTAGTGGTAGCTGTGGAGAGCAGCCTTCAGACTAAGTCTTTAGAGGAATGTAAAGCAGCTTGTTTTACCTTATAATCTCTTAAATTACTAAATGAAAGAACACCACACAGGTATATATATCAAATACATATGTATTTATTACTAGACACACTCTACTAATCTCTTTATGAGATTAGAAGTCAGGAACATATGCATAAATCAACATTTCACAATAAATTAAGCACCAATATGGCTGGGGCCCTAGGGGCGTACCAGACCATATACGAAAAAAGAGACTTAAGAACAATGACTTGCAAAGAAACAAGGCCTAGGGCCTTCAGAAGTGCTGGGGCCTCACAAAACCACCCAAGGCAGGTAAGTAAAGGACTCACGGGAGACGCATGCAGTGTGAGAACACAGGCGCGGATCCCTATTGACTTCAATGGAGCAAGTCGCTGTTGGAAATAGAGGGGCAGATTTACAAGCCCCTTGCGTCACTTTTGCGCTGTTGTTGCGTCACTTTTGTGACGCATCGGCGGCGTAAAAGTTGCGGCCCATTTACAACGTGACTCATCTACGGAGATGCGTCATGTTGTAAAGCCCTGCGTGGCATTATACCTGCGTCAGGTATAATGTATCCAGGGTAGGCGTTCCCACGCAGGAAAGCCTCCTAAAAGTGACGCAGTGAAATCTACAAGATTTCACTGTGTGACTTTTAGGACGCCACTGTGTCAAAACTCACGCTTGCTTGAAGCAGGCGTAAGGAGTGATACAGTGTATTGGGAAAAGGCCGCAACACGCAATGCTGGAGTTGCGCCATGCTTGCGACACAACTCCAGCAATGCGTGACTCTTCCATCAACAGATGCGTCAGAATTTCTGACGCATCTGTCAATCTTTGCACCATGGTGCGTCGTATTGTAAATACAGCGCATCCATGATGTCGCATGGGTTTTGCATGGTGACGCAGGGAAAGTGAAGCATTTCTACAGATGAGTCAGTTTCTTGTAAATCTGCCCCTAAGAGTTTAAGGATACTTCGGGAGAGTCTACAGGGTAAGTAGTTCTAGAGCCAACACCCACAGGAGCACCGTAGTGCTGGAGTTACCTCGCCCAGGGAAGCCGAGTGCATAGGTGTCTTTTGGTGTCGGGTCGTGGCTCCTTTTTCAATGGGAGCCAATGAAGACTTGCTGCTTGTGAAGACAGGAGAAATGTCTGGTGGAATCCAAGCCTGGATTCAGAAGAAGAAAGACCTGAAAGCAGAGGGGACAGTGTTCAAAGTCACTTGGCAGTGACCCGGGACAAGGAAGATGGATGCCCACAGTCATCGGGTGATTTCAGGTGATCCACGGGTGTCTCGACTCTTCAGCAACAAGGTCCAAGGGGTGTCAACGACAACCAGGAGCTGGATTCAGCGTGCCCCAAGAAGTCTGCAGCTGACTGCTGTGTCTGTGGCCAGATTGGAGCCAACAAGCCTTGGTAACAGCAAGTCTCGTGGAAAGGACAAAAAGTCAGCTGTGCAGACCAGCAAGGTCTGAGGGACTCACCCAGTGAGGGTAATTCAAGGCAGGCCTGGAGCAACCAGGGGAGCCCTTTGGAACTGTAGAAAAGTCTTCTGGGGACCCACAAGCCAACCGGCAAGGGATCGCGAAGATGTCTTGGGAGGATTCACTCAACAGGGGTCCATGGTCACTCGGGATGGGGAAGGCCTCTGATCTTTGGAGGAATTCCTGCTGGAGCCTTTGACCACATGTGTTCCAATGCACAGCTTCGTAGAATGTCATGAAGGGGTTGCACTCTAAAATAGTGGATGGTACCCAGGGATTGCGGTTCCTCGTCACTCATGGGGTCCACTTGCCTCAGCGTCGCGGGAGACTCACGAAGGCCTTGGAGAAGTCAGGAAATTCTCTTCCTGGGCTGCAGGGACTTCGGACTCCAGCGGGAGCAGGAAAGTTTGCGACCGTTGATTGCAAGATTAGGTGCCTGCCAAGCAGGGGAGCCACTCCTTGACTCCAAGGGAGATTCTTCAGTCTTCCAAAGGCAGTGGAATGTCGAAGGGCCAGGATTCTTCTTGTAGAGCATCGTCTAGGGATATCTGATTTGCAATGGCAAGCTTTCCCTATCTTATACTGAAGGTAGGGGAGGTACTAGCTCTATGAACACTCCTCTGGGAGGGTCAGGGTAGGGGGCGGTTACACCCACTTCCCTTTGTCCAGTTTCATGCCAGAGCAGGGACAGGTAGCTCCTGAACCAGTTTGAGCTGGCATATGCACAGAGGAGCCTACTGCTCCCCCAGTGCAGGACTTCAAAGCACTCTAGGAGTGCACCCACCCAGCCCCAATACACTATATCCTGTCTGGGAGGTGGTGACACCTCCCTGTGACAGGATGCCTATTGTTGGGCCTCCTCCACTGCGAGATTCAGTCAGCAGCAGGAGGGCAGCCCACTGTCTGTGCTGGTGGCATCCATTTTGTGATGCCAGGGCTCTATAGGATTCTACCGTGTTTCCACAGTGGGTACATGTCTATCTCTCTAGAAGGGTGGGATCATACTCCCACATCATGAACTGATGTGGGGGTATGATTACAAGGTGTTTGACACCAAACACGACATGTTTTAATGCAGCCATTCCAAAGTTAGCATTTATAATGCACTTAAGAGTATATGGTTTAACCGCATCCACAAACAGCCACAGAGAATAGACTCTGAGATCTGCAGAGGGGTCCTGCTCAGGCAGAGGCAACCCCTCACATGTAAACCAAGCACCCTGCCCTCAGGATTGATAGGGCCTGCCTTAGGGGTGACTGATAGGGTTAAATGTGTGTGTATGGTGAGATATAGGAAACCTATACCTCAGTGAGGAGTGCTAACACTACCTCACCCAGGCTGCAGTAGCAGGCCTTTGGTGTAAGATTGAGTCTGCTCTCCAGGGGTGGCATAATATATGCTTCGGCCCCTGGTAGGCCTGTGAAGTACCTATGCCCTAGGTACCTAAGGTACCATATACTAGGGGCTCATAAGATACCACAGTATCCAATCACTAGTGCATCTAATATGCACTCCAAGTCGTTTAGAGAGAACAGAGAGGCTTGGGCCCTGATTGGCAGGATCCCAGCCTGACTATAGCCAGAAACCAGTGTATACATCAGAAAAAAAGTAGGGGCAACACAAGTGCAGATCCTATTCTCCTACACAACACCCCCCCCCCCCAACGCAGGGACACTAAACTAACCTTGACCAGTTGAGTCTTCGTGTTCTAAGTGGAAATACCTTGAGAGTCCATCTGCATTGGCATGTTGGGTCCCAGGTCTATGTTCCACTTTATAGTCCATCCCCTGTAGGGAAATTGACCACCTGAGCAGTTTAGGATTTTCAACTTTCATCTGTTTGAGCCATAGGAGGGGCTTGTGGTCAGTCTGAACTATGAAGTGAGTGCCAAACAAGTATGGCCTCAGCTTCTTCAGCGCCCACACCACAGCAAAGGCCTCCCTCTCTATAGCTGACCAACGTTTCTCTCTAGGGCTCAGCCTTCTGCTTATAAAGGCTACTGGCTGGTCTTGACCTTCATCATTCAGTTGAGACAGTACAGCTCCCACACCTTGCTCTGAAGCATCTGTTTGGACAATAAACTTCCTGGAGTAGTCTGGACTCTGTAAGATGGGGGCAGTGCACATGGCCTGCTTTAAGTCTTCAAATGCCTTCTGACAGCTAGCTGTCCACTGAACCTTTCTTGGCACTTTCTTTGAGGTAAGATCATTTAAGGGGGTCACTATAGATCCATATCTCTTAACAAACCTCCTATAGTACCCAGTCAGGCCTAAAAAGGCCCTCACCTGTGTCTGGGTGGTTGGAGCTACCCATTCCATTATGGTCTGGATTTTGCTCTGCAATGGTTGAACCTGGCGTCTACCTACAAGGTGGCCCAGGTACACAACCTGACTCTGCTCTATCTGGCACTCAGTAGCCTTGATAGTGAGGCCTGCTTTTTGCAGGGCCTCCAAAACATTTCTGAGGTGGACCAGGTGATCCTGCCAGGTGGAACTAAAGACAGCAATATCATCTAGATAAGCTGAGCAATACGTTTCCATACCTGTCAGAACTTTGTTCACCAACCTCTGAAAAGTGGCAGGTGCATTTTTCAAACCAAAGGGCATTACCACAAAGCAATAGTGCCCACCAGGGGTTGAAAATGCTGTTTTGGCCTTGGCATCATCGGCTAACTTGATTTGCCAGTAGCCAGCTGTTAGGTCAAATGTACTCAGATATTTGTCTGAGGCCAAAGTATTTATGAACTCATATGCCCTGGGAATTGGATAGGCATCAGTCCTGGGGACTGCATTGAGGCCTCTGTAGTCAACACAAAACCTAATTTCTTTCTTACCACCCTGGGTAAGTGTTTTGGGCACAAGGACTACTGGACTACCCCAAGGGCTATCTGAAGGCTCAATAACACCTAGTTCCCACATTTTCTCCACTTCCGTCCTGATACAGTCGCTGACATGGTCAGGTTGCCTGTAGATTTTACTCTTGACAGGCAGACTGTCTTCAGTGTCCACCTCATGGGTGCACCAGGAAGTTTGACTTGGGGTCAGGCTAAACATATGTCTAAACTGTTGCAGAACTTGTCTGCATTCAGTTTGCTGATGATCAGTGAGGCTGCTTGCCAAAGCAACACCATCAACTGACCCATCATCAGGGTTCTGTGAGAGCAGGTCAGGGAGAGGGTCACTCTCCTCCTCCTGTTCCACATCAGTTACCATGAGCAAGCCCATGTCAATCAATCAATCAATTTATTTATTATGATTTGGCACTCCGAAGAGGGCCACATAAACAAAATACACAAATACGAATACATATTCCCAAAAATATAAAAATTGCAGCACTCTCTGCTGAGAAAGACAGACTAGGACACAGACCTCCACATTTCATCAATAAATAGCTAAAAAACCTTTAAAAAAGTTAAAAATGTTGAAGCAAAACATTTCATTAGGAGGGGTAAATAAAGCCTGCAAAAAAGAGTTCATATCCAAAATACCCAATTGCAAACAAATAGATCTTAACCATTTTAAACGAAGAGGACGCAATACCGGACATATAAACAATACATGATTACGATCCTGTGCAGACATATTACATAAGTTACATAAAGGGGAAGACCCATACCATTTTGCTAAAAGATTGTTAAGTGGCAATAGATCCTGCCTCAAGAGGAACCAAAATCTCCGAATGCCATGAGGTAAATTCCAAATAACATAAGGTTGGACAAACTTCCTTTGGTATGAATTAGTCAGATACACACCGCCCTTCTTAGCTTCCATGGGCTTCCTGTCCAACATAAAACAAAGAGTCCAGGAAGCCTGTTTCAGAAGAGATTTTAGCTGGGAGGGAGAGATCACAAAAATAGAGCTCTCATCTAATTCAAGAAGAGCTACAGCTTTTGTAAAGTTTTTAACAATTTGAGAGTACTCTTTAAAACTTCCCAACAATTCCCCCCTGAGAAGGGATCTCAGAGTCCCCTTTTCACCTCTAGCGAGGCAGGCAACCCATCGTACTAAAGCAACTAGGCCCTGCACCCAACAGCTGCGAAGACCAAACTCACGCAGCGACAGAACAAGCAGAATTGAGAGAGGTTATGGACCTTAATAATTTTCCTTCAACCGTCTGTAGAAAACCCCAATGCTTTAAATCGACCACTTCTATTCCATATAAAAGAGTTGATGGAATTTTTGCCCTATAAACCTCAAGAAAACAAGCAAAGTGTCTTCTCCCTGTGGCGGAATAAAGAGCACTCAAACTTTTACCTTGGGACAGGGCTTTACGAGAATTGTTATCGATATGAGGTTTCTCACTCAGGTTTGCAGAAATTATTTTTCCTAAAAAGGTATATGTTTTAACCACCTCCAGTTTCTGACCGCCGACAAACCAGCCAAAGTTCTCAGATTTGGATTTTTTCCTCCCTGTAATGCACATAATTTTACTTTTTGTGGCATTTATCTTCATGAAGTGGGTCTCTGCAAAATGATGTAAAGCCTGCAGACGATTAGCTAAACCTTTAGGAGTTAAATCTAGGATAAGAATATCGTCTGCATATAAGAGGCAGGAAATAGAAGAGCCCCCCACTACCGGGGCTATGCCAACACAAGATGCAAGCGAAGCTGGAAGCTCAGCAATGTACAGGGAGAACAATAGTGGTGCCAGAAGACAACCCTGTTTTAATCCATTAATAGATGGTATAGCCCGTGATAAGCCCCTTTCTCCACCCTGAAGGACGCGACACCAAGTGTCAGAATGTAAGGCTCGGACTAGATATAGTAGAGGTGGGGGCATACCCAAAGCTGCTAACTTTCTCCACAGCAAGGGATGATCTACTTTGTCGAATGCTGTGGAGAAATAAATAAAAGCTGCATACACTCCTCCTCCCCGAACTCTTACATATTTATCCAAAATAACCTGTAGTGCTGTAAGGTTATCCAAAGTGCCGTGCTCCTTAAGGAATCCGGTTTGTTCGAGGGGTAGTATCTGATTCACCTCAACCCACTCAGTAATTAGGGATAAGAGACATTTGGAAAAAACTTTTCCAATAGCATCAAGAAGGGCTATCTGGCGATAGTTCATTGGCTTATCCCTATCGCCTTTTTTAAATAAAGGAACCAAGATGCTCCCTTTCCAGGAAGAAGGCACAGTTTTACTAAGGAAGCACGCTCTAAATAAAGGAAAGAGTATCTTGCTCCATAAAATAGGGTTTAACTTCAATATTGAAATAGGAAGTTCGTCAGGGCCCATTGCTCCAGAAGAACGCATATCTATAACAGCTCTTTCAATGGTTTTCTCTGAGGGAACTTCAATGGGAAATTCAACATATCTAATAGCACTGATGGATTGCTCACTTTCCAGAACTACACCATTCCCTGCATAAAGGGTGGAAATAAAGGAGATCCATGACGATTCAGCAATAGGAATAGGGAGAGGCCTAACTCTGACTCCACAACCTTCACCAATAAGGGGCCAAAATTGTCTGACTTTGCCGTGGAAGACAGCCTCCCGTAGGCTTATCCAAAGAGAATCCTCTTTTTCTTTTTTTAGTTTCTTCCTAATTCTGCTTCTCCTTCTTTTTAACAAATATATTTTGTTTTTTATTTCAATGGATCTGCACAGGAATTGCTCCCGCACTAATCTATTTATTTCCTTATTTAAAGGGATAATTGAACTAGGAACATGAGTCCTTTTTTTGAAAGAGGTTGATTTTTTAGCAACACAAATAAACTCCTTCATAAAGTTCTCAAAATAAATCAGTTCAGAACCCTGCCAATCATTCAGTTCTGAAATAGTTTTGCCTAAAATACACTCCAGGCCCTTCTGGGCTTTAAAATTCCAAAAGCATCTTCCTGAGTCCTTATGAAAATTAACTATATCACTATTAAGGGACCAAGAGTCGGAATCTGGAAGAAATAAAGAAAAGTTTATAGTAATCACATTATGGTCACTAAAAGAAGTCGGTGAAACCACCAAATCTTTTACTAAGGAAAAGATACCATAATCAGTGATTACATAATCCAGAATTGACTGGCTTTGGGAGGTTCTATGAGTGTATTTTGCAGGAACGTCAGACGGGAGTCTACCGTTCACTATTATCCCCTCAACGACAGACAGTTCTTCCAGCAGCAGCTTCCCTCTCTTATTAGTTTTAATTTTATTAGGGAAAAGAATCTGAGGGATATAATATGCGTCTTCTTTGCATTTATTGCTAAATAACTCTAAACTGGAGTTAGAGACCTTACAATTAAGGTCACCTACTAACAACACCTGGGGAGGCGGATCTAGCGTTTTAATCTGTTTGATATATGAAAAGACTTGCTTCAATAGGGAATTAAAACGTTCATCCGGGGGAATATAAACATTTATTATTACCAAAGAGTTACTGTTACCCCTGCTGATAGAAGAGCGGAGGGTCACCGCCTGGAAAAGGTTACTTGGGTCAACATAATGGGTAAAATTCCAATTTAATCTATTAGACAAAAGGCACGCAATCCCCCCTTTTGCGTGCCCTTTCTTAGAAGGCAAAGCCATTGCCTCGAGAACAAAATACTCTCTCCATCCGCACAATCTACTGACACACCAAGTCTCTTGGATGCAAATAATGCTAGCTTTTAAAGAAAATAAGTATTGTAATTTCTGGGGACTATTATTTACCCCGGCAGCATTCCAAGAGATGACTGTTAAATTATTGCTAGAGGTGTCGAAAGAGTTTAGGATTGACTACGGATTTAGTAGCCAAAACACCAGGCAACCAATTCCACAGTAAGTTATCTTCTATTGGGGGAATATTCTGAATTAACGAAACAGGCTTCACCAGACGTATATTTTTCGAGACCGTGATCTTTAAATCATCAGTTAAGGTGGGAAGACTGTCTTGAAGAATACCCTGCTGAGAGGATCTATTATGAGGAAAGCTAATTCTCTCAGAGGGTAGAACAGGTAATACGTCAATTCCCCTACACTGAAAACTCTCAGCCTGTTGCAAAATAAGATTAACTATAAGTTTGGAAAAAAACTTAACCCTAATAGAGGGAGCGGTGACTGATCCTGATATAACGACTAGATCAATATCGTTAGATTGAATTAATTTAAGGCTCTCTATATCCTTAAAATATTTGAGTAGCCAGGCTCTATAACCGGGAGGATCCATGTGACCAATGCCAGATAAGTTAAGGAGTGGGCTCTTGGAAATGTTATACTGAGAGAAAATATCTGGCGATTTTAACGAGGGGGTACTACTGTAAAGCAAAAGACCAGAGGGAGTAGCACCAACCGGGGACTTAAAAGCTTCAGGTAATTTCAAAGAACCATCAGCTAAGTATCGACCGCAAAGCTCCAGGTCAATACTAGACAGCTGGGAATCTCCCTTAGTGTCCACCTTTAATTGTGAGCCTCTCATAAGATCAATGGGTGATAACCCTTTACAAATAGCTGGCCCATTATTATGTTGCCCAAACTCAGAATTAAAAGAAACACCCTTATTGACACAAAACTTATCAGGGGGTACTGGGCAGGATTTTTCTGTAGTCACAGAGACCGCATGATCTTTATTCCCCACATGAGAGCCCTTCTTCTCCCACAGTTGTGGCAATTGGCATTGACCCTTTAATACCATGTTACTTGCAGACTTGTTACTAAGGGGGTTGGATCTTGACAACGTACAGGCCCTTCCCCCTAATAATCTCCCCGAGCGTAACTTCTTTGCCGACATCCTTGTACGTAAGGGACAGAAAGCAAGCAAAACCCCGAATGAGTGGGATTAATAACAATTTAAACAATAAATAATGTGAAATTTGAAGGTATGCAACGAAGAATACCTAATCAGCAGCAATGCAATACACACGTAGCACTAAAATACAATAACAGTACGTTTATACAGTTAAATATTAATTAATAGGCCCAGCCCCGCTAAGGATTCTGGGGACCGTAGTCCCGCTGCACACGGCGGCCGCGGGGATTAGGACTGCGGCAGCGGCAGGGGGACAACGATAACTACCACAGCAGCTTGGGTCCAAGGACTCCACACAAAGCACAACCAAGGCACAGGGAAGATATGTTCGAAAATATCCACAGCAGGCAGAGCACACCTGCTCTGCAGGGACTGACTGATAATTTATGCGCCTCTGTGCGCAAAGCTGCTGACGTTGGCGGGTTTCCCCCGCTAAGCATTCTGGGGACCGTAGTCCCGCTGCAAACGGCGGCCGCGGGGATTATAACTGCGGCGGCGGCAGGGGGACAACGATAACTACAAACAGCAGCTTAGGTCCAAGGACTCCATACAAAGCACAACCAAGGCACAGGGAAGATATGTTCGAAAATATCCACAGCAGGCAGAGCACGCTTCTTGTTTTGAACTTGGTCATTAATTCCCCAGAGCAAAGAGGAGCATGGAGCAAAGAGGAGACGGTCCTGCCGTGGCCGAGTGCCACAGGCACCACAACCCGCTTTCACAGTCTTCCCCACTTGCACCTCTCACCTCCTCCGCTGTCCTCTGCCGCCAGCAATCCCGTTTTACGGGGCCTCCGGCAGTTCAGTCCAGGCCATGGCACCAATATGTAGTGGCAGGGCTGAGCAATTTCAGCGGTGAGAATCAGCAGGATCCAGCAGGGGGTCGGGCTGGGTGATCAGGTGACGGTCCGGCTGTAACCGGGTCCAAGCAGGCAGGAGAACTGTCTGAAACTGACCAGAACTTTCCGATGGCGTTAGTGACCGCAGAGAGAGCGGATGAGCGGTCGTAGAGAGCGGATGAGCGGTCGTAGGTGGTAGGTGAAAGTAAACCGCGAGCTGAAAGCAGCTGAGAGCAGCGGCAGCAGAACCAGTAGCGTGGCTCCTCCTCCCATGTCAAGCCCATGTCAGCCCTGTCAACATATGGTTTCAATCTGTTGACATGGAGCACCCTAAGGGGGCTCCTGGGAGTTCCAAGATTCACCAAGTAGGTGACTTCTCCCTTTTGCTCAACAATGGTATGGGGGCCACTCCACTTGTCCTGGAGAGCTGCTGGGGCCACAGGCTCCAACACCCATACTTTCTGACCTGGCTGATAAACAGTCAGGACAGCCTTTTCGTCATGCCAAGGTTTCTGTAATTCTTGGCTTGCCTCCAGGTTTTTAGTTGCCTTCTTCATGTATTCAGCCATCCTGGAGCGGAGACCAAGTACATAGTCCATCACATCCTGTTTGGGAGGTTTGAGAGGTAACTCCCATCCCTCCTTCACCAAACATAATGGACCTCTGACAGGGTGCCCAAACAGAAGTTCAAAAGGGCTGTAGCCAACCCCCTTCTGTGCAACCTCCCTGTATGCAAACAGAAGTCAGGGAAGTAAAACGTCCCACTTTCGCCTAAGCTTTTCTGGGAGGCCTTTAATCATTCCCTTTAGGGTTTTGTTGAACCTTCAACTAACCCATTGCATTGTGGATGATAGGGAGTAGTGAATTTGTAATTGACACCTCACTCCTTCCACATTGCTTTTAGATACCCTGACATGAAGTTTTTTCCTCTGTCAGATATGACCTCCTTAGGGAAACCCACTCTGAAGAAAACACCAATGAGGGCTTGTTAGACCTGCCAGGCTTTGGCTGTTCCCTCCTCATTTTATTTTTTTTCCCTTTACCCCCTCATTTTTTTCTGTCCACTAACTTCTTTTTGGTGTTGGTGTAGAGGCTCTGGGCGCCCCTTTCTCACTATCTGAGGGAGAGGCGCAAGGTGCTTCACTAAAAATGGAGGATGGGGGAGAGTGGTTTCACAAAATGGTGGTCCCAACTGTCGCCTCAGAACCTGGGCCATAGACTGCTATGAGAGGTTCCGGAACCTTCTGGACCACTCTGGTCAGTCAGGCCCCAGGTTATAAATAGAGGTGAGGGGGGGTTGGCCATTTTAGAAGGTAGATGATCTGTGGGGTAGTCAGGAGTAAGGCACCTGAGTGGGGAGGTGGCTGCGCTAGAGAGGGAACTGACAGGTCTTAGGGTCTGCGTGACTTCCCCATCAGCTGATACCACCCTCGACCTCTTGACCGGTCCCTGACCCCAGCCACTGACTTTGGGGGTCATCTTTACCTTAGAGACTCCTGTTTAGTCAGAATTTCTGAAGGAAGACCAGGTGAGGAGCCACCGTCCTAGACTACACCTCCCTCACCCCCACTGTTGCCTGGGATTTTGAATCAAACAGTACTTAACGACGGACCACTGTTCCTGACGGTTGGAAGGTGGCCGTGGCCAAGAAACAAGCAATTGGTTGGCTTACTCGTCCGCTTTGGTGTGAACCCTGCACCCTTAATTTCAGCCCCCCCCTGGCATGAGTCCCTGCCTGGAGCACTCACCGCCGCAACTCAGAGATTAGGAGGTTGCCTGCTTTCACCAAAGGGTTGTCTGTGGTCACCGGGAGGTCTGTGAGGAGAATCAGGACTCCTTGGTGAGGGCCGGAGAGCAGGCGACGCGCCTGAGAAGCTGAGGAGAATTGCATCCAGGAAGTGAGGGTCGGGTCAGGCCTTGAAGCAGCCTTCCAGGAGTCACGTGACGAGGTCAGACGCAGTAGCGCCGCCCCACTGTTGCCGGTAGAAGGAGGAGGCCGTGCCCCCACAAGCCGCGTTGTCTCAGGCGGCTGCGGGCGCGCCTCTCAGCAGCTGCGGAGTGGGAACGGGACAGCGCCTGGCCTACGGAGCTGAGTAGGGTCCGGGGACGACGCTGCGCTAGTGTTGTGGGGAACGGAAGAGCGAGGCTTTCTCCCGTGAGGAGACCCATCAGCAGGGAAGTCCTTGGGGGAGGTGGTCGGAGGGTGTGCTCCGTGTGCGCCCCCCTTAAGAGATCTCCCTTTGCCAGCGCAGTGAGCCCCGTCTGTCCCGTGGGAAGTGGGAACTCGACTCCAAGCTCCGCCGCACTTCCCGAGAGGAGGATACCGAGGGTGAACAGTAAGCTGGGCTCAATGAGAAGGGGGGGGGGGGAAGAGCAGGTGCTGACCTGACAGACCCGGCTGCTGGTCCCATCGGAAGCCAGGTTCTGAGTTAATACTGTCAGTAACAGAGAAAGTTTCTTGTGTAATGCTCAAATGTACTAGCTTGATTGCCAGTAACAGAGAAAGTTTCTTGTGTAATGCTCAAAGGAAATAGCTTGATTACCAGTAACAGAGAAAGCTTCATGTGCAATGCTCAAATGTAACGGTTGATTCCCAGCAACAGAATAGATTTCCAGTATAGCGCCTAATTGTAAAAGAGTGATCATATGCGACAGTCTAAGATTCAGGAGGTAAAGCGTTTAGTGTAGACATCTGACTGAAGGGCAACGTGTGGGCTTGTTGACCCTCTGAGATTCCGTACTATGAAAATGTTACGGGGAGCACTACAGGTGGGGAATTATTTTGGTGCGCTAGAGTCTAGGCGCTGGATTGATACATCCGATGGTGTTTAGGTATGTGCTATACTGAAGTAAAGGAAGGAATTGTACTGTTGATTTGAATACAATGAAATGTTTGATCCTGAAATGTGATGGATAAAATTGATTGAGCGCATTTAAAAAGGAAAGATAAAACTTTTTCTCAATCGTTTTACTTATTCGGTGTAGCATCATTTTTGAGTGGTGTAACGCTGAAGTGTGAATTGGGTGTGATGCAAGACATGCAATTTTGGAGTAAAAGCCTTTCTGCCTGAGCCAAGCTACCCCAAGGATGTTAGTTCCAACTAGTTGGTGTTCAGCGGTGGGATACTGAGCTTGTGCTTGCATCCACTCATTAGCAGTTTAGTGTGCGTCACAACCTACACCTGAATTTTTGTTTTTTATTGGAATTTTCTCCAGGTTGTCTCCCTGATTGGAATTTTTCGAAATTGTTTCTGTCCTTTGGTGTACTTTCCTTAAAAAAGGAAGGGTCTCCTAATGTGAAGTTCTTTTCCGCAGTGTTGGGGCCCAACTGGCAGGATGGAGTTTGAGCTGGGTAGGCTGGAAGAGTATACTGTAACCCAGCTAAAGGAATTCTGCCAGGAGAGAGGGGTATTTTTCAAGCAGGGAGCGAAGAAAATAGAACTCCAAACTAGCTTGAGGGCCTGGGTTATGGCCCACCCTAGCGGAAAACAGGAGGAGGAGGGGCCAGGACCGGACACCACGGAAGGGACAGAATCATTTTTCCCCCCTGAGAGCGGCAATATGGATGTAGGACATAGTGCCCCTTCAAGAGTTGGTAGTAGCGCTTCGGGGGAAGCCTGTCTTCAGCTGATTTAGTCGACAGGAGGGAGGAGAGGCAATTCAAAATGGATTTAGCCCGCTTGGAGAAAGAGAGTGAGGAGCGGAGGTTCCTCCATGAGCTCCATTTGAAGGAATTGGATCTCAAGGCCCTACAGTTTCGAACCCCCAGTAGTCCCGTTGGTGGCAGCGTACATAGAGAGATCACCAGGGAGCCCAGACCCTATCTACCAAAGGACGTAGTCGCCAGCTACGGTGTCGGGGATGACATTGCTAAGTGGTTGGCTGCCTATGAGGTCTCCTTACAAGCCCATGGGATCCCCGAAGTTCAGTGGGGGGGTGGTCTATATAGGTATATGCCTCCGGTGGGGAGGGATGCCCTTTTAGCTCTGGAACAACGAGAGCAGACCAATTACCCCACCATGAAGGTCGCCTTGATTAGAAAGTTTGGGCTGACCCCTGAGAAATACAGGCAGAGATTCCGGGTAGCCAAAAGCTGGCCACCCAAAATTGTGTGGACTACGCCAAAAAGGCCTTGGACGGCTGGGTACAGGGCAGTGAGGTGAAAGACTACGAGGGGTTGTATAACCTGATTTTAAGGGAGCACCTCCTCGAGAAAGGTTTTCCGGAGCTGCGGCAACACCTGGTGGACAGCAAGCTAACTAATCCTAGGAAGCTTGCAGAGGAGGCGGACATCTGGGCAAGTACCCGGGTATCCTCAAAAGGGACTGGGGGGAATTTCCAAGGAACTGGTCAGGGCGCCCCCCAGAAGAAAGAGGGGGGAGATAAAAAGAAGGAGTTCCCTAAAGGCCCCCAAAAGAGTTCGCAAGGAAAGGGATTAGGATTCCCTCCTAAGGTTGGCCCCCACAAACCCCCTTATCCTGACCGTGGTCAGCAGCCTAGGGTTGTCCGTTGTTATGAGTGTGGCGAAATTGGGCACTATAAGGGGGATGCCAAGTGTCCCAAGCGACCACACCCTCCCATTGGAGGAAAGACCCCTGGGGTGGCGAGCGTAGTGCTCGGGGAGGAGTTGCCCCTAGATAAGGGAGGTGAGTGGGCAGGGCTAACATTAGTGTCCCTAGGGGATTGTGAGATGGTTACTAAGACCCAGGTGCCCTCGAATACTACTAAGTACAGGCAATGGGTCACCATCAATGCCCAGAGGGTGGAGGCTCTGAGGGACACAGGAGCCAGCATGACTATGGTAAGGAGTCAGCTGGTGTCCCCAGAGCAGGTGGTTCCCAACGTAGTCCACCCGGTTGTGATGGCTGACAACCGAGAGGGTCACTATCCGGTGGCCCAGAATCCCTTTGAGTGGGGAGGGGTTGCGGGTTCTCTTCAAATTGCGGTAAGCCCTGCCATGCCGGTCGACTGTCTGTTGGGAAATGACCTTGAACATACGGCATGGAAGGAGGTCGAGTTCAAGGCTCACATGGAGATGTTGGGGACACCCGAGTGGACTTGTGCCAACACGTGGTCCGTGACTGCCCGAAGAGGGAGTTCACAGAGGTTGGAGCCTGGGACAAAGACCCAGCCAGCTGCCAAAAAGGATAAACGGGGACAGGGGAAGCCTGCCCCGGCATCTGCACCTCAGAAGGTGGATGGGGCGACTGAAGTGGTCCCGGAGTCTACAGAGGGGATGTGACTTCCCTGGAGGGCTTACCTACCCCTGCAGAATGGCAGGTGGAGGGAGGACCTACTAGGGAGGAGTTTTGTCGGGCCCAGAAGGAGTGTCCTACCCTTGAGGGTTTGCGGCGACAGGCCGAAGCCCAGGCAGCGGGTAACGATTCGGGGAACTTCCACATATATTGGGAAGATGGTCTCTTCCATAGCGAACCCAAGGCTCCGGTGCATGGGTCATCCCGGGCCTTGGTGGTTCCCCAGCGTTACCGAGCCTTCCTGTTGGGATTGGCTCACGAAATACCCTTGGCAGGACACTTGGGACAGGACAAGACTTTTGCTCGGCTTGTCCCTCATTTCTACTGGCCTCAGATGAGGATTACGTCCAACACTTTTTGTAGGACGTGTGTAACCTGCCAAGCTAGTGGGAAAACAGGGGTGAAGCTGAAGGCTCCCCTGCAACCACTGCCTGTCGTTGGCATCCCCTTTGAAAGGCTGGGCATCGACATTGTTGGGCCATTAGATCCACCAACGTCTGCCGGTCACAGGTTCATCCTGGTTCTGGTGGATCATGCCACCCGGTACCCAGAGGCTATCCCTCTGAGGACCATTACTGCACCTGCGGTGGCCCGGGCTCTGGTGGGGATTTTCACCCGGATGGGGTTCCCCAAGGAAGTTGTGTCGGACAGAGGTACCAACTTCATGTCGGCATACATGCGGGCTATGTGGAAAGAGTGTGGAGTCACTTACCGGTTCTCCACCCCTTATCACCCCCAGACCAATGGTCTGCTGGAGAGGTTTAACAAAACCTTAAAGGGCATGATCAGGAGTCTGCCCGAGAGCCGGCGGAGGAAATGGGACGTCCTCCTACCTTGTTTGCTGTTTTCCTACAGGGAGGTACCACAGAAGGGAGAGGGCTTCAGCCCCTTCGAGCTGTTGTACGGACACCCTGTTCTTGGACCCCTCAGCCTGGTGAAGGATGGATGGGAAAAGACTCCCAGAAAACTTCCCCCAGATGTAGTGAGCTACATGCTGGCATTTCGAAGCCAAATGGCTTGGTTGTGGAAGCAAGCTTCCGAAATCCTAGAAGCCAGCCAGACGGTCATGAAGGAATGGTATGACCGAAACGCTCACCCGGTGGAGCTGGAGCCTGGCCAGGTGTGTGTTATGGAGCCTGGAGAGCTTAGCGCCCTTCAGGATCGCTGGTCAGGCCCCTTTGAGGTGATTGAGAAGAAGGGCAAGGTCACATATGTGGTGGACCTTAAGACCCCCAGGCAGCCCCATCGAGTGCTCCATGACAACCGCCTCAAACCACACCAAGAGAGAGCAGAGGTCACCTTGATGATGGTGACTGATGGATCAGAGGAAGAGGAAAGTGAACCTCTCCCTGATCTTTTTGCGTCCCAGGAAAAGGATGGGTCGGTGGAGGGAGTGATCCTCTCACCATCCCTAACTCCCGAACAGCGGAGAGACTGCCGCCAGGTTCTGGAGCAGTATGCTTCCTTGTTCTCACTTATCCCGGGAAGGACTCATCTGTGTACCCATGACGTGGACACAGGGGACAGCCCACCTGTGAAGTCCAAGTCCTACGGTTTATCGGATAAAGTGAAGGCTAGCATCCATGGAGAAGTCACCAAGATGCTAGAGTAGGGAGTAATTGAACCTTCAAGCAGTCCCTGGTCCAGTCCTGTGGTACTGGTACCCAAAGCTGCCCCACCGGGCACAACCCCAGAACTCCGGTTCTGTGTGGATTACAGGGGACTGAACTCTGTGACAAAGACCGATGCTCATCCTATCCCGAGGGCAGATGAGCTCATTGACCGGTTGGGAGCTGCCCAATATCTGAGTACCTTTGACCTTACATCTGGGTACTGGCAGATCTCCCTGACAGATGGAGCAAAGGAAAGGTCAGCCTTCTCCACACCCGAGGGTCACTATCAGTTCTGTGTGATGCCCTTTGGGCTCAAGAACGCCCCTGAAACTTTTCAGCGGCTGGTGAACCAGGTCCTCTCCAGGATGGAGGCTTTATCCGTTGCTTACCTGGATGACATCGCTGTCTTCAGCAGCAGCTGGGAGGACCATTTGTGTCACCTTCAGGCTGTTCTTCAGGCTTTGCAGCAAGCGGGTCTGACGATCAAGGCCAGTAAGAGCCAGATCGGGAGGGGTCGGTAGTGTACCTCGGTCACTTGGTGAGTCGGGGTAAGGTGCAACCCCTCCAGGCCAAGATTGAAACTATCATGGCCTGGGAACCCCCCAAGACTCAGACGGAGGTCCGAGCCTTTCTGGGCCTCACTGGCTACTACCGATGCTTCGTCAAGGGATATGGTACTATCGTAGCTCCCTTGACTGAGCTCACATCTAAAAAGCACCCTCGACGGGTAATCTGGACCGAGGGGTGTCAACGAGCCTTTGACACCTTGAAACAGGCAATGTGTGCGGCACCTGTCCTCAGGGCCCCTGACTTCTCTAAGGAGTTCATCGTCCAAACAGATGCGTCGGAGCATGGCATAGGGGCAGTGCTGTCGCAGCTCAATGAAGAGGGTCTGGACCAACCTGTGGTTTTCCTGTCTAGGAGACTACTCCCCCGGGAACAGAGGTGGAGTGCGATTGAGAGGGAGGCTTTTGCGGTGGTGTGGGCTCTGAAGAAGCTGCGGCCATACCTGTTTGGCTTGCACTTCCTGGTTCAGACCGACCACCGGCCCCTCAGGTGGCTGATGCAAATGAGGGGTGAGAATCCCAAGTTATTGAGGTGGTCCATCTCCCTACAGGGAATAGACTTTAGGGTGGAACATCGCCCAGGAGTGGACCACGCCAATGCTGACGGTCTCTCCAGGTATTTCCGCCTTAGTGAAGAGAACTCCCAAGGGATTAGGTAGCTCTCCCCACTTTCAGCTGGGGGGGATGCGTGTTAGACCTGCCAGCCTTTGGCTGTTCCCTCCTCATTTTTTTTTTTCCCTTTACCCCCTCATTTTTTTTCTGTCCACTAACTTCTTTTTGGTGTTGGTGTAGAGGCTCTGGGCACCCCTTTCTCACTATCTGAGGGAGAGGCGCAAGGTGCTTCACTAAAAATGGAGGATGGGGGAGAGTGGTTTCACAAAATGATGGTCCCAACTGTCGCCTCAGAACCTGGGCCATAGACTGCTATGAGAGGTTCCGGAACCTTCTGGACCACTCTGGTCAGTCAGGCCCCAGGTTATAAATAGAGGTGAGGGGGAGTCGGCCATTTTAGAAGGTAGATGAGCTGTGAGGAAGTCAGGAGTAAGGCACCTGAGTGGGGAGGTGGCTGCGCTAGAGAGGGAACTGACAGGTCTTAGGGTCTGCGTGACTTCCCTCATCAGCTGATACCACCCTCGACCTCTTGACCGGTCCCTGACCCCAGCCACTGACTTTGGGGGTCATCTTTACCTTAGAGACTCCTGTTTAGTCAGAATTCCTGAAGGAAGACCAGGTGAGGAGCCACCGTCCTGGACTACACCTCCCTCACCCCTACTGTTGCCTGGGATTTGGAATCAAACAGGGCTTAACGACGGACCACTGTTCCTGACGGTTTGGAAGGTGACCGTGGCCAAGAAACAAGCAATTGGTTGGCTTACTCGTCCGCTTCGGTGTGAACCCTGCACCCTTAATTTCAGCCCCCCCCTGGCATGAGTCCCTGCCTGGAGCACTCACCCAGAGATTAGGAGGTAGCCTGCTTTCACCAGGGGTTTGTCTGTGGTCACCGGGAGGTCTGTGAGGAGAATCGGGACTCCTTGGTGAGGGCTGGAGAGCAGGCGACGCGCCTGAGAAGCTGAGGAGAATTGCATCCAGGAAGTGAGGGTCGGGTCAGGCCTTGAAGCAGCCTTCCAGGAGTCACGTGATGAGGGCAGACGCAGTAGCGCCGCCCCACTGTTGCCGGTAGAAGGAGGAGGCCTCGCCCCCGCAAGCCGCGTTGCCTCAGGCGGCTGCGGGTGCGCCTCCCAGCAGCCGCGGAGTGGGAAGGGGACAGCGCCTGGCCTACGGAGCCGAGTAGGGTCCGGGGACGACTCTGCGCTAGTGTTGTGGGGAACGGAAGAGCGAGGCTTCCTCCCGTGAGGAGACCCATCAGCAGGGAAGTCCTTGGGGGAGGTGGTCGGAGGGTGTGCCCCGTGTTCGCCCCCCTTAAGAGATCTCTCTTTGCCAGCGCAGTGAGCCCTGTCTGTCCCGTGGGAAGTGGGAACTCGACTCCAAGCTCCACCGCACTTTCCGAGAGGAGGACACCGAGGTTGAACAGTAAGCTGGGCTTAATAAGAAGGGGGGGGAGGGAAAGAGCAGGTGCTGACCTTACAGACACGGCTGCTGGTCCCATGGGAAGACAGGTTCTGAGTTAATATTGTCAGTAACAGAGAAAGTTTCTTGTGTAATGCTCAAATGTACTAGCTTGATTGCCAGTAACAGAGAAAGTTTCTTGTGTAATGCTCAAATGTACTAGCTTGATTGCCAGTGACAGAGAAAGTTCCATGTGTAATGCTCAAATGTAATAGCTGGATTGCCAGTAACAGAGAAAGTTTCATGTGTAATGCTCAAATGAAATAGCTTGATTACCAGTAACAGAGAAAGCTTCATGTGCAATGCTCAAATGTAACGGCTTGATTCCCAGCAACAGAATAGATTTCCAGTATAGCGCCTAATTGTAATAGAGTGATCATATGCGACAGTCTAAGATTCAGGAGGTAAAGCGTTTAGTGTAGATATCTGACTGAAGGGCAACGTGTGGGCTTGTTGACCCTCTGAGATTCCGTACTATGAAAATGTTACGGGGAGCACTACAGGTGGGGAATTAATTTGGCGCGCTAGAGTCTAGGCGCTGGATTGATAGATCCGATGGTGTTTAGGTATGTGCTATACTGAAGTAAAGGAAGGAATTGTACTGTTGATTTGAATACAATGAAATGTTTGATCCTGAAATGTGATGGATAAAATTGATTGAGCGCATTTAAAAAGGAAAGATAAAACTTTTTCTCAATCGTTCTACTTATTCGGTGTAGCGTCATTTTTGAGTGGTGTAACGCTGAAGTGTGAATTGGGTGTGATTCAAGCACGACATGCAATTTTGGAGTAAAAGCCTTTCTGCCTGAGCCAAGCTACACCAATGATGTTAGTTTCAACAGGGCTCTTGCCACCACAGGTGCTGTGGTGGTCCTTAGGGGTATGGCTTCTGGATACCTGGTAGCATGATCCACTACCACCAGTATAAATCTGTGCCCAGATGCAGTTGGAGGGTCAAGGGGACCAACAATGTCAATCCCTACCCTTTCAAAGGGTACCCCCACCAAAGGTAGTGGTATCAGGAGGGCCTTTGTTGTGCCACCTGACTTGCCACTGGCTTGGCAAGTGACACAGGAGCGACAAACCTCCTTGGTGTCCTCTGACATGTGTGGCCAATGAAAATGTGGAACAAGCCTGTCCCAGGTCTTGTTTTGGCCCAAGTCTACTGCTAAAGGGTTGTCATGTGCTAGGGTCAAGAGGAACCCCCTAAATTTCTGAGGTATTACCAACCTCCTGGTGGCTCCAGGGGTAGGATCTCTAGCCTCAGAATATAGGAGCCCCTCACCCAATAAACTTTATGAGACCCACTAGCACTCCCAGCAGCCTCAACAGCAGCCTGCTGTCTGAAGGGTTCAAGAGAGGGGCAGCACTGTTGCTCCTTGCTCAGATCTTCCCTGGAAGGTCCCCCTGCCCCCAAGAACTCAACCTGATCAGGCTCTCGTCCCTCTGGGGCAGTTCCTTCTTCAGGATCTGCTTCTCCTCCCTCAGGAGGGGAATCTGAGATCTGTGACAGAGGGGAAGGCACTGCCTTAACCCTACTGCTCCTCCTCTTGGGAAGCTGCTGGTCCGTAATTTCAGGATCCAGAGCTGGTTCAGCTTTATGCATTTTGGCCTGTGACCTGGTCACAGCAAATACCTCTGCAGGTATGCCCAACATCTCAGCATGAGTCCATAATTCTACTTCAGACCAGGCTGAAGTCTCCAGATCATTGCTCAATAGACATTCGACAGGGAGGTGTGCACTGACTACTACCTTCTTGGGGCCAGTTACCCCTCCCCAGGAGAAATTCACAACTGCCAGGCTATGGTTGGTCCTGACATTGCTTGCATTGGTCACCTGGTACATTTCACCCAGGATGATCTGCTCAGGCACCACCAGATCCTCTGCCACCATGGTGACACTAGCACCGGTGTCCCTGAATGCTAAAGCCTGTTTGCCATTAATTATAGGCTGCTGTTTTATTTCCCCAGATTACTGGAGCTCACTAGGAAGGACATATCAAGGTCTCCCTCACAAACCAGCTATGCCTGTGTGGGTACTCTGACTAGGCCAGAATCCCCATCAGAACCCAGGGTCAACCCTACTACACCCTTATTCAGATTACCACCTCCACCATTAGCTGAACTAGGGGGAACAGGTGCCTTAGGGACAGGAGTGGTGGTGGTTTGGTTTTTGGACTTGTTGCAATCAGAAGTCCAGTGCCCTTTCTGTTTACATAATTTGCACCAGGGCTTCTTTTGGCCTTTTCCCTTTGTAGACTGTAAATCCCCACCAGATGCAGATTTTTAGGGCCCTTGTGAAGACTTCTGGTCTTTTGCCTTATCCCCAACTTTCTCGGAGCCATTAGGATCTTGCTTCTTAGTGTCACCCCCTAGGTTTTGGGTTTTTTGCCTCACCCTGGTTCTGACCCATTTGTCTGCCTTCTTTCCCAATTCTTGGGGAGAGGTCAGATCAGAGTCCACCAGGTACTGATGCAACAACTGGTTTTGGCAATTATTTAGGATCTGTTCTCTCATGATAAGATTATACAGTCCCTTAAAATCAGTAACTCTACTACCAACCAGCCAACCCTCCAGAGACTTGGTTGCACAATCAACAAAGTCAGTCCAGTCCCGAGCCTGTGCTTTCTGGGTGTCTCTGAACTTCAATATGTACTGTTCAGTGGTTAAGCCAAACCCATCTATTAATGCACTCTTCAGGGCTTCATAGTCATTAGCATCCTCTTCTCTAACAGTGAGGATCTTGTCTCTACCTTTATCAGAAAAGGAGTGCCACAAGATTGCTGCCCACTGCTTCTGGGGGACCTGTTGTACCTTACAGGCCCTCTCCATAGCAGTTATCCATTTGTGGATATCATCCCCACTCTGGTAAGGAGGAACAACCTTGGACAGCTTCCTATGATCTGGAATATATTCTCTACGTCTAGGGACACTGTTGCTGCCTCCAGTGGGTTCTAACCCCTCTTTTCTAGAAGCTCTCTGTAGCTCAAAGGCTTCTCTATCTAAGGCCAATTGCTTGGTTCTGAGGGCAAGCCTAGAATTCTCATACTGGAGCATCTTGTACCTTCTTTCAGAGGAGGTCTCTCTATTAAAGTATGAGTTCCTCTGATGGACAGATTCTCTGCCAGAGTTATAGGAGTGTTATAGGAGTGTTCAGATTCCCTTGAAGGGGACCTAGGCCTCTCTTCCACTCTGTCAGCTCTCTTTGGGAGAATTCCGCTGTCCTGTTCAGATCTTTCTGGATCTGGCCCTTCAACCACAGAGTCCTGGTCATCATGATTTTCATCATCAGACCCAGACACTATAGCTGAGCCACTCCCTGAATCAGATCTGTTAGCTCCTAGAGCCAACCTCAGATCATCGGCTGAAAGCACATCTGTCAGGCCTAGTGTGGAGGGACTCTGTCCTAGCTTCAGGTGTCTTGCAACACACATGGCCTTCAAGTCAAAGAAGGTCATATACTGAGGCTGGGTGGACCCACTGGCTCCAACCCTTAAGGACATTCTAGTGTTGTACTGTGTTGTTTTACCTACACTAGTCTGTGCCCTACTGATCCTAGCTTGAGCTGTACCAAGGGTGTGCTATCCCTTCACAAACAGCTCTAAGTTCAGTAGAATTTATTGATACTAAGCTTGACTTTTATATGAACCTTGAGTACCTTTAGTGGTTTTCAGTCAGTAATTCAAATAGAGATTTTCTGGTAAAACAATGGCAAGCTGGAATCCCACATGCTGCCCACCAATGTGAGAAGTTGGCCTGGAATATGCTGGTCACTAGTTATAGTTGCCACCTTGCACCAGTCCAATTCGACTCTTATGGTAGATAGGTTTAAGACAACCTTTTAAAGAAAGCTATCCTAGTGGTAGCTGTGGAGAGCAGCCTTCAGGCTAAGTCTCAGAGGAATGTAAAGCAGCGTGTTTTACCTTATAATCTCTTGAATTACCAAATGAAAGGACACCACACAGGTACATATGTCAAATATATATGTATTTATTTCTAGACACACTCTACTAATCTCTTTATGAGATTAGAAGTCAGGAACACATTCAATTATCAACGTTTCACAATAAGTTAAGCACAAATATGGCTGGGGCCCTAGGGGCGTACCAGACCATATACTAAAAAAATGGGTTAGGAATGTCGACTTGTGTGGGGACAAGGCCTAGGGCCTGTAGAATCACTGGGGCTTCACTAATGCAGCAAAAGCAGGTAAGTAACAGACCCACGGGAGACGCGTGCAGTGTGAGAACACAGCCGCGGATTCCCCATTGATTAAATGGAGCAAGTTGTGGTTTGACTTTTAAAGTTTTAGGGTACTTTGAATGAAGTCTGCAAGCAAGCCACTTACAAGGTAAGTAATTCGAGGACCAACACACACTAGGGCACTGGAGTGCACGAGTTACCTCACCCAGGGAAGCCGGGTGCATAGGTGTCTTTTGGTGTCGGGTCGCGTCGTCGTTTCCAATGGAGACCAATGAAGATTTGCTGCTTGCAAAGACTGAAGAAGTGTCCAGTGGAATCCAAGGGTGGATTCAGGTTGAAGATGACCTGAAAGCAGAAGGGACAGTGTTCACAGTCACTTGCCAGTGAACCGGGCCCAGGAAGATGGATGACCACGGAAGTCGGGTGATTTCAGGTAATCGATGGTGTTTTGACTCTTCAGCCACGAGGTCCAGGAGGCATTGATGATGACCAGGTGCTATATTTGCACTGTCCCACAATATCTGCAGCTTACTGAAGTGTTGGCAACTGGATTGGAACCAACAAGCCGTGGCAACAGCAAGTCTTGTGGAATATGGAAAAAGTAAGTGGTGCAGACCAGCAAGGTTTGATGGACTCACCCAGCAAGGGTGAATGAGGGCTGGCCTGGAGCAACCAGGGGAGCCCTTTTGTTTGATGAAAAAGTCTTCGAGGGACCCACAAGCCAACAGGCAAGGGATTGTGAAGAAGCCTCTTGAGGAAATGCTTCACAGGAGCCCACGATCACTCGGGATGGGGTAGGCCTCTGATTTTTGCTGCAAGACCTGCTGGTAGATTTTGTCACAAGTGGTCCAAAGCACAAGTTCGTAGAACATCTTGAAGGGGTTGCACTTGACAATAGTGCATGGTATCTGGGTATTGCTGTTCCTCATCACTCGTGGGGTTCACTTGTCTCAGGTTTACTGGGGACTCACAATGGCCGTCGAGAAGTCAGGAAATCTACTTCTGGGGCTGCAGGGACTTCGGACTCTAGCGAGAGTGGGAAAGTTTGTGACCGTTGATTAGAGTTTTTGGTGCCTGCCAAGCAGGGGAGTCGATCCTTGACTCCAAGGGAGATTCTTCAGTCTTCCAAAGGTAGTGGAACATAGAAGGGCCAGTATTCTTCTTGTAGAGCGTCGTCCAGGGATATCTGATTTGCAATGGCAAGGTTTCCCTATCTTATACTGAAGGTAGGGGAGGGACTAGCTCTATGACCACTCCTCTGGGAGGGTCAGGGTAGGGGGTGGTTACACCCACTTCCCTTTGTTCATTTCCATGCCAGAGCAGGGACAGGTAGCCCCTGAACCTGTTTGAGCTGGCATATGCACAGAGGAGCCTACTGCTCCCCCAGTGCAGGACTTCAAAGCACTCTAGGAGTGCACCCACCCAGCCCCAATATACTAAATCCTGTCTGGGAGATGGTGACATCTCCCTGTGACAGGATGCCTATTGTTGGGCCTCCTCCACTGCGAGTTTCAGTCAACAGCAGGAGGGCAGCCCACTGTCTGTGCTGGTGGCATCCATTTTGTGATGCCAGGGCTCTATAGGATTCTACCATTTCTCCACAGTGGGTACATGTCGACCCCTCTAGAAGGGTGGCATCATGCTCCCACATCATGAACTGATGTGGGGGTATGATTCTAAGTTGTTTGACACCAAACACGACATGTTTTGATGCAGTTATTCCAAAGTTAGCATTTATAATGCACTTAAGAGTATATGGTTTAACCGCATCCACAAACAGCCACAGAGAATGGACTCTGAGAGCTGCAGAGGGGCCCTGCTCAGGCAGAGGCACCCCCTCACATGTAAACCAAGCACCCTGCCCTCAGGATTGATAGGGCCTGCCTTAGTGGTGACAGATAGGGTTATATGTGTGTGTATGGTGAGATATAGGAAACCTATACCTCAGTGAGGAGTGTTAACACTACCTCACCCAGGCTGCAGTAGCAGGTCCGTGGTGTCAGATTTATTCTGCTTCCCAGGGGTGGCATAATACATGCTTCAGCCCCTGGTAGGCCTGTGAAGTACCTATGCCCTAGGTACCTAAGGTCCCATACACTAGGGGCTCATAAGGTACCACAGTATCCAATCACTAGTGCATCTAATATGCACTCCAAGTCGTTTAGAGAGAACAGAGAGGCTGGGGTCCTGATTGGCAGGATCCCAGCCTGACTATAGGAAGAAACCAGTGTATACATCAGAAAAAAAGTGGGGGCAACATAAGTGCAGATCCTACTCTCCTACAATTAGCGGCAGGAGTGTTGAGTAAACAATGGTCTCTTTTATCTGACTTCAACTCAGCTGTGAAAGTTTTATGGAGAAGACTAAAAGTCAGATCAGATGACCTTGATAGATGGGTTGAACGAAAAGAGAAAGAATGGTGGAATGAGGAAGGACTTTTTGCACTCACCCGTTTGTTATATTTGTAGAATAATGTCTAGATTTAAGGACGGTTGTGAAGAAATGGCACTGAATCTGTTTGGAGCAAGTGCTGCTGAACAGACAGTTACTCCAGGAGCTGCAACCAATACTAGCCTCAAAACATTATTTCAAAGATTAGAATGGCTCAAGGAAAAATAGTTAAGTCGATGGTGGGATGGGGTGACCCTCCAACAGTACATGGAAAATGGTAAAATCCGTAGGGGTTTGCGAATACTTATCTTTCCCACCTTCGAGGATTTAAGTGAAGAACTGTTAAAGGAGTGGGAAAGCAATTTGGAAGGGGCATCTCAAATCATGATGCAAATTTTAGTGAGACACGCTTTGGAAAAGGGAGAGAAGCTTCAAGAAAAAAAGGAGATTAATGAAATGACACAAAAAGATCTAATTGAAAAGAATTATGGGATCATGAAACAGTTTATGGATAGCCATCAGAAATATCTTAAAGAGAAGAAGTTGAGGAAGATTAAAAGAGACGATAAGGACTACCGCAATGGTAGGGTTTATACCTTTGCAAAGAAATTTGATGGTGTGCAGGGAACAGAGGACAGGAAAAGAACTAGAGAAGAGAGAGGAGAAAGTGATAAGACTTGCTCTAATAGAAATATCTCTGTCTCCTCACTGAGAAGCACTGCATCCAATTCACCATGCCTGAGGCCCCTTTAGGGGAAGGTGCCTCCTCCTTCCAAAAAGAATTGGCCAAGTTGCAAATAAGCAATCGATTGCAACAGAAAAGAGATCCGTCAAAACCAGGGGCGGAGGGAGGAGGTCAATGGGAGGTACTAGAGGGGGAGCCACGAACAAGGCAAATACAGCAACAAAGCCCAAGAAGGCCCAAGGAATTTGATATGTGATGTTGATGACCCTAATGATATGCAAAATGATAGTCAACATTTGAAAATTGTTAAACTGTAAAAAAAAAGTCTTGATGACGATAAAGTCAAACTATTAAGTAAATGATTGAATATCTGCCCCACACAAAGTGGGGATTTGACTAATGCACATATTGACCTATACAAATTTACAAGAGTGCTCAAGTTGAAAGATTACTTTTCAAATAGGCCCATGGAATCGGGGGTAGCCTCGGCAATCAGGCAACCTGAGACACACACTATCCAGGATATTCGTGACATACAATGTCTTTTGTCACTAAGTGAGGAAGAGGTGTATGATATCCCATCCTTACTCAAGGACTTTGACATCCCCAGAATCAATTCTTATCATCATAACATGCTTTTTTCAACAAAGTTTCGGAAGAGTTATACAATCTAGTAGTATCTAATAATTTTGTACCAAGGATTATCCAGAACATCACAGCCACTGAAAGACAAGCCTTAAATACTTGCTTTCCAGTAACCTGCTATACTTGCCCTATTTTACTTTTGATTATCGGCACGTATATTGAAATATGCGTTTTTCATTCATTTGTTGGGACATTATTCTTCCCTACTTATCAGTATCAATGCATCCCGTTTTTTCAATATGGCGACCAGATTTGTGGTGTTTTTCGATTTGACAAGCCAGGCACTCACACACAAAAGATTGAAGTTATTGCTTTGTAGTTATATCAGGTTTAGGTGCTTTTATTGACTTAACAACCGCTCTGTTGACCATATATTGGTGGATATATATCTTATCTCTCGAAAATACATGACCCCCTTTGTCCATCATTTGTTCTCCTTTTTGCTCCTTTTTGTGTCGGAAGTTTTCGTTAATAATCACGTTTACTGTTATTTACAAATATTGCTCATAAAGTGATATTGTTCATGTCCTTGGATGTGCTATAGGACCAGACAACTTTGTTTGTTATATATTTCAAGATGGCGACCGTACAACCATACCCCAAAACTATCATTCAGTGTGCCTTAATTAATGACGTAATGATGTCATGAATTGTGATGCTGCTGACGTCTTAAATAGGTTTGGATATGGCGCCCGGTTTGAATCATCGTTCGGGACATTCTGTGGTTACTCGTGTACATACCTTAGCAAGGTAAGTCTGCTGCCGGCTCATGATTTTATTAACTCTTTACAATGTGGTATGGTTGTTTGGGTTTTGATAACTCCTGGGCCCCTTATGGATGGGACCTTAACTTGGGGAAATCATCGGGCGGCTGGCCCTGCTGTAATGCAAGTATAGGTGCTGGGTGTTGGTGTTGTTTTTGCTCTCACACCTATGGAGTGTATGTTGCGGGCACTGTGATTGTAGTTTGTGGTGTGGGGGTACTATCGGGTAGATTCCTGTTGGTTACAGGGAAATATTATAATAAGCTTAGCTCCAATTCTCTCCCTGGCAACTTATATGCTTATATGTTTGGGCATTTTATTAAGAGGTCATCATTTGGTAATATTCCCTTTGGGATTACGAGGCCCCTACCCTATTATGGGGCTCTATATAATGGTCACCTTTATGTTAAATACCTGTTTGGCCTTTGAAATTTAGATACATTCATCTTGCATCTATTTACAATTTAAGTAAATGGGGGTCATGGTCATTCTTGCAGCTTACATGAGATAATAGTACATGTTTTAAACATCTCTGTCACAAAAAGAATATTTGGGTTATGTGTCCCTTTGTTAGGATACTGGATGGTAAACCTTCTACCCTTATTGTGGGGTGTCTTCTTAAAGGACACTACTAGAAAAATAGATATCCTTCCGTGACTTACATTTAAGGTAAGATTCTTCCTTGCAACTTGCCCTATGTACATGGTGCTGTGACTTGTTTTCAATAGTTAAATTCTAATTTTAACTTGTATGGTCTAAATGATATGTATTAGGTTAATACTATGCAATTTTCCATGATAGGAATTTGGACGAAGTTTACTTATTCCTATTTAGAGACCATTGTGATTTTGAGCGCGGACACATTATCCTCTAAAATTGCCATTTGAGGTGAGAATTGTGGCCCTGTATTTACACTTTTGTGGTTTGGTTGGTTATGCATTTGCCTTGCATCTGGTGATTCACTTGGACGGATATTAGGATTTGTTTGTACTTCTGACATGATATCTGGTTTGGGCTTTTTCGTTTCTCTGTCTTTCTCCCTTTTCTTAGTTGATTATTTGGGTCATTCTTTCCCTCCGTCTCTTGAAATTATTTCTATCAACACAGATAAGAATATGATGGAAATCATAATCTTTGAATTTTTATATAATATCTGTTCCATCTTTGTTGTTTGTTTTACTAATGTTGTCATGTGTAGTTTTAATGTGATAATTTTAAATTGAATATATTTATGGATCAAATGGTTCCCCACATATGGGAATTTGGATTCTTTAACTGGGCCGTTCTGGTACGTCAATGTATGTGATTGTAATATATATGTATGTGCTTTTGTATATGTTTGTTATTTAATTGTGTGATTTTTAAATGTTGAGGTTGTGATTTACGTGATGTTTTGTATATATGATTTCAGCCCTGATGAAGTTCCCCAGGGGAATGTAACGTGTTGGCTGATGTTCATTTTTTACTATTGAATACAATAAAGAGACGTTTTTGATATACTTATAGAAAACTGACTTTGTTCTTGGTGCACCTTCCCTCTCCTACAAAGAGGCAAGAGATGTGCATATAACAGCAAGAAGGGTGCAGAAAGAGACAAGAGGGGTGCAGAAAGAGGCAAGAAAGGAGAAGAAAAAAGCAAGAGAGGTACAGGAAGAAGCAAGAGAGTTGCAGTAAGAGGCAAGAGAAGTGCAGAAGGAAGGAGTAGAGGTGCAGACAGTAGCAAGAGAGGTGCAGAAAGAAGCAAGAATAGAGAAGAAAGAAGCAAGAAAGGTACAGAAATAAAAGGGTGAGTTGCAGAAAGAAGCAAGAGATGTGCAGAAAGAGGCAAGAAAGGTGCAGAAAGAGATCAAGAGGGTGCAGAAACAGGCAAGAGAGGTGTAGAAAAAGGCAAGAGAGGTACAGAAATGTGCAAGATAAGTACAGAAAGAAGCAAGCGATGTTCAGTAAGAGACTAGAGACGTGCAGAAAGAAGCAATAGAGATGCAGAAAGAGGAAGAAATATACAGAAAGAGGCAAGAGAGGAGCAGAAAGCGGCAAGAAAGGTGCAGAAAGAGGCAAGAGAGGACCAAAAAGAAGAATTAGAAGTACAGAAAGAAGCAAGAGAGCTATATAAAGAGGCAAAAGGGCTGCAGAAAGACACAAGAGGGCCGCAGAAAGAGGCAGGAGAGGTGCAGAAAGAGGCAAAAGGGGTGAAGAAAGAAGCAGGAGATGTGCAGAAAGAGGCAAGAGAAGTGCATAAAGAAGCAAAAGAAATGCTAAAAGAAATAAGAGAGGTGTAGAAAAAGCTAGAAATGTTTAGAAAGAGGCAAGCAAGGTGCAGAAAGAGGCAAGAGAGGTGTAGAAAGAAGCAAAACGAGCAGAAAAAAGTAAGAGAGGTACAGAAAGAAGCAAGAGGGGTGCAGAAAAAGGAATACAATTGAATAAAATAGCAAGAGAGGTGCAGAAAGAGGAAAACATGTGCAGAAAGAGGCAAGAGAAGTGAATAAATAGGCAAAAGAAGTGCAGAAAGAGGCAGGAGAATTGCAAAAGGAGGCAAGGGAGGTGCAGAAAGAGGCAAGAGGGGTGCAGAAAGAAACAAGAAGGGTGTGCAAAATAGCAAGAGAGGTGCAGAAAGAAGCAGGAGAAGTACAGAAAGAAGCAAGAGAGGTGCAGAAAGTAACAACAGAGGTGCAGAAAGAGGCAAATGAAACGAAGAAAGAGGTAAGAGAGGTCTAGGGAGCAGCAATAGAGGTGCAAAAAGAAGCAAGAGAAGTACAGAAAGAGGAGGAAATGTGCAAATAGAAGCAAGAGAAGTGCAGAAAGATGCAAGAAGTACAGAAAGAAGCAAGTGAAATGAAGAAAGAGGAAAAAGGGATGTAAAAAGAAAAAAGAGTGGTGCAGGAAAAGGCAACAGAAGCATAGAAGGAGGCAAGAGAGGTGCAAAAACAGGCAATAGAGGTGCAAAAAGGGGCAAGATGGGTGCAGAACGAAGTAAGAGAGGTGCAGAAAGAAGCAATAGGGGTGAAGAAAGAGCAAAGAGAAGCACAGAAACAGGCAGGTGACCTGCAGAAAGAGACTACAGAGAAGCAAAAAGAGGCAAGATAAGTGCAGAAAGAGGCAAGAAAGGTGAAGAAAGAGGAAGGTAGCAAAAGGAGCAAGAGAGGTGCAGAAAAAGGCAAGAAAAAAGGACAGAGAAGTACAGAAAGAAGCAAGAGATGAGCAGAAAGAAGCAGGGGATATGCAGAAAGAGTCAAAAGGGGTGCAGAAAATAGCAGGAGAGGTGAAGGATGTGAAAAGTTGGCCTGGTATATGCTGTCCACTAGTTATAGTGGGCACCGTGCACCAGTCCAAAAGAACTCTTATTGATGATAGGTTAAAGACAAACTTTATTGAAAGCCATCCTAGTGGTAGCTATGGAGAGCAGCCTCCAGGCTAAGTCTTGAAGGAATGTAAAGCAGCTTATTGTTTTACCTGTCTATAATCTCTTGAGTGCCTAAATGAAAGACATCCACACCAGGTATATATATAAAATATATGTATTCACTACTAAACACACCCTCCTAGTCCTTTTATGACTCGAGGAAAAAATACATAAGTTACACTTCAAATATCACAGTGAAATAGCACAAATACACGTCTGACCCTAGGGGCTAGCCAAACCATTTTCTAAAATAGTGGTATAAGAACCACAACTTAACTAGACACAAGGCCTAGAGCCTGTAGACTCGCTCGGACCCCAAGGAACCACCCAAGGTAGTGACACAGGGGACCCACGGGGGCCATGTGCAGTGTGAGAACATAGCTGCGAACTCCCGTTAGCTTCTATGGGGAAAGTCACGGTTAGATTTTTAAAGATTAGGGATACTTAGAGATGAGCTAGAATCAAACCCTTTTGAACTTAGGAAATTCTAGGGTCAACACTCATGGGAGCACCAGAGTACTTGAGTTACCTCACCCAGGAAAGCCGGGTGCATAGGTGTCAAATGGTGTCGGGTCGCGTCGTCGTTTTCAATGGCAGGTGGCGAAGAAGTGCTGCTGCCGGTAAGAAGCAAAGTGTCTAAAGAGATCCAAGCCTGGATTGAAGATGAGAAGAACCTGAAACCAGCGGGGACAGAGTCTGGGTCACTTGCCAGTGACCAGGGGCACGATAGACGAATGCCCACGGATGTCAGGTGCTTCAGGTGAAGAAGGTGAAGCTTGACTCTTAAGCCACGAGGGCCAGGAGGTGGCGAGGACAACCAGCAGCTGGATTCAAGCTGTCCCATGAAGGATGTCAAGTGCTGCAGTGTCGGTGCCCGGATTGGAAACAACAAACCTTGGCAAACCGCAACCCATGCAGAAAGGATAAAGATGCTTTGGTGCAGACCAGCAAGGTCTGAGGGACTCACCATGTGGTGGGGAGTCAGGGCATGTGTGGAGGAACCCGGAAATCCCAAGGAAAATCAAAGTTGCCTTCACAGGGATCCACCAGTCGACGGACCATGGATAGCGAAGGAGCCTTGAGCTGAAATGCAAGAAGCAGGCTCACGGAACACTCGTGGTGTGTAGGCCCGCAATCATATGTGCAGATGGTGCTCGGGCGTGGGCTACAAGTAACCCAAAGCACGACTTTGAGAGACATCGTAAAGTCAATACACTTGCAGATGTGCACGGTGACCAGGAGTACCGGTTCCATGTTACTCACAAGGGCTGCGGGTCTCAGCTATGCTGGGGACTCGGGTTGGCCTCTGAGAAGTCTGGAAATCCTCTTCCTGGGCTGCAGATACTTCTGAGTCCAGCTGGAGCTTTGCAGAGTTTCATCCAGGGATATCTAAAGTCCTGTTGCCAGGGGTTCCTTACCTATACCTAAGAAATGGGTTGGACTAACTCAGGGCACCCACCTATGGGAGGGTTTGGAAAGAGGAGAGGCTACACCCATTTCCTTTGTCCAGTTTCGCACCGGAGCAGTGGCTGGTAGCCCCTGAACCAGTTTGAGCTGGACTATGCACATGGACACCAAATATGCCTCCAGTGCAGGACTTCCAAGCACTCTGAGAGTGCTCCCACCCAGCTCCAATACACATCAGCCTGTATGGGAGGTGGTTACACCTCCCTGTGACAGGAAATCTATTGTTCAGGCCTCCCCTTCTGGAGTTTCAGTCAGCAGCAGGAAGCCAGACCCATGTCTGTGGCTGCAGCATCCATTTTGTGATGCAAGGGCTCTTTTAAGTTGGTACTTGGTATACCGGCGCTGCATGTATCTCCCTCTAGAAGGATGAGCTCATACTCCCACACCAGTTACTGTTGTGGTGGTATGATTCCAAGGTGTTTGACACCAAACACTACATGTTTCAGTGCAGCCTGTCCAAAGTTAGCATTTTTGCAGTTGGGTTATAATTAGGGCTCCCGGTTTTATGGTATTTATTTTTTTAACATTTCCGTCTGTATTTATCCATATTAAATTTTTGGCCATTTTATCTGTATTTATCTATATTTATTTTGTGTTTTGTGTATAAATGAAATTGTAAAACTGTACATTTCCATACTTATTTAACGGATAGACGCGGCTTATACTTTGATGTCTGTCAAGTTTTAGCTATTTAAGCTACCAATTATTACATTACAATACATCCACTGGTAAATACTAGCATTATACCACAAATGTATATTGATACAAGCCTTTATTAAAAGAAATTTCAACCTGTTTTTTAATCTCCCATGCTGTCCACCTGCTCAACTGTTGAGCTATAATTCATGAAAGACAGCATGGAAAGTCACTTTAAAGCAGCACAATTTTCCATATTTATCCACTTTAAAAAATTAAATGCAGACAGAAAACACATTGTTTTCTGTCTGTATTTATCTGTAAAAATCCGTAAAAACAAGCACCACCTTACCCAGGCTGCAGTAGCAGACCTGTGGTGTCATTTTGGAGGGCTTTCCAGGGGTGGCATAATACATGCTTCAGCCCCTTGTAGGCCTCTGGGGTATCTATGCCCTGGGTACATAGTATACCATATACTAGGGACTCACAAGGGTACCCCAGAATCCAATCTGGAGTGTACCTGAAGTACATGGAATCAATTTAGAGAGGAAGCAGCTAGGCCGGGGTCCTGAATAGCAGGGTCCCAGCCAGACTAAAGTCAAAAAACAGTGTTAAAGCAGCAAAAAGTTGGAGTAACCATAAGAGGCAGGTCCTACTCTCCTACAAAGAAAGAGGAAGAAATGTGAGGAAAGAAGCAATAGAGGTGCAGAAAGAGGCAAGAGAGGAGCAGAAAGAGGCAAAAAAGTGCAGAAAGTGGAAGAAATGTGAAGAAAGAAGCAAGAGAGGTGCAGAAAGAAGCGAGAGTGGTATATAAAGAGGCAAGAGAGACATGCAGAAAGAGGCAAGAGAGGTGCAGCAAGAGATCAAGAAGGGTGCAGAAACATTCAAGAGAGGTGCAGAAAAAGGCAAGAGAAAAGCATAACGAAACAAGAGAGGTACAGAAAGAGGCATCTTGGGTGCAGAAAAAAGCAAGATTTCTACAGAAACAGGAAGACGTGTGAAGAAAGAGGCAAGAAAAGTTCAGAATGAGGCAAGAGAAGTACAGAAAGATTCAAGAAAAGTGCAGAAAGAAGCAAGAGAGGTACAGAAAGATGAAGAAGTATACAGAAAGTGGCATGAGAGTTGAAGAAAGAGGCAAGAGAGGTGCAGAAAGAGACATGAGGGGTGCAGAAAGAAGTAAAAGGGGTGCAGAAAGAAGCAAGAGTAATGCAGAAAGAAGCAAGACACATGCAGGAAAAAGCAAGAAACATACCGACAGAGGCAAGATAAGGTCAGAAAGAGGCTAGAGAAGTGCAGAAAGAGGCAACAGATGTGCACAAATAGGCAAGAGAGGTTCAGAAAGAGGCAATAGAAGTGCAGGAAGATTCAATAAAGGAGCAGAAAGAGGCAAGAGAAGTGCAGCAAGAGAGATAGTGAAAAACAAAGAAATATCCATAAAGAGGCAAGAGATGTGCAGAAAGAGGCAAGAGAGGTGCATAAAGATGAAAGGGAAATTCATAAAGAAGAAGAAATGTGTAGATAGAAGCAAGAGGGGTGCAGAAAGTAGAAAGAGAGGTACAAAGCAAAGCAATTGAAGTGAAGAAAGAGGCAAGATAGGTACAGAAAGAGGCAAGAGAGGTGTAAAAAGAAGCAAGAAGGGTGCAAAGTCAGGCACAAGAAGTGCAGAAAGAGGAAGAAATGTGCAGAAAGAGGCCAGAAAGGTAAGGAAAGAGGCAAGAGAGGTGAAGTAAGAAGCAAGAAAAAAGCAAAAGGAAGCAAGAGAGGTACAGAAACAGGCAACAGGGGTGCAGAAAAAAGCAAAAAGAGGTGCAGAAATAAGAATACATGTGAAGAAACAGGCAAGAGAGGTTTAGAATGAGGCAAGAGAAGTGCACAAAGATGCAAGAGAAATGCAGAAAGAAGAAAGAGAGTTACAGAAAGATGAAGAATTATATGCAGAAAGTGGCAAGAGAGATGAAGAAAGAAATAAGAGAGGAGCAGAAAGAAGCAAGAGTAGAGCAGAAAGAAGCTAGAGACATGCAGAAATAAGCAAAAGAGGTTCAGAAAGAGGCAAGTGAAGTGCAGAAAGAGGCAATAGATATGCAGAAAGAAGCTAGAGATAAAGAAAGACAAATAAATATACATAAACAGACAAGAAAGGTGCAGAAAGTGCATCAAAAAGAGGAAATGTGCAAATAGAAGCAAGAGAGGTGCAGAAAGAAGCAAGAGAGGTGCTGAATGAGGCAATTGAAACGAAGAAAGAGGCAAGAGAGGCACAGAAAGAGGCAAGAGAGGTGCAAAATTAAGCAAGAGGGGTGACAATAGAAGTGAGAGTAGTGCAGAAAGAAACAGGAGATATACAGGAAGAGCAAGAGAGGTGCAGAAAGAGGCACGAGAAATGTAAAAAGAGGAGGAAATGTGCAAATAGAAGCAAAAGAGGTGCAGTTAGAAGCAAGAGAGGTGCAGAAAGAGGCAATAGAAGCACAGAAAGAGGCAAGAGAAGTACAGGAAGAGGCAAGAGGGTTGCAGAAAGAATCAACAGAGGTTCATAAAGAAGATGATTTGTGCAGAAAGAGGCAAGTAATATGTGCAGAAAGAGGCAAGAGAAAAGCAGAAGCAAGGAAGAGAGGTCCAGAAAGAGGCAAGAGGGGTGCAGAAAGAAGCAAGAGAGGTGCAGAAATAGGAAAGAGAAGTGTAAAAAGAGGCAAGAGGGGTGATGAAACAAGCAACAAATGAGCTGAAAGAAGCAACAGAGATGCAGAAAAAAGGAACTGAGGTGCAGAAAGAGGATGACATGTGAAGAAAGAAACAAGAGAGGTGCAGAATGAGGCAAGAGAGATAGAGGAAAAGGCAAGATAAGTGAGAAAGGAAGCAAGGGAGGTACAGAAAGAGGAAGAAATATACAGAAAGAGGCAATAGAGGTGCAGAAAGAGGCAAGAGAGGTATGGAAAGAGGCAAAAGAAGTGCATAAAGAGAAATAAATGTGCATAAAGAGGCAAGGGAGATGCACACAGAGGAAAGAGAGTGCATAAAGAGGCAATAAAGGTGCAGAAAGAAACAAGAGGGGTGCAGAAAGAGGTAAGAGAGGTGCAGAAAAAAAGCAGGAGAGGTGCAGAAAGAAACAAGAGTGGTGTGGAAAGTGTGAGAAGTTGTCCCGGTATATGCTGTCCACTAGTTATAGTGGGCACCTTGTACCAGTCCAAACAACACCTTATTGGTTATAGGTTAAAGACAACCTTCATTGAAAGATTTCCTAGTGGTAGCTATGGAGAGCAGCCTTCAGGCTAAGTCTTGAAGGAATATACAGCAGCTCGTTTTACCAGTCTATAATCTCTTGAATTGCTAAATGAAAGACAACCACACCAGGTATATATATAAAATATATGTATTTATTTCTAATCACACCCTCCTAATATCTTTATGAGGCTAGAGGTCAAAACACATAACTTACACTTCAAATATGACAGTAAAATAGCACAAATACACGTCAGGCCCTGGGGGCGAGCCAAACCATATACTACAATAGTGGTATAAGAACCACGACTTAACTAGACAGAAGGCGTAGAGCCAGTAGAATCGCTGGGACCCCAAAGGAACCAACCAAGGTAGTGACACAGGGGACCCACGGGGGCCATGTGCAGTGTGAGAACACAGCCGCAAGCTCCCATTAGCTTCTATGGGGAAAGTTGCGGTTAGATTTTTAAAGATCAGGGACACTTAGAAATGAACTAGGACAAAACCCTTTGGGACTTAGGAAGTTCTCGAGTCAACACTCATGGGAACACTGGAGTACTCGTGTTACCTCACCCAAGGAAACCGGGTGCATAGGTGTCAAATGGTGTTGGGTCGCGTTCTCGATTTCCATGGGAGCTGGCAAAGAAGTGCTGCTGCCGGGAAGATGCGAGGTGTCCAAAAATATCCAAGCCTGGGTTGAAGTCGAGAAGAACCTGATAGCAGAGGGAACAGAGTCTGGGTTACTTGCTAGTGACCAGGAGGACAATAGGCGGATGCCCACCGATGTCGGGTGAATTCAGGTGAAGAAGGTGAAGCTTAACTCTACAACCCCGAGGACCAGGAGGCGTCGATGATGACCAGGAGCTGGATTTGAGCTGTCCCATGAAGGATGTCGAGTGCTGCAGTGTTGGTGCCCAGATTGGACACAACAAGCCTTAGCAACAGCAACCCACGCAGAAAGTAGAAAGATGCTTCTGTGCAGACCAGCTAGGTCTGAGGGACTCACCACTTGTTTGGGAGTCAGTGTACATCTGGAGCAACCATGAAAGCCCAAGTAAAATCAAAGTTGCCTTCACAGGGACCCACCAGTCAATGGACCAGGGATCGCGAAGGGACCTTGAGAGGATGCACAAAATGGTGGCCCACGGGTCACTCGGGGTGACTAGGCTGACAATATTCAGTGGATCTTCTGCACCAGGTGGAGGCTACAAGTAAGCCCAAACACAACTTCAAGAGACGTCGAGAAGTGAATGCACTTGCAAAAGTGCAAGGTGACCAGGAGTTATGGTTCTACACCACTCAAGAGGACTGCTCTTCTCAGCTTTGCTGGGGACTTGGGTCAGCCTCTGATATGTCTGGAAATCCTATTCCTGGGCTGCAAATACTTTGGAGTCTGGCGGGAGCTTCAGAGATGCAGACCGGCAAAATGCTTTGTTGGTGCCTGCCAAACAGGTGAGTCACTCCTTGACCCCAAGTGAGATATCTTCAATCCTCTAGTCTTTAGTAGATTGTCGAAGATCCAGAATACAGCTTCAGAGTTTCGTCCAGGAATATCTAAAGTCCTGGTTACAGAGGTTCCTTACTTATACCTAAGGAAGGGGTTGGACTAGCTCTGGGGATCCACCTATGGGAGGGTTTGGAAAGAGTGGTGGTTACTTCCTTTGTCCAGTTTCACTCCAGAGCAGGGGCTGGAAGCCCCTGAACCGGTTTGAGCTGGACTATGCACAGGTACACCAAATGTGCCCCCAGTGCAGGACTTCAAAGCACTCAGAGAGTGCTCCCACCCAGCCCCAATACACATCAGCCTGTATAGGAGGTGGTTACACCTCTCTGTGACAGGAAACCTATTGTCCAGGCCACCCCTGTTGTAGTTTCACTCAGCAGCAAGAGGCCAGACCCGCGTCTCTGGCCGCAGCATCCATTTTGTGATGCCAGGGCTCTTTTAAGTTTCTACCGGGTATACCAGTACTGCCATGTCTTTCCCTCTAGAAGGGTGGGATTATACTCCCACACCAGTCACTGATGTGGGGGTATAATTCCAAGGTGTTTGACACCAACACAACATGTTTCCGTGCAGCCAGTCCAAAGTTAGCATTTACCATTTGGTTATTATTTCACTTAAGAGTATATGGTCAGGCTGCACCACTGACAAGCCCGGAAAAGGTATTCCGAAGGCTGCAGAGGGACTCAGCTCATGCCTGGGCAACCTCTCACATATAACCAGCACTTTACCTTCAGGATTGTTAAGGATTGTTAAGGCCTGACATAGGAGTGACTGATAGGTTTGTATGTGCAGTGATAGATGAGGTATTGTGAACCTATACCTCAGTAAGGGGTGATGCACCACCTTACCCAGGCTGCAGTAGAAGAACTCTGGTGTCATTTTGGGTGGTTGTACAGGGGTGTCATATTATATGCTTCAGCCCCTGTTAGGCCTCTGGGGTACCTATGCCCTGGGTACATAGAATACCATATACTAGGGACTCACAAGGGCACCTCAGCATCCAATCTGTGGTGTACCTAAAGTACATGCAATCAATTTAGAGAGGAAGCAGCTAGGCTGGGGCCCTGGATAGCGGGGTCCCAGCAAGACTAAAGTTGAAAAACATTGAAACACCAGCAAAAAGTGGGGGTAAACATGTGAAGCAGATCCTACTCTCCTACACAACCCTTCCCCCAAACGCAGGAACATTAAACTAACCTTGACCAGTTGAGTCTTCATGTTCTAAGTGGAAATTGTAGGAAGGTAAAATCTGACTGCATGGCTGTCCCCACTTTTTTCATGGTGTTTTGATGATTTTTGACTTAGTTTGTCTGGGAACCTGCTATTCAGGTCGCCAGCCTATCTGCTGTTCTCTTGTACTTTATGTACATTACAGATTGGATATGGAGTGCCCTTATAGGTCCCTAGTATATGGTATAATATGTACCCAGGGCATAGGTACCCCAGAGGCCTATCAGGGCTGAAGCATGTATTATGCCATCCTTGGACAGCCCTCCAAAATGACACCACAGGTCTGCTACTGCAGCCTGAGTGAGGTGGTGCATGCAGCCCTTACTGAGATATAGGTTAATTATATATCGCCATATACTGCACATAGAAACCTATCAGTCACCCCTATGGCAGGTGTTATCAATCCTGAAGGCAGGGTGCTTGGTTATATGTGAGAGGGTGCCCAGGCATGAGCTGAGCCCCTCTGCAGCCTTCGGAATCAATCCACCAGGGTTGTCAGTAGTGCAGCCTGACCATATACTCTTAAGTGCATTATAACCAAACGGTAAATGCTGACTTTGGACTGGCTGCACGGAACCATGTTGTGTTTGGTGTAAAACACCTTGGATTCATACCCACACTCTAGTAACTGGTGTGGGAGTATGATCCCACCCTTCTAGGGGGAGAGACATGACAGCTTTGGTCTAGTAGGTAGAAAACTAATAGAGCCCTGGCATCACAAAATGGATGCTGCAGCCAAAGACACAGGTCTGGCCTCCTGCTGCTGGCCGAAACTCCAGCAAGGGAGACCTGGACAATAGGTTTCCTATCAAAGGGATTTGTAACCACCTCCCAGACAGGCTTATGTGTATTGGGGCTGGGTGAGAGCACTCTCTGAGTGCTTTGAAGTCCTGCACTGGGGGCACACTTGGTGTCCCTGTGCATAGTCCAGCTCAAACCGGTTCAGGGGCTTCCAGCCCCTGGTCTGGTGTTAAACTGGACAAAGGAAATGGGTGTAGTCACCCCTCTTTCCAAACCCTCTCATAGGTGGGTCCCTAGAGCTAGTCAAGCCCTTCCTTAGGTATAAGTAAGGAACCTCTGTAACCAGAACTTTAGATTACCCTGGACAGAACTCTGAAGCTGAATCCTGGACCTTCGACGCTCTACTAAAGACTAGAGGACTGAAAAAAACTCCCTTTGGGTCAAGGAGTGACTCCCCTGCTTGGCAGGCACCAACAAAGCATTTTGCTGGTCTGCATTATCGAAGCTCAAGCTGGACTCCAAACTATTTGCAGCCCAGGAAGAGGATTTCCAGACATCTCAGAGGCCGACCCGAGCTCACAGCAAAGCTGAGACCCGCAGCCCTCGTGAGTAGTGTGGAACCGGAACTCCTGGTCACCGTGCATTTGTGCAAGTGCATTGACTTCTTGACATCTCTTGAAGTCGTGCTTGAGCTCACTTTTAGCCCCTACCTAAGTCATTAAATCTACTGAAGATTGTTTGCCTAATCACCCCGAGTGACCTGTGGGCTGCCATTTTGTGTTTTGCCTCAAAGTCTCTTAGCGGTCACTCGTCCATTGACTGGTGGGTCCCTGAGGGGGCAACTGTGAATTTCCTTGGGCTTTCCTGGTTGCTCCAGATTTGCCCTGTCTTCCAACCAAGTGGTGAGTCCCTCAGACCAAAGCATTTGTTCACTTGCTGCATGGGTAGCTGTTGCCAAGGCTTGTTGTGTTCAATGCGGGCACTGACACTGCAGCACTTGACATCCTTCCTAGGACAGCTAGAATCCAGCTCCTGGTTGTCCTTAACACCTCCTGGTCCTCGTGGCTGAAGAGTGAAGCTTCACCTCCTTTACCTGAAATCACCCAACATCGTTGGGCATTTGCCTAGTGCCTTCCTGGTCACTGGCTAGTAACCCTGATTCTGTCCCCTCTGCTGTCAGGTTATTCTCATCTTTGATCCAGGCTTGGATCTCTTCGGACACTTTGCATATTCCCGGCAGCAGCACTTCTTCGCCAGCTTCCATTGAAATCGACGACATGACCCGACACCATTTGACACCTATGCACCCGGCTTTCCTGGGCAAGGTAACACGAGTACTCCGGTGCTCCCGTGGGTGTTCACCCTTAGAACTTTCTGAGTCCCGAAGGGTTTGGTCCTGACTCAATTCTAAGTGTCCCTAATCTTTCAAAATCTAACAGCGACTTTCCCCATAGAAGCTATCGGGAGCTCGTGGCTGTGTTCTCACACTGCACACGGCCCCCGTCGGTCCCCTTTGTCACTACCTTGGGTGGTTCCTTGGGGTCCCAGCGAGTCTACAGGCTCTAGGCCTTGTGTCTAGTTAATTTGTGGTTCTTATACCACTATTTTAGAAAATGGTTTGTCTCACCCCTAGGGCCTGACGTGTATTTGTGCTATTTCACTGTGATATTTGAAGTGTAACTTATGTATTTTGACCTCGAGTCATAAAGTGACTAGGATGGCGTGTTTAGTAATAAATACATATATTTTATATATATACCTGGTGTGGATGTCTTTCTTTTAGGCACTCAAGAGATTGTAGACTGGTAAAACAAGCTGCTTTACATTGCATCAAGAATTAGCCTGAAGTCTGGTCTCCATAGCTACCACTAGGATAGCTTTCAATAAAGGTTGTCTTTAACCTATAACCAATAAGGGGTTGTTTGGACTATTACAGGGTGCCCACTATAACTAGTGGACAGCATTTACCAGGCCAACTTCTCACATTGGTGTGCAGTGTATGGGATTCCAGCTTGCTATTGTTTTACCAGATAATCTCCATTGAGTAACTAACTGAAAACCACTAAAGGTACCCTAGGTACATATAATAAAATCTTTAGAATACAGTAAGTTCTACTGAGCTTAGAGTTGTGTGTTAAGGGCTTAGCGCACCCTTTCTACAACTCAAGAGAGTTTAGTAGGCCACACTAGAGTAGATAGTGCAATACACCACACCTCACTAGTAATGTCTTCAAGGCCAGGAACCAGTGGGTCCCTGCCAGAAGCCAATGGTCTTCTAGTTTCCAAGTATGATAACCGCCCATTCATGGAACTGAGAGCATTGTGCACAGCTAGGAACCTCAAGACAGGCAAAAGTCCAACCACCCAGCATCTCATAGAGGTACTCAGGCTGTATGATCTAAGCAGATCCATAGGCTCTGAAGGGGTAGGCAGAGAGGGTGGTGCTGCAAATGAGAAAGGGCCTAGGAGTAGAACTCCCCATGACCTGACATCTGATGCTTGCCAGGCAGATGACAATGATCTGGACCTGGAATATCCAGCTCCTCTGAAAGATGAGGAGGATGGCCAAACGGGCCCCCTCTTTGTCCCTCTTGGAAGAGTTGGTGGTGGGGCTAGAAGGTCAAGATCTCCCTCGGTGGAGTCTCACCAATCTAACTCATCGATAGGGACCTATATCTCTTCTCATAGGAGGGAAACCTCTCAGAAGAAAAGGGAGAGACTGCTTAAGTATGAGGAAGCTCAGCTTAAAATCAGACAACAGTAGGTAGCCCTAGATAAGGAGGCCCTAGAGATATACAGAGCTACAAAAACGTTGGGACTAGAGTCCCATGGTGGCAGCAACATCCCTAGAGCTTGGGAGAGGTCTCATGACCATAGAAACCTGAATAAGATTGTCCCTCCCTACCAGAGTGGGGATGAAATCCACAAATGGATAACTGCACTGGAAAGGACCTGTAAAGTACAAAGGGTTCCCCAGGAGCAGTGGGCAGCAATCTTATGGCTCTCCTTTGCAGACAAAGGTAGAGATAAACTCCTCACTGTTAGAGAAGAGGAGGCAGATGATTACAACAGTCTGAAGTGTGCCTTAATTGTATGGTTTGGCCTAACCACTGAGCAATACAGGTTAAAGTTTAGTGATACCCAAAAGGCACAGAATCAGGACTGGGAAAACTTTCACGCTGCCGTTCTCTCCCCATGATCTGTGAATCGGCGATCGTGAGAAGACCGGGTCTATCTGTTCCAGGTGTGCTGGGAGGTGGCTCGCCTAGTTGTTTTCCGGCTCCTCATGGAACTCTTTGGGAGAAATGCCACAGCTGTAGATTCGACATATTTGAAAATCGGACTGCCGGTGGTGAGGATAGCAGGTCGAGGCTGTGTTTTAGAAAATTGCGTTGTATGGTGGGGGCATGCAGAAGATGTGAATCTTTTTCTTTGAAGTGGTGATGAAGAAGATGCTTGAGATAAATGCAAACTATATCCCTGACCACCACTTCAACCTTCATCAAGAGCAAGTGTGTCATCTACTACCACAGGCTGTGGTTGCAGCTGAGCTGAGTGAGAACGGATCAAGGATCGAGGGAGAGCAGAGGAGCAGAGGAGCGGAGGAGCTGGGGCAGCCAGCACGTGCAAAAGGTGAGGGGTTTGCCATGCCACAGCAAAGCCAGTAAGAGCCCTCGCATCAACCCCTAGCAGTAGTGGACATCAACCTCCTTGGCCGCCCCGATAGCCCAGATCATGGGCTTATATCTGGGCGAGCCTCTATGAGAGGGCCGCTGCAGGCTTTCGGTTAGCGGGTGCTTGTCTTGGCTTGGCAGGTACAGTGATCGTAGCGAGAGCGGCCCAAGGCACAATTGCAAAGAGGGGTCTGAATGACTGATCAACTGTAGGCTGCAACTTGGTTTTGGGAGCCTAAATCGCACCTTGCACTTAGCACTTTGGGAGGAGGAGGCAGAGGACGGCAGCGCCCAGTGTGCCTCGCGGCAGGAGCCGTGCACGCCATTTCATCATGCCAGCTGGCGGATAAAGCCAAGACCGGGCTCCCGCAGCGCCTGGGCCCGTCCGAGCCCATCAGAGGCAGGGCTGGGTCCCCCCTCTAAGAACTGGACCTTGGGTATATTGTTATTTATTTTACATTGTTTATATATCATTGTATTTTTACTTGAAGTGTTAGGTAGTGTTGAAACATGAGTACCCGGAAAAACCGAGGTGTCACAGGGACCCTAGATGCCTTTCTTTTGAGGGCCGAATCTGCCCTCATCCATGAAATACAACTGACCGAGCGCAGGTTGTCTTTGGAACCGGTTATTTTATCGAGTAGTCTCGCAAGGACACCGGCATTAAGTAAACCAGTGTTGGCGACTAACAAAGAGCAGCCCGCGAGTTTGACTGACATTTCAATAGAAGGCACAAACGAACAGGGAATAAATACAGTGCCATTTTTAACCCCTGATTCTGAAGTTGTCCCTGTCGGACCTAAAATTACCACGAGAGGGCAAAGGGCTAATCAAAGACTAAAACCTATTGTAGGACCCCCACCAAGTAAAAGGAAAGGTAAAAATCCCCCCAAACAGAGCAAATTGGAACCACTTATGAATGGGAGAAGGGGGAAAGCTGCTTTTAAGATGGATGATCCCAATAGGGGATCCCCAATATCCCCAACATAGAATGAGGTCAGATGGGAACTTTTGGGGAAGCTTGAGCTTATGATGACATCGCTCCCGGAACCTATTATGTGGAAGGTAACCAGTATCGAATCTAGATTGGCTAAGATGGAGGAATCGATGAGGAGTAAAAACCCATCCACTCACGTAAATGATGCTACATCTAGAGATTGCCCTCCACCTGGTAGGGGTGTAAGTTTTACTCCTGACCCACCCCAAACCTATCTCACTTCAAAACAAACCTACAGTAGTGATAGCAGAAACAATGCTAATCGCAATAAAACTTCTGAGCACAAGGGGCAATGTCTCCCTCGAGGTAGTTCTAGTGCCACTGATACTATGAATGAGACCTTGGGGACACGGGATGACACTGGGTCTGTAGAGAGGCGTAACATTCCTCTGATAAGACGGGATGTTTCTCACTATTCATCTCAAAATCTAAATCTACCCCGTATACGGTGGTCCTGGCAAATGTACCTTTCTGTCCACCTATTGACTCTGAGCACTGGTCTGCTTTAAAGAATAAGTCCTTACACTTTTTGACCAAAAGGACTGGCTTGAATAGTCTTCTTTTTTCGGACTTTTAAATGGTCTGCAGGATCAGATGGGTGGGTCCTACCCCTAAATCATTCCACGGAGATTGCATTGTTCTAACTTTTAGGTCACCCCAAACAGTTCACACTATCCTGGAAAGGGGAAATAATGGATTTATTGACCCTAACGACATTAATATATTACCGCTGGGATATTTTTATCGGCCAAGTAACCCATTGCATCGTCAAGTTTCCATGTTGGCAGGCGATAAATGCAGAGGCTTAAGGCAATTTAGTTATCCTGTTCCAGCATACAATCGCTTTGATGTTTTTAACCCTCTGGAAGATCCCGACTGACTGGATTTTAGAAATCTTTGTTCCCCGGTCATACATGGAAAGGGGAATGATCCCCAAATGCCATTGGGTGACAATGAGTTCCTCATGTCCATACACACTGTCGACAACATAGTAAGGCCTAGTGGACTGACTAATCTGCTTCCTGAGACACAGGCTGAGTGTGAGGTTTCCTTAAATATCTCCTCAAAAATCCCTCACATAAGTATAGTTCCAACCAATGATTTTCATTTAAATAAAGAAATGAAGGCACTAGGATCACTGACCCTTGCAGAAGAACCCCTGATCGACTCTGCATGTAATCATAACATCTCCCCAACATCTAGATTCCCACCATAAGTAGCACGTCCACTTATCATAAAAATTATACTCAGGGCGGAAAATCCTTAAGTTGTAACATTGTTTCATGGAACATTGCTGGGATTCGTTCTAAGCTGATTAATAAACAATGGTGGGACTTCGTCATGCAGTTCGAGATTTTGTTACTTCAGGAAACTTGGGCTAAGGAAGCGATACATGTGAATGGGTTAAGGACCTACCACACTCCAGCAGTCAGTGTCCGTAGAGGCCGGGCGAAGGGAGGTTTATGTACTTATATCGCAAGCTCTCTAAATGTAGAGAATACCAGGATGCTCGCCAGCGGGGATTACTTTCAATAGATTAAATTAGACATAAACCCTACACGTTCAATAGTTCTGGCCAACTTTTATAATAATATCCCGTCAGGACAAACTGGCATAGGTATATCCAACATCTCGAAATCCCCAAATTCATTGGGTAGTGGCAGGACGAACGATATGATGTTAATACCAGCAGGAGATTTTAATTGCACCCAATGCCAGAATGCAGGAGAGAAATCATGTGGAGTCTCAAGAGAAGATGATGTTTGTTTGTCACAATTTAGCCATAATGTCCTGGGGGAATGTGAGAAGTTGGCCTGGCATATGCTGGTCACTAGTTATAGTGGCCACCTTGCACCAGTCCAATTCGACTCTTATGGTAGATAGGTTTAAGACAACCTTTTAAAGAAAGCTATCCTAGTGGTAGCAGTGGAGAGCAGCCTTCAGGCTAAGTCTCAGAGGAATGTAAAGCAGCTTGTTTTACCTTATAATCTCTTGAATTGCCAAATGAAAGGACACCACACAGGTATATATATCAAATATATATGTATTTATTTCTAGACACACTCTACTAATCTCTTTAAGAGATTAGAAGTCAGGAACACATTCAAATATCAACCTTTCACAATAAGTTAAGCAGAAATATGTCTGGGGCCCTAGGGGCGTACCAGACCATATACTAAAAAAATGGGTTAGGAATGTTGACTTGCGTGGGGACAAAGCCTAGGGCCTGTAGAATCGCTGGGGCTTCACTAATACAGCAGAAGCAGGTAAGTAAAGGACTCATGGGAGACGCGTGCAGTGTGAGAACACAGCCGCGGGTTCCCTATTGATTTCAATGGGGCAAGTCGCGGTTTGATTTTTAAAGTTTTGGGGTTTTTCGAGGAAGTCTACAAGCAAGCAACTTACAAGGTAAGTAATTCGAGGGCCAACACACACTGGGGCACCAGAGTGCACGATTTACCTCACCCAGGGAAGCCGGGTGCATAGGTGTCTTTTGGTGTCGGGTCGCGTCATCGTTTTCTAAGGAAGCCGAAGAAGATTTGCTGCTTGAGAAGTCTGTAGAAGTGTCCGGTGGAATCCAAGGCTGGATTCAAGATGAAGATGACCTGAAAGCAGAAGACACAGTGTTCATAGCCACTTGCCAGTGACCCGGGACCAAGAAGATGAATTACCACGGAAGTCGGGTGAATTCAGGTAATCAATTGTGTTTTGACTCTTCAGCCACGAGGTTCAGGAGGAATTGACAATAACCAGGAGCTGGATTCGGACTTTCCCGCAAGGTCTGCAGCTTACTGAGGTGTCGGCAACCGGATTGGAGCCAACAAGCCTTGGCAACAGCAAGTCTTGTGGAATGTAGAAAAAGTCAGTGGTGCAGACCAGCAAGGTCTGAGAGACTCACCCAGTAAGGGTGAGTGAGGGCAGGCCAGGAGCAACCAGGGGAGCCCTTTGGTTTGAAGAAAAAGTCTTTTGGGGGACCCACAAGCCAACAGGCAAGGGATCACAAAGACGCCTTGTGAGGAAATTCTTTACAGGAGCCCACGGTCACACGGGACAGGGTAGGCCTCTGATTTTCACTGCAAAATCTGCTGGAGGCTTGGGCCGCTAGTGGTCTAAAGCACACGTTCATAGAACGTCGAGAAGGTTTGCACTTGACAATAGTGCATGGTACCTGGGTATTGCTGTTCCTCGTCACTCGTGGAGTCCACTAGCCTCAGCTTTGCTGGGAACTCACAATGGTATTTGAGAAGTCAGGAAATCTACTTTCAGGGCTGCAGGGACTTTGGACTCTGGCGGGAGTGGGAAAGTTTGTGACCATTGATTAGAGTTTTGGCGCCTGCCAAGCAGGGGAGTCACTCCTTGACTTCAAGGGAGATTCTTCAGTCTTCCAAATGTAGTGGAACATCGAAGGGCCAGGATTATTCTTGTAGAGCGTCCTCCAGCAATATCTGATTTGCAATGGCAAGGTTTCCCTATCTTATACTAAAGGTAGGGGAGGGACTAGCTCTATGACCACTCCTCTGGGAGGGTCAGGGTAGGGGGTGGTTACACCCACTTCCCTTTGTCCAGTTTCACACCAGAGCAGGGACAGGTAGCCCCTGAACCGGTTTGAGCTGACATATGCACAGAGGAGCCTTCTGCTCCCCCAGTGCAGGACTTCAAATCACTCTAGGAGTGGACCCACCCAGCCCCAATTCACTTAATCCTGTCTGGGAGGTAGTGACACCTCCTTGTGACAGGATGCCTATTGTTGGGCCTCCTCCACTGTGAGTTTCAGTCAGAAGCAGGAGGGCAGCCCAGTGGCTGTGCTGGTGGCATCCATTTTGTGATGCCAGGGCTCTATAGGATTCTACCGTGTTTCCACAGTGGGTACATGTCGACCCCTCTAGAAGGGTGGGTTCATGCTCCCACATCATTTACTGGTGTGGGGGTAGGATTCCAAGTTGTTTGACACCAAACACAACATGTTTTGATGCAGTCATTCCAAAGTTAGCATTTATAATGCACTTAAGAGTATATGGTTTAACCACATCCACAAACAGCCACAGAGAATAGACTCTGAGGGCTGCAGAGGGGCCCTGCTCAGGCAGAGGCAACCCCTCACATGTAAACCAAGCACTCTGCCCTCAGGATTGATAGAGCCTGCCTTAGGGGTGACTGATAGTGTTATATGTGTGTGTATGTTGATATATAGAAAACCTATACCTCAGGTACCACAGTATCCAATCACTAGTGCAGCTAATATGCACTCCAAGTCGTTTAGGGAGAACAGAGAGGCTGGGGCCTTGATTGGCAGGATCCCAGCCTGACTATAGCCAGAAACCAGTGTATACATCAGAAAAAAAGTTGGGGCAACAAAAGTGTACATCCTACTCTCCTACAGAGAACAATTCAATGAACTCATTTTTAGCCACAACTTGGGATTTGTATATGAGCTATGTCCATCTCCGGCCCCTTTGTCTTGCACTTTTAATGGGAGAGGATATTGCTCTATAATTGATTATGTTCTATCATCATGTACATAGTCTTCTTTCTTTCCATGTCTCTAATAATCCACTTAGTGACCACTTCCCTCTTTGTTTGACTATTTTATTACCTGCAAGGAATCTACCAAGACCCCACAATATTAATGATAAGCTGTTAGAAAATCTAGCAATTGGCAGCAATAATGGTTACTCGACTCGTTGGACTCTGGGAGACCAGGTAAAACTGGTCAGCAACGTGGTAAAGAAACGTAAATCTGATATAGATTTGTGCCTGAGCGAAGAAGCTGCCCATGACCAGGTTTTAGCCTCATTTATGGCCATATCTAAAGCAATAAGTAACTCCCTTATCAGGCAGAAAAAGAACATCGGAGCATTACAGGGTTGGTTTGATACTAACTGTTTTTGAGCGCCTTCCCAGCTAAAGAAGGAGCTACAGAAAACTCCTGGAAACCTGATTGCCACCAGGTTGGCCAGAGGAGTCTACAAACAAGCACTAGGGGACAGAAAGTCAAAAATGAAGCAGGAGGCTTGGGATTCCCTATATTTGGCCTCAGTAATGAATGACAGCGCATCATTCTGGAAGACAGTTAGGGCCCCTTTTTTAGCTGGTGATGGCGGCCTGTCGCTTGAGATAGTGATCCCGGAGGAACAGTGGATTAACCATTTCTCCCAAGTATACAATGGCGAAGACCCTGCTCTTATGTTCGATGTGCATGTCCGGGAGACACCGGGGGAAATTGTTTTTTGCAACAAAAGTAGTTATGGGTCACCCTAGAGGAGGTGGAGAGGGCCCTTCACGCAAGTCAAGGAGGAAAGGCCCCGGGCCCTGATGGGGTCCCTATTGATATATTTAAATCAAACGTTTCCATGTGGGGGCCCCTGCTGGTGCAAGTACTTAATGCATGTTGCAGCACAATTCTTTTTATCTACTTGGGTACTCTCAACCATTGTGCCAATTTTTTAAAAGGGGAATATACAGGATCCATGATGCTACAGACCAATTTCCCTGCTAGATGCCATAACAAAAGTAGCAGGTAGAGTTCTACTTGAGCATCTTCAGGACTGGGCCGCGGAGAACTCCATCCTGTCAGACTTGTAATATAGATTCCGGCCCGGCCTGGGGACCGTAGAGCAGGGTTTAAATCTCTCTCTGTTGGTGGGTAAATATACCAGGGGAAGGAATGGGCACCTGTTTTTAGCATTCATGGATCTCACAGCCGCTTTTGACTGTGTGGTCAATGCTAAATTGTGGTCAATTTTAGAAGTTATGGGAGTCGAGTTAAACATTATTTACTTTCTTAAACACTTTTATTGTGACGCTAAGTCCTCTGTGCGTTATGGCACTAGGGGTGAATGCTCAGAAGCCTTCCCGATCAGGAGCGGAGTCAGACAGGGATGTGTCTTGGCTCCGTTCCTTTTTAATCTGTATATAAACGGGTTGGGGGAGGTGCTACTGAACGACAATCAGGACTTCCCTACAGTAGCAGGCCGTCCGATTCCAGTGATTTTGTACCCAGATGACGCGGTGCTGATATCCTGTACTCAAGTTGGCCTTCAGCGAGTCTTAAACAGCTTCTCCCATTTTATGAATCAGCTAGGCCTAAGGGTGAACACAACTAAAACCTTTATTAAGAAACAATAGGAAATGTTTATGGGAGGCCAAAAATCGGGGTCACTACAACATTTTTGTACCTTGGTTTTCTTTTTGCTTCTAATGATACAAACAGTCTCCGCTAAAAAATTGGCACTTGCACGCACCACTTCTGCTCTAATTGCAAAACTGAAAGAAACCTGGGCAAAAGACCACGGTGGAACTTTTAAAGATCTACAAGGCTAAATGTGTCTTAGTGGCAATTTATGGGAGCGGAGTCTGGGGATTTGCTGACCCTTTACCAATTCAAAAAGTAGAAAACTCGTTTTTAAAATATATTTTATCTGTACCAAATAGTTGTGCCACAAGTGTTTGTCATGCTGAATTAGGCCTGTCATTTATTTCTGACCTAATCAAGATTGAACCCGTGCTCTTGTGGCACAGATTGTGGCTTAAAGAAGAGGCCAAATTGAATAGAGACTTCCTCTCAGACATTATGAAATTGGAGGGAGCAATGAGGATACCATGGCTTAAATATGTTTTTGTTAAATCAATAAGGACATTGTTCCCTGTTGGCGGCGAAACTGAGAATATCGTTCACCTGCTCAACACAGGAGAAAAAGGTGGGAAGAGTGTGAAGATAGGGAGAGGGAACAAAAAGGGGGGGGGGGAAAGAAAGAGGAGGGGAGGGGGATAGGGGTAATCCACTTTTTTGGACACCCCTAGGCATTTTTAAACCCACACACTTTGCACGCATCTTACCACTAACCTCTCGGATCCATCTCACCGCCTCTCTCTTTTTTTGCCCACACACCCGCATTCACCTTACGGCTTTTCTCTTTAAAAGACCTCCGATAGAGAGACCCTTCGGGGGACCGTCGGGCATTGCAGCGCCGGCCCGACGAGGAGCAACAACTAGCCCAATGATGAAGCAAGACATCCTTCGGGGTGTGTGAGGGCTCACGAGAGGCTTCATAGAGTCCTCCCCTTCAGGAGTGGATCCTTGAGACTGGGGAAATTCTCTTTGCCTCTTTTCAACTTACCCCTATCCCCCTCCCCTCCTCTTTCTTGATTTAACTGTTACGAGTGGAGCACGGACATTGGACCATAACGAGCTCCTGGTCCCCCCCTCTTTTTTTGATTAAATATGTTTTTAACTTTTTAAACAACGTCGGCCACCCAGAATTTTTTACTAATCCTAGTACCCTCGGCACTATATCAAGGAAAGAACTAAAAAAAGAGGGTTTGTTTTTGTTAGAGTCAGTCAGAATGACCACAGGGATTCTGAAACCAACAGTCTTGCATAACCAGATGGTTTTAAATACTTTTAATATTCAACCTTATTTAGCTATTGTTCAAAGCGCTTATGAAAGGTTTTTGCTGACCCGCTTTAGGATGGGAACTTTTCACTGTCTTTTTACATTTCCCACAATGAACGATTAGTCTCAAAATCTTTCACCTTTCCCTTGTGATAACATTTCATTACAGAACACGATTCATGTTACTCTTTTCTGTCCATTATGGGCGATTGATGCGGAGGGTGAGGAGGAGCCAGCACTTCCGGCTCGAGCGGCCAGGTTAGCGCTCTAGTTGCCCCTACTGCCTATTAATGTGTGTGGGCCAGCGACCGCGCAGCGGACGCGTGCAGCGGGCGCGCCGGAAGCGCGCCGAAGTCGAGCCAAAGTCTAGCCCGTCTGCGCCCGTCCGCGGCCGGACGGGGCGCGGGGCCAGACACCCTGGCCTCCACATACAGTATGATCAACATACTTTGTTGAATCTCCGCCCTACTACACCTCTACCATGCTTACACTCTATGCAGGCTTTATCACTACATAACTGCTCCATGTGCCCTTTTACTCCTGAAATGGGCTCCACAATAGTCCCTCCAAAAAAATTGATAAAAGCCGCTCTGCTTAACTGTAGATCTCTCAGTAAGCACTGCAATCAGATCTACAACCTACTTGAGGATGAGGCATTGGATATACTGCTGCTAACTGAGACCTGGCTTGGCGAATTTTCTGACCCAGACATCATAGAGGCGTTGCCTCCAAGATACTCTCTCGCCAGGCTCGACAGGCAGGAAGGTAGGGGTGGTGGAATAGCTATTGCTGTTAAGGCCCCACTGGAGTGCTCCCTACTCCCCCTAACTATTGACCACTGCGAAGCTGCTTCATTTAGTATTTCACTGGGACCTCAACATTCCCTTTCAGGTATTCTTATATATCGACCCCCAGGTAGACTATTTGATTTTACAGCTAGTCTAGTAGAGGCGACAGCACATCTCGCCCTGAGGAAATCCAAACTCCTGGTTCTGGGCGACATGAACATTCATTTTGATGATGTCCAAGATAAGGACGCCTCCTATATAAAAGATGAATTACTCTCCCTGCAGCTCACTCTTAAGAACCAAGAGCCTACCCACAAACAAGGTCATCTGATCGACCCCATATTTGGTAATTGGAATGGAGTAGAAACGCTTCCTCCAATACCCGTGCCTTGGTCGGACCATCTTGTCATTCCCTTACGAATTTGGCTGTCCGAGCCTGAAACTAGGAGTGATAGTACGCAGCTTTACCAATGTCGTAAGTGGAAAAATTTCAACATAGATACTTTCATCGACATTCTTGCTGCGGCTGAACCTCCTGGAGGGTCAGACTGTGAGGCTGCCTATTCATGCCTAAAGAACCATGTCATAACTGCCCTAGATAAGACTGCTCCTATCCGCAGTTCACGAATCACCAGGCAAACTAGAAAACCTTCCCCGTGGTTTACTTCGGAACTTCAGGTGGCAAAATCCGCCTGTAAAAAACTGGAACGAGAATGGCGCATTAACTTCTGCCCCAAAGCCAAATCTCAATATAAAATAGCGCAAGCAGGATATTACAAACTTATTCGTTCCTCTAAAGCACGGTATTATAAGACCCGCATTGGAGAGGCTGAGAACTCCTCAAAGGAGCTCTTTAAAATCTTTAAGGAGATTTCGGTAGTATCTAGTGAGAGTAATACCCAGAATGACTCTGTTGAAGCATGTAACGATATTGCGAGATACTTTGCTAGCAAAATTACTAACATCTATGCTAATTTTTCAAAGGATCTGCCCTCGGGCTCTGCGTTCACTGAGAATCTGGAGATCACGCAGGATATGGCATGCCTTGATCGCTTTACTGTTCCTTGCACTAAAACCTTAATGAACATCTGTATAAGCATTAAGTCAGGGTCCCCTCGTGATCCTGCGCCTCCTAAGATCTTAGCAGCTAGCCTTAAAGTCCTGGAGCAACATTTTAGATATATTCTCCAACTCTCCTTTTCTACGGCCTTCCTCCCCACGGAGTGGAAGCAAGCCATTGTGCTTCCTATAAAGAAGAAACCCAACCTAAGGCAGGATACCCTTGAAAACTTACGGCCTATCTCGCTGCTACCGTATCTGGCGAAGGTGGCCGAAAAAATAGCTAACAACCAACTCATGGCCCATCTAGAGTCGAATAAGGCCTTCCACAGCTCTCAATCTGGGTTCAGGGCAGGTTTTTCCACAGAAACCGCCCTTCTGAGAGCAACCGAAACTTTACGTGCAGGTGCGGACGCGGGCCAGACTATGGCTTTGATTATGCTTGACCTTAGCGCCGCGTTCGACACTGTGGCACATTCCATCTTGCTGCAGTGTCTGAACAAAGCCGGGGTCACCCAGGAAGCGCTGGGCTGGCTTAAAGCCTTTCTTACAAACCGATGCTTCCAGGTTCAGAGAGGCATACATCGCTCTAATAGTATAACACTAGAACAGGGGGTACCTCAGGGCTCTGCCCTGAGCCCCACCCTGTTCAATCTCTATATGGCCCCGCTGGCGGAAGTGGTTGAATCGTACGGCATTGAATTAGTTTCATATGCCGACGATACCCAACTCCTGCTCTCCCTGTCTCAAGCACCCTCCACTGATGCTAACAACTTTAAAACCTGCATGCAGGCTCTGGCAGGCTGGATGACCCAGCATTGCCTAAAGCTTAATGGTTCAAAAACGGAGGTTCTGGTAATTGGGGGAAGGGAGGCGAGCTGGACCAAGGAGTGGTGGCCATCATGCCTGGGACCGCTGCCTACTCCCTGTAAAGCAGCTAAGAATCTGGGTATCTGGGTTGATCCCAGACTTTCTTATGACAACCACGTACATAAAGTGGTTGGGAAATGCTTTGGGATAATGAAGACCCTGAACCGCACCCTAGATCTTCTCCCCCTGGAAGCCAGGCGCATCATGACCCATGCTTTAGTGACCTCGAGGATAGACTACGGCAATGTGCTCTTGCTTGGAACCTCACAAAAAAATTTTAGGAGACTTCAAGTACTCCAAAATACAGCAGCACGCCTAGTCCTTAGACTTCCGAAAAGGTCAGCCTCTATGCCAGCCCTAGCCACTCTGCACTGGCTACCAATAAAAAAGAGAGTCCTATTTAAAGCGCTTCTAACCTGCTATAGGATTATCTCTCACAAAGCTCCCTCTTATATGACAGATCTGGCTATTCCATATGAGCCTACTAGAATTCTCCGCTCGGGGGGAACTGGTCTGCTTAAAATTCCCCGCGTCAAGAAAGCCAGAATGGGCGGATGCTCCTTTCGTGTTATGGCTGCAAAAGAATGGAACTCTCTTCCCATGAATATCAGGCAAGCGGATTCAGAGCCCTTATTTAGGAAACTTTTAAAAACCTATCTGTTTTCTTCCTAAACTACCCTATCTTGGCTCTGACTTTTCTCCACAGCGCGGGGACACGCCGAGATGGCGTCACCATGCGCTTTACAAGCTTCTTTATATATATATATATAAATATTATTCTGTATTACGGACCACATTTTTTAAACCTATTTTTAAACAGTTTGGAGTACTTCAATGCCGACCTGCCCTATTGGCCTTGCAATTACTTAACAATGAGTACAGAATTTATAGTGTCACTATTTTCTTTTAAAAAAACTCTCTTTTATAGGAAACAACTTTTCAATATTTGATTAATTCTTATCAAAAGCTCCTTAAGTTTAATACTATTTTACTTACAAAATGTTTTTAATGAACAAGTGTAAAGATTTTTTTTTTTATTGTGCTTTTATGATTGTTTTGCTCAAACATTCGAATAAAGCTTTCTTGATTGATTGATTGAGTGCCTTTATTGATGGGTTTGGCCTAACCACTGAGCAATGCAGGTTAAAGTTTAAATACAGGCACGAAAAACGCCGAGTAAATCTTTCGGAGCAAACGTGAGAAGAGCATAAGCTGTCAATAGCAGGTATGTGAGAGATTGATATCAGAAGCGGGTGGTTTCCTTGTAGCGCATAGAGGGTTGATTCTGTGGGTGTGGGAGTGTGTAGAGGGGAGAGGAGGATGTTTGATGTAAAAAATTGTTATGAAAAAGAGGGAGACAGGGATAGATGTGAGAAGGAAGGGAGCGAAGGGGCAGTAACATCAAGAGCAGGCTATGAAGTGACAAGAATGAGAGTAGTTAAACTAGAGGAGGTAAAGGGTTGAGATCATGGAACGAATAATTGACAGGTTTACACTTCAGGATAATGGTAGTGCACAGGGCAGCAGAGATCATGGTTGTTTAGGAGGATGTGAGTCGCCAACCTCATTCTACTTACGGGGGCAAATATGTCAAACGGAAAGGATTCTAGTAGTAAAAGAACCGAAAAAGAGAAAGTTAAGGGAAATAATGAGAAGGAGGGAGTGGCAGATCCCAAAGTCTATAATAGAAATAAAGATGTAAACGATTATGAAAGGGATAAAAGAATATCTATTGACCTCCCTTCACAGTCAATTCCTTATACTGTAGTGTTGACAGGGGTACCAGAGTTGAGTAATGGTAAGGCAGAAAATTATCAGGAACTCAAGAATAAGGTAATACATTGGCTGAACTATAATAGGCCATTGCCTGGACAAACACGTGTAGAAATTCTAAATGTTAGGAGAGTACACTGGATTGGACAGAGGTATAAAGACATACAAGGAGATTGTATTATCGTGAACTTGAGGAACAGAAGAGCAGTGAGTTTTATTTGTCATTGGGATCCTAACTATAATACTGGCAGAATTCAGACTCTAGACCTAGCTTACTTTTACCCGTTAATGGATCCAAGGAGAGATAATACCTGGTATCCTGGGGTAGATAGGCCCAGATATAGAGATAATGTTAGCCCAAATTTCCAAATCCCTCTAGTAAATAGATTTCAGATCCTGCAAGGGCTAGAAGATATTGACTGACTCAAGGGAGAAAATAGAATTACCAATCTGAGTATTAGTGAAAGTAGCAAGTTAAAGGACAAAGGGTTTCGGAATACCAGCACCGAATTAGAGATAACCAAGGTGGTCCTTACTAGCGAGAACCCACAAAGTGAGATACTTTGTGATGGGGCAGTATTTCCTAATGGTAATAATGATTCAGGGGATGATCAAAATTGTGGGGAAAATTGGTCCTTTTTGAGCTGGAACATCGCAGGGCTCAGATCTAAATTGGGTAATGAAAATTTGGAAAAACTGGTAGGCAATTTTGATGTTATTAGCCTTCAGGAAACATGGATAACAGAACCTATACATATTAATGGATTTAAAACATATTTTACCCCAGCAGTAAGATCAACTTATGGTAGGGCAAAAGGAGGTTTGTGTACTTATGTTTCGAATCTGCTAGTAGGATTTAAAATTGAGTTAGTTTTTAATAACGTATATTATCATTTTATAAGTATCACAGTCAAAAAGGGGATTTCCATAGTTTTGATTAATTTTTATGGTAACATTCAAGGAGAAGACCCAATAGATGTCTTCAGACTATTATGTAGTAACATCACCTTAGCAATTGGGAATAGGACAGAAGACACCTGCATTATTTGGGTAGGAGATTTTAATTGTCAATTATGTACGGGCGCAGAGAGTGGGTTATGTGGGGTAAGATTAGACAGAGATGTTGGCTTTAGTCATTTTGATCATGCTGGAAGAGGGGATTATTTAAATGAATTAATATTTGAAAACGATTTGGACTTTGTAAATAGGTTGATCAGTCCAGAAATCCCCTTTCTACCAACGTTTAATAGCAGAGGGGCAAATACAACTATTGATTATGCCCTAATGACTTCTAGACATAAGACATGATACGGAACTATAGAGTCCTGGATTGCCCGCTTAGCGATCATTTTCGTTTAAGTCTCGATATAACTATCAAGATATATCGTGGCAGGGCCAAATCTAAAGTGAAAATAGATAACATTACTATGGCCCGCAAAAATGGCTATGCTTTAAAATGGACAAAAATTTGCCCTATAGATTTTCAGGAGAAACTAATAAAAAGCATGTTGCCCCAATTTTATGCATGTACAGATGAGAATGTCAATGATTCTGACTTTATTAAATTTTGTTTTATTGATTAATGCCCAAATAAGGAAGTTATTGTGGGTTGGTATTAGTGGGGGGAGTACAAGGCAAAAGAGGTGGTTTGACTCAGAATGCACTAAGGCTTATAGAAGTCTAAAGGGCGCTATACATGCCACGGAGAGAGATATAGATTTAGTTAGGAATTGTAGGAAGGTCTATAAGCAGTCCCTCAAAAACAGGAAAAAAGCTATAAAGGTGGAAGGATGGGATGCTTTATGTGACGCCTCGCTAAATAAAGACTCTGCCCTATTCTGGAAAGTTGTTAATGCCCCATTTTTAAATTACAGCCATACGGAGCCTCTAGATGTGGCAATTACTGAGAGTGAGTGGGCTGAATATTTTGCCAAATTGTATTCTATTGTACAGAATAACACAGGAAGTATCAACGACAATACCCAATTGAGAGACGAAACACAGAGAAGTAGCCAACACGAACTTGAAATAACTATAACTGAGGTGCGGAAATGTATTGATGCAAGTCTGGCGGGGAAAGCACCTGGCCCTGACGGAGTCCCTGTTGATTTATTCAAAAACAACAGGGAACTATGGGCTCCAATCCTCACACGATTGTTTAACGCCACTTTGAAAAAAGGCCTACTCCCATCATGGTGTGAATCCCTGATAGTCCCAATTTTTAAAAAGGGTGACCGTGAAAACTGCAAGTGTTACCGCCCAATATCACTCCTGGATTCTACTATTAAAATCCTAGGAAGGGTAATTTTAGATAGGCTACACGTATGGGCGAACGAAGCTAATATTTTAAGTGACCTGCAGTATGGCTTTAGGAAAGGTCTCTGTACTATTGAACTGTGTTTGAATTTGCATATTTTAATTGAAAAATACACCAAAGCCAAAGAGGGTCGAATGTTTTTAACTTTTGTGGATCTTACTACTGCATTCGACTCAGTAACACACTGTAAACTTTGGGTAGTTATGAGCAAACTGGGTGTGGATATACAGATTATTAACTTCCTGAGAGAACTTTATGCAGGAGCATCGGCTAGAGTAAGATATGGGAAAAATGGTGAATGTACTAGATCTTTTGCAATCGAAAGGCGTGTTCGACAGGGCTGTGTCCTGGCGCCGTTCCTTTTTACACTCTATATCAACAATGTGGAAAAGACTTTGATAACTGAGTGTAGGGACGTGCCATTGGTAGGGAAAAGACCAATCCCTATTCTGCTATATGTAGACGACGCGGTCCTGATGGCCAGAACACCGCAGGCCATGCAAAGAGTAGTCTCCTCCTTTTCTGATTTTATGAACCAGTTGGATCTGAGCATAAATTGCTCTAAGACATTCACAATGCATTGTGGGCCGGGTGCACAGAGGAAGAAAAAAGTAATTTTTATTGGATCTACCCCAGTAGAGGACACTTTAACATTTCCCTATTTAGGGGTCTTAATTGATAGTTCCGGGTTATGGAACAATACAATTAAGACAATGAAATTGCTGTACTGTAAATCTATCATGGCTTTAAAAAATTTTAGCAGAAAAATAGGGAGGAAACCAATTAAGGAAATGCTGACCGTTTATAAAGCAACTTGTGTAGCTATTGTCACTTATGAGTCAGGCCTATGGGGATATGCAAATGTTAGTACTTTACAAATTGTTGAAAATAATTTTATGAAATATCTCCTAGGGGTCCCACAGAGTGTTTCAACATATGTTTGCCATGTAGAACTTGGGGAACCATATTTAGAAGATATTATAAAAACTGCACCAGTCCTATTATGGCACAAAATATGGACTGCAGATGAATCTGGCTTAAATCGAATGATCATGGGAAATGTGATGGGTCTAGAGAAGTGTGGGAAAATCAGATGGTTGAATTATATTAATAATTTCCTTACGCTATTAGGGCTGGGGGATTATTATACAGACCCGTCCACTCTCTGTAATATATCTAGGAAGTGTTTAAAAGATAGATGTATGACCTATTTGCAAGAGACCAGAACCAGAATAGAGTTTAAGAAAATAACGGTACTAACCCATGAACAAATCGTAATTTGTAATAGTTTGCAGCCATATTTAAAGCTACTAACGAGTGAACATGAAAGGTTTTTATTAATACCTTTTAGATTTAATCTACTATTTAGATTACTCAGCTTTCCTGTTATGAATAATTGGTCAAAAATTCTGGATAAATGTCCCTGTGATGATCTATCAGTACAATCTGATATGCATATACTTTTCTTCTGTAAATTTTATACCAGACCTAGACAAATGTTTGTTCTTCCTTTGCTAAAAATGATGGAAATTAATCGTTGTCGCCCTGCTTTTTTAGCTGTACAGAAATTGGATAACATTTTAACAGTCGTATTTATTTCCTCATTCCTTAAAAAAAAAATTAAATTACGGAAAACAATTGAGATCTGAACTTACTCGATTTTTCTTATGTTTGGTTCCTATTATTGTCCTTTTTTAATATTGTGTAAATTTTTGTGTCTGTACTTTTATGGTTATTCTGTCTTAATAACCGAATAAAGATTTACTTACTTACTTACAGAACAGACCATTCTCTGGCAGTTGTTAACATCTCCTGGGGAGGTGTAACTGGCCTTAAGAAGGTTGTGGTAAGTGCAGAACTACCAGTATAGTGCTTGCTTGGCAATGATCTGGAGACTTCAGCTTAGGCTGAAGTGGAGCTCAGGACACATGCAGAAATGCTAGTGATCACTGTTCATGTCTTTGCTGTGACTAGGTCACAGGCCAAAATGTCTAACACCGGACAGGCCCTGGATTCTGGAAGAATGGAGCAGGTGCCTCCCAAGAGGAGGAGCAGTAGGGTTAAGGCAGTGCCTTCCCCCTGACCCAGAATACAGTTCAGCCTCGTGAGCAAGATGATCTTGAACCTGAAGAAGGAACTGTTCCAGAGGAGCTTGAACCTGACCAGGTTGAGTTCTTGGGGACAGGGAGCCCTTCCAGGGCAGATCTGAGCCAGGAGCAGAAAGCCTGCCCCTAACTTGAGCCCCTCAGAAAGCAAGCTGCTGATGAGGCTGCTGGGATTGCTAGTGGTGCCCATAAAATCTATTGGGATGATGGACTCCTTTATTCAGAGTGTAGAGACCCCAAACCTGGTGCTTACAGGAGGTTGGTTATACCTCTGAAGTTTAGGGGCTTCCTATTGACACTAGCCCATGATAATCCCCTAGCAGGACACCTGGGCCAGAACAAGACTTGGGACAGAATTGCCCCTCACTTTCACTGGCCCCACATGTCTGAAGACACTAAGGAGTTTTGTCACTCCTGTGTGACCTGCCAAGCCAGTGGCAAGGCAGGTGGAACCACAAAGGCCCCCCTGATACCACTACCTGTGGTGGGGGTTCCCTTTGAGAGGGTTGCGATTAACATTGTTGGTCTCATGGATCCTCAAACAGCATCTGGGCACAGATTTATCCTGGTGGTGGTGGACAATGGCACTAGGTACCCAGAAGCCATTCCCCATATGACCACTACAGCACCTGTGGTGGCAAGGGCCCTCGTGGGAATTTTCTCAAGAGTGGGCTTCCCTAAGGAGGTAGTATCAGACAGAGCTGCAAACTTTATGTCCAGTTACTTGACTGCAATGTGGAAGGAGTGTGGAGTGAATTATATATTCATCACACCCTACCACTCACAATGAAATGGTTTAGTTGAAAGATTCAACACAACCTTAAAGGGCTGATCCAAGGTCTCCCAGAAAAGCTTAGGCGCAGATGGGACATCCTTTTGACATGCCTTTTATTTGCCTACAGGAAAGTGCCTCAAAAGGGGGTTGGTTACAGCCCTTTTGAACTTTTTGTTTGGCCATCATGTTAGGGGTCCTTTGTGTCTGGTGAAGGAGGGATGGGACTTACCTCTCAAACCCTCTAAAACAGGACATAGTGGACTGTGTACTTGGTCTCCGCTCCAGGATGGCTGAGTACATGAAAAAGGCTACTAAACACCTTGAGGATAGCCAGGAATTACAAAACGCCTGGCAAGACCAAAAGGCTGTACTGACTGTTTACAAGCCAGGAAAGAAAATGTGGGTGTTGGAGCCTGTGGCTCCAGCAGCCATCCAGCATAAATGGAGTGGCCCCCATACCATTATTGAACAGAAAGAGGAGATCACCTACTTGGTAGACCTTGGAACCCCTAGGAGTCTCCACAGGGTACTTCATGTCAACAGACTTAAACCATATGTTGACAGGGCAGACATGGGCTTGCTCATGGCTACTTATGATGTACAGGAGGAAGAGAGTGACCCACTCCCTGACCTGTTTTCTCAGAACTCTGATGATGTGTCAGTTGATGGTGTCGCCTTTGCAGGCTGCCTCACTGTCCAGCAGCAAACTGACTGCAGAAAGCTTCACAGTCAGTAAAGACATATTTTTTCCATGACTCCAAATCAGACCACCTGGTGCACTCATGAAGTGGACACTGGGGACAGTCTGCCTGTGAAGAATACGATCTACAGGCAACCTGACCATGTTAGGGACTACATAAGGACAGAAGTCCAAAAGAGGTTGGATTTGGGAGTCATTGAACCCTCAAATAGCGCTTGGGCTAGTCCAGTAGTCCTGGTACTAAAACCTCACACCAAAGATGGCAAGCGAGAGATGAGGTTTTGTGTGGATTACAGGGGTCTCAATGCAGTTACTAGGACTGATGTCCATCCCATCCCCAGGGCAGATGAGCTAATAGATACTTTGGCCTCAGCCAAGTTTCTAAGAACATTTGATCTGACAGCTGGCTAATGGCAGATCAGACTAGCTGATGATGCAAAGCCAAAGATAGCATTTTCTACCTCTAGTGGACACTATCTATTTGTGGTAATGCCCTTTGGTTTAAAGAATGCACCTGACACTTTCCAAAGGTTGGTGAATCAAGTCCTTACAGGCCTGGAAGACTATAGTGCAGCATATCTAGTTGATATTGCTGTCTTTAGCTCCACCTGGGAAGATCACCTGGTCCACCTGAGGAATGTTTTGGAGGCCCTTCAAAAAGCAGGCATAACTATCAAGTCAACTCAGTGCCAGATAGGGCAGAGTCAGTCTGTGTACCGGGGCCACATTGAAGGTGGAGGCCAGGTTTAACCATTGCAGAACAAAATCCAGACCATAATGGACTGGTTTGCTCCCACTACCCAGATTCAGGTGAGAGCCTTTTTAGGCCTGACTGGGTATTACAGAATATTTGTCAAGGGGTATGGATCAATAGTGAGACCCCTGAATGACTTAACCTCTACGAAAATGTCCAGAAAGATTCAGTGGACAGCCAGCTGTCAAAAGGCATTTGATGACCTGAAGCAGGCCATGTGCAGTGCTCCCATTCTGCAAAGTCCAGATTACTCCAAAAAGTTCATTGTATAAACAGATGCATCTGAGTTGGGGGTAAGGGCTGTACTCTCAAAGCTGAATGATGAAGGTCAGGATCAGCCACTAACTTTCATAAGCAGAAGGCTGACCTCCAGAGAGAAACGTTGGTCAGCCATTGAGAGGAAGGCCTTTGCTGTGGTTTGGGCTCTGAAGAAGTTCAGGCCATACTTGATTGGTACACACTTCATTGTTCAGATAGACCATAAGCCCCTCTTATGGCTAAAACAGATGAAGGGTGAGAACCCCAAACTTCTTAGGTGGTCTTTTTCCCTACAGGGGATGGACTATACAGTGGAACATAGACCTGGGAGTAACCATGCCAAAGCAGATAGACTCTCCAGATATTTCCACTCAGAACATGAAGACTCAACTGGTCAAGGTTAGTTTAATGTCCCTGCATTTGGGGGGTTGTGTAGGAGAGTAGGATCTGCCTCTTATGGTTACCCCATTTTTTGCTGCTGAAATACTGTTTTTCCACTTTATTCTGGCTGGGGCTCTGCTATTCAGGGCCTCAGCCTAGCTGCTTCCTCTCTAAATTGATTCCATGTCAATCAATCAAAAGACCTTTATTCGAATTGCTTGAATTCATAAAAGTACAGACATAAAAACAATTCATTATTACAATATACAAAGTACAATAACTTTAAAAATTTTAAAAAGGGGAACTAAAACAACAATCTTTCAGGGGTTTTCCATCATATTACGTACACGAATTATTAGTCTTAAAAAGGTACTAGTACGAAAGGTCAGTAACATCAAGCGGGACTCCTCCAGGGAGAGGGGTCTTTGTTTTCTAAAATAAGGTGTTAAAAACCAGTTAAAATATTTTAAATAAAATTTGCAGAAAAATAAAAAGTGCAGGTCATTCTGTTTACTGGTGCCATCACAGGGGCAGGGATCACATTCTGTAGTCTGATTATAACCCAGGGGGAAACCCAACAGAAATTTTATGGAGCCTGCCCTTAATCGAAATAGCAAAGACCTCTCCCAACTGGACATGGGAAGAGTAAGATAAAGTGGGAGGGGTTGCCTGGGCAGGTCGTTCTCCATGTATCTGACAACGGTGGGTTTGGATATTTCCCTTTCCATCCTTTCTGTTTCAAAGAGTGCATATAGTGCTTGTTTAACCTCTACCTTGTCTTGACATCCGATTCTGGAGGGATCTGAGAAGAGATCTCCTTTGTTCACGGCTCTTAGTAATTTTAAAACTCCAGCAAGCCATGGGATTGAAAGACCGTGATCACATTTAAGACAATCTTTAATTATATCTTTTGTTAAGGAGGCTGCGTTGTTCCTCCAGATTCTCAACCAGAATAAGGCTGGTCTACTTCTAATAAAATCACAGATGTAGGAGAGGTTTAACTCTTTGTGACAGATAAATTCAGAGGACGAAATTGGGGCACCCAGTACTTTCCTACAGAAACATGTCTCTTCTCGTTGGATACCGGGGTTTTTAGCAGGGGCCCAAACTTCAGCCCCGTAAGTGGCAACAGGAATACACTGCAGTCTAAAAAAATTTAAAATAGCACTGGTTGCACCTAATTTCTTAGGGCGTGGGAGACTCAATATTGAGTTGATGGCCTTCGAGAACTTACTCGTGGCGTGGGCAAAATGCCCACTCCATGAGTTGTTCGCAGCGAAAGTCACCCCAAGATATATAAAAGAATTTACAGAATCAAGTTTATCAGACCCGATATGGATGGTATTAAGTTTCCGTTTACCAGGTCCGCATGAGATAACAAAAGATTTTTTAAAATTCACACGCAAGTCTAGGCCCTCCATATGATGTACAAAATTTTCCACGAGCAAACGGAGGGCGTTAGGGGTGCGGCCCATAAGGACTGCATCGTCTGCGTATAGTAAAACTGGCAAAGGGTGCCCCTGGACAATTGGGACATCTCTAGTTACTTGTTTTAAAACCTTTGCTATGCCATTAATGTAAATGATAAACAACAGGGGTGCTAAAACGCGCCCCTGTCTAACCCCCCTGCCAATTTTTATAGCTCCAGAGACTTCACCTCCCAACCCAATCCTGACTTGCGCCCTAAGGTCAGTATGGAGATACGCCAGGAAGTGCACTAAAGGCTCGTCCAGTCCATAATTAAGAAGCATGGACCACAGTTTTGATCTGTTTACCAGGTCAAACGCAGATGAGAGATCCATAAAAGCGAGATATATGGGAGACGATCGAGCAACGGTATACTTATCAATTATTAGTTTTAAATTCAAATATTGCTCGACCGTGCCCACCCCACTCCTGAATCCCATCTGACATGGATCCAGTAGGTCAGAGTCTTCCGCCCACTCTACCACCCTGTTATAAATAACTCGCCCAAGTATTTTTAAAGTGTTGTCCAAAAGCGAGATTGGGCGATAGTTAGCTGGATCTGACCTATCGCCCTTTTTATAAATTGGAACAATTATGCTAAAAGACCACGTCTTAGGGATGGGCACTCTTGACAAACTATTAAAGACATTGTGTAGAATTGGTGCCCATAGATCTGAACTATACTTTATAATATCTATGGGAAGACCGTCTGGTCCAGGGGCCTTGTTGCCGAGGCTCTCTCTGACGGCTATCACCACCTCGGAAAGATCAATCCGCAGGTCTCGCAGCTGTCCCAGATCTGGGGTGATTATTTCCTCAAAGGGAGCAGCATATATATTGGAAAAGTGGGCTTCCCAGGTGCTACTGGTTATATTGCAGCCAATTGGGGATAAATGTTTACCCATGTCGCGCATTTTCCTAACAGCGGACCAAAATGGCCCACTGCTCTTCAAATTGGCGCTGACGACCAGGGACTCCCACTGTTCCATCAGAAGTGCCGCCTTTCTTTCAGCTATTTTTTGTTTATAGAATTTCCTAGCTGTTTGTACCTCCACTGCATTTCTTGGCTTGATGGTTAATACCCTGCGTAGTTCCCTATTTGCCATAGAACAGGCAGAGTCGAACCATCTTGGGTCTTTCGCCTTTGTGGGTAATGGGACTAACAAATAATTTTTGATTGCCACGCATAGTTTACCAAAATCGGTAACTATTCTGTGGCAATCCCCGTCGGTTGATAAACAAGAATTTATTAATGCTAGGTGATCATTCTTTACACGATCAAGTAAGGCTTCGCAATCAATTCCCCTCCATTTTAGACGGAGACCATCACCTGATGGCATAATATCTCTTGCGCCATTAAATTTAGCATATACTGGGCTGGGGCCCAAGTACAAAGTGACTGTAAGAGGGTTAATGTCTCCATGTAATGTCTCTACCACATTTGAGTCTGTGACACGATCTATTAGGTAAGGGGATGTAAAAATAAAATCGATCGTCGAATGTGAATCTCTCCCTCTATGCGTGGGAGCACAGATCATCCTTGGAGATTGGCTTGCTTCCATTACATTACTAAGGATGTGTTCATTTAATATCTTAGCAAGCTCAATACCCCTGCGATCTGCTGAATCTGGGCAGCTTTTGTCCTCTAATCGATGCTTTCCTGGAATTTTTGCATTAAAATCACCCCCAATAAGAATCCCTGACTTCTCGTCTAGACCTATATTCATATTCGTTTCAAGGTGTACCAATAAATTAGAAAGTGCTATATAGTTCCTATTTGGTATTGAATTAAAATCATTATTATAAAAATTAATTAAATAAATCTTGGTCTTTCGCTTGTATTCAAGAACCTGAATGTTTGGGTTCCCGAATGATAAATCCTTAAAAGTACCACCCGCCAATATCCTGATCCCAATAAAAAGTCCTCCCATTGCACGACCAAAGGCGGGCTTAGAGGCAAACACACTAAAACAATGATAACCCTCTAAGTGCACATTCCCTACGGCCCAGGTCTCTTGGAACATGATGATGTCTTTGCCATCCAATAGCTGGACCCACTGAGGGTCAGACAGTCTTGATTCTATACCTGCAACGTTCCAGCTAAGGATTGATAAATCACAGACACTTGAACTGCTTGAATGCTTATCCCTGGTAATCTGCCTGGGGTTAATTTGCAGGGTTGTTGTTACGTCCTCACATGCGACTGGGGATTCAACCATGGCGGGCTGTGCGGCCATGGGTTGAAGTATGATAGTTTTTGTGGTATCTAAAGTTTCCTCAGTTGCATCAGCTACCTCTACACGTTCAATATTCCTAACACTATCCCCCAGTCAGTCCAGTTCCTCTAAGTTTGAAAAGGCATGTTCGAATCGATTGTATGTTGGAACATTATACAGGTACCTCCTCTCATGCTCATCCGGGTAAATATTTTGATTGGTCACTGCATAGGGCCTCTCCCTGGGAATGTGCTGGGGTGCAACTAAGAAAGAGGGGTATGACATTTGGTGTGCACATTACCGAATGAAAGGCCATTTCTATTGTCAGGATACTGGCCCTGGTGGTAACGTTGATTGTTAATTCTAAAATGAGTGTTAATGTCCTGGCAGTGTCCCGAAAAATGAGTCCCAAAACTGGGATTAGGATCTATTAAGTGCCTATAAAAATACCCAAGAGGGAGAAGGGTGGTGCTATATTCCCAATGGGAGGGCTGTGGGGCTTTTGCTAGCGTGCATATAGCCCATAGAGGGGATTTAAATTTATAATTATGCAATCCCCTTCAAACTTTTTCCTTAAGGGGCCCACCCACCCCACTCTTTGGGTATGAATAATCTCTCCGGCGCCATCCATCGGAAATTGACAATATCTGGATAGCCAATGGAGAGTTCTGTTTTTTAGGCTGACAAAATTTTCCTCTTGCTCTTTCCTTAGCTTGGGGACATTAGCTAAGACCAGGACGTAGGGTCCGCACTCTGGGGGTAGGCTGATACGAGCCGGAATTTGCTTAGCAATGGTTAATATAGACTGGTCCGGCTTAGGTAAGGGAGGCGATGAATCAAGTCGGACATCAGTGTTGGTTAGACCAAAATATGCCGTATTACTTTTAGAGACAGTTTGAGCCGTCTCTATAGGGGTGGCAACCTTGGTGGCTGTGGGTTTGGGTGCCCGTTTGGCACGATGCTCCACAGGTGGTAGGCTTTTACTTGTACTTGGTATTGGGGTCAACAAGGGGACACTGTTATTAGTTTTATTAAGCATTTTGGGCTGATTTATTTGGGCGTCATCAATAATGGTAGTTGCCCCTAAAGAGGGCAAAATTTCTTGATGGCGCCCTAAACTTAGTTTAGATACATGATCAGTCAATACTCTCATCCTTTTTTCTATATTTGATACATGTAAATTCAGAGGGCCCAAAAGAGTAGATATCAGTGTCTCAAGTCTCCCCCAAAATCCCTGAGCCCCTGACACTGTGTTAATTTCTATAATAGAGGAATCCATCCTGCTAAGTGGGCCGTCCCCTTTGGCCTTATCTAGTACTACGGGGGCAACAGACCTCCGTGGTTGGCTATTCCCACCCTTCTGTTTATTTTGTACAGGCTCAATATTTTTCCGTTTGCTCTTAGCTTTTTGCCTCTTTGCTTTCTGGCCCCTTGTTTGCATTAGTCCGCTAGTGCTTTTATCCCCACCTGAGTCCAAAGCATCAGAGTCATGACATAAGTCAATCCCTTCTGTGTGAATCAAGTTGTCGGCTGGGGATGGAAAAAAGTCCAAATTCCTGTTTGGGCTTGGCTCTAACATAGTGGGAGTTGACGATAGCCAAGTGTCCGTGGGCAGGTGGTCGTAGGATGCGATATTTCCACTTGTGTGGGTCTCTTTAGTAACAGTGCCCGGAAGCCCCGCATAGGATGTAGCAAGTAAAGAATCGAGGGATTTTTCAAAGGAGTTATCATGGTGCATAAATAGGGGCAAGCTTGGTGGAAGCGAGAGGCGTCTTTCAGTGTTCTGAATAGCCGTGGCAACAACCCCTATTGTTTTTTGCAACATTTTATCTATGGTCGTTAGGCTTGGCAATGGGGTAGTAGGTGCGGCATGTTGTTTGGGCTTACCCGGTCTTCTGGATGCTGCTGAAGTCTTTTTCCCCATAATGAATGTCGATGCGGGTGGCCAGCAGTAGTTTCACAACCAGATGCCCCCGGGCCGGCGATGTTAGAGGGGGGGCCCTGCCCTGCCTCTTCCTGGCGATGACGGGCAAGGACGGGCCCGCCCTTGGCCCGGGCTTCGCCTGGGCGCTGCCCGCGCGCGTCCCGCGCTGCGGTGGCACCCGGCGGCTTATGAGGTGTTCCGGCCAGCCGAGGTGACGTCACCCTCAGCGCCGGGAGCGTAGAATGCTGGATGGTGTGGTTCTGACTGGGCCGTTCCCCTCACGGCGTCAGGGCGATAGAGGGAGTAACCAGGATTCCCCCACTGGCGGATGCTTGCTCCTCACCACGGATCACGGTAGGTTTAAAATGCAGAATCCCAGCGTTGGAAGCGCGTCCATTCCATGTACTTTAGGTACACTCCAGATTGGATTCTGGGGTACCCTTTTGAGTCCCTAGTATATGGTATACTATGTACCCAGGGTATAGGTACCCCAGAGGCCTACCAGGGGCTGAAGCATATATTATGCCACCCCTGGAAATCCCTCCAAAATGAGACCACATCTCTGCTACTGCAGCCTGGGTAAGGTGGTGCATGCACCCGTTACTGAGGTATAGATTCACTATACCTCACCTATCACTGCACATAGAAACCTATCAGTCACCCCTATGGCCGACCTTATCAATCCTGAAGGCAGGGTGCTTGGTTATATGTGAGAAGGTGACCAGGCATGAGCTGAACCCCTCTGCATCCTTCGGAATCTCTCCTCCGGGGTTGTTAGTGGTGCAGCCTGACCATATACTCTTAAGTGCATTATAAGCCAACGGTAAATGCTAACTTTGGACTGGCTGTATGGAAACATGTCATGTTTTGTGTCAAACACCTTGGAATCATACCCCCATACCAGTAACTGGTGTGGGAGTGTGATCCCACCCGTCTAGAGGGAGAGACATGACAGCACCAGTATAGCCGGTACCAGCTTAAAAGAGCCCTTGCATTACAAAATAGATGATGCAGCCGCAGACATGGGTCTGGCCTCCTGCTGCTGACCGAATCTCCGGCAGGGAAGGCCTGGACAATAGGTTTCCTGTCACAGGTAGGTATAACCACCTCCCAGACAGGCTGATGTGTATTGGGGCTGGGTGGGAGCACTCTCAGAGTGCTAGGAAGTTCTGCACTGAGGGCTTATTTGGTGTCCCTGTGCATTTTCCAGCTCAAACTGGTTCAAGGGCTGCCAGCCCCTGCTCTGGCGCGAAACTGGACAAAGGAAATGGGTGTAGCCACCCTTCTTTCCAAACCCTCCCATAGGTGGGTCCCCTGAGTTAGTCCAACCCCTTTCTTAGGTATAAGTAAGGAATCCCTGGCAACAAGACTTCAGATATCCCTGGACGAACTCTGCAACTGAATCCTGGAACTTCGACGCTCTACTCAAGACTATAGGACTGAAGAAATCTCCCTTGGCGTCAAGGAGTGACTCCCCTGCTTGGCAGGCACCAAGGAAGCATTTAGCCGGTCTGCATCTCTGAAGCTCCTGCCGGACTCCTAAGTATCTTCAGCCCACGAAGAGGCTTTTCAGACTTCTCAGAGGCCGACCCGAGTCTCCAGCAAAGCTGAGACCCGCAGCCCTCGTGATTAATGTGGAATCGGAACTCCTGGTCACCGTGCACATTTGCATATACATTGACTTCCGAACATCTTTTGAAGTCATGCTTTGGTTTACTTGTAGCCTTCCCATCGCACCATCTGCACCAAAGATTTTGGGCCTACACTCCATGAGTGTTTTGTGAACCCGCTTCTTGCATTTCAGCTTGAGGCTCCTTTGCGATCTCCGGTCTGTCGACTGGAGGGTCCCTGTGAAGGCAACTTTGATTTTCCTTGGGCATCCCTGGTTGCTCCAGATGTGCTCTGATTCCCCACTGCATGGTGAGTCCCTCAGACCTTGCTGGTGTGCATCAAACCATCTTTCTCCTTTCTGCTTGGGTTGCTGTTGCCAAGGCTTGTTGTGTCCAATCCAGGCACCGATGCTGCAGCATTTGACATCCTTCGTGTCACAGCTCAAATCCAGCTTCTAGTTCTCTTTGATGCCTCCTGGTCCTCGTGGCTGAAGAGTCAATCTTCACCTTCTTCACCTGAAACACCCGACATCGATGGGCATTCGTCTATTGTGCCCCTGGTCACTGGAAAGTGACCCAGACTCTGTCCCCTCTGCTTTCAGGTTCTTCTCATCTTTGATCCAGGCTTGGATCTCTTCAGACACTTCACATCTTCCCAGCAGCAGCACTTCTTCGCCAGCTCCCATTGAAAATGACGACGCAACCTGACACCAGTTGACACCTATGCACCCGGCTTCCCTGGGTGAGGTAACTCGAGTACTCTAGTGCTCCTGTGGGTGTTGACCCTAGAACTTCCTAAGTCAAAACGGGTTTGGTCCTAGCTCATCTCTAAGAGTCCCTAATCTTTAAAAATCTAACCGCGACTTTCCCCTTAGAAGCTAACGAGAGCTCACGGCTATATTCTCACACTGCACACGGCCCCAGTGGGTCCCCTGTGTCACTACCTTGGGTGCTTCATTGGGGTCCCAGCGATTTTTTAGGCTCTAGGCCTTGTGTCTTGTGAAGTCGTGTTTCTTATACCACTATTTTAGTATATGGTTTGGCTCGGCCCTAGGGTCTAAAGTGTATTTTGCTATTTTACAGTAATATTTGGAGTGTAACTTATGTGTTTAGACTTCTAGCCTCATAAAGAGATGAGTAGGGTGTGTTTAGAAATAAATACATATAATTTATATATATACCTGTTGTGGTTGTCTTTCATTTAGCCATTCAAGAGATTATAGACTATTAAAACAACAAGCTGCTTTACATTCCTTCAAGACTTAGCCTGTAGGCTGCTCTCCATAGCTACCACTAGGATAGCTTTCAATAAAGGTTGTCTTTAACCTATCATCAATAAGGGGTTTTTGAACTGGTGCAAGGTGCCCACTATAACTAGTGGACAGCATATACCAGGCCAACTTTTCACATCCTTCACCTCTCCTGCTATTTTCTGCACCCCTTTTGACTCTTTCTGCATAACCCTTGCTTCTTTCTGCTCATCTCTTGTTTCTTTCTGTACTTCTCTGTCCTCTTTTCTTGCCTTGTTCTGCACCTCTCTTGCTGCTTTTGCTACCTTCCTCTTTCTTCACCTTTCTTGCCTCTTTCTGCACTTATCTTGCCTCTTTTTGCTTCTCTGTAGTCTCTTTCTGCAGGTCACCTGCCTGTTTCGGTGCTTCTCTTTGCTCTTACTTCACCCCTATTGCTTCTTTCTTCACCCCTCTTGCCCCTTATTGCACCTCTATTGCCTGTTTTTGCACCTCTCTTGCCTCCTTCTATGCTTCCGTTGCCTTTTTCTGCACCTCTCTTTTTTCTTTTTACATCCCTCTTTCCTCTTTCTTCATCTCACTTGCTTCTTTCTGTACTTCTTGCTTCTTTCTGCACTTTTCTTGCTTCTATTTGCACATTTCCTCCTCTTTCTGTACTTCTCTTGCTTCTTTTTGAACCGCTCTTGCTTTTTCCTAGACCTCTCTTACCTCTTTCTTCGTTTCAATTGCCTCTTTCTGCACCTCTGTTGCTACTTTCTGCACCTCTCTTGCTTCTTTCTGTACTTCTCTTGCTTCTTTCTGCACCTCTCTTGCTATTTTGCACACCCTTCTTGTTTCTTTCTGCACCCCACTTGCCTCTTTCTGCACCTCCCTTGCCTCCTTTTGCAATTCTCCTGCCTCTTTCTGCACTTCTCTTGCCTCTTTATTCACTTCTCTTGCCTCTTTCTGCACATGTTTTCCTCTTTCTGCACCTCTCTTGCTATTTTATTCAATGTTATTCCTTTTTCTGCACCCCTCTTGCTGCTATCTGTACCTCTCTTACTTTTTTCTGCTCTTTTTTGCTTCTTTCTACACCTCTCTTGCCTCTTTCTGCACCTTGCTTGCCTCTTTCTAAACATTTCTACCTTTTTCTACACCTCTCTTGTTTCTTTTAGCATTTCTTTTGCTTCTTTCTGCACCCCTCTTGCTTCTTTATTCACCCCTCTTTTGTCTTTCTGCAGCCCTTTTGCCTCTTTATATAGCTCTCTTGCTTCTTTCTGTACTTCTAATTCTTCTTTCTGGACCTCTCTTGCCTCTTTCTGCACCTTTCTTTCCGCTTTCTGCTCCTCTCTTGCATCTTTATGTATATTTCTTCCTCTTTCTTCATCTCTATTGCTTCTTTCTGCACGCCTCTAGTAGCATACTGAACATCTCTAGCTTCTTTCTGTACTTATCTTGCAAATTTCTGTACCTCTCTTGCCTTTTTCTACACCTCTCTTGCCTGTTTCTGCACCCTCTTGATCTCTTTATGCACCTTTCTTGCCTCTTTCTTCACATCTCTTGCTTCTTTCTGCAACTCACCCTTATATTTCTGTACCTTTCTTGCTTCTTTCTTCTCTATTCGTGCTTCTTTCTGCACCTCTCTTGCTACTGTCTGCACCTCTCCTCCTTCCTTCTGCACTTCTCTTGCCTCTTTCTGCAACTCTCTTGCTTCTTCCTGTACCTCTCTTGCTTTTTTTCTTCTCCTTTCTTGCCTCTTTCTGCACCCCTCTTGTCTCTTTCTGCTCCTTTCTTGTTGTTATATGCACATCTCTTGCCTCTTTGTAGGAGAGGGAAGGTGCACCAAAAACAAAGTCAGTTTTCTCTAAGTATATCCCAAAAATCTCTTTATTGTATTCGATAGTACAAAATGAACATCAGCCAACACGTTACATTCCACTAGGAAACTTCATCAGGGCTGAAAACATATATACAAAACATAACGTAAATCACAACCTCAACATTTAAAAATCACACAATTAAATAACAAACATATACAAAAGCACATACATATATATTACAATCACATACATTGACGTACCAGAACGGCCCAGTTAAATAATCCAAATTCCCATATGTGGGGAACCATTTGATCCATAAATATATTCAATTTAAAATTATCACATTAAAACTACACATGACAACATTAGTAAAACAAACAACAAAGATGGAACAGATGTTATATAAAAATTCAAAGATTATGATTTCCATTATATTCTTATCTGTGTTGATAGAAATAATTTCAAGAGACGGAGGGAAAGAATGACCCAAAGAATAAACTAAGAAAAGGGAGAAAGGCAGAGAAACGAAAAAGCCCAAACCAGATGTCATGTGAGAAGTACAAACAAATCCTAATATCCGTCCAAGTGAATCACCAGATGCAAGGCAAATGCATAACCAACCAAACCACAAAGGTGTAAATACAGGGCCACAATTCTCACCTCAAATGGCAATCTTAGAGGATAATGTGTCCGCGCTCAAAATCACAATGGTCTCTAAATAGGAATAAGTAAACTTCGTCCAAATTCCTATCATGGAAAATTGCATAGTATTAACCTAATACATATCATTTAGACCATACAAGTTAAAATTAGAATTTAAACTATTGAAAACAAGTCACAGCACCATGTACATAGGGCAAGTTGCAAGGAAGAATCTTACCTTAAATGTAAGTCACAGAAGGATATCTATTTTTCTAGCAGTGTCCTTTAAGAAGACACCCCACAATAAGAGTAGAAGGTTTACCATCCAGTATCCTAACAAAGGGACACATAACCCAAATATTCTTTTTGTGACAGAGATATTTTAAACATGTACTATTATCTCATGTAAGCTGCAAGAATGACCATGACCCCCAGTTACTAAAATTGTAAAAAGATCCAAGACGTATGTATCTAAATCTCAAAGGCCAAACAGGTATTTAACATAAAGGTGACCATTATATAGAGCCCCATAATAGGGTAGGGGCCTCATAATCCCAAAGGGAATATTACAAAATGATGACCTCTTAATAAAATGCCCTAACTTATAAGCATATACGTTGCCAGGAAGAGAATTGGAGCTAAGCTTATTATAATCTTGTCCTGTTCCCAATAACCAACAGGAATCTACCCGATAGTACCCCCACACCACAAACTGCAATCACAGTGCCCCGCAACAGGATATACACTCCATAGGTGTGAGAGCAAAAACAACACCCAGCACCTATACCTGCATTACAGCAGGGCCAGCCGCCCGATGATTTCCCCAAGTTAAGGTTCCATCCATAGGGGCCCAGGGGTTATCAAAACCCAAACAACCATACCCACATTGTAAAGAGTTAACAAAATCATGAGCCGGCAGCAGACTTACCTTGCTAAGGTATGTCCACGAGTAACCACAGAATGTCCCGAACGATGATTCAAACCAGGCGCCATATCCAAACCTATTTAAGACGTCAGCAGCGTCACAATTCATGTCATCATCACGTCATTAACTAAGGCACACTGAATGATAGTTTTGGGGTATGGTTGTACGGTCGCCATCTTGAAATATATAACAAACAAAGTTGCCTGGTCCTATAGCACATCCAAGGACATGAACAATATCACTTTATGAGCAATATTTGTAAATAACAGTAAACGTGATTATTAACGAAAACTTCTGGAGCAAAAAGGAGAACGAATGATGGACAAAGGGGGTTATGTATTTTTGAGAGATAAGATATATATCCACCAATATATGGTCAACAGAGCGGTTGTCAAGTCAATAAAAGCACCTAAACCTGAAATAATTCAATCTTTTTTTTGTGAGTGCCTGGCTTGTCAATTTGAAAAACACCACAAATCTGGTCGCCATATTGAAAAAACGTGATGCATTGATACTGATAAGTAGGGAAGAATAATGTCCCAACAAATGAATGAAAAACGCATATTTCAATATACGTGCCAATAATCAAAAGTAAAATAGGGCAAGTATAGCAGGTTACTGGAAAGCAAGTATTTAAGGCTTGTCTTTCAGAGGCTGTGATATTCTGGCTAATCCTTGGTACAAAATTATTAGATACTACTATATTGTATAACTCTTCCGAAACTTTGTTGAAAAAAGCATCAATGTTATGATGATAAGAATTGATTCTGGGGATGTCAAAGTCCTTCAGTAAGGATGGGATATCATACACCTCTTCCTCACTTAGTGACAAAAGACATTGTATGTCACGAATATCCTGGATAGTGTGTGTCCCAGGCTGCCTGATTGCCGAGGCTACCCCCGATTCCATGGGCCTATTTGAAAAGTAATCTTTCAACTTGAGGACTCTTGTAAATTTGTATAGGTCAATATGTGCATTAGTCCAATCCCCACTTTGTGTGGAGCAGATATTCAATCCTTTACTTAATAGTTTGACTTTATCGTCATCAAGACTTTTTTTTGACAGTTTAACAATTTTCAAATGTTGACTATCATTTTGCATATCATTAGGGTCATCAACATCACATATCAAATTCCTTGGGCCTTCTTGGGCTTTGTTGCTGTATTTGCCTTGTTCGTGGCTCCCCCTCTTGTACCTCCCCATTGACCTCCTCCCTCCGCCCCTGGTTTTGACTGATCTCTTTTCTGTTGCAATCGATTGCTTATTTGCAACTTGGCCAATTCCTTTTGAAAGGAGGAGGCACCTTCCCCTAAAGGGGCCTCAGGCATGGTGGTATTGGATGCAGTGCTTCTCAGTGAGGAGACAGAGATGTTTCTATTAGATTAAATATCATCACTTTCTTCTCTCTCTTCTCTAGTTCTTTTCCTGTCCTCTGTTCCCTGCACACCATCAAATTTCTTTGCAAAGGTATAAACCCTATCTTTGCGGTAGTCCTTATCATCTCTTTTAATCTTCCTCAACTTCTTCTCTTTAAGATATTTCTGATGGCTATCCATAAACTGTTTCATGATCCCATAATTCTTTTCAATTAGGTCTTTTTGTGTCATTTCATTAATCTCCTTTACTTCTTGAAGCTTCTCTCCCTTTTCCAATGCGTGTCTCACTAAAATTTGCATCATGATTTGAGATGCCGCTTCCAAATTGCTTTGCCACTCCTTTAACCCCTTCGCTGCCAGGCCTTTTCCCCCTCCTGTGCCACGCCCTTTTTTAGCTATTTGGGGTAGTGCGCGCTGAGGCCCCTGTAACTTTTTGACCACATAAGGTATCCACGCCAAATTTGCTTCTTTTTCTTCCAACATCATGGGGATTCTAAAGGTACTCAGGGTTTGTGGATTCCCCTGGATGGGTCACATAAATGAGCCAAAATACAGCAATATTTAGTTTTTTGGGGGAAAAATGGGAAAAACGGGCTGCAAATGAAAGCATCTGGGTTTTTCCCTGCAAATGTTATCAAAAAAGGGGTTGTGGGGCTGAAATCACCATTTTCCCAGCTTTTATTTGATACCAGACTTTTGTCAGAAACTCAACATTTTTTACACAGTTTTGGCATTTTTCTGGGGCATAGCCTATTTTTTCTATTTTTTGTGCTTTCGACCTCCTTCTAGTTAATGGTAGAAATGGGTACAAAAGCAATAATGGATCCTGGAAAGCTATACATTTTAGAGAAGTAGACTAAATTCTGATTTCAGCAAGGGGTCATTTGTGTAGATCCATCAAGGTTTCTTTATAGAAACTAGCAGTTAAATATAGGATAAATTGAAAATTTGTTAAAAAAAAAGCCTTTTGTGTCAACGTTTTCACCTGTAACTTCTTCTAATTATAACAGCTCTTTGAAAGCAATATATCGTTACATCCGCAGGACCGTGCTTGTTGTGGGGATAGATAGGACTTGTAGGTTCACCAAGAACCCGACGAACCCAGAGCCAAAAACTGAGCAGCAACTTGCAATGGTTTTTTATTATGTACCAGGTATATAGTAATTATTCTGTAAAAATGTGTTCATGGAAAAATCGGTATGAAAGACACCTATGTATTTCTGAAATGGGAACAAAATATAGAGTTTAGAAACAGTAGATATTTGCACATTTCCGAAATTGGGATACTCATCTTTTTTACACAATGTCTTTCATTTGGAAGGCAGAAATGCATCGAAAGTCAATAGGTAATAACAATGACTTTACAAATCTGAATTACCCTAAGTCTCCCGATATAAATTGTACCTCACTTGTATGGGTAGGCATAGTGCCCACGACAGGAAATGGCTCAAAACCCAATGTGAACACACTACATTTTCACAATGCAAAATTACCCTTTTTTAGCAAAGTGCCTAGCTGTAGTTTTTGAACCATAGCTCTGCCGGCACCTAGGGAAACCTAGCAAACCTATACATTTTTGAAAAGAAGACACCCAGGGGAATCCAGGATGGGGTAACTTGACATGAGACATGAGTCTAAAAATCACGTTGCTATATGAATTGTATTCAGTTATAAGTGTCAACTGTTTAGAGCGTATCTCACTTTTCTTGTTCTTTGCTTTATGTTGAACTTTAAGCAGTTTCTTACGTTCTGTATGATTGATCCTGTTATGAGCTTTTTCAAGAAGATCCTGATCATAACCCCTGCTTTTAAAGCGATTTTTGAGATTCTCGACCCCTCTCTGCAGTATATCCTCCTTGCTGCAATTACGTTTGATGCGAGTCATCTCACCAAATGGTATGGCAGAAATCTGAAATTTTGGGTGTGCACTGTTTGCATGAAGGACAGAATTACATGCAGTATTTTTTCGAAACAGTTTACTTTCTAGCTTCCCATCCTCTATATAGAGTGTAATGTCTAAAAAGTTGATCTGCTTGGTGTCAATCTCATGGGTAAAGCTTAAATTATATTTGTTGGTGTTGAGGTGATTAATAAAGCATTCCAATGATGTTACACTACCACCCCATATCATAATAACGTCATCAATAAATCTGCCCCAATAGATGATACAATCAGTAAGTTCATGAGGACATTGTTTCCAAATGTGATGTTCTTCATAGTAGCCCATGTAGATGTTTGCAAAAGATGGGGAAAATTTAGCTCCCATCGCCACCCCAGAATGTTGTTTGTACCAATGGTTGTTGTGCATGAAATAATTATTATCCAATGCAAGACGGGTAAGTTCAAGAAGCATGGTGGTATGTTCATACAAAGTAGCATCACGTTTGGACAAATAATAGGTAAGTGCTTCCATACCCTCGGTGAATGGGATGCTCGTGTACAAAGCATTTACATCCAAGGTGACAAAGGTTAAATCACTAGACCATATTACATCCTCTAGTTTGTTGAGGAGGTCCTTAGTGTCTTCAATGAAAGCAGGAAGGTTCCTTACAATTGGCTGAAGATAGATGTCTATGAATTCAGAGATACATTCAGTGGGTCCACCTATCCCCGATATAATGGGCCTACCAGGGGGAGTGTTGGAGTTCTTATGAATTTTGGGCAGTGTATAAATATATGCTGCCTTGGGTGCAGGGTTGTACAGATATTTAACCTCGGCATCAGATAGGATACCAGCATTTTGCCAATACCCTAGTGTTTTTTGGATAAGCTCATTGACATTTTTCATTGGATTGGTAGATATCTAAGTGTATGAGTTAATATCAGATAATTGTTTATCTATTTCCCCAAGATAGAACTCTTGTGTCATAACAACAATGTTGCCCCCCTTGTCAGCTTCCTTTATGATAAGGTCAGGGCACTCAGACAATTCCCGTAGAGCTTTCCTTTCATTAATGCTAAGATTATCTTTAAACTTCTGTGGTTTGATAAACATCTTATCTTCCAGTTTGTATAGATCGTTGGTGACCGCTTTATAAAAGCAATCAATCATGTTATTTGGTGTTAACACTGGAGTAAAGGTGGACTTAGGCCTCAAACCACTGTCAGTGGCTGTATTGGTATCAATGTTCAATTCCTGTAATAGATCATTCATACTGGGTACAAGCTCAATGCTGTCATCCATTGACAGTAGCATTCTTATATTTTCAATATCTTTAATCGTTTGTCCACTAGGACCAGTTGTATATACGGGAATCGGACACATTCTTTCATTGTTTTCAAAAAACTTTTTTAATTTCAATTTACGAGTAAATCGAAAAAGATCCACGTGAATTTGCGTGAAGTTGGGTTTTGTCACGGGGCAAAAGCCCAAACCCCTTTTCAAGACATTATTTTCTGCAGTGGTGAGTATTTTATTAGACAAATTGATAACACTCAAATCGTTTACATGATTACCAGTAAACACAGGTGAATCACTAGAACCAATACATTCCGGAGCCCTTAGTTCCTCTGTATTCGTGTCACTGACCTTGTAACCCTTTTGTTTGGTTCTGTATCTGTTCTTTCTGCCACCCCTCCTTGTTCTCTTTCTGACTGGTTCTGTTTGTTGTACCCCAATCTCGTTCCCTTTCGGTATCTCTCCAATTCCGATAAAAAAGATGAACCTGGGGAATTATTCTCCACCGCCCCTCTATCCGAAGTATTCTCACTCCTTACTTCACTGGTTTCACTTGTGAAGCTTGAAACATCTGACCCACTGATGGATGCATCTCTTTCTGTTCTTTTATTTGAGGCGTTTGTACCACCCCGAGGCTTGACTTCATCGAATTTTTTAGCGAACGTAAATATCCTACCACTACTATAATCATTGGCATCTCGCTTAAGTTTGCGTACTTTCTTCTCTCTAATATACGCCTGGTGTGAATTGAGTACTTCTTTCAATATTTTGAAATTTTTTTCAGTTGCTTCTGTTAGGTTCAGTTTTTTTATTTCCTCTTCCACTTGTTCAATTTCTTCTAGTAGTTTGGCTCTCTTTCTCTCCGCATGCCTAATTAACAAATCCATCATGCCAAATGAGGATGAGGAAATTAAGTTCTCCCATTCGGCGAGAAGATCGGGATCTAAATCCTCAAACGTAGGAAAAATAATGACCCTTAGCCCCCTGGGGACTTGTTTGATCTCAATATACTTTTTTAATGTGGTATAGTCCCACCAACGGGAGAGTTCTGATTTTCGTAATCTTTCTAGTTTGATAAATAGCTGTTTTAATCCAAGGGGTTTGTTGTCCACGTTGGTCACTTTTTTTGACTGTAATCCCTGTCCTAGAAAAATTTCATTAAACATCTTATCTCGGTCATCTTCAAAACTTGCCATAGTGAGTGTTATTAATGCAAAATAGTTATCCTGATTGTTATATAGTGTCAGGACACGCCTACAAAGGAACTTCGGGTGCGCGTAACACTTCAAATATGCAATGAGAAAAGTAGGTAGTAGTGTCCCTGAAAACAGGGAAAGACGGCACACCAAAATGCAAGATAATATAGTCAGTGAGTTTTAGGCGTCAACAATATGTAGAAATAGGTAAAAGGCTGTAGGGTGCTTAAAGCTTCAATTAGTGTCCACTACCTAAGGACACCATCCATATGTACAAGACATACCAACGAGAATTACTACAATTTTTTAGAAGACTAATATTGCACACCTACACAATGTATGGGTAAAGTACCCAACTGATACAAGTTTGTCAGTTCTTAATTAGATCATATATGTCTGTTACAATGTCAAAAGAGATGAAATCAATTTCTTCAAATCATTAAGCTGTCACAAGTTCAATCCAGGACCCTTGGAGTAATAGTTGTTTTTTTCCATAGTTTCTTTATTGACACATGATAGTGAATTCCAAATACACGGACCAGCCGACACGTGTTTCGTCTTGCAAAAGACTTTTTCAAGGCTGGAAAAAGTAAATACAAGAACTGAATACAAACTTAAGAGCTTCAGTTATAACAATGGTCAGACACATAGACTGTATCAGTTTATAAACTGCAACACCAAGTTTACAGTGTATTGTATCATTTGCCAATGCAAATTGATTTATGTAGGGAGTACCATCAGGCCATTGAAAGATTGGATTCAGGAACACATCAGAGCTATCCGAAATAATAACAGTGAATATCCACTAGCAGCACACTATAACACCGTACACAAAGATTCTGAGATTCTAGGAATTAGATTCCATGGGATTGCGACGCTTAAACATGACCCCAGAGGTGGTGATAAAACTCTGGCCTTAAGGAAACTTGAAGCTAAATGGTTAATAAAGTTATGATCGGTTGACTTGGGTTTAAATACAGATAGAGAACTTCATGTATTTTTAAAAGATTGAAAGACAACACTGGAAAGGTTCTCTCCCCGCACCATATAATATCTGTTCCCATTGTTAGATAATTGGCCTCAATGTATTCCTATACTTTAGTCATGTAATTCATTATTAACTGTCTGACAGGTCCTCCTTTTGATGCTATTTGTCAGACCACAAGTGTGTTATAATTGATGGTACATTTGCATTAATATCAGTTGTCATATTGTTCAATATATATATTCGAAGTCTACTGCATATATGAATTGTGCTAATTTCTATCCACTGGTCTACGTCTAACTCAGATGACAATTTATGATTGGCCAGTGCAATCTCATTGTACTCTCTATAGAAACAAACTGTGGCATATTCTCTTGTGTTATTAAATGTAACTATATAATAAGAACATGAATGATATTCTCAATGTGGATGTAATTCAATATTTGTAATCATTACATTATGAGCACTCAAACTAACCATCACTATATTTAACATGGGCATCTCCACTTTTGCTCTTTCTTCCCTCTTTATATTTTGCCTTATAGACACGGTAGTATAAAACACTTTTTTTCATGTGGCCATGTTATATTGGCTTGTTTTAATTGCGTCATACTATGGCAGATCATTATTGTGTCCATCGTGTTAATTTAATTTTATTTGTCATATTGATTCCGATATTACACTATTTATGATTTACATATATTCACGTCTTATTTTGGCGCTTATATTTAATTGGGACTTGATATGTGATCTTAAGATGTAGCTTTTAGCATATTATGCACTGTTTACACGTGTCACTCCATCATGGCGGCGACTATTTCCAGTAGTCCGCTTTTCCTCTTCTTAACGGGTTCCTTATACGTAATTACATGTGATATATCACGTGACACCGGCAATCTACCACTTAAATGGATGGACTTCGTGGCGTCCACCGAGTAATTGAACGGGACGGAAGGCTGTGACATCACTCGACCGGCAGAAACTAGTAAGACACCTTGACTGTGCCTGTATGGAGTGGTTATGTTTCACCGTTTACGTAACATGATACAGGACGAATGTGTTTTTTAATATTTTTTTACGTTTGATTCCAGGCAGTGAGTGCGCTCGTATCACGGAGTTAGCACGTCACTTTGAAGATACTATTTGATGCACGTATTTACATTTTATTGAACTTTGGAGACGAGAGAAGCGCGTATACTAATATTGGGTATGCTCATTATTCTTAAAACGACACGACGTGTTTACGTTTTTAGTTGTTTATTTAAGGTTGGGAGATTATCTTTAACCTTGCAATAGTATTTGCGTGCACATTTCACTCTTATTGGACCAACGTATAGTGGAATGTGTACTTGGCTTTTACTGATAGATAGTCTATGTTATTGAGCTCTACAAGATATAGCTGGTGATAGGAGTGTTCCGAAAGGGTTTTTTTATATTGCCATTTCCACCGGTACTGCTGGTCTACCAATTGAATTCATTCACTATTGATACCTTAGTGAGCTTTTTCACTTAACCAATTACCTCATTTGCCGAATATCCATTGAGGATACACTGCTATAGATTACAAACATTGCTTTTGTTGATTTCGTTTGGTTAAGTTGGGACATCAGTGTGCACATGCACAATTGAGCCATAATATATGATCCTTTACTGTGAACGCTCAGCCTTTTCTATTGCTGTGTCCGTCCTCTAGATGGTGTGATCGCACATATGATGATTTTCTATGGGAATTCGTGTTTACGAACCACATGATTGGATACTCTATCAACCACCTCGTTGAACCTATTGGTGGGTTGATACATTAAATTTCATAATCTTGCATTTTAGAGTCTCTACTTCTTGGTTGTTTAGACACTCGTCTAACACTTTTGTTTTATTTTTATTTTTTATTTTGTTAACATTTCCCCACTGTTATTACAGACTTTGGGTGTCATGAACAGGGTTCTTATGCTTTGTGATCATTGTTCTTTTCATTTTTAGCGAGATTCTTATACTAAACAATTGATTTTGGGAAGTTTGGTTCTTTTTCTTACCCACGTCTTCTTTCTTTGACTATCACCCATTAAGGTGAACACTTAGTTATGATATTGTGAAAAGTGAAACTTTCACCATTTTCTAAGATGTTGTACAAGAAATGGTTGTATTCAGTTCTTGTATTTACTTTTTCCAGCCTTGAAAAAGTCTTTTGCAAGACGAAACACGTGTCAGCTGGTCCGTGTATTTGGAATTCACTATCATGTGTCAATAAAGAAAGGATGGAAAAAAACAACTATTACTCCAAGGGTCCTGGATTGAACTTGTGACAGCTTAATGATTTGAAGAAATTGATTTCATCTCTTTTGACATTGTAACAGACATCTGATCTAATTAAGAACTGACAAACTTGTATCAGTTGGGTACTTTACCCATACATTGTGTAGGTGTGCAATATTAGTCTTCTAAAAAATTGTAGTAATTCTCGTTGGTATGTCTTGTACATATGGATGGTGTCCTTAGGTAGTGGACACTAATTGAAGCTTTAAGCACCCTACAGCCTTTTACTTATTTCTACATATTGTTGACGCCTAAAACTCACTGACTATATTATCTTGCATTTTGGTGTGCCGTCTTTCCCTGTTTTCAGGGACACTACTACCTACTTTTCTCATTGCATATCTGAAGTGTTACGCGCACCCGAAGTTCCTTTGTAGGCGTGTCCTGACACTATATAACAATCAGGATAACTATTTTGCATTAATAACACTCACTATGGCAAGTTTTGAAGATGACCGAGATAAGATGTTTAATGAAATTTTTCTAGGACAGGGATTACAGTCAAAAAAAGTGACCAACGTGGACAGCAAACCCCTTGGATTAAAACAGCTATTTATCAAACTAGAAAGATTACGAAAATCAGAACTCTCCCGTTGGTGGGACTATACCACATTAAAAAAGTATAAAAAGTATATTGAGATCAAACAAGTCCCCAGGGGGCTAAGGGTCATTATTTTTCCTACGTTTGAGGATTTAGATCCCGATCTTCTCGCCGAATGGGAGAACTTAATTTCCTCATCCTCATTTGGCATGATGGATTTGTTAATTAGGCATGCGGAGAGAAAGAGAGCCAAACTACTAGAAGAAATTGAACAAGTGGAAGAGGAAATTAAAAAACTGAACCTAACAGAAGCAACTGAAAAAAATTTCAAAATATTGAAAGAAGTACTCAATTCACACCAGGCGTATATTAGAGAGAAGAAAGTACGCAAACTTAAGCGAGATGCCAATGATTATAGTAGTGGTAGGATATTTACGTTCGCTAAAAAATTCGATGAAGTCAAGCCTCGGGGTGGTACAAACGCCTCAAATAAAAGAACAGAAAGAGATGCATCCATCAGTGGGTCAGATGTTTCAAGCTTCACAAGTGAAACCAGTGAAGTAAGGAGTGAGAATACTTCGAATAGAGGGGCGGTGGAGAATAATTCCCCAGGTTCATCTTTTTTATCGGAATTGGAGAGATACCGAAAGGGAACGAGATTTGGGTACAACAAACAGAACCAGTCAGAAAGAGAACAAGGAGGGGTGGCAGAAAGAACAGATACAGAACCAAACAAAAGGGTTACAAGGTCAGTGACACGAATACAGAGGAACTAAGGGCTCCGGAATGTATTGGTTCTAGTGATTCACCTGTGTTGACTGGTAATCATGTAAACGATTTGAGTGTTATCAATTTGTCTAATAAAATACTCACCACTGCAGAAAATAATGTCTTGAAAAGGGGTTTGGGCTTTTGCCCCGTGACAAAACCCAACTTCACGCAAATTCACGTGGATCTTTTTCGATTTACTCGTAAATTGAAATTAAAAAAGTTTTTTGAAAACAATGAAAGAATGTGTCCGATTCCCGTATATACAACTGGTCCTAGTGGACAAACGATTAAAGATATTGAAAATATAAGAATGCTACTGTCAATGGATGACAGCATTGAGCTTGTACCCAGTATGAATGATCTATTACAGGAATTGAACATTGATACCAATACAGCCACTGACAGTGGTTTGAGGCCTAAGTCCACCTTTACTCCAGTGTTAACACCAAATAACATGATTGATTGCTTTTATAAAGCGGTCACCAACGATCTATACAAACTGGAAGATAAGATGTTTATCAAACCACAGAAGTTTAAAGATAATCTTAGCATTAATGAAAGGAAAGCTCTACGGGAATTGTCTGAGTGCCCGACCTTATCATAAAGGAAGCTGACAAGGGGGGCAACATTGTTGTTATGACACAAGAGTACTGTCTTGGGGAAATAGATAAACAATTATCTGATATTAACTCATACACTAAGATATCTACCAATCCAATGAAAAATGTCAATGAGCTTATCCAAAAAACACTAGGGTATTGGCAAAATGCTGGTATCCTATCTGATGCCGAGGTTAAATATCTGTACAACCCTGCACCCAAGGCAGCATATATTTATACACTGCCCAAAATTCATAAGAACTCCAACACTCCCCCTGGTAGGCCCATTATATCGGGGATAGGTGGACCCACTGAATGTATCTCTGAATTCATAGACATCTATCTTCAGCCAATTGTAAGGAACCTTCCTGCTTTCATTGAAGACACTAAGGACCTCCTCAACAAACTAGAGGATGTAATATGGTCTAGTGATTTAACCTTTGTCACCTTGGATGTAAATGCTTTGTACACGAGCATCCCATTCACCGAGGGTATGAAGCACTTACCTATTATTTGTCCAAACGTGATGCTACTTTGTATGAACATACCACCATGCTTCTTGAACTTACCCGTCTTGCATTGGATAATAATTATTTCATGCACAACAACCATTGGTACAAACAACATTCTGGGGTGGCGATGGGAGCTTAATTTTCCCCATCTTTTGCAAACATCTACATGGGCTACTATGAAGAACATCACATTTGGAAACAATGTCCTCATGAACTTACTGATTGTATCATCTATTGGGGCAGATTTATTGATGACGTTATTATGATATGGGGTGGTAGTGTAACATCATTGGAATGCTTTATTAATCACCTCAACACCAACAAATATAATTTAAGCTTTACCCATGAGATTGACACCAAGCAGATCAACTTTTTAGACATTACACTCTATATAGAGGATGGGAAGCTAGAAAGTAAACTGTTTCGAAAAAATACTGCATGTAATTCTGTCCTTCATGCAAACAGTGCACACCCAAAATTTCAGATTTCTGCCATACCATTTGGTGAGATGACTCGCATCAAACGTAATTGCAGCAAGGAGGATATACTGCAGAGAGAGGTCGAGAATCTCAAAAATCGCTTTAAAAGCAGGGGTTATGATCAGGATCTTCTTGAAAAAGCTCATAACAGGATCAATCATACAGAACGTAAGAAACTGCTTAAAGTTCAACATAAAGCAAAGAACAAGAAAAGTGAGATACGCTCTAAACAGTTGACACTTATAACTGAATACAATTCATATAGCAACGTGATTTTTAGACTCATGTCCAAACATTGGCACATACTCAAATTAGATTCAGATATAGTGCCTTATATTGCTGACAAACCTAGAGTCACCTATAAAAGGGGTAGAACTCTTCGCAATTGGCTCAGTCCATCTATAGTTAAGACTAACAAGATGGAAGTAAAAAACACATGGCTACCGGAACAACCAGTAGGGTTTTTCAAATGCACTATGTGCAACGTGTGCCAATTTGCGGAAAACAAACTTAAGAGCTTCAGTTATAACAATGGTCAGACACATAGACTGTATCAGTTTATAAACTGCAACACCAAGTTTACAGTGTATTGTATCATTTGCCAATGCAAATTGATTTATGTGGGGAGTACCATCAGGCCATTGAAAGAACGGATTCAGGAACACATCAGAGCTATCCGAAATAATAACAGTGAATATCCACTAGCAGCACACTATAACACCGTACACAAAGATTCTGAGATTCTAGGAATTAGATTCCATGGGATTGCGACGCTTAAACATGACCCCAGAGGTGGTGATAAAACTCTGGCCTTAAGGAAACTTGAAGCTAAATGGTTAATAAAGTTACGATCGGTTGACTTGGGTTTAAATACAGATAGAGAACTTCATGTATTTTTAAAAGATTGAAAGACAACACTGGAAAGGTTCTCTCCCCGCACCATATAATATCTGTTCCCATTGTTAGATAATTGGCCTCAATGTATTCCTATACTTTAGTCATGTAATTCATTATTAACTGTCTGACAGGTCCTCCTTTTGATGCTATTTGTCAGACCACAAGTGTGTTATAATTGATGGTACATTTGCATTAATATCAGTTGTCATATTGTTTAATATATATATTCGAAGTCTACTGCATATATGAATTGTGCTAATTTATATCCACTGGTCTACGTCTAACTCAGATGACAATTTATGATTGGCCAGTGCAATCTCATTGTACTCTCTATAGAAACAAACTGTGGCATATTCTCTTGTGTTATTAAATGTAACTATATAATAAGAACATGAATGATATTCTCAATGTGGATGTAATTCAATATTTGTAATCATTACATTATGAGCACTCAAACTAACCATCACTATATTTAACATGGGCATCTCCACTTTTGCTCTTTCTTCCCTCTTTATATTTTGCCTTATAGACACGGTAGTATAAAACACTTTTTTTCATGTGGCCATGTTATATTGGCTTGTTTTAATTGCGTCATACTATGGCAGATCATTATTGTGTCCATCGTGTTAATTTAATTTTATTTGTCATATTGATTCCGATATTACACTATTTATGATTTACATATATTCGCGTCTTATTTTGGCGCTTATATTTAATTGGGACTTGATATGTGATCTTAAGATGTAGCTTTTAGCATATTACGCACTGTTTACACGTGTCACTCCATCATGGCGGCGACTATTTCCAGTAGTCCGCTTTTCCTCTTCTTAACGGGTTCCTTATACGTAATTACACGTGATATATCACGTGACACCGGCAATCTACCACTTAAATGGATGGACTTCGTGGCGTCCACCGAGTAATTGAACGGGACGGAAGGCTGTGACATCACTCGACCGGCAGAAACTAGTAAGACACCTTGACTGTGCCTGTATGGAGTGGTTCTGTTTCACCGTTTACGTAACATGATACAGGACGAATGTGTTTTTTAATATTTTTTTACGTTTGATTCCAGGCAGTGAGTGCGCTCGTATCACGGAGTTAGCACGTCACTTTGAAGATACTATTTGATGCACGTATTTACATTTTATTGAACTTTGGAGACGAGAGAAGCGCGTATACTAATATTGGGTATGCTCATTATTCTTAAAACGACACAACGTGTTTACGTTTTTAGTTGTTTATTTAAGGTTGGGAGATTATCTTTAACCTTGCAATAGTATTTGCGTGCGCATGTCACTCTTATTGGACCAACGTATAGTGGAATGTGTACTTGGCTTTTACTGATAGATAGTCTATGTTATTGAGCTCTACAAGATATAGCTGGTGATAGGAGTGTTCCGAAAGGGTTTTTTTATATTGCCATTTCCACCGGTACTGCTGGTCTACCAATTGAATTCATTCACTATTGATACCTTAGTGAGCTTTTTCACTTAACCAATTACCTCATTTGCTGAATATCCATTGAGGATACACTGCTATAGATTACAAACATTGCTTTTGTTGATTTTGTTTGGTTAAGTTGGGACATCAGTGTGCACATGCACAATTGAGCCATAATATATGATCCTTTACTGTGAACGCTCAGCCTTTTCTATTGCTGTGTCCGTCCTCTAGATGGTGTGATCGCACATATGATGATTTTATATGGGAATTCGTGTTTACGAACCACATGATTGGATACTCTATCAACTACCTCGTTGAACCTATTGGTGGGTTGATACATTAAATTTCATAATCTTGCATTTTAGAGTCTCTACTTCTTGGTTGTTTAGACACTCGTCTAACACTTTTGTTTTATTTTTATTTTTTATTTTGTTAACATTTCCCCACTGTTATTACAGACTTTGGGTGTCATGAACAGGGTTCTTATGCTTTGTGATCATTGTTCTTTTCATTTTTAGCGAGATTCTTATACTAAACAATTGATTTTGGGAAGTTTGGTTCTTTTTCTTACCCACGTCTTCTTTCTTTGACTATCACCCATTAAGGTGAACACTTAGTTATGATATTGTGAAAAGTGAAACTTTCACCATTTTCTAAGATGTTGTACAAGAAATGGTTGTATTCAGTTCTTGTATTTACTTTTTCCAGCCTTGAAAAAGTCTTTTGCAAGACGAAACCCGTGTCGGCTGGTCCGTGTATTTGGAATTCACTATCATGTGTCAATAAAGAAAGGATGGAAAAAAACAACTATTACTCCAAGGGTCCTGGATTGAACTTGTGACAGCTTAATGATTTGAAGAAATTGATTTCATCTCTTTTGACATTGTAACAGACATATATGATCTAATTAAGAACTGACAAACTTGTATCAGTTGGGTACTTTACCCATACATTGTGTAGGTGTGCAATATTAGTCTTCTAAAAAATTGTAGTAATTCACCTAGGGAAACCTAGCAAACCTATACATTTTTGAAAACTAAACAACCAGGGGAATCCAGGATGTGGTGACTTGACTGGCTCCTCCCAGGTTCTGTTACCCAGAATCCCTTGCAAACCTAAAAAATTGCCAAAAAAAAACACATTTTCCCCACATTTCTCTGGTGGAAAGTTCTATATTCTGCTTGGATCCACAAATTTCCACCCACCCCGTGTTCCCCAAAGTCTTCCGAGAAAAATGGTACCTCACTTGTGTTGGTCAGCCTAGTGCCCGCGACAGGAAATGGCACAAAACGTTACGTGGAGACACCTCAATTGCGCAGCCAAAAATGACCCTTTTTTGGCAAAGTGCCTAGCTGTAGTTTTTGAACCATAGCTCTGCCAGCACCTAGGGAAACCTAGCAACCCTATACATTTTTGAAAACTAGACACCTAGGGGAATCCAGAATGGGGTAACTTGACTGCCTTCCACCAGGTTCTGTTACTCAGAATCCCTTGCAAGCCTAAAAAATTGCCACAAAAAACACATTTTCCCCACATTTCTCTGGTGGAAAGTTCTGGAATCTGCGTCGATCCACAAATTTCTACCCACCCCGTGTTCCCCAAAGTCTTCCGAGAAAAATGGTACCTCACTTGTGTGGGTCAGCCTAGTGCCCGCAACAGGAAATCACGCAAAACATAACGTAGACATACCTCAATTTTGTAGCGAAAAATGACCCTTTTTTGGCAAAGTGCCTAGCTGTAGTTTTTGAACCATAGCTCTGCCGGCACCTAGGGAAACCTAGCAAACCTATGCATTTTTAAAAACTAGACAACCGGGGGAATCCAGGATGGGGTAACTTGACTGCCTCCCACCAGGTTCTGTTACCCAGAATCCCTTGCAAACCAAACAAAATTGCCAAAACACATTTTCCCCACATTTCTCTGGTGGAAAGTTCTGGAATCTGCATGGATACACAAATTTCCACCCACCCCGCGTTCCCCAAAGTCTTCCAAGAAAAATGGTACCTCACTTGTGTGGGTCGGCCTAGTGCCCGCGACAGGAAACGGCGCAAAACGCAACGTGGACACACCTCAATTTCGCTGTGAAAAATGACCCTTTTTTGGCAAAGTGCCTAGCTGTAGTTTTTTAACCATAGCTCTGCCGGCACCAAGGGAAACCTAGCAAACCTATACATATGTGAAAACTAGACACCCATGGGAATCTAGGATGGGGTGACTTGAGTGCCTCCCACCAGTTTCTGTTACCCAGAATCCCTTGCAAACCTAAAAACCGCCAAAAAAACCACATTTTCCCCACATTTCTCTGGTGGAAAATTCTAGAATCTTCGTGGATCCACAAATTTACACCCACCTCGCGTTCCTCAAATTCTTCCGAGAAAAATGGTACCTCACTTGTGTGGGTCGGCCTAGTGCCCGTGACAGGAAATGGCGAAAACGTAACGTGGACACACCTCAATTTCGTAGCGAAAAATGACCCTTTTTTGGCAAAGTGCCTAGCTGTAGTTTTTGAACCATAGCTCTGCCAGCACCTAGGGAAACCTAGCAAACCTATACATTTTTTAAAACTAGACACCCAGGGGAATCCAGGATGGGGTCACTTGACTGCCTTCCACCAGGTTCTGTTACCCAGAATCCCTTGCAAACCTAAAAAACTGCCAAAACACATTTGCCCCACATTTCTATGGTGTAAAGTCTAGGAATCTGCGTGGATCCACAAATTTCCACCCACCCTGCGTTCCCCAACGTCTTCCGAGAAAAATGGTACCTCACTTGTGTGGGTCGGCCTAGTGCCCGTGACAGGAAACGGCGCAAAACGCAACATGGACACACCTCTTTTTCGCTGTGAAAAATGACCCTTTTTTGGCAAAGTGCCAAGCTGTAGTTTTTTAACCATAGCTCTGCCGGCACCTAGGGAAACCTAGCAAACCTATACATTTTTGAAAACTAGACACGCAGGGGAATCCAGGATGGGGTAACTTGACTGCCTCCCACCAGGTTCTGTTACCCAGAATCCCTTGCAAACCTAAAAAATTGCCAAAAAAACCACATTTTCCCCACATTTCTCTGGTGGAAAGTTCTAGAATCTGCTTGGATCCACAGATTTCCACCCACCCCGTGTTCCCCAAAGTCTTCCGAGAAAAATGGTACCTCACTTGTGTTGGTCAGCCTAGTGTCCGCGACAGGAAATGGCACAAAACGTAACATGGAGACACCTCAATTGCGTAGCCAAAAATGACCCTTTTTTGGCAAAGTGTCTAGCTGTAGTTTTTGAACCATAGCTCTCCCGGCACCTAGGGAAACCTAGCAACCCTATACATTTTTGAAAACTAGACACCCAGGGGAATCCAGGATGGGGTGACTTGAGTGCCTCCCACCAGTTTCTGTTACCCAGAATCCCTTGCAAACCTAAAAAATCGCCAAAAAAAACACATTTTCCCCACATTTCTCTGGTGGAAAGTTCTAGAATCTGCATGGATCCACAAATTTCCAACCACCCCGCGTTCCCCAAAGTCTTCCGAGAAAAATGGTACCTCACTTGTGTGGGTCGGCCTAGTTCCCGCAACAGGAAACGGCGCAAAACGCAACATGGACACACCTCAATTTCGCTGTGAAAAATGACCCTTTTTTGGCAAAGTGCCTAGCTGTAGTTTTTTAGCCATAGCTCTGCCGGCACCTAGGGAAACCTAGCAAACCTATACATTTTTGAAAACTAGACACCCAGGGGAATCCGGGATGGGGTGATGTGAGTGCCTCCCAACAGTTTCTGTTACCCAGAATCCCTTGCAAACCTAAAAAATTGCCAAAAAAACCACATATTCCCCACATTTCTCTGGTGGAAAGTTCTAGAATCTGCATGGATCCACAAATTTACACCAACCACGCGTTCCCCAAAGTCTTCCGAGAAAAATGGTACCTCACTTGTGTGGGTCGGCCTAGTGCCCGTGACAGGAAATGGGGAAAACATAACGTGGACACACCTCAATTTCGTAGCGAAAAATGACCCTTTTTTGGCAAAGTGCCTAGCTGTAGTTTTTGAACCATAGCTCTGCCAGCACCTAGGGAAACCTAGCAAACCTATACATTTTTAAACCTAGACACCCAGGGGAATCCAGGATGGGGTAACTTGACTCCCTTCCACCAGGTTCTGTTACCCAGAATCCCTTGCAAACCTAAAAAATTGCCAAAACACATTTGCCCCACATTTCTATGGTGTAAAGTCTAGGAATCTGCGTGGATCCACAAATTTCCACCCACCCCGCGTTCCCCAACGTCTTCCGAGAAAAATGGTACCTCACTTGTGTGGGTCGGCCTAGTGCCCGTGACAGGAAACGGCGCAAAACGCAACGTGGATACACCTCAATTTCGCTGTGAAAAATGACCCTTTTTTGGCAAAGTGCCTAGCTGTAGTTTTTTAACCATAGCTCTGCCGGCACCTAGGGAAACCTAGCAAACCTATACATTTTTGAAAACTAGACACGCAGGGGAATCCAGGATGGGGTGACTTGACTGCCTCCCACCAGGTTCTGTTACCCAGAATCCCTTGCAAACCTAAAAAATTGCCAAAAAAAAACACATTTTCCCCACATTTCTCTGGTGGAAAGTTCTATATTCTGCTTGGATCCACAAATTTCCACCCACCCCGTGTTCCCCAAAGTCTTCCGAGAAAAATGGTACCTCACTTGTGTTGGTCAGCCTAGTGCCCGCGACAGGAAATGGCACAAAACGTTACGTGGAGACACCTCAATTGCGCAGCCAAAAATGACCCTTTTTTGGCAAAGTGCCTAGCTGTAGTTTTTGAACCATAGCTCTGCCAGCACCTAGGGAAACCTAGCAACCCTATACATTTTTGAAAACTAGACACCTAGGGGAATCCAGAATGGGGTAACTTGACTGCCTTCCACCAGGTTCTGTTACTCAGAATCCCTTGCAAGCCTAAAAAATTGCCACAAAAAACACATTTTCCCCACATTTCTCTGTTGGAAAGTTCTGGAATCTGCGTGGATCAACAAATTTCCAACCACCCCGCGTTCCCCAAAGCCTTCCGAGAAAAATGGTACCTCACTTGTGTGGGTCGGCCTAGTTCCCGCGACAGGAAACGGCACAAAACGCAACGTGGACACACCTCAATTTCGCTGTGAAAAATGACCCTTTTTTGGCAAAGTGCCTAGCTGTAGTTTTTTAACCATAACTCTGCCGGCACCTAGGGAAACCTAGCAAACCTATACATTTTTGAAAACTAGACACCCAGGGGAATCCAGGATGGGGTGACTTGACTGCCTCCCTCCAGGTTCTGTTACCCAGAATCCCTTGCAAACCTAAAAAATTGCCAAAAAAAACACATTTTCCCCACAATTCTGTGGTGGAAAGTTCTGGAATCTGCGTGGATCCACAAATTTCCACCCACCCCGTGTTCCCCAAAGTCTTCAGAGAAAAAAGGGTACCTCACTTGTGTGGGTCGGCCTAGTGCCCGCGACAGGAAATGGCACAAAACGCATCATGGACACACCTCAATTTCGCAGTGAAAAATGAACCTTTTTGGGCAAAGTGCCTAGCTATAGTTTTTGAACCCAAGCTCTGCCGGCACCTAGGGAAACCTACCAAACCCACACATTTCTGAAAACAAGACACCTGGGGGATTCCAGGGAGGTATGGCTTGCATGGATCCCCCAACGTTTCCTTACCCAGAATGCCCTGCAAACCTCAAATTTGGCTAAAAAAAACTCACCTTTTTCACACATTTTTGTGTGGGAAAGTTGTGGCATCACCGGGCTGACACAAATTTCCTAACACCCAGCATTCCCCCGGGTCTCCCGATAAAAACGGTGCCTCACTCGTGTGGGAGGCCCAAGTACCCGCGACAGGCAAGGGCCCACAACGTAGTGAGGCGACATGAAAATTGCCTATCTCAAAACGACCTGGTTTTGCAAGGGGGGTCACTTGGGATTTTGGCCCGGTGCTCGGCGACCACCTAGGGAAAACTACCAAACCAACACATTTCTGAAAACTAGACACGCAGGGGATTCCAGGGAGGTATGGCTTGCGTTGATCCCCCAACGTTTCCTTACCCAGAATGCCCTGCAAACCTCAAATTTAGCTTAAAAAAATTACCTTTTTCACACATTTTTGTTTGGCAAAGTTGTTGCATCACCAGGCTGACACAAATTTCCTACCACCCAGCGTTCCCCCAGATCTCCCGATAAAAACGGTGCCTCACTCGTGTGGGAGGCCCAAGTACCCGCCACGGGCATGGGTCCAAAACGTAGTGAGGCGCACTACGTTTTGGACTCTTGCCTATCGTGAGTACTTGGGCATCCCACACGAGTGAGGCACCGTTTTCATCGCAAGCCATACCTCCCTGGAATCCCTTGGGTGTCTAGTTTTCAGAAATGTGTGGGTTTGGTAGGTTTCCCTAGATGGCCGCCAATCCCGGGGCCAAAATCTCATGGGACCCCCTTTGCAAAACCAGGTTGTTTTGTGAGAGGTAATTTTGATGTCTCCTCAATAGGTTTTGGGCCCTTGCCTGACGCGGGCACTAGGCCTACCCACGCAAGTGAGGTACCATTTTTCTCGGAAGACTTTGGGGAATGCGGGGAGGGTGGAATTTTGTGGACCCACGCAGATTCCAGAACTTTCCACCACAGAAATGTGAGGAAAATGTGTTATTTTGGACACATTTTTAGGTTTGCAATGGATTCTGGGTAACAGAACCTGGTGAGAGCCAGTCAAGTCACTCCATCCTGGATTTCCCTTGGTGTCTTGTTTTCAAAAATGTACAGTTTTGCTAGGTTTGCCTACGTGCCAACTGCGCTAGGGCCCAAAATCCACAGGTATGCATATTGCTAAAAAAAAAATCGGAGCCCAGTGGGCTTTCTCCCGCCCTGGTGGGGAATCGGGGAAGAGGGTTTCATCCCGATACGCCCCTAAAGGGGCAGAAAGACTGTGGCTATTTTTTGTGGGGGTGGGGGCATTGGTATGACCATTTTGGGCAGCCCCCACCCCACGCATAAAAAAGCCTGCGTACTCGCTGGCACCTAGTGGGCTTTCTGCCCCCCAAGGGGGAAGATCAGGGGCCACTGCCACCATCTGCCCTCCGGGGGGGGGGCAGAAAGACTGGAATTTCTCTGGGGGTGGGGTGGGGGTCTTGTCATGCCCATTTTGGGGAGCCCAATCCATGGTTTGCAGTGGGCATTCTGCACCCCCTGGGGGGGCCAGATTGGGGGCTACAGCTCCCATCTGCCCCCCCAGGGGCAGAAAGACTGTCATTTTTGTGGGGGGAGGGTGGGGGCATTGGCATTTCCGTTTCGGGCAGCCCACACCCTAAAAACTATTGCGTAAAAACAATCCCTGGTGGATAGTGGGCTTTCTTCCCCTCTGGGGGGGGCAGATTGGGGGCTACTGCCCCATCTGCCCCCCGGGGGGGCAGAACGGCTGTAATGGTTGCGGGGGGTGGGGGCATTGGCGTGCCCATTTCGGGCAGCCCTTACCCTAAAAAAAAACCTAAAAACAAATCCCTGGTGTTTAGTGGGCTTTCTGCCCCACCGAAGGGGCAGATTAGGGGCCAATGCCCCATCTGCCCCCCGGGGGGGCAGAAAGACTGTAATAATTGGGGGGTGGGGGCATGGGCCTGCCCATTTTCGGCAGCCCCCACCCCTATGTTTATTTAAAAAAATATTCCCTGGTGTCTAGTGGGCTTTTTGCCCCCCGGGGGGGGCAGATTGGGGGCCAATGCCACACATGCCCCCCAGGGGGGGCAGGAAGGCTGTAATGGTGGTGGGTGGGTGGGGGCATTGGCGTGCCCATTTCGGGCAGCCACCACCCTAATAAAAACTAAAAACAAATCCCTAGTGTATAGTGGGCTTTCTGCCCCTGTCAAGAACGGCAATACGTGTTCCTGCACGGTTTCCCCTGGGTCTGATCGCAAAAGAAAACTTTTCAATTACCCTTGGAGTCGGCTGTTTCACTTCCCTTCCTTCAGACGTTCCAAAAAGAAGACTAGTCTGTTAAAGACCATTACCAACAGGGCGCCCGTTCTCAGGGCGGTCTTGTAGGTTAGCGGTCTAGTGTTTGATAGGCAGTTGGTTTGAACGTGCGCGCGTTCCCTGACCGCGACGCGCTTCAACTGTAGAAATTTGTGAGGAGGCTGTGTCGTTCGAGTCTCTCACAGAACTTCTTGAAAGTATTCGCTGGGGGTTGAGAAAGTTATTCTCCGCTGCCCAACAGATTCCGGAGGTGGAGTTAGTAGTCCTCTATCTCACCTCGTGTCACTAGAACTTTCCTGTTATTTCCAGTGAGTGGAAATTCTCCAGAGTCTCTACCAGCGGTGTCTTGTGGAAGGACTTTCAAGGCAGGAACTTATCTCAGAGAAAAGGTCAACAGTCATTCCTCGGTGAGTGGCCAAATGTATAACGCGCTGGTATAAGAGCAGCAGTGCGTAGTGAAGCATAAGCGCTGGTACAGGAGCAGCAGTGCGTAGAGAAGCATTCAACCAAAAAGAGACTGTCAGGCTGCTAATATTCTCTTACAGCGTTCCTTGTTGTTGAACAAGTTGCAGTCCCCATAGACTTCCTTAATTTTTGTTTGGGGTGACTGACAGAAATTTCAAGAGAGTACAGATCAGGCTACAGGCATCAAGTTTCCATGAGGAACTTTCTTCTGCAGTTCTGGTAACAAGAAAAGAATCTACTTCATCTCGTCGTATGTAAAATATATATATATATATTGCTTACCACCAATTGCCGCAGGAGCAAACATCAAGCGCAGCAGTAACCATCAAGCGCAGCAGTACCCATCAAGCGCAGCAGCAACCATCAAGCATAGCAGCGCTTGCTTAGCGCGGAGTTCAGAAAAAGCAACCGAAAAGAGAGAGGCTAAACCACAGTAGAAGTCAGGTAAAGGTCAGGGCGTAGGGAGTGGGTAGTGAGGGCCTTTAAGGGGACTTCCACTAATCCTCTGTTAACTTCATTTACAGATGCCAGAGTAACCCACACTAGTCCGGGAGAAGCAGGCATCACAGTGGAGTCTCTCTATTATCCCATTCCCCTTTCCCCCTTCTTGCTGGAAGTGAATTTAATTCGCTGTAGCGAGGCAGGGGAGCTGGGAAGTTATCATCAATTGAGTCCAGGTCTTCAGTCCAGCTGTTCCCGTGGTGGAAAGGAATTTCAGGTGCGTGGTACCTTCTTTCGCTTGTTCTTGACAGATTGAAGTGCCATTCAACTAAATCCCACCTGAGCAGTATGGCTGAGGGTCTGGATGTTAAGACATTGGCAGCAGTGCTAGAAAGAATTCAGGAACAGTTAAATGTCACCATGGAGGCAAATAAGACTCTCAGTGAGGAGGTCAGGAAGTCTAGTCAGGAAGCGAATTTCCTTAGACAGAGGGTGGAAGAATTGGTTGCCGAAGCTAGTGCTGAGTTTAAGGCCCCAAAATCTTTCCATTTCTCGCCCACGTCATCTACGTCTGAACTGACCACTCAGGTTATCCATGCCATGTCTCCCACTATACCTTTGGCAGCCCCAGAAAGATTTACAGGTGACCCCCATAAGGCGCAAATTTTCCTCACCCAATGCTCTTTGCATTTCCTTTGCAAGCCAATAGTTTTTAAAGAGGACCAATCCAAGGTGGCCTTTGTACTGTCTTACCTGAGCGGAGATGCGGCAGCCTGGTCTATGCCGCTTGTGAGTTGCAATGACTCAATTCTGTATAACTTTGAGGAATTCAAGGAAGAATTTCTTCGCATTTGTGATCGTCGCACAGTGTCACAAACGACAGACAATGAACTTTTGGATCTCAGACAAGGAAGTCGGGAGTTAGTAGCCTATATTGCCCAGTTCAATAAACTAATAGTGGAAACCAAGTGGCCAAAGGAAAAGAGGGCGGCAATTTTTTATCGAGGACTGAAAGATGAAATAAAAGATGGGTTGGCACAAATCCCTAGGAGGCCCACAGATGTGTCAGAATTAATGGACCTTGTACTTCAGATCGACTCGAGGCAAAATGAGAGGCGGAGTGAGCGTCGCAAGGAGGTGCGGCCTTTCCTTCCCCGTTTCGACAGAGCCAGGTCTGATCCGGTTAAGTCATCTGAGACAACTTCGGGGGAAGAACCAATGCAAATTGGGTCAGTTAGGGGCCCATTAACTAAGGAGGAAAGGGAGAGGCGACGTAATGGAAAGCTGTGTATGTATTGTGGAACTGCCGGGCATTTTGTCAAGGAATGTCCACGAAAGCCTAAGATCAACACAGTGCCAAAAGACAAGCCCCACCAGTAGGAGGAGTTGCTCTGGTGGGCGCAGAAGATAAGTCAACTCCAGATCCACAAATGCTTGCTAATACCCTTCAGTCCGCGGCCCCTCATTTGATTATCCCCTGTTGGATAAAATTTGGAATAAAAGCTATGGAAAACATTTCTGTTATGATTGATTCTGGGGCAACAGGGAATTTCTGCGACATAAAATTTGCCAAATCCCTAGGAATCCAGTTTGTCCGCAAAATCAAGCCAGAACCGGTGCGGGCTGTCGACGGCACAAATCTCTCTTCTGGCCCCATCACTTGGGATACTGAAGAAATCATCTTGGAAGGTCCAGGGAGCCATAGAAGCATTTTAAAGTTTGCTTTGATTGATGCCCCTCAGTTTCAGCTGATTTTGGGTTTGCCCTGGCTCACGGAACACAACCCAAGGATTGACTGGGCTAGAAGATCGGTGGAAATGAGCTCGGATTATTGCAAGGAACATTGCTTTCAAGGAGAAGAAACCCATCTCCAGCCCTCCCAAGCAACGTTATTGGCGGAGCCGTCCTTGGTGGTCTGTGCTTTGGAGGTTCCAGCGATTCCAAGCGAATATCTGGATTTGAGAGATGTTTTTGATGAACTGGAGGCCAATAAATTACCCCCACATAGGGAGTATGATTGTACCATAGAATTGGAACCAGGGGCACTCTTGCCGTGCAGTAGAATCTATGCCCTCTCTGAAGCTGAGAATGTACATCTGAAGGAGTATCTGGATCGATATCTAGCTAATGGATTCATCCGGCCCTCTCAGTCTCCGGCATCTTCTCCCTTATTTTTCATTCCTAAGAAGGATGGGAAGCTTCGCACATGCATAGATTATCGTGCCTTGAACCAGGTGACAAAGAAGAACAGATACCCGCTACCACTGATTTCGGAACTTTTAGATCAGGTGAAGGATGCTTGCATCTATACTAAGTTGGACCTTCGCGGAGCCTATCATTTGGTTAGAATGGCTGAGGGGCATGAGTGGAAGACAGCTTTCCGGACGCGGTTCGGCCTCTTTGAGTACCAGGTAATGCCATTCGGCCTCTGCAATGCCCCAGCTGCCTTTCAGCATTTTGTAAATGATATCCTTCGAGAATTCCTTGACCGCTTTGCAGTGGTATATATTGATGACATCCTTGTTTTTTCTGCTAATTTGGAAGAACATGTGCAACATATGCGCGCCATTTTGAAGAAGTTGCTAGATCATCAGCTTTTTGTCAAGTTGGAAAAATGCGATTTTCACACCACAGAGGTTGAATTTCTGGGATTCATTTTGTCTCCTGAAGGAGTGGCCATGGACGATTCCAAGGTAAAAGCAATAAGAGACTGGCCCCCTCCACATAATGTCAAGGAAATACAAAGATTCATTGGATTTGCTAATTTCTACAGGCGATTCATTTCAAATTTTTCTGAGAAAGTTCGTCCGATCACTCTCCTTTTGAGGAAAAAAGAACCTTTTGTGTGGGGACCAGTGACTGAGGAAGCCTTTCAGTCTTTAAAAAGGGCCTTCATTTCCGCTCCAATTCTGCAGCATCCAAACATAGAGGAACCATTCTATGTGGAGGCGGATGCTTCTGATCAGGCGATTGGAGGAATTCTGTCGCAGAGACATCGAGAGACTGGCCAACTTCATCCAGTTGCTTACAGGTCACGGAAGCTAACAGCGGCTGAAGTCAATTATTCCATTGCTGACAAGGAATTATTGGCAGTGAAAGATGCTTTTCAGGACTGGAGGCATTACTTATTAGGGGCCAAGCATGAAGTAACAGTCTATACAGACCATAGAAATCTGCAGTTCCTGAAGTCTGCGCGAACACTCTCGCCACGACAATTGCGATGGTCATTGTTTTTCGCAGATTACAACTTCGTTTTGACATACAAACCAGGAGCAGACAATGGAAAGGCAGATGCCTTGTCCCGGCTAAATTCAAGTGAGCAAAGAGAAACTTCCCGAGAAATTCACATAATTCCTGAGGAAAAGATAATTGGGGCAATACTTTACTCAGAATTGGAAGAGAAGATCAGAGATTCAATGTCGCAAGAAGATCTGGCAAAATGGTTAAAAGAGGACCCAGAGAGAGAAAGCAGAGATGGGAAACCTTATCATCACGGAGTATTGTTCGTTCCACAGGCTGATCTACAAGGAAGAGTCATACAGCATTGTCATGATGATCCTTTGGCTGGCCACAAAGGGGTCACGAAGACGATTGAATTGATCAAACGAGACTTTTGGTGGCCCGGTCTGGAAGCTCAGGTGAGACAGTATGTGGCATCTTGTGCTAGTTGTGTCAAGGGGAAGGCCGTAAGACAAGCCCCACAAGGGTTACTTCAACCTTTGCCCATAGCACCAGCTCCTTGGCACACAATCTCAATGGATTTTATTGTGGATCTTCCTTCTAGTCAGGGGTTGTCCGTTATATGGGTGGTGGTAGATCATTTCACCAAGATGGCTCATTTTGTTCCATTGAAATCCCTTCCAACTTCAACTCAGCTTTCCACTCTGTTTACTCAACACATAGTCAAGGCACATGGGATTCCAAAGGTGGTCATATCCGATAGGGGTCCTCAATTCATTTCACGATTCTGGAGGGCCTTCCTAGACAAATTAGGGGTGGATTCTCGTTTGTCCACCAGTTTTCACCCACAGACTGATGGGCAAACGGAGAGAGTAAATCAAGAGCTGGAGCAATATTTGCGCTTGTACTTGATGGATCAGGAGGGAGATTGGCCAGAGTTAATTTGGGCAGCTGAATTTGCATATAATAACGCAGTTCACTCTTCTACCGGATTTTCCCCGTTCTTTTTGAATTCAGGTCGACACCCCAATACCTTAGTGAATAGGTCTGAAAGTCTAGTACCAGCTGTAGAAGAGAAGGTGCGTAAATTACAAGAGACTTATAAGGTAGCAACTCAGAACTTGATTAAGGCAAAGGCAACACAGAAGGTGCAGGCAGACAAGAAAAGAAGGAAGAATCCCGTTTTTGAGCCAGGGGACAAGGTTTGGTTATCTACTCGATACATGCGCCTCAAGGGGAATCGGAAATTCCAGCCTAGATTTGTAGGTCCACATGAGGTAGAAAGGATGATGAACTCAGTTACAGTGAAACTCAAGCTTCCCACTAGTCTAAAGATTCACCCAGTGTTCCATGTATCGTTAGTAAAGAAAAACCCCGTGGGTATGAGAATGGTTTTGCCTCCAGCTCCAGTTCACAGACAGGCTGGAGAAGAATTTGAAGTTAAGAGGATTCTAGACTCAAAACTGAAGAAAGGAGAAGTTTTCTATTTAATTGACTGGAAAGGGTTTGGTCCAGAGGATCGTTCTTGGGAGCCCAGTTCAAATATCCATGCCCCCAGATTGGTTCGTGAGTTTCATAGGACATATCCCAATAAACCAAAGGAGAGCGGAGGGGAGTTCTTGGTGGGGGGTACTGTCAAGAACGGCAATACGTGTTCCTGCACGGTTTCCCCTGGGTCTGATCGCAAAAGAAAACTTTTCAATTACCCTTGGAGTCGGCTGTTTCACTTCCCTTCCTTCAGACGTTCCAAAAAGAAGACTAGTCTGTTAAAGACCATTACCAACAGGGCGCCCGTTCTCAGGGCGGTCTTGTAGGTTAGCGGTCTAGTGTTTGATAGGCAGTTGGTTTGAACGTGCGCGCGTTCCCTGACCGCGACGCACTTCAACTGTAGAAATTTGTGAGGAGGCTGTGTCGTTCGAGTCTCTCACAGAACTTCTTGAAAGTATTCGCTGGGGGTTGAGAAAGTTATTCTCCGCTGCCCAACAGATTCCGGAGGTGGAGTTAGTAGTCCTCTATCTCACCTCGTGTCACTAGAACTTTCCTGTTATTTCCAGTGAGTGGAAATTCTCCAGAGTCTCTACCAGCGGTGTCTTGTGGAAGGACTTTCAAGGCAGGAACTTATCTCAGAGAAAAGGTCAACAGTCATTCCTCGGTGAGTGGCCAAATGTATAACGCGCTGGTATAAGAGCAGCAGTGCGTAGTGAAGCATAAGCGCTGGTACAGGAGCAGCAGTGCGTAGAGAAGCATTCAACCAAAAAGAGACTGTCAGGCTGCTAATATTCTCTTACAGCGTTCCTTGTTGTTGAACAAGTTGCAGTCCCCATAGACTTCCTTAATTTTTGTTTGGGGTGACTGACAGAAATTTCAAGAGAGTACAGATCAGGCTACAGGCTTCAAGTTTCCATGAGGAACTTTCTTCTGCAGTTCTGGTAACAAGAAAAGAATCTACTTCATCTCGTCGTATGTAAAATATATATATATATATTGCTTACCACCAATTGCCGCAGGAGCAAACATCAAGCGCAGCAGTAACCATCAAGCGCAGCAGTACCCATCAAGCGCAGCAGCAACCATCAAGCATAGCAGCGCTTGCTTAGCGCGGAGTTCAGAAAAAGCAACCGAAAAGAGAGAGGCTAAACCACAGTAGAAGTCAGATAAAGGTCAGGGCGTAGGGAGTGGGTAGTGAGGGCCTTTAAGGGGACTTCCACTAATCCTCTGTTAACTTCATTTACAGATGCCAGAGTAACCCACACTAGTCCGGGAGAAGCAGGCATCACAGTGGAGTCTCTCTATTATCCCATTCCCCTTTCCCCCTTCTTGCTGGAAGTGAATTTAATTCGCTGTAGCGAGGCAGGGGAGCTGGGAAGTTATCATCAATTGAGTCCAGGTCTTCAGTCCAGCTGTTCCCGTGGTGGAAAGGAATTTCAGGTGCGTGGTACCTTCTTTCGCTTGTTCTTGACAGCCCCCCCGAAGGGGCAGATTAGGGGCTAATGCCCCATCTGCCCCATGGGGGGGGCAGAAAGACTGTAATTTTCATTTTTGTAAAAATTCCCTGGTGTCTAGTGGGCTTTTTGCCCCCCGGGGGGGGCAAAAAGACTCCATGGTGCTAAAATATTTAGGGGGGAGCAAAGGCCCTTGCCCAAGGGGCCCCTCCCCCCTCCCTGGTGTCTAGTGGGTGGATCCCTCCTGTGGCGATCCCCAAGCAGGGATCCACTAGGGAGGGGTACCATTGGAAAGGGGAGATAGCCCCCTGAGCACATAGAAAGTGAAACTGAAATGAGCCTCTAGGCTCATTTTAGTTTCAGTTTCAGTGTAATGACGTCGGCGCGACGTGCTCGCGGATCGCCATTACACGGAAAGCAGGGGGGGGGGCCTCGGGAGCTGGGGAAGCTCTTCGCCAGCTCCCGAGTCTATTTTTAATTAAAGGGAATCCCTCTGGTGCTCGCACCAGAGGCATTCCCCAAGGAATGCCTCATGACGAGCTGGACTCGTCAAGGCCACATCGCGACTGTGCTCCATGACGAGTCCAGCTCATCATGGGAACAGAAGGGGTTAACAGTTCTTCACTTAAATCCTCGAAGGTGGGAAGGATAAGTATTCGCAAACCCCTACGGATTTTACAATTTTCCTTGTACTGTTGGATGGTCACCCCATCCCACCAACGACTTAACTCTTTTTTCTTGAGCCATTCTAATCTTTGAAATAATGTTTTGAGGCTAGTATTGGTTGCAGCTCCTGGAATAACCGTCTGTTCAGCAGCACTTGTTCCAAACAGATTCAGTGCCATTTCTTCACGACCGTCCTTAAATCTAGACATTATTCTACAAATATAACAAACGGGTGAGTGCAAAAAGTCCTTCCTCCTTCCGCCATTCTTTCTCTTTTCGTTCAATCCATCTATCAAGGTCATCTGATCTGACTTTTAGTCTTCTCCATACAACTTTCACAGCTGAGTTGAAGTCAGATAGAAGAGACCATTGTTTACTCAACACTCCTGCCGCTAATTGTAGGAGAGTAGGATCTGCACTTATGTTGCCCCCACTTTTTTTCTGATGTATACACTGGTTTCTGGCTATAGTCAGGCTGGGATCCTGTCAATCAGGGCCCCAGCCTCTCTGTTCTCTCTAAACGACTTGGAGTGCATATTAGAAGCACTAGTGATTGTATACTGTGGTACTTTATGAGGCCCTAGTATATGGTACCTTAGGTACCTAGGGCATAGGTACTTCACAGGCCTACCAGGGGCTGAAGCATGTATTATGCCACCCCTGGGAAGCAGAATAAATCTGACACCACGGACCTGCTACTGCAGCCTGGGTGAGGTAGTGTTATCACTCCTCACTGAGGTATAGGTTTCCTATATCTCACCATACACACACATATAACCCTATCTGTCACCCCTAAGGCAGGCCCTATCAATCCTGAGGGCAGGGTGCTTGGTTTACATGTGAGGGGGTGCCTCTGCCTGAGCAGGGCCCCTCTGCAGCTCTCAGAGTCCATTCTCTCTGGCTGTTTGTGGATGCGGTTAAACCATATACTCTTAAGTGCATTATAAATGCTAAGTTTGGAATAACTGCATCAAAATATGTCATGTTTGGTGTCAAACAACTTAGCATCATACCCCCACATTACATTAGTTCATGATGTGGGAGCATGAACCCACCCTTCTAGAGGGGTCGACATGTACCCACTGTGGAAACACGGTAGAATCCTATAGAGCCCTGGCATCACAAAATGGATGCCACCAGCACAGACAGTGGGCTGCCCTCCTGCTGTTGACGGAAACTCGCAGTGGAGGAGGCCCAACAATAGGCATCCTGTCACAGGGAGATGTCACCATCTCCCAGACAGGATTTAGTATATTGGGGCTTGGTGGGTGCACTCCTAGAGTGCTTTGAAGTCCTGCACTGGGGGAGCAGTAGGCTCCTCTGTGCATATGCCAGCTCAAACCGGTTCAGGGGCTACCTGTCCCTGCTCTGGCACGGAACTGGACAAAGGAAAGTGGGTGCAACCATCCCCTACCCTGACCCTCCCAGAGGAGTGGTCATAGAGCTAGTCCCTCCCCTACCTTCAGTATAAGATAGGGAAGCCTTGCCATTGTAAATCAGATATCCCTGGACGAAGCTCTACACAAAGAATACTGGCCCTTCAATGTTCCACTACCTTTGGAAGACTAAAGAATCTCCCTTGGAGTTAAGGAGTGACTCCCCTGCTTGGCAGGCACCAAAAACTCTAATCAACAGTCACAAACTGTCCCACTCCCGCTAGAGTCCGAAGATCCTGCAGCCCCAGAAGTAGATTTCCTGACTTCTTGACAGCCATTGTGAGACCCCAGCAAAGCTGAGGCAAGTGAACCCCACGAGTGATGAGGAACAGCAATACCCAGGTACCATGCACTATTGTCAAGTGCAACCCCTTCACGACTTTCTATGAACTTGTTCTTTAGACCACTGGTGGCTGAACCCACCAGCAGGTCTTGCAGCAAAAAGCAGAGGCCTACCCCATCCTGAGTGACCGTGGGCTCCTGTGAAGCATTTCCTCAAGAGGCTTCTTCACAATCCCTTGCCTGTTGGCTTGTGGGTCCCCAAAAGACTTTTTCATCAAACCAAAGGGCTCCTCTAGTTGCTCCAGGCCAGCCCTCACTCACCCTTGCTGGGTGAGTCCATCAAACCTTGCTGGTCTGCACCGCTGACTTTTTCCTCATTACACAAGACTTGCTGTTGCCAAGGATTGTTGGCTCCAATCCAGTTGCCAACACATCAGTAAGCTGCAGACATTATGGGATAGTCCAAATCCAGCTTCTGGTTATCATCAATGCCTCCTGGACCTCGTGGCTGAAGAGTCAAAACACCATCGATTACCTGAAATCACCCGACTTCCGTGGTCATCCATCTTCCTGGCCCCGGGTCACTGGCAAGTGACTGTGAACACTGTCCCTTCTGCTTTCAGGTCATCTTCAACCTGAATCCACCCTTGGATTCCACTGGACACTTCTTCAGTCTTCGCAAGCAGCAAATCTTCATTGTTCTCCATTGAATACGACGACGTGACCCGACACCAAAAGACACCTATGCCCCCGCCTTCCCTGGGTGAGGTAACTCGTGCACTCCAGTGCCCTAGTGTGTGTTGGTCCTCAAATTACTTACCTTGTAAGTGGCTTGCTTGCAGACTTCCTCGAAGTACCCTAAAACATTAAAAATCAAACCGCGACTTGCTCCATTGTAATCAAAAGGGAACCCGCGGCTGTGTTCTCACACTGCACGCGTCTCCCGTGGGACTGTTACTTACCTGCTTCTGCTGCATTAGTGAAGCCCCAGTGATTCTACAGGCCCTAGGCCTTGTCCCCACACACGTCGACATTCCTAACCCATTTTTTTAGTATATGGTCTGGTATGCCATATTTGTGCTTAACTTATTGTGAAACGTTGATATTTGAATGTGTTCCTGACTTCTAATCTCATAAAGAGATAAGTAGAGTGTGTCTAGAAATAAATACATATATATTTGATATATATACCTGTGTGGTGTCCTTTCATTTGGTAATTCAAGAGATTATAAGGTAAAACAAGCTGCTTTATATTCCTCTGAGACTTAGCCTGAAGGCTGCTCTCCACAGCTCATTACCAATAAGGATATTACTGCTGTTCCTCAATGTAAGAAAGAAGAGGAAGAAGAGTCAAGGGAAGGCTGGAACCAACTACATACACTGTGTGTTTAGAGTTGGTAATCCATTTGTTGGATAATAATGCACTCACACACCCTTTCAGGTGTCATGCTTCATCATATGGGCTGCTCCTCGTCGGGCCGGCGGTGCAATGCCTAACGGGCTCCCTTAATAAGGGGCACTTTGTCGGAGATCTTCAATCCAACAGCCGTATGGTGAGGTGCGGGTGAGGGGGCCTAAATAGTGTAGATGTGAATATGTCATATAAAAACAGGGTTAGGAGTGCCAGTTAAGAGTTAGTTTTATTCTGGGGGCCTCCTTCCCTGATTAAAAACGTGAAGGTGTGGCACTCATCAGAGTATAATGTCTCCTATGCGAGTGAGCTATATAAAAGTGGTCAACATGTTTCTCGCTAGGAGTTGTATCACTCGCGATTCTTCAGGACCTATGTAAAAAACTATCTACAACTTGAGAGAATGTGGTAGTAACAATATTCTCAGTGGTATCTAGTGAGTAAATAACTCCTATTTAAAATACCTGTCAGTGTCTGGTGTTACCTGTAGGGGAAAAAGGTTAAATAATGCCAGTTAAAACGGAATACAGTTAACACATTGGTATAGAGAAACAGCCAAAAACGTGACTCTTCAAGCGTTCGTTAAATCAGGTAGTGGTGGCTTCCAATGCATGAATGCATCAGAAAATGATCATTGGTGGTGATTCCCACGGTGAACTAGAAGTGGCTATTGCACCTGTGTCGAATTCGTAAAAATGCAGCAGAAGATAATCTAGGGCGACTCACCCTATTCAGTATCAGTCCAGACCGCAACAGTACTCGGTGGGTGCACATTGAGCTACAAATCCTCATTAAGTAGGACTGCACATGGAACCAAGTGTTGGTATAAGTAAAAGTGAAACAAAAGGCATGAAAAGATATGGTAGCGACACAATGTTGGCACAAAGTCATAACAAGTGCATGACAGTAAACCTTAAGACTCATCTGGATATCAGTAGGCAAAGTGAAAAAACAGAGTATTCAAAACAAAACAAAGCAAAACCGATACACGTCAAGTTGTAGATAGTTTTTTACATAGGTCCTGAAGAATCGCGAGTGATACAACTCCTAGCGAGAAACATGTTGACCACTTTTATATAGCTCACTCGCATAGGAGACATTATACTCTGGGTTGTATGACATCATTTCGACAGACAGAAAATCGACCTACAAATATATCGCAACAAAAATATCGATGTCAAGAATATCGACATCCTATCTACAACATGGTAAGTACAAAAATATCGAAAATTAAATATCGATGTCAAAAATATCGTTATTAAAAATATCGTTTTTTTTTTACTTTAAAAATATATGTAAAATAAACCAAATAATACTTAGAAATTAAATAAACATAATTAAATATATTGTATAATATTTAAAATGTATAATTAATATATATATATAATTTAATAAAACTTTAATTAAACATATACATATAATATATAATATATATACTTACTTAATAATTAATTTTAATAATAATTTCTGTAACGTATAAATTATTACATGTTTTTAAAAATTACCAATACATCTATACACATAAAACAATAACATCAATAAATATTTAATAATTACATATAGCAAATAATAATCAATATTTTTAATGAATGAATGAATGAATGAATGAATGAAAATTTGTAATCGCGCAACAAAGCCCGAAGGCATCAAGGCGCCTAACCAAAGAAAGTTCATAAGAAGACTGATCAAAACTAAGGGTAGGCCCTGGCAAATAGCCACGTCTTAAGGGCCTTCCTGAAGGCTTGCATGGAGGGAAGAGATTTAATTTCCACTGGCAGCATGTTCCACAGCTTAGGGGCTAAAGATGAAAAAGATCTGCCGCCCCACTTGGCTTTACGAACTCGGGGGACTGATAGCAAAAATTTGTTGGCCGAACGAAGATTTCTAAAAGGTGTATAAGGGGCCAACAAGTCCCTTAAGCCTCCAGACCTGTTAGTGGCCAGAGCCCCATATGTCAGACTCAGGGACTTAAAAGAAATCCTGGCCTCAATTGGGAGCCAATGCAAGGACCTTCTGGCAGCCTGAGCAGAGGCCCGTTTGGGCAAGTCCAATACAAACTTGGCCGCAGCATTCTGCACCATTTGTAATCGTGTTAGCAAGCCCTTGTTAATGCCTAAGTAGAGGGCATTGCAATAGTCCAATCTGGAGCCTATCAGTGCCAAGACAATCTGTTTTCTGGCTTGAGGAGACAGATAATGTCTAATCCTCCGGAGGATGTTTATTAGGCCCCAGCAAGTGGAAATAGTTCTCTTGACTTGTTGGTCCATCCCCAAAGTCGGATCAATCAAGACTCCTACGTTTCTTGCCAGAGTCGTAGGAGTCGGGCACACCCCCAGGGAAGTAGGCCACCAATCCGCCGACCAGAAATCCTTCTTTCCTCCAAACACAAGAATCTCTGTCTTTTCGCCATTGAGCTTCAAGGAATTACAGGTCATCCATTGAGCAATGGCTTCCATACAATTTCTCAGGTTGGAAGCCACAAGAATATCAGGTTGGGCGAAAGACAGAAGAATCTGTGTATCATCGGCATAGAAGATTACCTCCATCCCATACGATCTAATAAGCCTGGCAAGTGGGGTCATATAGATGTTAAAAAGGGTCGGACTTAGTGCCGACCCCTGAGGAACCCCACAAAGCACAGGATGGGATGGAGACAAAAACTCCCCCAACTTTACTCTCTGCTCCCTCTGGTTAAGGAAAGAGGCCAGCAAGCTAAGTGCGTGCCCCTCCACCCTTATCTCTCTCAGCCTAGATGTTAAGACAATTTAATAAGACTTTAATTAAACATATACATATAATATATAATATATATACTTACTTAATAATTAATTTTAATAATAATTTCTGTAACGTATAAATTATTAAATGTTTTTAAAAATTACCAATACATCTATACACATAAAACAATAACATCAATACATATTTAATAATTACATATAGCAAATAATAATCATTATTTTTAATGTGAATAATTTTTATTATTAATGATATATTACAATAGCTAAAATAATACAAAACATATTAAATATCAGACACAATAAAACTACTAGTCCAACTCCAAATAAAACAACAGTAAGGAAAGTGTTGGATAGCGTAAGGGTAAAATGTACTATTCCCACTCCAGAGAGTACAACAGTAGTGAAAACGCTGGATAGCGTAGGGGTACAAATTATTATTCCCACTCCAGTAAGTGAAACAGTAGGGAAAGCGCTGGATAGCGTAGGGGTAAAATTTACTATTCCCACTCCAGAGAGTACAACAGTAGTGAAAACGCTGGATAGCGTAGGGGTAGAAATTACTATTCCCACTCCAGTAAGTGAAACAGTAGGGAAAGTGCTGGATAGCGTAGGGGTAAAAATTACTATTCCAACTCCAAAGAGTGCAACAGTAAAGAAAGCGTTGGATAGCGTAGGGGTAAAAATTACTATTCCAACTCCATAGAGTGCAATAGTGGGGAAAGCGTTGGATAGCGTAAGGGTAAAAATTACTATTCCCACTCCAGAGAGTGCAACAGTAGGGAAAGTGTTGGATAGCGTAGGGAAAAAAATTACTATTCCAACTCCAGAGAATGCAACAGTAGGGAAACCACTGGATAGCATAGGAGTAAAAATTAATATTCCCACTCCAGTGAGTCCAACAGTAGGGAAAGCGTTGGATAGCGTAGGGGTAAAAATTACTATTCCCACTCCAGAGAGTGCAACAGTAGTGAAAACGCTGGCTAGCGTAGGGGTAAAAATTACTATTCCAACTCCAGTAAGTGAAACAGTAGGGAAAGCGCTGGATAGCGTAGGGGTAAAAATTACTATTCCCACTCCAGAGAGTGCACCAGTAGTGAAAACGCTGGATAGCGTAGGGGTACAAATTACTATTCCCACTCCAGTAAGTGAAACAGTAGAGAAAGCGCTGGATAGCGTAGGGGTAAAAATTACTATTTCAACTCCAAAGAGTGCAACAGTAGGGAAAGCGCTGGATAGCGTAGGGGTAAAAATTACTATTCCCACTCCTGATAGTAAAACAGTTGGGAAAGCAGTGGATAGCATAGGGATTCTATAAACATAATAACCAATTGAATAATTAGTTATAAAAAATTAGCATGTTAATAATTAATTTACATAAATAACTTTGAATTACATCCCACACTATTCCCCCTTTAACACACAACACACTACACATACAAAATACACAATACATTTAAATATCAATTTATCTATTATTTACAATTAATAATACATTCTTTATAATTAATATAGTTATTATTTACTAATTTATACATATTAACTACCAAATTACGATTTTTCACAAATTAATTATTAATTAACAATACATTAATTAGCAATAACAACAAATAACATGAAATAATACATTATTTATATCTGCTATATTTAATGTACTAATAACAATTAATTACCAATTAATAATTAATTAACAATTAATTATTATTAATTACAAATAAATAAAAAATAATTATTTTAATTTAATTACATCCCACCGTATTCCCCTATAAACCCACAACCCACTACACATAAAAATTCACATAATTAATGTAATCATCAATTAATCACTTAATAAAATTAAATCACCAATTAATTAGTAATTAACAATTAATTAATTAACAATACCAATAAATAAATATTAATATTAAACTAATTATAACTTATATAATTGACCAATTAATAAAATTAATTTACAATTAATTATTAATTAACAATTAAATAATCAATTAATATATTTAATTTACAATTAATAATTATTTAACAATTAATTAATCATAAATACCAATTAAACAATACATATTAATTCATTAATTATAATTAAATTACTTCCCAACCTATTCCCCTATAAACCCACAACCCGCTCTGATACTAAAACGCTAAATTAAATCTTAAATAATTATTAATCTCTAAACATTACAATAATCTTTAACAGACAAATAAAATACATATTAAAATACATTACACTAATAAAATATCTATATTATTGACATCGAAATTTTTGCTTACGATATTACTTACATCTATATTTATGACTTCTATATTATTAACTTCGATAATACTTACCTTGTGGTCGATATTCTGTCCATCGATATTCTTGACTTCGATATTCTTTACCTACGATATTAACAACTCGATATACTTGTAGGTCGAAATTTAAAACTCGATATTTAGACTGCTCACCTATACTCTGATGAGTGCCACACCTTCACGTTTTTAATCAGGGAAGGAGGCCCCCAGAATAAAACTAACTCTTAACTGGCACTCCTAACCCTGTTTTTATATCACATATTCACATCTACACTATTTAGGCCCCCTCACCCGCACCTCACCATACGGCTGTTGGATTGAAGATCTCCGGACAAAGTGCCCCTTATTAAGGGAAGCCCGTTAGGCATTGCACCGCCGGCCCGACGAGGAGCAGCCCATATTATGAAGCATGACACCTGAAAGGGTGTGTGAGGGCATTATTATCCAACAAATGGATTACCAACTCTAAACACACAGTGTATGTAGTTGGTTCCAGCCTTCCCTTGACTCTTCTTCCTCTTCTTTCTTACATTGAGGAACAGCAGTAATATCCTTATTGTTAATGTGCATCCTCGGGGCATCTCTTCCTGCTGGACCTCCCGCTCCCTTGTGAGCGGAAATAGCCCCTCTTGTCCCTTCTTTTGTAGTTTATGATCTGCACGGCTTAAACACCCGCGGCACTTCTACTGGTGGGTGAGATCTGTTCTATCCCCCAACACCTCTTTTGAGCTCTTACTACCTTTTCATCACAAACAAACCCCACTGGGTTCAACTCAACGTTGTTATTTTTATTCTATACCCCTAACCCAACTCCACCCATCCATTCATGGAGGGCCAGGGTCTGAGCTGTGGGGATGACCATGCAGCAGAAATACTCAGGACCCCCTCTATCTTGGGCCTCGATTATGAGACTGCTACAGGAAGCCAGTCGGCGGACTGGCAATCATTATCGGATATGAAACGAGAGTGGGTACGGATTACACTACACGGTGCCCTCATGACTGAGTATTTCAGGGCCAACATTTCACCTAATGGCCTTATAGTAAAGAACTTCCCCAGGATCTTTTGGGAGGATGGACAGTTCAAAATTGAATGGTCCCAGATCTCCTGGAAGTGCACGAGGGATCTTCTCATTCTCATTGTCAACACAGCCAAAAGATTAGCGGATGAGCTGCTCATACGGATTCAAACCGCGGAAAGCGTTCTGGTTTCAAGTCCAAACTGACTGAACTCAACAACGAGATCGCCAAACACAAAGAGTATCTGATGAAACAAAAAGTTGTGAAGCTACAAAAGGACATTAAACGCTTTGAGAAAGAGAAAGTTTACCAATATCTCAAAGCTGATTATGTCCCACTCAACACCAACTATTCATCTGATACCGATACTAATTCTTCCAGAAGAGGGTCTTCTACCAACAGTGATTCCAGCACTGAATACTCAAGACCTAATCAATACAGAGGGAAGAAGGGTAGACAAGGATACAATACCTATCCTCCACCAGTCCATCAGGGACCTGCCTTTTGGCAATACCCTATGTACCAACAAGGCCCCCCACAATTTGGTCCACACTGCCCACCCCAGTTTATACCCCAAGGCATGAGCCAGCCTTTTTTAGGCAGAGGTTGGGGCAGAGGGCGAGGGCGAAGAAGAGGGTCCTCACAGGAAGGAAAAAGAGTGCAGTGGGAGGAACCCCCCCAACGGGGAATGGAGACCAGGAGCCACAGCAGCAAGAAACAAACCTAGTTGTCAATTTGTCATCTAGACAATTGTCACAAACAGAAGATGACGTCCTCCAAAAAGGATTGGGCTTTGTCCCGACCACGAAAGTTGATCTTTTCACGCAAACCTGTGAACTACATCAATTTTTTCGCAAGATCCGCCTCAGATTTTGCTTTGACGGTAAAGTGAAGACACCCGACACCGACTCGGGTCTTCGCAATCCTTCTACTTTCACCCCACACGCAGGGATGGTACCGAATGAAGTCCTGACCTACGAACAGGCAGTACTCAAAGAAGTAAAATCCATTCCAGGACACAAAACTTTCAACAATATCAGTAAGAAAGAGAGATTGGCTATTGAAACACTGGCCAATGACCCAACCATTACTATCAAACAAGCTGACAAAGGTGGGGCCACTGTCATAATGAGAACAACAGACTATGACATTGAATGTTTACGACAATTAGGAGACAGGAAATACTACCTTCCTATTTCTAAGAATCCTACAGAGCGCCTGAAAATAACCATTACCAGCCTGGTTGATTCAGCTGAAAGCCAAGGGTGGCTGAGCGAGAATGAGGCTTCTTTTCTCATCAAGAAAGAACCCAAGACCCCCTACTTCTATATCTTACCCAAAATCCATAAGGGGGTCACACCCGTACCAGGCCGCCCCATAGTGTCCGGTATTGACTCCACCCTCGAACCCCTTTCGCAATTCTGCGACCATTTCTTACAACCTTTGGTGAAATGCACACCATCATACATACAGGACACCACTGATGTATTACGCCTACTTGATCAGTTTCAGGACACTGATGACATCAACTTCCTCATTACTCTAGATGTTGAAGCCCTTTATACAAACATCCCCCAAAGGGCCACTCTGGAGGTTATTGAGCAAGTTCTGAACACAATCCTTTGGGAGTCACTCACCCCTCCATACTTCATTACAGACTGTGCCACATTAGCACTAACTGAAAACTTTTTTGAATTCAGGGGCCAACTCTATCACCAGACACAAGGTACTTCCATGGAGAGTACCTTTTGCCCCTAGTGTGGCCTGTCTTTATATGTCATCTTTTGAGGGAGAACACATCTTCTGCGACACTAACCCATACCGTCACAATATCCGCCTATGGAAACGCTTTATTGATGACATCCTCATCTTTTGGACAGGAGATTGTGTGAGTTACACTGATTTCTTCACATGGATTAACAATCTTAATCCCTATTTAAACTTCACCATAACAGCATCTCCCTCACAGATTGCCTTTCTAGATTTAACCATCAAGCTTACACAGGGTCACTTCTCAACCACTATGTACAGGAAGGCGACCGATCGCAACAGTCTGTTACACTTCCACAGTCATCATCCCAGATCACTCAAGGAAAACTTACCCTTCGGGCAATTCCTTAGAGTCAGAAGAAATTGCAGCACATTAGATACATACAAAAGCGAATCAGCGATCCTCGCCCAGAACCTGAAAAAGAGAAACTACCCACAGAAGAGTATTACCCTGTCCAATAAACGGGCCCGTAATAACAATAGGGAAGGACTCCTTGAACACAGAAATGACAAAACTGGTTCAGAAGCACTGACTTGTGTCACCACCTTCACACCGGCCTCTACACAATTGACCCGGGTGTTGAGAAAGCACTGGGACATTCTTAATACAGGGACCATGAACCTTGAATTGCCACGCTTTGCATACAAGCGATCCAAGAACATCAAGGATATGCTTATAAAAACCAGACCAAAACCCAAGACTAAGTCTTTACAGAATACACTTTGGCAATTACCTGCGGTGAAGGGACACTACCCCTGTGGGACATGTAGTGCATGTACATTTACATCTGTATAAAAAACTGTCACACTTAATGCCACCTTCGTTTGGGAATTGAGGTCCCATACAAACTGCAACACATCCAATTGCATCTATCTTCTGGTTTGTCCCTGTGATCTCTATTATGTGGGAATGACTACTCGCCCCATTAAATTGCGCATCTCTGAACACCGCTGCTGTTTTCGCTGCCACAAGAACAATACCAAACTATGTGCACACTTCCTGGAGAAGGGACACTCACCAGACTCAGTCAAATGGCTAATTTTAGAAGCCAACCCCCATTTCACTAAACCGAGTCTGTTCGCGAGAGAACAGAGATGGATACACCGCCTATCTTCTGATACTGGGGGTCTTAACGATGATATCCCTTGGGGCTCAATTAAAACCTGAATCAGTCCATACTGCACCATGTGTTTACCCGCTATGCTAGAAGTGTAACAGTCTCACTACCAGACTTTTCTCTTATTGGCACACTATCCTACATCCCGCACTCGGAGGGCTGTTGATGATTATAATTATAAGAACCTTTTCTTTAATTAACATACCTACACTGGGTTAGAATCCCCACATTAAGTTTCATATGCCTTTATTTCAATAGCCAGTCCCCTGTTTTAAGATGGCCGCCATACTAACGAACATCACTGCCCAACTGAGTCATTTTCTCTTCCCAACCCATGATGGCCGCCATTTCCACCTACATTTCTCACCGGCGCTTGCACAGCCCCCTCCCGTAGTCACATGACCAAAATCTTCTACTAAATCCCTCTACGCTGTCGAGTGAGTCACCTTCCGGACTCGGTGGTGTGGGTAGGTCTGATCGTACGACATGAGCAACTGAAGACGTGAGTAATCCCGCGCCTTTCCTGTAACTTTGCCCTCTTAACGCTCGTCTTTAGTCTTTAAACTGTTAACCCTGCCTATACACGGTTTAGCGAGAGGACCAGCGGTGCGTGTATGAGTTTCCTGAATTGGATTAGGAGTTCTTACACTAACACAACTAGCACACGCTGTATTCCTCTCGATGACCCAACAAACAGAGTGGTTCAGCACACTTTAACATATACCGGAAACCATTTGACCTTCCTGCTTGTTTCCACCGGCGCTGATTGCGTCTGCACAATCAGAGATTCTCTCCATACCATACCCGATACAGTCGCACGGTTACTACTTCGTGCTCCGTATGCACATGAGGGACCCAGCATCATCTTTCCCTGTAGTACTATTAACCCTTCCACTCCTGTAATGATAGACAAACCGAGCTTTGCACACTACCTCAGTGCCCACTCGACGTGTATCGGTTTTGCTTTGTTTTGTTTTGAATACTCTGTTTTTTCACTTTGGTTACTGATATCCAGATGAGTCTTAAGGTTTACTGTCATGCACTTGTTATGACTTTGTGCCAACATTGGTGCCGATTTCGATCCGGTAAAAACCGTGTACGAACCGTCGGTCGGAGCGAATTCCCCGTCCGACTCGTACCCGGTCGTAAAACTTTACAAACATGGAATTACGATTCGCACGGAAACACCATTTCCGTACGAATCGTAAAAAACACCGACCGACGAAAATATACATACGAATGTGATCCGGGAATGCTGCGACGTGACGTCGGGACGCTTTCAGGCAGCGTTTCACGACCCAGGAATTACGATTCGAACCGACAGCAGTCCGGACGGCAATATTTTCACGGCACCCAAAAAGTGCCGCAAAAGCGAAGTACGGCGCGAAATGACCAGAGTAGGTGGCCCGGTACGTGCCGTACCCCCCCCAGCCCCCGTAGGTACGCGCCGACCCCCCCCCCCAGCCCCCGTAGGTATGCGCCGACCCCCCCCAGCCCCCGTAGGTACGCGCCGACCCCCCCCCAGCCCCCGTAGGTACGCGCCGACCCCCCCCCAGCCCCCGTAGGTACACGCCGACCCCCCCTGTGTGTACACCCGTGTATGTTCGAGTCGAACCCCCCCGTGTACGTTCGAGTCGTACCCCCCCCGTGTACGTTCGAGTCGAACCCCCCCGTGTACGTTCGAGTCGAACCCCCCCGTGTACGTTCGAGTCACGGGGGGGTTCGACTCGAACGTACACGGGGGGGTACGACTCGAACGTACACGGGGGGGTACGACTCGAACGTACACAGGGGGTACGCACCGTACATACACGGGTGGGGGTACGACTCGAACGTACACGGGGGGGTACGACTCGAACGTACACGGGGGGGTTCGACTCGAACGTACACGGGGGGGTACGGCTCGAACGTACACGGGGGGGTACGACTCGAACGTACACGGGGGGGGTTCGACTCGAACGTACACGGGTGTACACACAGGGGGGGTCGGCGCGTACCTACGGGGGCTGGGGGGGGGTTGGCGCGTACCTACGGGGGCTGGAGGGGGGTCGGCGCGTACCTACGGGGGCTGGGGGGGGTACGGCACGTACATGCGGGGGCTGGGGGGGGTACGGCACGTACCGGGCACCTGTTTGGACGTCTCCATGGTTGTTATGGGAGTTCGGTGCGGACGGTCTTTTAACCATACGGTTGTACATTCGGACGCCCGGGATGGATCATGATTCCTCGGTCGGACTTCACCTTTCACGTTTGTACGGTGAATCGTACGAGGACGTGTCGGACACATTTTCTGACCCGAGGACGTGTGGGGAATGATTCCCAATGCGGTTCGTATGGACTTTTTACCATGCGAATCGTGATTGCCAGTTCTTACGGCACTTGTACGATTCGTACGGTAAAAAGACCGGATACGAGTCGCACGGGGATATTTTTTACCGGATCGTGATCGGCACCATTGTGTCGCTACCATATCTTTTCATGCCTTTTGTTTCACTTTTACTTATACCAACACTTGGTTCCATGTGCAGTCCTATTTAATGAGGATTTGTAGCTCAATGTGCACCCACCGAGTACTGTTGCGGTCTGGACTGATACTGAATAGGGTGAGTCTCCCTAGATTATCTTCTGCTGCATTTTTACGAATTCGACACAGGTGCAATAGCCACTTCTAGTTCACCGTGGGAATCACCACCAATTATCATTTTCTGATGCATTCATGCATTGGAAGCCACCACTACCTGATTTAACGAACGCGTGAAGAGTCACGTTTTTGGCTGTTTCTCTATACCAATATGTTAACTGTATTCCGTTTTAACTGGCATTATTTAACCTTTTTCCCCTACAGGTAACACCAGACACCGACAGGTATTTTAAATAAGAGTTATTTACTCACTAGATACCATCCCACTGAGAATATTGTTACTACCACATTCTCTCAAGTTGTAGATAGTTTTTTACATAGGTCCTGAAGAATCGCGAGTGATACAACTCCTAGCGAGAAACATGTTGACCACTTTTATATAGCTCACTCACATAGGAGACATTATACTCTGATGAGTGCCACACCTTCACGTTTTTAATCAGGGAAGGAGGCCCCCAGAATAAAACTAACTCTTAACTGGCACTCCTAACCCTGTTTTTATATCGCATATTCGCATCTACACTATTTAGGCCCCCTCACCCGCACCTCACCATACGGCTGTTGGATTGAAGATCTCCGACAAAGTGCCCCTTATTAAGGGAGCCCGTTAGGCATTGCACCGCCGGTCCGACGAGGAGCAGCCCATATGATGAAGCATGACACCTGAAAGGGTGTGTGAGGGCATTATTATCCAACAAATGGATAACCAACTATGTAGTTGGTTCCAGCCTTCCCTTGACTCTTCTTCCTCTTCTTTCTTACATTGAGGAACAGCAGTAATATCCTTATTGGTAATGTGCATCCTCGGGGCATCTCTTCCTGCTGGACCTCCCGCTCCCTTGTGAGCGGAAATAGCCCCTTTTGTCCCTTCTTTTATAGTTCATGATCTCCACAGCTGCCACTAGGATAGCTTTCTTTAAAAGGTTGTCTTAAACCTATCTACCATAAGAGTCGAATTGGACTGATGCAAGGTGGCAACTATAACTAGTGATATATAATCAAAGGGGAATGGATCACTTGTTGCTGGCACCAGGGTTCAGGTGGCTGTATCTGATATAGGTAAAAAACCCTCAATCACGTAAGGCAATATGTGGGCGGTATATCTTGGTTCTCCGCCTTTAAATACGTGATAGCATCATCATTGGGTTTATTCCATGCATCCTCCAACCTGGAGGGAACCACTGAATCTTCCAGTAGTGATCAGGGAAAAAAATGATAAAATAAAAAAGTGAGAAGTGCTCAAGTGAAGTGGTTAATTATGATAAAAAATTCCTCACGCTACCTATAAAAATGCTTTTATTCTGATAGGTGCTGGGGAAAGGTTAAAAACATCAAGTTGCAGACTGGACGTATTATGGATCCCCTGCGATGTTAAACGTAGTGATCGGTCGACATGTTTCAGCTCTTGAGGTGCCCAGAAGGGGGTCGGGGAGCTTTCTTCAGGACCTTGAGTGAATAATGTGAATTGGGAAATTTTCCAATATCATATAGAAGTTCCAATATCAATTCAGAGGGACTTCGGCAGGGGTAGTACCTATATACAAGGATGGGAGAAAGAAGAAAGGGGCGGGGGGGAAGTGAGTATGAAAGTCCTTGGTAAATACAAGGAGAACGTTATCAATAGTCAAGGAAGCTGCAAAGGTAATGAAAATGGACAATACAAAAGCAACTATAATTGGGAAATCTTTATATACATTTGGTATACATTTTTATCTGCAAGTGGAGATTAGAACCATCGCTCTTTTGGAGTGAGCTTTCAAAACGCAATGTGCTGGGAAGCAGGCGATTAGTAGGTGGATGCTGAACATATGGCAAAATAATACGCATTTATAAATCTATTCATAAAGTCAAATTTTCGCTCGGAGACATGGTTAGTACAAAGCCTATTAAGTAAGTTGAAAGGGCTTAAGGAACGGTACAAACTTGTCTGTGATTGTAGCAGTATTAGTAATAGTTAAGTGCTAGTCCGCAACGAGCCCCTTAGTGTGTAAAAATAGACGGAATTGTGGGCTGTGCGGTACACGTTGGTCTATGGTTGCGGCAGTGTTACTGATATGTACACGCATACTGTATAAAAGCCAAGTTGTGGGTGTAAAGGGCGCTAATCGGGAGGTCAAGCGCGCTTGATGAAAAATCGTCATTAACAAGGTGCCATCCAAACATTACGTGGTCTCGTGCGCGTTAGGTGAAAACTATGCGCTGAGTTCAACTACTGAAGAAAAATACCTGGGGTGTTCCAAAATACGGACTCCGTACATAGATGCAGGCAGCGATAATACTGTGTGGATAAAGGAAAACCGAGCATTACAAAGGGAGTTACAGAATAACATTACATGTCTTCACGGTTGCGCTGGTGTTCAGGTCTCCGTACCGCGGTTATCAGCTACGACTTGTGCTGACTCTGGTTTCCTGTGTTGACGGGGAAGCCAGGGGTGTGTTTAAATAACGAGATTAATGGCAGTCAAAAGAGGACTAGTGAGGGCCGTGTCTGTACCAGCAAACTTTATTAAATAGTACAAATGAAACCGTTAATACTGGAGGGGAATTATTTGTCAAAACAACGGTATTTGTTGTAAAGAGCTACATTTTTTCTCTCTAACTATAAATAGTGCACACTGGAGGGAATGCTCGGAAAAGAGGAACCTTCTGAGTTTCTCAATGATAACTATAACTAGTGACCAGCATATGCCAGGCCAACTTCTCACATTGGTGGGCAGCGTGTGGGATTCCAGCTTGCCATTGTTTTACCAGAAAATCTCTATTTGAATTACTAACTGAAATCCACTAAAGGTACTCAAGGTACATATAAAAGTCAAGATTAGTATCAATAAGTTCTACTGAACTTAGATCTGTTTGTGAAGGGATAGCACACCCTTGGTACAGCTCAAGCTAGGATCAGTAGGGCACAAACTAGTGTAGGTAGTACAACACTGCACAAAACTAGAATGTCCTGAAGGGTTGGAGCCAGTGGGTCCACCCAGCCTCAGTATATGACCTTCTTTGACTTGAAGGCCATGTGTGTTGCAAGACATTTGAAGCTAGGACAGAGTCCCTCCACACTAGGCCTGACAGATATGCTTTCAGCAGATGATCTGAGGTTGGCTCTAGGAGCTACAGATCTGATTCTGGGAGTGGCTCAGCTATAGTGTCTGGGTCTGATGATGAAAATCATGATGACCAGGACTCTGTGGTTGAAGGGCCAGATCCAGAAAGATCTGAGCAGGATAGTGGAATTCTCCCTAAGAGAGCTGACAGAGTGGAAGAGAGGCCTAGGTCCCCTTCAAGGGAATCTGAACACTCCTATAACTCTGGCAGAGAATCTGTCCATCAGAGGAACTCATATTTTAATAGAGAGACCTCCTCTGAAAGAAGGTACAAGATGCTCCAGTATGAGGAAGCTAAGCTTGCTCTCAGAACCAAGCAATTGGCCTTAGATAGAGAAGCCTCTGAGCTCCAGAGAGCTTCTAGAAAAGAGGGGTTAGATCCCACTGGTGGCAGCAACAGTGTCCCTAGACGTAGAGAATATATTCCAGACCATAGGAACCTGTCCAAGGTTGTTCCTCCCTACCAGAGTGGGGATGATATCCACAAATGGATAACTGCTATGGAGAGGGCCTGTAAGGTACAACAGGTCCCCCAGAAGCAGTGGGCAGCAATCTTGTGGCACTCCTTTTCTGATAAAGGTAGAGACAAGCTCCTCACTGTTAGAGAAGAGGATGCTAATGACTATGAATCCCTGAAGAGTGCATTAATAGATGGGTTTGGCTTAACCACTGAACAGTACAGGTTGAAGTTCAGAGACACCCAGAAAGCACAGACTCGGGACTGGACTGACTTTGTTGATTGTGCAACCAAGTCTCTGGAGGGTTGGCTAGTTGGTAGTAGAGTTACTGATTTTAAGGGATTGTATAATCTTATCATGAGAGAACAGATCCTAAATAATTGCCAAAACCAGTTGTTGCATCAGTACCTGATGGACTCTGATCTAACCTCTCCCCAAGAATTGGGAAAGAAGGCAGACAAATGGGTCAGAACCAAGGTGAGGCAGAAAACCCAGAACCAAGGGGGTGACACTAAGAAGCAAGATCCTAATGTCTCTGAGAAAGGTGGGGATAAGGCAAAAGACCAGAAGTCTTCACAAGGGCTCTAAAAATCTGCATCTGGTGGGGATTCACAGTCTACAAAGGGTAAAGGCCAAAAGAAGCCCTGGTGGAAATTCTGTAAACAGAAAGGGCAATGGACTTCTGATTGTAACAGGTCCAAAGACCAAACCACCACCACTCCTGCCCCTAAGGCACCTGTTCCACCTAGTTCAGCTAATGGTGGAGGTGGTAATCAGAGTAAGGGTGTAGTAGGGTTGACACTGGGTTCTGATGGGGATTCTGGCCTAGTCAGAGTACCCACACAGGCATAGCTGGTTTGTGAGGGAGACCTTGATATGTCCTTCCTAGTGAGCACCAGTAATCTGGGCAAATACAAACAGCAGCCTATAATTAATGTCAAACAGGCTTTAGCATTCAGGGACACAGGTGCTAGTGTCACCATGGTGGCAGAGGATCTGGTGGACCCTGAGCAGATCTTCCTGGGTGAAATGTACCATGCTAACAATGCAAGCAATGTCAGGACCAACCATAGCCTGGCAGTTGTGAATTTCTCCTGGGGAGGGGTAACTGGCCTCAAGAAGGTAGTAGTCAGTGCAGACCTCCCTGTCGAATGTCTATTGGGCAATGATCTGGAAACTTCAGTCTGGTCTGAAGTGGAGTTATGGACTCATGCTGAGATGTTGGGCATACCTGCAGAGGTATTTGCTGTGACCAGGTCACAGGCCAAAATGCATAAAGCTGAACCAGCTCTGGATCCTGAAATTATGGACCAGCAGCTTTCCAAGTGGAGGAGCAGTAGGGTTAAGGCAGTGCCCTCCCCTCTGTCACAGATCTACGATTCCCCTCCTGAGGGAGGAGAAGAAGATCCTGAAGAAGGAACTTCCCCAGAGGGACTAGAGGCTGATCAGGTTGAGTTCTTAGGGGCAGGGGGCGTTCCAGGGAAGATCTGAGCAAGGAGCAACAGTGCTGCCCCTCTATTGAACCCCTCAGACAGCAGGCTGCTCCTGAGGCTGCTGGGAGTGCTAGTGGGTCCCATACAGTTTATTGGGATGAGGGGCTCCTATATTCTGAGGCTAGAGATCCTACCCCTGGAGCCACCAGGAGGTTGGTAATACCTCAGAAATGTAGGGGGTTCCTCTTGAGCCTAGCACATGACATCCCTTTAGCAGGACACTTGGTCCAAAACAAGACCTGGGACAGGCTTGTTCCACATTTTCATTGGCCACACATGTCAGAGGACACCAAGGAGTTTTGTCGCTCTTGTGTCACTTGCCAAGCCAGTGGCAATTCAGGTGGCACAACAACGGCCCCCCTGATACCACTACCTGTGGTGGGAGAACCCTTTGAAAGGGTAGGGATTGACATTGTTGGTCCCCTTGACCCTCCAACTGCATCTGGGCACAGGTTTATACTGGTGGTAGTGGATCATGCCAGCAGGTACCCAGAAGCCATATCCCTAAGGACCACCACAGCACCTGTGATGGCAAGAGCCCTCATTGGTGTTTTATCCAGAGTGGGTTTCCCTAAGGAGGTCATATCCGACAGAGGTACAAGCTTCATGTCAGGGTATCTAAAAGCAATGTGGAAAGAGTGGGGTGTCAATTACAAATTCACTACTCCCTATCCCCCACAATGCAATGGGTTAGTTGAAAGGTTCAACAAAACCCTAAAGGGAATGATTAAAGGCCTCTCAGAAAAGCTTAGGCGAAAGTGGGACCTTTTACTTCCCTGACTCCTGTTTTCATACAAGGAGGTTCCACAGAAGGGGGTTGGCTACAGCCCTTTTGAACTTCTTTTTGGGCACCCTGTCAGAATTCCATTATGTTTGGTGAAGGAGGGATGGGAGTAACCTCTCAAACCTCCCAAACAGGATGTGATGGACTATGTACTTGGTCTCCGCTCCAGGATGGTGGAGTACATGAAGAAGGCAACTAAAAACCTGGAGGCAAGCCAAGAATTACAGAAAGCTTGGCATGACCAAAAGTCTGTCCTGACTGTTTATCAGCCAGGAAAGAAAGAATGGGTGTTGGAGCCTGTGGCCCCAGCAGCTCTCCAGGACAAGTGGAGTGGCCCCTATACCATTGTTGAACAAAAGTGAGAAGTCACCTACTTGGTGAATCTTGGAACTCCCAGGAGCCCTATTAGCGTGCTCCATGTCAACAGATTGAAATCATATGTTGACAGGGATGACATGGACTTGCTCATGGCACCTGATGAGGAACAGGAGGAGGAGAGTGACCCTCTCCCTGACCTGCTCTCACAGAACCCTGATGATGGGTCAGTTGATGGTGTTGCTTTGGCAAGCAGCCTCACTGATCATCAGCAAACTGAATGCAGACAAGTTCAGCAACAGTTTAGACATATGTTTAGTCTGACCCCAAGTCAGACTTCCAGGTGCACCCATGAGGTGGACACTGGAGACAGTCTGCCTGTCAAGAGTAAAATCTACAGGCAACCTGACCATGTCAGGGACTGTATCAGGACTGAAGTCCAGAAAATGTTGTAACTAGGTGTTATGGAGCCTTCAGATAGCCCCTGGGCTAGTCCAGTAGTCCTTGTGCCTAAACCTCATAGCCAGGGTGGTAAGAAAGAAATGAGGTTTTGTGTTGACTACAGAGGCCTCAATGCAGTCACCAGGACTGATGCCTATCCAATTCCCAGGGCAGATGAGCTCATAGATACTTTGGCCTCAGCCAAATATCTGAGTACATTTGACCTACCAGCTGGCTACTGGCAAATCAAGTTAGCTGATGATGCCAAGGCCAAAACAGCATTTTCAACCCCTGGTGGGCACTATCACTTTGTGGTAATGCCCTTTGGTTTGAAAAATGCACCTCCCCCTTTTCAGAGGTTGATGAACAAAGTTCTGACAGGTATGGAAACTTATTGCTCAGCTTATCTAGATGATATTGCTGTCTTTAGTTCCACCTGTCAGGATCACTTGGTCCACCTCAGAAATGCTTTGGAGGCCCTGCAAAAAGCAGGCCTCACTATCACGGCTACTAAGTGCCAGATAGGGCAGAGTCAGGTTGTGTTCCTGGGCCACCTTGTAGGTGGAGGCCAGGTTCAACCACTACAGAGCAAAATCCAGACCATAATGGGCTTGGGTAGCTCCAACCACCCAGACACAGGTGAGGGCCTTTTTAGGCCTGACTGGGTAATATAGGAGGTGTGTTAAGGGATATGGATCTATAGTGACCCCCTTAAATGATCTTACCTCAAAGAAAAAAGCCAAAAAAGGTTCAGTGGACAGCTAGCTGTCAGAAGGCATTTGAAGACCTAAAGCAGGCCATGTGCACTGCCCCCCATCTTACAGAGTCCAGACTACTCCAGGAATTTTATTGTCCAAACAGATGCTTCAGAGCTGGGTGTGGGAGCTGTACTGTCTCAACTGAATGATGAAGGTCAAGACCAGCCAGTAGCTTTTATAAGCAGAAGGCTGACCCCTAGAGAGAAACGTTGGTCAGCTATAGAGAGGGAGGCCTTTGCTGTGGTGTGGGCCCTGAAGAAGCTGAGGTCATACTTGTTTGGCACTCACTTCATAGTTCAGACTGACCACAAGCCCCTCCTATGGCTCAAACAGATGAAAGGTGAAAATCCTAAACTGTTCACGTGGTCCATTTCCCTACAGGGGATGGACTATACAGTGGAACATAGACCTGGGACCCAACATGCCAATGCAGATGGACTCTCAAGGTATTTCCACTTGGAACACGAAGACTCAGCTGGTCAAGGTTAGTGTCCCTGCATTTGGGGGTGGTTGTGTAGGAAAGTAGGATCTGCACTTATGTTGCCTCCACTTTTTTTCTGATGTCTACACTGGTTTCTGGCTATAGTCAGGCCGGGATCCTGCCAATCAGGGCCCCAGCCTCTCTGTTCTCTCTGAACGACTTGGAGTGCATATTAGCTGCACTAGTGATTGGATACTGTGGTACCTGAGGTATAGGTTTCCTATATCTCACCATACACAGACATATAACCTTATCAGTCACCCCTATGGCAGGCCCTATCAATCCTGAGGGAAGGGTGCTTGGTTTACATGTGAGGGGGTGCCTCTGCCTGAGCAGGGCCCCTCTGCACCTCTCAGAGTCCATTCTCTGTGGCTGTTTGTGGATGCGGTTAAACCATATACTCTTAAGTGCATTATAAATGCTAACTTTGGAATGACTGCATCAAAACATGTTGTGTTTGGTGTCAAACAACTTGGAATCATACCCCCACATCAGCTCATGATGTGGGAGCATGAACCCACCCTTCTAGAGGGGTTGACATGTACTCACTGTGGAAACACGGTAGAATCCTATAGAGCCCTGGCATCACAAAATGGATGCCACCAGCACAGACACTGGGCTGCCCTCCTGCTGCTGACTGAAAATCGCAGTGGAGGAGGCCCAACAAAAGGCATCCTGTCACAGGGAGGTGTCACCACCTCCCAGACAGGATTTAGTGTATTGGGGCTGGGTGGGGGCACTCCTAGAGTGCTTTGAAGTCCTGCACTGGGGGAGCAGTAGGCTCCTCTGTGCATATGCCAGCTCAAACCGGTTCAGGGGCTACCTGTCCCTGCTCTGCCATGAAACTGGACAAAGGGACGTGGGTGTATCCACCCCCTACCCTGACCCTCCCAGAGGAGTGGTCATAGAGCTAGTCCCTCCCCTACCTTCAGTATAAAATAGGGAAACCTTGCCATTGCAAATTAAATATCCCTGGACGACACTCTACACGAAGAATCCTGGCCCTTCGACATTCCACTACCTTTGGAAGACTGAAGAATCTCCCTTGGAGTCAAGGAGTGACTCCCCTGCTTGGCAGGCACCAAAAACTCTAATCAACCGTTGCAAACTTTCCCACTCTCGCTGGAGTACAAATTCCCTGCAGCCCTGGAAGTAGATTTCCTAACTTCTCGATGGCCATTTTGAGTCTCCAGCAAAGCTGAGGCAAGTGGACCCCACGAGTGATGAGGAACAGCAATACCTAGGTACCATGCACTATTGTCAAGTGCAATCCCTTCATGACATTCTATGAACTTGTGCTTTGGACCACTTGTGGCCCAACCCTCCAGCAGGTTTTGCAGTGAAAATCAGAGGCCTGCCCTATCCCGAGTGTTCCTGGGCTCCTGTGAAGCATTTCCTCAAGAGGCATCTTTGCAATCCATTGCCTGTTGGCTTGTGGGTCCCCCAAAGTTTTTTTCATCAAACCAAAGAACTCCCCTGCTTGCTCCAGGGCTGCCCTCACTTACCCTCACTGAGTGAGTCCATAGGACTTTGCTGGTCTGCACCGCTGACTTTTTCCACATTCCACAAGACTTGCTTTTACCAAGGCTTGTTGGCTCCAATCCGGTTGCTGACACATCAGTAAGCTGCAGACCTTGTGGTTCAGTCCGAATCCAGCTCCTGGTCATCGTCAATGCCTCCTAGACCTCATGGTTGAAGAGTCAAAACACCCTCGATTACCTGAAATCACCGACTTCCGTGGTCATCCATCTTCCTGGCCCCGGGTCACCTGCAAGTGACTGTGAACACTGTCCGTTCTGCTTTCAGGTCATCTTCATCCTGAATCCAGCCTTGGATTCCACCGGACACTTCTTCAGTCTTCGCAAGCAGCAAATCTTCTTTGGCTTCCTTAGAAAACAGCGACGCGACCCGACACCAAAAGCTACCTATGCACCCGGCTTCCCTGGGTGAGGTAACTCGTGTACTCCGGTGCCCTAGTGTGTGTTGGCCCTCAAATTACTTACCTTGTAAGTGGCTTGCTTGTAGACTTCCTTGAAGTACCCTAAAACTTTTAAAATCAAACCGCGACTTGCTCCATTATAATCAATAGGGAACCCGCGGCTGTATTCTCACACTTCACGCGTCTCCCATGGGTCTGTTACTTACCTGCTTCTGCTGCATTAGTGAAGCCCCAGCGAGTCTACAGGCTCTAGGCCTTGTCCCCATGCAAGTCGACATTCCTAACCCATTTTTTTAGTATATGGTCTGGTACGCCCCTAGGGCCCCAGCCATATTTGTGCTTAACTTATTGTGAAATGTTGATATTTGAATGTGTTCCTGACTTCTAATCTCATAAAGAGATTAGTAGAGTGTGTCTAGAAATAAATACATATATATTTGATATATATACCTGTGTGGTGTCCTTTCATTTGGTAATTCAAGAGATCATAAGGTAAAACAAGCTGCTTTACATTCCTCTGAGACTTAGCCTGAAGGCTGCTCTCCACAGCTACCACTAGGATAGCTTTCTTTAAAAGGTTCTCTTAAACCTATCTACCATAAGAGTCGAATTGGACTGGTGCAAGGTGGCCACTATAACTAGTGACCAGTATATGCCAGGCCAACTTCTCACACTAATGCTACTGCTAATGCTAAGTAAAGTGTGTCTTCTTCAACCGTTCACAACAGCTTCTTACTTACTAAGTCTCAACAGTACAGTGTACACCCTTGCTGCGAGTGTAATGTCAATAGGTAAGTAATATAACTTACCACCGCCCGCCACTGCTGCTGGCTCTTCCCTGCAGCTCCTGCAACTGCTGCATCTTTTCCTGTTCCCTCAGTGGCCGCATTGCCATCGCCGCTGGCCTCGACACTGGTGGTCGGTAGTACGCCTAGAAAAAACATTACACATTTTTTAGATTAGATGCCATATACACCGCCCCCTATTTATTCTTTTTCACTAGCAAGATTGAAAAAAAAGTTCATACATACATATAAACCATACATCACTAGTACAAATCGGGTACCCAAGTAGAAATGAGTAGTGTAATATGGTACCTAGGGTCATGCTAGTCTTTGCTAAGTTAGCCTGAGCCATGCAACCATTTTAGCTTTGTATCTTTTATTTTTGCACACGTTACCTCGCAGCTTGTTGTGTAAGATGCCTTTGAGCCCACATGAGCTCATACTGCTACTGTCTGAGCGCTGCATGCAAGGAAAAAGAACAAGCCACTTTGTTATGGAGTTCTGGTGGTCAGTCCGTATTGCTTAGCCATAACATGCTACGCTTTTTGTCACAACTGAAAAATGCTTGCAATATACTAACATGCACAATTTTTCTCATAACAGACGGAATACTCCCTTCTACGAACCAGAGCTTTGCAGAGCTTATGATGTAACCAGTACTTCTAGGTTCTTCTAAGGTGAGGAGTCCCCCAGAATTCGCTCAGAGATCTTCATTTATAATTTTATATAAACTATATTCCTACCAAGTGGAGGGTGGTTCTTCCACCACTGTTCAGTTATCATGATTTCCCCTTTTTTCTTCTATGGACTTGTAGTTGTAACAATGTTTATTGTTTTTTTAAAAAATCTTATGCATTTTGCTGTTTGCGCCTGGCTCATATACTGCATTATTGAACAGAGTACAGAGCTTGTTAGTTGAAAATAAACCTTTTGAACTTACATAGACTCCGTGGTATTTGGTGTGGACTTACACGAGTAAGTGAGCAAAAGGGTGTGCATTGCTTCCACAGCTCTGAGAGGTCGGGAGTGTTATGTTCTGGGTTGTCTAATCATTGGATATCTTCGGAGGTTCGGGGAGCTAATGAGACACTATAGCAAGCCGGTCAGGGGATTGTGGGTGAGGTGTGAGGAAGGTCCAACCTTCTATCACCAACGTCCTATTTTCTTGTGCATAATTCTGTATGTGCGGAATCCCTACAACAGTAGTTGTAGGTCCTATCCTATCAAAAATGGTAAAATATCTGGTTGGGCATTCTGTTGGTGGGAATTGTCAAAACGCCTCAAGATTAAGAAGACTAGAAGAGGACAACCCAAAGGACTGGACTCAGTGGCTAGAGCTATTGGAGAATCTGAGTTTTATTTACAACCTTTTAAACAAGGAGTGGCCAACTGGGCAAGCTTAGTACAGAGAGTCATAGCAGAAGCAGTTAGAAGCAGGGATAACAAGAATTTAGAAACAGATAGTCTAGATCTTGTAAAAAAATAGAATTAGGAAATCGAAATAATTGTTTGGAAAAAATAAGGTGCAGTAAAAGTAAGCAAAGTATAATTATTATTATTAACAACAAGAGGACTTACTGGGGCCAGCTGCAGAGCCCTCGGTAGAGGAGTGGACCTGGCCATCAGCTGCTCCCGCTGACTCAGACGACCCCGTCTTCTTGCGCCTGGGTGCTGATCATGAAAGATGTAAGAAAGAAAGAGACAAACATGGATGAATGGTGTGAAACAAATAAAATATTGTAAAAAACACTCAAAATATATTTATGGAAACAAATTGCAATAAAATTGACCAATCTAATCTGGTCGACTAGTATTGCGGGATTCGCGGACCGTCTAGTTATTATTTATAAACACTAATCCAGTGTTTCATTCTGATTCCAGAATACTAACTAAACCTAAGTACCACCTGACCTAGCCCACCTATTCCAGACGGGCCAATTGTTCATTAAGTCTGCATTTCTAATTATTTTAGTCCTCAAAAATGCATAGATGGAGGACACATGATTAAATCTTTGCATACACCAAATTGCTGATTGGTTGCTGCTGATGTTCTGCTAGTGATAAGCCTATTACCACTTACTAAACAAAATACAAAAGGTTCTACTCAGGAATGGGGTAAGCAGCACTCAGCAGCACGTGACGTGACAGAGGATGCGTCACGCAGACCACAAAAAAATTACCAAATAATAATAATAATTAACTAAACCTATCACTCCACCACTATCTCTTCTTAGTGGCAGGAGGACAAAGGAAGGACTAGAGTCTCTCTAGCATTACCTAACTTAAGTTCTCTAAAGTAAACTCTTAAATAATCATGCCAAGCGAGCGCAAATTTGCAAACAAGTAAGATTAGTAGCGCCGAGCACCTGTGTCATAACAATCACAGAAGATTTTTACACGTAATTTACCTGCAATGTAAGCGGCAGCATTCTTGCTGTTTGGAAAAAATATATATTCGCAATATAGAAAACAGTGCAGAAGAACACAAAGTAGTAATATTAAATAGCTACTCACCAAGCCCTGGGACCTCCACTCCTAGCAGGTCCAGCAGGTCCTGCTCCCGGTCCAGGATTTAGGACCACCAGTGCGTCAGCTGGGTATCAGTGCGCCAGACACCAGAGCAGTGAAACACTGCCCGGCGCACCTTTTCCCACCGCTGGCGACGCTCCTGGAGCCCGTACCGGGACCCAGGCCTGCCACCTGCTGCCAGGGCTAAGGGGAGGTGGCGCTGCACAAAAAAACAAGTGTGGCCACCTCCGCCTTACTAAATAAGGCCCGAGGCTGCACACCTTGTGGGTGCCACCTTCCACAGGGAATGCGGTCACGGCTGCGGCTGCGAGCAGCCATGGCCTTGCCCTTTCTCTTGCCTTCTCCCTTGGCCATGGTTCTGGGACTCGGGGGGGGGGGGCAGAAAAGAAAGGGGAGGAATTAGAAAAGTAAGTAAAAGAAATGAAAAAGCAAGTTATAGAAAAAGAGGGAAAAAGTAGTAGTAAAAGTCACAAAAAGTAGAAAAATCTCAAAATATAGAATCAGGAAAATAGAGAGATAGATAATAAATAAAAAAGATTTTAACCCCTTCGATGCTTGTGACGGAGCGGTTCCGTCATGCGCTACGGTCGCGCTGTGCGCATGACGGAACCGCTCCGCCACGGCCCCGCCCACGCACGGAACCTTCAGCACGGCGCGGAAATCCGCGCCGCGCTGAAGGGGTTAAAAAAGTATACAGAAACAAAGGATAGCAAAGGTAGAGGGAGGATAGAAAAGCAGGCCCAGAACCATAGCAATAGAGTGAAAAACAAGATGGCCGCACCCATTGTGACCACATGGGCAAGTTTGCGTGATATTTACCCCCCAAGTTTGTGGCAAAAAGCGCCACAAACATGTAATACGCGTTCCAGAATAGGAAATACTCATCGCAAACGGGCAGGTGCACGCAATACGCGACCTAGAACAGGAAATAAGCACTGCGATTGGGTGGGACAAGTGAAAAACAAGATGGCAGCACCCATTAGCGACCGCATGGGCAAGTTAGCGAGATATTTCCCAGCGAGCACTCAAAAATACATCGCGAACGGGCGGGATAAGCAATTCCGTGTGTTCCCTGAATTTCCACGTGCTTGCTGACATTTTTTACTGTTTCGTGGAACATTGTGTAAATTGCACCCACCCTTAAAAATAATAACAATATTCAAAGCTCTGCTAAGGCAAGAGATTCTGAACTCTAAGGCCTAACATAAGCACGACACAAACAGTCTAAACGATATTGCGAAATGGCTAAAACAGAGTCATATTGGCTAATGCGGCCTACACACTGTGAGGAACACTGGACGGATCTCTAAATATGAACATCATTACATCTAATTTAGCCACACACTGCTAATCTAAGACAACACGAAAAAGGCATCATGGAAACAGAAATTTGAGATCTAACAGTCCCTCCTTTTAGCAATTCTGGCTAATAACCTTTCTTACTAGCCAGTAGGTTCTTTACATTTCTAAGGGGATTGGTCAAGCAAGATAATAGCAAATCAAGAATTTCAATAATCAAACAGGCTTTCATCAATAAGCATAAGTGACTGAAGTTCTTGTAACATCATTTTGGATATCCCGGTATTATGACCAGAGGACCTAGGAATTGGTGTAGACTGAGTAACACAATAAGTGCAGCACACCGGGAGACAATGGATGTACAGACAACATGTAAAGATGACACTTGCAATACCTATCAGAACAAGCAGGATCTTCCAAACCCAGGACGTTATGAGACCCCAGAGCCATGCAGTGAGGGACCAGGAACCATTTTCTACATGAATTTTTGAAGCTACCCTATGTAGTTTCTGAATTGCTAAATTGAAAGTCAGGGCAGTGTCTGGTATGTATACACAGCAGCTGCTCCTGATGATGCGGCATGCTTCACCCCTGTCAGCTAGGATAACATCTAAACCCATTGTATTTTGCAGCGAGACAGATCTCGTAGCTTGGAGCTCGACTGTGATGTTTGTAAGTATATCTGCTGTGGTGTTGATGAGCTCCTCTACTACCCTTGTCAAGCGTCTAATGTTGCAGCTATTGAACATGGGACCCTAAAATGGTGTGAGGCTCTTTATTATATCAATGAACTCGTGTAGAGATGTGTCTGTCTGATCAATATCGTCGGTATTGACAACTCTCTTGGCTTGGGAAACTGTAACCTGCCTGCGCTGCAGTCGATGTGCCTTGTGACCACACGTAACTACTGTCTCCACAAATAAAATAGATGTTATGTGGAGGAATCAATGGTGGGCTGTTATGCATCTTCAGTATAGAGGTCGTATTATAGGTACTGTTCCTTACGTCTACACTCCTTACTCCCTGTACACAAAAGAAAGACGCTACATTCACAACCGCCAAGGGCATGGGCTTATCATTAGTGACATTACGTGCTTGGAAAGATTGATAATATTCAGTCACATTAAACTGCAGAAATCTATCCCAGTCCTCTTCTGTTTTATTTATTCCTCTTCTTCTAGTTTCTGCTCTAAGGCAAGAAGTCAGGAATATCCGATCAAGCGCCCATCTCCAAAGGAAGCACCATATGGGGGTCAATGCTGGGGGTACACTGTCATTGTCATTGATGAGCGGGACCTGATGCCCTTGTGTTCCAAGGAGTCTGGTTAAGAGAAAAGGCGGACCAAACTAAGCAATGTAAACTACCCTTCACAACTATGGACAAAGGTTAGAGGCATAGGCAACAATTTTTCACTCTTGTGTATGGCTGAAGGCAGCAACCCACGCACCCAACAGTTTGTTTGTTGTTTTATAGACAACATGTGTTTGATGCAGCATCTGAATAAAAACATTATCCTGGTAAGTCTTATGGTGAGGGGCTAGAGTACCAATACTATGTTCAGTTGGTGTGGGGGTAGTGTTTATCCAAGCATGCACAGGGTAATTTTCTTCCAGGAAGAACAGTATACCAAATACAAAGGTCAAAGAAAGCAGAATTATTACTACAAATACTATTGTAGTCTTAAGGGGCCAGGTGGACCAGACAGGACCAAAGGGCTGCTCCTCAGCAGAGATGGGGCGACCAAAAGGATGCATTGTTCAAAAGTACTTGGGAAAATCTCAGCCGCTGTACAACCAGCCGGAGGGGTATTCTTCTTTCTTGTGTCCTTTATGAGACTCACAGGCAGGCCCCTATTGTTAATAAAAAAAATTCTCCCACTGTGGAGCTGCACAATGGCAACCCAGTAAAACAATTGTGGCCCTAGTTGAAAACAGTTCTTCTTTCAGGATAGGGCAACCTCTCTCCTGGGCAAATACCCTCAACGAGCCTGTCCAGTGTTCAAAGCAGTGCACCAGCGTTCCTTTCCCTAATCTCAAACAGGCACTAGAGGCATAACGCCTGTACCTTAAGCTCAAGTCCTTCCCTAACTCCTGTATTTCCCTACTGGTGCACAAATCTTTCGCCGGGGTCACAGATGCAACTTGTGTGCCCAGGCACTTTTTTGTCAATGAACAGGGGCAAGGAATCAGAATCTGTTGGGGATCGGGACTCAGGACTTAATGCTGTGGGGGCTGGAGTATCCTGGCAGCCCTTATCCCAGGGGGAATCACCTCAGACAAGATCTTGTTGCTTTCCTTGTCGGTCCATTCCCCTTTCAGCCGGGCATCAGAAAAGGGAACAAAGCAGGGGACTAGCTCCCCGTCCTGGTCGGCAATTCCGTCCTCCACCCAAGAATCATATGGGAGCAGGAGAGGTACCCTCTTTACAGTAGAGGCGTCCACCCAGTGCTTTCGTCTATCCACCTTCACAGCTGTCCGAGTGGCCAAGAGCACTTGGGTAGGGCCTCTCTACCGTGGCTCCAAGCAGGACTTGCGTTGAAACTGACGTACAAGAACAAAGTCTCCAGGCTGGATCTGATGTCCGGGGCCCTCTGGCAGTGGTTATAGTGCAGCAGATATCTGTTGGTGGGCAGAAAGCTGATCTTTAGACATGGCATACAAATAATCAATAAACAGAGGGTATTCTAAAGCGATTTGGTCTTGGGACGCCCCATATATTAGCAGGGTGCCCAAAAACCACCTCGAAAGGTGATAGTCCTGTTCTAGAATGTGCAGTCACTCTTGCTGACAACAACGCTAAGGGCAATGCATCTGGCCAATTCAATCCTGTACTTTCATGAATCTTGGCTAGTTTCAGTTTGAGGGTACCGTTATAGTTCTCAACAGAGCCAGACGATTGAGGGTGGCTGGCCGCATGGAATTTCTGTGTGATCTGCAGGCCCTTACACACCAGCTCAATGACTTTAGAATTGAAGTGGCTCCTATTGTCACTCCAGATCACACATGGCAATCCATAGCATGGGAAGTACTCCTTTAGAAGTACGTTTGCTTTGGTCGGGTAGGTTTCCACCCACTTACTGAATGCACAAACTACCATTAGTACATACTTCAAATTGTTTATGTGCTCCATTTCAATAAAATCCATTTGAATGACTTTGAAACTGAAGGAAGGTCGTGCAAAGTTACCAACAGGTGTAGGGGTGCCTTTTCCGGGATTGTGCTTCAAACAAACAATACAGTGCCTCACTAACTGGGTTGAGAGTATTGCATCGTTTAATGGTAATGTGCGGGGCAAATAGGGTCAGTTCATATCCAGTAAGACGTGCACTGGTGAGTTGCTGTGTCTTTGTCTTGTTCAGTAACGTGTCCACAGCGTGAGGTACCATCACTGTGAGATCAGTATCAAGGACGTGCCCTGCCGATTGTCTGATAGATACCGCCGCAGCAGCTCTCAGACAGCTCGGCAACGCTCTAGCAACATTATCCAAGACAGCTGAAAAGTAGGCGCAAGGTCTCTGCTCACCACCGAAACCCTGTGTTAGTTCAGAAAGAGCACAACCTTCGGCCTCGTCTACATAGAGCACAAAAGGCTTCTGGTAGTCAGGGGTACCAATCACGGGGGCAGAGCAAAGTTAGGGATCCATTGCCGACGATAGTAAGTTATCCCCAGGAACGTGCATACCTCCCTTTAGATTTTAGAAACATGCATCTTAGTTATGATAGCTATGCGCTCTGGTGTTTGTCTGCGACCCTCCTTTGACAGTAGGTGGCCTAAGTAGGTGACCTCATGTCAACAATACTGAAATTTAAGATAAGGACAGTTTATGTCCATGGTGTGCTAAATGAAGCAGTAATTTACCTGTGGCCTCCTTACAGCCCTATTCAGTATCTGAGGCCACTAAAAGATTGTCAACATATTGCAGTAGCACATTACCAGTAGGATGTTCCAATTAATCTAGTTGTGTTTTCAAAGCTTGGCTAGAAATACAAGGACTTTCTGTATAGCCTTGTGGAGCACGACAGAATCTGAAACTTTGGCCAGCAATAGTAAATCCAAAAATATGACGGCTGTCACGGTATATAGGCCTGGGCGGTAAATTCCGATCCGTTCGCGGAATTTGCGGAATTTGCGTAATTTCGCGTTCCGCGGAGAATGCGAAATTACCCAAAAATCTGCGTTCCGCGACTTCGCGAAATTTTTTGCTTGTTCGCGTTCTCAATATGCGTGTTCGCGAGATATTTCACCCCGAGGACGCAAACAGCAATCGCGAACAGGAAAAAAGTATCGCGAACAAGCAATTCCGCGTGTTCGCGGAATTTCTGCGTGTTCGCGGAGATTTTTTACCGTTTCGCGGAGATTTGCGTAACGCGATTATGCAAATTCCGCCCACCCCTAACGGTATATTGGCATACTAAAGAAAACATTCTTCAAGCCAATCACCGAGAACATCTTAGCTTTCATGGGGATCATTGTCAAAATCGCTGTAATGTCCGGCACCACCGGGTATTGGGGCACTACTATTTTATTGACCTCTCTCAGGTCAATTACAAAACGATAAACCTCCAGGGGGTGGTCAGGGCAATCCGAAGGTGCTTTCCTAAGAATAGGAAGGATAAGGCTGTTACACACATTCGCTGCTGTCTCTTCTACTACACCAGACTTAATCAAATGGTGAATTGTTTGCAATAAGGCCTTTTCTTCTGCCTGAGATATCTTGTACTGTGGGACTCGGGGCAACCTGGCATTATTCTTAATCTGGATGGAGACCGGTGGTATCTGAAGCAGCCCTACATCCGTGTCACCTGCCACCCATAATGTACGAGGCACCTCATGGAACTCAATCGGGAGGTGGCTCATCTTTAGCGAAACATTGTTTAGCTTGAGCAACTAGTGAACCAACAGTCATGTAAACACAATCCGGAGAACAAAGTATTGTCGCATGCAATCTTTTCAACAAATCCAGTCCCAGCAAATTCTCTCCACAGTTTGACATCAGCAAAATGGGGAGTCAACTGTAAAGGGACTAATAATCAAAGCAAGAAGTTTGGAAAGGGGGCTAAGAACTGGCATGCCTGAGAAACCCACCGAAATATTATTTTGGCCTGACAGAGCTGCCCCTGAGACCAGTGAATGGGAAACAGAGTTATTCATAGCCCCTGTGTCAACCAGAAATTTCTCAGTGGAGCCATGCAGATCCGCAGTGACATAGGGCCCACACTGATCTACAGGCAACAGAACCGGTCCCTTGCCCTGCCCTCGGCTATCCTAGATGTGAGACAACCCCGTCACTTCATCCATGTCATAGTCATCATGATAGTACTGTCTTCCTAGGGGGTCGTCAAAATAGTTCACGCTCTGCCTATTGTCCATCATGTTGTCTGACTGTGCCTCCTCTCGGCCTCCTGCTCCACATCCTCTATCTCCAAAGCTCCTGCCTCTCGGAGCCCCGCCTCTCTGTAACAACTCCAGAAACTCGTTCTGCTAGTGTCCCTCCTTTTTACAATACACATTGTTTAGGTCCCACAGGCACACCCAAAAGCGCCACCCCTGGTAGACCTGGGGCCCCTCTGACCCGAACCTGAACCACATCCTCTACCCCCTCCCCTCGCAACTTGCTGCATCAACACTCTTGTTTTCAATTCTTTTGTCTTTTTCTCCACCCTATCCTTGTCCTCATTCTCTCTACGCTCATAATACTGAGCCATACTCAATATAACTGACGGGGAGGATGCCGTCCAAGTACTCTCTGTGGTTTGCAATCGAGCAGCAACTTCAGGGAGCAAATTAGTGACAAACCAATTCGCGAATATTTGGACACCACCCTCCTGTGACAAATCCTGGCCGCTACAATCTAGGAACACCCCTTCAAATCTGGTAAAGAAATCAGACACACTCTAGTCTTTCTTCTGACGACATGCAGTCAACTTATCCCAGTCCACTTTCTTAGGTGGAATAAGGGAGTGCATGTAAGCGATGATGTGTCCTGGAAAAAGCGTACAACTCTGCTTTGGGCTTCTTGCCAGGTTTGTGCTACTTATCCCTTGCTCTGATATCCTCCCATGTGCCCCCCAATTCCGTTACATTGTCTTCTGTATGAAACTGCCTCCATACGTCTACTGGTACCAATAAACCAAAGAATAGCTCAATGTCAGCCAATGTCATACCTGTCGAGGCGGCCTCTTCGGTAAATTCTTTATAATAAGCAGTTAGATTTTTTCTCGGGTCTGGCAGCTGACCTTTTAGGGAAAGGACCTCACTCCTTTTCCAAGGGGTATAGATCCACTGTTCTTGAAAATGTGCGTCGACTCGCGGTCTAATTACAGTATTTGTGGAGTCGCGTAACTCTCGTATTTCAGGGTGATAAATGAGGTGGACCTCCCTCATAGGGTGCTGAGTCACTGATCAAGGAACATTCTGGAGTAATCAGCCACGGTAACTCACCAGTGTAGTCACATTACTGAAAACTTCCTTTGGAGCCATGTCTGTACAATATACCCGATGGTGTATATCATAAATAATCTGTGCCGCGGTCCCCTGAAAGCACTGTTCCCACAACTGTATCAGAGTAGCCGACATGTGTTTCAGAGCATTCTGTTGTATGAAGGGCTCATAGTCTTTCATCACACTCCAGATATCCTCCAAGCTATAGATCGGGTGTCAAACCCACTGAGCTGTCTTATTCGCTACCACCTGCTTCTCCTCCAGGCCCACTGCTGAATGCACTAACACTTTCCTCAAACGATCCTGCGCTGCTGCCCAATCGATGTCAGGGAGTCCACGTAAAGGAGTCTCAGTATGTAGCGGTGTTTGAGGCGTGGTGTTCACGGAGGAAAGAGCAGAGGCAGAGACAAGTACCATCATATAAGGGGTCAGTGTTGGTGGTGTAAGGGGAAGGACAGCAGATGAGTCAGAACCAAGAGAGGGGTCAGGCGAAGGAAGGGCAAATACAGGGGAAGGGACAACGTCTGTACTCGCTACTGGTGGGAGTACAAGAGAAGCAAGGGGGACCTGAAGTAGATGCAACCGTGCCAGGAGTACCGGAGTGAGCAACCTCAGAAGCCGGGGCCGAGGAATTAGGGGCAGTGGGGTATATCTGCTGTGGGGCATATGGTGGCAGGGGTTGAGAATCCAAGAGCTCCTCAACTAGTTTGTCTCCTTCCTCCCTAACCACATAACTTTTATCAGCTTGTAGCTGGAACCTCCTGTCTTCACGCTCTATGCCTTTCTCTATCTTATCCCTATCAAAGGCTACTGCTTTCTGTGTAATCGTTTGTGTCTCTTTCCGTCTAGCCACCTTCTCTTCTCTCATGCGCCGCTGCTTCGCTTCCTTTTGCCACACCCTCAAAGAATCAATATGAACTGTCTACTCCTTTTGGCAAACAATTTATCCTGCAGGAAATTAAATTTCTGTTCATCAAAAGAATCAGTAAGTGGTCATTGTAGCTCAGTATTGCCCCTCGTATATTTATTCCACAATGTGCTAACCATAATAGGGCCAATACCGTATTTGACGTACATGTCAAAGTTCGGGGTACCCCTGGAGGGGCGGGCTGGCTCTCTTCCAGCCACACACTCTTAGAACAGCATCGGCAACCAAAACATCCAAATTTACTGAAACAAGGCATTTTAACATAAATCACACCCTATCCCTCACAGACAAATAACACCCGCAAATATAATGCAAACCAAACAAACTCGAAGGAACAGAAACCCCTCATGAACCAGGGCAACTGTCCGGAAAGTGCAGTCGTTACTCACTCAAGCAAGCATTACACAAGCACCATCACCTGCGTCGGTCCACAAACCTCATAACCCTCAAACGCAGTAGTCAAACCACATAGCAGCCCAAAACAAAAGAACTACACCAAGACAAATAGGCAGCCCAAAAGACTGCACCAATACAGGAGGACAGGCCTCATCACCAGACCTTTTCAAGAACAAGTCCAAATTTCCAGTTGGCCTGGAAGAGAGCCTGTGAGTGGCCCTGGACCTTTCACAAAGAGGCCAAATTCCAGTTGTTCCTGCAGGCTGCTCACATGCGCTCTGCGCCCCCCCCCCCCCCCCGCTGGGCCGCAGAGCCACCAAGCCCAAGACAAACAGTCTGCAGACTGTACCAGGACACACAGCCTATCGGCTGGTGCTGTTCAAACAAGACAGTCAGAGACTGTGCCAGGACACGGCCCACTGGCGCGTGTTGACCAAGAATGCCGCCATTTCCCAAGAACCAAATCACTCACCTGGTGCACACAGGTCGAGTACATTATTCTCCCCTGCCAACTCTTCGGACCAAGCGGTCAGTTCCAAGGTTTTCACCTTTCCAGGACCCCAGCCAAGGGTCACTAGCCAAAGATCCATCTGATTGGGAAGGGGGGGGCAGCTGCAAGAACCAAGCTTGTATGTAAGGGGCCCTGATCCGCCCGACCGATCAGACACCACTCCAGCCCCTACAAACCTGATTATGAGTGAGGGGACCCTTTTGTGGGCTCCCTGTTTGGGCGCCAACTAAAGGATGTGGCCCTCTAAGAGCCATTCGGGTACTAATGACCACCTGCTATGCCTTCGCAAATGAAGAGTCAGTTAGACAGAATTCACACAAGCATTTATTACCCTTACACTGCAGAGGAGTCCTTCTAACCTGCACCCTGGAATGGCTGGAGAGGGACTGACTCCCCAACATATAATACAAGATAAAACCTTCAGGAGACTTAGCCACACCCTTGGTGGAAAAGTACTGGTCTGAGCCGGACACAAACAAAGAAGGCACAGAGGGATAAGCTAACACCTGCCTGATTGGCACACTATCAGTGGCTCAAGGGCACTGCGTTCGGTCTCAGTGCCTCTAAACGTGGGAGAAGGACTGCATGTATACAATGGAATGTAGAGCAAAATAATCATACTGTTAGCAAGTCGGATTGCAACCTTGAGTAGGAATAGAAAATAATAACGAGATGCAATGTTCTGCTGAGGCAAGAGATTCTGAACTCTAAGGTCTAACGTAAGCACGACACATGCAGTCTAATAGGAATTGCGAAATGGCTAAAATGGATTCACATTGGCTAATGGGGCCTACACACTGTGATGAACACTGAACGGGCCGCTAAATATGAACAGATATAATTTGGCACAAAAACAGTCAGGTTTATTTCGAGCCAGTGTGTAAAGTATTTATGCAGAACACAAACAGTAATAAAGTGAAAACCACAACACAATAAAAATCCCAATCCAATTGAGATATACAGAGTACATTTTAATAAATTATTTGACACCAAAACAACAAATATCTAATCTGTAGAACTGAAGTTATACCTTTTTTATATTTTAGTTTTGAAATAGCGCTTAAAATCAAAAAGCTCCAACCGGGAGAAAGTCAAAAGTTAAGGCCGACTAGGATGGAGAACAGGTCAGATACACGAAGTGGACTGAGCCCTGTCAGCGCTTCTTTTCAGACTTAGAACATTTTTGAAGGAAAAGTCTCTGAGCAGGTAGAAGTTCAATGGGGCAAGGCTGCAGGAGTGACAGAGGATAGAGCGCCATTGTCGGATAGCAGTGGAGCAAACTGCGGTGAAAATTGTCCCACCGTCCCACCTAGCTGTCCGCCTGCCCGATTTAAATGTTGCATTGCAATGAAGGAGAAGACCGCTAAGGGCCTGCTGACTCTACTAGGAGTTCGGTCCATGCCCCTTTGGCAGGATGGGCTGCAGCAGACTCTGGCAGGGCTCATGCCAGTATTTGGCTCTGGCTTCTTTAGTAGAAAATTCCAATGGGAATTCCTCCTACTTTGAGTCAGTTGAAAGGGATGAAAAGGGGTGAATACTCACCTTTTTGTGGGGTTCAGGCTATGATTTCCTCATATTCTCTTTCATTCAGGTCCCCCGTCCTGCTGCACCTTGACCACAACGGACCGGCACCCTGTTTTGACAGACTGGAAGATAACTGTTGGTGGTGTGTCCAGGTATACATTTCATGGTGTGTGTATGTTGGTGGGGTGCAGTGCAAAATGTACACATAATGCACACAAAACATATCCCACAGACACATATGTACATATACACAACATATATGTCAATACTATAAAAAAATAAATGTTGTATACCTGTCCCCCCACCTCCATGGTCTCCCCATCAGGACTCCGCTACCAGGACACCGTCAACCATACGGGAAAATCCAAATCAGCAGCTTAGCAGTACGCCACCGTAAAGATGGCAAAGGCGGCAGGGTTTCCAATGCAGAAGACTGCCAACAGCAAGGTCTTCTCTGTATTGCATGTGCATCAAAATACAGAGGTTGAAAGACAACCGACTTACAGGAGCAGCGAGGACCGCCACTGAGATGTTCTAGTGGAAGACCACCTAGATCTAAATTAGGCCCTTAGCTATCAAGATGGAAGCTGAAAATCCCCAGCTGGACAAAACAAAAGGCTATTGTCAATGACAGTTACACAAGGTCGGTTACCCCTTTGGATTAGCTGCTGAGAAGAACATAGTGGGAGAAGGCACAAAGTCAGTCCAACCAGCGATGCACCTCGGGTGGAGAGGCAAGTGAGGTTGGTCTTGGTCTCATCCTGGTTCTCAAAGTACTTCGTTTTAGAAAGCAAGCGGGAGAAGTAGACACAACCAGCCCCAGTTACAGTTAAAACTACTGCACGATGAGGTCAGGAAGAGTAAGAAAAGAATCAGTAAAACACCACAAGAAACCAAGTACAGAATCTAGCACATCCTCCATGGATTTGGGGGTGATTTTAATGCCCTCTACCTCAGAGCAACACACCTCGCTGACAGGGCACTCAGCATCTCCAACCCAAGTCTCAGACAAGGACAGGCCCCTTTGTACCCTTGGCTGTTCTACAGTTGTGGAAACAGCAGTGGAAACCCTAACATCATTGGATGAATACAATACCCAAGACAAGAGTCACAGCACAACATCAGTCACTGCTCAAAAGAGGACCCTGCGACACTACTTTAATAAAACTGGCAAAAATCCGCCAGCACCAAACTACCACAGTGAAGTGACCATTCAGCTTACCCACCCCATCCAACCATGCCTGAAAGTAGAAACAGTGCAAATAGGAGTACAGGTCATGATCCATGAGAGAGCCAGTGGGCAGGCCCCCTGCCTATTCTTTGATGGTTTCCCAGAAACAGAAGAACATTCCAGACCAAAAACCCTCAAGTCACCCAGACAAGTGATAATATTCTACACAAGTAACTAACTCCACAAAACCATCACATACAAGGTTCCTCCCCAATCACCATATCAAGTGAGGACTCCAACTCCAAGCCAAAGCCATCTCCGTGCCTTCTATTCAACACACAAACTAATACCACTGAAGCAGCTGGGAGCAAGACTATCCCCAGCCCCCAAGCAGCGCAATGGATCAGGTCTTCACTAGGTAACATCAAATTACTGATCCCAATACTCCTTAAGAGTGTGGGGCTGCTCCAGGGCGACTGACTCCAGAATCTGGGGATCACGGTTTGATCTCCGGCGCCGGCGGCAGATTAGCCCAGCACCATGTGACTCTGGGAAATTGCTTGCTTAATCTTCCTTGACGGCCCCCAGCGCCTAGAGACCCTTAAGGGTGATTGTTCGTGCTTTACAAATGTGGATTATTATTAATATTAAGACCCTGTTAGAAACGACCATCCAGAAAGAATGCACGGAGAGCGTAATGACTGCTCCCCACTAGATATATCCTTATTTCAGGCTGACCTTCACAGGATCCTGGATACACATGAAGGCCACTACCTGGCTGCGACCAAACTTAATGCACTTTCGCCTCAACTTTTGCAAACACTCCAATCCACAGTAACTGCACTAAACTATCATTCAGACAAACTTGACCTCCAAGTCGACCTTCTAACCACACTTGCTGTGTACACGCAGGGATTGACCACAAAGTGGAAGCTCTTAACAAACTGATTACAAATCCACGATCCAACTTCAAACTAGTACAAGCAGTATGTTGCTGTTCCCCAATAATTTACAGTCTGTCTTCTCTTCCTCAGTTTCTTACTACAGTTTTAACAGAGATCAGGAAATTACCAGTACCCAGTCAGGACTGACCCCAGCAACAGTATTCCCATCCAGTGGCCTCAGCTGCGCTAACAATCTACAGAGAGCACAACATGAAACAGGGAATCATCACAGGCAACATGATCTCTGGTGTGACTACACCTGCTCCCCAAACAGTCACCCCAGCGCCCGACCCATTGCCTGATAATCAAACTGTCTTTTTGAGGTGTGGATCAAATAATCAAGATAAACTAGATAATAGAGACCCATAGGGTACCAAGGAATAGACCTGTAGATCACGCCAAAGACAATACTCTCATTGGGCAATGGGGAGATAGCGTGTATTAGCCTAGTCAATTGTACAATGAATAATCCACCACAAACACAACAGCTGAGCAAAAGGGAAAAAAAAGAATTTGAAATAAGCGCAATAAGCGCAGTGCAAAGAGTCAAAACACAAGTAAGAATTGTTTTTATAGACATAAAAGCAATCAACAATCTGGCTCAATCAGTAAAGTTGATTTGGGAAAAAGGGGGTGGTGATGGACAGAGTTTCTGAATGATGCAGAATACTCTTACCAAGTCAAGAGATCATGGTTTTAATCCATCACCGTTTTTTAGCTCGCTGCACCATCCCAGCTCAGAACCTGGCTACATGCAAATTAGTCTGTACCTGTCCCAGTGCATGATGGGAACAGGGCAAACCAAACTACCAAGCCAATTCTTATACTGGGAAGGAAACAAGCTTCCGGGGACCGGTTTCTGGCATCACAGCCTTCGTCGGTCCAGCTTGCCTGAATCCTGATGGTGCAATGAGCAAGGGACTCACGTCTGAGCATACCCTCCCACACTGAGTGTGGATAAAATCGATTTGGGAAAAAGGGGGTGGTGATGGACAGAGTTTCTGAATGATGCAGAATACTCTTACCAAGTCAAGACATCATGGTTTTAATCCATCACCGTTTTTTAGCTCACTGCACCATCCCAGCTCAGAACCTGGCTACATGCAAATTAGTCTGTACCTGTCCCAGTGCATGATGGGAACAGGGCAAACCAAACTACCAAGCCAATTCTTATACTGGGAAGGAAACAAGCTTCCGGGGACCGGTTTCTGGCATCACAGCCTTCGTCGGCCCAGCTTGCCTGAATCCTGATGGTGCAATGAGCAAGGGACTCACGTCTGAGCATACCCTCCCACACTGAGTGTGGATAAAATCGATTTGGGAAAAAGGGGGTGGTGATGGACAGAGTTTCTGAATGATGCAGAATACTCTTACCAAGTCAAGAGATCATGGTTTTAATCCATCACCGTTTTTTAGCTCACTGCACCATCCCAGCTCAGAACCTGGCTACATGCAAATTAGTCTGTACCTGTCCCAGTGCATGATGGGAACAGGGCAAACCAAACTACCAAGCCAATTCTTATACTGGGAAGGAAACAAGCTTCCGGGGACCGGTTTCTGGCATCACAGCCTTCGTCGGCCCAGCTTGCCTGAATCCTGATGGTGCAATGAGCAAGGGACTCACGTCTGAGCATACCCTCCCACACTGAGTGTGGATAAAATCGATTTGGGAAAAAGGGGGTGGTGATGGACAGAGTTTCTGAATGATGCAGAATACTCTTACCAAGTCAAGAGATCATGGTTTTAATCCATCACCGTTTTTTAGCTCACTGCACCATCCCAGCTCAGAACCTGGCTACATGCAAATTAGTCTGTACCTGTCCCAGTGCATGATGGGAATAGGGCAAACCAAACTACCAAGCCAATTCTTATACTGGGAAGGAAACAAGCTTCCGGGGACCGGTTTCTGGCATCACAGCCTTCGTCGGCCCAGCTTGCCTGAATCCTGATGGTGCAATGAGCAAGGGACTCACGTCTGAGCATACCCTCCCACACTGAGTGTGGATAAAATCGATTTGGGAAAAAGGGGGTGGTGATGGACAGAGTTTCTGAATGATGCAGAATACTCTTACCAAGTCAAGAGATCATGGTTTTAATCCATCACCGTTTTTTAGCTCACTGCACCATCCCAGCTCAGAACCTGGCTACATGCAAATTAGTCTGTACCTGTCCCAGTGCATGATGGGAACAGGGCAAACCAAACTACCAAGCCAATTCTTATACTGGGAAGGAAACAAGCTTCCGGGGACTGGTTTCTGGCATCACAGCCTTCGTCGGCCCAGCTTGCCTGAATCCTGATGGTGCAATGAGCAAGGGACTCACGTCTGAGCATACCCTCCCACACTGAGTGTGGATAAAATCGATTTGGGAAAAAGGGGGTGGTGATGGACAGAGTTTCTGAATGATGCAGAATACTCTTACCAAGTCAAGAGATCATGGTTTTAATCCATCACCGTTTTTTAGCTCACTGCACCATCCCAGCTCAGAACCTGGCTACATGCAAATTAGTCTGTACCTGTCCCAGTGCATGATGGGAACAGGGCAAACCAAACTACCAAGCCAATTCTAATACTGGGAAGGAAACAAGCTTCCGGGGACCGGTTTCTGGCATCACAGCCTTCGTCGGCCCAGCTTGCCTGAATCCTGATGGTGCAATGAGCAAGGGACTCACGTCTGAGCATACCCTCCCACACTGAGTGTGGATAAAATCGATTTGGGAAAAAGGGGGTGGTGATGGACAGAGTTTCTGAATGATGCAGAATACTCTTACCAAGTCAAGAGATCATGGTTTTAATCCATCACCGTTTTTTAGCTCACTGCACCATCCCAGCTCAGAACCTGGCTACATGCAAATTAGTCTGTACCTGTCCCAGTGCATGATGGGAACAGGGCAAACCAAACTACCAAGCCAATTCTTATACTGGGAAGGAAACAAGCTTCCGGGGACCGGTTTCTGGCATCACAGCCTTCGTCGGCCCAGCTTGCCTGAATCCTGATGGTGCAATGAGCAAGGGACTCACGTCTGAGCATACCCTCCCACACTGAGTGTGGATAAAATCGATTTGGGAAAAAGGGGGTGGTGATGGACAGAGTTTCTGAATGATGCAGAATACTCTTACCAAGTCAAGAGATCAGGGTTTTAATCCATCACCGTTTTTTAGCTCACTGCACCATCCCAGCTCAGAACCTGGCTACATGCAAATTAGTCTGTACCTGTCCCAGTGCATGATGGGAACAGGGCAAACCAAACTACCAAGCCAATTCTTATACTGGGAAGGAAACAAGCTTCCGGGGACCGGTTTCTGGCATCACAGCCTTCGTCAGCCCAGCTTGCCTGAATCCTGATGGTGCAATGAGCAAGGGACTCACGTCTGAGCATACCCTCCCACACTGAGTGTGGATAAAATCGATTTGGGAAAAAGGGGGTGGTGATGGACAGAGTTTCTGAATGATGCAGAATACTCTTACCAAGTCAAGAGATCATGGTTTTAATCCATCACCGTTTTTTAGCTCACTGCACCATCCCAGCTCAGAACCTGGCTACATGCAAATTAGTCTGTACCTGTCCCAGTGCATGATGGGAACAGGGCAAACCAAACTACCAAGCCAATTCTTATACTGGGAAGGAAACAAGCTTCCGGGGACCGGTTTCTGGCATCACAGCCTTCGTCGGCCCAGCTTGCCTGAATCCTGATGGTGCAATGAGCAAGGGACTCACGTCTGAGCATACCCTCCCACACTGAGTGTGGATAAAATCGATTTGGGAAAAAGGGGGTGGTGATGGACAGAGTTTCTGAATGATGCAGAATACTCTTACCAAGTCAAGAGATCATGGTTTTAATCCATCACCGTTTTTTAGCTCACTGCACCATCCCAGCTCAGAACCTGGCTACATGCAAATTAGTCTGTACCTGTCCCAGTGCATGATGGGAACAGGGCAAACCAAACTACCAAGCCAATTCTTATACTGGGAAGGAAACAAGCTTCCGGGGACCGGTTTCTGGCATCACAGCCTTCGTCAGCCCAGCTTGCCTGAATCCTGATGGTGCAATGAGCAAGGGACTCACGTCTGAGCATACCCTCCCACACTGAGTGTGGATAAAATCGATTTGGGAAAAAGGGGGTGGTGATGGACAGAGTTTCTGAATGATGCAGAATACTCTTACCAAGTCAAGAGATCATGGTTTTAATCCATCACCGTTTTTTAGCTCACTGCACCATCCCAGCTCAGAACATGGCTACATGCAAATTAGTCTGTACCTGTCCCAGTGCATGATGGGAACAGGGCAAACCAAACTACCAAGCCAATTCTTATACTGGGAAGGAAACAAGCTTCCGGGGACCGGTTTCTGGCATCACAGCCTTCGTCGGCCCAGCTTGCCTGAATCCTGATGGTGCAATGAGCAAGGGACTCACGTCTGAGCATACCCTCCCATACTGAGTGTGGATAAAATCGATTTGGGAAAAAGGGGGTGGTGATGGACAGAGTTTCTGAATGATGCAGAATACTCTTACCAAGTCAAGAGATCATGGTTTTAATCCATCACCGTTTTTTAGCTCACTGCACCATCCCAGCTCAGAACATGGCTACATGCAAATTAGTCTGTACCTGTCCCAGTGCATGATGGGAACAGGGCAAACCAAACTACCAAGCCAATTCTTATACTGGGAAGGAAACAAGCTTCCGGGGACCGGTTTCTGGCATCACAGCCTTCGTCGGCCCAGCTTGCCTGAATCCTGATGGTGCAATGAGCAAGGGACTCACGTCTGAGCATACCCTCCCACACTGAGTGTGGATAAAATCGATTTGGGAAAAAGGGGGTGGTGATGGACAGAGTTTCTGAATGATGCAGAATACTCTTACCAAGTCAAGAGATCATGGTTTTAATCCATCACTGTTTTTTAGCTCACTGCACCATCACAGCTCAGAACCTGGCTACATGCAAATTAGTCTGTACCTGTCCCAGTGCATGATGGGAACAGGGCAAACCAAACTACCAAGCCAATTCTTATACTGGGAAGGAAACAAGCTTCCGGGGACCGGTTTCTGGCATCACAGCCTTCGTCGGCCCAGCTTGCCTGAATCCTGATGGTGCAATGAGCAAGGGACTCACGTCTGAGCATACCCTCCCACACTGAGTGTGGATAAAATCGATTGGGGAAAAAGGGGGTGGTGATGGACAGAGTTTCTGAATGATGCAGAATACTCTTACCAAGTCAAGAGATCATGGTTTTAATCCATCACCGTTTTTTAGCTCACTGCACCATCCCAGCTCAGAACCTAGCTACATGCAAATTAGTCTGTACCTGTCCCAGTGCATGATGGGAACAGGGCAAACCAAACTACCAAGCCAATTCTTATACTGGGAAGGAAACAAGCTTCGGGGGACCGGTTTCTGGCATCACAGCCTTCGTCAGCCCAGCTTGCCTGAATCCTGATGGTGCAATGAGCAAGGGACTCACGTCTGAGCATACCCTCCCACACTGAGTGTGGATAAAATCGACTTGGGAAAAAGGGGGTGGTGATGGACAGAGTTTCTGAATGATGCAGAATACTCTTACCAAGTCAAGAGATCATGGTTTTAATCCATCACCGTTTTTTAGCTCACTGCACCATCCCAGCTCAGAACCTGGCTACATGCAAATTAGTCTGTACCTGTCCCAGTGCATGATGGGAACAGGGCAAACCAAACTACCAAGCCAATTCTTATACTGGGAAGGAAACAAGCTTCCGGGGACCGGTTTCTGGCATCACAGCCTTTGTCGGCCCAGCTTGCCTGAATCCTGATGGTGCAATGAGCAAGGGACTCACGTCTGAGCATACCCTCCCACACTGAGTGTGGATAAAATCGATTTGGGAAAAAGGGGGTGGTGATGGACAGAGTTTCTGAATGATGCAGAATACTCTTACCAAGTCAAGACATCATGGTTTTAATCCATCACCGTTTTTTAGCTCACTGCACCATCCCAGCTCAGAAGCTGGCTACATGCAAATTAGTCTGTACCTGTCCCAGTGCATGATGGGAACAGGGCAAACCAAACTACCAAGCCAATTCTTATACTGGGAAGGAAACAAGCTTCCGGGGACCGGTTTCTGGCATCACAGCCTTCATCGGCCCAGCTTGCCTGAATCCTGATGGTGCAATGAGCAAGGGACTCACGTCTGAGCATACCCTCCCACACTGAGTGTGGATAAAATCGATTTGGGAAAAAGGGGGTGGTGATGGACAGAGTTTCTGAATGATGCAGAATACTCTTACCAAGTCAAGAGATCATGGTTTTAATCCATCACCGTTTTTTAGCTCACTGCACCATCCCAGCTCAGAACCTGGCTACATGCAAATTAGTCTGTACCTGTCCCAGTGCATGATGGGAACAGGGCAAACCAAACTACCAAGCCAATTCTTATACTGGGAAGGAAACAAGCTTCCGGGGACCGGTTTCTGGCATCACAGCCTTCGTCGGCCCAGCTTGCCTGAATCCTGATGGTGCAATGAGCAAGGGACTCACGTCTGAGCATACCCTCCCACACTGAGTGTGGATAAAATTGATTGGGGAAAAAGGGGGTGGTGATGGACAGAGTTTCTGAATGATGCAGAATACTCTTACCAAGTCAAGAGATCATGGTTTTAATCCATCACCGTTTTTTAGCTCACTGCACCATCCCAGCTCAGAACCTGGCTACATGCAAATTAGTCTGTACCTGTCCCAGTGCATGATGGGAACAGGGCAAACCAAACTACCAAGCCAATTCTTATACTGGGAAGGAAACAAGCTTCCGGGGACCGGTTTCTGGCATCACAGCCTTCGTCGGCCCAGCTTGCCTGAATCCTGATGGTGCAATGAGCAAGGGACTCACATCTGAGCATACCCTCCCACACTGAGTGTGGACAAAATCGATTTGGGAAAAAGGGGATGGTGATGGACAGAGTTTCTGAATGATGCAGAATACTCTTACCAAGTCAAGAAATCATGGTTTTAATCCATCACCGTTTTTTAGCTCACTGCACCATCCCAGCTCAGAACCTGGCTACATGCAAATTAGTCTGTACCTGTCCCAGTGCATGATGGGAACAGGGCAAACCAAACTACCAAGCCAATTCTTATACTGGGAAGGAAACAAGCTTCCGGGGACCGGTTTCTGGCATCACAGCCTTCGTCGGCCCAGCTTGCCTGAATCCTGATGGTGCAAAGAGCAAGGGACTCACGTCTGAGCATACCCTCCCACACTGAGTGTGGATAAAATCGATTTGGGAAAAAGGGGGTGGTGATGGACAGAGTTTCTGAATGATGCAGAATACTCTTACCAAGTCAAGAGATCATGGTTTTAATCCATCACCGTTTTTTAGCTCACTGCACCATCCCAGCTCAGAACCTGGCTACATGCAAATTAGTCTGTACCTGTCCCAGTGCATGATGGGAACAGGGCAAACCAAACTACAAAGCCAATTCTTATACTGGGAAGGAAACAAGCTTCCGGGGACCGGTTTCTGGCATCACAGCCTTCGTCGGCCCAGCTTGCCTGAATCCTGATGGTGCAATGAGCAAGGGACTCACGTCTGAGCATACCCTCCCACACTGAGTGTGAATAAAATTGATTTGGGAAAAAGGGGGTGGTGATGGACAGAGTTTCTGAATGATGCAGAATACTCTTACCAAGTCAAGAGATCATGGTTTTAATCCATCACCGTTTTTTAGCTCACTGCACCATCCCAGCTCAGAACCTGGCTACATGCAAATTAGTCTGTACCTGTCCCAGTGCATGATGGGAACAGGGCAAACCAAACTACCAAGCCAATTCTTATACTGGGAAGGAAACAAGCTTCCGGGGACCGGTTTCTGGCATCACAGCCTTCGTCGGCACAGCTTGCCTGAATCCTGATGGTGCAATGAGCAAGGGACTCACGTCTGAGCATACCCTCCCACACTGAGTGTGGATAAAATCGATTTGGGAAAAAGGGGGTGGTGATGGACAGAGTTTCTGAATGATGCAGAATACTCCTACCAAGTCAAGAGATCATGGTTTTAATCCATCACAGTTTTTTAGCTCACTGCACCATCCCAGCTCAGAACCTGGCTACATGCAAATTAGTCTGTACCTGTCCCAGTACTGGATGGGAACAGGGCAAACCAAACTACCAAGCCAATTCTTATACTGGGAAGGAAACAAGCTTCCGGGGACCGGTTTCTGGCATCACAGCCTTCGACGGCCCAGCTTGCCTGAATCCTGATGGTGCAATGAGCAAGGGACTCACGTCTGAGCATACCCTCCCACACTGAGTGTGGATAAAATCGATTTGGGAAAAAGGGGGTGGTGATGGACAGAGTTTCTGAATGATGCAGAATACTCTTACCAAGTCAAGAGATCATGGTTTTAATCCATCACCGTTTTTTAGCTCACTGCACCATCCCAGCTCAGAACCTGGCTACATGCAAATGGGACAGGTACAGACTAATTTTCATGTAGCCAGGTTCTGAGCTGGGATGGTGCAGTGAGCTAAAAAACGGTGATGGATTAAAACCATGATCTCTTGACTTGGTAAGAGTATTCTGCATCATTCAGAAACTCTGTCCATCACCACCCCCTTTTTCCCAAATCGTTTTTAACCACACTCAGTGTGGGAGGGTATGCTCAGACGTGAGTCCCTTGCTCATTGCACCATCAGGATTCAGGCAAGCCGGGCCGACGAAGGCTGTGATGCCAGAAACCGGTCCCCGGAAGCTTGTTTCCTTCCCAGTATAAGAATTGGCTTGGTAGTTTGGTTTGCCCTGTTCCCATCATGCACTGGGACAGGTACAGACTAATTTTCATGTAGCCAGGTTCTGAGCTGGGATGGTGCAGTGAGCTAAAAAACGGTGATGGATTAAAACCATGATCTCTTGACTTGGTAAGAGTATTCTGCATCATTCAGAAACTCTGTCCATCACCACCCCCTTTTTCCCAAATCGTTTTTAACCACACTCAGTGTGGGAGGGTATGCTCAGACGTGAGTCCCTTGCTCATTGCACCATCAGGATTCAGGCAAGCCGGGCCGACGAAGGCTGTGATGCCAGAAACCGGTCCCCGGAAGCTTGTTTCCTTCCCAGTATAAGAATTGGCTTGGTAGTTTGGTTTGCCCTGTTCCCATCATGCACTGGGACAGGTACAGACTAATTTTCATGTAGCCAGGTTCTGAGCTGGGATGGTGCAGTGAGCTAAAAAACGGTGATGGATTAAAACCATGATCTCTTGACTTGGTAAGAGTATTCTGCATCATTCAGAAACTCTGTCCATCACCACCCCCCCTTTTTCCCAAATCGTTTTTAACCACACTCAGTGTGGGAGGGTATGCTCAGACGTGAGTCCCTTGCTCATTGCACCATCAGGATTCAGGCAAGCCGGGCCGACGAAGGCTGTGATGCCAGAAACCGGTCCCCGGAAGCTTGTTTCCTTCCCAGTATAAGAATTGGCTTGGTAGTTTGGTTTGCCCTGTTCCGATCATGCACTGGGACAGGTACAGACTAATTTTCATGTAGCCAGGTTCTGAGCTGGGATGGTGCAGTGAGCTAAAAAACGGTGATGGATTAAAACCATGATCTCTTGACTTGGTAAGAGTATTCTGCATCATTCAGAAACTCTGTCCATCACCACCCCCTTTTTCCCAAATCGTTTTTAACCACACTCAGTGTGGGAGGGTATGCTCAGACGTGAGTTCCTTGCTCATTGCACCATCAGGATTCAGGCAAGCCGGGCCGACGAAGGCTGTGATGCCAGAAACCGGTCCCCGGAAGCTTGTTTCCTTCCCAGTATAAGAATTGGCTTGGTAGTTTGGTTTGCCCTGTTCCCATCATGCACTGGGACAGGTACAGACTAATTTGCATGTAGCCAGGTTCTGAGCTGGGATGGTGCAGTGAGCTAAAAAACGGTGATGGATTAAAACCATGATCTCTTGACTTGGTAAGAGTATTATGCATCATTCAGAAACTCTGTCGATCACCACCCCCTTTTTCCCAAATCGTTTTTAACCACACTCAGTGTGGGAGGGTATGCTCAGACGTGAGTCCCTTGCTCATTGCACCATCAGGATTCAGGCAAGCCGGGCCGACGAAGGCTGTGATGCCAGAAACCGGTCCCCGGAAGCTTGTTTCCTTCCCAGTATAAGAATTGGCTTGGTAGTTTGGTTTGCCCTGTTCCCATCATGCACTGGGACAGGTACAGACTAATTTTCATGTAGCCAGGTTCTGAGCTGGGATGGTGCAGTGAGCTAAAAAACGGTGATGGATTAAAACCATGATCTCTTGACTTGGTAAGAGTATTCTGCATCATTCAGAAACTCTGTTCATCACCACCCCCTTTTTCCCAAATCGTTTTTAACCACACTCAGTGTGGGAGGGTATGCTCAGACGTGAGTCCCTTGCTCATTGCACCATCAGGATTCAGGCAAGCTGGGCCGACGAAGGCTGTGATGCCAGAAACCGGTCCCCGGAAGCTTGTTTCCTTCCCAGTATAATAATTGGCTTGGTAGTTTGGTTTGCCCTGTTCCCATCATGCACTGGGACAGGTACAGACTAATTTTCATGTAGCCAGGTTCTGAGCTGGGATGGTGCAGTGAGCTAAAAAACGGTGATGGATTAAAACCATGATCTCTTGACTTGGTAAGAGTATTCTGCATCATTCAGAAACTCTGTCCATCACCACCCCCTTTTTCCCAAATCGTTTTTAACCACACTCAGTGTGGGAGGGTATAATCAGACGTGAGTCCCTTGCTCATTGCACCATCAGGATTCAGGCAAGCCGGGCCGACGAAGGCTGTGATGCCAGAAACCGGTCCCCGGAAGCTTGTTTCCTTCCCAGTATAAGAATTGGCTTGGTAGTTTGGTTTGCCCTGTTCCCATCATGCACTGGGACAGGTACAGACTAATTTTCATGTAGCCAGGTTCTGAGCTGGGATGGTGCAGTGAGCTAAAAAACGGTGATGGATTAAAACCATGATCTCTTGACTTGGTAAGAGTATTCTGCATCATTCAGAAACTCTATCCATCACCACCCCCTTTTTCCCAAATCGTTTTTAACCACACTCAGTGTGGGAGGGTATGCTCAGACGTGAGTCCCTTGCTCATTGCACCATCAGGATTCAGGCAAGCCGGGCCGACAAAGGCTGTGATGCCAGAAACCGGTCCCCGGAAGCTTGTTTCCTTCCCAGTATAAGAATTGGCTTGGTAGTTTGGTTTGCCCTGTTCCCATCATGCACTGGGACAGGTACAGACTAATTTTCATGTAGCCAGGTTCTGAGCTGGGATGGTGCAGTGAGCTAAAAAACGGTGATGGATTAAAACCATGATCTCTTGACTTGGTAAGAGTATTCTGCATCATTCAGAAACTCTGTCCATCACCACCCCCTTTTTCCCAAATCGTTTTTAACCACACTCAGTGTGGGAGGGTATGCTCAGACGTGAGTCCCTTGCTCATTGCACCATCAGGATTCAGGCAAGCCGGGCCGACGAAGGCTGTGATGCCAGAAACCGGTCCCCGGAAGCTTGTTTCCTTCCCAGTATAAGAATTGGCTTGGTAGTTTGGTTTGCCCTGTTCCCATCATGCACTGGGACAGGTACAGACTAATTTTCATGTAGCCAGGTTCTGAGCTGGGATGGTGCAGTGAGCTAAAAAACGGTGATGGATTAAAACCATGATCTCTTGACTTGGTAAGAGTATTCTGCATCATTCAGAAACTCTGTCCATCACCACCCCCTTTTTCCCAAATCGTTTTAACCACACTCAGTGTGGGAGGGTATGCTCAGACGTGAGTCCCTTGCTCATTGCACCATCAGGATTCAGGCAAGCCGGGCCGACAAAGGCTGTGATGCCAGAAACCGGTCCCCGGAAACTTGTTTCCTTCCCAGTATAAGAATTGGCTTGGTAGTTTGGTTTGCCCTGTTCCCATCATGCACTGGGACAGGTACAGACTAATTTTCATGTAGCCAGGTTCTGAGCTTGGATGGTGCAGTGAGCTAAAAAACGGTGATGGATTAAAACCATGATCTCTTGACTTGGTAAGAGTATTCTGTATCATTCAGAAACTCTGTCCATCACCACCCCCTTTTTCCCAAATCGATTTTAACCACACTCAGTATGGGAGGGTATGCTCAGACGTGAGTCCCTTGCTCATTGCACCATCAGGATTCAGGCAAGCTGGGCCGACGAAGGCTGTGATGCCAGAAACCGGTCCCCGGAAGCTTGTTTCCTTCCCAGTATAAGAATTGGCTTGGTAGTTTGGTTTGCCCTGTTCCCATCATGCACTGGGACAGGTACAGACTAATTTGCATGTAGCCAGGTTCTGAGCTGGGATGGTGCAGTGAGCTAAAAAACGGTGATGGATTAAAACCATGATCTCTTGACTTGGTAAGAGTATTCTGCATCATTCAGAAACTCTGTCCATCACCACCCCCTTTTTCCCAAATCAATCAGTAAAGTTAGCAACAACAGCAGTCTGTCTCTGCTACAACAACTATCTCCAAAACCAGCAGTAGTGCCGACAAGCAAAGTGTCACCTGTAGCATATCCCCTCAATGAGCCCAGGTAATCTTCCGGGCACAGACGGTAAGCCACATTAAAGAAACCACAACTTCATCCCTCAGCAGAGCAGCAAGAAATAGACCCCAAACCAGTTTTTGCTTTGAACCCCCGAGCAACAGGATTTGAAGTTCCAACACTTTCCCTGACTTCAGCAACAAGACTAAGGAAAAACAGAGAACAGTTGTGACAGAACAACCCAAGGACAAATTAAATCCAGGAGGCAAGGAAAGACTTCGGATAACACTCAAAGAGACTCCAGATACAGAAAACATGTATAAAACTGTCCTTAATAAGGCGGTCCCTCGTCTTCACGGGGAACCAGAAGGATCCCAGCAACGACTACTCACTGTCCATTGCTGAACTGACAAAACACAAAAAAAGGCAAAGAACACCCTCATTGCCCCAGGATGGGTTCCGGCTAGAACAAGCCTCCCCTCTAAACTGTTATTCACTCTGGAGAACGTCTCCCATGATCCGCACAACATCCTTAACAGAGGGAATATCTTCAAACTCTTTAAATTAATTCTGGAATTGTGTAACCTGGAATCTAATGACATAACATCTATTACATTTATACCCAGTAAAGGCAACTAAATAACCAGAACAACACTAATCACATTAGTATCGGAGGCAATAAAAGAGCTGGTACTATCAAAGGCTGATAAATTTAAAGCTGGGGTAGTAAAATATTCCTCCCAATTGGAACACAAAACCCTGGTAAACCACCCTTCTCAATACTAAAATTGTCCCAAAACCAAGTTCACAAAGGAAATGTTCAACTAGCAACAGAGAATTTAGCCATGATGACGGCCGACTGGGCCTGGCTGTCAGATGCACTGTCTGGGGGTACCCATGATTGAAATAGCACACATCTTAGCCTCACAGTATGTTCCTGGAAAATTAATATCTTTACTGCGAAATTCCAATCTCCTGACACTATCAAGTTTTTATAAAACTATGAGATCATACTCCTCCAGGAAACATGGTCAGAGGGATTGTTAGAATTGGGGATCTCTGGTTGGCACAGGTAGGTACTTGTGACAAGCAGGGACCCTCTCCTCTAGTCAGGGTAAGGGGGTACACTCCTAAAATAACCCCTGCTCACCCTCTAGGTAGCTTGGCGCGAGCAGACAAGGCTTATCTCAGAGCGTTATAGGTTAAGCATTTGTGACCACATACAGTAACCCAGTGACAACACTACAAATGGACACAACACTAGATTTATATCAAAAATAGTGATCTTTTATATAAGGACTTAGCACAAGACCAAATAACGACAAAAATGACATACACAGTTCAAGAATATGCTTTCAGAAAGAGTTCTTAGGTTAGCAACAAAATCATTCACCTTAGCGTCCGTTTTAACCCCCAGTACCTTATGATGCGATAAAAAGTTCCTAGCGGCACTTCAGCGTTGAAACTCAAGGCGTAGCTTATCCGGTGGAAATTTACTCGCTAAGGCACAATGCGATAAATTTCGGCCCACTAACGAGCGGGGCGACAATTTCACCAGCGGTTATCTTGGTTGAATCTGCGACGATTTTCGCAGCGATAATATTACTCACGCTAACAGGCGGAGCGCGGATCTTGGGCTGGTAGCGATCAAATTCGGTCCGCTAACGAGCGGGGCGATGATTTTCGCAGTGCTGATCGGGCTCAGCGGCCGCAGGCTCTGCGACGATGTTCGCAGCGATAGAATTCTGCCCGCTAACAGGTGGAGCGCGGATCTTGGGCTGGTAGCGATCAAATTCGGTCCGCTAACGAGCGGGGCGATGATTTTCGCAGTGCTGATCGGGCTCAGCGGCCGCAGGCTCTGCGACGATGTTCGCAGCGATAGAATTCTGCCCGCTAACAGGCGGAGCGCGGATCTTGGGCTGGTAGCGATCAAATTCGGTCCGCTAACGAGCGGGGCGATGATTTTCGCAGTGCTGATCGGGCTCAGCGGCCGCAGGCTCTGCGACGATGTTCGCAGCGATAGAATTCTGCCCGCTAACAGGCGGAGCGTGGATCTTGGGCTGGTAGCAATCAAATTCGGTCCGCTAACGCGCGGGGCGAAGATTTTCCCAGCGCTGATCGGGCTCAGCGGCAGCAGGCTCTGCGACAATGTCCTCAGCGATAAAATTCTGCACGCTAACGAGCGGTGCGACGGAAATTTTCTTGCTAAGCCAGCTTTGCATGAAAAAGTGGAGATCTTTGGTTTCTTTCCCCTTAGCCAGCTTCCCAACCGCAGTCACAACTCCCAGAGGCCCCAAAAATGGTTCCAGTACTCTAGGAGGGGCAGAACTCACACAGCAGAGTTCAGGGGGAAGCTGGGGGTGAAGTCCTTTTGTTCCTGGGACTTCTTAACAGGAGGCCAGCTCTACTCAGGCCCTTGGAGATCTTTATAAGCACAAGTTGAAATAAAGTCTTTTGCAGTCTTTATCCTCTCCTTCAGCAGCAAGGCAACCACTGCAGGCCAATCCCCCAGGTCAGGGACAGTACTCCTCCTTACAGCTTTCCCAGTTCCTTCTCCTCAGGCAGAGGTTCTTCTTGTCAAGCAGGATCTAATTTCTTGGGAGCAGGGTCCCAATACTTACACCCCTAATTCCTTTGTTCCTCTGGGGTAGAGGGGCCTTTGCCCAGTCCAAACCAGTTCCTGAGCACTTTGTTGACATGACTCTGACTTTCTATTCAGGGTGCAGGGCATGGACATCAGCCGCTCCACAGGAGGTGGAGCCCCGCATTGTGGTGGCAGAGCACAGCCCTATTCAGAGTCCAGGTATACTCCTCCCACCCATCTGGATGTAGATCTCTCTATTCACCACCGGGCTGCCCCAGCCTGTCTCCTGGAATTCCCCAGCCCTGTCACTCACAGAAACCAGACAGCAGATACACATCCTAGCAGAGGAGGGCTGAAATGGTTAGGCAAGCAAATACCAGCTTTCTAAAAGTGGCATTTGCAAACACAGAATATTAAAATAAACTTTACTAAAAGATGTATTTTATTATTCTGAGTTCAGGCATACCAAACTCGAATTTCTACCATGTTCCCTGGGTCTGTTAGGATCATATAATGTAACAATTCTAACAGCCCATTCTGGCCTATGGAGAACAGGTAGCCTTACAATAGTGAAAAACGAAAATGGCTGTAATTCACTATTAGGACATGCCACACACATCAGGGCTTGTCCTACCTTATGCTTACAATGCACCCTGCCCTTGGGCCTACCATAGGGGTGACTAATATGAAGTTATGGGAAGGTTTAGGGACTGGCAAGTGGGTGCACTTGCCCAGTCAGCATGACAGTAGCAGACTGCATGCAGGTTCTGCAATGGCAGACCTTAGACAAATTTTCTGTGGGTGGCACAACCAGTGCTGCAAGCCCACCAGCAGCATTTGTATTTACCAGCCCTGGGCACTCCTGGTGCACTTTACTGGGGTCTGACAGTAAACCAAATAAGCCAATCATGGAATCCAACCAACATATACATTTTATAATAGGGAGAGCATATGCACTTTAGCACTGATCAGCAGTGGTAAAGGGCCCAGAGTCATAAAACAGCCAACAGGTCCGAAAAACATAGGAGGAAGGCAAACAAAAAAAGATCAGGGATGACCCTGCAGGAAGGGCCAACTCCAACACAACCCCCTTCCAGCCAAAACGCAGGGCAGACCAATCACCACCGTGATGGTCTTCCCTGCTTGGGGCGATAGAACAAGTACCTACCCTGCAACTGCAGGGGCAGACTCCAGTTCTACGCCAATCTGAACCTATTGGAATCCCTCTGTCCATACTCTCAGGGCCCACTAAGCCAATCCATGGGGAACCCTCCTCCTCACCTGTGGACACCACCTGTGCAGCACCTAACCTTAACTGACTCACAGGTGTGTCCCAACAGACAGACCGCAAAATGCCACAGTGGCCAGTGACAGTAGTCAGGGATGAGACCCAGGCCTTATGCCTCTCAGGGCTCTCAAACCTCTTTGGTGCCAGGGAGCGGGGGGCAGTAGCCCCAGGTGCTTGGCACCCTTTGTCCATTCTCCCTCTTGTCAGGTCAGGTATGACATCCTGGCACTGACCCACCAGCCCCAGGCCTGTATCCGGTGGCTGGACCAAAGACTGGGGTGGCCTCTCCCACACCCAGTCCTCCTCCTTGGGGCTCTGTACCCTCCCACTTGGAGTGGTACCCCCTTCCAGAATTGACAGGGCACCTGTGGCAGGTGTCCTGCGCAATTTGCCCACCAGTTCAGGGGTTTTATCCTGCAACTGGGCATCCAAGTCAGGGGGGACACCCTCAACCTGGCCCTCAAACCTAGGGTCTAAACCCTTCACTTGAGCCGGGGTCAGAGACGAGGACTCCCTCCGTCTGCACCCCCTTCCAGATGGCTGTACCCTCCGACCTGGAGTGGTACACCAAGAAGACAGACTGGTAGGGACATTGATTACAGATGTCCCTCCCTCCAGGTCAGACAACACCTGAACCTGGCTCTCCAACCTAGGGTCTAAACCCTCAGGCTGCACCGGGGTCAGAGGCGAGGACTCCCTCCCTCTGCACCCCCTTCCAGAGTACTTCACACTCCCAACTGGAGTGGTACCCCTAGAAGCAACATGGTTCAGGACACTGATTACAGTTGTCCCACCCTCCAGGTCAGACAACACCTGAACCTGGCTTCCCAACCCTGGGACCAACCCATGCGGTTGAACGCTCGCCTGGGGCACCAGGACTTCCCGGGGAGCACGCATGCCCTCCCTGAGGGTGACACATAACTCATGTGTCGTGTGACAGTCTGCCTGGCGCAGATCTCCCAACCCCTGTCCATCTGACAGTGCATGAAGATCCTCCAGGACAGAAGTGGTGTCACCATGGTCATTCACTGGTGACGCAGCCCTTCTGGCTGGCCCCTGACCCACTGGTTTTTCCACTGGGGACTCTTTCTCCCTCTCACCCCTCAATCTGGACTTCTGCACCCTCCCAACTGGAGCGGTACTGCCAGATACCAGAACTGAGGGAGGCCTGCTTACAGACACTCCCCGTTCACCAGACACTAGGGGATCCCGCACAACGGGCAGCCCCTCAGGACAGACTAGGCTCCCCACCTGGTGTTCCCTTAAAGAACCATCCAAGCTCTGAGACTGTGGTTGGGCACTACCGGGACATAACCCGTTCTCACTCCTTCCCCTTAAAGACAGGACGTGAGGCCCTACACTCCTCTCACTACTACAGGACCTAGTTGGGCTACTCTGAGCCACTTCCACCACACTGGGTTTGAAGATACGTGAACCACTCCTCTTGGGAGCACTCCCCAATGCCTTTCCAGACCCTCCAGACTCCACCAAAAGGTCTGCCTCCAATGTGAGCTCCCTGCGGTCAGAGAACTCACTCTCCCACAGGTGTTGGCATAGCTCTGGAAAACAGGAACTTACAATATGCTCTCCCAAAATTGAATTACACAGCCCCCTACAAGGGTTTACCAAACTATCCTTCACCTCACCATCCAGTGCCTTGCACACGTACTCCACACTACTCATCTGAGATTGGCAAGACAGTATCTGACTGTCTCCGTCACACAACCCACAATCTTCTGGGCGGTCTTCACACTCACAAACCAGAACTTCAATTTTGGGGGAACCCCTCTCCCTGCACCTCTCATCTAGAGTCAGTAGAGTGTCCCTCCCACCACTAGGACCATGAACCCCTGCACCAGTTACCCTATTCCTCTCAGGGACACTGTGCACCACTGGAACTACCTCATATCCTTGAACCTCCTGGTGTAAACTAACCCCCTCCTTCAAGTCAGGTGCCACATCTCTGGGTGTGTGTACTACTCTCTCAGCACTTGAAAATTCAATATTGCTGCCACCATCTGAGCTGGATTCCTCCTCCCACTCAGCAAATCTCAATCTCTGAGCTACACACATTTCTTGTTGCTGGGCTGAGACACTCATGGTCTCAAGCATCTTGATCTCTAAGTTAAGCTTCCTCATTATCAAGTCATGCTCCATTTGCATTTTCTTTTCTTCCAGAGCCATCTTTTTGCTTTCCAACTCCTCATTCAATTTTGCCATCTCCATTTCATGGGCTCGGGTTTCTTTCCTGTCTGCCAACTCTTCTGGCGACAGGCCTCTGCCAAAGCTATGGACGCTTTCTGCTGGTTCAATTACTATCGCATCCTCAGGTGACCTTGACTCAATCCAGGCCCTCAGCGCCCTTTGGAATTGGGATTTGTTTCTGCACCCAGTTGGGGAAACTCCAAACTTTTTGCAGAAGCCCTTCAGCTGGGCTAATGTGTAGTCCTCTAATTTTTCCTCTTCCCATTCTACTCCTTCAAGGTCAGAGATTACAGATGCTGCCCTTTCCTCATTGACTGAACCAGGCATGATTTTAAAAAAATTGAGCTTTCTTGGCAACCAAAAATTAAAAGGTATATAGCTGTGTTATGGTCTGAACTCACTAAGTGGTGTTCACCAATCACTGTACATGAATCACAAATGCAAATACAGGATCCTCACCGCTGACCACCAATGTTAGAATTGGGGATCTCTGGTTGGCACAGGTAGGTACTTGTGACAAGCAGGGACCCTCTCCTCTAGTCAGGGTAAAGGGGGTACACTCCTAAAATAACCCCTGCTCACCCTCTAGGTACTTGGCGCGAGCAGACAAGGCTTATCTCAGAGCGTTATAAGTTAAGCATTTGTGACCACATACAGTAACCCAGTGACAACACCACAAATGGACACCACACTAGATTTATATAAAAAATAGTGATCTTTTATATAAGGATTTAGCACAAGACCAAATAACGACAAAAATGACATACACAGTTCAAGAATATGCTTTCAGAAAGAGTTCTTAGGTTAGCGACAAAATCATTCACCTTAGCGTCCGTTTTAACCCCCAGTACCTTATGATGCGATAAAAAGTTCCTAGCGGCACTTCAGCGTTGAAACTCAAGGCGTGGCTTATCCGGTGGAAATTTACTCGCTAAGGCACAATGCGACAAAATTCGGCCCGCAAACGAGCGGGGCGACAATTTCACCAGCGGTTATCTTGGTTGAGTCTGCGACGATTTTCGCAGCGATAAAATTACTCACGCTAACAGGCGGAGCGCGGATCTTGGGCTGGTAACGATCAAATTCGGTCCGCTAACGAGCGGGGCGATGATTTTCCCAGCGCTGATCGGGCTCAGCGGCAGCAGGCTCTGCGACGATGTTCGCAGCGATAGAATTCTGTCAGCTAGCAGGCGGAGCACGGACCCTGGGCTGGTAGCAATCAAATTCAGTCGGCTAACGAGCGGGGCGACGATTTTCCCAGCGCTGATCGGGCTCAGCGGCAGCAGGCTCTGCGACGATGTCCTCAGCGATAAAATTCTGCACGCTAACGAGCGGTGCGACGGAAATGTTCTCGCTAAGCTAGCTGTGCGTGAAAAAGTGGAGATCTTTGGTTTCTTTCTCCTTAGCCAGCTTCCTAACAGCAGGCACAGCTCCCAGAGGCCCCAAAACTGGTTCCAGCACTCTAGGAGGGGCAGAACTCACACAGCAGAGTTCAGGGGTAAGCTGCGGGTGAAGTCCTTTTGTTCCTTGGACTTCTTAACAGGAGGCCAGCTCTACTCAGGCCCTTGGAGATCTTTTTAAGCACAAGTTGAAATACAGTATTTTGCAGTCTTTCTCCTCTCCTTCAGCAGCAAGGCAACCACTGCAGGCCAATCCCCCAGGTCAGGGACAGTACTCCTCCTTACAGCTTTCCCAGTTCCTTCTCCTCAGGCAGAGGTTTTTCTTGTCAAGCAGGATCTAATTTCTTGGGAGCAGGGTCCCAATACTTATACCCCTAATTCCTTTGTTCCTCTGGGGTAGAGGGGCCTTTGCCCACTCCAAACCAGTTCCTGAGCACTTTGTTGACATGACTCTGACTTTCTATTCAGGGTGCAGGGCAGAGACATCAGCCGCTCCACAGGAGGTGGAGCCCCGCATTGTGGTGGCAGAGCACAGCCCTATTCAGAGTCCAGGTATACTCCTCCCACCCATCTGGATGTAGATCTCTCTATTCACCACCGGGCTGCCCCAGCCTGTCTCCTGGAATTCCCCAGCCCTGTCACTCACAGAAACCAGACAGCAGATACACATCCTAGCAGAGGAGGGCTGAAATGGTTAGGCAAGCAAATACCAGCTTTCTAAAAGTGGCATTTGCAAACACAGAATATTAAAATAAACTTTACTAAAAGATGTATTTTATTATTCTGAGTTCAGGCATACTAAACTCGAATTTCTACCATGTTCCCTGGGTCTGTTAGGATCATAGAATGTAACAATTCTAACAGCCCATTCTGGCCTATGGATAACAGGTAGCCTTACAATAGTGAAAAATGAAAATGGCTGTAATTCACTATTAGGACATGCCACACACATCAGGGCTTGCCCTACCTTATGCTTACAATACACCCTGCCCTTGGGCCTACCATAGGGGTGACTAATATGAAGTTAAGGGAAGGTTTAGGGACTGGCAAGTGGGTGCACTTGCCCAGTCAGCATGACAGTACCAGACTGCATGCAGGTTCTGCAATGGCAGACCTTAGACACATTTTACTAGGCCGCTTCTGTGGGTGGCACAACCAGTGCTGCAAGCCCACCAGCAGCATTTGTATTTACCAGACCTGGGCACTCCTGGTGCACTTTACTGGGGTCTGACAGTAAACCAAATAAGCCAATCATGGAATCCAACCAACATATACATTTTATAATAGGCAGAGCATACGCACTTTAGCACTGATCAGCAGTGGTGAAGTTCCCAGAGTCATAAAACAGCCAACAGGTCCGAAAAATATAGGAGGAAGGCAAACAAAAAAAGTTCAGGGATGACCCTGCAGGATGGGCCAAGTCCAACACAACCCCCTTCCAGCCAAAACGCAGGGCAGACCAATCCCCACCATGATGGTCTTCCCTGCTTGGGGCGATAGAACAAGGACCTGGCCCGCAACTGCAGGGGCAGACTCCAGTTCTACGCCAATCTGAACCTATTGGAATCCCTCTGTCCATACTCTCATGTCCCACCAAGCCAATCCATGGGGAACCCTCCTCCTCACCTGTGGACACCACCTGTGCAGCACCTAACCTTAACTGACTCACAGGTGTGTCCCAACAGACAGACAGCAAAATGCCACAGTGGCCAGTGACAGTAGTCTGGGATGAGACCCAGGCCTTATGCCTCTCAGGGCTCTCAAACCTCTGTGGCGCCAGGGAGCGGGGGGCAATAGCCCCAGGTGCTTGGCACCCTTTGTCCATTCTCCCTCCTGTCAGGTCAGGTATGACATCCTGGCACTGACCCACCAGCCCCAGGCCTGTATCCGGCGGCTGGACCAAAGACTGGGGTGGCCTTTCCCACACCCGGTCCTCCTCCTTGGGGCTCTGTACCCTCCCACTTGGAGTGGTACCCCCTTCCATAATTGCCAGGGCACCTGTGGCAGGTCTCCTGCGCAATTTGCCCACCAGTTCAGGGGTTTTATCCTACAACTGGGCATCCAGGTCAGGGGGGACAACCTGAACCTGGCCCTCCAACCTAGGGTCTAAAACCTTCAGTTGAGCCGGGGTCAGAGGCGAGGACTCCCTCCCTCTGCACCCCCTTCCAGATGGCTGTACCCTCCCACCTGGAGTGGTACACCAAGAAGACAGACTGCTAGGGACACTGATTACAGATGTCCCTCCCTCAAGGTCAGACAACACCTGAACCTGGCTCTCCAACCTAGGGTCTAAACCCTCAGGCTGCACCGGGGTCATAGGTGAGGACTCTCTCCCTCTGCACCCCCTTCCAGAGTACTGCACACTCCCAACTGGAGTGGTACCCCTAGAAGCAACATGGGTCAGGACACTGATTACAGTTGTCCCACCCTCCAGGTCAGACAACACCTGAACCTGGCTTCCCAACCCTGGGACTAACCCATGTGGTTGAACGCTCGCCTGGCGCACCAGGACTTCCCGGGTAGCACGCATGCCCCCCCTGAGGGTGACACATAACTCATGTGTCATGTGACAGTCTGCCTGGCGCAGATCTCCCAACCCCTGTCCATTTGACAGTGTGCGAAGATCCCCCAGGACAGAAGTGGTGTCACCATGGTCATTCACTGGTGACGCAGCCCTTCTGGCTGGCCCCTAACCCACTGTTTTTTCCACTGGGGACTCTTTCCCCCTCTCACCCCTCAATCTGGACTTCTGTACCCTCCCAACTGGAGCGGTACTGCCAGACACCAGAACTGAGGGAGGCCTGCTTACAGACACTCCCCGTTCACCAGACACTAGGGGATCCTGCACAACGGGCAGTCCCTCAGGACAGAATAGCTGTAATTCACTATTAGGACATGCCACACACATCAGGGCTTGTCCTACCTTATGCTTACAATGCGCCCTGCCCTTGGGCCTACCATAGGGGTGACTAATATGAAGTTAAGGGAAGGTTTAGGGACTGGCAAGTGGGTGCACTTGCCCAGTCAGCATGACAGTACCAGACTGCATGCAGGTTCTGCAATGGCAGACCTTAGACACATTTTACTAGGCTGCTTCTGTGGGTGGCACAACCAGTGCTGCAAGCCCACCAGCAGCATTTGTATTTACCAGCCCTGGGCACTCCTGGTGCACTTTACTGGGGTCTAACACATACATTTTATAATAGGAAGAGCATATGCACTTTAGCACTGATCAGCAGTGGTAAAGTGCCCAGAGTCATAAAACAGCCAACAGGTCCGAAAAATATAGGAGGAAGGCAAACAAAAAAAGTTCAGGGATGACCCTGCAGGAAGGGCCAAGTCCAACAGGGATGTATACCAATAGAAGATTATTTGGAATTCCGGTCCCCCGCCTTAAGATTGCACAAGCATGGTAGACCCAGGGATCACCGGCATCAGGATCAGGAGCTTCGATTCCATCCAACATGTGCTCCTGATTAATGTATATATCTCACCAAATGCCAGCAGAAAAAGGCTGAATCGGAGTCCATGATCCGGAACATGTGCAAATTAATAAGTGAACATGGAAGCAAATCCTGTTTAATTTCAGGTGACTTCACTCACACCTCTTTCAAGATGCCCCAGAAGAGCTGAACAATACATTTGGGGGGTAAACAATATATCATGGATCAAATAAAGCCCATCTGCAATAGATATAGTAAACTAGGAGAATATATTGTCCTACAATTCTATGTCAGGACCGGAGGCTCCGATTATGCTTCTCATTTCTTTACTACGAAATGCTCAGCAGCCAATCATATAACAGTAAAAGAAAATAAGACTACAATACCCATGAACACACTGGGTATCACATAATAACCATAGAGAGTCCCCTATAAAAGATCCATAAGAGAATACCACATCCTCTTTCTTTGCTGCTCCGCAGCCAGTTAAGTGCTTTACCTTTCCTTTACCATATTGCATTGTTCTATTGCCTTACATTTAATTCATTTGTTTCATTCCGCTGTATTTAATTCATACTGCTGCCTGTACCTGTATGTGCGCTTCATACGCGCTCTGTTTAGTTGCTTTGATGCTGTTTTTCCTCGTTTCGCCGCGTAACCCGTGCAGCGCCCATCGCGTCTGACGCTCGTTTTTCTTTCCCCGCAGTTCTGTTCTTGCCAGTTTGTTGCAGGGAGCGCGTGTTCGCCTCCCCGGTTCGGGCGCTTTTCACCCGCGCTTGTCATTGTGGAGCGGGAGTACGGGGCTCACGGACTACGCGAGTGTCTCGCGTAGTCCGTTTTCCATTGTGGTTCAGGCGGCCGTTACCGCGCATGCGCGGCAACCATTTTATTTGTTTACTTTCCTACGCACATCGGAAAAAATGAGCGCTTTACCTGCTCTATGCCCACAGCCTGTTCCAAGCCCCATTTTACGCCCATCTGTAGGAATTATTGAGTTTGGGATGTATAATCAAACATAGGCTTTGCCTAGAGTGGTGACATTGTTGGCAAGCCCTCCCTCCTCGTTTAATTAGCTAACTAGTCAGGTTGCTGTGTACCTGTCTTTCTTGTTGGCTTGCCTTAGGGGTTTTGCCACTCCCCCTCGATTTTACCTTTGGCTTTATTATATTGCAGTGTTCTGTTACTTCCTCTTGTGGGCATTAATTCACACTTTAGTGTGTAGCTATGGCTCAATATTACGATGAGGAAGAGTATTATTATTATGATAACGAGGTCTCTGGCTCCATGGATCAGGATTTGGTGGAAGCTCTGGACGTGGGTGTTCAACACTCCGTGAATAAAGCGCTGGTCCGCGCTATTAAGCCCTTAAAACGTCACCTCTCTAATTATGCTTTACAGCGACTCCTGGGCGTTCTTCTTCATCAAAGTCTACCAAAGTTGTCAATCCACACAAATCAGACTTTGTTAAGTGAGCTAAGGCTCTTTCTAATGACCATTCCTATGGTCAGACTTCTACAGAAGCCAGGGCCTCTCAGTCTCATCGGACGGACGATGATGTTTCTTCTTCTCCCAAGTCTTCGGACCATGACGCCTCTCCTCCTCCTGCTAAGAAGGCTCATAAAGAGCATTTTGTAGACGCGCCTACGCATCCCCAAATCATTACTTTTGAGCCTTCTGATATTGTGCACCCTAATTCTTCTTCTTGGCTTCCGTCTGCGGAGGTGGCGGACTATGTACAAACACATATTCGCCAACCGTTCGACAAAGAGGTGAGGACACGTCTTCAGGTCTGAATGTCCTCGGCCGGATTTACCTGATAAATTGGCTGATACTCCTGACGTTGATCCGACCACGGTTACTTACCTTAAAAAATACGCTAAAGATCCCAAAAAGGGCATTGACAGGGCATGGCGCTCTTGTCAAGATAAATTATTAGATTTACTGGGTCCCCTCACAAAATCTTTCTATTTGGGTTTTCGGGCTAAGGAATCCTCCACTGCCATTTATCCAGATGAGTTAATTGGTTGGTCTCAGAGGGCCATTTGTCTATTGGGCAACGCTAAATGTGCCATGTCATGTGAGCGTCGCCGCTCTATTCTTTTGAAGTTGGATCCCAAACTAGCGGAATTGTCCACTTCGGCTCAGGGTTTGTTGTCTGGTCATCCTTTTCTTAAAGAGTTGACTAAATTTGTTGCCACGTTTAGCGGACTTGATAAAGCTCAGTCCTCTCTTAGACGTGCTTTTCGCCCGGTTTTTGGGCGGGCCGGACGATTTAGGGGACGTTTGATCGGCTGTGGTTCTACACAAATCACCCAACGTGGCTATCAGTCCCATCGTGGATGTCATCAGGAATCCGGTTATAACAATCGATCCTCCTTCTATCCTACTCGCAAAGGCCGAAACCAATACCGGAGGGGACGCTATGCTGGCAACCAAGGAGGACCTCACGATTCCTCTGCTTCCGGTAAGTCTGATCTCAGATTCAGAAGTTTTGTTGGGGGGCAGAATTCCGTTTTTTCTCCCCAGTTGGGAACTGATCTCGAGCGATGCATGGGTGTTGGACACTATCAAGGGTTACAAGATAGAGTTCTTCAGCTGTCCGGTTCAGCCTCATCCTCCTTCGCCCCTGAGTTTTTCCCTTCACGATCAAGCTGTCATTTCCACGGAAATAGACTCTCTTCCACGAAAAGGGGCCATAGGTCAGACCACCTGTCACCCTCAACGTTTCTCCAGCAACGTTTTTCTGGTTCAGAAAAAAGGGGGTGGTTCCAGACTAGTTCTCAACCTCCGTGACTTCAACGGTTGGGTTGTTTATCGCCATTTCAAGATGGAGGGTATCCATCTTCTTCGGGACCTTCTTCAAGAAGGGGACTGGATGGTCCGCCTCGATCTGAAGGATGCATATTTGTCGATTCCCATTTACGGTCCTCATCGTCGGTTTCTGCAGTTCCAGTGGCAGGGGGTCTGGTTCGAGTACAAAGTTCTCTCTTTCGGCCTCTCGTCAGCACCCTGGTGCTTCACGAAACTTCTGAGGCCTGTTGTGGAATCTCTGCGAGCCCGGGGTGCTCGTCTGATTATCTATCTGGACGATATTCTTATCATGGCTCATTGCCCTCGTCTGTTAATGATTCATTTGGAGTGGTCCATCGATCTTTTACAGTCTCTCGAATTTCTGGTGAATCCTCAGAAGTTGGTTTTCGTTCAGTCTCAGTGAATGGAATTCCTGAGATTTCTTGTCAATTCCCTCACTTGCCAACTCCTCTTGCCCAATCAGAAGATCAGATCTATCAAGAGGGAGTTGAGTTTGGTTTTACACAAACAGGTTGTATCATTGAGGTCTGTAGCTCGGATAGTCGGTCTGTTAGCTTCCTCGATACAAGCCATATTTCCGGGTCCTCTTCATTACCGTGCTCTTCAACGGCTCAATATCCGCCACCTCCAGAAAGGCCTCAGGTATTCCGATCATATTCCTCTTTCGGAGGAGGCGAGGTGGGAGTTGTTGTGGTGGTTGGAACACATGGAGTCTTGGAATGGTCGAGCCCTGTTCGGAGTGTCTCTGGAGGTGGTGATAGAGTCCGACGCCAGTCGTTGGGGATGGGGAGCCCGTGGCGGTCAGATAACCATGGGAGGCCTGTGGTCTCAGGATGAGTCGACTCTACATATCAATTGTCTGGAGCTCCTGGAAGGATCGTTTGCGATTCGTTGATGTCTCCATGCATGACAAACTGTTGCATACTTCTCCGCATGGACAATGTGTCAGCGGTTCGGTATGTCAACAAATTGGGGGGGGGCGAGGTCCAAGATTCTGGCAGAATTCGCCAAGGATTTCTGGCACTTTTGTCTTCAGAGGAACCTCACCGTGATTGCAGAGTACCTTCCGTGGTGCAACAATATGATTGCGAACTGTAATTCTCATCACCTTCGAGATTTCAGCGATTGGAGGCTTCATCCTCGTGTTTTCCGGTCCTTGACTCACTTATGGGGTCCATGCCAGATCGATCTGTTTGCCTCTCGCCTCAACAGGCAACTTCCAATGTTTTTCAGTTGGCGCCCGGATCCGGAAGCTCTGGCCACGGATGCGTTTCTGCAGGACTGGCCGTCTCATCTGTGTTATGTATTTCCCCCGTTTGTAATGATCCCCAGGGTCTTGGCACGCACAAAGCATTATCAGTCGGAATTGATTCTGATCACTCCTCTTTGGAGGGCTCAGCCTTGGTTCCCGGTTCTTCTGGAGATGATTTGTGCTGTGCCTCTACTTCTTCCAGGGCATTGGAATCTGTTGCTGGACCCTCTCAACAACCCGCATCCATTGATAGTGTGTGGTCATCTCCTTCTGGTGGCATGGCGGGTTTCGGGGATTGCTGGCACATCCAAGGCCTTTTGCGAGACGCTACCAGATTTACCTGCGAAGCGTGGTCTCCCAACACACGCAAACGTTATGCCGCAGCTTGGAAACTATGGTGTAGTTGGTGCGATCAACGGGAGGTGGATCCCGCTTCAGCAGATGTATCTTTGATTTTGAATTTTCTTGCATCTATTGCTTCTTCCGGTCTCGCTTATAGAACGGTTAATAATTTTCGATCTGCCATTTTGGCGGGCCGTGTCACTATCAATGGCAAACCTGCTGGTGAGCACCCATTGGTCTGTAAATTACTCCGGGGTATCCGGTTGATAAAACCGCCTTGTCCAAAGTATGTGGATTTATGGGATGTTTCTACTGTTTTGCGATTCTTAGAAGCTTGGCCTTCCAATGATTCTCTCTCTCGCAAACAGCTTTCGGCGAAACTGACTATGTTATTATGCTTGGTTTCTGGTAAATGCGTTTCTGATATTCGTGCTCTAGATCTTGCAGGTCGCAAGTTTTCACCTGAGGGTGTCACTTTTGCTATATCCTGACACACTAAGTGTAATACTACCTCGGTTACTTACCCGAGTTTTCCCAATAATCCAAAACTTTGTGTAGTGCAATGTATTAAGGATTATGAGATAAGTACTGCTCAATTTCGACAAGATATGCATGGTCAATTGTTGATTGCTCTGCAAAAACCTTTTCGCCCTGTGACCCCTGCTACATTAGCAAGATGGGTGAGATTGCTCATGGGTGAGGCAGGTATTGATGTTACGAAATTAGGTGCTCATTCAGCTCGTGGAGCAATGGCTTCCAAAGCTTTTTCTATGGGAGTGAGTTTAATGGACATTATGAAAGCAGCTGATTGGTCTACTGATTCTATGTTTAAAACTTTTTATTATAAACCGATTGTGGATATTGCATCTGTTGTGGTGGCGCAGCTTTGAACAAGCATAATCGGAGCCTCCGGTCCTGACATAGAATTCAAAATTTGCGAACATACGTGACAAGAATTTTCAATTCTATTAAGGACACGGAAGCGAGGATTATCCCACCCATTTTTCCTTTATTTTCATATTGTTGTTTACATTCTCTGCTTTTATTGTATATTTATATGATGTCCAATGGATGTATTCCTTGTTTTTTCTTCCCTCCCTGTTAATATATATATATTTTTTCTGCCATGTAGAGATGGTATATTACGACTCTATGTCTCTTTTCAGGTTCTGATCCTAAGTGAGTCGCGTTGCTCTGCATCCTTGGACTGTCTTTTGGATACCTGCAAGTTCCGGGTTTTGCTTCCGATCCAAGCATCAAGTCTGCTGTTCCGACCCGTTGGTCTCTTGTCTCAGTGATCAAACTACATTGTTTTATCCACGTTCTTCCCAGATTTTAGACTGTGTTTTTTCTTCAATTACCTGTTCTACTTACCAAAGAAAGAGGATGTGGTATTCTCTTATGGACCTTTTATAGGGGACTCTCTATGGTTATTATGTGATACCCAGTGTGTTCATGGGTATTGTAGTCTTATTTTCTTTTACTGTAATATGATTGGCTGCTGAGCATTTCATAGTAAAGAAATGAGAAGCATAATCCTCGCCTCCGTGTCGTTCATAGAATTGAAAATTCTTGTCACGTATCTTCGCAAATTTTGAATTCAGCAGCTTGGGTTACACAACACTTAACAGCCATTTTAACTCGGATACATGCTCAAACTAGACAAAAACAAATGGGCATACTCAATCATCCTTAGATTACACTTTATGTAAAAACTAAATATTTTCTTTGATAGAAAATTGCAGTTATAGTTAGATGACGAGAGAGCGACCGTTGCCCCCAAGTCAATATTCTGTCTTCCAGTGTCGCCTGGCGAGCGACAAGTTCAACAACACAAGGAATCTATACAAAGAACCTTAAAAGATTAAAATGGTCAGAGTCTTCCATACCAAGTATAATGAGACATGCAGAGGCATGCTAAGTGCAAGGAGCTCTGTCGATAATGTGCCCACTGCAGCATGGAAGTCCTTTTCAAGTCAATTACTCAATACATTTCCCATCCACCTCAAGAAAAATCTCAGCCAGGAACCTAATATTCACTTCTGAAGAAACTAAAATCCTAAAATCTTAATTAACTTGGTTACACAACATGCCTGGAAGTGCCCGAGAACCGCAGAGCTATTCACCAACTAAAAGCAAGCTCAAAAAGCATTCAGGCAAGCAATAATCCGAGATAAACAAAAAAGCTCTGACCAGTTTTAGTTCAAATTAATTCACACAAGTAAAAACCCTAATCCAAAGGTATTATGATCTGTTGTCAATAGGAGGACACAAGGCCCTAGAGAGCAAAGTAGTGCCAATATACGTGAAAACAAATGGCTATCATTTCTATCAGAGCATTTCAGAGTGCCCAACAATGAAGATGGTCGATCTGCTAAACCCACACCATCTGCCTTCTCGACCATCCCTAACTATTCTTGGGCACAACATGCCCTGGAATGCCAGAGCAACAAAGAGACACGGCAGCCGAGATACAGTCGCAAACTTTACAGAAACCCAGTACCAGCAAGACAAGCCTCTGTCTCTTTCATCAAAGACACACGAAGCACTGATAACTGGAACGGAACAAATTATAATCAAGTGACAGTCAGACGGGGCCACCGAGCCAAACGGCCTCCCTCACGCCCTGTACAAAGTGGACATTGAGTTGTCAGCCAAACATCTGGCACCCCTGCACTCTGTTTTCCTATTGTAAAGATTTTAATTAATAGAACAATTAACTTTTTCACTAGACTAGTTATGCCAAACAGGTGTAAACCAATTCTACCATGTTTTAGGCAGAGAGCACAAGCACTTTAGCACTGGTGAGCAGTGGTAAAGTGCACAGAGTCCTAAGGCCATCAAGCAGAAATCAAGCAAACTGTAGGAGGAGGAAGGCAACAGGTTTGGGGCTAACCCTGTAGAGAGAGCCATTTTTAACAGGTAAGGAAAATCTGTCCACAGTGAGTGGTATTAATTGAGTGTGTGTGTGTGTTACTATCCTTGTGGGGACTTGGGTGTGATAACACACATGCTGTGGGGACTTGATTGCGCTGTGGGGAACCGAACCCAGGTCCCCACAATGCAATGTCGTCTAAATAATAGAAAATGACTTCAGGAACATCTGTGTAAATGTTTACAACTTTTTTTTAATTGCCTTGTGGGGACCTGTGTTTGGAAAAGTGTGTTTATATTTTTGCTCTGCTCTGCCCCTGTAGACAGGAGGCGGTACTGCAGTCTTAAACACACTTTGCTAATTAGGAACACATGCTAGCAGCGGAAAGCACACCCATTACGAAGGAAAAATGCATAACCTAATGTTGAAACCTTTTTTAATGCATATTCACCTTTTTTCTAATTATCACAGTAAAACTTTGCTTACATTAAGCTGTTGAATTTAGATTAATTGTTTCTGAAAATTATTGGTTGTTTGGAAACATTGCTAAAAGCGTTTTAAGGCTCCCAGTTTTCTGCTTTAACTGTTTTTTGCAGATAAATACAGACAAAAAAAAATGTGTTTCCTCTCTCTATTTATTTTTACAAATTCATTAATTCTTAAAACACGTTTAAAACAAAACCAAAGTTAAAGTAAACGACCAATAGAAAAAATAAACCACTTATCGAGCACTGTAACTTAACAGACTGTGAAAGGTTTAAAAATGACAGGCCCTTATTGTGCAGCTTATTTATCATTCCGCATAAACGACTGACCTGTGCCTCTAAACGTATTATCTTATTTCCTCTGTGCTAACATTTAGTTAAAACTGCGTGATTCTTTGAATTCTTTTGAACAGAATCCCTGAGGCACGCCTGGACATTTCTGGTGCCAGCCAAAGAAGTGCAAATGCAGGGATCTGCATAACAAGGCTCCAAGGAGCCAACCTTGGTGATGCCAGGGGGTGGGCTCTCCTGCATCCTCATGCACCCACCTTGGAAGCCAGGAGGAAACAGCAGCAGGTGCCACTCGCCTGGAAGGCTGAAGGCTGAAGATCTGACAGTGCTCACAGCTGGAACTTGCAGCATTCTTCCTGTGCAGGCCAGAGCGGCTGATTTTGGAACTTATATCTTAGATCAAATCTGGGGAAATCACTTTATCTCCCTCTGTTTTAGAATCGATGCAATGCCCTTTGGTCAGGTTTGCACTATAGCCAAGGCAAGCTCAGGGGTTCATGATAGCTGAGCCCCCTGTGCCGATGCATGTATTAAACAGAACAGCAGAGTGGCTTCCCCTGCACAAGCGCAGAAGGTGCAATGCTTGTTTTATTATGGAAACCCCTTTAAATTCATATTTTGGCTGCTAATCAATATTTGTTCCTTGAACATTTCATCCATCACCATATTCTCTTTGGGTCTTATTGAGGTAGGAGGCGCTTCTGAAAATCAATCAACCCCCTACATCCAGAAAGCATCGGCTATTTCTAAACAAGCATTGGTCTGGCATCAAGGGGGTCGTTTGGCTTTGCCAATCGTTTTTAGCCATGTGCAAGAGGCTCGAAGTATAGGAAAAAAAGATTTTTGACAAACCTAGCGTTAACAGCGTTATAGCTTTTTTTTTTACTTGCAGCTGTGTTGCAGTGTAGCCAGCGCTGCTGTATAATTTGTACTATACCCCCCCCCCCCTTAGATGTATGGTCTGGGGGCCGCAAGCGCACTCCTGACCTTTCAATGTGGCCCCCTGTTCAATTCGGGCAAGCATTTATTTACAAGTTAATTGATGTGAAAGAAAGCAAGTAGCTAGGGAGGTGTGCACTGTTAACTTTTGGGCCACCTTCATTTTTAAAGCCGTTCTGGAACATACGTGTAAAGAAAATTAGAAAAAGTGTCTAAAATCCTAAAAATCCTAAAATGTTATTTTATTCACATGCAGAACTGTTTCATCATTGTAGTAGTACTGCACCAGACTAAATCGGTGCTGGTATTTTTAAGAGCAGTTTTGACGCATGAATTTTCCAACTTTCATGCTTCCACCCACCCTGACTGTTCCAAGAGTAAACTGAGAGGTGAGTCAGTTATGTGCACTACTTGGATGGCCTGGGATGCTATTCTACAAGGACAGCATTTTAGTCAAACTAAATGTTGGAGAAGTTTTCGTACAGCGCACATCCTGTAGGTATTATTTCAAGATCATGTTATATGTAATAATGAAGAACAAGCATTGGCAAAGCCTATAGGTTTTGTCTATGCAAAATGTATTGTTATTGTCAATGGTTTTTTTGCAAAATGCAAATGACTATAATAAAGATTTGAAATAACAGAAAGAGCTGCCGAACTGGGGAACGGGGTTCAAGTCTCGGTGTCAACTTAACATCCTTTGATCCTGGTCTAATCATGTAATCTCTCCAGTGCCATGAAAAAGTGTCTGGGCTGGAATACTTTATAGAACTTTGAGGTGTTTTTTATGAAAGCTGCCCGTGGTGTGAAAAATGATGATTCATACACTTTGAAGGTGGGTCAGTATCCTAGGAGAGGAGAAGAGGAACCCTGCGAGGGAGGAAGCCTGTGAGGGTATACAGGATGGGTCAGGAAGCGCAGCAGCAGTAGAGGAGGTGGCGTGTGCCCTGCGCAACAGGGACCAATGGGACAGCAGACAGTTGGCAGGGAGCAGGGAGACATCAGCCAGAGCTGGTTCTGAGTTGGGGGTAGTAGTAAAATATGGCAATAATCGGTATTCAATGGGTTTCCTAGACTTCTTGGCCCTTGTGCCTGTGCAAAACCAAAGGGGATGATGGATGGAGTGTTGAACATTGCAAGCACTCACCCCAGATAAACTATCTGGGTGTAATCCATCATCATTCTTTAGCTCACTCCGCCACCCCAGTTCAGACATGGCCATATGCAAATCAGTCTGACCCTGTGCCTCATGGGAACAGTCCAGCCTGCACTGGCAAGCCTTGTCTTCCCTGGACCGGAAACAAGCATACTGGGACCGGTTTCTGGCTAATCAGTCGTCTTCAGCCACGCTAGCTTGAATCCAGTGGCAAAGTGAGCAAGGGACCCACGTCTGGGCATACCCTGCCAACTTAGGGCAAACAAAGCAAAACCAAAGGGTATGATGGACGGAGTGTTGAACATTGCAAGCACTCACCCCCAGTCAAATGATGTGGGTTTAATCCATCATCATTCTTTAGCTCACTCTGTCACCCCAGTTCAGACATGGCCATATGCAAATCAGTCTGACCCTGTGCCTCATGGGAACAGTCCACCCCGAACTGCCAAGCCATGTCTTCCCTGGACCGGAATCAAGCATCCTAGGACCGGTTTCTGGCTATCAGCCGTCATCAGCCAGGATAGCTTGACTCCAGTGGCAAAGTGAGCAAGGGACCCACGTCTGGGAATACCCTGCCAACTTAGGGCGAACAAAGAAAAACCAAAGGGGATGATGGACGGAGACCTGAACCTTGCAAGCACTCACCCCCAGTCAAATGATCTGGGTTTAATCCATCATCATTCTTTAGCACCTGGTGCACCATTCAAATCATTACACTAGTGCCTGCAAGGTAATTGCACTTGTGAATGATTATTTATTAGTAAAATGTAGCAATAATCAGTGGTCAGTGGGTTTCCTAGACCTTTCACCCATGTGTCACTGCACCTTCTGCACCATTAAAATCATGACCCTAGTGCCTGGAAGGACAAATGTGGAAATCGTTTATATGCAGTAATATATGTGTCCCGAAAAAGGCACTATAGCAGACGGAATACATAACTATTGTAAAGCCAAACACAAACACAAGAGGTTTAAAAAAAGTACCTGCACAATTGAGTTTGGACTTCTTGCCAGTTCTGTTCCAAGACAATATCTTTAATTTTACAAGGTTCCAAGGGAATAGTTACTGTAGGAGACTCCAAGTGCAAATTGTGCTATTGCATGTTGCAAAGATGTTCCCTGTTCAGCAGATTACATTTTGACTTTCCTACACCTATGTTGCTTAAGGTTTATGGAAAGGATGCATTGCAAATGCATTGTTTTATTCATCACAATTCTTTTGTTGTTTAAATATAAAGCATTTGAGTTTGTGCTTCTCATTTCCCAATCTGGGGCCAAATGAGAAACACAATGGTCCCATAAAGTGGCTGCACATTGTAATTACAAGCCATGAATGCTTTTACAACAAAGCAAATAGGAAATATGTGGTAACGCTCATTTTGTATCCACTCCTTTTTGCGAGACGCTAACCCCATTTTGCAGTTCAGAAAAGCTCTATCTTGACCTCTTTTGCAGTTCCTGGGTGAGTGAGCTGGTTCACGTGTTGAGCGACTGCCACCGACAACTAAGAGGTCTGGTAAGCCTTAGTAACCCACTGCATACAGCCTTTCTTCTGATTTATTTGGAGAGAAATTGTTCCGAGCATGCCTGTCCCATCTTGCCACACCTGGTTCTTCGTGGATATTAGGAATAGCTGCTTTTTGATTGGCTTCTCTACTTGGGCAGCTGTTCTAGACTGACCGGTCCTTCTTTTCCTTGGTCATCTACCTGGTTCACTTTGTGAACATTTCTGTTCCATTCCGTGCCTTTTCTCCCTGTGCTATTGTCCCCGACCATTGAACATTAGTCGGAGCTCTTACACATAGTTTACTCTTCGCTGAGGGCTCTTGATTGGCTATTGTAATACCCTCATCAGCGTGGGTCTTTCGCCAGGACACTACTAATAGAAACAGTTGAGATATCTTGGCGTGCTCTCGTTGTTGTGATGTTTGGGAGGTGGTTGATTTCAAACAGATGTCTGTGATTGATCTAGATGTAGATGGGGGTTGTCCTCGACTCTATAAAAGTTTGTTTCACAGTTGAAATAATGCTCCAGTTACTTTTGCGTTGTTGCTTTGTTGAAAGGCTTGCATGCCTCTATGCTGGTGTTTTCCTTGGAGATGAGTGATGCTTCCAGTTGTCTGGAGCATGGGTACTCTCAAACATTTTTTGAGGGGCTGAAACGTTTGGTCTGTGATGTGACCAAGGGCCGCATTAATGCCAAGTGGGTGTAGGGGAAACAAGTCATATACATCTAATGGCTGAATTGAACTGTGAAATCGGAACACCTAAGATTAATTCCATCTCCAAAACATTACCAATCTGTGTGATTCTAATCAATTGTTTTATTTCACTGTCCCTCCTTTTATCATTATAAAAAGGCCTGGAAAAACATGACTTCAGGATCTACATTCTACAAAACCTACTCCTATGTTTGATTTACTAAACTGTGATATTGTTCAAAGAGTGCACATAACAGCTGACTTGCTTCTGTATATCTATTGGCTTCGTTTTCAGGGTGGGAGGGAAAATATCTTAAAAACAAAAATGGATCCTTAAGTAAGGTGGGCCAGGATTGCCTAGTGACTTCCTTTCTTTAACACCAACTAACCTTTGAATAAATGCTGCCTGTTTATGTGACCTCTTTTTGTTGTTAGTGGTGAGTGGAGTGAACAGCAGCGCTGTGCTGCTTTTGACCAGTGGGGTGCATTTAAAGGTCCGCAGGGCAGCATGCAGCCCCTGGGCTGCACTTTGAATATCAGTGTTTTAGAGTTTTTTTTGATCTCCTTTACCAAGCTCCTCAACAAATAAGGCACAGTCCTTAACTTTTCCATGATTTGGGTACAGTGACGTAATGAAATTAGCTTCAGGAGCTCTCTGTACCCTGGTTATCGGGCTGTTTAGAGCCTGAAACTTGGTGTTCATTCACAGGATGAATGCTGCAATAGTGTTTAAAAGGTCAACCTGTATATTGAGTTTGGATGAAGGAAAGTTCTTAGCTTCAACGGCTGCTTGTAGTGTGTCTAAAAGAGTTCGCCAACATTTTGGATGATTTAAGTTTTCGTTTGCTAAGGTTTTAGGGCCTTTATCAGTGCTAATTACTTGCTCAATGCACGGATAAGGGTTGGCCTTGAGGCACTCTAATATGAGCCTGCAAGTAGCCTGGACATTTTGATTGTGGGCTTTATAGTTGGTAGATTTGAGAGAAGTTTACTCCTCACTTATGAAGGGCCTCTTAGGGCTGTTGGAGACCTTCTCTTTTGGGTGCAAATGTAGTCATTATTTAACAACATTTCTATTAGGTATTATATTATTTCCCCACCTATTTTCAATGAGAATGTGTTACAGTACCTGTGAGTGGCAATGTGCGTTGCTAGACTTGCTCTAAGTCTAGGCCTGAGTAGACCACCTGCTGTTCTGTGACTTTTAGGGCAGAGATAACTAGTTTGTGAATGTCAATGGTCTTGTTGTTTTGTGAGCTGTGTTTGTATTTACATGCCCCTCCTGAAACTCCCTCTTGTCACTTTCTACACCCCTCATTTTCCTTCTCTAAAACACTCCCATTTATTATTATTATTATTAGCATTTGTAGACAGCTACCTCCAACGGAGGTGTCCCGGCGCTAGGCATCCATCCAGAAGAGGGTAATAGACCAGGAGAGAGAACAGGGAGTTATAGGGTAGCAGAAAGGCCAAACAACCATGTTTTCAAGACCTTTCTAAAAGGAAGTTCTTCCTTTATCTGACGCAGGGGGTTGGGCATCAGATTCCAGAGCGTGGCTGTTTTTACCGCAAAGGCTCTTCCTCCTAGCCTTACTTTCCTAAAGCGTGGAATGGCTAGGAGATTCAGGTTGCTGGAACGAAGAGTTCTAGCATTCTGATATTTTTGGAGCCTACGTCTCAGATAGAGAGGACCAACCTCTCTGAGTGCTTTGTGGGCTAGGACTAGAGCCTTAAACATCACTCTTTTTTTAACCGGCAGCCAATGTAGGCTTTGCAGATGGGGGGTAATGTGATACCGTAAGGGCACATTTCTAATAAGTCTCGCAGCAGCATTTTGGATCCTTTGAAGTCTCCTCAAAAGATAGTCAGGGAGACCATTGAAGAGGCTGTTGGCGTAGTCTAACTGAGAGGTGATGAGCGTATGGACCACCGTCTTCCTGCATTCCATAGGAAGAAAGTGAAGGCACCTGCGCAGTGCCTTCAGTTTCCAGAAACATTGTGAAGATATGTATGATATTTGAGCCTTGCCTGTTAGTTGGGTGTCAATTCTAAAACCCAGATTCCTGGCAGAGTTGACCGGAATAGGAGGAGGGTTTAATTCTGCTGGCCACCAAAGCTCGGATTGAGGAGGGAGAGGCTGATTAAAAAACAATATCTCGGTCTTATCAGTGTTCAACTTCAGGCAGTTGTCAGTCATCCAAGATGAAATATTAAGAAGGCACTGCCTGAAGTTGGTAAAAGCATTCTCACTCTGCTCTTTAAAGGAGAAGATAAGTTGAGTGTCGTCAGCATAGGAAACAACACGAACACCCAAATCTTCCACGATAGATGCCAGTGGAGCCAGATACACATTAAACAAGGTAGGACTCAGGGCGGAACCCTGTGGGACCACTTGTAACAGTGTCCTAGAGCTGGAAATATGTGGGGGAAGGAAGACTTGTTGAGATCTGTCTTCCAAAAACGACTGGAACCAGCGTAACACGGTCCCTGTGACTCCTAATGTGTGGAGTCTATTAAGCAGGATCTAATGAGAGACCGTGTCGAAAGCTGCCGACAAGTCAAGCAGCACAAGCATGGCACAGTTTCCTGTATCCATCGTCTCCCGAATTGACTCTACCACCTCCAACAGAGCTGTCTCGGTGCTGTAACCCGCCCTAAAACCTGATTGTGAGTCGTGCAGGCAGCTATTGGATTCAAGAAAATCCGACAACTGTCTCTGTACCTCCTTTTCCAGAATCTTAGCAGGGGCGGGGAGCAGAGAGATTGGTCTGAAATTTTTAAGTTCTGTTGGATCAGCGTCCTCTTTTTTAAGGATAGGAGGGACGAAGGCTTTCTTCCATTCAGTAGGGAAGATTCCCGTGTCCAGTGAGGTGTTCCAAACATTATTCAGAGTGTTGTTAACTACGGGGGCTAGGAGTTTGAGTATTCTAGCCGGGCAGGGATCGGAAGGGCTTCCAGACTTGACTTTCATTAAATCTCTCAAGGACGCGTCCTTCTCATACCGACGGAAGTCTGACCATTTGACTGAATGGCATATCAGAGGCATCACCTGCTCATCCGTAATAGGGAAGGTAGAGTAGATGGCCGCAATCTTATCATGGAAGAAAGAGGCTAGTTCCTCACACAACGGAAGAGACGCCGGGATAGTGCTTTTTAGGGACTGGGGTTTCAAGAAACTCTCCATTATCTTAAAGATCTCCCTTGGGGAGTTTTCTGCCTCCATGATTTGTTTAGCCATAAAGTCTCTCATGGTTTTACGTTTGAGGGTATGAAATTTCCTCAGTGCCTCCTTATAGGTCTCTTTTGCTGAGGTTTCATATTTTTTCCTCCAAATACGTTCCAGCTTTTTGCAATGACTTTTTTCCAATTGGAGTTCAGTGTTGAACCAAGGCGCTGAAGGCCTACTCCTAGGTACTTTACAGGATTTGATCAGGGCTATCTTGTCTAGGGCAGAGGTCAGCCATGCTTTGAAGAAGGAGGAATCTCTGGAGGGTTACCAGAGGGGGTAGGAGTGGTATTGTCTAATTCACTTCTCATTGTATCAGGGGTAAATTTCCTAGTTTCCCATTTACTAGTAGATATTCCCCATTTTCCAACCATTCCCCTTGTTGTTGGAAGGCGGGCCTCGGGGAAGTCGGAGTGACCACCCAGAGGGGCCCCACACTGCACGAAGTAGCCGAGCGCTGCTGAGAAGCCTCCGGGAGAGGTCCTTCCCCTATAATGTACTAGCACAGTAACACCACCACACAGGACTCGAGGAGATTTAGCAAGACGAACAGTTCTTTATCAGCACTTATGAAGTTACGGTGATCAATATTTACAAGAGGGGGATCAAGGGATCCACAAGAGTCTCAAAGTCTTTGGTAGGGATGGGGTAGCGGGACAGTCTTTAGCAGCAGCTTGGTACGAGGGTACCTGGGGCCCAGTTCTTATCCTCAATCTGGAGGGCCTCCGGTTCTCGGAGAGGTCGAGCCGCGACGGCGTCAGCAGGGCTCTGGCGTTCAGTTCGTGGGGTTCGAGCCGCGACCAGGTCAGCAGGGCTCTTACGGTGTCTTGGTTCAGCTCGAGCCGCGACGACGTCAGCAGGGCTCCGAGGGAGGTTTCAGCGAGGTTGGGCCGCGACAGCGTCAGCAGGGCCCCGATGTTCCGTGAGGATTCGTGTTCTCAATAAGGTGGAGCCGCGACGCAGTCAGCAGGGCTCGTGGTAGATTCGCAAGCAAGAGTTCTTCTCCGTAGGGTCGGCCGCGATTCAATCAGCAGGGCTCTCGACTCCGGGATACAACTGCTGTCCCATTGCGGGGCTGCCCCAGATATAGGTCTGGAGCCCTTTGATGTCCGGACCCTTGCGCCTGGGGGGGCGGAGAGGCCGGGCTGGGAGAGGCCAGACGCCCAGTGGGAGAAGCGCCAGGTCCAGGGAGGCCGGAGGACGATCGCACCTAGGTGTTGGGGGACGGTGGGGGTCCCATCGAAACTCCCCTCCTCCGGGAGTGGTGAAGTGGTCCGGTGATACCCCCTGGCCAGATCTTGGTGCCTCGATGTCGGGGCTTCGCTGGGGCCGAGGTCGGCGAGAGCCTGGCCGCGTGGCTGGTGCGTGGAGCAAGCATGATCCAAAAGGGGGCGGACCCCGAAGGTGTGAGGGGTCCCGGTGCGGCCTGGAAAGGGGGCCACGTAGGCTGGTGTAGGGAAACAGGTACAATCCAAGGGGGTTAGGACCACGCCACGAAGCCGGGTCCAACAGGCGTCCCCCCCAGCCGAAGGCAGGGAGAGTCACCCATCTCCTTGGGGGTTCTCCTCGTCGAGGCGGAAGAAGCGGGATAGGCCGTCAGCGTTGGCGTGGTCATTGCCGGGCCTGTGCTCGACGGAAAAGTCCATCCCTTGCAGCGAGATGGACCACCGCAGCAGCTTGGGGTTCTCGCCTCTCATCTGCATTAACCACCGCAAGGGCCGGTGGTCGGTTTGAACCTGGAAGTGGGTGCCGAAGAGATAGGGCCGGAGCTTCTTGAGGGCCCACACGACAGCGAAGGCCTCTCGCTCGATGGTGCTCCACCGCTGTTCCCGGGGCAACAGCCGTCGGCTGATGAAGGCCACGGGTCTGTCGAGTCCCTCCGCATCTGTCTGGGACAGGACGGCCCCAATTCCATATTCGGAGGCGTCCGTCTGCACAACAAACTCCTTGCTGTAGTCAGGGGCCTGTAGCACGGGGGCATTGCACATCGCCGTCTTGAGAGTCTCGAAGGCCGACTGGCAGCGGGGTGTCCAGGGCACCTTCTTGGGCTGCTTCTTTGACGTGAGCTCTGTGAGGGGGCCAACAATGCTCCCATAGTCCTTGATGAATCGCCGGTAGTACCCGGTGAGGCCCAGGAAGGCCCGGACAGCTGTCTGGGTGGTGGGTGGTTCCCAGGCCTGGATGGCATCAACTTTTGGTTGGAGGGGAGCCACCTGACCGCTCCCCACCTGGTGGCCCAGATAGGTCACCGATCCTTGGCCTATCTGGCACTTGCTGGCCTTGATCGTGAGCCCGGCCCTTTGGAGGGCGGCCAAGACTGCCTTGAGGTGCCCCAGGTGCTCAGCCCAGTGGTTGCTGTACACGGCAATGTCGTCCAAATAAGCCGTGCTGAAGGCCTCTAGCCCGGCCAGAACCTTGTTCACCAGTCTCTGGAAGGTAGCCGGGGCATTCTTCATGCCGAATGGCATCACCCGAAAATGGTAGTGCCCATCAGGGGTGGAAAAAGCGGATCTTTCTTGGGCGCCGGGGGTGAGCTGGATCTGCCAGTACCCGGCGGTGAGGTCAAAAGTACTCAGGTAGCAGGCTGCTCCTAAACGGTCGATGAGCTCGTCGGCCCGGGGAAGGGGCTGGGCATCGGTCTGGGTAACAGCATTCAGACCACGGTAGTCCACACAAAATCGTAGCTCCGGGGCACTGCCTGGGGCGGCGGCCTTCGGCACCAGGACGACGGGACTGGCCCACGGGCTGTCGGAGGGCTCGATGACCCCGAGGACCAGCATTTTCGCCACCTCGGCCTGGATGCAGGCCCGCACCCGGTCGGGTACTCTGTAGGCTCGGTGTCGCACGGGGGGACTGTCCCCAGTGTCGACGTCGTGGACGCACCATGGGGTCACCCCCGGAGTGAGGGAGAAGAGAGCCGCAAAGGGCTGCAACAGCTGCTGACAGTCGTGGCGCTGTTCCGGGGTCAGGGAGGAGGCGAGTTGGACGCCTTCGATGGACCCGTCGTGGGCGCTGATCCGCAGGAGGTCGGGTAGGGGCTCGGAGTCGTCTTCGCCCCCATCGTCGGTTGCCAGTAGCAGGCTCAGTTCGGTCCGGGCAAAGTGGGGTTTGAGCCGGTTAGCATGTAGGACCCGGAGGGTGTTCCGGGGGGACTCCAGGTCGATCAGGTAGGTGACGGGGCTCTTCTTCTCCACCACCTTGAAGGGCCCGGTCCATTTGTCCTGGAGGGCGCAGGGGTCAACCGGTGCCATGACCCAGACTTGCTGGCCTGGCTCGAACTCAATGGTAGAGGCATTCCGATCATACCATCGCTTCATGTCCTCCTGGCTGGCCTCGAGGTTGGCTTCGGCCAGGGCTCGGAACTTGCGGGTCTGGTTTCGTAGGGTCAGGAGGTATCGGTAGACGTCGGGAGGGGCATCTTGGGGCTTTGTCTCCCAGCCCTCCTTGACCAGGCTGAGGGGTCCGCGGACCGGATGCCCATACAACAGTTCGAAAGGGCTGAAACCCAGGGACTTCTGCGGGACCTCCCGATAGGCAAACAGGAGGCACGGCAGAAGGACATCCCATCTCCTCCTTAGGGGTTCTTCCAGGCCCTGGATCATTCCTTTTAGAGTTCTGTTGAACCGCTCGACCAGTCCGTTCCCCTGAGGGTGGTATGGGGTGGTGAATTTGTAGGTGTCCCCGCACTGCTGCCACAGGGACCGCATGTATTTAGAGATAAAGTTCGTACCCCGGTCGCTCACCACTTCTCGGGGGAATCCCACTCTCGAGAAGATCCCCATTAAGGCCCGGCCCACCACGGGGGCTGTCACAGTACGAAGCGGGATAGCCTCAGGGTACCTGGTTACGTGGTCCACGAGGACCAGGATGAAGCGGTGACCCAGGGCGGTCCGGGGGTCCAGGGGCCCTACAATGTCTATCCCGACCCGTTCAAACGGGGTGTTGACTGCTGTGAAGGGCTGGAGGGGGGCTTTGACCCGTCCCCCCGCCTTCCCGCTGGCTTGGCTGGTCTGGCAGGACCGGCAGTGGTGGTCCACGTCCCTCCGCATCCGGGGCCAGTAGAAGTGGGTCACCAGGCGGCTGTAGGTTTTGTCGTGCCCCAGGTGCCCGGCGAGGGGCACATCATGTGCCAGGTTAAGGAGGAACTCCCGGAATCGGTGGGGGACCACCAGCACTCGGCTGGCCCCCAGCTCCGCAATCTTCTGTTCGCTGTACAGTAAGCCCTCGGCCCAATAGACCCAGTGCATTCCGGTCTGGTCCCCGTTGGCCTGCGAGGATGCCTGCTGCCGGACCCCTTCGAGGGAGGGGCAGGTCTTCTGTTCCTGCTGGAACTGTTCTCGGGTGGGACCCCCGTCGTGGCGCCATTGGGCAAGCTCTGGGAGTGCGTCGAGAGAGGCGATTTCGTCTGGGGAGGGTTCGGTGGGTCTGGTATCAGTGTCCGCTCCTCCCTCGCTGGAGACGGGTGGTGGCGCGGGCCCCTTGGGCTGGGTGGGGTTGGATGCCATGGACGAGCGGGGGGCCTGTGCGGCCATGGACCGGGTAGTGGCGCAGGCCCATTCGGGTAGTCCCAACATTCGGAGGTGCTCTCGCCGCTCCACTTGAGCCCAGGGAGAACTCTCTAGGTCGTTCCCCAGGAGGCAGTCCACCGGGGCGTCGTCGCGGACAGTCACCTTGAGTAGGCCCGTCACCCCCCCCATTCGAAGGGGACCTGGGCCATCTGGCACATGCTTTCGCTGTTGTCGGCCGTCCGGACGGGGCATAGCACATTTAGCAGGATCTGTTCGGTGGTCACCAGGTGGCGGCGGACAGCGGTGACACTGGCTCCGGTGTCACGGAGGGCTTCAGCCCGTCGTCCATTGATAGTGACCCACTGTTGGTACTTCTGGGTGTTGCTCGGGATGGGTGTTCGGGGCACCAATTATCGGCTGCCCAGGCAGACCAGGGACATGGCCGCCGGCTCACACTGAGTGGTTCCTCCGTCGAGGAGTTCTTCCTCCTCCTTCCCTTCCCCCAGGGTGGCAGCCGCCAGCTGTCGGGGCGGGGGCCCGCCGCCCCACTTCTTCGGTTCATGGGGCAGGCCAGGTCGCTGGCATAGTGTCCGGTTTGTTGGCAGCCATAGCAGGTTATCGTGGGCCGGGGTCCGGTTCTGGCTGGTGCCGTCCCTCTTCGGGCTAGGCTCGGGGAGAGGTGGTGCTGAGGCGGCCCTCGAGGCGGACTCCGGGGTGGCCCGCCGGGGATGTCCCGATTCCGGTTCGCCCCTCCTCCTCCGCCGCGCTGGCGGGGAGGTCCGGTGGGGTTTCTCTGGTACCTCCCCATCGGGTTCCGGGGGACTCGGGTGTTGACCCATCGATCGGCCTCGGCGGCGAGCTTCCGCGGCTCGGTCAGCTTGCTGTCGAGGAGCTGTTGTCTTAGCTCCACGAAACAGTTGTTGGAGAGGTGTTTCCAAATAATGAGGTCGACCAGCTGCCCATAGGTGGTGACCTTGCTGCCCTTGATCCACCCTTCTAGGGCCCTGCTGAAGAAGTCCACTACCCACGTGGTACCGGGGATTTTTTTGCAGTCTCTGAAACGCTGGCGGTACATTTCCGCGGTCAGTCCGTAGCGGGTGAGCAGGGCCTCCTTCATATGGTCGTAGGAGGTCACCACATCTTCTGGTAGCTGGAGCAGGGTGTCTCGGCCCTCGCTAAGGAACCGACCCCACAGGCCGGCACCCCAATCCTTCCGGGGCACCCGATGGGAGGTCATGGCCACCTCGTATGCCTTGAACCACTGCTGGATGTCGTCGTTTTTATAGTACTCTTTGACGACATCTTTGGGAATATGCACCTTGGCTTCGGTGGAGGGTGGAGCGTCTCTATTACTGGGGGTGCCGGTCTCCCCCTTCTGGGCCTTGAGCTCGAGTTCTTTGAGGCCCCGCTCGTGTTCAAGGGTCAGCCTTTTTTCTTCCAATTCTCGATGCCGCTTTTTCTCCTCTATCTCTTCCTGCAGCCGTAGCTGTTCTATGGCCATTTTCTTTTCGGCCAGCCGGAGTTCGCCGTCCAGCCGAAGTCGTGCGAGCTCTAGTTCGTGGATCCGGACCTTCTCCCGCTCTTGTATTTCTTCCGCGGAGAGGCCGGTTTCCAGGCTGTTTCTCCCTCCGTTCGCCGGGGTCGGTGCGAGTGGTGTGGCTGCATTCAGGGGCAGGGGACCTTCGTTCTGGGAGGGGCCCGCCTCGGACTCTATCCAGGTTCTCAGGGCTTTCTGAATCTCTTCCTTGGTACCTAGGCCGGAGGTTGCAATGCCCTTGTCTTTGCAGAACTGTTTTAACTCTTTGTGAGTATACTCTTCCAACCGTTCTGGTTGGAACTCCATGGTCGCGGTGGTTTCCTGGTTGCTCATGGTTTCTGTTCGTCTGGATGGGTAGCGAGTGGGTTACTTGCTTGTACGAACTGTGTTCGGCTCGGATCCCACCGCTGCCACCAAATGTTGGAAGGCGGGCCTCGGGGGAGTCGGAGCGACCACCCAGAGGGGCCCCACACTGCACGAAGTAGCCGAGCGCTGCTGAGAAGCCTCCGGGAGAGGTCCTTCTCCTATAATGTACTAGCACAGTAACACCACCACACAGGACTCGAGGAGATATACGGTGATCAATATTTACAAGAGGGGGATCAAGGGATCCACAAGAGTCTCAAAGTCTTTGGTAGGGACGGGGTAGCAGGACAGTCTTTAGCAGCAGCTTGGTACGAGGGTACCTGGGGCCCAGTTCTTATCCTCAATCTGGAGGGCCTCCGGTTCTCGGAGAGGTCGAGCCGCGACGGCGTCAGCAGGGCTCTGGCGTTCAGTTCGTGGGGTTCGAGCCGCGACCAGGTCAGCAGGGCTCTTACGGTGTCTTGGTTCAGCTCGAGCCGCGACGACGTCAGCAGGGCTCCGAGGGAGGTTTCAGCGAGGTTGGGCCGCGACAGCATCAGCAGGGTCCCGATGTTCCGTGAGGATTCGTGTTCTCAATAAGGTGGAGCCGTGACGCAGTCAGCAGGGCTCGTGGTAGATTCGCAAGCAAGAGTTCTTCTCCATAGGTTCGGCCGCGATTCAATCAGCAGGGCTCTCGACTCCGGGATACAACTGCTGTCCCATTGCGGGACTGCCCCAGATATAGGTCTGGAGCCCTTTGATGTCCGGACCCTTCCGCCTGGGGGGGCGGAGAGGCCGGGCTGGGAGAGGCCAGACGCCCAGTGGGAGAGGTGCCAGGCCCAGGGAGGCCGGAGGACGATCGCACCTAGGTGTTGGGGGACGGTGGGGGTCCCATCGAAACTCCCCTCCTCCGGGAGTGGTGAAGTGGTCCGGTGATACCCCCTGGCCAGATCTTGGTGCCTCGATGTAGGGGCTTCGCTGGGGCCGAGGTCGGCGAGAGCCGGGCCGCGTGGCTGGTGCGTGGAGCAAGCAGGATCCAAAAGGGGGGGGACCCCGAAGGGGTGAGGGGTCCCGGTGCGGCCTGGAAAGGGGGCCGCGTAGGCTGGTGTAGGGAAACAGGTACAATCCAAGGGGGTTAGGACCACGCCACGAAGCCGGGTCCAACAGGTGTTCGCCTAAATTTAGTACTAAGTTGTAAATAAATAAATGCAGTATTCTCTGCATAGAAAGGACAGATGAGGTGGAGCTCTCCTCATGTAGGATTGTGAATTGTATTTAGTAATAAATAAGTAGAACTACTTTTGTACGTACAACAAAATAATGTTTGTTAATTGGGCTCACCCCCTATATAAGTGGAAACTTTAATGCGACTACCATAACAAAATGTCACTGTAGAACTATTTCTGAAGAGGCCTGGGCATCACAATAATGACACACTATCTCTTGACTTAAACATAATTATCTTCTTGCACTATCTTTTTTTAGACTTTAACACCCCTATTATCTTTGCGGGCACTTGAAATAGTTGCTCACAGTCTTTGAGTTTCTTCACACACTATGACTTTTGTTTGAAATTCAACATGATTATCTTCACACACTACCTGTGTTGTGACTCAAACATCTGTTCACATTACCACTCTGGGGACAAGGCCATGATTATCTTCACATACTATCTATGTGAGACCTTGAACATTATCACACGATCTCAGTAGGGAATTCAACAAAATTTTAGTCACACATTATGTGGAGGCTTGAATGGGCCAATAATCACACATTATCTCTCTGGGGACTCGGGTATCATTATCTACACACACTGTCACTGTATGGACATGACCATCAGAGCCGCCATACACTACCTTGATTGGGATTGAACACCATTGTAATCACAAACTATGTGGACGCTTGAATTTGCCTATAATCACACGTTTTTTGTGTGGAGACTTAAACATTATCTTCACACACCATCTTTGTAGCAACTTTAACTTGATCACCTTCAAACACAATCACTGTGAGGTTTTGAACTTTCCTGTAATCACTCTATCTCTATGGGGACTTGAACATCATTATCTACACAATGTATCTGTGTGGAGACTTGGACATCATCTTCCCGCACTATCTTTGTGGGAACATTATCATCATTACCTTCTCCCACCATCTCTGTTAGGTCTGGAACCTTCCTATAATCACACACTAACTTTGTGGGGACTTCAACCTTATTATCTTTACATGCAATCTTCATAAGACTTTAAAAACACACACTGTGTAAGTGCAGATGTGAACATGCCTATAATCATATACTGTCCCTGTTTGAATGTGAACATCATTACCATCATCTGTGTGGGGACTTAAAGATTATATTTAAACACTATCACTGTAGGGACTTGAAGACTATAATATTTGCACACTATATTTGTGGGAACTTGAACATCCTAATAAACACACACTAACTTCATGACAGCTTGTGCATCCCAGTAACCACATACTATCCCTGTGGGAACTTGAACATCCCTGTAAACACACAAAACCTCTGTGGGTTATTGAACATATCAATAACTACCTTAATTACAGGGAGATTTAAACATTATATTCACATATTATTATTAATGCGACTTGAACCTGATGATCTTCACACACAATTTGAATATGGTTTTAACATTCCTATAGTCACTCCCTCTTCCTGTGGGGACCTATCCTAAACACCCTTTACTTCACATGCAATCTTTTAAAGACCTATCCATCCCTATTATCACAAACTATGAAGATGCCCTTAAGTCCAGTTTGAATATGAACATCCTTACCATCACACACTATGGTGCCGATTCCGTTCTTGGAAAAATTTCCCCCGTACAGATCGTATCCGGATTTTTTTTCCGTACGAATCGTACAAGTAGTGTACAAACTCCCAAGTACGATTCGCATGGGAAAAAGTCCATACGAATCGCATTGGGAAAATTTCCCCACACGTCCTCGGGTCGGCAAATGTGTCCGACACATCCCCGGAAGATTTACCGTACGAATCGGAAAAATGAAGTCCGGCCGCGCAAGTACGATCAGTCCCGTCCTTTCGATTTTACAACCGTGTGGAAAAAACACCGTACGGACCGAACTCCTATAGCAAAAATGGAGACATGTGCCCGCATACGCGCTGAACACCCTGCCCCAGACCCCGTATGTACGCGCTGAACACCCCCCCAGCCCTCGTATGTACGCGCCGAACCCCACCCCCAGCCCCCGCATGTACGTGCCAAACGCCCCCCGGCAGCGGATGTACGCGCCAACCCCCACCAGTGTATGTACAGAGCGTACCCCCACCCGTGTATGCATGGAGCGTACCCCCACCCGTGTGTGTATGGAGCGTACCCACAACCCACCAGTGTATGTACGGAGCGTAACCCCACCCATGTATGCATGGAGCGTACCCCCACCAGTGTATTTACGGACCGTACCCCCACCCGTGTATGAATGGAGCATACCAACACCCCACCAGTGTATGTACGGAGCGCACCCCCACCAGTGTATTTACGGACCGTACCACCACCCGTGTATGAATGGAGCGTACCAACACCCCACCAGTGTATGTACGGAGCGTACCCCCACCCATGGTTGCATGGAGCGTACCAACTCCCCACCCGTGTATGTATGGAGTGTACCCCCACCCGTGTATGTATGGAGCATACCCACAACCCACCAGTGTATGTACGGAGCGTACCCCCACCCGTGTATGTACGGAGCGTACCAACACCCCACCAGTGTATGTACGGAGCGTACTCCCACCCATGTATGTATGGAGCGTACCCCCACCAGTGTATTTACGGACCGTACCCCCACCCGTGTATGAATGGAGTGTAACAACACCCCACCAGTGTATGTACGGAGCGTACCCCCACCTGTGTATGAATGGAGCGTACCCACACCCCACCAGTGTATGTGTAAGGAGCGTACCCCCACCCGTGTATGCATGGAGCGTACCAACTCCCCACCCGTGTATGTATGGAGCGTACCCCCACCCGTGTATGTATGGAGCGTACCAACACCCGTGTATGTTCGGAGCATACCCCCACCCGTGTATGTCCGGAGCGTCCCCCCACCCGTGTATGTACGGAGCGTACACCCAGCCCCCCCTGTATGTATGGTGCTAAACACCACCACCGATAGACGGTGCGGGCCAACACCCTGCCCATGTCTGTACGCACCCTACCCCAGGCCCCTACACAAGCACCCTCACTCAACATCACGCATGTACGAGTTGTACTAAGCCATAGCAAAGGACAGCACTGTACAACAACATGGCCCATGTACGCACCGTACAGACGCAAAAAACACTCGTACTGAACCAGGACAAACCAAAACAACACAAGGAGAGTCAATTCGATGCACACAACACCACAAAACATGTCCAACAAGCCCAAATACATCCTATACACTGACCTGCAACTGCCAAACAGCTAAACAGAGGCCCAAAACACAACCACTCCTTATAACACACCCACCCAAAGTTCAAACACAGCCACACCCACAAATGGACCAATAAAAAAGCCCAACACACACAAACCATGATCCTTTGCAACAGGACCACTACTGCCAGACCACAGAGACAACGCACTGCACCATACTACATCCATCAATACACCTTACACTTGCACTCCTTCACACAACCACCATCACAAACACCCCCTCCTCACATTCACACACACACCTTCACAACCACACTCACACACCCACAACCATCCACACCAACACCCCCACAACCATCCACACCCACACCCCACACCATGCCCACTAACAAGAATCCAAAGTTCACAAAGGAGGAGCTGGAGGTCCTTGTCGAGGAAACCGTCAGAGTCGAGCCAGAGCTCTTTGGAACATTGGTCAGACGGACCAGCATATCGGAAAAATCAGCCATGTGGCAGAGGATTGTCAATGCTGTGAATGCTGTTGGGGCCACCAGAAGGACCAGGCATGAGTGCCAAGCCAGGTGGTACGATCTGCGGAGGACGGTCCGCCGCAAAATGACAGACGATCACAGCCAGGGGAACATCACTGGAGGAGGGCCGCCCCGCAGACCGGTACAATACCATCCCTGGGAGGAGAAGGTGATGGCCACGCTGCCGCCGGTGGGAGTAGACAGAGTAGAAGGAGTCCGAGAGCCTGGTGAGTACACAAACAACTCACCACACATGGGGGGAACGCCATACACAACCAAAATCCCAATCATGCACGCAACCCCCCCAAAGCCAGCACCGGACACAACCACACTCCAAAAACACACACATGCCACTAGCGCCTCCATGCCCCATGCCCCAAGCAAGGCCATGCCAAGTCACAGGCCACACAAAACACCAACACAAGACAGGATTTCCCCGAAGCCGGGAGGGTGGGCCTCAAAACTAACATAGAGCAACTCTGAGGCACACAACAATGCCCTCAGCCCATATGACCTAGGGCACAGCCATACAAACAGTGTGTCCCCACACAGTACTGTGTTGCCTGCAAATGGTGGCCGCGTTGCAGGATGACATGGGTATGAAGGCACAATTTGCACATAACAGCAGCTAATGAAGATGCATCACTCTGAAAGAGTGTCAGCACACACCGCCACAGCAGCAGCGCAGACTCAGAAACTCCGCCCAATAGGTGCCGAAGGTAAGAAACAAACCCACATGAACAAGCCAATGGCCCTTGAAAGACCTGCAAACTGTGTGTGCCCAGGAAGCTGGGCTCAGGTGACAGAGGGTGACACACAGAGGGAGCGAGAGGGGGAGAGCGAGGGAGGGAGACAGAGGGAGACACAGGGAGACAGACAGAGGGAGGGAGGAGGGTGACAGAGGGAGGGAGAAAGGGAGACAGACAGAGGGAGGAGGCTGACAGAGGGAGGGAGAAAGGGAGACAGAGGGAGACCAAATCACCCTTGGGTGGTGTGGCCATGTCCGCTCGTCAGCAGGTGGACTGTGTGTATGTAGACAAGGTTTGGCAGTGCCTTAACCCCCCGTTTTTCCATTGATAAACACAGGGCCAAGTGTCAATCTGTGCACAAGTACATCCGTGCTGCAGGCACAAACCTAACCTTACACCCAGTATACCCACACACTGTGTTTGTCAGAACCATGTCACAAATGCTTAAGTTACCTACCTGCATTCTCAAATAGCATGGAAAAAACACCATTTGGCCATGTACAGTGCAGCACGTAAGGCGGCTCAGCATGGCTTGCTACGCCCGCTCACTACACTGCTGACTGTGTACCAAAAAGATGCATCAACTAAGATTGTGTCACACATAGGTAAAGTGTCGTAAGCTGTGGTCAAGGGACATACCCATGCACAAGTGCACTGTGAGAGGAATGCTAGCCAAATCCAACCACCCAGAGGAACTGTGCCAACTCAAAATGAATGAAACATGGATGTCGCATGTAACACAATTAACATTGTCTCTCTCACACACAGGTCAACGTCGTCGATCTCCCCCCAACACTGGGGGGGAAGACTCACAGGACCAGGCTCTGTGTGAAGAGGACCCCACCGGCAGCGACGACTCTCACCACTCCGTGGATGACCCAGACCAACCTGGCCGCTCTGGTGTCCAACCACCTGCAGCACCTGCGTCAGGTACAACTGTGCCAACCACCACCCCCATTCCTGCCACATCCCAGGAGACACCCAGGAGCCCTGCCCGCACACAACAACACAGCCAGTCTGTCCAGGAGGTTCTCCGGGCACCCAGGAGGAGGCAGGCAACACCGCAAATGCCATCCCTCAGGGGTCCCGGAGACCCGATGTGCCCACAACGGCAGGCCAGGTGCAAGTGGGCAGGGGTGGTGGGAGTGGAGGACGGCAGAGGCGCGAACCTGACCAGTTGGCTCAGGAACCGGTAATGTCACACGCCCGCAACATCCTGGACACATACCGGCGTGACACCAGGGGCATCAGCCAGGCCGTGGAGGCCCTCAACCAGATAAAGAACGTGCAGGCCGAGCAATATGCCAGTCAACAGCAACACCAAGGACGGATGGAGGCAAGACTGGCTGAGCTTGTGGCGGTGCAAACGGACATGACCCGTGCACTCCGTCGGATTGCCGAAAACATGGGCAACCCTCCCTGTGCCACCAGGCGAAGAACATCACCAGCCACAGGGAGGGATCAGGAGGAGGAGGATTCATCCAACGGAGCATCACAAGCATTGTCACGGCCTGCTTCTGAGGGTCCCCGCAGGAAGGTGGGTCGTCCACGCAAAAGACCGTGAGAGTCAGCGGAACATCACCATCTCCCAAGTCACCTGGCCTGGCACCTGGCCCTCTGGCCCAACAGCAGCACATCAGCAAATGACATTCTCTGCCACATGGACTTGCTGGTCACTGACTGTGGCATGGACTCTGATGACTTCCAATGGCAAGGATATCAACTCCCCCTGTGAACTTTGGATTCTACACACCCGGCAAGCACATCTTGTCATCCCCCCCAAACACTTACCCCACCACAAATAAAATTCACCACTATCAAGAGATGATGCCGGCATTTTGCATTATTCCATTACATGTGTGTGTTGTAAAGTCAAACGATGCCTGAGTATTTTAAATAACTACAACCATCCATACCCTGGGGTCTGAGTCTGGCACAGGACACACATGGGTCACAATGTATCATCCAATACAGATATGGAGCACCATACTCACCCGTGATGGGCCCAACCAGCTGAGGGGGTGCCCGCACACAGACCTATTTAGAAGAGCAACAGTCATGTGCAGAGGTCAGGGATCATGTGGAGTGTCCTGGGGTGCTACTCCCAGGTATGTGTAGACACGTGGCAGAACCATGTCCTGCATGCTTGAGTTAGGTGCATGTGGAGAAGGGTGGGCCGGCCAAGGTTGGATGCATGGAGATGGCACAATGGGGTGTTGGATCACAGTGCCACAAGGTTGTGTTATGGTTGTGGGCTGCATCCTGAGTGTGTGCGTGGATTGAGAAGGTCATCCTGCAGCTGGCAGTGATCCATTCCCCCCATCTCTGTTGGACGTTGATGTGGCCTGGTCGCCGGATGTAGAAGCAGAGCTGTGCAGATGCACCCTGGATGTGGACAAGTATCATGGGAGTTGTAACGCACATGTCCGTAGAGTGCAGGGTAGGATTAGACACGGATGTCGTAGTTGACCTGGGGGATGGTCTCTCTTGCCTTGAGGTGGATGGAACTGGGGATCTTGTGCATAATGCAGAGTGTGCTGCAGAATGAGGCGCAGATGCTGCTGATCAGCATAGCACATGTCAGCAAGCAATCCATGATGAAACACCAGCTCGTTTGCGTAGACACTGGGTGCCCTTGCTGCAGGGCCTGCAGCAGCATGCGCCATGTCAAGAAAACAATGCCACAAGTAGCACACGAAGACAAGGATCTCAGGAAGGAACTATGCAAAAGGTGTATGTCAAGGAATGAATGTCTGGTTCAACATGGCACACACACACACAATGGATGCACATGCAGCAAAGTGCCCGTCGTGGAGACTGACATGCCACAATACCTACACAGCCATGGACATCATGCACAATCCAGATTCTAATCCCTGACAAACAGCTTGCATCTTGCTACTCCACACATAGACTCATATGCACCATCCCTGAGAACTATGCCAGACATGCCGCATGCACAGTGGCAACAGACCACCATTGACAGAGAAGAGGCACCTTGGAGGCAGAGGGACACCTTTATTAGTCATGTGTGTCGGAATGCTAATGCAACTCTGTCAACACATACACAGGTCATGTGGATGAACACGTGGGACCAACACTGGCACCCCCTTTGCACCACAGATGCTGGAAATCCATAGAACTGGCACACAAGTGACGGGTTACAGCTAAACACCCCCTGCTGCTCACGGCGAGGCTGCTATACACCATTGAACCCCTAATGGGGAATTCATGTCAACCCAGTGCAACCTGTATGTTTCCGAGGGCAGTGTTACACACATTGAAGGCTTCATCACAATCCACAATCCCATTACAGATGACTGTCACCAAGTCTGACCATCAATTCAGGTGAATTCAGCTCCATGTCATGTGCCCCATGGTGATTCTACATGTATGTAAAGTATCCAAACATGAACAGGAGCAGTGCACACACATTCTAAACAAATACCACTCCCAAAAAGCTGTGCTGCATCCCTTACCCTAAGGAGATTTCCAAACTTGTCCGTGCATGTAACGCTGATTCAGCACATGTTGCTGTGTTCATGAGGAATAGCAGGAGCACAAAAATGCCACCAGCAGACAGCATGCGCAAGTACCTGTGGATGAGAGACACACCAGAAGTCATCCAAAAGAAGCACATCCGCATGCATGTGCATGTACTCGACACGTATAAGGTTGTCAACATGCTAGGTGACAATGATGACTCTGGAAAAACATTCTTCTATTGCACCATCACTCGAGTGACACATCCAAACACACCTCTGACTCACTTGGCAGACATGCAGATGGGCACACACATTGCAACACATGCCACACACGGCCCAATGCGTGCACACTCTGACACTGGAACTCACCACTAAGCAAAGAAGTTGCGTATGAGCCGACTTCGGATGTCCTCTACTGCCTCCTCCTCCTCCACATCACTTGCCTCGTGACCAAGCCCTTCATCCTCCACGGGTGGATGGTCCTGCTCATCTGGAACCAGGATGAGTGGCACAGCTTTTTCCACTGCCATGTTGTGCAGCATGCAGCACACAAGGAAGATCTTGCAGACCTTCACCGGTGCATATGGGAGTGCGCCACCGGTCTTGTGGAGGCACCGGAATCGGCTCTTCAGAAGTCCAAACGTCCTCTCTATCACTCGCCTGGTCCGCCCATGGGCGTTGTTGTAGCGGTGCTCGGCAGCAGTGCTGGGGTTGCGGAGAGGCGTGATCAGCCATGGCATGTTGGGATAGCCTGCGTCCCCTACATGGAAACATCATGGACAAAAGTGGGTCAGGAGAAGCAGTAAGACAGGAAGATGACGCTAAATACAGGACTGCCAGAGTATAGCCACCAACAATACATGCTCGTTCGTTGCGCAGCTGCAGCATCATTTCAGGCACCCTGCTACGCCTCATGATGTAGGCATTGTGTGCTGATCCTGGAAAACGAGCACAGACATGTGAAATCACCATGTTGGCAAGACACACCACAAGGGCATTAATGGAGTGGTAATCCTTGCGGTTCCTATATACTACCTCCTGTGCCTGTGGTGGTACCAAAGCCACATGTGTTCCATCTATGGACCCAATGACATGGGGCATCCCTCCCAGGGCATAGAACTCACACTTGACACCTGTCAACTGCTCAGTGATAGGGACCGTACACACGCCTGTACGGTCCCTATCACTGTGGCGTACGCATACGCCAGCACTCCCATAGTGATAGGGACCCTACACACGCGAGTACAGTCCGTATCACTATGGCGTACGCATACGCCAGCACTCCCATAGTGATAGGGACCCTACACACGCGTGTACGGTCCATATCACTGCATTTGGGGTGCCCTAGGGCCATGGAACGGACCGTACCTGTGTGTAAATATTGAAATAACATACGGGACACTTGAGGGACAAGTATAAGGGCCTAAATGCATGCTGGTTGTCATGGAGACCAAGTTTAAAGTTTGAATTATTGCATCAGGTGGCCAGGAGAAGTCGGTTGGAAACAATATACTTTGTTGCAAAGTGGTTGTTGACTTGACATCATGCTCAATTTTTTAAGCATGCAAAGCCACTCACTGGGGTAGGTTTAAAGGGATTGGAGGAAACGTAGGATGCTAATGTGACTGACCAATCACTTTGTACTCCTGTAAATCAAACAGGCCAGCAAGGCAGATATAAGGCAGCCAGGTCCCATGAGAGAGCACTTGCCTGCACATCCTTTCATTCCACAACACTGCTGCTGCTCGTGATTCCTCTGGCACCATGTCCAGGTCTGTGGAGAGGGCCCAGCCACTCACCATGGAGGAGAATATGGCGTTGGTGGATGTGATCCTCCCACAGTACACCATGCTGTATGGTCGACCAGGGGAGCAGGTGAGTGCAGACTCCACTAGCTTAGCCTGTGCCCCTTTTTAGTGACTGTGACTTCTGGCATTGTGTCCCTGTGTGACAGACATGCAATGTTGTTTAGAGTGGGTCCCAGGGTGGGGAAGGCCTCATGTCTCCCATGCAGAGCATGCTGTAGTTGCTGTGTGCACTCCTCACTTGCATTGTGCTTACTGTGACAATCAATGCATGGTGCATGCCACATTCTGCCTGGCTACTCCTCCTGGGAATGTTGTTGCTACAGTCCTGATGTGATTCTGTGGTCCCCCCAGTGTGACAGGTGACAGTACCCATGGATGTATGTTTGTTTAGTGTACCTGTGCTGTGAGTGTCCAAATGATGTGTTGGTCCCCTGGACATTGGTGTGTGTGTGTAAGTCCCCTGTCATGTGGGTGAGTGCATATGGGGAGTGTTGCACACCAGCTGCATGAGGGATGGATATACCCTGCCCATCTGATGTGAGCAGGGAGCAGTGCTGTGTGACTGCCGTACTGAGCCAGCCCCACACCTGTGACACCCCCCAGTCTAGTGGCACATGGGCAGAGGGAGGTTTGTACCCGCAGTTGGCAATGGCAGGTGATTGTCCTCTGCCTGTGTGTGTCTGTGCACTCTGCTGAGGTTGCGTCAGTGGGCTGGGGCATGTGACTGCTTTGAGGTGCTGTCCATAATCCTTGTGTTGCTTGTGATGCACAGTGTGATCCAGGATCATTGATTGTGTGGCACCCCTCATGCCACCTGTGTACTTTCAATGCCACGTAGTGCATTTGGCCTTCCCCAGAGGATAATGTCCCTATGACAAATGTGCAAAGAGTTGCCTGCATACCATGGCCTGTTCAAACAAGACAAATTGTTAATATGTGTGTCTCTGTGTCATTGCTCAGGTGAATTAATGTAATCTCACTTTTGCATCCTCACAGGTAGGCGTCCATGCCAAGGGGGGGATATGGAAGCGAGCCGTCAGTGCCGTGAGGATGACGGAGGGTCGGAAGCGGCGCCTAGCCCAGGTGAGGAAGCGCTGGCAGGATATCCGGTGCTGGATGAGGAGGATTGCACGGGTCCTGCTGGGGGACTCACCTGAGAGCCAGAAGAACCGTGGGCGCCGGCGTCTAACCCACATCCATAAGCGTGTGCTGGCGGTGGTCTTCCCCGACTTGGATAGGCGCTTACAGGAGAAGCAGCAGCAGGAAGGGGGTAGGTACATGTGTGTTTGTTGTGTGTCACCAGCTTTTGGAAGTGTGCAGTTGCATGGATACGCTGCCAGGGTTTAAATGTGCAGTGCATAACCAGTTCCCCAAAGTAAAACGGTGCTGTTCTTCCTCCCTTCCCCTCCTTGCCATGTGTTCCCTGGTATGTGTGTAGTCACTCTTGCACAAGGTCATCTAGGCTGGCAGTTAATCCAAGTGCCCAATGCTTGCAGCATCATGTGTGGGGGTGGAGTGTAACAGGTTTTGGAACCTTGGCTGTGCCCTGGCCAGTTCAGTCATTGTGGGGTCCATGTCAGTTGGCACTGATGCAGAGTCCCAACATAGAAGTGTGTCTTAAAAGTGTACTGCCTTCCAGCATGCATGTCCAATGTTGTGCCCTCTGACATGATGTGCATGAGTGGGAGTAATGCATAGTGCAGGGACGGTTGCTTCAGTTGCAGTCATATCCATCCAGGACCATGGAGGAGCATGGCCACTACCGTGCCCTGGGGCACCTTTTCCTAGGTATCATGTGTGTCATCCGACAATGTGGACATTCTCTGTGTCTTCGGCATAGGTTGGGCTCTGTGGCATTGTACCCTGGCCACATCTGTATTGACGTAAACTGTGCTACATGTGTCCACTGTACAGTGTGACCCAATTTTGCTTGTGCATACTCACAGTGGGCAGTGCCTGTGTGTCCTGGAACGACAATCTGATGATGGTTGATTGTCAATGACATATGTGGACAGGCGCACCAGGGGTAGTTTGTGTACAATCAGGATTTAGTGCAGCCCATGTGTTTTTATCCCAGAGTAAGAGGTGTAAGTACTTCCTCTGTCTCAATCACATTGTCTCAGGTAGGGGGTGGTTTGTGCGGGCAAGGCCTACATGTCCAAATCTGAGGTCTCCCTGCTAGGTCTGGCCTGTGTGTGATGTTTGTCTGGACATACACTCAAGGTGCAGTGACCCAGTCTTGTTGGGCATGTTTTAATGTATTAGCTTTGCAGCATGTGCAAAAATTCAATAGACATGGTTCCTGCTCATTCCTTTTTTGGCAACGCTGCGTGCTGCAGATGCTGTGCATGATTGTCCCCAGAGCCTGGCTCCTCTGTCCAATTTGATAGCAAGTAATTTGCTGTTGGGTCATGCTCTCCATTGTTTCTCAGTGGCATGGTGGGTCAACCAGCTGTGTGTTGCAGGGCCTACATATGTACCTTGTATTGTAGATGTTACTCATGTTGCTTTTCAGGCTATGCACTGTGACCTATGTAGATTTGACTCATGTGATATATGTATACAGGTGTCTGATCATTTCCTGTCTCTTCACCTTGCCCACAGCATCGTCGGGGGACTCCGAGGGAGACACTAGCACGGACCGTGAGGAGGGAGCAGGCACCAGTGGCAGCAGTGCTGTCTTGTCTGGCGCATCGAGTGGCACGGAGGCCGAGGGGAGTGAGGCGGAGGACCTGTCCAGTACCACCACCGACTATGACGCTGACGGGTCCAAGGCTGAGCACCCAGAGGGGGCGGAGGCTGCTCCCACAGCTGAAAGCAGCACTGGATCTCTACCCGCCCCCTCCATTCCCATCACTGGCCTCCCACTTGCTCTGGTCCCTTCCCGCCGTGCTAGGTCACCACGTGTCTCTTTCTTGCCAGGCACCGCACCCCCTGCCCCTGTCTCCACTGCTGCCGTGAATGCCGAGTCTGTGGACATCCTGTGCCAGTTGCAGGTTGGTCAGACTGCGATGCTTAATGTCCTCCATGTTATACAACACAATAGGGCGACCCAATAAACCCCAAGGATTTGGGTATAATGTAATTTTAGACACAATATAAACCTTGAGGATTTATTTCATTAACATTTCTTAGTCATATAGTCACCTTAGTGAGCTTAATTTCATAAAGAACCTAGAGGTAAACGATAGTTATCACAGTTCATTATTTATTCAATTTTTTAAGGACTTCTTTTTTTGTATTTCAATGTGACAATAAATTCATATATACAAAACGGAAAGAATCAATTCACAATTGTACACTGGCAACAAAAAACTACTGTTAATTAGGTACATATAGAAAACAGTAGTAATTGACACTTTTTATGATGATGGACCATCCACAGTTTGGTCATATATCAAGGAAACTCTTGTTTCAATATTATTAGTATCACAGCACATCAGATGGGTACTTGTTTCCACCAAATAAGTGTCACAGCGTCGACGTTTCGGTCTCCTATTAGAACATATTAATCAACGAGACCATCTTCAGGACCAACGTTGCACCATGTATTATATAAAGACCATAGGCTAGTTAAGGTCTATCGAATCACTTCTTCCACAGTCTTCAAAAGAAGAGCTTGGTATAAGAAACGCCCCTTAACGTCGGCGGTGTATAAATCGTAATTTCTTTTAGACAGAAGTTTGCAGTTATTCTCCTTCCGTTGCACGTCTCGCCTCAGAGTCCGAGTGTTGCTTTTCAGGCTATGCACTGTGACCTATGTAGATTTGACTCATGTGATATATGTATACAGGTGTCTGATCATTTCCTGTCTCTTCACCTTGCCCACAGCATCGTCGGGGGACTCCGAGGGAGACACTAGCACGGACCGTGAGGAGGGAGCAGGCACCAGTGGCAGCAGTGCTGTCTTGTCTGGCGCATCGAGTGGCACGGAGGCCGAGGGGAGTGAGGCGGAGGACCTGTCCAGTACCACCACCGACTATGACGCTGACGGGTCCAAGGCTGAGCACCCAGAGGGGGCGGAGGCTGCTCCCACAGCTGAAAGCAGCACTGGATCTCTACCCGCCCCCTCCATTCCCATCACTGGCCTCCCACTTGCTCTGGTCCCTTCCCGCCGTGCTAGGTCACCACGTGTCTCTTTCTTGCCAGGCACCACACCCCCTTCCCCTGTCTCCCCTGCTGCCGTGAATGCCGAGTCTGTGGACATCCTGTGCCAGTTGCAGGTTGGTCAGACTGCGATGCTTAATGTCCTCCATGGCCACACACGAGTGCTCACCCAGATGGGGGCATACATGGAGGGCATCTCAGCTGCGCAGTCTGACCAACGCCAGTTGCTGAGATCCATAGACTCGGCACTGACTGCAGCAGTGAGTCTCCTGCAGCGCTACGTCGCCCCCCTACCCCTACACCATCCACACTTCCCACTCCCATGCATGTCCAAAGCACACCCAGACGTACCCCTGCACGCACACCACCAGACACAGGCACCACACCATCAGGGAAGGCCAAGCGCACACCTCCTGTCACGCACACACAGGGTGAAGTAGGCACACCCACTAGGTCGGGGGGCAAACGGAAGACACGCAGCCACAGTGGGAGTACACATTCATCACAACCCACTCCCTCCAAATCCACTCCCCTCAGCTCTCCTGGCCAAGATTACACCAAAGAATCCTTCCTGGCCGCTCTGTCCCTGAGCCCCAGTGTGACACCACCCCGCAAGCGGTCGAAGGAGTCCCCGGTCAGGGTAGTTGATTCCCCCCCCTGTCCACACCCTCCCCCAGTAGCGCTGCGACCCATCCCTCTGACACCCCCCCTCCTTGGGGCCTGTGGTTCCTTCGGGTGCAGGGGAGACGCTGGAGGACCTTGCAACCGTGTGCAGCGCCATTCTCACCTTTGGTGCTGCCCCACCCCCTGTGGTGGAGTCCTCCGTCCCTGCACCCACAACACCTACCCTTGCCCCTCCTGTCCCTGTGGTGCCTGGTCCTTCCCCCCCACATGATGCCTCCCCATGTGGAAGCAAAGGAGGTATGAACTGTGCAGGCAAGCTAGGGGACACGCGTCCCTATGTGTCCCCCACCAGGAATTGGACTATGGACTGCCCTATGGGCCTTGTACATATTGAACTTTTAATAACAAATGTTTTTTAATGCTGAATAAAGCAATGTTTTTTTCCGTTTGCACACTACTGCTTTTCTGGTATTGCTGTTGGTGGTGCTGCTCCATGATTTGGAGTGGGGATAATGTGTTAGGTGTCTGGGAAATGTAGTAGTGCGCTGCTCATGGGGTGGACCCTGGTATCTGTGTGCCATCACAAGGTATTTGCGAAATAACTTTGTTCATGTGTGTCCTTACTGCATGGTGACATTGTCCCAAGGTGTGTTCCTTCCTCTGTGGCCCCTGACATCTTCCCTGCAGGGTGTTTCCTAAATGTTGTGCTGCGCTGTGTCTACATATCCTTGGTGTGTGGCGGATCCGTTGAACTTTGGCCATGCATGCTGGGCAATGTCTCCACCTGCATCATTTGTGGCATCCTTGGTGGTCACTGTACTTGTGTGTGGAGTATATTGAAGTTACTTCATGTGGACACATTCCCTTTTACACACTATGCATGTGTGTACTCCCAGCCTCGCACACATGTTACATGTTCTGCAGGGTCTTTGAGCACCTGACTGTCTCCACCTGCATCATTTGTGGCATCCTTGGTGGTCACTGTACTTGTGTGTGGAGTATATTGAAGTTACTTCATGTGGACACGTTCCCTTTTACACACTATGCATGTGTGTACTTCCTTGGTGGTCACTGTACTTGTGTGTGGAGTATATTGAAGTTACTTCATGTGGACACGTTCCCTTTTACACACTATGAATGTGTGTACTCCCAGCCTCGCACACATGTTACATGTTCTGCAGGGTCTTTGAGCACCTGACTGTCTCCACCTGCATCATTTGTGGCATCCTTGGTGGTCACTGTACTTGTGTGTGGAGTATATTGAAGTTACTTCATGTGGACACGTTCCCTTTTACACACTATGCATGTGTGTACTTCCTTGGTGGTCACTGTACTTGTGTGTGGAGTATATTGAAGTTACTTCATGTGGACACATTCCCTTTTACACACTATGCATGTGTGTACTCCCAGCCTCGCACACATGTTACATGTTCTGCAGGGTCTTTGAGCACCTGACTGTCTCCACCTGCATCATTTGTGGCATCCTTGGTGGTCACTGTACTTGTGTGTGGAGTATATTGAAGTTACTTCATGTGGACACGTTCCCTTTTACACACTATGCATGTGTGTACTTCCTTGGTGGTCACTGTACTTGTGTGTGGAGTATATTGAAGTTACTTCATGTGGACACGTTCCCTTTTACACACTATGAATGTGTGTACTCCCAGCCTCGCACACATGTTACATGTTCTGCAGGGTCTTTGAGCACCTGACTGTCTCCACCTGCATCATTTGTGGCATCCTTGGTGGTCACTGTACTTGTGTGTGGAGTATATTGAAGTTACTTCATGTGGACACGTTCCCTTTTACACACTATGCATGTGTGTACTCCCAGCCTCGCACACATGTTACATGTTCTGCAGGGTCTTTGAGCACCTGACTGACAATTGTGGGCATTGTATCTGTGGTACTGCACCCTTTTCTTTCCATGGACACTGCTGGGAGGACTCTGCACCCACCCCTCCTGTGTCTGGGCACTGCTGGGAGTGATAGGCACCCACCCCTCCTGTGTCTGGGCACTGCTGGGAGGACATTGCACCACCCCTCCTGTGTCTGGCCACTGCTGGGAGGACTCTGCACCCACCCCTCCTGTGTCTGGCCACTGCTGGGAGGACTCTGCACCCACCCCTCCTGTGTCTGGGCACTGCTGGGAGTGATAGGCACCCACCCCTCCTGTGTCTGGCCACTGCTGGGAGGACTCTGCTCCCACCCTTCCTGTGTCTGGGCATTGCTGGGAGTGATAGGCACCCACCCCTCCTGTGTCTGGCCACTGCTGGGAGGACTCTGCACCCACCCCTCCTGTGTCTGGGCACTGCTGGGAGTGATAGGCACCCACCCCTCCTGTGTCTGGGCACTGCTGGGAGTGATAGGCACCCACCCCTCCTGTGTCTGGGCACTGCTGGGAGGACACTGCACCCACCCCTCCTGTGTCTGGCCACTGTTGGGAGGACTCTGCACCCACCCCTCCTGTGTCTGGGCACTGCTGGGAGTGATAGGCACCCACCCCTCCTGTGTCTGGCCACTGCTGGGAGGACTCTGCACCCACCCCTCCTGTGTCTGGGCACTGCTGGGAGTGATAGGCACCCACCTCTCCTGTGTCTGGGCACTGCTGGGAGTGATAGGCACCCACCCCTCCTGTGTCTGGGCACTGCTGGGAGTGATAGGCACCCACCCCTCCAGTGTCTGGCCACTGCTGGGAGGACTCTGCACCCACCCCTCCTGTGTCTGGGCACTGCTGGGAGTGATAGGCACCCACCCCTCCTGTGTCTGGGCACTGCTGGGAGGACACTGCACCCACCCCTCCTGTGTCTGGGCACTGCTGGGAGTGATAGGCACCCACCCCTCCTGTGTCTGGGCACTGCTGGGAGGACACTGCACCCACCCCTCCTGTGCCTGGGCACTGCTGGGAGGACACTGCACCCACCCCTCCTGTGTCTGGCCACTGCTGGGAGGACTCAGCACCCACCCCTCCTGTGTCTGGACATTTACGCTCCGGACATACACAGGTGTGGGTATGCTCCATTCATACACGGGTGGGGGTACGCTCCGTACATACACTGGTGGGGTGTGGGTATGCTCCATTCATACACACGTGGGGGTACGCTCTGTACATGCACTGGTGGGGTGTGGGTATGCTCCATTCATACACGGGTGGGGGTACGCTCCGTACATACACTGGTGGGGTGTGGGTACGCTCCATTCATACACGGGTGGGGGTATGCTCTGTACATACACTGGTGGGGTGTGGGTACGCTCCATTCATACACGGGTGGGGGTACGCTCCGTACATTCCCGTACCCACGATCTGCAGGCCTGGGTACGTACCGTACCCAGGCCTTCAGAGCGTGGGTACGGGTCGTACCACGCCCACCCATATGTCACCCCAACAATGGCGGTACGGACTGTACCCACGTTCTAAAGGCCTGGGTACGGGCCATACCAGCATTGTTGGGGTGATGTAGGGGTACGCGTGGTACAACCCGTACCCACACTCTGAAGGGCTGGGCCGGTGCGTACTCCTACAGCACCCCATTGGGGGTCTGCACCGTACCCAGGCCTTCAGAGCGTGGGTACGGATCGTACCACGCGTACCCCTACATCACCCCAACAATGCTGGTACGGCCCGTACCCAGGCCTTTAGAACGTGGTTACGGGCCGTACCGCCATTGTTGGGGTGATGTAGGGGTGGGCGTGGTAGGACCCGTACCTACGCTCTTAATGCGTGGGTACGGTACGTACCGGTATTGTTGTGTTGCCGGTTCGCGTCAACATCCACTTCCGTTGTGGCGGACGCTTGCGTTGCTGGACACGCCCCCACCCCCTCGAGGTGACCAGGTCCTGCAGGTCAGGTATGTCCAGGGCATGTGTGATTTGTGACTTGGGTGGGCGTTATGTGTCCTGCCCCTGCCCCCCCCCCCTTTGCCCCTGGGTGTTGTTCTGACCTTCTGCGGCGTCTGCGGAGGTTCCTGTAGAGCATGTGGACTGCTATGAGTGCTGGGATGACTCGTAGGTTCGGGTCCATGTCTGTCCGTTGCGTACAGGTGCTCCTTGTTCGCGTCGTCCTGATTTCCCGGCAGTATTTGGCAGCCGGAGAATTTAATCCGTGCGGGGTGACGTCGGTGCGGATCGTACTTCCTGGTTCGTGAAACGCAGCCTGAAGGCGTGCCGACGTCATGTCGGAGCTTTCCCGGATCACATTTGTATGTAGATTTTCGTCAGTCGGTGTTTTGTACGAATCGTACGGAAATAGTGTTTCCATGCAAATCGTACTTGCATTTTTGTAAAGTTTTTTGACCGGGTAAGAGAAAATGCTCCGTCCGACGGTTCGTACCCGGTTTCTCCAGGATCGGAATCGGCCCCTATGTGTGTAGGGACAAGAAAATTATATTTAAATACTATGGATATGGTGACTTGATCAACCACATAACCCCACACTATCTTTGTAGGGACTTGACAATAACAGTGAATCTGTATTTAATGTACTTGAAAAAGAAATAAAACAGTTTACAATTGCTGTCCGCTGATCTGATATTGCAGTGAGGGCGACTTCATACTGAATTCACAGAAAAAGCAGACAAAGAGTAATAGAAAGCGCATGCGACCACTGGCACAGAGGGATAATGTTTTGTTTTATGCTTCTTTGGACTGTGTGATTGTGATAAAGTGTCTGAGGTGGGGGTTAGGAAATTGTGATGTTAAGATTACTGTAATAGGCAGATTTTATCCCTCATTACAATTTGTGGTCAATGCTAAATGGGAATATTGCCTAGGGAAATAACAATACTGCAGGAATTAGCTGTTATCTAGTGAGGTATTATCTCCCTCAAATAGCTTATTTTTCTAAGAATGGGATGAAACACAGCAATCTTGCACATTTGCCCCCATTGCCATCTGCAAGATTCAGAATATTGAATTCTTCCAGCACAAATGTTGCCAGAATCCAGCTGGCAAAACATGTGCAATTATATATCTCAGGACCGGTGGAAATGCAGCCCACAGGGTAAATTTAAAAGCTGGGAGCAAACTCAGGTTCACAGTCAAATGACTCAACATTCTGAATGAGGTTCTTAAGAGTGTTGCCGGTGGAATCTCCATTCAGCAGTTTAGGAGATGTACATCCTCTGACAAATTAACAGTTGTAGAAAACTAATGCATCAGAGTTTTCTGCACTAAAGTGGCAATCTTTGTGAGCGAGTAGCCACTTTGGGGGAAGTCTCTTGTGAAATTACTGTTACTGCGCATGTCGAATCTCAGACAACTTGTGGGCCCTGGAAATGTATCATCAAAGTGGGGCTAGATTGTCAGTACCAACATAACATGTCTCCCTAACATATTGGGGATTAGGGGTTCACGGTACATTATGAATGCAATACTCTGGTTTTAGCTAGAGTCATCACCCATTTCATGGCATGTTCACAGCTCAAACTCTAAACATATGTGGGGGCTCTTATAATGCAGATGCTGTCGGTGAAGCGCCACCATCTTTGACAGAGTTAGCACTGCGCTATGACAGACTATATGGCAAAGGCAGAGGTATCTCGGCCACCAGGTTATGGGCATGTGCTCCATTGGATTCCAGACCATCGGTTGAAGCGTGCCTCTGCTACACAAGCAGTGCCAGGGATTTTAGAAGAACTGAGCTTCTTAAATCGAATCCTAAGACTAACGTTATTTTTTAAGAGAGAACGCTGCACTTTACAAAGTGTTATACTCAATAATAACAAAAGGTGAATGTATCAGTAACAGGTTTTAGCATAAATAGAGCAGCAAACCTGTGTTATAGCTACATGGCCAGAACAGAATAACAAAATGCAAACTGCTTCTTAATGAGAGGGATTCACCCTCCTTCGATACATCTACATAAGGGGAGCGACAATTTCCTAACTTATTTCACAAAATGTCATGACATTTAATACAACCTTTGCAAAATGATGCTTTAATGCTGAGCGATAGTTTACTATTATCTGACGGGATTTTAATTAAGTGGCAGTTGATGCTGCAGAGAAGTATGAATGCCATGGAGTCAATAGCGAGAAAGGGGGTGAAGTCAATGATGAGGCTGGCAAATGAGGCTCGCGGTCTGGGCGGTCTTCCTTGACTTCCTTCAAGAGAGCCGTGTATGTGTTCTATCATGTGCTGTAGATGCCCCACAAACTGTGATCAATCTCTAGAATTTAGTTTGTTTAGATACAATAACTGCTGGTAGGTAGCAACTTCTTTTGTACTTTCTTATTTCTAAGCAGTGTACATAACAGTTTGTTCTAGAACCCAATGTAGTGGTATTCAGTTATCGACCTCAGAAGATAGAAGGCTGAGTTGGCCTTGCCAGAACTCAAACTGAACAAAACTACCATTCACTGCATAACTCACTCAGATGCGTATAACTCAGTGACCCACTTTATCAGTAGGGCCTGTTTGGTTATTTTCAAAACTTGGGGTTTCAGAGGTGCTTCTAGCTAGCTATGCAGCACTGCCTTCACTTTTACAGACATGGAAAGATAACTTCATAGTTCATTAACTATACATTTTTATGCAGACACCTATGATATGTTGAATACCCAATAATTTGAAGTACATGTCTGTTCATTGCGGTTACTTCAGAAAAGGTTTTGGGTTTGTCTGGATAACGTGACGACAGAAATGAAGTTAATGAATATAAATGCTCATACACTTTGCCACCTAAATATTTAGTTTAAAATATTGTGGGCAAAATATTGTCAAGACAAAGACATTGGGAGCCATAATATTGTTGCATCATCAGATTACCATTAGGATAAGTATGTGGTAAGGTTTAGGATTAGGTTGAGGACAAGGGACAGTTTCACAGTCATTGCAAAGCTTAAGGTCAGGACTATGGTTTCATTAAGGATGCTGCACTTAGGCTCCTAGCTTCAGTTAGGTTCAGAGCTAGGTTTAATGCTAGAGTTAGATTGAGGGTTATGTTATTTGGTTATTTGTGGCAAGAAGGTCAAATGTGTCTTTGGAATGCACACTTGCAGCATGAGCTCTGATCACTATGAAATTACTTTTACTTTAGTGTCCAAAAAGCCATAGAGAAATGTTAAGGTTCACCCTGTAGTGCATAGTTTACAGTAATTTTCACTTAAAATCTTTAAAGAAAGTTTCCTCAAACAATACTAGGAGTGGCCTCTCTGCTATAGGACACCATAATATGAAAAATACACCTTCTCTAACAACAGATTCACAATTCTTAAATAGTATTAGATTCATATTTTGTTTAGCAGTATTCACTGTCCTGGGGTGGTGCGGTTAAACAGATGTGTTTGTCAATGTGAGATTGAGGCAAGCGGATTAAATGATGGGTGGCCACAGTAACAGGGCAAATCTTCCCTTTGCAGAATTCTCTACCAATAGAGCATCTAGCTGCTTGATTATCACTGCCATTGCAGCTTTAGTACCTGGTTAGGAGTCGTGTAATAATAAGGAATCCTTGCATTAAAGAAAGCACTAAGGTGGCGATTACGATCCGGTAAAAAAAATTCCCGTACGACTCGTATCCGGTCTTTTTACCGTACGAATCGTACAAGTGCCGTACAAACTGGCAAGTACGATTCGCATGGGAAAAAGGCCATACGAATCGCATTGGGAATTATTCCCCACACGTCCTCGGGTCGGAAAAAGTGTCCGACACGTCCTCGGACGATTTACCGTACAAACGTGAAAAGCGAAGTCCGACCGTGCAATTACAATCCGTCCCGGGCGTCCGATTTTACAACCGTATGGTAAAAAGACCGTCCGCACCGAACTCCTATAGCAACCATGGAGACGTCCAAACAGGTGCCCGGTACGCGCTGAACCCCCCCCACAGCCCCTGTATGTACGCGCCGAACCCCCCCAGCCCCCGTATGTACGCGCCGAACCCCCCCAGCCCCCGTATGTACACGCTGACCCCCACCCGTGTATGTACGCACCGTACCCCCACCCCAACCGTGTATGTACACCCGTGTACGTGTCGAACTGTACGTGTCAAACCCCCCGTGTATGTACACCCGTGTACGTGTCGAACTGTACGTGTCGAACCCCCCGTGTATGTACATCCGTGTACGTTCGAGTCGTACCCCCACCCGTGTATGTACGGTGCGTACCCCCAGTGCGTAGTAGTTCGACACGTACACGGGTGTACATACACGGTTGGGGTGGGGGTACGGTGCGTACATACACGGGTGGGGGTACGACTCGAACGTACACGGGTGTACATACACGGGGGGGTTCGACACGTACAGTTCGACATGTACACGGGTGTACATACACGGGGGGGGTTCGACACATACAGTTCGACACGTACACGGGTGTACATACACAGGGGGTACGACTCGAACGTACGGGGGCTAGGGGGGGTCGACTTGAACGTACGGGGGCTGGGGGGGGTCGACTCGAACGTACGGGGGCTGGGAGGGGTCGACTCGAACATACGGGGGCTGGGTGGGGTCGACTCGAATGTATGGGGGCTGGGGGGGGTCGACTCGAATGTACGGGGGCTGGGGGGTCAACTCGAACGTATGGGGGCTGGGGGGGTTGACTAGAACGTACGGGGGCTGGGGGGGGTCGACTCGAACGTACGGGGGCTGGGGGGGGTACGGCACTTACCGGGCCACCTACTCTGGTCGTTTCACGCCGTACTTCGCTTTCCGGCACTTTTTGGGTGCCGTGAAAATATTGCCGTCCGGACTGCTGTCGGTTCGAATCGTACTTCCTGGGTCGTGAAACGCTGCCTGGAAGCGTCCCGACGTCACGTCACAGCATTCCCGGATCACATTCGTATGCATATTTTCGTCGGTCGGTGTTTTTTACGATTCGTACGGAAATGGTGTTTCGGTGCGAATCGTAATTCCATGTTTGTAATGATTTACAACCGGGTACGAGTTGGACGGAGAATACGCTCCGACCGACGGTTCGTACCCGGTTTTTAACGGATCGTAATCGGCACCTATATGTGGAGGAAACCTCCCCTTTGGTAGGTCCTCAACCATATCCACGGTTTAGTGGATTGTATTCTAGTGGAGATTTTCATCTAAGTTCAGTGCCTTCTCCAAACATTGGAGGGTTTCCCATCATGACCCAACCCTAAATCAAACCATTATTTTCTATATTAAGGCTATATTGAATTTCCTGATGAGATAAGTAGATTTTAGAGCAGGGAAGTAATGGGAGATCCTCCACATTGTCATATGTGCTTGATTCTTGGACTGTAGAGGGTTTTTGTCATCATAGGTATTGCATGACAGATGTAAATTTGATGACAGGTTTGCAACTGGTCCAGTCTTCTCAAATAAAAGACCTTTAACTTCTATATCATGTATGAATGTATGTATGTGTCTGATATTCCCTTACCTCACACCAAGCCCAAGAGCAGTGGAATACCTGAACAGGACCAGAAGTAAGCATAAAGTCAATAAGTAAGTGGAAAAGAAGCTGGGCTGTTTATGGTTAGTGCATTGTGATGTAGTGTTCTTAAAAGAGGTGAGTCTTCAACTTTTCTCTAAATTAAAGCAGCGTTGGAGCAGTCCTGATGGATACAAGGATTGTTGTTCCAGAAAGATTCCACCTAAGGAGTTTGTTGCTTTTGAAAATACCTCTTTTTGGAGACTTGGACTTAGACCAAAAGTCTAACTTTAGTAGTTGTAAAGTTAGACTTTAGGTCAAACTTACACTTCAGATCTAAACTCAGACTTTTGGTCTAAGTTTACCTTCGTAAATCAGGCCCGTGTTTTTGTCCCATGCTGTAAAATCAGCACGAGTGGCACACCACTCAGCGTAAAAAGAAGTTCTACTCGAGTGGCAGCTTCCTTATTGCAAACGGAAGGTTTTTCAACGCGAGTGGTAGTGAACATCCACAACTGCCCACGTTGAGAAATCTAGCTGGGAAGTGGTCTAGCGTTAGAGTTTCCATACTCACGTCACCAACTTAACGCTGCGAGTGCGAGTGAGGAAAAAACTCTGCAGAGCAGAGTTTTAGGGAATTCCGCAAGCTCCGAGGAACACAGAGTAAAAAACTTTGCGCAAACTCCGCAAAAGAAGTGGAGTTCAATGCCCAGGCCTATCACATATTATCTATGTGGGGTCCTGAGTAATGCTATAATACCACACTATCATTGCAGGGACTTAAACATCACTAAAATAACACACTATCTCTATGGGGACTTGAACCTGACTATAATAACACACTATCTCTGTGAGGACCTGGAATTCCCTATAGTCATATGCTATCTATGTGGGCACCTGGGTAACACTATAATCCCACACTATCATTGCAGGACTTGATATCACTATAATCACACAATATCTCTGAGGGGACTTAAACATGACTATAATTACACACCATCTCTGTGGGGGCCCGGGTGTATAGTCACACACTATCTATGTGGGGACCTGAGTAAGACGATAATCACACACTATCAGTGCGGGGACTTGGCTATCACCATAATGACACAGTATCTCTATGGGGACTTGAAAATGATTATACTCAAACATTGGAGACCTAAACTAAATTGTAATCTCACACTATCACAAAGGAGACTTGAATATGATTACAATCACACACTTTCTATGTGGGGATCTCGGAAACACTATAATTATATACATTCTGTGTTGGGACATTGGCATCCGAATATTCACACACTATCTCTTTAGCGTCCTGGGCATCAATATAATCCCACATTCTCTTTACAGGGACTTGAAGACAACTATCATCACACACTATCCCACCAGGGACTTCAAAATATCGATCCTAAAAGAGTATCCCACCAGGGACTTCAAAATATCGATCCTAAAAGAGTATCCCACCAGGGACTTCAAAATATCGATCCTAAAAGAGTATCCCACCAGGGACTTCAAAATATCTATCCTAAAAGGGTATCCCTACAGGGACTTGACCTTGACATTTACTATATCTAAAGGTCTATAATCCCTTCCTCAGTAGGGCCGTGGGCATCACTATAATCACTTGAGCTTGGATATAATCACATACTCACACACCATCTCTATGGGGACTTGAACATGACTAAAAGCAAACACTTTACCTGAGGAGAGCCAGGCATGACTATAATCAGATACTGTGTCTGAGGACATTTTAATATGATGATAATAACCCACTATTGCTCATGTCATACAATCTTATGTGACTTCAAGATAACTATCATTACTCACTATCTCTGTGAGGACTTGATCATGAGTATGTTCACACACTATCTCAGTGGGGACTTGAGAATGACTATTGTTAAATGCTATCTCCGTGGAGACTTGGGCATTACTATAATCATGCACCATCTCTTCGGACCTTGACTGTGATGATCACCAGACACTCTCACTGTCAGCTCTTGAACATCACTATAATCCCATGCCATATCTATGGGCACTATTATTACACCGTCATATAAAAAGTTGATGCCTAGTATTGAAGATGATGAAATAGAGCCTGGTAATCTTAACCTTGCTTTCCTATCTCACATTGCAGGGTCTTTGGCCTGTAGATGATTGTAACTGTTTTTTTTCCTTATCTGTGAATGCCTTTCAATGGACTATGGTTTTCGGGTGGGAAATTCATTAACAACAAAATCCATTTCCTGTGTGCCCCTAGGACACAAGGAGCTATTAATATATGAATAAATTGTCATGTAATTTAGGTACAGCACTAACAAATAGCATTAGGCTATTTGTTCATGAATGTATTCAATCAAAAATAAAATTTTGGAGTAAGTCCCCACAAGGTTAGTAACACGCGTTCAGGTTCCCATAAGTATGGTACTGTGCACGTGGATAAATAAAGCTACATTTACAAATTTGAAGCAGGATCTTGTAACTGGAATTTTTTTAAACATTTTTCTGTGATTATTATATTTTTGAAGCAGTCCTCACAAAGCAGTTATTCACACATAGTTCCCACAAGGATGGTAACACGTGTATGTGTGTGAGAGCATGTGTGTGTGTGTGCAGACTAGAGAGTGTAGGTGTCTACAGGGTAAGTACTGTGAAGAAAATAAATGTATCATGTTTCTAAATAATTTTGTCTTTCTCGCTGGACTCTCTTGGGAACGCAAATAGTGATAAGGAGTAGATGAGTTCTCAATACACTCCATTAGTAGCAATGCATATTGTGATGATTAGAAAGTTTTTTTAATGGGGTTTGTTCGATCTTGTGAACATCCCTCGAGACCCGCAAGGGAAAGGCTGTAACAAGCTGTTTGCGTTCCTGCGATACTCTTGTGAGATTTGTGTGGAAAATAACTTGGCCTACCACAAGGTATTTTATGGTCCCGTGGGAGCAGAGCAAGATTATATGGGGAGAAGTAAAAACAAAGTATAAAGCTCAACCAATAGTTACCATTCTTATTACATGGTTGGAGAAATGGTGTGATGCGATTTGGTTAAGAACCAGAGATTGCTCAGTTTATCCTCAGTGCTTTGGAGGAGAAGGAATTCTCTTTGAGTTTTGGTTAGCAGAGGTTAATTTTTCTGGAATTAAAAGAGACTGGTGTGGTAATTTGTATCTAAGCGAGAACTCCAAGTTTAGGTATTTAGCAATACATTTCAAAAACTTTGGTGTGAAGTGTGAGTAAGTGTATTAATGTTGGTACACTTATTCCACAGTGTTTTAATATTGGTTTTAAGAGACACATATTTCAATGTAGAGAGGCTGAGCAAGGCTTGCAGATTATGTTAACACATGAAATGTGCAAACTGTGTTTATTTGTAAGAAAAGGAAGCAGTGTTTGTCAAAATATAAAACAAAGAATGTTATAATACAAGCTGTACTGTTGTTATGACCCTCATAGAACGTATACTTTAACTCAATTAAATGTTTGAATGGTGATAGTGCTATTTCTAGAGTGAAAAGCTGCGGTGAATGGTGAACACCCTAAATATCGATCCAGGAATATCGACTGCCCAGAATACCGATTCTAAAATATAGATAGGACAGAATATCGAACTATCAAAATATAGATAGGTCAGAATATCGAAACTGGGGTATGAAATATCGATTTCCATAATATAGAATTTAAAAATATAGAATTCCATAATAGCAAATTTTAAAATATAGATTACCATAATATCGAATTAAAAAATATAGATATCTATAATATCAATTTTATTTTAGTGTTATGTATGGTAGTATATGTGTTAAAATTATGTATTATTTTTGTAATGTAGGTTTAATTTTTTTAAACTAATGAATGTTATGTAATTTAATTTTTGCGTAATTTAATTCCGTAGCGGGTTGTGGGTTTATAGGGGAATAGCGTGGGAAGTAATTTAATTATGGTTAATTAAATATTAATTATATTTATATGTTTTGATAATTAATTGATTAATAATTAATTATTAATTGGTAATTAATTTGTATTAATTGGTAATTAATTTATATTAATTGATTAATTGATAATTATGTTAATTGTATTTTTTATTATTAGGAGCGGGTTGTGGGTTTGTAGGGGAATTGGGTGGGAAGTAATTTAATTGTAATAAAGTAAATATTCATTTTTTTATTTATGTGTATTGATAATTAATTGATAATTAATTATTAATTGGTAATTAATTTGTATTAATGGGTAATTAATTTGTATGAATTGCTAATTAGTTTGTATTAATTGCTAAATAATTTTTATTAATTGATTAATTGATAATAATGTTAATTGTATTTTTTATTATTGGGAGTGGGTTGTGGGTTTATAGGGGAATTGGGTGGGATGTAAATTAATTGCAATAAAGTAAATATTAATTGTTTTATTTATGTGTATTGATAATTGATAATTAATTATTAATTGGTAATTAATTTGTATTAATTGGTAATTAATTTGTATGAATTGGTAATTTATTTTTTTCAATGGTAATTACATTTTATTAATTGGTAATTATTTTTAATTAACTTTTTATTGGTATTGATAAATAATGTAATCTCATTTTAACATTAAATCATTACTTTCCCTACTTTTGTACTCTCAGGAGTGGGAATAGTAATTTTTACCCATACACTATCCAACGTTTTCCCTACTGTTGCACTCACTGGAGTGGGAATAGTAATTTTTCTCTTCCTGCTATCCAATGCTTTCTGTACTGTTGCACTCTCTGGAGTGGGAATAGTAATTTTTACCCCTACGCTATCCAATGCTTTCCCTACTGTTGGAGTCACTGGAGTGTGAATAGTAATTTTTCCCTTCCCGATATCCAACGATTTCCCTACTGTTGCACTCTCTGTAGTGGGAATAGTAGTTTTTACTCTCCCGCTATCCAATGCTTTCCCTACTGTTGCACTCTTTGGAGTGGGAATAGTAATTTTTACCCCTACGCTATCCAACGCTTTCCCTACTGTTGCACTCACTGGAGTGGGAATAGTCATTTTTACCCCTACGCTATCCAACGCTTTCCCTACTGTTGCACTCACTGGAGTGGGAATAGTAATTTTTCCCTTCCCGCTATCCAATGCTTTCCCTACTGTTACAGTCTCTGGAGTAGGAATAGTAATTTTTACCTTCCCGCTATCCAACGCTTTCCCTGCTGTTGCACTCTTTGGAGTGGGAATAGTAATTTTTACCCCTACACTATCCAACGCTTTCCCTACTGTTGCACTCACTGGAGTGGGAATAGTAATTTTTACGCTCTCACTATCCAACAATATCTCTACTTTTTTTACATTACTTTTATTATGTTTACATCTTAAGCTTTTTATATTATATTATGTATGTTTTATTTAATTGTTTTAAATATTTAATTACTTTTATATTATTTTTAATCAATCAGTTTGTATATAGGGAGTCGATATTCTGTCCTTCTATATTTTGGCGTCGATATTTTGGGCATTCTATATTATGTCCCTCGATATTTAGTCACTGAACCGCGGTGAATGTTAGCAAAGGTGTCTCAATATGAATGTTTTTATAAAATTATGTGTAATGGCATGTTATAATTTATTTGCAATAAAAAATGCACCAGTTGAGAGTGTGACATTTTTCAGGAGAAAGGAATAAGAAGTTACTGGTGCATTAGGTGTAAATATGTGCTAGTGGTGGAAAAATGTATAATGGATTAGAAAATATACAGAAATATCACTGTTATCAATTATTGACCAGTATGTAACTTTAATCTTTTTGTTTATTTTTTTTAGGAGAAAAATGGAAACTTGTCTTTGAGGAAATAGGTATCTGCTTACATAAGTAGCACAGAAGAGCCTTGTTAATCAGGATAATTGTGTTGTCTTTAAGCATAGTGTATTCTGGTTGAAAGGATGTGGACTCACCTGTACAGTTGAGTAGTTCAGCAGCACGAAGTACCTCTGGACGAGCTAGGCTTTGTGAACTGTGTATATTGATATGCTGCTTTTGCTGCAACTTTATTGCTACAGAGGTGCCGATTAGGATCCTGGAAAAAATGTCCCCATACGACTCGTATCCGGTCTGTTTACCGTACAAATCGTACAAGTGCCGTACAAACTGCCAAGTACGATTCGCATGGTAAAAACTCCATACGAATCGCATTGGGAACAATTCCCCACACGTCCTCGGGTCGGAAAACGTGTCCGACACATCCCCGGACGATTTACCGTACAAATGTGAAAAGTGAAATCCGACCGCGCAAGTACGATCCATCCTGTGCGTCCGATGTTACAACCGTATGGAAAAAACACCGTCCGCACCGAACTCCCATAGCAACCATGGAGACATGTATACGCGCTGAATACCCCCCCCAGCCCCCGTGAGTACGCGCCGAACACCCCCCCAGCCCCCGTATGTACGTGCCGAACACCCCCCCCAGCCCCCGTATGTACACGCCGAACCCCCACCCGTGTACGTACGAGTCGAACCCCCCGTGTATGTACACCCGTGTACGAGTCGAACCCCCCCGTGTATGTACACCCGTGTACGTACGAGTCGTACCCCCACCCGTGTGTGTACGGTGCGTACCCCCAGCACGTATGCCTAATTAACTTTTATAATAATGATTTTTATTCCGTACCGATTATAAATGTTATCAATTTGTTTAATTTTATTGCCTCTTTACAGCTTGGTAACACGGTGGGTATTTGTTTGGCGGGTGATTTTAATGCTATAATACCCAGTGATCTTATTCTACCTATGGGGACTAGCAACAAAATACACTGATGTAATAGGGATACTGAACTATGCAACCACTTGTATAAACATAACCTGTTAAACGTGATGGAAATTGCTGAAGTAAATTATAATGGTGACTTCCTGGAACCAACATTTAGAGGAAGGGGTAGCGCCACCACTATAGATTATATCATTATTTCTCCCACTCTTGAGGATTGTATATTCAAAACTATGGTTGTCCCTGCTATTCATGGCGACCACAATCCGATTATGATAGAAATAAGAATCGCCCCAAAACCAAACTATAATAATGAGTGTGGTGCAAAGAATTTGGCACCCTCTACTGATAATTTAGGATTGGTTTGACGAGGAGTTAATTATACGGATCTTTTCTCCAAGATTATTAGGGACTATCCGAGTCTCATGGATTCATGTCTGTCATTACAGGATCCTAATTTGGTGGCCGTTGGTGACTTTGCTAAATCATGTGAAGGGATTGAATCTATTTTATCGAAACCAATGTCAAGAGTGGAATTCAGGTCAAGGTGGTTTAATGGTGAATGCTCATTAATTAATAGGCAGCTGCATGGAGTATTATCAAAAACCCCAAGAGACTTCTCCTCGGTTAAGTCCTTAAGGACAAAATTTAGGGTAGCAGTCTCACAAAGGAAAGAAGACCTTATGAATGAGCGTTGGGAAGTCCTAGCAGAGGCCACCCTCTCAAATAATGAGAATGCTTTCTGGGCTGCAGTTAAAAATATGAGATCTCTCGCCCAACTGGTATCTTCTATAAGCTGTAATGTAACAAGCGAGGTGTGGGAAGGCCACTTCTCAAATATTTATTCACTGCCATCACAGAGCGAAGCATTTTCAGAGCTTGAAGATCCTCCCGCGATCACCATATCTTTGCAGGAAGTTGAAGATGCTGTTAACCAAAGTTTGAGTAATCAAGCTCAAGGCCCTGATGGGCTGCCTATTGATTTGATTAAGTCTAAACCTGAGTTCTGGGCGCCACTTTAATTAAATGTTTTTAATAACCTAATTAATGCCCCACTCCCAAGTACCTGGTCTACAAGCATTATTGTGCCAGTTTTTAAAGGGCAATCGATCTCAACCTAGCTGCTATAGGCCAATCTCCCTAACAGATAACACAATGAAGATTTTAGGGAGGATCTTGTATCACAGAATAAGGACATGGGCAGAGGATGGCTGTATTTTACAATCGTGCCAATTGGGATTTTGAAGCAAAGTGGGAACCGTCGAACAATGTTTGAACCTCAATTTAATCATCGGGAAATTTACCGTAGCCCTGCAAACCCCTATATATTTGCCTTTTATGGATCTTACCTCGGCTTTTAATTTTGTTAATAGGTCCCGTTTATGGTCCATCTTTTTAGAATATGGTTTAGATGAGGTTTTCGTCGTCCATTTTTTACCATATTTGCACAGGGACCTGCGAGTCCGATAAGAGTGGGGAAGTTTCAGGGGACATCAAAATAAACAGAGGTGTAAGACAGGGGTGTGTTTTGGCCACCCTGCTCTTTATTTTCTATATTAATAATTTGCTTAAATCTCTGATCTTACATACTAATGATATCCCCAAAATTAACAGAAAAAGTCCGTAGAATGTTATTTGCCTATTGCGGTAATATGGCCCCAGTAGGTCAAAGGTTCACAAGACTCTCTCAGAAACATACTAGCTTCACATTAACTGTATCAGGTATGGTTGAATGTTTGCAATTCTAAGCATAACCCAAACAACATATATATATATATTTTTTCCAATGCCAATCAAAGAGTTAGTTACTTTTTTCTTAAAATTGCTACTGGTTCTATCTAATTATAACTGCAGCACATGTACTCTATACAAGAATCACATTGTTTTAAGAAATATTGAAGAACGTCCCTCTGTGTATTCCTTTTATATTTCTCTGAGAATGAAAGCCCTTGAGTGACTGAGCAGAAGGGTTCTAGATCTGTTACCACAATCCCTGCTGGGTCAGGGTTGTCATGCTCAGTGGTTGCCAGAAACCATTCACTCCCTGTCTAGGTTAGGGGGGCTTACAGTCAATCAATCAATCAATCAAGCATTTGTATAGCGCGCTACTCACCCGGAGGGTCTCAAGGCGCTTGGGGGAGGGGGGTCCGCTACTGCTCGAACAGCCAGGTCTTGAGTTGCTTCCTGAAGGAGAGGTGGTCTTGGGTCAGGCGGAGGTGGATGGGGAGGGAGTTCCACGTCTTGGCAGCCAGGTAGGAGAAGGATCTTCCTCCTGTTGTGGCTCTTCGGATGCCGGGGATGGCGGCGAGGGCGTGGCTGGTTGATCAAAGCTGGCGGGTGGGAGTGTAGAAGGTGTTTATCCAGAAATAAGGGGAAAGTAGAGGTTAAGGTTAGGTTCACCCTCCACTAATATACCTATCAAAAAACTACCTGAACGAGTCAAGTAGACAGGAACCTAACCGGGAGAGACAAAAGGTGTAGGAAACAATTTGATCCTTAAGGACACCGTTTTCAGAAAGAAAGGGAAGGATTATCTCTTTCTATAGTCCCCTCACTCACCAGGGTTTCCCCACGGTGACATGCTTCATCATAGGGGTCCTCCCAGTCCTCTACGGACTGAGGCGTGCTACGACTTGCGGTGTTACGTAGGAGCACTAGAAACTTGTGGACTATGTGTAGTGCAAGTGAAGTAGTGGTGGAGTGGGAAAATTAAAATAATCAGCTAGTGGGCTACAAAATAAACTTTATTGGTGCTCTAAGCTGAAAAAATTAAAAACGGGGTAATATGACAAGGGACCCTAACTGTAATGGAAAGGTGTGCCTAGCATATCTTGAGGTCAACTAGTTTCGAGCTCCCCAGCTCTTCGTCAGGACTACACTGGGACCAGCCCAGTGTCGAGAAACTTGCCACTCCTAGTCAACCTTAATAAGGTGCAATAAGTGTGATGCCACAACAGTAAGGCATGCGTTTTTTGAAAATACATACGTAATGTACGTCAGCACAATGGTTTAAGAAAAAGCAACACTGTGCCTCATGGTCACTGGAGGGGATGCGGAGATCTCGTACATTTGTACGTTGAACCCCGCATACTTCTGACACCTACTCGAAGCCAAACCTCTCGGACCGCATCCGCAAATACGGATGATGTAATTTTTAGAGTTGGTCGATTCCTTCAATCCGCCGTCCGATCTCGAGCAACAATGAACATGGCCTGATAAGTTTGCACTATCTTTGCATTATTTGCACATTGCATATTTGCACTAGTGGCTGTTCCCTTGCACATGTTATAGTTAACAATGTTTGTTTTTATTGTTTTATCGGGATGTTTGTTGTGATTTATACGTATTTTACCGATCCCGAGCAATATTGACCACGGTCTAATAAGTCTGTACTATCTCTGCACTATTTACACATCGCATATTTGCACTAATGACTGCTTTTTTGCATATGTTATAGTTAACAGATGTTTGTTTTCATTGTTAATATGGATGATTGTTGTGATTCACATGTACTTTTATGGATGTTTTTAATATATCCGAATAAAGATCATTTGACTTGACTTGACATAGCTACTATTAATATCCGTGGGCTTAATGACCCAAGAAAAAGGCAGAATACTGCGACAGGGTTGCAACTATTAGCTGACAATATCTTATACATCCAGGAGACACATATTGAGGGTGCCCAACTTAATCTACTGATTTCAAATATAGGCTGATTGGGGGGACTCCCCAGAATACCCAGACACGAGTTGTGGCTATTTTGTCAAGTAATGTCAATCTGGTATGTACTCATCTCTCAGCTGATAAATCTGGCCATTGGCTTATAGTCAAATGCCGGGAATGCACCTGGGAAACTCTAATCATATTTTCAATCTATGGTAGTATTATAGATGATTCAGGTGTCTTCGAGCAAGTGACCAGAGAACTTTCAATGTGGCCCTTTCCAGTGGTTCATTGTGGGGAATTTAACATCAACATACCGGCCAACTGGGTCTCAAAACCCAAAGTAGACTGGGTTTATACTGGGAGGAAACCCAAGGTAGTTTGTGCATATAGGGCTTTAGGTACGGATCACGGTCTGACTGATGTATGGAACCAGCAAAGACCATCCAATCCAGGATACACATTTTTCTCTATACCACACTGTGTTCTTGCTCAGTTGGATTACGTATTTGTCTCTCACTCCTTAATTAATAATTGCACGATAGAAAAATCTCCTCGTATACTCTCTGACCATAATCCCTTATCATACAAATCAATCTAAGGAAAATTTTGGGAGTTTTGAGTGAGCTTTATTAATCAATGAGGATTATTGTAAACATATGTGGGATTGGATCCCTATATTTGTAGCAGATAATTTGGGTAGTGCAACAATAGATGTTGTATGGGATGGCTTGAAGGCTGGTATATGGGGAGAAACTTTATGATTTTCTCTATATCTTAACAGGAAAGGGTGACAGGTGCTCCTAGATCTGCATGTGGAACTGGCTCATGCCGAAGAAGAATTGGTTAAGATTTTTCAACAGGGCGAAGACCTGGAGGAAGCTCAGGCAAAGGTGGCACTGTGTAAATCAGCCATATTGGAAAGTGTGGCTAAAAAGGGCAGCTGATAAGCTCACTGTATGGAGAGAAAAATTCTATAAATGCAGTGAGCAGATTGGACACCAGCCTGCTATCCAAACTAGGCAAAGGAGTACGCAATACTCAATCTGTGAGATTCAGGATCCTGTTATGGGGCTAACTACAGATCCAGTCCATATTAGGAAGTCTAGCGATCAATATTATCAAAATCTTTATCAGGAAGATGTAAAGGAGAGCTCTAGTGAGATTAGGAACTATTTAGATTCAATTCCCTGCAACCAATTCTCTCTAGAGGAACAGCAGGAGCTAGATGATCCCCCACAGTGGATAGAGATCCTATTAGGCATTAACAGTCTCCCAAGTGGCAAAGCCACGGGCTTGGATAGCATTCCTATTACATTTTATAGGGTATTTACCCAACAACTTAAGGAATGCATTACCAAACTATTTGATCACGTGTTTAAGGGAGGTCGGCCCCCCATCTCTTGGTCTGCTACAAAAATGGTGGCATTCCCTAAAAACACCTATAGAGGAGCTTAGTTCGTATCGCCAGATCACTTTGATAAATAGAGACTCTAAAATACACTTTGAAATCTTGACCTCCCGTCTTGAGCCAATTATCCATAAAGTAGTATCTGCAAGGCAGCATGGATTTGTTCCAGGTAGAGGGACAATAGATCACATACGAAGCGTGATTTTGCTTTTTGATGCTTCCAATATAGCAAGGGATCCTATGGCACTAATCCTGCTTGATGCTGAAAAAGCCTTTGACAGGGCTTCCTGGCAATTTCTAGGGACATCCCTGTGGAGGGGGGGTATCAAAGACGGATTTATTCAAGCAATTAAGACGCTAGGTCACCACCCAGCGGTCACGGTCTTGGTGAATGTTCCAATGTCGGACTCTGTGTTAATAACCCGGGGGACCCGTCCAGGATGTCCGTGCTCCCCATTGTTGTTCCCTTTCTATATTGATCCCCAGATACGAAGTCTCAAGAATAATAAAGCAATTCTGCCAATCCAGATGCAAGGGTGGGAAACAAAGGTGTTAGCATACGCTGATGATATTGCTTTGGTAACCACTGATCCCTTGAGCGCACTTAAGGAACTTAAAGAGGAAACTGAGAGGAACACAACTCAGGTGGTTGTTAATGAGAATATAACAATACAAAAGGAAAGAGTAGTGAAGAATGCTATCAATTTGGGGGTCAATATCACGGCAGAAATAGATAACATAGTTAAGGATAACATAGAACTTCTTTTAAATAACACTAAACAGGATTTTTTAAGACTGAGCAATCTTCATTCATCTATACTGGGCAGATGCAATGTTGTTAAAATGCTTTTTTCCCTATGATACTTTATTTTTTTAAGGCAGTTACATTAGAGTTCTCGGCCCATTGGCTAAAAAAATGGAATATCTATTCTCTCTGGTAGTCTGGGCCTAAGCCAAGCCTAGAAGAGCATTTAAGTTGCTTACACTACCAAAGGAAAGAGGGGGTCTGGCTCTGCCCAACTTGAGACTATATTACTGCGCAACCTCCCTGTTGCATAGTGTAATCCTATTGCATGATTACCCCGGGAAAGGATGCATAGAAGTGATTCCCTCCACTTTTGAACTCATAATGGAGAAAGACGCATGGGGTGTCTGTAGAGACACTTAAACAATAGCTATTATAAGAAAGTTTGTTTTAAGCCTGTGTATGGTGTTTTTAGAATATTGAGAACAGTTTGGATGTTGGCAGGTTTAATTTTTATATGCCTCTGGTAAATAACCCAAACCTTCCCCGGATTTTTGGGGGCCGACCTATCAAGAGATGGACTGAACTGGGATTGGCCAGATTGGGCTCATTTTTCTCCCCAACAGGTGTAACCTCCTTTGTTGGTCTTAAAAATATGTTTGGATTGGACTGGAGGGATTTCTTCCAATACTTACAAGTCAGGGATTGTTTATCTAAGAAAGGGGTGGGCCAATTGGATTTATAAATCATGCTTTAGTTGATGATCGGATAGATGCCAGTGATAAATCGATAGGGGCTATTTATAATCTTCTCAATTCAGTGATGAAAGACGATCTGGAGAAATGCCCCTAGAAATGGCAGGAAGGGCTCCGGATTTCAGATACACTGTTCCTCCAGTCTTTTATTTAGCCTCAAAATGTTTTACTGCCGGCTTGTCTGCAAGCACAATACTATAAGACTTGTTTTCCCTCCATAATACCCCACACAAGATTGATAAATGGGGAAAGGGTAAGGGAACATATTGCCCTCCATGTGCACTGCATTGAGCAGATATTGTTCATATCTTTGCTTCATGCAGTACACTTATTAATTTGAAACAAGAATTCAGTAAATTCTTTGGGAAAGCGCTGGGTTTGGAAAGTTCTCTTTCTCCTACCGTGATTCTGTTGAAAGTGGCAGAAGAGGATGTAGACATAGCTGGCAAGATTTAATCTTTGTTTCTGCGGCTGTCTTGAGACTGTGTGCCTCTGCATGGCTGGAATCCAATGCCCCCAGGATTCCAGCAGTGGTTAGCCAGATTTCAGGCGGTCTGTAACCAGGAGAAAACCATTTATGCAAGAAAAGGGGCTTGGCAGAAAGGCCTGAAAATGTGGGCTCCTTTAACAGAATGGGTCAAGATTGGCCGCTGATTTGGTATGGGTGGTTAGGATTATACACTAATAACTGATCTGGCACAAGGCACTTCAGGGTTGTTTAGAGATTTGGGGGAGTGTCATTTGTATACATTTGAAAAGAATATTATAAATAATGTATTGACGTGTATAGGATCTTTTATAAATGAATTATATATTTGCTATTGAGATAAACTGCCAGCTGATGGGGTGGGGGTGGCTGGTGAAATGGGCAGGCTTCGGGGTGTGCAAATATGACAAAATGTTTAATAAAGAAGATTTAAAAAACGAAAAGTTGTGCCTTGATTGGCTAAAATCCTCAATACTTTCTCACGTGAAAAAACACTCGTCCCTTTTATCTGATGACCTGGAGCTCAGGAATTATTTATCAGGCCCCTGGGAACCCACGTCAAAAGCACTTCTTCTATGCGATATACAACGAATTGTCGAATGTTTCTTAACAGGATGCTTCTTTGAGACTGCACGAGATTGACAGGGTTAATTTAGAAAAAGCTTTGGCAGTGGTTAACAACGGTATGACCATCTTATCTTCTAGGATATACTCTTTGGGCAACATAGTTTCTGTAACCGGGATAAGCAATTTCTTCTGAAATGAAGTATCTTGGCTTGATCCTGCACTGATGAGAGAAATGGCTCTAATGCCTGTGAAAGATGCCAATAAACCAAAATGCTTCAGGACATGAAAGAACAATTGCTTCTGAATTCCTCGCTCTCATCTTCATTTTGTCTGAGACTAACATTTGCCAATAGCAGAGCCGGGCCTTAAATGAGAGTTAGCAACCAAACTGGCAGTAGCAGAAATAAGTGAATTTCGCCCGTGTTGGCAATGCTGACTTGCCTGCTTCCACCGACTCCGTTATCCCTGCATGCCAGGAGGCGCTACATAACCCGAGCGTGGGACACCCATGTTGCCACTGCTGACTTACCTGCATGATTGTTGGGGGCCACAAGTCCTGGTCTGCCTTGCGGCCTCCTGCCACCACCGAAGCCAGTATCGCTGCAAGCCAGGAGGCGCTACATAATCCGAGGAGGGCTTCCCCAGTGCGGGACGCCCGTGTTGCCACTGCTGAATTGCCTGCCTGATTGTTGGAGGCCAGAAGTCCTGTTCTGCTTTGCGGCTTCCTACCGCCACCGACACCATCATCCCTGCATGTCAGGAGGTGCTACATAATCCAAGGAGGGCTCCCGCAGCACTGGGTGCCTTTATTGCTACTGCTGACTTGCCTGCCTGATTGTTGGGTGCCACAAGTCCCGGTTTGCCTTGCGGCTTCCTTCCACCACCGACGCTGTCATCCCTGTGCGCCAGGAGGTGCTACATAACCCTAGGAGGGCTCCTGCAGTGCTGGACACAAGCGGGCATGCCTGGACCAAGTGTGGGCCCATCCACACCCATCTGAGCCCAGAGGAGGCTGGGCTGGTCCCATGAATATATAACTTTTCTTTGCATGCGTTTACTTCGCATGCCGTTTCTATGCGGTCGTTAGTATGACCGTGTTGTTAGTTAGCATACCTTTACTTCGCAATTCGGAACTACGAATTGCAGTAAGGGAGTGCTGGATGTTGGAATAGTATAATTTACTATTCCAACTCCAGTCTATGCGGACACTAGGGAAGGTGTTGGATTTTAAATCCAACACCTTCTCCCCCTTACTGCAATTCGTAGTTCCGAATTGCGTACTAAAGGTATGCTAACTAACAACGCGGTCGTACTAACGACCGCGTAGTAACGGCATGCGAAGAAACGCATGCGAAGAAAATGCCGCTTCCCGGTCCCACTCTCTGACATCAGGATTGTGGCTCCCTAAGGCTCTTCACTTTGAGGTACTGGCTTTTTAATGTTGATCCTTCCATATAAGAGCCCACCCGCAGACCCGACCCACCCCTACGCCGCAGCCCGTAACCTCAGACAGTGGATCAACGACTGCACCAACAACCTCGCCCCGCTCAAGAAGCCCTCCAAAACTCACACCAGCAAGAAAGCCAGCTGGTTCACCGAAGACCTCCAGGCCTCCAAGCGAACCTGCCAAAAACTGGAAAAAAAACTGGATCCGTGAACGAACACTGGAAAGCTACACAGACCACAAGAACGCCACCCGCAGACACCACCACCTCATCAGATCTGTCAAAAGGACCTTCTTCAAAGACCGCCTAGACAACAACGCACACAACAGCAAAGAGCTCTTCAACATCGTGAAGGAACTCACCAACCCCAGCTCCAACACCAACGACATCCCACCGTCACCATACCTGTGTGACTCGCTGGCCACCTTCTTCCATCGCAAGATCGCAGACATCCATGACAGAGTCGACGTCGTCACCACCCCAGCAACCACTGAGACCCCTACTCCCATGACCACCACCCGCACCAACCGCCTGCTCTCCTGGACCAACATCAACGACTATGACACCATCAAGATCATGAACACCGTCCACTCTGGATCCCCGGAAGACCCCTGCCCACACTACATCTTCAACAAAGCCAGCAGCACCATCACACCCCATCTCCGGAAAACGATCAACATCTCCTTCAAGACAGCGACCTTCCCGGAGAGCTGGAAGCACGCAGAGATTAACGCTTTACTCAAGAAACCCAAGGCGGGCCCCAAGGACCTCAAGAACTTCCGACCCATCTCCCTGCTCCCGTTCCCTGCGAAGGTAATCGAAAAGGCCGTCAACACACAACTGACCAGCTTCCTTGAGGAGCACAGCATCCTGGACCCGTCCCAGTCTGGGTTCCGCAGCAACAATAGCAGCAAAACTGCCCTCATCGCTGCCACCGATGACATCAGGACCCTGCTTGACAACGGAGAAACCGCGGCCCTCATCGTCCTGGACCTGTCAGCCGCCTTCGACACGGTCTGCCACCACACACTACGCACGCCTCTACGATGCTGGAATCCAAGAGAAGGCCCTGAACTGGACCACCTCCTTCCTCCCTGGCAGAACACAGAGCGTCCGCCTCCCCCCTTCCGCTCCTAAGCCATCGGGATAGTCTGTGGCGTACCCCAAGGCTCATCCCTCAGCCCAACGTTGTTCCATGTCTACATGGCACTGCTCGCCCACATCACATGACGGCATGACCTCAACATCATCTCCTACGCTGACGACACCCAGCTGATCCTCTCCCTCACCAAAGACCCCCACACTGCCAAAACCAACCTCCACGAAGGAATGAAGCCCGTCACCGACTGGATGAGAAACAGCCAACTGAAGCTGAACTCGGACAAGACGGAGTTCCTCATCCTCGGATCAACCCCCTTGGCCTGGGATGACTCCTGGTGGCCGACTGCACTAGGAGCACCTCCTACACCCACCAACCACGCATGCAACCTAGGGGTCATCCTCGACTCCACCCTTTCCATGACGAAGCAGGTCAATGCCGTCTCCTACTCCTGCTTCAACACCCTCCGCATGATTCGCAGGATCTTCAAGTGGATCCCCACCGAAACAAGAAGGACGGTCACCCAGGCCCTTGTCAGCAGTAGACTGGACTACAGAAGCGCACTCTACGCAGGAGCCCCGGAAAAACTCCTGAAACAGCTCCAAGCATCCAGAACGCCTCCGCACGCCTGATCTTCAACATCCCTCGCTGCAGCCACATCACACCCCACCTGAGAGACCTGCACTGGCTCCCTATCAACAAGAGGATAACCTTCAAACTCCTCACCCATGCACACAAGGCACTCCACACCACCTGACCAGCGTACCTCAACAGCTGACTCAGCCTCTACACCCCCACCCGCCAGCTCCGCTCCACAGACTGCACCCTCACCACCATCCCACACATCCATAGAGTGACTGGTGGCGGCAAATCATTCTCCCACCTCGCCGCCAAGGCATGTAACACCCTCCCCATCCACCTGCGGCAGACCAAAGACCTTCTAACCTTCAGGAGTTTTCTTAAGACCTGGCTCTTCGAACAGTATCAGCTCCCCCCCGTGCCTTGAGATCGTCACGGGTATGTAGTGCGCTCTATAAATGCTATGATTGATTGATTGATTGAGTGCATCATATGAAGAATGGTTAAACGTGAAGGCACTCGTGATCATCCAGGGGGTGAAATAGCAGGAACATTGGACACCCTCCTAATGAGGGTTGAGTCGGTCTTGATCCACCAACTTGAACTAACTGAGAGGCGACTCTCTTTGGACTCTCTAGTCATCCAGAAGCCTCCTTCTCTTAGACACATAACCGTGGATAGTCCCCCCCTTGCCTTCCTCACCAGCGCCTACGTCTTCAATATTACCCACAGCCCCTGTGGCCCCAGTGGCGCTATCTGTACCCACTCCCAGCTCCGCTGAAGCTTCAAGCAGACTGAAAATAGCTACAAGGGGCAAGGCTGCAACTGCCCCACTAGACACTAACAGTGAGCCACCAGTAAAAAGAAGAAGGGGTGGTGGCCCTCAAAAGCAAAAGCAAAAGTCAAAACCTACCGAGCAAAGAGGAACCGGAGACACCAAACCTGGCCTAAGTTTAAACTTGTGTCCTACGGCTAGTGATTATACCTTTACTTCATCCAGGGGCGTGACGAGGACATATGGAAAAGACTAGAGACATTGGTTACTGTGCTTCTGAACCCCCTATTAACCAAACTACCTTAAATTGAGGAGAGGTTGTCGCATATTGAAGGGTTGGGTAGATGGATGCATAACAAAGGTGCCTGCTCTTGCCCATGCTCCTATCCTGTAGCAGCTGCAGGGCCGATAGCATTCCTAGGGAGGGGGCCATCCAAGGGAGTGTAATAATGAGGGGCACCATCCACGCATGGGTAGCAATGCATGCAACACTGTAGCTACCTCCCGTCACAACCATCAATTGTCACCTTCCTGCCCAATGGTATATCCCTCTAACTTAGCTGTAGGGGTGGGCAGAATTTGATAGTCGCGCTCCGCAAAGCTCCGCAAAATAGTAAAAAATCTCTGTGAGCACGCAGAAATTCAGCGAACACATGGAATTGCTCGTCCCGCCCGTTCGCAATGCTTTTGTCCTGTTCGCAAACGCTGTTTGCGTGCTCGGGGGGAAATATCTCACGAGCACACATTTTGAAAGAGCGAACACGCAAAAAATCCTGCGTAGCCGTGGATCGCGTAATCTTTGGCAATTCCGCTCTCTCCGTGGAACACAAAATTACCCAAATTCCGTGAGTGGAATGGAATTTACCACCCAGGCCTACTTAGCTGGAGTTTCAGACTCACAGTTGCATCCTTTCATTCTTTCAGACGGGCCAGCTACCAATTCATGACCACCATTGCAGGGGGTTGGAGGGAGGGAGCTCTGCTCTAGGCAGTGAAAAGAAAACATTGGGAGGCCTACCAACGCATATCAGTCTCAACACCTTCCACAGGCCTCATCCCCTCTTGTACTGATTCTGAGCAATTTCCCGATCTTGAAGGAGGATCAGACAAAAACTACTGTCCAATTAATGGACAAATCCCTGCATTGGTTTGCCCACCAAACATCTAATAGGAGAAACAGGTGGGATCCATTGGCCAACCAAATTTTCATGGCCAGAAGGGTGGAGTGGCTGGGACCACCAAGAAAAAAATGGATGGTGATTGTGTGATTAATAATTTTAGCAACCATCATGTATCAAGTTCCCTACTAGACTATCTACGTTGGAACACACGTAAAGGCACACAAATTAGAGCACCGCCCTATGCGCTTTTTTATGGGCACTCACACATGCTGGCAAGAGAAACAAGTGCTTTTATGGGGGCAAATGATGGATGAAGAATCATGCAGTTTAGGCAATGTTGGGGTAACCCTTGAGAATAGATTTTTCCCTCTTAGAGATCTGGAGCAATACTACTGACTATATTCTTCTTACCACTGGCCTTATTTAAGTAATAATGGGTTAGCCAATCACCTAACTCCCCACTTAGAAAAAAAGAGTAAGGATTAACCGTGGGCAATGAACTCCGCTCCGCTAGCGGAGGTTGCGGAGATTTGATCACTACGCATTTCATTGAAAACACAGATTTCATGCAATAATTCCGACTACGTTACGTAGCGGAGTTAGCTACTGCACCCACAAACCTTTGCTAAAAGAACTTTACCTTTACGTGCTAAAAAGCATATAACCAATTCACAAAAGTTAACTTTGAAAAATACCAGGCAATGAGAGAGGTGATGATTTTGGGGTCACCCCTAACCTATGAGGGGGCAAGCAGATGCCTTGAACACAATTAGCATATCATGTTGAACGATTCAGTGGTGGTCCCATCCTCCTAGGCCCACCCCAAGCAAAGTTATGGGCAAAATACAATGCCAACCAAAGGCCCAGCAAAGCATTATGGGGCAAGATTCTAGCTGCTTCCTCTCTAAAATGGTTTGCATGTACATTAGGTACATATCTAATTGGATTCTGGAGTGCCTTATAAGCCCCTAATATATGGTACACTGTGTAACCTAGCGCATAGGTACCTCAAAGGCCTACCAGGGGCTGAAGCGTGTATTATGCCACCCCTGGGAAGCACTCCAAAATGGCACCACAGGTCTGCTACAGCAGCCTGGGTAAGGGTGTGCTTGTACCCCTTACAGTGGTATAGGTTACCTATATCACTACCATTGCACACACATATAAAACCTATAAGTCACTCCTATGGCAGGCCTTAACAATCCTGACGGCAGAGAGCTTGGTTTATAAGTGAGAGGGTTCCCCTGCATGAGCAGAGCCCCTCTGCAGCGATCGGAGTATCTCCTCTGAAGCTGTTTGTAGTGCAGCCTGACCATATACTCTTAAGTGCATTATAACCACGCGGTAAATGCTAGCTTTGGGATGGCTGCACGGAAACATGTTGTGTTTGGTGTCAAATGATTTGGAATACTACCCCCTGCCAGTTTTGGTGGTGGGGGTAGCATTTCACCCTTCTAGAGGAAGAGACATGTTCACACTGGTCTAACCCGGTAGGAGCCCTGGCATCACAAAATGTATGCCTCTGCCACAGACACGGGTCTGGCCTCCTGCTGCTGAATGAAACTCCAGCAGGGGAGCCTGGACAATAGGTTTCCTGTCGAAGGGAGGTGTAACCACCTCCCCAGACAGGCAGATGTGTATTGGGGCTGGGCGGGAGCACTCTCTGGTGCTTTGAAGTCCTGTACTGGGGGCACACTTGGTGTCCCTGTGCACAGTGCAGTTCAAACCGGTTGCAGGGGCTACCAACCCCTGCCCTAGCATGAAACTGGACAAAGGAAATGGGTGTAACCACCCCTCTTTCCAAACCCTCCCATAGGTGGGTCCCTAGAGTATGTCCAACCCCCAAAACTTAGTATAAGTATGGGAACCCAGTCCTCATGACTTTAGATTACCCTGGATGAAACTCAGCAATATATATACTGGACCTTTGACTTTCTATTTCGACTAGAAGATGGAAGAAATCTCCCTTGGGGTAAAGGAGTGACTCCACTGCTTGGCAGGCACCAAAGAAGCAACTGTACGTTCTGCAATTCCGAACCTCCCATTGGATGGCGAAGTATCTGAATCACGAGAGGTGGATTTCCTGACTTCCCTGAGGCTACCCTGAGTCCACAGCAAAGCTGAGGCCTGTGGCTATCGTGGGTGACGAGGAACCATGATCCCTGGGCACCGCATACTATTGCTGTTACATCAACTTCCTCTTCATTCTTGAAGTTCTGCTTTGGGCTCTGAATAGCCCCAACCTTGAGCACAGACTGCACTGAAGATCTCTGGCCTCCACTCCACGAGTGACCCATGGGCCAGGTTCCAGTGCGACCGCTTGAGGCTCCTTCGCGATTGCTAGTCCGTTGGCTAGTGGGTCTCCACGAAGGCAACTCCTCTTCTGCTTGGGCTTTCCTGGTTGCCCCAGACGTGCCCTGACTTACCATCACTGGGTGAGTCACTCAGACCTTGCTGGTCTGCACCGACGTCCTTCTTCTCTTTCCACAAGACTTGCCGTTGCCAAGGCTTGATTGGTCCAATCTGGTCGCCGACACCGCAGCAATCAACAGACTTCATGGACAGCTCGAATCCGGCTCGTGGACATCGACGATGCCTCCTGGACCTCGTTGCTGAAGAGTCAAGACACCCATAAACTCACCTGAAGCACCTGACATCTGTGGGCATTGGTCCATCCTGCCCTCGGTCACTGGCAAGTGACCCAGACTCTGTCCCCTCTGCTATCAGGTTCCTTCCATCTTATATCCAGGCTTGGATCTCTCCGGACACTTCTCCTCTTCACCGCAGCAGCAGTTCTTTGCCAGCTTCCTTTGTAATCGACGACGCGACCCGACACCAAATGACACCTCTGCACCCGGCTTCCCTGGGTGAGGTAACTCGAGAACTCTGGTGCTCTCATGGGTGCTAGCCCTAGAACTTCTTAAGTCCAAAAGGGTTTGGTCCTGACTCGGTTCTAAGTGTCGCTAATCTTTCATTTCCAACCGTGACATTGCCCATAGAAGCTAACGGGAACCCGCGGTTGTGCATACAGTCTCCGTGGGTCCCCTGTGTCACTACCTTGGGTGGTTCCTTGGGGTCCCAGCAACTCTTCAGGCTCTAGGCCTTGTGTCTAGTTCAGTCGTGGTTCTTATACCACTTTTTTGGTATATGATTTGGTACGCCCCTAGGGCCGAAACGTGTATTTGTGCAATTACTGTTGATTGCTAACTTATAAATTGTGTACTTCGAACTCCAGTCTCATAAAGAGACTAGAGGGGTGTGTTCTATCTTAAATACATATATTTTGAATATATACCTGGTGTGGTTGTCCTTTCATTTGATCATTCAAGAGATTATAGACTGGTAAAACAAGCTGCTCTACATTCCTTCTAAACTTAGCCTGAAGGCTGCTCTCCATAGCTACCACTAGGATAGCTTTCAATAAAGGTTGTCTTTAACCAATTCACCATAAGGGGTTGCTTGGACTGATACAAGGTGCCCACTAGAACTAGTGGACAGCATATATCAGGCCACCTTCTCACAGCCAAGATAATAGTTCTTAATGTTTACGCTAGAAGTCTTACAGGTGCGAGACTGTCTAATATAGTTGCCATTCTAGACGACTTCTTCGAAAGGATGACTGGTACCCCACACTTTGTAATTGCAGGGGACTTCAATACCACCTTTGAGCCCCTTGACCGAGACGATAGCAAACCTATTGAAGAAGAAGATGCACAATGAAGCACAATTGAGCTGCCTCTGAGCAAGAGGTGGATGGAGGCAGCTTTACAACTTAAAACACTATGGGGCATAGCAGCAAGGGCCTGCGATAATTATCGCTAAGCGCACTTAGCGCTAGGATAATTATCGTCGGCTATCGCTGCTTTCTATTGCGGAGATAGCGTGCTATCAGCAACGCTTATCTCCAAAGCGATAGAAATGCACGCATTAGCTAGAGAACAGTGTGATTATCGCTGATAATCCAGCGATAATCGCACTGTGACCGGTGATACCCTGCTAATAGGGCAGGGGGTTCTTAGCCATGTAATCCACCTCCCATTGGATTACATGGCTAAGTCAGAATTCAAGTAAGCGTAAGGAAAGTAGCGATAACCATGGTTAGCGCTACTTATTTTATCGCTATGCTTGTTAGCGAGTCCCTTGATAATTGGAGAAATGTCAGTTAGCAACTTTTCTCCAGTTATTTCGGGAAGGAACGCCCACTTTGCATCTCATTAGAGATGCAAAGCTGGGCGTTCAGTAAACAGACGCTAAGGCATGGATTCACACGTTAGCGTGTCCATGCTGATAGGGTGATAAAATTATCAACGCTTATTGTCTGATAACGGATGCTAAAGCGGCGATAATTTTATCACCTCGCCTTGCTGATAGTCCCCTAAGTATGGGGAGGGGTCTCAGGGTGAACTCTATCAGAAAGATTGGGCTCCAACACCTTTAACAATGGCATGAGCATGAGCTGTATTGACTATATACTCATCAATCTGGAATAATCGGCCTGTTATATGGCTGTTAGGGTCATTCTCGACATTGCTAAATTAGCATGAGCTCTGCTGCCATGATGCTGCTTTTGTGTACGTTAATACTTAATTTTGTTTCGCAAGACTCTGTTTGTGCCTTTCACATGAGAACTGTCCACTTTCTGCATTCTCTGCTATTCCTGGAGGTTAGTCTGAACACGATGTGCAAGGTCGATAAACATGCCCCTTTTTATTCTATTCTGGTCAGTCCCTGGCACCTATACAAAACATGCTACACAGCTGCATTGCTGACAACCTGTGCTTTCATATTACGGGGATGCATGTTGTTCGCACACACTTGGAGGGAAACCTTCCTTGGAGAAGAGCTATGCTGATCCTATGATGTAAAGCTTCCATCTAGGCTCTAAGGTATGGGGTCTGCCCAGAAATTTTCCTTTATATAATAAACCTTAACTTACCAAGGGCAGGGTGGTTAGGCCTTATAGTCCTTTTTTCCACTCCCTGTATATGTTGACATCCCCCTTCATATTCTATGGTATTGTAACAATGCTGTGTTAAGTTTGTGCATTTTGCTGTTGGTAGTGGCTTGTTTACTGCATTACAGAGCACAATAGTTAAAATAAACATTTTGAACTATACAGTGACTCTGACAATCCTTATTGTGGACAATTACGAGTGAGTGAGCAAAAGGGTTTGTCTCGCTACTGAGGTTCTGGACTTTTAAGAGTACAGGGTTAATTTAAGAGTACAGGGTTAATTTAGAAAAAGCTTTGGCAGTGGTTGACAACGGTATGACCATCTTATCTTCTAGGATATACTCTTTGGGCAACATAGTTTCTGTAACCGGGATAAGCAATTTCTTCTGAAATGAAGTATCTTGGCTTGATCCTGCACTGATGAGAGAAATGGCTCTAATGCCTGTGAAAGATGCCAATAAACCAAAATGCTTCAGGACATGAAAGAACAATTGCTTCTGAATTCCTCGCTCTCATCTTCATTTTGTCTGAGACTAACATTTGCCAATAGCAGAGCCGGGCCTTAAATGAGAGTTAGCGACCAAACTGGCAGTAGCAGAAATAAGTGAATTTCGCCCGTGTTGGCAATGCTGACTTGCCTGCTTCCACCGACTCCGTTATCCCTGCATGCCAGGAGGCGCTACATAACCCGAGCGTGGGACACCCATGTTGCCACTGCTGACTTACCTGCATGATTGTTGGGGGCCACAAGTCCTGGTCTGCCTTGCGGCCTCCTGCCACCACCGACGCCAGTATCGCTGCAAGCCAGGAGGCGCTACATAATCCGAGGAGGGCTTCCCCAGTGCGGGACGCCCGTGTTGCCACTGCTGAATTGCCTGCCTGATTGTTGGAGGCCAGAAGTCCTGTTCTCCTTTGCGGCTTCCTACCGCCACCGACACCATCATCCCTGCATGTCAGGAGGTGCTACATAATCCAAGGAGGGCTCCCGCAGCACTGGGTGCCTTTATTGCTACTGCTGACTTGCCTGCCAGATTGTTGGGTGCCACAAGTCCCGGTTTGCCTTGCGGCTTCCTTCCACCACCGACGCTGTCATCCCTGTGCGCCAGGAGGTGCTACATAACCCTAGGAGGGCTCCTGCAGTGCTGGACACAAGCGGGCATGCCTGGACCAAGTGTGGGCCCATCCACACCCATCTGAGCCCAGAGGAGGCTGGGCTGGTCCCACGAATATATAACTTTTCTTTGCATGCGTTTACTTCGCATGCCGTTTCTATGTGGTCGTTAGTATGACCGTGTTGTTAGTTAGCATACCTTTACTTCGCAATTCGGAACTACGAATTGCAGTAAGGGAGTGCTGGATGTTGGAATAGTATAATTTACTATTCCAACTCCAGTCTATGCGGACACTAGGGAAGGTGTTGGATTTTAAATCCAACACCTTCTCCCCCTTACTGCAATTCGTAGTTCCGAATTGCGTACTAAAGGCATGCTAACTAACAACGCGGTCGTACTAACGACCGCGTAGTAACGGCATGCGAAGAAACGCATGCGAAGAAAATGCCGCTTCCCGGTCCCACTCTCTGACATCAGGATTGTGGCTCCCTAAGGCTCTTCACTTTGAGGTACTGGCTTTTTAATGTTGATCCTTCCATATAAGAGCCCACCCGCAGACCCGACCCACCCCTACGCCGCAGCCCGTAACCTCAGACAGTGGATCAACGACTGCACCAACAACCTCGCCCCGCTCAAGAAGCCCTCCAAAACTCACACCAGCAAGAAAGCCAGCTGGTTCACCGAAGACCTCCAGGCCTCCAAGCGAACCTGCCAAAAACTGGAAAAAAAACTGGATCCGTGAACGAACACTGGAAAGCTACACAGCCCACAAGAACGCCACCCGCAGACACCACCACCTCATCAGATCTGTCAAAAGGACCTTCTTCAAAGACCGCCTAGACAACAACGCACACAACAGCAAAGAGCTCTTCAACATCGTGAAGGAACTCTCCAACCCCAGCTCCAACACCAACGACATCCCACCGTCACCATACCTGTGTGACTCGCTGGCCACCTTCTTCCATCGCAAGATCGCAGACATCCATGACAGCGTCGACGTCGTCACCACCCCAGCAACCACTGAGACCCCTACTCCCATGACCACCACCCGCACCAACCGCCTGCTCTCCTGGTCCAACATCAACGACTATGACACCATCAAGATCATGAACACCGTCCACTCTGGATCCCCGGAAGACCCCTGCCCACACTACATCTTCAACAAAGCCAGCAGCACCATCACACCCCATCTCCGGAAAACGATCAACATCTCCTTCAAGACAGCGACCTTCCCGGAGAGCTGGAAGCACGCAGAGATTAACGCTTTACTCAAGAAACCCAAGGCGGGCCCCAAGGACCTCAAGAACTTCCGACCCATCTCCCTGCTCCCGTTCCCTGCGAAGGTAATCGAAAAGGCCGTCAACAAACAACTGACCAGCTTCCTTGAGGAGCACAGCATCCTGGACCCGTCCCAGTCCGGGTTCCGCAGCAACAATAGCAGCAAAACTGCCCTCATCGCTGCCACCGATGACATCAGGACCCTGCTTGACAACGGAGAAACCGCGGCCCTCATCGTCCTGGACCTGTCAGCCGCCTTCGACACGGTCTGCCACCACACACTACGCACACGCCTCTACGATGCTGGAATCCAAGAGAAGGCCCTGAACTGGACCACCTCCTTCCTCCCTGGCAGAATACAGAGCGTCCGCCTCCCCCCTTCCGCTCCTAAGCCATCGGGATAGTCTGCGGCGTACCCCAAGGCTCATCCCTCAGCCCAACGTTGTTCCATGTCTACATGGCACTGCTCGCCCACATCACATGACGGCATGACCTCAACATCATCTCCTACGCTGACGACACCCAGCTGATCCTCTCCCTCACCAAAGACCCCCACACTGCCAAAACCAACCTCCACGAAGGAATGAAGGCCGTCACCGACTGGATGAGAAACAGCCAACTGAAGCTGAACTCGGACAAGACGGAGTTCCTCATCCTCGGATCAACCCCCTTGGCCTGGGATGACTCCTGGTGGCCGACTGCACTAGGAGCACCTCCTACACCCACCAACCACACATGCAACCTAGGGGTCATCCTCGACTCCACCCTTTCCATGACGAAGCAGGTCAATGCCGTCTCCTACTCCTGCTTCAACACCCTCCGCATGATTCGCAGGATCTTCAAGTGGATCCCCACCGAAACAAGAAGGACGGTCACCCAGGCCCTTGTCAGCAGTAGACTGGACTACAGAAGCGCACTCTACGCAGGAGCCCCGGAAAAACTCCTGAAACGGCTCCAAGCATCCAGAACGCCTCCGCACGCCTGATCTTCGACATCCCTCGCTGCAGCCACATCACACCCCACCTGAGAGACCTGCACTGGCTCCCTATCAACAAGAGGATAACCTTCAAACTCCTCACCCATGCACACAAGGCACTCCACACCACCTGACCAGCGTACCTCAACAGCTGACTCAGCTTCTACACCCCCACCCGCCAGCTCCGCTCCACAGACTGCACCCTCGCCACCATCCCACACATCCATAGAGTGACTGGTGGCGGCAAATCATTCTCCCACCTCGCCGCCAAGGCATGTAACACCCTCCCCATCCACCTGCGGCAGACCAAAGACCTTCTAACCTTCAGGAGTTTTCTTAAGACCTGGCTCTTCGAACAGTATCAGCTCCCCCCCGTGCCTTGAGATCGTCACGGGTATGTAGTGCGCTCTATAAATGCTTTGATTGATTGATTGATTGAGTGCATCATATGAAGAATGGTTAAACGTGAAGGCACTCGTGATCATCCAGGGGGTAAAATAGCAGGAACATTGGACACCCTCCTAATGAGGGTTGAGTCGGTCTTGATCCACCAACTTGAACTAACTGAGAGGCGACTCTCTTTGGACTCTCTAGTCATCCAGAAGCCTCCTTCTCTTAGACACATAACCGTGGATAGTCCCCCCCTTGCCTTCCTCACCAGCGCCTACGTCTTCAATATTACCCACAGCCCCTGTGGCCTCAGTGGCGCTATCTGTACCCACTCCCAGCTCCGCTGAAGCTTCAAGCAGACTGAAAATAGCTACAAGGGGCAAGGCTGCAACTGCCCCACTATACACTAACAGTGAGCCACCACTAAAAAGAAGAAGGGGTGGTGGCCCTCAAAAGCAAAAGCAAAAGTCAAAACCTACCGAGCAAAGAGGAACCGGAGACACCAAACCTGGCCTAAGTTTAAACTTGTGTCCTACGGCTAGTGATTATACCTTTACTTCATCCAGGGGCGTGACGAGGACATATGGAAAAGACTAGAGACATTGGTTACTGTGCTTCTGAACCCCCTATTAACCAAACTACCTTAAATTGAGGAGAGGTTGTCGCATATTGAAGGGTTGGGTAGATGGATGCATAACAAAGGTGCCTGCTCTTGCCCATGCTCCTATCCTGTAGCAGCTGCAGGGCCGATAGCATTCCTAGGGAGGGGGCCATCCAAGGGAGTGTAATAATGAGGGGCACCATCCACGCATGGGTAGCAATGCATGCAACACTGTAGCTACCTCCCGTCACAACCATCAATTGTCACCTTCCTGCCCAATGGTATATCCCTCTAACTTAGCTGTAGGGGTGGGCAGAATTTGATAGTCGCGCTACGCAAAGCTCCGCAAAATAGTAAAAAATCTCTGTGAGCACGCAGAAATTCAGCGAACACATGGAATTGCTCGTCCCGCCCGTTCGCAATGCTTTTGTCCTGTTTGCAAACGCTGTTTGCGTGCTCGGGGGGAAATATCTCACGAGCACACATTTTGAAAGAGCGAACAAGCAAAAAATCCTGCGTAGCCGTGGATCGCGTAATCTTTGGCAATTCCGCTCTCTCCGCGGAACACAAAATTACCCAAATTCCGTGAGTGGAATGGAATTTACCACCCAGGCCTACTTAGCTGGAGTTTCAGACTCACAGTTGCATCCTTTCATTCTTTCAGACGGGCCAGCTACCAATTCATGACCACCATTGCAGGGGGTTGGAGGGAGGGAGCTCTGCTCTAGGCAGTGAAAAGAAAACATTGGGAGACCTACCAACGCATATCAGTCTCAACACCTTCCACAGGCCTCATCCCCTCTTGTACTGATTCTGAGCAATTTCCCGATCTTGAAGGAGGATCAGACCAAAACTACTGTCCAATTAATGGACAAATCCCTGCATTGGTTTGCCCACCAAACATCTAATAGGAGAAACAGGTGGGATCCATTGGCCAACCAAATTTTCATGGCCAGAAGGGTGGAGTGGCTGGGACCACCAAGAAAAAAATGGATGGTGATTGTGTGATTAATAATTTTAGCAACCATCATGTATCAAGTTCCCTACTAGACCATCTACGTTGGAACACACGTAAAGGCACACAAATTAGAGCACCGCCCTATGCGTTTTTTTATGGGCACTCACACATGCTGGCAAGAGAAACAAGTGCTTTTATGGGGGCAAATGATGGATGAAGAATCATGCAGTTTAGGCAATGTTGGGGTAACCCTTGAGAATAGATTTTTCCCTCTTAGAGATCTGGAGCAATACTACTGACTATATTCTTCTTACCACTGGCCTTATTTAAGTAATAATGGGTTAGCCAATCACCTAACTCCCCACTTAGAAAAAAAGAGTAAGGATTAACCGTGGGCAATGAACTCCGCTCCGCTAGCAGAGGTTGCGGAGATTTGATCACTACGCATTTCATTGAAAACACAGATTTCGTGCAATAATTCCGACTACGTTACGTAGCGGAGTTAGCTACTGCACCCACAAACCTTTGCTAAAAGAACTTTACCTTTACATGCTAAAAAGCATATAACCAATTCACAAAAGTTAACTTTGAAAAATACCAGGCAATGAGAGAGGTGATGATTTTGGGGTCACCCCTAACCTATGGGGGGGCAAGCAGATGCCTTGAACACAATTAGCATATCATGTTGAACGATTCAGTGGTGGTCCCATCCTCCTAGGCCCACCCCAAGCAAAGTTATGGGCAAAATACAATGCCAACCAAAGGCCCAGCAAAGCATTATGGGGCAAGATTCTAGCTGCTTCCTCTCTAAAATGGTTTGCATGTACATTAGGTACATATCTAATTGGATTCTGGAGTGCCTTATAAGCCCCTAATATATGGTACACTGTGTAACCTAGCGCATAGGTACCTCAAAGGCCTACCAGGGGCTGAAGCGTGTATTATGCCACCCCTGGGAAGCACTCCAAAATGGCACCACAGGTCTGATACAGCAGCCTGGGTAAGGGTGTGCTTGTACCCCTTACAGTGGTATAGGTTACCTATATCACTACCATTGCACACACATATAAAACCTATAAGTCACTCCTATGGCAGGCCTTAACAATCCTGACGGCAGAGAGCTTGGTTTATAAGTGAGAGGGTTCCCCTGCATGAGCAGAGCCCCTCTGCAGCGATCGGAGTATCTCCTCTGAAGCTGTTTGTAGTGCAGCCTGACCATATACTCTTAAGTGCATTATAACCACGCGGTAAATGCTAGCTTTGGGAAAGCTGCACGGAAACATGTTGTGTTTGGTGTCAAATGATTTGGAATACTACCCCCCGCCAGTTCTGGCGGTGGGGGTAGCATTCCACCCTTCTAGAGGAAGAGACATGTTCACACTGGTCTAACCCGGTAGGAGCCCTGGCATCACAAAATGTATGCCTCTGCCACAGACACGGGTCTGGCCTCCTGCTGCTGAACGAAACTCCAGCAGGGGAGCCTGGACAATAGGTTTCCTGTCGAAGGGAGGTGTAACCACCTCCCCAGACAGGCAGATGTGTATTGGGGCTGGGCGGGAGCACTCTCTGGTGCTTTGAAGTCCTGTACTGGGGGCACACTTGGTGTCCCTGTGCACAGTGCAGTTCAAACCGGTTGCAGGGGCTACCAACCCCTGCCCTAGCATGAAACTGGACAAAGGAAATGGGTGTAACCACCCCTCTTTCCAAACCCTCCCATAGGTGGGTCCCTAGAGTATGTCCAACCCCCAAAACTTAGTATAAGTATGGGAACCCAGTCCTCATGACTTTAGATTACCCTGGATGAAACTCAGCAATATATATACTGGACCTTTGACTTTCTATTTCGACTCGAAGATGGAAGAAATCTCCCTTGGGGTAAAGGAGTGACTCCACTGCTTGGCAGGCACCAAAGAAGCAACTGTACGTTCTGCAATTCCGAACCTCCCATTGGATGGCGAAGTCTCTGCATCACGAGAGGTGGATTTCCTGACTTCCCTGAGGCTACCCTGAGTCCACAGCAAAGCTGAGGCCTGTGGCTGTCGTGGGTGACGAGGAACCATGATCCCTGGGCACCGCATACTATTGCTGTTACATCAACTTCCTCTTCATTCTTGAAGTTCTGCTTTGGGCTCTGAATAGCCCCAACCTTGAGCACAGACTGCACTGAAGATCTCTGGCCTCCACTCCACGAGTGACCCATGGGCCAGGTTCCAGTGCGACCGCTTGAGGCTCCTTCGCGATTGCTAGTCCGTTGGCTAGTGGGTCTCCACGAAGGCAACTCCTCTTCTGCTTGGGCTTTCCTGGTTGCCCCAGACGTGCCCTGACTTACCATCACTGGGTGAGTCACTCAGACCTTGCTGGTCTGCACCGACGTCCTTCTTCTCTTTCCACAAGACTTGCCGTTGCCAAGGCTTGATTGGTCCAATCTGGTCGCCGACACCGCAGCAATCAACAGACTTCATGGACAGCTCGAATCCGGCTCGTGGACATCGACGATGCCTCCTGGACCTCGTTGCTGAAGAGTCAAGACACCCATAAACTCACCTGAAGCACCTGACATCTGTGGGCATTGGTCCATCCTGCCCTCGGTCACTGGCAAGTGACCCAGACTCTGTCCCCTCTGCTATCAGGTTCCTTCCATCTTATATCCAGGCTTGGATCTCTCCGGACATTTCTCCTCTTCACCGCAGCAGCAGTTCTTTGCCAGCTTCCTTTGTAATCGACGACGCGACCCGACACCAAATGACACCTCTGCACCCGGCTTCCCTGGGTGAGGTAACTCGAGAACTCTGGTGCTCTCATGGGTGCTAGCCCTAGAACTTCTTAAGTCCAAAAGGGTTTGGTCCTGACTCGGTTCTAAGTGTCGCTAATCTTTCATTTCCAACCGTGACATTGCCCATAGAAGCTAACGGGAACCCGCGGTTGTGCATACAGTCTCCGTGGGTCCCCTGTGTCACTACCTTGGGTGGTTCCTTGGGGTCCCAGCAACTCTTCAGGCTCTAGGCCTTGTATCTAGTTCAGTCGTGGTTCTTATACCACTTTTTTGGTATATGATTTGGTACGCCCCTAGGAAAGAAACGTGTATTTGTGCAATTACTGTTGATTGCTAACTTATAAATTGTGTACTTCGAACTCCAGTCTCAAAAAGAGACTAGAGGGGTGTGTTCTATCTTAAATACATATATTTTGAATATATACCTGGTGTGGTTGTCCTTTCATTTGATCATTCAAGAGATTATAGACTGGTAAAACAAGCTGCTTTACATGCCTTCTAAACTTAGCCTGAAGGCTGCTCTCCATAGCTACCACTAGGATAGCTTTCAATAAAGGTTGTCTTTAACCAATTCACCATAAGGGGTTGCTTGGACTGATACAAGGTGCCCACTAGAACTAGTGGACAGCATATATCAGGCCACCTTCTCACAGCCAAGATAATAGTTCTTAATGTTTACGCTAGAAGTCTTACAGGTGCGAGACTGTCTAATATAGTTGCCATTCTAGACGACTTCTTCGAAAGGATGACTGGTACCCCACACTTTGTAATTGCAGGGGACTTCAATACCACTTTTGAAGTCCCCTGCAATTACAAAGTGTGGGGTACCAGTCATCCTTTCGAAGAAGTCGTCTAGAATGGCAACTATATTAGACAGTCTCGCACCTGTAAGACTTCTAGCGTAAACATTAAGAACTATTATCTTGGCTGTGAGAAGGTGGCCTGATATATGCTGTCCACTAGTTCTAGTGGGCACCTTGTATCAATACCACCTTTGAGCCCCTTGACCGAGACGATAGCAAACCTACCGAAGAAGAAGATGCACAATGAAGCACAATTGAGCTGCCTCTGAGCAAGAGGTGGATGGAGGCAGCTTTACAACTTAAAACACTATGGGGCATAGCAGCAAGGGCCGGCGATAATTATCGCTAAGCGCACTTAGCGCTAGGATAATTATCGTCGGCTATCGCTGCTTTCTATTGCGGAGATAGCGTGCTATCAGCAACGCTTATCTCCAAAGCGATAGAAATGCACGCTTTAGCTAGAGAACAGTGTGATTATCGCTGATAATCCAGCGATAATCGCACTGTGACCGGTGATACCCTGCTAATAGGGCAGGGGGTTCTTAGCCATGTAATCCACCTCCCATTGGATTACATGGCTAAGTCAGAATTCAAGTAAGCGTAAGGAAAGTAGCGATAACCATGGTTAGCGCTACTTATTTTATCGCTATGCTTGTTAGCGAGTCCCTTGATAATTGGAGAAATGTCAGTTAGCAACATTTCTCCAGTTATTTCGGGAAGGAACGCCCACTTTGCATCTCATTAGAGATGCAAAGCTGGGCGTTCAGTAAACAGACGCTAAGGCATGGATTCACACGTTAGCGTGTCCATGCTGATAGGGTGATAAAATTATCAACGCTTATTGTCTGATAACGGATGCTAAAGCGGCGATAATTTTATCACCTCGCCTTGCTGATAGTCCCCTAAGTATGGGGAGGGGTCTCAGGGTGAACTCTATCAGAAAGATTGGGCTCCAACACCTTTAACAATGGCATGAGCATGAGCCGTATTGACTATATACTCATCAATCTGGAATAATCGGCCTGTTATATGGCTGTTAGGGTCATTCTCGACATTGCTAAATTAGCATGAGCTCTGCTGCCATGATGCTGCTTTTGTGTACGTTAATACTTAATTTTGTTTCGCAAGACTCTGTTTGTGCCTTTCACATGAGAACTGTCCACTTTCTGCATTCTCTGCTAATCCTGGAGGTTAGTCTGAACACGATGTGCAAGGTCGATAAACATGCCCCTTTTTATTCTATTCTGGTCAGTCCCTGGCACCTATACAAAACATGCTACACAGCTGCATTGCTGACAACCTGTGCTTTCATATTACGGGGATGCATGTTGTTCGCACACACTTGGAGGGAAACCTTCCTTGGAGAAGAGCTATGCTGATCCTATGATGTAAAGCTTCCATCTAGGCTCTAAGGTATGGGGTCTGCCCAGAAATTTTCCTTTATATAATAAACCTTAACTTACCAAGGGCACGGTGGTTAGGCCTTATAGTCCTTTTTTCCACTCCCTGTATATGTTGACATCCCCCTTCATATTCTATGGTATTGTAACAATGCTGTGTTAAGTTTGTGCATTTTGCTGTTGGTAGTGGCTTGTTTACTGCATTACAGAGCACAATAGTTCAAATAAACATTTTGAACTATACAGTGACTCTGACAATCCTTATTGTGGACAATTACGAGTGAGTGAGCAAAAGGGTTTGTCTCGCTACTGAGGTTCTGGACTTTTAAGAGTCCAGAGGTGTCAGGGAAACAACACAAAGAAGACCCCTGAGTTCCTCCTGTCCCGGTGCACAAATAAACAGAGACACGGGCTTCTCGATGGCGGCGTCAAAGACCCAGGTTTATTTACTGCAGGGACACAGAAATCATAGGAACCACACAGAGGCAGAATCTACGAGACTGTTCAAATTGCATTAAGTGGGTTACTCTTTAAATACACGAAAAATGTCTTTAGGCTACATTACACGAATATTTCTCATGCCTAACCCGGTATCCCAAACAAACAGTAAATTTGACATCAAACAATAATTAGTCGCAGGTTTTCGGTATTCGATCAGGTCCTCTCGACAGTTTTCCATTCTTTGCCCGATCCTCCCCATCATAAAAATCGTAACCTCCCCATTGTAAAAGCCCAGAAGGTAAGGAGCAGAGCCAGGTGCAAAGGATTGAAATGTAGGATAAGAGATGTTTATGGATCATAAACGGGCATGGCTATCGTCTTCGGCCTTTCAGTCGGGACAACAGACACGAGAACCAGTATAGCAGGAGTGGCCCCAGGCAAGGGAGGTAGCTTGATTCTGCCTAGTCATGCAGCGTCAGCCTTTCTCGGGGCTCGAGCTTACGTGTCCTTAACAAGGTGACTCTGCCGAGGTCATCGTCCGTTCATTGACTATGTGAGGGCAAGAAACAAGATGAATGCCGTAACTAAAATGGATGCCACGACTTTACCACAGAGTGCCCTATTTTTCAGTGAATTCATGCTAGTTGCGTAGCGAAAACACTGTCATGTATGCAATGGATCATTTGCGGTTCATTGGCACCAAAATCGTGTCAGTACTACGATACCGAATTCACGGGTTCGGATCGCTACAGAACCTCAGACCGTCCTTTTGCCCTTACATAGGCAATAACTCACTCTAAGTCAGAGTCCATCTCTATGTTCATCAGGTCACTGATATGTTGTTGGAGCATTACTCTATCCCGTGGCGTATCTCTAAAAACAGGTGGTCTTCTTACGCATGTAGAAATGCAGAGATTACATAAGGCAGGACCACACTGAACAATGAGACAGCACGAAAATAAAAATACTAATGCAACACCAGTGACTATCAGAACCTTCCATCCTCACGCAGACAACAGGCTCCAGAACCATCCCATTAATGACCAGTCACCTTCCTCTACATGAATAGAGTCAGAAATCTTATGTAACTTAGAGATGGCCTTGTATACTGTTGGCGCATTATCTGGAATAAAAACGCAGTAACTTGATTGGGTCATCTTACATACTCCACCTCGATCTGCAAGTAACACGTCAAGGACCATACGGTTCTGTAAGGTCATGAGGCGATCCGCTTGAAGCTCAGCTGTCAGGTTACTAAGAGCACCCGCCGTTTCAGTTATAGTGGATTCAACTACCCGTGTTAGTTGACGTAAGTTTCTACTGTTGGCCATAGGCCCCCAGAATGGGAGGAAACCCTTGAAAAAGTCTCCTGCTTCTTGGCCAGCAGTATCTTCTTTACTGAAAACACCTCTCACAACTCTAGTTTTGTGATAGTCCGGTGCAGCAGTGTATGTCGGAGGTAACAGTTGAGCGATGTAACATGAGCCTGAGAAGTCAGCATACAGCCATGTGTATGCTCTGTCTTGACAAACAAAATAGGTACCCTTAGCAGCTAAGAATGCCGGGGAAGACTGTGACGGGAAAACATATGTTTCGATACAGTCACTCTTCCCTAGTCGAGCTTTCGGATTCCTCCCATTTCCTTGCAAACAGACCTGACCTTGGTGGGGTACGACCCAGATCGGAGTTGAGCTCTTACGTTTGTTCTCACCCAGAGTAATGCCATATTCCGTAACATTCCAACCCATGTAAACTCGCAATTCATCTTTGGGAATGAACGGAGTATTATTGACATCTCGCACCATGTCGGTGATTCCTTTTACCAAGGCTCTGTTAGCAGAGTTATACCGGGTGGAACGCGGAGGTCGTGGAGGATAGGTCTCTAGGGCATAAGCGAACATGGTCTGAAATGCCCAGAATGATCCATTATAACTAAAAGGCAGAACCAAATAGGGGATGCCCTTGTCCATGGTATGTGGTATCAAACCACACACCCAGCAGTTTGTTGTATTAACCACTAGTTGATGTTGGTGCAAGAGTTGAATGAAAGTGTTATTTATAAACTCAGAGCATCGAGCTTGTTCGTGGGCAGGAAAAGGATGGAAAGAATGAAGAGAAACAACAGTCGGAGAAACAGGAGCATGGGGAGATACTGTAGATGCAACAGGTGTAAAGATCAACTGAATACCAAAAATAATTCCGCCTGCCAAAGTTATTAAAACAATTAGAAGTGTCAGAGTACATTGCATTAGAAAACATTTGCTATACAATATGTCATATAGCTTTGTCTTGTGCACATTTATGACATTAACCCATCGTAATTCAGGAAGCTCCATCTTCTACAACCGTTCGCAACGGATGGTTTGTACCTGTTAAAAACTTGCCTCTGTTTATCCTGGGAGTTCCCAAGACAAACAGAAGAAACCGACCTAGTGTCTGATTCCCTGCAAATTAAAACAAGGCACACGTTACAACCCTACGGTAACCCAGATGGCAAGGTGAGAGAAATAATAATAAAAAAAAAAAGATAAAAAATGTTGAGCAAACTTCCTGACTAAATGGAATGCAGTAAGATCAAAACAGTTTTCAAATAGAATGGTAATTATGTAATGTCATTAGTTCATAACATGAGAACGTAGATTATATCTGCACTTTCCGGTTCTTGTCTGGTCTTGAAATAGCTGGTCTACAGGTGCGGAAATGTTCGACTCCACAGGTGACAAATGTTCACTTTGTACAGTACTCGGTTCAGGATTCAAAGGAGCGGTTCCTGCTGGGGTGTCAAAGTTCTGTGTTCCCGTTCGTGGGTGGTCCGTTATGTACTCTGCATCACTGAAAGGGATGTGCCTAGGAACAGATTCTGTCTCAGATATACCAATTCCCTGTCTAACCCAGTTATCATAGGGGAGTGGAAGAGGGACACGCTTCGTATGGCTGGCGTGCACCCAGTTTTTCCTTCCAGCTAGGCGGACTGCAGTTCTTGTTGTGAGGAGGACCTGGAACGGACCCACGAATCTTGGCTGAAGGTTCCGAGTACGTTCAAAGTTCCGAACTACCTGGACTCTCCGGCAGTTTAGGCAAGGATTCAAATACCTGTTGATGAATAAGGCTCAATTTAGCAGTCAGATCATGAAGGTAATCAATCAACATTGGGTATTCAATCTGTTTGAATTCCTTTGGCCTAGGGACTCCCCAAACATTAGCAGGGCGGCCGAACACAATCTCATATGGGCTAAGCCCTACTCGAGAGTGTACAGTCGCTCTGGTGGACAGTAAAGCTAAAGGCAGCGCGTCTGGCCAAGAGAGACCAGTGGAAGCTTGAATTTTCGCAAGTTTCAGCTTCAGGGTGCCATTGTACCCTTCAACCAAACCCGCTGATTGTGGGTGATTCGCACTGTGGTATTTTTGGGAAATACCCAGACCCGCACACACACTCTTCATAACTTTCCCTACAAACTCACTTCCATTGTCCGACCAAACAATCCGCGGCATACCATACCTGGGGAAGTATTCTTTTAGGAGGATTTTGGCAGTGGACATAGCAGTGTTGTCCTTTAACGGATATGCCTCAATCCATCTTGAGAAGGCACAGACTACCACTAGGACGTATTTGAGATTGTTACATCTATCTATGTGGATATAATCCAACTGAATCACTTCAAAGGGACAAGAAGGGGGAGCAAAATGGCCAGTTGGGGTTGGGGTTCCCTTGCCAGGATTATGCATCAGGCATACCATACCATTTTTCACCACTCTTTCTGCACACTTAGTAATTCCATCGTTCTTCCATACTGGAGCTAACATTTTACAGATCCCTTTCGAACTGATGTGCGCCGCTCCATGCGCCATCGTGACTACTGCAAGTACATACGCATCAGGTAACATCCAACGCTGCTGCTCAGACAAATCGACCCAACATCCACTTGAATCCATTTTACCCGTTTTCTCCTTCCATTCATTCTTCTCATTTTCAGTTGCTTCATTCTGGATTGTTTTCACACTTTCAATCGTATTCTCACACATTCCTGATTCCGCAATCCATCTTGCAGACGTTGCAACATACATTCGGCTCGTCATGTTCTTGGCCGTCTCTTTGGCGACCTCATCAGCAAACGCATTTCCACGGCCAACATCATCCATAATCTTCCGATGTGCACTGCACTTCACAATTGCAACTTCATTCGGTAGAGTCAGGGATTCCAATAGATCGCTGACTAACTGCCCATGTTGGATCTTAGTCCCATGGGACGTGAGAAAACCTCTTTCTCTCCAGAGACGCCCAAAATTGTGTGCAACGCCGAAGGCGTATTGGCTATCAGTAAACACATTCACTCTCTTTCCCTCAGCTAAAACACACACTCTTGTTAGTGCAATTATTTCTGCAGCTTGGGCAGAATTCTGTCTTGCAGTCTCAACAATCGTACTCAAAGTCGTAACTGCATACGCGGCCGTCACATCACAATTCTGTAGTTTGTAACAAGATCCATCGACATATAAAGTGCCGTCTGGATCTAGTAACGGAGTGTCTTTTAAATCAATCCTACCTTTTGTTTCTTCCTCAGTTCTGAAACAACAATCATGGGGCTCTGAATCACTCGACTCCTGAGTAGTCGGCAACAGTGTTGCTGGATTCAATATGTTGCATCGCTTGATCTGAATGTGACTTGCCAAAAGCATCAGCTCATAGCCTGATAGTCTAGCACTGGTGAGGTGCTGAGTTTTCGTTCGATTCATGAGTGTATCCACAGCATGTGGAACCATGACTACTAACATGTTGTTCATGACTAGTCCAGCAGACTGTCGAATAGACACTGCAGCTGCTGCTGTAGCTCTCAAACAACTTGGCAACGCTCTGGCTACCGGATCTAATGTGGATGAGAAATATGCACAAGGCCGCTGTTTGTCACCAAATTGTTGCGTTAATACACTCAATGCACAACCTTCTCTTTCATGGACATATAGAGTAAACGGCTTACTGTAGTCAGGAGTACCCAACACAGGAGCTGAACACAGCGCATCACGTAGGCTCGAGAAGCTCTGTTGACATTCATCAGACCATGGCAAAGGGCTTGGAACACCTTTTCAAGTCAGGGCTACCAATGGTTTCACCATGAGAGAACAATTTGGGATCCATTGCCTGCAGTATGACGTAATACCCAAAAACGCACGCACTTCTCTTTGTGTGCTTGGTACAGTCATCTGTGAAATTGCTTTAATTCTCTCTGGGGTCAACCTTCTTCCCTCCTTTGACAAAAGATGACCTGAGTAGGTCACTTCTTGGCAACAATATTGCAGTTTAGAAGGTGACACCTTGTGATGTAAGTCTGACAAATGACGTAATAAAGAAATTGTAGCTGCTTTGCAAGTTTCCTTGTCATCAGCAGCCAGTAAAAGATCGTCTACGTATTGGATCAGAGCAACACCATGAGGTAGTACAAGGGCATCTAATTGACTTTTCAATGCTTGGCTGTAAATTGAAGGGCTCTCACAATAACCTTGTGGAGCGCGTTTGAACCTGAAGCTGTGACCTCCTAAAGAGAAACCAAAAATGTCTCTACTTTCCTCGGCTATGGGAATGCTGAAAAAGGCATTTTTCAAGTTGATCACTGTAAACCATGAAGCTGAGGCAGGAATCAACGTCAGTAATGCGGTGATATCTGGGACTACAGGAAACTGTGGAATCACTATTTTGTTAACTTCTCTGAGGTCAATCACAAACCTGTAAATTGGAGGTTTGGAAGGGTCAGTACGTTTCAAAATCGGCAGAACAGGACTATTGCAGACGTTCCCTCTAGTTTCCTCAATCACATCTTTCTGTATTAAGTCTTTCACAATCAATAAGAGTGCTCGTTCCCCTTCATTTGAAATCCGATATTGTGGGATTCGTGGGAATTTAACATTAGCTTTCAGACTTACCACATAAGGGGGAATTTCCAAGAGGCCTACATCGTTAGGACCAGTCGCCCAAAGAGTATCAGGAAGAGAACGCAGCTCCGGTGGGAGCTTATCCATCGACATATACATTGGAGAGATGACTCGTTTGCCTAATGTGAGCTGTACTCCCGAAGGAGAACAGTACAGTGTCGCATGCAGGCGTTTCAACAGATCTACACCAAGCAGATTCTCATTACAGCCGGTTGTTAAGATAAGGGGTGCTTCTAGTTCGCATGGCCCAACAGATATTGACAAAGGACTAGAAACAGGATTGTGAACAGGGGCGCCTGAGAATCCTACCGAAGTGTTCGTTAAGCCAGACAAAGGTGCGCCAGGGAGTTTCGCATGCATAATTGAACTTTTTGCCGCACCAGTATCCAACAGAAACGGTTCGACCACGCCTGAGGTAACTACTGCGACATAAGGTCCACTCTGATCAACTGGAACTGATACTACTCCCTCTCTTTGCCTGCGGCTGTCCTAGTGCTCGCTTCTTTGAATCTCCTCATTATGATCATAGTAATCTTCAACATGGTTCAAATAATTCGATTGGCGATCAGCCTGTGGTGCCATCGTACCACGTCCTCTACCTCTAGGAGCTTGCATAAACCCAACATTACCTCTCTGAGCTGGGACACCACTAGTTTGTGGGTGCAGTACTGGGCATTCATTCTTATTAATGACCCTCCTTTTTACAATAAGCACACTGATTCCATGCTAACTGTTGTCGCGGAAAACTATAATTAAATCCTTGGGCCGTCCCTTGCTGGAATTGTGGTTGTGGCTGAAACTGGGGTCGCTGCCGTAAATCTGACTGATTCGAACGAGGCGGATACGCCTGTTGCAGAAGAACTTTAGTCTTTAAATCTTTTATTTTCTTTTCTGACTTTTCCTTCTCTTCTTTCTCTCTATTCTCATAATACTGAGCAGTTGCAAGTATCTGTGCTGTTGTCGACACTGCCCATGCACTTTCAGAATCCTTTAACTTGTTACTAAGCTCAGATAGTAAATTAAACACGAATTTGTCGACAAACAATCTCTGGCCTCCCTCAGTACTCATATCTTGCCCACTGTGGTCTACGAAGGTCTCTTCAAATCTAGTGAAGAAGTCAGAGACGCTTTCGTCCTTCTTTTGCTTGCATGCCGATAATTTATCCCAATTGACTCGTAACGCTGGCATCAGCGTTTTCATTAGAGTAATTATTCTGCCAGGTAAAGCAGCAATCAGAGGTTCAGGTTTGGCACCGCCAATTTGTTGCGCATCTGCCACTATAATAGCTGCCCAATCACCTCCTAAGGGGACTGGGTGGTTCTCTTGCCGAATTTTGGCCCATATAGGCTGTGGTACCACATTACCAAATAGCATTTCAATGTCTGCTAAATTCATGACACACGCTTGAACTGTTTGCGTTAACTCTTTGTAATAACCAGCAGGATTTTTACGTGGGTCTGGTAATGCTTGTTTTACGGCTAACACTTCGGCCCGTTTCCAAGGGATGTGTATCCACACTCTCTGGAAATGTGCCGGAACAGCTGCAATATTATTAGCCCCATCAGCTGGAACTGCATCACGCCATATCGGCGGAACTTCCCTCATCGGATATTGTCCTCGTCGTTTCCTGGTAGTAATTGGTGAACCATCAGGGTCTCTTGTCACTCGAAGAGGGGACTCATCCCTATAATCTAAAATCAGTTCTATCGCTCCCCTTACTTCTGAACCTATCACCATTCCTGCGGCAAATTTCTGTTGAATATTTGTCAGGTCAGAGGGGACGGAGTCTAAATCATCATCTTCCCATTCTTCACGTACAAGAGAACACATCACGTCAAAAACATAACGTTGGGTTGGTTCATTCCATTGCATAAAGGTATCTAACACTCTTCGTGCATCATACTTCGCAGCTTTCGACATCCACCTAAGAGCTGTCGAATCTAATGTGTCTCGTTCCTGGGGACCAGGAAACGGGCTACGTCTCTGTATAGAGTCAGAAACGGGGGTCTCAATTAAAGACCTGTAGAGAGGAGTTAAGATATTAGTTACAGAGTCGGTTATTTTCCGACGAACGGAAAGCGGAGTCAGAATGTTCACAGGGTTCGGAGACAAAACAGCTGAAGCAGATGAAATAGTAAGGGTAGGAGTAGCAGGTAAAGCAGTTTGTGAAACGACAGGCAAAGGCGGAACGGGCACCCCAGGAAGAGGGGGTGCCGAAGGATCATTAACCACGGGAATGGTAGGAGCTGGAATCAGAGGAAGTGGAGCAACTATACCAGGCTGACCAGCAGCAGGCTGTACAACAGGTAGCAACTGTGGTACTGTAATACCCTGTGCATACGGTGGGGGTGAATTCAACAGGTAAGACAACAGAGGATCCTTTTCATGATCCTCCATCGGCTTAGGAGGACAAGATGGCAATACAGGGTAACATTTATCAATTGCCAAATTATATTTTCTATTCGCCATCTCCATTGCTTTCTCAGTCTCGTTGACATGCAGCTGCCTAGCAGACTCCATTAAAGTCAACCCTTTCTCTTTCTGTTCTTTCTTCGTTTTCCTAATTTCTCTCTGTTTGGCTTCTTTGCGCCATACGCGAAAAGAATCAAACATTGCCGGCCGGGCTTTTTTCTTGAACAACTTCATTTCTAGATTGTCTAGTATTTCCGTTTCGAAACTACCATGCGGCGGCCAACTAAGGACACCATCTCTTCTGGTATAACGGACCCATACTTCATTATACGTAATAGGACCAACACCATGTTTACAATAGAGCTCATATGTAGGAGTTCCAATCGGAGGAACCGAACACGTATCCTCCAACCGGGAATCCCCGTTGCAACGTAACCAGGACAAGAAACAGTTACTACTGGTAGTCATGGCAACAAAGACAAATTCTAACCAAAACACACAGCGAACTTAGGCCTACCAAAATGAACCAATACCAAAACAAAGATTATCTAAACAAGAGCAACCAATGATAATCTACGAATTTAAACCAGAGCAACAAGGAACAACCAAACTGAGCGTAGCCCACTTAATACTTAACTGAAATGTGGAAGATGTCACCAGGGAGAACCCGTCTACGTCTCGCCGTACTAAGGTCTGCACCTCGGGTCCAAGACAGGGCGACAGTCAAGGCAGCGGTCCTCTGTAGCCGTCTGGGAACGGGAACCCTCGTGGAAGAGATCGTCGGGCCACTTTTACGACATGCAGGGATCGATGAAGCGGGGTACCTCCCTCCGGAATCTTCACACGAAACTTCTCGAACTTTTCAGGCTTTGGACCGGTACCGGATGACGTCGCCCAACGTTGGGCGCCAATTTGAGGTTCTGGACTTTTAAGAGTCCAGAGGTGTCAGGGAAACAACACCCGAAGACCCCTGAGTTCCTCCTGTCCCGGTGCACAAATAAACAGAGACACGGGCTTCTCGATGGCGGCGTCAAAGACCAAGGTTTATTTACTGCAGGGACACAGAAATCATAGGAACCACACAGAGGCAGAATCTACGAGACTGTTCAAATTGCATTAAGTGGGTTACTCTTTAAATACACGAAAAATGTCTTTAGGCTACATTACACGAATATTTCTCATGCCTAACCCGGTATCCCAAACAAACAGTAAATTTGACATCAAACAATAATTAGTCGCAGGTTTTCGGTATTCGATCAGGTCCTCTCGACAGTTTTCCATTCTTTGCCCGATCCTCCCCATCATAAAAATCGTAACCTCCCCATTGTAAAAGCCCAGAAGGTAAGGAGCAGAGCCAGGTGCAAAGGATTGAAATGTAGGATAAGAGATGTTTATGGATCATAAACGGGCATGGCTATCGTCTTCGGCCTTTCAGTCGGGACAACGGACACGAGAACCAGTATAGCAGGAGTGGCCCCAGGCAAGGGAGGTAGCTTGATTCTGCCTAGTCATGCAGCGTCAGCCTTTCTCGGGGCTCGAGCTTACGTGTCCTTAACAAGGTGACTCTGCCGAGGTCATCGTCTGTTCATTGACTATGTGAGGGCAAGAAACAAGATGGATGCCGTAACTAAAATGGATGCCACGATTTTACCACGCACCGCCCGCCTCCCTCCCGCCTTCTTTTAAAATCCCTAGCAATATTTAAAAGCATGTAAAAGTAATTAAAATGACTCACCTGAGCTGAGGCGTCCCGGGGCTCTCTCTTCCTGCTCTATCGCCAACTTCTTCCTCACAAATGCGCATGTGCAGGTGCCCGCGCATGCGCCGCAGCTCAGGTAAGTCATTTTAATTACTTTTGACATGCTTTTAAACATTGTAAGGGATTTTAAAAGAGGGCGGGTGGGAGGCAGGTGGTGGGCAACTCTGGTCTGCCATGGCATGTGCGTAGTCTGCCTGCTACACCTACTTCACGGACCGTGAAGTAGGCAGCACTACGCTCACTCCGCGGGCGGAGAGAAGCACTACGCCCACGCTTAATATTAACACCACTACAGGCAGGATTCCTCACCCATGTGAGCAGTCGGCCAGGTCTTTCGTTTTGTATTTATATACTGGCGTGTAGTAGTGCTGGCGAAAGGTTCAATTTATGCCACTTTTTTTACTTAAAATCCGCATTTGACCAGGTCGTCCGTAACAAACTTTGGTGGGTCCTCAAGGACCTAGGGATGCCATCTGAACTATCTGTGTTGTAGTGAGGCTGCACGAGGAGAACTTTTCTCAGGGCCGATGGGGCACACAGAGTAACACAAAACATAGATTGCCTGTATCCTAAGGCAACTAGCAGGTGCATTGCTGAAGGAACATAAGTCCTCATTAACCAAGCCTAGAAGCCCAGTTCTGAAGATCTATAACACCAAAGTCTTAGCTTCCGTACTTAATGGTGCTGAACTCTGGGGTTACGACAACTTGATGCCACTAGCTCTAGCTCAAAACAAATTTATGAGAAGCGTCACTAGTTTACCTCAGAAGACTCCACTCAAGCCTCCATACTATGACCTATTCTGTAATAGATTGGATGAGATAGCAAGGTTTCACCCAATAGCATTTTGGTGAATATTATGGACTAGTCCCAAGCTATTGCACTACGCCACCACCCTTAAAGATGTCTGGGTAGCCGACACTTCATGTAAAATTATATGGTTACAAAAGGTGAAAAACATATTGGTTAATATGGGCTTCCAACATTTATGGGATGATGCAGAGGGTCACCAGTTCACCATATAAAAGAAATGAAAGTGTTCTGCTGGTCTATGGTCGTAATGAATAGTACCCAAGCCTCTGAGAGTGCTACGTTGACAGGTAAATTCATCAAGTTTCACCCTTGTCCTAAGTACAAACCCTTCTGGGATGTTATATCCAAGCATAGAGACAGACGACTCCACGTATAATTCTGGGTGGGTACACTACCAGTGAATTATTTTACGTGCAAATGGAATCATTTAAATGACAGGAAGTGCCAATTGTGTGTAGACCTATTCACACATTTTATTAGTCTGCCCAGCCTATAAGGCCCCCGGGACAAATGGTTGAAACCTTTATGCAGAATCATGGGTACCAGGTGTAGCACCATTGCAATGAGAATATTGTTGACCAATACAAATGAATCGTGTGTAATAGCAACTGCTAATTTCCTAAGGTGGATGTGGTCAATTTGTGAAAAAATTATATATATCCCCTTTGCCCATCCAAACCAGCTGTTAGCAAAAAGAGCAAGTCAGCATACAAAATGGTTAGGACAATGTTATATTGGCAGCCCGACGAGTAATGTCTAATGTAAACTTCTGTCTGGTACAACTGGGGGCACAGGGATAGAATTAAACATTCATTCTAGTGCTGCATATACTGTTGTATATTTGACAGTTCCCATGCCAATTATTTTATGGCCATTGGTTGATGCATATTTTTTTATTCCATTAACTGTTCACTTTTATAATATTTTTATGAAATACGATATTTAAACATTTTTTAAGAACAATATGAATGTTTTACACATGAGATACAATGGTTTTATGGCATTTTCTGAACGTTTATTATTTATATGGCCAAGAAGCCCTCTAACTCTAATTTTAAATAACTTTGTATATATGCCAAGTACGATAGCTATAGGATGTATGTACCCCAATTGAAATGCTGTGTTTATCGTTGGGAATGTCTTTTGTGATCTTGGTGATCGAAATAAAGATCATGAACTGAACTGAACTGAAATGAATTTCTTATTCTAAGCTGTTGCCAATGATTGTGATTGCATATGGCCATGTCTGAACTGAGGGTGGTGGAGTGAGCTAAAGAATGATGATGGATTAAACCCAGATCAGTTGACTGGGGGTGAGTGTTTGATTTGCTCAAACGCTCCGTCCATCATCCCCTTTGGTATCGCTTTGTTCGCCCTAAGTTGGCAGGGTATGCCCAGACGTGGGTCCCTTTCTCACTTTGCCACTGGATTCAAGATAGCCTGGCTGATGACGGTTATGAACCCGAAACCGGTCCCAGGATGCTTGTTTCCGGTCCAGGGAAAACATGGCTTGGCAGTTCGGGCTGGACTGTTCCCATGAGGCACAGGGTCAGACTGATTTGCATATGGCCATGTCTGAACTGGGGTGGTGGAGTGAGCTAAAGAATGATGATGGATTAAACCCAGATCAGTTGTCTGGGGGTGAGTGTTTGATTTGCTCAAACGCTCCGTCCATCATCCCATTTGGTATTGCTTTGTTCGCCCTAATTTGGCAGGGTATGCCCAGACGTGGGTCCCTTGCTCACTTTGCCACTGGATTCAAGATAGCCTGGCTGATGAGGGTTATGAACCCGAAACCGGTCCCAGGATGCTTGTTTCCGGTCCAGGGAAGACATGGCTTGGCAGTTCGGGCTGGACTGTTCCCATGAGGCACAGGGTCAGACTGATTTGCATAAGGCCATGTCTGAACTGGGGTGGTGGAGTGAGCTATGGAATGATGATGGATTAAACCCAGATCAGTTGACTGGGGGTGAGTGTTTGATTTGCTCAAACGCTCCGTCCATCATCCCCTTTGGTATCGCTTTGTTCGCCCTAAGTTGGCAGGGTATGCCCAGACGTGGGTCCCTTGCTCACTTTGCCACTGGATTCAAGATAGCCTGGCTGATGAGGGTTATGAACCCGAAACCGGTCCCAGGATGCTTGTTTCCGGTCCAGGGAAGACATGACTTGGCAGTTCAGGCTGGACTGTTCCCATGAGGCACATGGTCAGACTGATTTGCATATGGCCATGTCTGAACTGGGGTGGTGGAGTGAGATAAAGAATGATGATGGATTAAACCCAGATCAGTTGACTGGGGGTGAGTGTTTGATTTGCTCAAACGCTCCGTCCATCATCCCCTTTGGTATCGCTTTGTTCGCCCTAAGTTGGCAGGGTAGGCCCAGACGTGGGTCTCTTGCTCACTTTGCCACTGGATTCAAGATAGCCTGGCTAATGAGGGTTATGAACCCGAAACCGGTCCCAGGATGCTTGTTTCCGGTCCAGGGAAAACATGGCTTGGCAGTTCGTGCTGGACTGTTCCCATGAGGCACAGGGTCAGACTGATTTGCATATGGCCATGTCTGAACTGGGGTGGTGGAGTGAGCTAAAGAATGATGATGGATTAAACCCAGATCAGTTGACTGGGGGTGAGTGTTTGATTTGCTCAAACGCTCCGTCCATCATCCCCCTTTGGTATCGCCAATGATTGTGAGGCACATTAAATATTAACCAATAGTATTTTAAAAATGCCTTATTAGTCTAATTGCATCACTACATTTCATTTACTCTTTATATGAGCAGAAGGGGGCAGGTTTTCCTGTCAGAAGAGGCACTTTCCTTCCTTGGAATCTCTCAGAGTTTTTATGTGGCTCCATGGATTTCCTCATAGTAAAACTCCTTGCAATGCTCACACCTCTAGATTATGACTGGGCGTGTGAATGTATGGGTGTGTGAGCAAGTATGTCAGTATCTATTTGGGTGTGTGAGTGGGTGTGAGAGTGACTGTGTAGATCTGTGAGTGAGTTTTGGAGTGGTTTTATGGGTATGTGAGTGTCTCTGTGGGTTTGTGACTGGGTGTGTGAGTGGCTATAATGGTGTGTGAGTGTGTAATTGGCTGTGTAGGTCTCTGGCTGGGTCTGCAAGTAGTTTCGAGGGTCTGCGAGTGTGTGAATGGTTGAGTGTATGAGTCTTTGATAAGGTGTGTGAGTGTGTGAATGGGTTTGTAAGTGTGTGAATGGGTGTGTGAGTGGTTGTGTGTTTGTGTGAATGGGTGTCTGTATTACTGACTGTATGGGTCTGTGAGTGGGTGTGTGAGTTTATGAATAGACATGTGAGTGGGTATATGAGTATGTGAATGGATATGTGTGGATGTGTCTGTGAGTTAGTGTGTGAGTCTGTGAATGGGCGTTTGAGTGGCTGTACGAATGACTGTGGGCCTTTGACCAGTTTTGTCATATGTTTTCTGGCTCTGTGAGTAGATATGAGATGCTGGCTCTCCATATAGTGTACTAAAAGAAAGTACAGTGTGCAGAGTCCAGTAAGTCTCTTATTACTATAAAGAGGTGAAAGTAGATAATACTAACGCTCTATTGTACGGTACTGTGGGTGAGCAGGTAGGCTAATCAAAGGGTAGTGCTAAGATTTTGTTATTCTCACAGAGGCAATAAATGAGAAGAAGAAATGAGACCAAGTTATACCTATAAAACAGATTTGTTTGTAAGTTTTGAAACCAAGAACTTTGTTTATATCATCAATTTCTAGAGTTCACAAAAATGCTTTACATTTGTGTGTACTTATGTACCATTAAAGTCCATGGGAAGGAAATTTGTACAGTTGGCTTACAAGATTCACCTCCGGGATTTAGGTTTGCAACACAGTCAGGACCAAAGTTCCATCAGTGGCTTCTTAGGGAGCCTTCCAGAATCAGCCAACAGTCAACAGCAGGGTGCTGAGGAAGTTGGTAGACGATGTGCTACGGGGAAGGGGGCCACCCGAAAACACACTGTACATTGGACTTAAAGGAAATTCTGTGGAGTCCCACTCAAGGGAGCAGGTTACAGGGCCTAAAGAACATGGGAGCACAGCTGGTTCATCATTACCAGGTCCAGTAGGGCTGGGTGCAGAGCAATTGGGTCAGCCTGGCAGCGCACCTCAATATGCCTTTTTGGTCAGGGGCAGGCAAATCTGAGAGGTGATTTTGGGATAGCTGGGCCACTCAGTGAGTGGATATCAGGGGTCTCAATGTCCCTCAATAGCTGCTTACTTCCTGGGTAGTTGGAGTCCAGATTGGTCTCTTCATCTTGATGTTTGCAGTTGGGGGTCCGGTACCCAGGGTATTTCTGTAGCATGGCTCTGGTGGACCCTGGTTTCTCCAAACTTGCAGAGAAGACATATTTAGTGCTTAGGAGTGGATGTAAAATGCTTGGTTTGGGAGCTGCTTCAGGGTCACTAGGGAGCAGCAGGTCAACAAACCAGACTTCTTGCTTTTAATGCATGTGGACTGCAAGGGAGCAGTACCTCTATTGTAAGGGAGCTTCTTGGCAATTTGGTGAATGCTGAAGGGGCACCAGGGATGTTGGAGTCCTCAGAGGTTTAGGTTAAGACAACAGGCCATGATTGTTGAGTCCTTCATGATGCAGGAAGAGTTTGGTGCCGATTTCTCTACATTATGGCTCAGTCCATGGGTCTGCAATTTGTCTTCTTCCTTTTCTTTTTTGTTTCCATTGAATCTGAAGTCAAGGTCTTGAGGTGCCACCTAAATACAACATTTAGGGGTATTAAAGGGAGGGCTGCCTACCATTAGGGTGTATACAGCGTCTATATGCTCACCCCACATGGGGAGTGGGCATATCCCTGACCCTCATAGGCTATTGTCCTCCAAAGCAAGATGCAGGAAAGTGATTTGGGGGGCTCACTTCAGCTGCCCCACCTGAAGGATGCTGCTGGTCAGGAGTCGGCACACCTTCTAAACTAACTCATTTTCCAAGCAGTCCTACTGCCAAAAGTGGAGCAGGACTGGGGGATGGGAATCCGCTTCTAACAGCAGATGGCCAGGTGCAGGCTTCCAAGGTGGCATGGACTTTGGAGCTTCCCACTCAGTAATGCAGTTCCTGCTCGGGGGAAGGTGATATCACCTTTGCCCAGAGCAGGCTTCATTACCAGCCCCTAAGAGCCCCTAGAGCATTGGCCCTCACTCCATGGGGTCAGAAATCCAATTCAATTCACAGCATTTCTAGAAGTCACAGCTACCTCTGGGGAGGCGTCCCAGCACTAGCAGCAAGATCAATGAGGAGGAATTCTAAAAACAGACAAGGGCCAATTAGCCTATCAGTGGAGTTAAAAAGCCAAGCCTTGAGACACTGTCTGAAACAGGTTTCAGAGGGGCAGGAACACAAACCAAGAGGCAATGCATTCCAAAGTTTAAAAGCCAGATAGGAGAAGGATCTCCCCCTTGGAAAAATGTCAACAAATTCTCTCTATGGAGCTGGTTTGCAAATAAGGCTTCAATCTGGCTCTAAAATAGAGCGCACCTTCATAATGAGTAATGAGAGACTGACACATGCAGGTGAATTTTGAGGATTAGACAAGGAGCAGCATTTTCAATGATTTGTAGCTGCTGGATTAAAAACGCAGGCAGGCCAAAATGCAAGCTATTGACATAGTCCAATTTGGATGTAAACAAAGCACGAACAATCATTTTCCGTCATTCTAAAGGAATCAGTTGGAGCATCCTCCAGAGGGCCCTCCAGGTGGCAAAGCAAGTAACCGATAGTGTTTTGATTTAAGGGTCAAAAGTGAGATTAAAATCACATTTTATGCCCAGGATTTTTGCTACTCAAGCCGTGGAGGGAGAAGCACCTAATTCCGATAGCCACCAAATGTTAGCCTCCTGAGAAGAATTGGTGTTACAAAAGAGGATCTCTTTTTTTGGAACTACATTTCAGGCAGCTTCCATTCATCCATCCCACAATGGACGTCAGGCAGGATTTAAGAGTACACAAGGTTGCTTTCACCTTTTTGTGAAAGGCCAAGAGGAGCTCGGTGTCATCTACATAGGACACCATCCTCACCCCTCAAGACTCGGCAAGTTTATCCAAAGACTCAAGGTAGATATTAAATAGGGTGTCCCTGAGTGCCAATCCCTGAGGCGCTCCATACTCTAGAGGCTTAGAAGCAGAGGTGAACAGAGGTAGGTAGATTTCCTGAGAGTGATCCTTCCAAAAAGAGTTGAACCAGAGCAATGCCTGATCTCTAGCCTGTCTAACTAGATGGAAAGAGAGATCGCACCAAACACCAAAGACAAATCAAAAAGCATCACCATTACGGGTGTACTAAAATCAAGATTATCTTTAATGAATTCAGAGACCTCATGTAAGGCAGATTTGGTACTATAGCCATCCCTAAAAGCAGATTATGAGTCTTGAAGAAGGAGATTGGACTCCAAAAAGAGCAATTGTGAGAAGAAGAGAAATTGGCTTGAAATTGCTTAAGACTTTAGGGTTGGCAGACACTTTTTTCAACAAAGGGAGAAATAATGCATGTTTCCACTTTTTTGGAACCATTTTGGTTTCAAGAGAGGAATTCATGAGTTTATTAAAAATTGGGTTGATTGCGGAGGTAGACAAGATTTAGGGATGGAAACATGTCTGGTAGTGGCAGGCTGGCTAAGGCAACTCTGAGGCCAAAGCAGCACTACAGTGCTTGCTTGGATTACAGTGGACCCTTGAAAGGGTCTCCTGGGTACACTTATTAATAAATCCATCACTCGCATCACAAGGATTTATTATGACACCTTATGGTACAGTGAAGCCATCATGGAGCTAGGAAACTCACAATGATGAGTATCCATACCATTTATTCTCCATGGCTTACCTCTGCACTCACAATATGCAAAAATGAACTTGATAGTGTAGGGTCATATCTGCTCCTGCACATGTATATTTTTTAGCCTACCCTAGCGCCAGAAGGCCTGCGGAAGGCCTGCAGTAGGGGTGGATTATCTATATCTTGTGAGGTGCAGTGAGGTGTGGGGTCCCTAGCGTGGCACATTTCTTGCTGCTACCCTAGATGACCTTCTTCATTCCCTTGCCCTAGGTGCCAGGGTTACCAATTAATTGGGGCTTACAGTGTTAGCTGAAATGTTGCCAATCTTCGTGGTTTTAGGAAATAGTTCTGGCACTGAGAATCTGGTTTGCAGGGACGCAGTGCACTTATTATTTAAAATCAGAGCCAGCAAAAAGTGGGGCTCACCATTTCACAAAGAAGAATTTCCCTTCAATGTGTCAGTGACTGTATGGGGGTATGAAAGAGTGTGTGAGTTGGTGTATTTTTTAATTGAGTCATCCATGGATGTGTTGCAGATTTACATTAGGCAGTGCTGCGCACCTTGGGGGATCCACGGATGATTGTGTGCTCAATGAAAAAAACACTTTTGATAATTTGTTGCCCATGAGGTGTTGCTCACAGACTTCCTCATCAGTTCTATATGGTCAGGATAGCTCTTTCCTTATCTCTTATGTCATATTTCCGATACACAAAATGGCAACTGCTACTTTCCTCTCTCAGTTTGCGGCCATCCAATAATGGCACTTCTATTGGTATGTGAATCCACAGATCCTTCATGGTGGATCCACATCTCTAGACATCCAGACAAATATGTTTTTCTATATTGTAGGTACGTCCTCCATTTTGACTGGCTTTCATCTTCAAAACTGCCTCTTTCGGCTGCAGCCTTTTCCTGTGTGCTGCTCCTGTTTGTCTCCAAAATTATCATAGTCTGAATTGTGTGCATATTGTGTGTGTGACAGCACACATTCAATTGAAAAACAGCTCATCTAATACAGGAGTGTGTGACGGTGTGTATGTGTGGCTCTATGGGTGTATGAGAGACTTTGTGAGGGTTTGTGGGTCTGGTAGCCCAGTGGACTAATGCGTCCACTGCAAGGGCCTGTGATCGACCTCATGGTCACATGTTCAAATCCTGGAAGGTCCACTCCACCACTCCACCTTTCATCCATCTGAGGTCGATAAAATGAGTACCATTGAGTTGGGTAACAATAAACATCTGTTATTCAGCGCAAAGATACCTAAGGGTGAATGTGTGCTTTAAAAATACACATGTTATGTTATATGGGTGTATGAGAGAGTATGTAAGTGGCTCTATGAGTAGGTGTATCGTTTTTTAATCGAGCTCTGGATCCACAGATTACTCTTTCATTAGCTCTTGTATTTTATTTCATTATTATTTCCCAACCCCTCTGGGACCGAGTACCTATACACAAAATGGCAGCCTCAACTTTCCTCTTAGGTTGAGCCAGCCAATAGTGGCATTGCTATTGGCATGTGGATCTGAAGATCTCTCCAGTGGTGGATTCACGGTTCTAGATATACAGACATCTTTTTTCTTAAATAACTCTAAAACTACTAAACAGATTTACACCAAATTACAAAAATCACTCTTTCAGGACCAAGATCTAGCTTTCTGCCAAATTTAGTGTAATTCCACTTCATCGGTCCGGGCTGTAGTTGTGTCTAAAATCCCTATGGGAAATTGCATTGGGAAGATGAATTTTAGGAGTCCTTTTTTTCTCAGCCACTGCTTGAATAAATCACCCCAAACCTTCCCAGTCAGCAGCTGATGCAAGTGGCAAACTAGTTTCAAAAATGTCATGAAGATTCTTGAAACGCAGCAAAGTTATTAGCAAAGCAAAAAATGCTATTCCTGTGGAAACTAGGTCTTAGTGCCACTTTATTGCCTTTAGTCCCCTGTGCTTATATGGGTTTCATAAAGGGTCACATTTCCGCCATTCTAGGGAGATCTCCTAATGGCTCACTGGATAGGTTACAATAGAGGCCAGCTCCGGAAGAAGGTGTTATCTCACTCCTGCGGGAAACAGCATGGTAGTTGGCCCAAAATACATGCTTCAAATGAGAAGCCGCATTGAAGGGCAAATGGGTAACACTTGGGACAGGGGCTGCTCCATTGTTTAGGTAGACAGGCTGGCTCTTGGAACAGGAAAGGGAAAACCAGTTGTCAAACTGGTAGAGTGGAAACTTGTTTTATTGTGGCAGTGGAAATTCTTAAAACTTGTGTGTACTCTGAAGAGGGATGGAAGAAAGCATGTGAGGAGGATGAATTTCTGCTTGAAGTCAATAAACTTGTGACCAATGGTTGGCCACAGAGGAGCAATATCCCTGATGGACTACAGCTGTATGATCTGTGTATTGGTGGCCTTCAATGGATAATGATATTGATGGAACAGCAAAAGATGTGTGGTGTGCACAATTTGGAGAAAAAAACGAAAGAACTATTCTCCCCCTTTGATTCCTATTGTGCTAACTAGTAGTCCCTGGAACAAGATTAGCGTGTTTATGGTAGGACCTTTTAGTTTTTTTCTCCCACCGACATCAGTATGCTTTTGCGCTCATGGTGCCCGATTCACAAAAGTAATCTGAGACAAAATCCTAGCTTTACTGCTTTCGGTATTCACAAAAGGCATTTAGGAGTAGTAAAGATAGGAATCCTAACTTTACTACTCCTAAATGCTCTTTGTGAATACAGAAAGTCATAAAATTAGGATTATGTCTCAGATTATTTTTGTGAATCGGGCCCATGGATTTTTACAGTAGGTGGCCTGAAGTATATATTGTATCAGGCCAATCTTCTAGGAAAACCATTTAATTTTTACATGATGTGTTTCCAGATACGTTTTTCTAGAATTTCATGGTAGAGTCCTAAGCTACTCAACCCTTGCACTTGTCACCCACCCACCTGCGACAAGTTGGGAAAGGGTGGGGGTGATCATGTCTTCATTCTTTGATTGACTTGAAGCCCCAGCACTACAAGGCTTCAGACTAAAACTGGGGTAATTTCATCCTTACGTCATCAGGAGTGGAGACTGTTCCTTAATGCTATGTGTTTGCTGAGTTGATGAATTAGGGTACGCCTAGGCCCCAAGCATCACTCAGCGTCATTGACTCACAGTGAGTAACGGACTGTCAGTGTGCAGTTGCAAAACTAGGTTCAGTCCAGTTTAGGGATCGGGGGTTGGGATTGAACACCATAAATTGTCAAGCAATGGCCCAACAACCATATATTCACCACACTTAATAATGCACCATAACTTTACTCTAGGTATAGCGGTGTAATTGCTCTCCTTCACTTACTCATACCATCATTCCCATAATATATACTTCAGCTCCATTGGATTATAGATAAAAGGATAAATCAATTACCCACTTCATATAGTGACCTTTTCTTCTGTTTAAATCACTTTTTATCTCTAAGCTCACATATCAAAACATAAAGTGGTTCTTGTATAATATAACTGAATTAACAATGCTAATAGGATTTCATTTTTTAAGGGCAGGCAGTGGTCTGTACTCTTAAAAAAAATGTGTGCACCCATTCACAAATGGGAAGGGGTCACCTGGCGATCCCCTCCTGTTTGCGAATGGTTTACCACCTACTTGCCATTTGTTCTCGCTATTAAGAAGGGACACCCTTCCTAATAGCGAGTTGCTAATCATATTTTGGGGGTAGCTAATGGGCAGAATTCCGCTTTCCGACAGCAAAAAAAGGTTGTATATCTGGCCTGCCCTTAACCTTTGTCTTTTCAAGAGGTAGTCTTTGATATGGTCAAAGAAATTGCTGCTTTTATTTCTTATTTAAATCTCCTTATCAACTGCTTATTGATGGAAAGAGAGACTCGATAAGTTGAAGAAATCCCCAAGAGGTTCCAGATAGAATTTAAATAGGATGGGAGGTGTAGTGTAGTATAGATCCTTGTGGGATCACAAAAGGTATTGCTAGTGGGAGAGGAAAGGGATAATGAAGAGAGAGGCCGCTTGTTACTGTCTCTACTGTGGGAAATATATAAACAATGGCAACTCTATGAAATAGGAAACTTTGCCTTCAAAAGACAAATGCGTAATAAGTAACTCAAATAAATATATTTTTCTTGCAGCTTTACCACTCGTTTCTTTCGACATTACTTCGCCCTTGTTTTCGCCATTGAGGAGATTAACAAGAACCCTGACCTTTTACCCAACATCACTCTGGGCTTTGAGGTCTTTAATTCAGGTGTAAGCGAGGCTGTAGCGACTCTGAACATCATGAGCTTATTATCAGGAAGAGAGGAGTCGGTTCCAACCCCTAATTACAGCTGTTGGTCCAAAGGGGTCCTGGCTGCTGTCATCGGTGACATGTTACCACCCACATCTGTTGCTATGGCAACCATCACTGGGCTCTACATGTATCTACAGGTAGGAAGAATGTTACTTATGTTACGTGCTTTAACATTCTTTACACTGAAACCAATACACAGCACATTTATATTTCCTTTTAGGCACAATGGATCTGGTTCAATCCGTTTAAAGGCTTTACGTGGGTGTGGAGACGTGTGCGTTGGGACAGAGGGTGTCCACTTCCTTAGTTCTCAGTAGATCTCATGAGTGCCCAGGAGATGGTTCTTGTAGGAACAGCATGCATTATAAGAGAGGAAGGATGCCTCCAGAGTGGGTAGGTTTATATATATACTCACAATGGTTAGTGGGTGAATCTTGCAAGTTTATAAGGAGATGTAAAGCTCATGGGCTGCAGTTTCCTGTCCAAGAATATCCCATTGACATCCTTACAATTACTGAGGTCATTGTTAATGAAGCAGAAGGGTTCAATGGTTTTGGGTGTTCTAGGTAAAAATGGATTTTTGCGTTCACACTCACCCCCTATGGATGTCTTTGCAATGCATCTTCCAATTACAGTCACTGGTTGCAGCTGCCCATTGGAGGTGCCTTGAGGCACTTGCCTCACAGCACCTTATGTATGCCCGAGCTGGGTGTAAGGAGATCCCTGGATGGAGGGAGTGATCTGACATGTGAGGCGGCCATTCTGATGTAACATTGGCCATTGACTGTACCTTCAAATCTGACTACAAGCCCCTATTGTTCCCTTCCTAACTGTAACACTCAGGAGACTGCCCAGAAGCAAGCGGGTCAGTGCCTCTATGCAGAGCAATTCCATCCAAACCCTGGTGAGGAATGCAAGAATTTCCATGGAGAGAGAGCCAGCAGTATATCCCAGGTGAGTTACAGGTCAGACTGCCCATGCCTCCATGAGGAGACCTATGATGTCTTCTCCCTTGTCTTCTTCTTGTGACCCAGCCGGGACTACATATTTGGTAGTAGACACTGGAACTAGGGCAGATGTTGGTTCTGCCACAGTAAATAACACCGAAAGACATGCAGTTCTCTCGGTGGACAGGTATATGGATCGATTCACATCTGCTGTTGAAAGTTTGAAATGTGGATAGGCAGGGTCAAAAAGAAAATGTTCATAAAGGACACCCGGAAACTAATTACTGACAGTCACAGAATAGCAGAACAATATCAGAGAAATGGCTGAGAAATCCCAATTCTAACAATAAGGTGGCATTTCCACATTAATAAGGACACATTCTACAATTACCCACATCTAAATGCCATCACCTTTAAATGAAAAAACCTTTAACCCCTTCGATGCTCATGACTGAATGGTTCTGTCATGAGCATCGGTGCCCCTGTGCTCATGAAGGAGCCATTCCGTCATGAGGCCAGGGGCACAAACTCCCTCTGCTGCAGACAGCAGAGGGATTTCCATTTAACCCCTGTGACCTTGGGAGCTGTGAAAGAGCTTCCCCAGCTCCCGAGGCCCCCTCCCTGGTTTCTGTGCCATGAAGATCAGCGCGCACGTCGCGCTGTCGTCATTGCACAGAAACCGAAACTAAAATTAGCCTTTAGGCTCATTTCAGTTTCACTTTATGTGTGCTCAGGGGGCTATCTCAGTTCGCCGGGCACGTAGAAAGACGGGAGAGGTATCATTGGAAAGGGGAGAATCTCCTCTTTCCAATGGTACCCCTCCCCAGTGGATCCCTGCTTGGGGATCACCCCAGGAGGGCAATACCCAGGGGGGCAGAAAGCCCACTAAACACCAGGGTTTTTTTTGGTGCATTTTTTTAGGGTGGGGGCTGCCCAAAATGGGCATGCCAGTGCCCCCACCCCCTCTCCCACAAACATTACAGCCTTCCTGCCCCCCTGGGGGGCAGATGGGGCAGCAGCCCCTGATCTGCCCCCCATGGGGGCAGAACACCCACTAAACACCAGGGATTTTTTTTGCACCATTCTTTTTTAGGGTGGGGCTGCTCGAAATGGGCACGCCAATGCCCCCACGCCCACCACCATTACAGTCTTTCTGTAATGGAGGCCCTTGCCTGTCGCGGGTACTTGGGCCTCCCACACGAGTGAGGCACCATTTTTATTGGGAGACCCGGGGGAACGCTGGGTGGTAGGAAATTTGTCTCAGCCCAGTGATGCCACAACTTTCCCACACAAAAATGTGTGAAAAAGTGATTTTTTCAGCTGAAATTGAGGTTTGCAGGTGATTCTGGGTAAGGAAACTTTGGGGGATCCATGTAAGCCATACCTCCCTGGAATCCCCTGGGTGTATAGTTTTCAGAAATTTGTGGGTTTGGTAGGTTTCCCTAGGTAACGGCAGAGCTAGGGTTCAAAAACTACAGCTAGGCACTTTGTCAAAAAAGGGTCATTTTTCACTGCGAAATTGAGGTGTGACCACGTTGCATTTTGCGCCGTTTCCTGTCACGGGCACTAGGCCGACCCACACAAGTGAGATACCATTTTTCTTGGAAGACTTTGCGGAACGCGGAGTGGGTGGAATCTTTGTGGATCCACGCAGATTCCAGAACTTTCCACCAGAGAAATGTGTGGAAAATGTGTTTAAAAATTTCTTTTTTTTAGGTTTGCTAGGAATTCTGGGTAGCAGAAGCTGGTGGGAGGCAGTCAAGTCACCCCATCCTGGATTCCCCTGGGTATGTAGTTTTGAAAAATGTATAGGTTAGCTAGATCTTCCTAGGTGCGTTTTGTGCCGTTTCCTGTCGTGAGCACTAGGCCTACCCACACAAGTGAGGTACCATTTTTCTCAGAAGACTTTGGGGAATGCGGGGTTGGTGGAAATTTGTGGATCCACGCAGATTCCAGAACTTTCCACCACAGAAATGTGGGGAAAAGGTGTTTTTTTTACAAGTTTTTAGGTTTGCAAGGGATTCTGGGTAATAGAACCTGGTGGGAGGCAGTCAAGTCACCCCATCCTGGATTTCCCTGGGTGTCTAGTTTTAAAAAATGTATAGGTTTGCTAGGTTTCCCTAGGTACCGGCAGAGCTTTGGTTCAAAAACTACAGCAAGGCACTTTGGCAAAAAAGGGTCATTTTTCACTGCGAAATTGAGGTGTGTCCACGTTGCCTTTTGTGCCGTTTCCTGTCGCGGGCACTAGGCCGACCCACACAAGTGAGGTACCATTTTTCTCAAAAGACTTTAGGGAACGCGGGGTGGGTGGAACTTTGTGGATCCACGCAGATTCCAGAACTTTCCACCACAGAAATATGGGGAAAATTTGGTTTTGTTGACAATTTGTTAGGTTTGCAAGGGATTCTGGGTAACAGAACCTGGTGCAAGGCAGTCCAGTCACCCCATCCTGGATTCCCCTGGGTGTCTAGTTTTAAAGAATGTATAGGTTTGCTATGTTTCCCTAGTTGCCGGTAGAGGTTTGGTTTAAAAACTACAGCTAGGCACTTTGCCAAAAAAGGGTAATTTTTCACTGCGAAACTGAAGTGTGTCCACGTTGTGTTTTGCACCGTTTCCTGTCGTGGGCACTAGGCCGACCCACACAAGTGAGGTACCATTTTTCTCAGAAGACTTTGGGGAACACGGGGTGGGGGGAAATTTGTGGATTTACGCAGATTCCAGAACTTTCCACCACAGAAATGTGGGGAAAATGTGTTTTTTTAATAATGTTTTAGGTTTGCAAGGGATTCTGGATAACAGAACCTGGTGGGAGGCAGTCAAGTCACCCCATCCTGGATTTCCCTGGGTGTCTAGTTTTCAAAAATATATAGGTTTGCTAGGTTTCCCTAGGATCCGGCAGAGCTGGTTCAAAAACTACAGCTAGGCACATTTACAAAAAAGGGTAATTTTTCACTGAGAAATTGAGGTGTGTCCACGTTGCCTTTCGCGCCGTTTCCTGTCGCGGGCACTAGGCCGACCCACACAAGTGCGGTACCGTTTTTCTCAGAAGACTTTGGGGAACACGGGGTGCAAGGGATTCTGGGTAACAGAACCTGGTGGGAGGCAGTCAAGTCACCCCATCCTGGATTACCCTGGGTGTCTAGTTTTCAAAAATGTATAGGTTGGCTAGGTTTCCCTAGGTCCCGGCAGAGCTAAGGTTAAAAAACTACAGCTAGGCACTTTGCAAAAAAAAGGGTAATTTTTCATTGTGAAAATGTGGTGTGCTCACGTTGGGTTTTGAGCCATTTCTTGTCGTAGGCACTATGCCTACCCACACAAGTGAGGTACCATTTTTATCGGGAGACTTAGGGTAATTCAGATTTGTAAAGCAACTGTTATTACCTATTGACTTTCGATGCATTTCTGCCTTCCAAATGAAAGACATTGTGTAAAAAATAAGTCATTTTGCAAAATGACAGATAATTCTCAAGCTAGTATGAATATTCCCAATTTCGAAAATGTGCAAATATCTACTGTTTCTAAACTCTATAATTTGTTCCCATTTCAGAAATACATAGGTGTCTTTCATACCGATTTTTCCATGTATACATTTTCCCATAATAATTGCTATATACCCAGTATATAATAAAAAGCCATTGCAAATTGCTTCTCAGTTTTTGACCCTGGGATCATCGGGTTCTTGGTGAACCTACAAGTCCTATATATATCCACAACCAAAAACGTCCAGTGGATGTAACGGTATATTGCTTTCAAAGAGCTGTCATAATTTGAAGATTTTACAGGTAAAATAGATGTCAGAAAAGGCTGTTTTTTTCAATTAATTTTCACTTTATCCTACTTTTAACTGTTAGTTTCTATAAAGAATCCCTGAAGGATCTACAGAAATAACACCTTGCTGAATTCAGAATTGTGTCTACTTTTCTTAAATGTATAGCTTTCCAGGATCCATTATTGATTTCATACCCATTTCTACCATTAACTGGAAGGAGGTTGAAAGCACAAAAAATAGCCGAAATAGGCTATGTCCCAGAAAAATGCCAAAACTGTGTAAAAAATGTTGGTTTTCTGCCAAAAGTCTGTCATTCCCTAAAAGCTGGGAAAATGGTGATTTCAGCCCCACAAACTCTTTTTTGATACCATTTGCAGGTAAAAACTCAGACGCTATCATTTGCAGCCCTTTTTTCTAATTTTTCCCAAAAAAACAAAATTTTGCTGTATTTTGGCTAATTTCTGGGACCCCTCCAAGGGAATACACAAACCCTGGATACCTTTAGAATCCCCATGATGTTGTAAGAAAAGGACACATATTTGGCGTGGATACTTTATGTGGTCAAAACGTTACAGGGGTCTAAGCGTGCACTACCCCAAATAGCCAAAAAAAGGCTTAGCACGGGGGAAAAGGCCTAGCAGCGAAGGGGTTAAAAAGTGTTATCCTCCTGCTGCATCACTCTGGAAATATATTTACTTCTGCCTTTGACAGAAGTCAACAACTGAATTTGTAAAGTTTTCAAGGTTGGAAACGGGCCAGTGACGCTTTCCTGATCACCCATGAAAGAAAATTCAACTTTATGTGTATGCACAAACTTACATGGTATTCCCTTCCTGTAATGCTCCCTCCCCACTCACCTCACACCCCTGGTAGTAGATTTACTTCAACAAAAAGGGCTGAACACTCATAACAAGAATTGGAAGAGCCAATCATTCATGCTTTGCTGCTGGCAACAACCATGAAAGTAAAACTTACAATACAATCATGAAGCCCATGGTGCGTAAAGTGATGTGTGGAAGCTGACACGGGCTCCACAAAGTGTAATGCAGGGCTGCGTGTCCTATGAATCTATGAGCCTAGTTTGCAAATTATGATCATTGCATGTTTGTAAGACTTTTCTGGGTAAGGAGAAGACCGAGGAACCAGTTCCCTAATCATGATTTACAGCCCTTCCAGCATTTAATTCTATGGAGTAGCATGATTTGACATTCTCCAAGGGGAACCCATCAAGCTTGTTTTAGAGGGTAAGCTTCTCCTGCCCCCTACTGCAGGTACTGTAAAGGCATAGGAGGGGAACAAATCTTGTTCTACAGCAAAGATTTGTAGAGGAGGTCATTAATGACCTTCAGTTGGCCATCGCTTGTTCTAGCTTACAATAGAGCTACTGTTTACCAGCCAGAACACATTTGCATGTGAGTAATTTCATCAGCCTCAAGCTTAGCTCAACTGTGCATCAACCCCACCTCTCTAGGGCTCTTCGGTTCCCTTCTCTGAGGAAACTTTTGTAAGTCTGTACATTTTTATAAAAAAAAAAAAATCAAGGGGTCACTCTGGATTTTGAATAGTCATAAGCTGCACAAGAAGAGACAAGGCAAAAATATATGGGTTTCCTGTCCTTCCGGTAGCATGAGGAGGTATCAACCCCAAACAGGATAGTTGGAGTCGCATATGCACCTTAAGCAATTTTTGCTAATAACAGCTGGAGCACTGTGCTTGACATCGGCAGGTACCACAGGTGAATCCACCATCTTGTTACCCCTGGATCACCAGTTCAGCATCACACTCTACGTACCGATACACTTGTCAGTGTTGCCATTTTTCACTCTTTTCAGGCATCACTCTGACAGCAGTAGCCTATTCTAGATCCTGAATAAAGCCACAATACTTTCTGGGTCATAAGCTGAAACCTGTCTATCTAAGAAGAGTACGACTTGATCTAATGGTTTTGGTCTAACCTCTTGCTGCTTTGTAATCCTAGCACAAGGCAGCCAGAATGAAAGATAGTGGCAAGACTTGTAGTTAGTTTTAATTTATTTCCATCAGCACTGTACCCCTCACTAAATGTTGCTAGCTTGCATTGGTTCTCAGTGAGAACTCCTTTAAAAACAAAACTTCCCTTAGCTCCTCCCTCGCAGCGAGGGGGTTGTAGCCTACACCATGACTAGGCTTCATGTTGCAAAGAGCAGTCCCTATGATGAAGCATGCCACCTTTGGTGGGTGAGGGAAACCATCCTTTAAAGAGACACATTCTTTTTAGCCAGTCTCTCTCATCTTTTTCTACTTCTTCTTTTGACAGACCCAAGGGCCTTTGTGTATTTTGTGAATTTAATTGGGAAATTTACCCTCGTTGGTCGTTTAAATCTCCTCCGGGCCCCCTTTGTGTTTTCTTCCATATACATTTGTCTAACAAAGATCATGTGACGAACCTAAAACAATGGTAAACCACAGGTGCAAGATTCTGATGTCATAAGAAAGCACTCATAAACTTTCCAACGGATTCAGTAAGCTTCTCACCTCATGAGCAAGGCATGGAACAAGGTTTTACACATCAAAGTCCTGATTTATAAATGGAAAACCAGAGCTACAACACAGAAGCGCTCATGTACGAGAATTAACACATCGCCGTGGTAATGCAGCAATGAATCAGACTTTCTTGCGCCTACGGCAGAAATCCTTGCGACAGCATGGATGCACCGTATTTACAATACGTGGCTCCATGGCACAAGGTTTCAAGGAGACGTCGGAAATCCTGACATATCCATGTGAAGGAGACTGCAAGGCATTTGGCACTAAAGTGGCGCATTGCTGTAATTGGTAATAAAACTGAGGCAACTTCAGCAATGCATAAAAAATAGGCAATGTGTCAATTTATACTACAATAGCCTAGTGAATGGAGACTAATGTAATAGAGTGTCAAAAGATGAAAAACTCACCTTGCACTCTATTACATCGGTCCTGTACATCACGCATTCAAGTGAGCACAGTGTACTTATGTGTACTACTATGAACACGTCTATGTGACGTAAGTGATTCCTCTAGTGTAGTGTGTCATGAACTGTGCTACCTACCTCCTGTGTGCACTTTTCTGTTGGGGGGACGTGATGTCCTTGAAGATTACTTCTTTGAAAGTGAATTCAGCTGGTCCGTTTCTCCTGCAATAGACAATGCATCATTAGTATGGCTGGGTTTTAGAGGCGTAGGGAGTTTAACACATTTCAAGCAAATAAAAGCCATAAATACCATTGCGTACATTTTACGAAGGAGCTTCCAATGGAATGCCTACCTTGCATATATTATAAACTACAGCAAAACAGGCAATTCCAACACAGGAAAAAACAATGTAACCTGACGAAAAGTGACACATGCAGCCTTGTAAATATGGAGCAAATGAAGAGCCACCGTTTTATCCAAAAAAGTGACACAACGGCGGGGCAAAGCTGCACAAGGGACTTGTAAATGAGCCCTACAAAATGCAAAGGAAAGCCTGGACTGGATGAGTGTCCCTTGCATGGACCCGGAAAACTTGAAAATTAAGAAAAATAGAATACTATCCTTGGTGATAATGTCTGGAAAAGGCAAACATACCGATATGGAATCAGCTCAGCACAGTATAGAAGAATAACACACAGTCACCAGGATTGTATCCCATGCCTCACTAGACTTGTGCTAGTCACACGACCAATCAATAGTGTATAGGTTCTCATAAGGTTCACAGTAAAACAACACACACTTAACAAGGGCGATAGAATACCCTATATATGAGGGGTAAAAGCCAACATTGAGCAGAGAATTTGCAGGCCCTATAGTTGACTGCACCACACACAACACAAGGGAAGTAAATGATACTTGGTACTCGCAGGAAGGGTATATATTTATATATGAATTACCTACTAGCGGTCTCCAGTAGGTAGTTATAGTTCAAACCTAGTTCCCATAGGAAAAGCATTTTCTGATTTGCTAATAACTTTGGCGTCGTTTGACAAATCTTCACAAAATACCCCCCCCCAAAAAAAATCTATCCAGGTCAGCTCCTATCCTGAACGTTTGGGGGTGATTCATCGAACGGGGCTGAGAAAAAAGGAGGGTCCCAAAACGCATTTTCTCCATTTAATTTCCAAAGGAAATTTTGAGACGGGCTACAGCCCGAACTGCTGAACTGAATTACCCCAATTCACAATTCAGGGTGGGTGTTGATTGCCAGGATGGCCAAGAATCATCACAAGCCTGTTAGACAAAAAGCAAGATAAGAAGTGCGTCATGCGTCCATCAAAGGAGAGAGAGAGAGAGAGAGAGAGAGAGAAAGAATGAAAGAGAAGAAGAGAGAGAGAAAGAAAGAAAGAGTGAGAGGAAGACAGAGAGAAAGAGAGAAAGGGTGAGAGAGAGAAGAAGAGAGAGAGAATCAGTGTGATAAAGAGGAAGAGAGAAACAGAGGAAGAGTGGGAGCGAGAAAGAGAGAGAGAAAGAGTGAGAAAGAGGAAGAGAGAGAGAAAGAGAGAAAAAGTGTGAGAGAAAGAAAGAGTGTGAGGGAGAAAAAGGAAGAGATGAGAGGGACAGAGAGTGCCCACACTGTGGAGAAAACCCTCACAGCTCACCTGTCCACCACTGGTGTGTCTCCAACCACGTGCCGGGACATAGTGGAACCCTCAAGCTCACTCATCTGAAGCATAGTACAGAATCAGTAATGGCAGAGTACATATGACTGTGCATGCCTAAATTACTGTCCCACCTTTGTGTATCCACACACCCAGGCTGCTGCCTCCCATCCACTACCTCTGCCCAGAGGTGTCTGCCAGCCCCTGCTTACCAAGGTCTCTCTGCTCACCTTTACAAAGACAGGGCACGTTCCACATCATGCAGCCCCGCTCCGCAGGCCACCATGTCTCACATTTGGTGCTGCATCTTGATTTATCATGGCAGAGGACATACCAGTGCACCTGCCATCATCGCAGGTTGCACACTCGCTCAGCCCTTGCAGTGCCACTAACTTTGTGACCAGTGAGGCCACGCCATGTGGCGGTAGGCCCCCACTGGTCAATGGCTCAGGCCTACACTGCGGTCCAGCAGGGCACACAAAACCTGACCTGTCTGGACCACTGGGACTGGAGATCATCGCAGGCTGCACATCCGCTCAGCACTTACAGTGCCCCTATCTCAGTGCACCAAAAGTCACTGTTCCATGGTGGTGTGCCTGTGCCAGCCGCAGTGCATCTGGTGCACCAAGTCTGAAATGGAAATGGCGTGGAGCACGTGCGCCCGGTCCTTTTTATTGGCAGGGTCACACGTGTCCTGTGATGCCTGTGGTTGATGGGTGTGGTGTGGGTGTAAACCAGCCATCAGGGAGTGGCTGTGGTATACTGACAACTATGCCTGTGAGCAGCAGATCACTACAATGAAAATCTGGGCCATGTAGCGTTGTTGTCCCTCCCTGTATGCATAAGCGGATTGGGCTGGCCTGGCATATGCCAGTCCTGCGTGAGGCTGTGAACAATGACTCCGTAGCTCTGGGCGAGGTTCTGTCCTGGGCTGTATGAGGAATCAACTGATGCGGGTGTCCCTGTTCTAGTGCTGCCGCTACCCGGGCCGCAAGCACCAATGTGTCACCCTGTGACCCAAGCCCTAAAACATGGCCAACATGGAAGGTAGGGGGAATCACTGACCCTACATTCATCCATACTTCCACACATGAAAGATCGTGCACATGACATATCTGTGTGGATATGAATGTTTATTTCACATTCAGTGGAGTGTTGCAGCTGTAGCAATACAGGGCTATGCAAAGCCCAAATTTCCATTTTTGGCACATGGAGGGCAGCCAATTAGAGCCAAGCTCGTGCTCGGGGGTTAGGATCTGCCAACATATGTACTTATACAATCACTCCGCCAATTACGAAGCACTTATAAATTCACTAAACACTCTCATTGCAGTCCTCTAATGATCCAGTCTCTACCTATGTACTTATACAATGACCGAGACAAAGTTACATAACCAAAGTTTTCCCCACTGCCAGAGGTAACATGGTTGCGAGCACTGTCCACAGCAATATGTAATGTGGTAGGGCCCTGGGGCAGCTTCATGCATACATAATGAACACACGGACACAGTTAGATAGATAGTGGAACTGGGTACGACGGACACCTTTTTACTACCGGGGTCACATGTCCAGTGACATCTGTGCTGGATGCGCGTGGGGTGAGTGTAAGCCAGTCCTCAGGGAATGGTTGGTGCTGGCAACAAGTACAACAGTAATCATCAGATCACACACAGAGAATCAATCATAAAGGGTCCGTGACTTGTGCTGCACTAAGTTAGGGGCACCAGATGTGAACTGATACACAAAAGATTCTATCGTAAAGGGTTCATGACTTGTGGTACACTGAGGTAGCAGCAGCAGATCTGAAATCATATACAAAAGATTCTATCATAAAGGGTCCATAGGTTGTGGTGCACTGAGGTAGGGGCATCAGAAGCATTCCGCGTGTGCACAGCTAGCGATGATGCGTCGTCCGGGAGGGCTGCATTAGTAGCAATGTCTGTTGCCTACTGGACTGCGTCATCTGCAATCGCAACTCGATCTGAATTGTGAGCCCTGCAGTCCGCAATGTAGATGGAAAGCAGTAGTCAGCACAGACATTGAGGAATGCTTTTTGTCACTTCCTCTTGACAAAATCCAAGGACATAGAGTACAATTCTGTCTGCAATTAATAAATCATGTCTCAATGTAAATTGTGAGCTCTGATGACCACAGTGTAGGTAACAAAACAGGGACGTTATAGGTAGTTGCCTACTGGACTCTGAAATTAACGAATCAAGACTCAATTTGAATTGTGAGCCCTGCTGACTGCAGTGTAGACCGGAGACAGTGGTCAGGAAGGGCCCACAGCCACATGGCGTTGACTTGAGCTGTATAGAGTTAGTGGTAGGTGTGGCACTCAGCATGTGTGCAGCAGCGATGATGCGTGGTGTGGGCAGGCCGCACTGGGAGCAATGTCACTTGCCTACTTGACTGCGTCATCTGCAATCGCGACTCCATCTGAATTGTGAGCCCTAGAGCGAAGGCAGTAATCAGCACAGACATCGAGGAATGCTTTTTGTGACTTCCTCTTGAGAAATTCCAACGACATAGAGTACAGTTCACTCTGCAATAAATAAATCAAAACTGAATTTGAACTGTGAGCTCTGCTGTCCACAGTGTAGACTGCCATTCAGTGTTCCTTTGGACTTGCAAGATGAATTTGGTCATTGTACTAAAGCTATAATTGATATAAAAAAGTTCTTGAAGCAAGGATACTAAAAATATTATGTAGGTATCAAAGACGTGTAGTTAGTTGCCTACTGGACTCTTGCGTCCTTCACATGTCTGGTTGCTACATCTCCCAACATTCAGCTATTGTGTAGCTGAGATGCCATGCCGTTTTTTTGGAAAACTCCTCAGTCCTGTTGTGCACTGCCTCGGTGTTAGTAGGGGGGGTGGTCCGGGCGGGAGGTCCTAAGGGTGGTGGCAGTGGGTTTTGTGGCCTTCTTGGGGGTTGGAGGTGCATGATCAGTTGCTCTATGACATGTGTTGGTCTTCAGATGTGATTCTGGGCTGGGCTCCTTTTCACACTGTAGGTAGTCGTCCTTCTTTACACTAGTAAAAGGCAGATGTTACATTGCTACAGTTAACGCAGCTTATCGCCTGTTTTTGGATAGCACCGCAGATTTGGCTGCTTGTTGAAAATATCGGGAAGTGGTGTTTACATGTTATTTTTGCACAGGAACGCCTACTCTGTATATTATTATCGTTAGTTGTTTCTCTCATTTTTAGCGATTTTTTTGGGTGGAAGCTACTGCTGGAAAACTATTGGCTGTTTTCACCAGGTTGAGAATGGAATGATAATTTAAAATCACTGAAAAAACTATAGGTTTAGTGAACATTATAATTAGAAATTAGCATTTAAAAAACCTTTGGAATTCACTGAAAAAGCCATAGGTTTCAGGGACGTTATAGTTAGTTGGATATTTCACACGTACAAAACCAGAGAAATTTGAACGTTATAGTTAGTAGAACTAACTATAACTCCTGCCTCCACAATGCACTGCTGATGACATCACATATTACATCATTCATTACATGGTCAGTGACATCACTGATGACATCACTGATGACATCTCAAATGACATCACTGATGACATCACTGATGACATCATCCACGTGATAATTTGATGCACCTCCTCACACCCCATTATAACCTTTGATACACCCACTCTAAAATACAAACTCCCATTTTCAAAACTATAGACAAACCAATAGCAGTTACTATATACCCACTAACTAATTCCTAGCTATACACACACATTCATTCATTCACCCATACAGTTACTCATACATGCAGTCACTCATTCATACAACACTATTATGTGTACTTATACACCTATATAAACACTCATACACCGTCACTCATCCATTTTGTTATTGACACACCTAGCTAGACATGTAAAGAATCAATAACACTGCCATTTACTCACCTATACAGTTATACATTCACTATCTACCCTATTCATACAGATACTAACATATACTTACTCTCTTATACAATCACTGACACAAGCACACCCTCATTTATACTGCCACTCTCACAATTACTCACTCTCACGTATAGTAATTTATATATTCCAACTAGGGGTGGGCGGAATTAGCAAAATTCACTTTCGCAAATTATCGTGAAAATGTTAAAAATCTCCGCAAACACGCGGAAATATTGCGAAGATGCGGAAGTTTTTTTCCCGCCCGTTCGCGGTATTTTCTGCGTGGTCGCGGCTCACCAACTTACCCATGCAGTTGCTCGCGGGCGCGGCCATCTTGTTTTCACTTGTCTCGGGGTGCATGATCGCGAGAAGAAAGACGTGATCGCGCGACGAATGACGTTACTGCGGGCGCGAACTGTCGCGAGACAGCGCAAATGGCTACCAACAATCCAACATCTCATGGAGAATGCGACCGGATCGGGAAAACTTGGCGGCGAACGCGGGGATTCAGGTAAGGCGATCGCGTGCACGCGAGAATGTATTATTTTACAACGCGAGCAAGCAAACAATTTCCAGTAAAATGCGGATTGCGGAAATTTTGACATTTTCGCGCTCTCCGCGGAACGCGAAAATGTCAAATTATCGCAATTTCCGTGAGCGGAACGGAATTTTAGCCCAGGCCTAATTCCAACACTCACATATATTGCCTTTCACATATGTAGTTACTCACACGTATACTAGTGAGACATACATTCACTCACTAACACAATGATACACAGAATCCCTCACCTATACAGCTATTTCCACATGCACTAGTGAACCCATACATCCAGTAAATTATCTACTCACACATGTAGGTAGAAAGTCACACACCGTCCACCCACCCACCCACACACACAAACACTGAGGCACCCATACAGATAGTCATGCAACCAATAATGAACCCTTATAGACAGTCATGTACCTAATCATCAAACCATGCTGCAGTTTACACAACAACTGACAGACTGATACAGACATTCACACAGTTTAGTCACTAACCCATGCATTCAGTAAGACAAATGTTAATCATTAACTTATACATTCAATCACACACCTATTAAATCCCCCACGCCCCCATTCCACATCAACACATTCTTCAATACACCTTGGTATTAACATCTATAAAATATATTTTAACTGTACAGAAACACACATTCACTGGATGATGTCATCAGTGATGTCATCAGTGGCGTTACTGACCATGTCATGAGTGATGCAATATGTGACGTCATCAGCAGTGGATTCCGGGGGCGCAAGTTATAGTTAGCTCTACTAACTAAACCGTTCGAATTTCTTTGGTTTTGTATGACTGAAATGTCCAACTGACTATAACGTCCCTGAAACCTATGGTTTTTTCAGTGAATTTGTCAGGTTTTTTAAATGCTAATTACAAACTATAACATCTGTAAAATCTATGTTTTTTTCTGTGAATTTCAAAGGTTTTTTAAATGTTAATTTCATATTTTAATATTAATAATACCTATATTTTTTCAAATTGTTTTTTAATATTTTGCAACTCTGTTATCCTTTTTTAACTTTAAAAATTATGTAATGTTTTATATCGTCCCCCAAAAATATGCATATCGAACTTTTTTTGTTGAGAAAACTACAGTCCCGTAACGGTACTCTACCAACCTCGATCAGCACGCGAATCCTATCCACCACATTTAAATGATGCACATTTCGTATCCGACAGGTTTCTGACACCACATCCCGTGTAACAACATGTACGTATGAGGTGGCGCCAGCTGCTACTTTAGTATGCGACGGGTATGCACTACCAAGCCGTGCGTTATGTCATGTGCGTATGGGTTCGTGCCCGCTGCGCGTTGTGAATGCGACGAGTGCACGCTGCCACACCCTGTGTTACATCATAAACGTACGGTGTTGCGCCGCATACGCAATTCCCTCATTTATTTTTTGTCTCAAAACTATATCTAAATAACTTTAAAGTGCATATGAAAGCAAGCGATTATCTAACATATTTTAAACATTTATATATTTCTAACTGTAATAAACTTATATTTTAGCAATTATATTTTCTCAAAATCAGGTGCACAATTGCCATGTGACCATAAAAAAAAGCACTTCATTAGTTCATAACATTTCCCATTGTAACAGTTGGAAAATGCCACCCATTTTAGTCAATCTCTGTACTGCATTTGATGAGACACACCTCTTCTGCTTAGATAGCTTTTTCTAAACTTTTTGCAATGTACACATATCTTACACTACACACAACATGCAACCATCATCTTCATCAATATTCATGGTCTGTAAAGTAGCCTTCTACCTGTGATAGCCATACACCTACAAGTTACATAACCAAAGTTTTCCCCACTACCAGGGGTAACATAGTTACATACACTGCCCACAGCACAATGTAATATCATACGGCACAGGGGCACTATCATGCATAGATAATGAACACACAGACACAGATAGATAGTGGAAGTGGGTATGAGCACATGCGCGCTACACCTTTTTATTACCAGGGTCACATATCCAGTAAAATCTGTGGTGGATGCGTGTGGAGTCAGTGTAAACCATTCCTCAAGGAATAGTTGCTGCTATCATCTACTACAATAGTAATCATTGGATCACACACAGACATTCAATAATAAAAGAATCAATAGTTTGTACTGCAGTAAGGTAGGGACAGTAGATGTGAAGTAATACAGAAAAATATTGTATCGTAAAAGAAACACAACTTATGGTATACTGAGACACAATTAATAGATCAGAAATAATACACAAAAAGATTTTAGCATAAATGGTCCATCAGTTTTAGTGCACTCAGAAAGCCACATCAAATCATTCAGCATGTCAACAACCAGCAATGATGTGCTGTAGACGGGCAGGCCGTATTTGGAGTAATATCAGTTGCCATCAAAAGAACATCATCAGCAATAGCAACTCAATCTAAATTGTGAACACTGCTGTCTACAGTATAGGCCAGAGAGAGCGGTCAGCAAGGGCCCACAGCTACGTAAGGAGGAATTCAGCTACACAGTTTGTCATACGCGAAGCAACAAAAAGCGTGTCGGGAGCCTGTAATAATACGTATTCATGGTGTGAACTGAGTGCACTGGAGCAATGTCTTTTCCTACAGAACTGCGTCATCTACAAGACCAACTCGATCCGAATTGTGAACACTGCCATCTGCAGTGTTAATTGTAAAGAGTACTCACACAGACATTCATGAATAATTTCTCTCACTTCCTCTTAACAAAAGACAACAACATAAATTGCAGAAAAATCTGCAATAAATAAAACAAAACAATTCAAGTACCATTTCTGCTGTCTACAGTGTAGACTATTCAGTGTTCCTTTGCACTTGCAAATTAAATTTGGTCATTGTACTAAACCTATAAGTCATTTCAAAAAATGTCTTCAAAGAAGTATACTAAAAACATTATATGTATATTCCAATAGATGTTGTAGTTACTTGACTACTGGATTCTATAAATAAACAATAAGCACTCTGAATTGTGAACACTTCTGTCTGCATTGTAGGCCAGACTCACTATTCACTAACACCTGACAGCCATGTACCGTTCAATTCAAAAGCATAGACTTGCTTGCAGCAGTTCAGAAGGGGTACAGAGAAATAATATCAAACTTCAACTTCTGACATCTTCAATCATACAATCAATACCCCATTTCACTGTTCGGTCCTGCTGTGCCACAGTGTACTCCACCGACTAGTGTCAACCAAGCACAATAATAATGTGCAACAGTTAGGTACGGAAACACCAAGTCTGATGCACCTCAACAGAGGGAGTTCTATGAAAACCAGGCAACAAGTAATATCGGACATCTTCCATTGTGGAACCAAGACACCGTTCCACTGTTGGGACCTACAGTTGCTTTCACCTGGTCGAAGGGAGTACCATCATCTCCACTCTCAGATGAAGTTCCAACATCATCCATTGTCAGATCAATCAATCAATCAATCAAGGAATTTATATCGCGCACTACTCACCCGGAAGGGTCTCAAGGCGCTTGGGGGAGGGGGTCTGCTACTGCTCGAACAGCCAGGTCTTGAGCTGTTTCCTGAAGGCGAGGTGGTTCTGGGTCAGCCGTAGGTGGACGGGCAGGGAGTTCCATGTCTTAGCCGCCAGGTAGGAGAAGGATCTTCCCCCGGCGGTGGCTCTCTTGATGCGAGGGATGACGGCGTGGGCGAGGTTCGCGGATCGTAGCTGGCGGGTGGGCGTGTAGAAGGTCAGGCGGTCGTTGAGGTACCTTGGGCCCAGGTCGTGGAGGGATTTGTGTGCGTGGGTGAGGAGTCTGAAGGTGATCCTCTTGTTGACAGGGAGCCAGTGCAGGTCTCTCAGGTGGCTTGAGATGTGGCTGTGTCGGGGTACGTCCAGGATGAGTCGGGCGGAGGCGTTCTGGATACGCTGAAGTCTTCTCTGAAGCTTGGCTGTGGTACCGGCGTAGAGGGTGTTTCCGTAGTCTAGTCTGCTGGTGACGAGGGCCTGGGTGACCGTCTTCCTGGTCTCGGTCGGGATCCATCGGAAGATCTTACGGAGCATGCGAAGGTAGAGGAAACAAGTTGAGGAGACGGCATTGACTTGTCTGGTCATCGATAGGGAGGAGTCGAGGATGACGCCCAAGTTGCGTGCGTGGTCCGTAGGCTTGGGTGCGGTGCCTAGGGCCGGGGGCCACCAGGAGTCGTCCCATGCGGAGGGCGACGGTCCCAGGATGAGGACTTCTGTCTTGTCCGTGTTCAGTTTCAGGCGGCTGATGTCCATCCATTTGGCGACGTCTTTCATCCCTTCGTGTAGGCTGGTTTTGGCGGTGTCGGGCTCTCTGGTGAGGGAGAGAATCAGCTGGGTGTCATCGGCGTAGGAGATGATGTTGAGGTTGTGTTGTCGTGCGATGGCAGCGAGGGGTTTCATGTAGATGTTGAAGAGAGTGGGGCTGAGCGATGATCCTTGCGGGACGCCGCAGATGACTCCGGTGGTTTCAGAGAGGAATGGAGGGAGACGTACTCTCTGTGTTCTGCCGGAGAGGTAGGAGATGATCCATTCCAGGGCCTTCCCTTGGATGCCAGTGTCGTTGAGGCGTTGGACTAGGGTGCGGTGGCAGACAGTGTCAAATGCTGCGGAGAGGTCTAGGAGGATGAGTGCCGCTGTTTCACCGTTGTCGAGCAGTGCTCGGATGTCGTCAGTGGCTGCGATGAGGGCGGTCTCGGTGCTGTGGTTGGCTCTGAATCCGGACTGTGATGGGTCGAGAGATCCGTTCGTCTCGAGGAAGGTGGTCAGTTGCTTGTTGACGATCTTCTCGATGACTTTGGCAGGGAAGGGAAGGAGCGAGATGGGGCGGAAGTTCTTGAGGTCGGTCGGGTCCGCTGTTGGTTTCTTCAGCAGTGCGCTGAGCTCGGCGTGCTTCCAGCTCTCCGGGAAGGTGGCTGTGTCGAAGGAGGTGTTGATGATGTGTCGGAGGTGGGGTGCGATGGTAGAGGCGGCCTTGTTGAAGACATGGTGGGGGCACGGGTCTGTCGGCGATCCGGAGTGGATGGTGTTCATCATGCGTGTTGTGTCTTCGGAGGTCACCTCGGTCCATGTCTGGAGGATGGCGGTGGGGTGCGTAGGTTCGACCGAAGGGTGCGGGGGTGAAACGCCGAAGCTGTTGTGGATGTTGGCGATCTTGCAGTGGAAATACGAGGCGAGGGAGTCACAGAGGTCCTGTGAGGGAGTGATGTCGTTGTTGCCGGTGCTGGGGTTGGAGAACTCCTTGACGATGTTGAAGAGCTCCTTGCTGTCATGGGCGTTCTTGTCCAGTCGTTCCGTCAGAGATTTCTTCTTGGTGGTGCGAATGAGCTGGTGATGTCTGCGGGTGGCGAGTTTGAGGGCGGTCATGTTGTCGGTGGTCTTGTCGAGGAGCCAGGCCTTCTCAAGGGTGCGGCAGGCCTTCTTGGAGTTCTTGAGTTCGTCGGTGAACCAGGGGGCCTTCTTGCTTCTGGGCCTGGTGAGTGGGTTCTTCAGTGGGGCGAGGTCGTCGGCACAGGAGGTCAGCCACTGCGTGAGGTCGAGGGCTGCTGTGTTAGGGTCCGTTGTCCTGACAGGTGGGTTCTGGCTGAGGGAGGTGGCGAGCTGGTCGACGGTGATCTTGCTCCAGTTCCTGCGGGGAACCTGCTTCGGGTGGTGGTGGACCGTGTTCTTTTCGAAGCTGAAGTGGACGCAGCTGTGGTCAGTCCAGTGGACTCCGGTGGAGTGGCTGAAGGTGACGTGCTTGCTGGATGACAAGACGGGGTCGAGCGTGTGGCCGGCGTAGTGCGTGGGGGTGTTGACCAGTTGCTTGAGTCCGAGGTTGTCCAGGTTGTCCAGCAGGGTGGTGGTGTTGCGGTCCTTGTTGTTCTCCAGGTGGAAGTTGAGGTCCCCGAGGAGGATGTAGTCGGCGGAGGGGAGGGTGTGGGGGCTGATGAAGTCCGTGATGTCTTCCCAGAACTGTGCGCGTGGTCCCGGGGGTCTGTATATGAGGGTGCCTCTGAGGGTAGTCTTGGGGTCGGTGTGGATCTGGAAGTGCAGGTATTCGGCGGCGTTGAAAGCGTCGATGGAGTCAGTCGAGATGCGAATGGTGCTTTTGTGAACGATGGCGATGCCTCCTCCGGTCTGGTTGACGCGATCTTTCCTGATGAACTTGTAGCCATCCGGGATGGATATGGCGATGTCGGGGGCTGAGGAGTCGTTCATCCAGGTTTCCGTGATGAAGTCGACGTCTGGAGATGTGGTGTCGAGGAGGTTCCAGAGTTCCACGGCGTGTCTGTGGACGGAGCGGGTGTTGATCAGGATGCACTTGAGGTGGTTGCTGTTGTCCGTCTTGATGGGTGCGGTGCCTGTTCGGAGGCAGGAGAAGTTGCAGGATCGGCAGACGAAGGGTCCATGGGTGCATCGCGGGGATGCTCTGTAGCATCCGGGGACTCGGGCGGTTTTGAGTGCCATGAGCGTGGCAAAGTCGTAGGTCCTGCGGGGGGGCTGGCGGGCGTGGGGGCCAGGGGGTCTGGCGCTGGGCGCGGTCCAGGCGCGGACGGGCGCAGACGGGCTTACCTTTGGCGCACCTTTGGCGCTCCCGCTGCGCGCGTCCGCTGCGCGGTCGCTCAGGGGGCGTCATAAATCAGGAGCCGGGAGGGAGGGTCAGCTGGGAGGCGGGAGCTGGGTGGGCAATGGGCAGGGAGGGGAGGCGGGACTGCAGGCGGAGGCGGGAGCAGGAAGCAGGAGACCGGGGCAGCGGTGGCAGGAAAAACGGCGGCAAAAACGGAGGGGAAGTGACCGGGGCAGCGGCGGTGGTCAGCGGCTGAGGAAGGGGCAGCAGCGGCAGGCGAAGAGTGGCAGGGGGTACCTACGAGGTAGCAGGCAGAAGGCAGCGACGTGGAGGAGGTAAGTGGCGGCAGTCACAGCGGTAGGCAGGCACCAGGCAGGCAGGCGGCAGAGCAGTGAAGTAGGAGCGACTGGCTGTGGGGGCACAGGGGTCACAATGACCAGCCTGCCACGGTCCCCTTAAATCAGGAGCCGGGAGGGAGGGTCAGCTGGGAGGTGGGAGCGGGGTGGCCAATGGGCAGGGAGGGGAGGCGAGACTGCAGGCAGAGGCGGGAGCAGGAAGCAGGAGACCAGGGCAGCGGCGGCAGGAAAAACGGCGGCAAAAACGGAGGGGAAGTGACCGGGGCAGCGGCGGTGGTCAGTGGCCGAGGAAGGGGCAGCAGCGGCAGGCGAAGAGTGGCAGGCGGTACCTATGAGGTAGCAGGCAGAAGGCAGCGGCGTGGAGGAGGTAAGTGGCGGCAGTCACAGCGGTAGGCAGGCGCCAGGCAGGCAGGCGGCAGAGCAGTGAAGTAGGAGCGACCGGCTGTGGGGGCACAGGGGGTCACAATGACCAGCCCGCCACGGTCCCCTTAAATCAGGAGCCGGGAGGGAGGGTCAGCTGGGAGGCGGGAGCGGGGTGGCCAATGGGCAGGGAGGGGAGGCGGGACTGCAGGCGGAGGCGGGAGCAGGAAGCAGGAGACCAGCGCAGCGGCGGCAGGAAAAACGGCGGCAAAAACGGAGGGGAAGTGACCGGGGCAGCGGCGGTGGTCAGCGGCCGAGGAAGGGGCAGCAGCGGCAGGTGAAGAGTGGCAGGCGGTACCTACGAGGTAGCAGGCAGAAGGCAGCGGCGTGGAGGAGGTAAGTGGCGGCAGTCACAGCGGTAGGCAGGCACCAGGCAGGCAGGCGGCAGAGCAGTGAAGTAGGAGCGACCGGCTGTGGGGGCACAGGGGGTCACAATGACCAGCCCACCACGGTCCCCTTAAATCAGGAGCCGGGAGGGAGGGTCGGCTGGGAGGCGGGAGCGGGGTGGCCAATGGGCAGTGAGGGGAGGCGGGACTGCAGGCGGAGGCGGGAGCAGGAAGCAGGAGACCGGGGCAGCGGCGGCAGGAAAAACGGCAGCAAAAACGAAGGGGAAGTGACCGGGGCAGCGGCGGTGGTCAGCGGCCGAGGAAGGGGCAGCAGCGGCAGGCGAAGAGTGGCAGGCGGTACCTACGAGGTAGCAGGCAGAAGGCAGCGGCGTGGAGGAGGTAAGTGGCGGCAGTCACAGCGGTAGGCAGGCGCCAGGCAGGCAGGCGGTAGAGCAGTGAAGTAGGAGCGACCGGCTGTGGGGGCACAGGGGGGACACCGTTCCACTGTTGGGACCTAGAGTTTGATGCACCTCATTGGAGGGGATACCACAAATCAACACAAACTGTAACTTCTGACATCCTCAATCATAGAATCAAGACCCCGTTCCACTGTTCGGACCAGCTGTACCGTGGTGTACTCCACCAACTACAGTCAACCAAGGCCATTAATCATGTGCAGCAGTTAACTACGGAAGCACAAAGTCAGATGCACCTCAACAGAAGGACCTCTGAAAATTCACCTGCACGTTATATCGGACATCGTCCATTGTGGGATCAAGACTAAGGGTGGGCGTAGTTCGCGAAGTAGCACTTCGCGAAGCTATGCAAAGTGAAGTTCGCACTACGCGAGCTACGCGTAGCACTTCGCGAACTGCGTAGTAACATGTTCGCACTGTGCAAGATGTTGTTTTCAATGATTGCACAGTGCGGACAAGCAACCGGCACTGTGCAATCATTGAAAATGGCATCTTGCACAGTGCGAGCTGTAGTTTTCTGCTGCTCGAGTAGATTTTTACTCGAGCGGCAGCTTTCTCAACTCGAACTGGTAGTTTCTCATCGCGAGCGGTTGCGAGCATACGCGACCCCTCGCAATGTGAAACCTGACCTCCTCGCGTTGGGAATCTCGCCGGGAGGTTTATTTTCCATGCTCGCGATCGCCAACTTGATGTTGCTGATCGCGAACAAGGAAAAAGTCTCGCCGGGATGTCATTTTGCTTGCTCGCGGTCACCAACTTGACGTTGAGGACTGCGAGCAAGCAAAAAATGACCGCAGCACTACGCAACACTACACTACGCGTGTTCGCACTGTGCTACGTGCAGTTTGCGTAGTGCGAAGTAGCGCGAGCGTAGCGTAGTGCTTCGCCCAGGCTTAATCAAAACACCGTTCCACTGTTGAGACCTAGAGTTGGTTGCACCTGGTCAAAAGGAGTACCTTCATCTCCACTCTCAGATGTAGTTCTAGCATCATCTATTGTGGGATCAAAAGACCGTTCCACTGTTGGAACCTACAGTTCATTGCACCTGATCAGAGGGGGTACACAAAAATCATCACACACTTTAAGTTCCCACATCCTTAATCACAGAATCAAGACCTCGTTTCACTGTTCGAACCTGCTTTACCACGGTGTACTCCACTGACTGGTGTCAATGGAAGCACAGTGTCTGATGCACCTCAACGGAGGAAGTTCTATGAAAATCAAGCAACAAGTAATATTGGACATCTTCCATTCTGGGATCAAGACACCGTTCCACTATTAGGACCTAGAGCTGGTTACACCGGGTCGAAGATGTTAGGCAGAAATAAACACAGACTTTAACTTCTGACATCCTCAATAATAGAATCAAGACCCCGTTTCAGTATTCGGACCTGCTGTTCCGCGGTGTACTCCAGTGACTACACTCAACCAACCCGAATATTCCTGTACAACAGTTAGCTACAGAAGCACAGAGTCTGATGCAGTGAGTTCTGCGAAAAACAAGCAGCAGGTAATATCGGACATCATCCATGGTGGAATCAAGACACCGTTCCACTGTTGGGACCTGGAGTTAGTTGCACCTGGTCGAAGGGAGTACCTTCATCTCCACTTTCAGATGCAGTTGTAACATCGTCCATTGTGGGATCAATACGCCATTCCACTGTTGGGACCTAGAGTTGATTGTACCTGGTCAGAGGGGGTACACAGAAATTATCACAGACTTTAACTTCTGACATCCTCAATCATAGAATCAAGACCCCGTTTCACTGTTCAGACCTGCTGCACCGCATTGCATTTTCAACTTCATGCATAGCAATGGCTGCTTCATTTTCCAGTATTGCTCCTCCAAGAAGATTGTGACTACATGGACCACTAGTTTCACTATCTTGAGAACATTCATTACTAATTTCAGCTATAATAGTTTATTTCTGTTCAACTTCATCATTCAACATTTTTTAAATATATGGCAAAAATTGTACATGCAACTCTACTTTTACATGTATTACAAGAATCTTCGTAACAGTAAAAAATAATTCACTTTCACTACACCATGAATTAAACCGTTGCAGAAGTGCTAAATAGTAAAATTCTCCCTTATCTAAACTTTCACAACTAACTTTCTTGTGGTTTAGGAGATTACTCTTTGCATCTTGTACTAAACAACCATAACATCCAACTACTGCATATTTTCCTTCTTTTACATTCTTTTTAACATTTCAAGCTGTAATGTTGAAGTACTTCATACAGACAAATCTGTTCCAGATGTTGACTCCTTTTCGGGAGAAGGGGGTAGATAGTGGTGTGGTTGATTTTCTGGCTGGTTTACATAACAACACCAGAGCTAACGTGAGATACTCTCAAGATCTGAGTGTAACGAATAATTATAGTATTAGAAAAGGGGTTCGCCAGGGATGTATCCTGGCCCCCTTTATTTTTAATTTTTATATCAATGAGCTAGATAGCGTGCTACAGAATGTTCTGGCTGACTGTCCAAGAGTCGGTAGGCGGGGAATTCCTATACTTCTGTACGCAATGATGCGGTCTTAATTTCGAGAACTGAGAAGGGACTTCAATCTCTCCTTGATGCTTTTAAATTGTTCATGACAGATAGAGATCTTTTGGTTAATAATTCCAAATCATTTGTCATGCAAGTAGGTCAGCAACCAAGGAGGACTTTCACATTTAAAATCGATGAAGCTATAATCCCCTTAACAAAAACGTTCTCTTATCTTGGGGTTCTCTTCGATACCAAACTTACCTGGGCCCCTCATCTCGCAAAAAAGAAAGGAGAATTTGTGAGGGTTAATGCTTCTATCTTTAATTATGCTGCCAAATTGGGGAAAAAACCCATTTGTTCCATGTTAAAACTGTATAATGCAAAGTCTGTGGCAACTGCAATTTATGGAAGTGAAATTTGGGGGTATGTTGGTGGTGAGCAATTGCAGATTGCTGATAACTCTTTTTTGAAGCGTCTTCTAAGTGTCCCTGCAGGCACGGCAAACCTTGTCGTACATGAAGAGCTAGGGATGCAATATTTAAGTGACACGTTCTCTTTACGTCCCTTGACCTGCTGGATTAAATTATGGATAAATCAGGATATACCACTAACGCATTTGATTGTGAGGGATTTTCTGGGTCAGGACAAGGTAACGTGTACTCCTTGGATAAAATATCTGAAATCCAACTTTGCTAGGCTGGGCCATCTAGAACTGTTTGAATACCCGAGTAAAATTGTAAAAGGGGATTTGGAGCTCATTAAACGGGCCTTCCTTATAGATAGGAGGACCCGGAGGGAAGGTGTGGAGCTCCAGAAACAAAGCGTGAGGAAATTTGCCATGCTGAAAACTTGTGAAACTACAGAACCGTACCTGACTGGCTCACTGACCTCCCATGAAAAATGTTTGTTGACGAGGTTCAGGTTAAATCTTTTCCATCATCTGTTGATCAGACCAAAAACAGACATTTTTAATAAATTGGCAGCACCCTGCGGCTGCGACGGAAAGTCTCCACAGGACTTGCTGCATTTTATATTTTTATGCAAGTTTTATGAATTCCCACGTAACTCTTTTAAAAAAAACTCGATTTTAAACAAATCAGACCGGCACTAATGTACTTACAACTTTTGCATAGTGACAGTATCCTCCAAATGAAGGAATTTTTTTAATTAACTGTCAAATTGAGAAACTGTCTGGACCAGTAATGATTCACTGCGTACTTTGCACTATTTATGTCTTCATCTTCAGTAATGACTTTATTTTGGAGAAGAATGTATAGTTATTCATTTTCGGCACTTTACCTGAAATGTGTTTACTCGTGTTTCTTGTGTGATATGTATTTTATAACGTACATGTACTTTTATGGTTTGTAAATGAACCAAAATAAAGTATTTATTGAATTGAATTGACTCCTTTTCGGTTAGTACGTGCCCAACATATTAGTTTTAAGATTGTCTGTACTGTCTGCTTCATTTACTGCTAATTCTTCAATTTCTTCAAATCATTTCAAGACTCCATTTTGTTTGCAGGAAAGACCTAAACTTACTCAAATGATTCCTCGTGACTTTGAATTTAAACTTGAAGAGAACAATCAGTCTGAACATCCATACAATCCAATTTCTCGGTGGGAAAGCATTTTCAAAGTAAAGCTGTACAATTCTTTACTAAGGCTTTTCTCTTGTGTAATTTCTTCCCACAGTTCTTTCATCTCTATTTTTCCTGATTTTGTTATGTACGATCTAATGTAGCATGCAACAGCAATTGAGTTATTTGCAACATACTGGATTTTCAGGTTCGCATTCCACATTTTTAAAATGACTGGATTGTAATCATTGATATACTTTGTCACTTCTCTTCTTTTTAACTTGTAGTTATTCTTTTGAGATTTCCGAGTTATTTTGTGCCTTACAGAAGAAAAAAACTAATTTACTCTTCCTTTACAAATGACTGGACAGAAGAAACCAAACCAACATCTGGTGTAAAATTTTCCTTTAAAGTTGTAGTTTCTTCTGCAATACTTTCAACAACTGTGACTTTGGAAACGTAAAACTTGCTATCTCAAGCTTCTATCTCCTTCTTCTCTTGGTATCTCACATATCACATACTATTCAATGAAAGACAATACTGTTTCATCAGAATCATTTCCAAATTTAGGTTCATCCTTGATCCATAGTAGCATAGGTATATGAGGTGCACCTCTTGCTTGACACTCCTTTCTCCAAAAGAAATCGGTAACAGACATATAAAAGACATTATAGGTTGAAACCTATCATTACAATATCTGCACACATATACAGGATCCAATGAACACAGTTCACCATGAGTCTTTATTTGAACATTTTTTATATTGGAATTTGCTTCTCTTAGAAAGTCAAGCAAATCTTCCCATGCATACTCTGCACAGCTAAGTGAGACAAACCATGTTCTTGTACCTACGTTCCATAACATACACTTAATTTCTTCATGACGACAATACCAATACTCATTTGTTCCACGTTGACATGCCAGCAAATTGATTAAGTGTCCTTCTAAATTTTCATCTATTTCTTGAAGTTTCTCCACAAATTCTTTCGCAGATAGAACTTATTGATGAACTTTAGTTTTAAATATGTGGTTCACTGCATATGACAAAGAAGACCGATCGCTTTCATACAAAAAGGTGAAATATGTATAAAATGCACTGTCGAAATCTAGGATCTTCAGAATATAATCTGAAATTTCAAGTGGTCAAATATAGAAAGTGGGCAAGTCAAGGACTGAAGATATTTAAGAACATTGAACAATATGTCCTTTGCATTCAAAAGAAGTAATAGGAAGCAGCATTGAGTTATTTGAAATTTAAAAAAACACAGGGAACTCCAATAAGTGTATGGGAGAAAACCTTGGAAGGTCATTATTTTCCACAGCTGTTTCCTACAGGAGAAGGTGGACGGTATAATGATCCACCTACCGATTGCAGCTTCAGAATATCGATCAACAAGATTCATCTTCTAAACTTATTACCTGTTCAACCACATTTACAGTTTTGTACTAAATATTGTTCTCTATAAGATATAAGGTAGCCTTTTCAACTTTATTAACAACCACAAAATCTTTCCATATTTTCTGACTTTTTGTTACTACATTTACTAGAATGACTACTGCCTAATTTTCCTCTTTCACTCCAGCAATAGTTTCAATATTTTTCTTAAAATCCAAAGGTATGTACACCACACTTCCTTCAAACGTCTTTGCAAGTCTGTTGGTGACAGTTTACATGTTTTAGGCTCCATCGGAAATATAGTTTGAAAATAATTAGCACATTGAATTAGAACAGACTAAAATGTATTCAATTCTGCCAGTTCCTCCGGAAGAGCTACCAATTCTAAGTTATTATGTACTGCTTTAAAAGGCATTTTGTTCTCTTCTAATTTGTTATAACAATATTTACATATATGTTGATTACTACCTAACTCAAATTTACCTTCCACCAACAAGTAAATTGTAAATTCTACCCACTTACCATTGTTGTCCTTTTCACTTTTCAAATACAAATCAACATTACTACTTTGACTTTTATAATCAGTACGTCAACAACAAACACAAACATAGTCTCGTATTTCACACCACACTACATTAAACTTTCCAATTTCTTCTTCAATCTGATCAGTGCTCATCACTTTCCCATCTCCTCCAACATCTGTAATTGTCAACCTTTCACGTTCTATGAACTGCTTCTCTGAACCAAAATATTGCATTTCAAAATCATCACACTTTTTTGAACAACTAATAAAGAAGCATATAAAAGACTTGTACTCAGTTTACTTAAAAATAATGCAGAACTTTTTACATAGTACAATTTCCTCACAAACTTCCGCATTTCTGAATAAGATACTGTTATTATCCTCAACTGATAAAAAACACTTTTACAAACTTTTCTTCAAAGACAAGCCAGAGAATGCCAATACTTTTCAGTATATTTTCTTACGTGACATATATCTTGTCCTTGTAACAACTTAACGTTCTGTTTAATACTTCCTCTTCAAAATCACAATGAATAACTTCTGTTTTAAATTGAAAGCACTATCCACTATACTTTCAATACGCTGTTCCTTTTATATGTGAAGCATTCTTTCATTGAATTCTGAATCACTCTAGATCGAAAAAGTCTCTGACGATTTTAAAGAAACTCCTTTTGTCTCCGAGTAAGATACTATTTCTTTACCATCTTTCCTTTTCCTGGTATTTGAAATTGAACTCTGCTTCACCTTACTTGAAAAAATCCTATTTTTCCTCTTGTGTGATCCTTTTTTCATCTTGTACTACTCCCATTTTTTTCAAATACAAACTTTTGCCTTTGGCACAAATATATATTTTTCTTCTCTTTTCTGTTTTTTTTTACTTCTTCTTGGCATTTCCAAATTTTAATCCAAACGAAATAATTTTCTGAAAAAAAATAGAGTCAATTATTTTTCACATTTATTCACTATGTTAAAATTATAACATACAATTACAAAACTTCCACTAACGACTTCCACACCCAGTGTTGTAACATGATTGAATACGACAGAGCAGCACTAACATGACAAGTAGTGCCATAGAACATACAGCAAGTATTTATTTAATTATTTACAAATACCTAAACAATTTATATGTAACTGCACTACCTCGTACTTTTCACCTCTCTGCCGCACCCCACCACCCCACACCACTCTCTCTGCAACCCACCACAGACAACTTTATAGATAGTAGTTAAAAAGAAAAAAATCTATGTACTTAAGATGATATTATCAACCAAAAAGCACACACAAAAATTACCATTATTAGCGTACAATTTTGTATACAGCTTTCCAAACATAACACTGCCCCCCCGGTTTTAAGTGCGGGGAGGAGGGGTCTCTGAGCAACAGCACTTTATTTTAGGTGGCCTCGAAACAGGTCTTTATGGGGGTCTACTTTCGGGCCTCACAATCCTCATCCCTTCTTTTTGTCTTTATTGCACTGCAGTGAGACTGTGAGAGCATGCACATTAGTCACTACTTAGAAGTGCAGACATCATGCCAGGAGACTCGCATTGTATGAGAAGGGAAATCCTTTAAAAAGACACTTTTTCTCTCAGAATTTCCCTTCACTTTTTGCAACGCAGGAGCAACATCATCGTGGGGTAATTAGCAAACACACCACCAGGCGTGCATCGCCCATTGCCCCGGACTCTCTCAAACAGCTTCCCGAGCGCACACACACAGCTGCACCCAAGTTCTTCAAAGGTTTTCAAAAGATCACTTTTTGGTAAAGTAGACTCTGTTCTTTTTCACCCCTTTTTACAGCCCCTACATCCCCACTCTGCCTATTGCTGAAAAAAATAGGCTCCCCTTAAATTTCGCTCTGCTTGCGCCTCTTGAAATGACCACAAGCAAGCAACTCCAGCACAAACATGCTCTGACCTTTCACATTCTCTTGTTTTAGGGCTACGAAAACACACGATTTGCCTGCCTCACTTAGTTCTCACACCCCCTCTTTAATATGAACATAAAAGCTTACCACTTACTTTTATATTCCTATACTATACTTCCCATGAAAATACAGAAATCAAGGTTCTCACCACCCCAAATTACCTCTCTGGTATACTTTCTTAAATGTAAGAAATACAGGTATTCAGTATCCGTCAGTCACGGCCACTTTTAAACAGTGTACCTATATACAACTCGACAAAACATTATATTTCTAAATTAACGTCTTACAACTAAAAGCTCCTTTACATTTCTTTTGCTATATGTACCTTTCTTTAAAACACTACCAGAGAAGGATGGTGAATTATGCTCCACAAAGAGCAACTCAAAGCTTTGCTATCCTTTATAAAATAATCTGCCTATCAATGCTTTCCACAAACCTTTTCGACCCCATAATAGGCTGGATGGATGAATATAATACGTCCTATTTATGATCGGGGGCGGTTGATGCCCGAAAATAAGAACGTATAGTTGAATAAAAGACGAATGGATGCATGGCCAGATGCATCAATGCATATATACATAGATGTATGTATCAATGTATGAATGGAAGGATAAATGAATACAGGGACCAGTACTTACGATAGACTGGTGGACTGATAGATGCTTAGGATTGGTTATGGGACAGATGTATCTATGGATATATAGGTGTATGGCTGCATGGATGACACAGTGCTTACAATAGGCGAGTGCGCTCGCAGATGCTTAAGATAAGTGCAGGAACAGATGTATGTATGTATATAAGTAGGAATGTATGCATCAATTAAAAGATGGTTGGATGGCGCAGTGCTTAGGATAGATGAATGCTGGGCTTTAATTGGGCCGGGTCTGAGGACCAGCACTTATTTTCAAGGAGCCTCCAAAAGGGTCTATATCAGACTCTATTTTCAGCCCTCGCAAACATAGTCAATTTTATTTTTGGCCCTCGCAAACATAGTCAATTTTTGTATTTTTTAATATTGCACTGCATTGAGAGCATGCACATCGATGTACGCATGCTTATTTTGCTCACTACTGAGAACTGGAGATATCACGCTACATTACCCATGTTGTAGAAGGAAGAGAAATCCTTTAAAGAATGTTTTTACCAAACGTAGGATAATTCGAGAGGATTTTCTAAAGCACACAATGATACTTATCTTGATTTAGACCATGGCCCAACTTGCATAGCCCACACCCCTTTAAGAGCTTTGCTCCCCCCCCCCTTTTAGAGCACCCCCACTTTTTGAAACACTCATAAGCAAAGTGTATTAAAACATGCAAATTTGCGAGTAAAACATATACCATGCCAAAGAGCACTTTGTAAGTGCTCCCAGTGGTACTACATCACCTTTATTAGCTCAACTTCTGCACGTTACTATATTCTGTGTTTTAATCAGAAACATACCCACCTCCCCCACACCCTCAACCACCCACACCCTTCCTTAACCATACAAAATAAAAAAGAAACCCCCACCATTCCTAGTAGTGCCACTATGCCCATCCACAGGCTTAATATTGACAGGTGTGTGCCGGAACACTTATCAACAAAAAGTATTCAAACATGCAAATTTGCGGGAAAAACATAAACAATACCATAGCATGGTTAATAAATGGGCCCAGTGAAACTACATTACCTTTACTAACAACACATGCCACGATACAAATGTCCATCTTATAATCAGCAATATACGCACATCCCCCACTCCCACCCATACCATGCTTAACCTTACAAAATCAAACAATGAGCACCAGCACTCCTGTTACCGCCACTATAGCCATAGATAGGATTAATGTCAACAGGTGTCTGCCAGAATGCTCATCAGCAAAAGCTATTAAAACTTACAATTTTGCCACTCAAACATACACCATACCATAAGACGGTTTATAAATAGTCACAGTACCACTACACCACCTCAACACCCGCCATTGCTTAACTTTACGCAATAAAAGAAAGAGCCCAAGCAAACGTAGAAGTAATACTATAGCCATACACAGCCTTAACTTCAACAGATGTCTCCTGGAAAGCTCATCAGCAAACCGTATTAAAACATGCAAATTTACGGGTAAAATATATACCATGCCATAGGGTGCTTTATAGGTGCTCCCAGTGGTACTACATCACCTTTAGTAGCTCCACATCTCCACGTTACTATATTCTGTATTTTAAACAGCAATATAACTACCTCCCCACACCCAACCCCGCCCTTGGTTAATAGTACAAAATCAAACAGAAACCCCCCATTCCTAGTAGCGCCACTGTACCCATACACAGGATTAATTTTTACATGTGTCTACCGGAACACTTATCAGCAAAAACTATTCGAACATGCAAATTTGGCGGTAAAACATAAACCATCCCATAGCACTGTTTATAAATGGGCCCAGTGAAACTACATTACCTTTAGTAACTACACATACGCACATCCCCCACTCCCACCCATACAATGCTGAACCTTACAAAATCAAACAATGAGCCCCAGCACTCCCGTTACCGCCACTATAGCCATAGATAGGATTATTGTCAACAGGTGTCTGCCGGAATGCTCATCAGCAAAAGCTATTAAAACTTACAATTTTGCAACTCAAACATACACAGTACCACTACACCACCTCAACACCCGCTCTTGCTTAACTTTACGCAATAAAAGAAAGAGCCCCACAAACGTAGAAGTTCCACTATAGCCATACAGAGGCTTCATTTCTATAAATGTCTCCCGAAAAGCTCATCAGCAAAACGTATTAAAACATGCAAATTTGCAGGTAAAACATATAGCATGCCATATGGCACTTTATAAGTGCTCCCAGTGGTACTACATCACCTTAATACCTCCACATCTCCACGTTACTATATTCTGTGTTTCAAACAGCAACATAACTACCTCCCTCACACCCACCCCCAACCTTGCTTAACTGTATGAAATCAAACAGAAACTCCCCCATTCCTAGTAGCACCACTATACCCATGTACAACGTTAATTTTAACAAGTGTCTGCCAGAACACTTATCAGCAAAAAGTATTCAAACATGCAAATTGGCGGGTAAAACTTAAACCATCCCATAGCACAATTTATAAATGGGCCCAGTCAAACTACACCACCTTTACTAGCTAGACATCTATATGTTACGAAAGTTGTTTAAACACTCTGTAGAGTATACAGCAGGGCATGGGGAGAGTAAACAAAGTTCTAATTCCCAAGTTTTTGATATACAGTCATTTACTGAATCTATAATAAAGATATTAAATGGAATGAATAAATTGACGAGTGTCTCAAAAGGGATAGTGACGCTCACCATCAGTAAAACACGAACCACTTCAACACCTACCTATATCTGCCACAGCGACTCAGCATGACAAATAGTATCACTTAAGATCACATGTAGTTCTCTAATGTCATCAAAGTCATACAGAAAATATACCGCACATTTACATTTCTTTTTATCTCTCACACATTTATAAAACATCTCTTCTAAAGAAGCACTCCCCAACTACTTCTATTCCATAACAACGGACAATAATTAATATGTTTACTACCATATATTTTAGTATATCTACCTTTTTATTATTCACTAGTCAGAAACTACAAAAACTATTAACTATACCCAAATGCAAACCAGAAACCATATTCTTATTATATCTCAGCTTAGTATCACATGATTCAAACTATGCGTACATATAAAAGGAACTTATCACTTTTCCTATCTCATCTCCTCTCCATGTAATCTCCAGACACTGTACATGGCCCCACTGTGCAACAACCTACCCTGACTTACATTCAAACCTACCTCTCAGTGTCAAAAATAAGACCACAATCAGCCCACATAACATTTCTGCATTTTGTTTTATCGCTTTTAACTTAATAACACATACGTCTTCTACCACCTCCCCCCACCCCACTATTTCCACAAAAAGTATCAGTTCAAAACATGCAAAATTTTCTTTATCTCCCTAAATACATTACAAACTCAAATTAACGCTGTACTTCATTTTCAAATCAATACAGTCCTATAAAGATGACAAACTACACTTCTCTGTGCAAAATTTCTAAACATAAATGAAATACTTATATAAAAACAGCTCAAATTTTATGCATAATTCATAACCAATATCAAACACTACACTGTACTAACACTTTATTACTTTGAAATAAAAAATACTTTCAAAATTAAAAACATCACCTCAAATACTTAATCAATACTATAAAACACATAACACACCTTGTTCATTTCTAACTCACGTTTGTAGTCGTTATCCAGATTTCAAATGACACACGCATACAATTCTCTCTTTCTCACATAGTACATGTAAAGCTCCGACTTCATCAAGAATGAAACCAGGAATGGCACAATTTCTCTGTGACTCCACACATAAATACATGTAAAGAACAAATCAAAATACTTCATTCCTTCAACAACATTCCAAAACTTACCTCCATTGGTTAATTTTGGATTTTCCTTCTGAAAAGCTACTTATTATTCCGCGCCACATAGGTCACATGTTCAACCTATTTTATCACCACACTTTCTGGAACCTTCTATGACACCTGCAGGTTAAAAGTTCATAATTTTTTTTTTAACCTAACAATATACTTTTACAACATTTTATCGAACATTTAATGGCACGTGCATGTTAAAAGTTCACAATAGGGGTCAGTAGTTCATCAGCTTTATTCCCAACTCCAGCAGCACCTCACCTTACCACCCCAGCGCCATCAGACCCGTAGGAGTCAGTGCTTTCCATTTTCCAAATATCAAATTCATTTCATACACACTAATTTACCTTCGCACTCCCTATATAATACCCTCTAAGCACCATACACAAGTTTCAATGTTCGAAACAAAAGTTCCTCCATGTAGCTATAACTACATGCTGACACTACTTGCACAGATGTGGCACAGCAGCCAGAGCACATGACTTCACAACATATGACACACAGTTTGAGCTCATGCTTTCATCCCCGAGTCCGACAGCAGCTCAGCTTAGTAGCATGAGACTCTACACACTACCTCACATATTTTCCGTACCCCAGAACTTTCAGACCAGTACGGGTCAGTAGTTCGTCCTAGTAGTTACAAACACATGCTGACATTACTTCCACAGCTGTACTGCAGTGGCCACGGCACATGACTTCACAGCATAAAACACACAATTTAGACTCAAACTCTAATCCCCGGGTCCTGCATCACCTCACCTTAGCAGCATCACACTCTAGGCAAAACCTCACTTAATTTTCGTAGCCTAGCACTTTCACATTGGTAGGTATGATTAGTTCACTTTGCACCCCCTCTATAGCACACCCTAAACACCCCACAGAGGTTACAGTGCTCCTACCCTCCTATTTCCCACTTTTTTCGCCCTTATTTTCCCTTACTCACCTCAACAGAACCACAAAATGGCGGCCAACACTTCCTCCTTCCATGAGACTCTAGACAATACCTCACACATTTTCCGTACCCAGGACTTTCACAGCACTACGGGTCAGTAGTTCATCCTAGTAGGTATAAACACATGCTGACACTACTTCTACAACTGTACTGCAGCAGCCAGGGCACATGACTTCACAGCATAAAACACACAATTTAGACTCACGCTCTAATCCCCGAATCCTGCACCACCTCACCTTAGCGGCATCACACTCTTGGCAATACCTCACTTAATTTTTGTAGCCTAGCACTTTCACACCGGTAGGTATGATTAGCTCACTTCGCACCCCCTCTATAGCACACCCTAAACACCCCACAGAGGTTACAGTGCTCTTACCCTCCTATTTCCCACTTTGTTCACCCTTATTTCCCCTTACTCACTTCAAAAGAACCACACAATGGCGGCCAACACTTCCTCCTTCCATGAGACTCTAGACAATACCTCACATATTTTCTGTACCCAGGACGTTCACACCACTACGGGTCAGTAGTTCATCCTAGTAGGTATAAACACATGCTGACACTACTTCTACATCTGTACTACAGTGGCTAGGGCACATGACTTCACAGCATAAGACACAGTGTGGGCTCACGCTTTAATCCTCAAGTCGCGCACAAGCTCACCTTAGAAACATCACACACTAGCCAATACCTCACTTAATTTTCATAGCCTAGAGCTTTCACACCGGTAGAGAAGATTAGTTCACTTCGCACCGCCTCTATAGCACACCCTAAACACCCCGCAAAGGTTACAGTGCTCCTACCTTCTTCTTTCCCACATTTTGTGCCCTTTTTTCCCCTTACTCACTTCAACAGAATCACAAAATGGCGGCCAACACTTCCTTGTTGCAAACATTTGCAGCAATCGCAGCCAATCAGCAGCAACCTCGTGCTTGTAATGCCTCGGTAAATCAGATGGCAGAATTCCCAAATATTGACATCTGTAAATTTCGATATTTCTCAAAAACTACTGAACTGATGTACACCAAATAAGCAAAAGTGTGCTGTGTAGGCCAAGACCCTTCTCCCTGCCAAATTTGGGGTAATTCCGTTCACCCGTTCTACCTGTAGCCTTGTCTAAAGTATCCTTTGGAAATTAACATTGAAAAAACACATTTTGGGACCCCCCTTTTTTCTTGACTCCCCCTTGACAAATCACCCCCAAACTTTCAACATAGGAGCTGATCTCAACAAAGAGTTTGTTTTGAAAATTTCATGAAGATTCAGCAATCGGCGCCAAAGTTATTGCGAATAGAAAGTTGCCATTTTCCTATATTAACTAAGTCCTAACTATAACTACCTACTGGCGACTGCCAGTAGGTAATATTGATAGATAGATAGATAGATAGATAGATAGATAGATAGATAGATAGATAGATAGATAGATAGATAGATAGATAGATAGATAGATAGATAGATAGATAGATAGATAGATAGATAGATAGACAGACAGACAGACAGACAGACAGACAGACAGACAGACAGACAGACAGACAGACAGACAGACAGACAGACAGACAGACAGACAGACAGACAGACAGACAGACAGACAGACAGACAGACAGATAGATAGATAGATAGATAGATAGATAGATAGATAGATAGATAGATAGATAGATAGATAGATAGATAGATAGATAGATAGATAGATAGATAGATAGATAGATAGATAGATAGATAGATAGATAGATAGATAGATAGATAGATAGATAGATAGATAGATGTATTCTCTGAAAAAAGACAGGTTTCAGGGACGTTATAGTTAGGCTGACATTTCACTAGTACAAAACCAGAGAAATTTGGCTGTTATAGTTAGCTGAGATCACTATACCTCACACCCCTTCATTACACTGTTGATGACATCACATGTTACATCACTCATGACATGGTTAGTCACTTCACTGATAACATTACTGATGACATCTCAAATGACATCAATGATGACATCATAGATGACATCATCCACTTAATATCTGATGCGCCTATTCACACCCTAATATAACATTTGATACATCCACTTTAAAATATAGACTACCATTCTCAAAACAAAAGACACACAAATACCAGTTAGTACATACCCACTCACTGATTCATGGGACCACACACAGCCACTCACTCACCCATACAGTCACTCATTCATGTAGTCACTCATTTATACAGCTACTTATATATGCAATCATATTCCTATACAGACACTCACATACTGTGTCTCACCCATAGAGTTACTCACACACCTAGTCAGTCACACAAAGAATCAATCACTTTGCCATCTACTCACCTACACAGTAGGACACACACCACCTCACTTATTCATACAGATACTAAAACATACTTACTCTCTTACAATCACTGACACAAGCAAACACTTACCCATATAGCCTCTCACACTCACTCACTCACTCATACAGTCACATATATACTCCAACACTCACAGATACTGCCTTTCACATATGCAGTTACTCATCCATATACAACTGAGACATCCATACACTCAGCAACAAAAACATACACACACTCACTCAACCATACCATACCTCGCAGACACACTCATGAAGCCATACACCCAGGGATTTACTCACTCATACATCCATGCAGGGAGTCACACAGCACCTCACCCACCCACACAGACACTCAGGCACCCATACAGGTACTCAGACAATCAATAAATATCCCATTCACACTCATATACCTACTCACCAACCCATGCAGCCACTACACACCAACTGACACATTTACATACATTAGTCACCCACCCATACATTGACTAAGACAGGTTTAATCACTCACTCATATAGTCAGTCACAGATCCAACAAATCATCCACACAGACGCTCATACACCCAGTCTTTCTTTGAATACACCTTGACACACACATATATATATATATAACATTTTTTTATCATGTTAGAAACACTCACAATCATTGAATGATGTCATCAGTGATGTCATCAGTGATGTAATTTGAGATATCATCAGTGATGTCAACAGTGACGGCACTGACCATGTCATGAGTGATGTAAGATGTGACGTCATCAGCAGTGCATTTCAGGGACACAAGTTATAGTTAGCTCAGATAACTCTAAGAGCCACGTTTCTCTGGTTTTGTATGAGGAAAATGTCAGCCTAACTATAACACCCCTGAAACCTGTACATTTTTTCAGTAAATTTCTAAGGTTTTTTAAATGTTAATTCTTAACTACAACATCCCTGTGAAGAGGCAAGAGAAGAGCAGAAAGAGAAAGAAACGTGCAGAAAGAAGCAAGAGAAGCGCAGAAAGAGGCAAGAGTTATGCAGAAAGAGGCAAGAGAGGTACAGAAACAGGCAGAAGAGGTGCAGAAAGAGGCAAGAGGGGTACATAAAAAAGCAAGAGAGGTGTAGAAAGAAGCAAGAAAAGTCCGGAAAGGAGAAAGAGAGGTTCAGAAAGAGGCAAGAGAAGTGCAGAAAGAAGCAAGAGAAGTGCAGAAAGAGACAAGAGAAGCACAGAAAGAAAGAAGAGAAGTGCAGAAAGAGGGAAGAGAAGTGTAAGAAGAGGCAAGAGAAGTGCAGAAAGAGGCAAGAGAAGTGCAGAAAGAGGCAGGTGAGGTGTGGAAAGAGGCAAGAGAGGTACAGATAAAGGTATGCGAGGTACAGAAAGTGGCAAGAGAAGTGCATAAAGAGATAGGAGAGGTGTAGAAAAAAGCAAGAGAAGCACAGAAAGAAGCAAGAGAAGCTCAGAAAAAAGGAAGCAACATGGAAAACAAGGCAAAAAAGTACAGAAAGAGGCAAGAGTAGTGCAGAAAGAGGCAACAGAAGTGCAGAAAGAGGCAAGAGAGGTACAGAAAAAGCAAGAGAAGTACAGAAAGGAGAAAGAAAAGTGCAGAAAGAGGCAAGAGGGGTGCACAAAAAAGAGCGTGAGGTGCAGAAAGAGGCAAGAGACCTGCAGAAAGAAACAAGTGAGGTACAGCAAGAGAAGTACAGAAAGAGGCAAAGGAAGTGGAAAAAAAACAACAGAGGAGCAGAAAGAGGCAAGAGAAGTACAGAAAGAGGCAAGATAGGTGCAGAAAGAGGCAAGAGTAGTGCAGGAAGAGACAGGAGAGGTGCAGAAAGAAGAAAGTAAGATGCACAAAGAGGCACGAGAAGTGCAGAAAGAGGCAAGTGAGGTACAGAAAGTGGCAATAGAGGTATGGAAAGAGACAAGAGATGTGCAGAAATAAGTAAGACAAGTGCAGAAAGAGGCAACACAAGCACAGAAAGAAGCAAGAGAAGTGCAGAAAGAGACAAGAGAGGTGCAGAAATAGTTAGATTATGAGGGCCCATTCCAGGATAGTCCTGGTGATTTTGGTAGAAGAAGCAGGTATTAGGAAATGAGCATTTTTCAGTCAGTCTTTGGAGAGTAGCCTATAAAGGGTCCCAGGAGTGCCTGTTTGGACCTGGTCACTGTGTGCAGGGGGTGTAGTCTGTGTTGTGTTGGTTTGTGGCAAATTATTGTTTAAGAAATACTTGTACTCAGGGCTCTTGGGAATCTTAAACATTTGGGATGACCTGTTCATGCTCAGAGAAATTAAAGACTGATGAGCAAGTGCTCTTGTTTTGTGCCCTCATGATTTTTCTATTTTATTCACCCTTCCTAGGTGTGAATAATAGTTATGGTGGTGCTTACAATGTGACCACCCTAAACCACCAGCAAACCACAGAGGCATAGCTTACCTAGGCTCAAAAAAGCACAAACCTTATATACAGCATTAGTGGGAGGAGAATCAGCATTTTACCCCTGCACTACCCCACAACCATACACATACCTATTAACCCACTGATACATCCATCGTTAGCTCATCAACTACATCAAAGTTAATCTTTCAGGGTCTGGGCACCACACATGCTGCCTTGAACACACTTCCACAAATATCTTATGCGACTCGCCTTTCCCTGTCCACACAATAAAAAAAAAAATATTTCAGTGTCTGCTTGATAACAGTGGAAGGAGGAGTGTTTCTTGACAAACCACCCATGGTTTACAAAAATCACATTTCAAAAAACGCAAGCCCTAGGTACAATGATGATATGTTTTTCCTTTTCGCCATCTGAAAAGAAACACTGCTCAACTCTCCTGAATCCTGATTTGAAATTAGCCTAAAAATCTGATTATTCTTTGAGGAGGGCCTCGCAAGTGTTTCCACTAAATATTAGCTTTTGAGATCATTTAAGTGATGTAGCATCTAGAATAACAGTTGTGTTTGACTTTAACCCCTTCAGTGCCCATGACGAGCTGGACTTGTCATGGGCCGCGGTTGCGCTGTGCCCATGACGAGTCCAGCTCGTCATAGACCCCGCCCGCTAATGCAACGGCCGGCACAGGGCGGGGAAAGGGGCGGGCACTGAAGGGGTTAAAACAAGCTTTGGTTTCCTACAACTTATGTGAATCAAGTGATGTCGCACAGAATGAAAATGCAGCAGATAAAGAAGAAAAGTCGCAGCAATACCCCCAAAGTTGCTGCAGCCTTCAAAAAGTAAATCAGATTTTGAGACAGGGTTTAAATTCCCATTTCAGAGATGGCTGTCAAAGTGAACAGATGGAATGGGAGAAGCAGACAGGGGAATAAGAGTAGGCAATGGGAAAATGTAGGGTGAGGGTCCTTATTGCCATGAAATATCCGGGAAAGAATATTATCAGACATAGGTAGCTCGAATAAAAACATTGCATGTGCCAAGGGATGTAAAGGAGATGTGGTGCCTGTTGATGAGAGCTTATGCAAATAACAATGTATGGACTCACAGTTGATTGCTGAAATCACTAGAAGTATCTGTGTATGTACAGTAAGTGAATTGAACCAAGAGTGAATGATTTTAGTGGTTCTTTTCCAAAATGTCTGAATACACATTTTGTCTATTTAGTGTGTATCAATCTAAACATAAAGATGACATTGTGAAGATTGCACTACTGTATGTCGTGGCTAACAATTTTGAGGCAGAAGACTATCGAGGGACACAATATTGAAAGGAAAGTGTATATATGGAAGTATGTATTAACTATTCGTATACATCAAAGTATCTTGAATATATATTTTCCACATAGGTACATATATGTGGAATTAGGGATAGAAAATTTAGACTTACTGGCCTGTCAATAATTTTTTGAAATTCTGTCCTCGATATTATGTCCCTGGGATTTGTTGGATTTCACTAGTCAGGGTGCGCACCTATTGTGAGGTAACACTCCTCGATGCTCCAAACACTGTCCTCAGACATGTTTACACTTGCTATGCCTTCTGAAGCAAATGTGTGTGTGCTTTGTTGCCCAGTATATTATAAAAACAGCCTGCTCTCCATTAGCAGCAGATGATTGGTGATGCATAGTCACAGTGTGCATGTGTTTGGTTATTGGGCGCTCTGTTTACACTGCCCAAGGAGCGGCGCCACTGCCGCAGCTAAGCTAAAACTTCCAGAACAAAGACTGAAGCTGCTGTGGTGCCACAGAAGACATTTCAACATGGAGTTGAGCGAACCAAGCTGCTTCTGGGCTGCTCGCACTGCATGCACAATTGCCACATACTCCTAGTTGTCTACTGCATTTGTATTGGTCTATTTGTCTTTATTTTTAATTTATTGGCATCCTTCAAAAAAATAAAAATGGGCCCAATAGTCAACCCCTCAAGTTTCGGCTGACTTATTTATTTTTATATTTATTTATTTAGGAGTTTGGTGGAGCACTGTTGGTCACCTTTCAATAATTTCTGAGCACAGCTTACAAGACAATAAAAGATACAGCTAACATTTTATTCCACTATCACTGACAGTTGTGTGTCTTCCATCAGGTGTTGGAATGGTGCAGTGAGTGTTGTAACTACTACTACATGTATCTGGCAGGGGCTGAAAATCCATAAAAAAGTGAGTGAGAGTGGAACGTAGACAGGGATGCATTACCTGTTGTTCTATTTATCTTTCTATCCATTTATTCATTTATCTATTTATTGTGCATTTTGACCATGCTCATGCAGTTACTTGGCGTCTGAAGTACAATCCAAAACTGTACATTAGTGTGCATGGCCTCTTCTGCTGCACCATACAGTCTCTTTTTTCAGTTAAGCGGCACAGTGCTGGAAACAGTCCACCCTCCTTCTCAGTGATCACACAGACAGCTGCCTTCCATTGAAGTGGCATCTTTAAAAAGTTACCCAGGATCTTGAAAGCATCCTCGAGAGGTATAAGGTGCATAGCTGCGTTCTTCTGCACACGTCTTTCCCCATCTGTTTGATCCCCCGTGTGCTCTAATTTGCATAATGAATCAGACAGGCCCAAACATTTCTCTGAAATTGTTGTGCCTCGGTTCTGAGGTGCTGGCATGATCTGCCGCTATGATTCTCACACCTGGGATCTTGCCAGGGCCGTCAGCCTACCCAGTGCAAACACCACAGGCACACGGACCCCCACCGGCTTCCCGCCCTCCTCTGCCCACACATCAACCATGTCAGCTCCAGACAGGTACACAATGTGAGGAGCGCAGCAAAGGCAAGGCTCTCATGGCCACCCCCTTTCTTAACACATGATCCGTATCCCCCCAAAAATAGGTCAAACCCCATTTGCCTCTGATGTTTTCACACAGCCTGCCTGTGTCGTCGTCCCTTTATGGGTTCAAGGCTGACAAATTGCTAGATGCCTTAACACGGTGCAGGTTGCCCAATTTACCCCCAGAGCAAGAGCACTACTACCTGTGTTGTGATGGTTAGGGACTGCACAATTCTACTGTCAGACCCTGGACAGCGCACTGGACTGCAGGTAAATTACAGATATTACCTCCTAAACTCTGATAATAATGCAATGTGATTAGATAAACCTTTATAACAAGCAACCCCTGTGTGCCACACCACACATGCATGTGAGATGCTGAGGTAGCAGAAGAGAGACATGTGTACATCAGTGTAGGAGAGTAGGATCTGCTTCACATGGGTACCCCCACTTTTTGCTGGTGTTTCAATGTTTTTCGACATTAGTCTGGCTGTGGCTCTGCTAATCAGGACCACAGCCTAGCTGCTTCCTCTCTAAAATGGTTTGCATGTACATTAGGTACATATCTAATTGTATCATGGAGTGCCTTATACAGCCCCTAGTATATGGTATACTATGTACCTAGGGCATAGGTACCTCAGAGGCCTACCAAGGGCTGAAGCATGTATTATGCCACCCCTGGGAAGCACTCTAAAATGGCACCACAGGTCTGCGACTGCAGCCTGGGTAAGGGTGTGCTTGCGCCCCTTAAAGTGGTATAGGCTACTTATATCCACATATATATACAAACGCATATAAACCTATAAGACACTCCTATGGCAGGCCTTGACAATCCTGAAGGCAGAGTGCTTGGTTTTATGTGAGACGGTGCCCAAGCATGATTTGAGCCCCTCTGCAGCTTTCAGAAATACTTCCTTATGGTTGTTCTGTGAAACAGCCACACCATATACTCTTAAGTGCATTATAACCTCCCGGTAAATGCTAACTTTGGAATGGCTGCATCAAAACATGTTGTGTTTGGTGTCAAAAACTTTGGAATACTACCCCCCTGCCAGTTCTGGCGGGGGGTAGCATTCCACCCTTCTAGAGGGAGAGTCATGTTCACACTGGTCAAACCCGGTAGGATTTTCCTGAGCCCTGAGATCACAAAATGGATGCCTCTTCCACAGACATGGGTCTGGCCTCCTGCTGCTGACCAAAACTCCATCAGGGGAGTCCTGGACAATAGGTTTCCTGTAACCACCTCCCCAGACAGGCAGATGTGTATTGGGGCTGGGCGGGAGCACTCTCTGTTGCTTTGAAGTCCTGCACTGGGGGCATATTTGGTGTCCCTGTGCATAGTCCAGTTCAAACCGGTTTCACGGGCTACCTGCCCCTGCTCTGGCGCAAAACTGGACAAAGGAAATGGGTGCAACCACCCCTCTTTCCAAGCCCACCCACAGGTGGAGCCTTAGAGTTAGTCTATCCCCTAAACTTGGTATAAGTATAGGAATCCAGTCCCTACGACTTTAGCTGACCCTGGACAAAACTCTGCAACATGTATCCTGGACCTTCGACTTTCTATCACGACTAGAAGATGGAAGAAATCTCCCTTGGGGTCAAGGAGTGACTATCCTGCTTGGCAGGCAACAAAGAAGCAACTGACCGGTCTGCATTGCTGAAGCTCCTGCCGGATGCTGAAATCTTTTCATCATCAGACGTGGATTTCCTGACTTCCATGAGGCTACCCTGAGTCCACAGCAAAGCTGAGGCCTATGGCTAACGTGGGTGATGTGGAACCGTGACCCCTGGACACCGTGATCTTTTGCAGCAACAGCATCTTCCTGGGATTCCTTGAAGATGTGCTTTGGGATCCAAGTAACTCCAGTCTTGAGCATCTCCTGCACCAAAAATTGCTGGCCTCCACTCCACAAGTGACCCGAGGGCCAGTTTCAAGTGCGAGCACTCGAGGCTCCTTCACGTTCACTAGCCTGTTGTCTAGCCGGTCCCCACGAAGGCAACTCCTCCTCCACTTGGGCTTTCCTGGTTGCTCCAGATGAGTCCTGACTTACCTTTGCTGGGTGAGTTCCCCAGACCTTGCTGGTCTGCACCGCAGTCCTTTCTCTGAATTCCAGTGACTTGCCGTTGCCAAGGCTTGTTGGGTCCATCCTGGTCGCCGACACTGCAGCACTTGACAGACTTCGTGGGATAGCTCGAATCCGGCTTGTGGACTTCATTGACACCTCCTGGACCTCGTGGCTGAAGAGTCAAGATACCCATCAACTCACCTGAAGCACCAGACATCTGTGGGCATTGGTCCATCCTGCCCTTGGTCACTGGCTAGTGACCCAGACGCTGTCCCCTCTGCTTTCAGGTTCCTTCCATCCTATAACCAGGCTTGGATCTCTACGGACACTTCTCCTCTTCATGGCAGCAGCAGTTCTTTGCAGGCTTACATTGAAATCGACAACGCGACCCGACACCAAAAGACACCTATGCACCCAGCTTCCCTGGGTGTGGTAACTTGATTAGTCCAGTCCTCCCATGGGTGCTAGCCCTAGAACTTCTTAAGTGCAAAAGGCTTTGGTCCTGACTCGATTCTAAGTGTCCCTAATCTTTAAATTTCCGAACGCAACATTTCCCATAGAAGATAACAGGAATCCGCAGTTGTGTTCACATACTGCATACAGTCCCCGTGGGTCCCCTGTGTCACTACCTTGGGTGGTTCCTTGGGGTCCCAGTGATTCTACAGACTCTAGGCCTTGTGTCTAGTTTAGTCATGGTTATTATATCACTTTTTTGGTATATGGTTTGGTACGCACCTAGGGCCCAAACGTGTATCTGTGCTATTACTGATGATTGCTCACTTGTAACTTAAGTACTTCTAACTCCAGTCTCATAAAGAGACTAGAGGGGTGTGTGTTAACCTAAATACATATATTTTAATTATATACCTGGTGTGGTTGTTCTTTCATTTGATCATTCAAGAGATTAAAGACTGGTAAAACAAGCTGCTTTACATTCCTTCAAAACTTAGCTTGAAGGCTGCTCTACATAGCTACCACTAGGATAGCTTTCAATAAAGGTTGTCTTTAACCAATTCACCAGAAGGGGTTGCTTGGACTGATACAAGGTGCCCTCTAGAACTAGTGGACAGCATATTTCAGGCCACCTTCTCACAGCCAAGATAATAGTCCTTAATGTTTACGCTAGAAGTCTTACAGGTGCGAGACTGTCTAATATAGTTGCCATTCTAGACGACTTCTTTGAAAGGATGACTGGTACCCCAGACTTTGTAATTGCCGGGGACTTCAATACCACCTTTGAGCCCCTTGACCAAGACTATAGCAAACCTACCGAAGAAGAAGATGCACAATGAAGCACTATTGAGCTGCCTCTGAGCAAGAGGTGGATGGAGGCAGCTTTACAACTTAAAACACTATGGGGCATAGCAGCAAGGGAAGGTGCCCACCAGAACTAGTGGACAGCATATGATTGATTGATTGATTGATTGGAGTACTTATAGAGCGCAACTATCACCCTACGGGCATCTTGGCGCTTGCATTGGGAACCCATCCTGGTTTTTCCCTGTAAGATAACCCATACTGGGCATCCCCAAGGTGAAAGCCAGGCATCCCGCCGCGGGGGGCCGTTGTGGAGATTAAGCAGGCTTGTTGCCCAGAGCTGCATAGTGTGAACTCATGCTTAGAGTGGGCACCGAAACGAGAATTATCGAGTCCATGGACAATTGGGTTCTGGACCCTGCCGCGTCGGGAATCGAACCCAGGTCCCGGGCCTGATCTCTGCTTCAGGGTATGCCTCCTCTAACCAGTGAGCTACACTTCTCCACCTTCTCACATTGGCCACCTTCTCACATTGGTGTGCAGCTTGTGGGAATCCAGCTTGCTATTGTTTTACAAGATAATCTCAGTTGAATTGATCAACTGAAAACCACTAAAGGCACCTGAGGTACATATAATACCAAGTATAGCTACTGTAAGTTCTACTGAACTTAGAGTTGTGTGTTAAGGGATAGCACACCCTTGCTACACCTCAGGAGAGTTTAGTAGGCCACACTAGTGTAGGTAGTGCAATACACCACACCACATTAGTAATGTTTAACCAGCCAGGACCCTGTGGGTCCCTACCAGGAACAAGTGAGCTCCTTCCCTATAAATATCAGGATCTCTCCTTTTCTCAGCTTAGGGTCTTATGTTCCATTAGGAAGCTGAAGACAGGCAAAAGTCCATCCACCTAGCAACTCATAAAGATACTTAAGCTGAATGATATCACAGGGCCTAGTGGGCCTGATGGGGTAGACAATGTGGGTGGGGCAGCACCTGAGGGTGGGCCTAGGGGTGGAAACTCCCCTGACCCTATCTCTGATGCTGACCAGACTGGTGACAATGACCAGACTCTGGTGAACCCAGATCTCCTGGATGAGGATGAGGAGGATGACAATAATGCACCTTCCTTTATTCCTCCAGGTAGACCTGACAACAGGGCTAGAAGGGATAGATCTCAGTCAAGGGGATCTGTCCAGTCTAACTCCTCTATAGGGACCTTTGTTTCTTCTCACAGAGGGAGGGAAACCTCCCAGGAGAGGAGAGAGAGACTGCTGAAGTATGAGCAAGACAAGTTCACCCTCAGAAAGCAGCAGATGACCTTAGATAGGGAAGCCCTAGAGCTCTACAGAGCTGGTAAAAAGGAGGGATTAGAGTCCCTTAGTGGCAGCAATTTCCCTAGAGATAGGGACCATAGAAACCTAAGTAAGATTGTCCCTCCCTACCAGAGTGGGGGTGACATCCACAAATGGATAACTGCCTTGGAGAGGGCCTGTAAAGTACAGAAGGTCCCTCAAGGTCAGTGGGCAGCAATATTATGGCTCTTCTTTGCAGACAAAGGTAGAGATAAGCGCCTCACTGTAAGAGAAGAGGATGCTGATGATTACAAAGTCTTGAAAAGTGCACTGATAGATGGGTTTGGCCTAACCACTGAACAATACAGGTTAAAGTTCAAAGGCACCCAAAACACAAAATCAAGACTGGGTTGACTTTGTTGACTGTGCTGCCAAGGCTCTGGAAGGTTGGTTATTGGGCAGTAAAGTTTGTGACTTCAAAGGATTCTACAATCTGATAATGAGGGAGAAGATTCTTAATAACTGGCAAAATCAGCTGTTGCACCAGTACCTGGTAGACTCTGATCTGACCTCTCCCCAAGAATCGGGAAAGAAGGCAGACAAATGGGTCAGAACCAAGGTGAGGCAGAAGGTACAGAACCAAGGTAGTGACCCAAAGAAGCAAACTTCCAAATACTCTGACAAGAGTGGGGACAAGGGTAAAGACCAGAAGTCTTCTCAAGGGCCCCAAAAATCTTCTTCAAGTGGGGATTCACAGGCTAACTAAGGGAAAGGCCAAAAGAAACCTTGGTGCAAAATCTGTAAGCAGAAAACTCACTGGACCAGTGACTGCACCAAGGCCAAAGAAAATACTCCAGCCTCCACCAATGCCCCTAAGGCACCTTCTCCCCCTAGTGCAGTTACAATTGGTGGTGGGAATACACAGAATAAGGGGGTAGTAGGGTGTACCCTGGGTTCTGAGATGGACTCTGGCCTAGTTAGAATACCAACTCAGGCTGTGCTTGTCAGTGATGGGGGCATGGACATGTCCCCCTGTGTGAGTCCCGGTAACCTGGGCAAATACAGACAACAGCCTTTGATAAATGGAGTAAAGGCTTGGGCATTCAGGGAAACAGAAGCAAGTGTCACAATGGTGACAAAAGGTCTTGTGGATCCTGGGCAGATTATACTTGGTGAAATGTACCACGTGACCAATGCTAGCAATGCCAGAACAGACCATTCTCTGGCAGTTGTGAACTTCTCCTGGGGAGGGGTAACTGGTCTTAAGAAGGTTGTGGTAAGTGCAGACCTACCAGTACAGTGCTTGCTTGGCAATGATCTAGAGACTTCAGCTTGGGCTGAAGTGGAGCTCAGGACACATGTATAAATGCTACTGATCCCTGCACATGTGTTTGCTGTGACTAGGTCACAGGCAGAATTATCTAAAACTGGACAGGCCCTGGATTCTGGAATAATGGACCAGGTGCCTCACAAGAGAAGGAGCAGTAGGGTTAATGCAGGGCCTTCCCACCTGACTCAGAATGCTGATCAGTCTCCTCAGGGAGATGATATTTAGCGTGAAGAAGGAACTGTCCCAGATGAGCTTGAACCTGACCAGGTTAAGTTCTTGGGGGCAGGGGGCCATTCCAGGTCTGATCTGAGCCAGGATCAGAGAACCTGCCCCTCTCTTGAAACCCTCAGACAGCAAGCTGCTGATGGGGCTGCTGGGAATGCTAGTGGCACCCATAAAGTGTATTGGGATGATGGACTCCTATACTCAGAGAGTAGAGACCCCAAGCCTGGTGCATCCAGGTGGTTTGTTATACCTCTGAAGTTTAGGGGCTTCCTTTTGACATTAGCCCATGATATTTCCCTAGCAGGACACCTAGGCCAGAACAAGACTTGGGACAGAATTGTTCCTCACTTTCACATGTCTGAAGCCACAAAGTAGTTTTGTCGCTCCTGTGTAACCTGCCAAGTCAGTGGCAAAGCAGGTGGCACTACATAGGCCCCACTGATACCACTACCTGTGGTGGGGGTGCCCTTTGAAAGGGTAGGGATTGACATTGTTGGTCCCATGGATTCCCTAACAGCATCTGGGCACAGGTTTATACTGGTGGTGGTGGATCATGCCACCAGGTACACAGAGGCAATTCCCCTAAGGACCACTACAGCACCTGTAGTGGCAAGAGTTCTCTTGAGTGTGTTCTCAAGGGTAGGCTTTACTAAGGAGGTAGTATCTGACAGGGATGCAATCTTCATGTCTAGTTACTTGACTGCTATGTGGAAGGTGTGTGGAGTGAACTACAACTTCACCACACCCTGTCACCCACAATGCAACGGTTTAGTTGAGAGATTCAACAAAACCTTAAAGGGCACGATCAAAGGACTCCCAGAGAAGCTTAGGCGAAAATGGGACCAGCTCTTTCCCTGCCTATTATTTGCATACAGGGAGGTGCCTCAAAAGGGGGTTGGCTACAGCCCATTTGAACTTTTGTTTGGTCACCCTGTCAGGGGTCCATTGTGTCTGGTGAAGGAAGGATGGGAGTTACCTCTCAAGCCCCCAAAGCAAGACATAGTGGACTATGTACTTGGTCTCCGCTCCAGGATGGCTGAGTACATGAAAAAGGCAAACAAGGAACTGCAAATAGCCTGGCATGACCAAAAGGCTGAACTGACTGTTTACCAGCCAGGACAGAAAGTGTGGGTGTTGGAGCCTATGGCCCCAACAGCCCTCCAGGACAAATGGAGTGGCCCCCATACAATTGTTGAACAGAAAGGGGAGATTACCTACTTGGTTGACCTTGGAAACCCTAGGAGTTTCCGCAAAGTACTTCATGTCAACAGACTTAAACCATATGCTGACAGGGCAGACATGGGCTTGCTCATGGCTACTGATGAGGGACAGGAGGAAGAGAGTGAGCCACTCCCTGAACTGCTTTCTCAGAACCCTGATGATGGGTCAGTTGATGGTGTAGCCTTGACAGGCAGCCTCACTGCCCATCAGCAAACTGTCTGCAGAAACCTTCTCAGCCAGTTTAGACATATGTTTTCTCTGACTCCAAGTCAGACCACCTGGTGCACTCATGAAGTGGACACTGGGGACTGTCTACCTGTAAAGAATAAGATCTACAGGCAACCTCACCATGTCAGGGACTGTATAAGGACAGAAGTCCACAAGATGTTGGATCTGGGTGTGATTGAACCCTCAGTTAGCCCTTGGGCTAGCCCAGTAGTCCTGGTACCAAAACCGCACACCAGTGGTGGGAAAAGAGAAATTTGGTTTTGTGTAGACTACAGGGGTCTCAATGCAGTCACTAGGACTCAATAAACATCTCTACATTTAATAATATATTTCAAACATCAAAGTTCTTGAGTAATAATTATTTAACTTGAAAAATAAAGCTTACACATAATACACCTCACAAATGTATAACTTACCTTCCAAATTGATTTGTAGAATATAAAATATCAGAAACTCAGAAAGGATGTTCTTATGCACACAATAAATGTAATGCACTGCTTACAGCAAGGCAAAACTTGTAATGGCAAAATGTCCTTCTCTTTCTCCACACAAATACAAGTAAGTAACAAATCACATTTGTTCCTACATTATTTCAAATTATGAAACACATTTCTATTGGTTAGACATATTAACTGTTAGACATGGGGGTCTCTACTTGGCAGAGGTAGGTACTTTTGACCAAGTAGGGGCCCTTCCTTTTAGTCAGGGTAAGGGGGCTACACTCCTAAAATAACCCCTGCTCACCCCCTTGGTAGCTTGGCACGAGAGGCAGAGTGTAAAGCATTTGTGAATACATACAGTAATACAGTGAAAACACTACAAATGGTCACCACACCAGTTTAGAAAAATAAGTAATCTTTATCCAGATGTAACACATGACCAAACAACAAAAATCCACAATACAGTAATAAAAATATGACTTTCAGATGGTAGAAATAGCTTAGTTCAATGTAGATGGTAAAAGCGACACTTTACTCTCAAATTACCCTAGAAGCGTCCTGCCAAACAAACAAAAGGGTCGCAGGGAAGGTGATACATCAGTTCCTTGCTTCAGGGGAGGTGAAGCGTCGGTTCCTTACTGCAGTGCAGGGGAGGTGATGCGTTGGTTCCTCACCGGAGAGGAGGGGATCTGTCGGTTTCTTACTGAGTTCTGGTGATGATGTAACAAGATGGCGCCTCAATGCGATGATCCGGTGCGATGCGACAAAATGGTGTCTTTGATGCGATGCAACAGCGTGGATGCGACGTGTGCACGCCTGACAGCCGTGCGGAGAATTCAATGGTTTCTTGAGCCGCGACAGGCCCTGCTACACGCTTCTCCGGTGATGCGACGGCAACCTCTGTGGTGGTGACACGCTTCTTCCTTGTTGTATCGCGCTTCCAGCTCCCAGCAACATGCAGTCTCCAGAGGGCCTAAAACTACAGCAGGCACCTCGCTGCAGGTAGAATTCACAGGAAGGAAATTCAGGGGAGCTGGTGGTGAAGTCTTTGTGTCCCTGAGACTTCAGAACAGGATGCAAGCTCAACTTCAAGCCCTTGGAGATCTTCCTCAAGATAGTTAAATTACACACAAAGTTCCTTTCCTCCTTTCCTTGGCAATGAGTAACCACTGCAGACCAAACAGCAAACAGCACTGGGGCAGTCTCCTCCTTCAGCTTCCTTGGTTTCTCTCCTTTGCAAAGGTTTGTCTTGATTCCCAGAGGTGATCTAAAGTTCTGGGGTCTGGCCCCCAATATTTATACTGCAAAATTCTTTGTTCTCTGAAGGCAGAGAGTGTCTGTGCAAGATGTCGTTTTCAATGATTGCACAGTGCGGACAAGCAACCGGCACTGTGCAATCATTGAAAACGGCATCTTGCACAGTGTGAGCTGTAGTTTTCTGCTGCTCGAGTAGATTTTTACTCGAGCAGCAGCTTTCTCAATGCGGACTGGTAGTTTCTCATCACGAGCGGTCGTGAGCATACGCGACCACTCGCAATGAGAAACATGACCTCCTCGCGTTGAGAATCTCGCCGGGAGGTTTATTTTCCACGCTCGCTTGAGGACCGCGAGCAAGCAAAAAATGACCGCTGCACTACGCAACACTACGCTACACGTGTTTGCACTGTGCTACATGCAATTCGCATAGTGCGAAGTAGCACAAACTTCGCAAACTATGCGAGCGTACAGAGTGCTTTGCCCGGGCTTAGTTGAAAGCAGACCTGGCCCAGGTAGCTGAAAGGAAATCTCCTCCCCCTATTCTCTATTCTATGAAGGCTCAGGCAAGTGAAAGGAAATCTACTATCCCTACTTTCGATTCAATGCAGGTCCTATTCAGCCCAGCCCTGACCTATCAGACTGCTGGAGCCAAAGCCCTCTACAGCCCCCTGTCACTCACAAATCAGACATGAAATACACAAACCTAGCAGAGGCATACTGGATGGTTAGGCAAGAAAGTACCTACTTTCTAAAAGTGGTATTTTCAAACACAGAATGTAAAATCACCCACACTAAAAGATGTATTTTAACATTGTGAGTTCAGGCATGCTAAACTTTATAGTCCTATCTTGTTCCCTGGGTCAGTTATGATTATAAGATGTTATAATTAAACTTCTCATTCTGGCCTATGGGAACAGAAAGCCTTGCAATACTGAAAAACAAAATTGGCTGTAATTCACTCTCAGGTAAGGATGGGCAACAAATTCTGTTCCGCTCGCGGAAATTGCGAAATTTTGGCACTTTCGCATTCCGCGCGGAACGCGAAAATGTCGAAACGTCCGCGATCCACGGCGGAACGGAAATATGCAGGGCAGGATTCATTCTGGCATGATGCTCCTGTCACTAAACCTCAAAAGGAAGCAGATATAAATAAAGCAGTTGTCCGAGTTGAAACTCAAATTCAGTAACGCATTAATCAGCACAAAACATTTGTGAGCACGATTGAGGCTAGGCAGGTGTGCAGTCTCCCCCTATCTACTCTCAACAGTTTGCTGTAATCCTTGATGGAGCTCTGTGCATCCATGAGTTTCTCGAGCGCAATCCCTATGTATTTCCTGACACCAGGAGGTTCTGTCTCCTCATCTGCTGCTCTGATTGGTCTCTGGCCCTTTATAAACAAGAGTCATGTGAACTGCATGGAAGCCCCGCCTGTTTGACCCCGGCCCACTGTCAGAATGTACCTCAAGTTCCACAGAAGCAGAAGTGACGATTACTCCCAATGCCCCTGCATCAGTGCAGCCACCAAGCAAGGGTAACGGCACTAGCACGGGGGAAAGGGGAAGTGGAAGAGAAGAGAAGAGACTGCCTCAGGATGGTGTATGACCTCTAGGTGGTGATTCTGCCTTCTCTGCTGAGTCTTCTGTAGTGTGTGGTTCTTCACTGGCACGTCTTAACGAGGTACACCTAATGCACAGAGGTGAAAAGGGGATTACAAGAACATCCTACTCTCCTAATCTTCCTAATGACTTTTATATTCCTCTGCTCCTACCTTTTACTCCTACAGGCTTGCTACTCTTCTATATAGTGATATTCTTTGTAATCTTTTAATTATTACTGACTTGCACATCTGCAGGCTTGAGAAATAAGTTCCATCTTCTTACAAAGAATTTGATATGTACATAAATAATGAATTAACGGAATGCTCTCTCTTTCTTGCAGATTCTGTAGTGTAGAAAGTCTAGGTAGTTTCAACAACTTCCTTTGCAAAAGATGCGCGCAAAAAGGTACAGGGAAAGGTAAAATAGGGAGGAAAGGAAAAGGAAAGGTCGCCAAAGGGAGGAGAGGAAACTGGGGGTTCGGCGCAGATGCGCACTCACTGACTTTAGTCGCTGGCTCAGTCTTAGCTTCTATTAGTTCACAGAGAAATTGGATACTCAGCCACTCCAGAAAACAGCTTCCTTCTCAGATGAACAAACGAATATTCCAGCCAGTTGAATTCTCCGCAACTTTCTTGACTGAAACTTGGGCAACCGAAAACCGCTTAACTTGACTACTCGACTACTAGCGGTTGATTCGGTTCTGTGGATTATTTCGAAAATATCTCTCTTCAAGTTCTAGGGCAGTTCTCCTCAGGATACTGGAGCTCACGGAAAACACTAGCTTCTCTCAGGATATCTCGATTGAAGTGCGCAGTTTGCCGCGCGCCCAACCGTCAAGTCAAAGATGTACAGCAAATGACGGCAAGAGCTGCGGCCATCTTGAAAGGTCCAACTGCACATAGAACATTATAAGTCTCGATATAAGTTCACCACTTGCGGCTTCACAAGAATCCGCTGTCTCTTTGGTTTTTGCCATATATGGTGCACTGCTGACACCACATGAGTCTGATTCCTGACAGTACCCCCTCTCAAAGGCCGATTCATCGGCCCAGGTTTGAAGGGGTATCGAATGTGAAATCTTTTTAAAAGTCGAGGAGCATGAATATTCTTAGCTAACTCCCAGGAGCGATCTTCAGGTCCATAGCCTTTCCAGTCTACTAAGTAGTAAAGCCCAACTCTAGTTCTTTTGGAATCTAATATATCTTTGACCTCATATTCAGGATGTCCATTAATCACTAGGGGCGCTAGAGGCTTCACTATTCTCGTGTTTGGAGTGCAACTTTTAATCAGAGAGACATGGAAAACTGGATGAATACCTGTATTTGAGGGCAATTTTAATTTTACCGTTACAGGGCTTAGTACTTTTTCAATTAGGTAAGGTCCCACAAAACGTGGCTGAAATTTCCGATTACCCTTGAGATGGAGATTACGTGTAGATAACCACACCAAATCACCCACCCTGTAATCTGGAGCCATTTTTCTATGTTTGTCTGCCTGTTTCTTATAACTCGCTTTAGCCTTGACTAAATTGGATTCTGCCGATTTGCGAGTGTTAACAAGATCTTGCATGAGGTCTCTTACTGCTGGAACCCCCATATCTCCCTGTCCCATGAAAGGGTTTGGATGTCTACCATAATTTAGGAAGAAAGGAGAGAACCCAGTAGACACATTTTTTGCATTATTACATGCAAACTCTGCCATCCATAAAAAATCAGACCATTCACCCTCCTGATCCAGAAGGAACATTCTCAGATATTGTTCCAACTCTTGGTTGACTCTTTCGGTCTGCCCGTCTGTTTCAGGATGATAACTGGTGGAAAATCTGGTCTCTACTCCCAACCCTTGCATGAAGGCTCTCCAAAAATGGGATACAAACTGAGACCCTCTATCTGAAATCAGGATTTTTGGGACTCCATGTATCTTAACAATGTGCTCACTGAAAAGTTTGGCTAACTCCCTCGCAGTAGGAACCCCTTTTAAAGGTATGAAATGGCTCATCTTAGTGAAGGTGTCAACAAAAACTAACACAGTGTTATACCCATTACTCGGAGGCAGATCCACTATGAGATCCATGGTGACTGTGTGCCAAGGTTGGGAAGGGGTGGGCAAGGGATGCAAAAGGCCTGATGGGGCTTGTCTCATGGCTTTTCCTTGGGCACAGGTTGGACAAGTTCCCACATATTGTATGACACTGGACCGAATCTCTGGCCACCAAAAATATCGTTGAATGAGCTCGAGAGTCTTTTGAATACCTTTATGTCCAGCCAAAGGTTGATCATGGCATGCTTGCATTGCTTTGTGCTGAAGTTCTGCAGTGGGTAAATACAGGGCACCTTGAACGTAGGGTAACTGTTCGAAGATTTCTCGTACAGAATCCTGTTGAACCCAATTCTGTATCTCTTCTGGAGACAACCTTTTCTTTACTTCTTCTTTGAAATCAACCAAATCAAGTGTACAGATGATCTTGGTTTCTGGGATGATAGTCTTTTGAGTCATTGGAGGCTCTTGAGCTTCTGTCTGAATTCGGGACAATGCATCTGCCTTTCCGTTCTTATTTCCTGGGCGGTAGGTAATCACAAAATCGAAGTCTGCAAAATAGAGAGACCATCTTAAGAGACGAGGGGTCAAAGTTCTAGCAGATTTCAAAAATTGTAAATTCTTGTGATCAGAATAAACTGTAACAGTATGACGAGCTCCCAGCAAATAGTGTCGCCACTCTTCAAACGCATCTTTCACCGCCAACAATTCCTTCTCAGCAATTGTATAATTGACTTCGGCAGGCGTAAGCTTTCTAGAACGAAAAGCCACTGGATGAAGCTGTCCCGTTGTCTTGTGACGCTGAGACAGCACTCCTCCAATGGCTAAACTGAAGCATCCGCTTCCACAAAGAAGGGTTCTGCCGGGTCTGCATGTAGCAAAATGGGAGCAGTAGTAAAGCTCTTCTTGAGAAACTCAAAAGCCATCTCAGCCTCCTCAGTCCAATGAAATTTCTGGCCTTTCTTCAAGAGTTTGGTGATAGGAATAATTCTCTGTGAGAATCCTTGAATGAAGCGACGATAAAAATTAGCAAATCCCAAGAATCGCTGTATCTCCTTAACGTTTCCTGGAGAGGGCCAATTTATAACTGAGTGAATCTTCTTTGGATCCATGGTCACTCCTGCTGAGGAAAGGACAAATCCGAGAAACTCTACTGTTTGCACACTGAAAGCACATTTTTCAAGTTTCACATACAATTGATGCAGACGCAGCCTTTCCAAAACCCTCCTTACGTGGGTAGCATGTTCTTGTGGAATCTTGGAGAAAATCAAAATATCATCCAAATATACAATTGCGATCTTGTCAATCAAATCTCCCATGATATCATTAATAAAATGTTGAAAAGCGGCTGGGGCATTACAAAGGCCAAACGGCATAACTTGATATTCAAATAGCCCATATTTGGTTCGAAATGCCGTTTTCCACTCATGGCCTTCTTTGACACGAATAAGATGGTATGCTCCTCTTAAATCTAATTTCGTGAAAATTTGAGCTTCCTTTACTTGATCAAGAAGGACGGAAATCAAGGGTAACGGGTATCGATTCTTGATGGTCACTCGGTTGAGGGCACGATAATCAATGCAAGTCCTAAGAGATCCTTCCTTCTTGGGGATGAAGAATAAAGGAGAGGATACTGGGGACTGTGAAGGCCTAATAAATCCATTAGCCAAATATCGATCCAAATACTCTTTGAGGTAGCGATTTTCACCTTCAGTTAGGGCGTAGATCCTTGAACAAGGCAGAACCGCTCCCGGTTCCAATTCGATGGTACAATCGTATGGACGATGTGGAGGTAATTTTTCTGCCTCTTTTTCACAAAAGACTTCTTTAAACTCTTGATACTCAGGGGGAATTTCTGTGGTACTGATGACACAAATTGATTCTCCTCCGCCCGATAACAAGGTTGCTTGTGAGGGTTCGGTATCTTCCTCAGAATCATGGTAACAATGTTCTAGACAATATTGGGAATTCATGAATACTGTTCGGTTTTCCCAGTCTATAGTAGGATTATGGATAGTGAGCCATGGAAGCCCCAAAATCATCTGAAATTGAGGTGCATCAATAAGATTAAATTGAATAGTTTCACTATGGCCATCTGCTTGAATCAACTTCAAAGGTTCAGTGTGCTGAGTGATGGGCCCAGAGGAGAGATTAGTTCCATCTACTGCCCGAACCAATTCACTTCTCTCTTTACTGATGCCTTTTATACCCATTCTTCGTGCATATTTTATGTCGCAGAAGTTTCCTGTGGCTCCAGAATCTAGCATAATGGCAACCCCAGAAATTTCTTGCTCCCGAAACTGAATAGTCATATGCAAAATCAAATGAGGTGTCATGGTTTGTAAAGTGTTCATCACATAATGGGAATTCGGAGCCATCTTTTCTTCTGACACCACCAGTGTGCTCCCCTCTACTGATGGTGTTGCTCGTTTCCCTTCACCAAAGTTTTAGGCCTTTTTGGACACTCTTTTACAAAGTGTCCTGAAGTTCCACAATACATACACAGTCTGTTCTGTCTTCGTTGTTCCTTCTCTTCTTTACTCAAAGGGCCTCTTACCATTCCAATTTGCATTGGTTCCACATCCGAAGGAGACGTCTTATTGGTCTCTTGCCGACTTCGATCAAATCTAGGAGGTTGGAAACGAAATTCTTTTCTTCTTTCACCTTTCCGTTCTGTCCAACGAAAATCGATTTCTAAAGCCAGATCCACTAAAGCTGATAATTCAGTAGGACGGTTAGGAATTTGAGCTAATGTGTCTTTGATTTCTTCTCGCAACCCTCTGTAGAAGAGAGCCGCTCTTTTCTCTTCTGGCCACTCCGTTTCCACAATCAACTTATTAAACTGGGTTAAATAAGTTACCAAATCCTTACTTCCTTGACGAAGTTCTAAAAGTTCATTGTCCGTGACTTGAGAGATCTTTCTTCTGTCAAAAATCCTCAAAAATTCGGCCTTAAAACGCTCCAGGTCATACAAAAATGGGGAGTCTTTGGACACCAATGGCATTGCCCAGTTAGCCGCATCCCCACTCAGATAAGAGAGAATAAACGCAACCTTGGATTGTGCGTCAGGGAATAGCGCTGGTCGACACATGAAATGGAGGGAACATTGTGTCAAGAATAATTGCGCTTTCTGTGCATCCCCAGAATACCTTTCAGGAGAAGCTAATGGAATTAGTGGGGAAACAGAATGGACCACTTGTGCAACAGTCCTAGGGTTGGACTCTGAAGACAAATTGGGGGAAGAGGTCTGAGCTACAGGAGTGGCTCCCGATACTAACCCATCGACTCTCCGAGTTAGCAAAACCGTTTCCTCCCTTACCGCTCCTAAATCCCTTTGAATGGCCTCTAACATTTCCCCTAAGGATTTTAAACTAAAACCTTCCGCCATTCTGCTTGGGTGGAAATTACTTCGTGGGCACTTCAATCTGTCAGAATGTACCTCAAGTTCCACAGAAGCAGAAGTGACGATTACTCCCAATGCCCCTGCATCAGTGCAGCCACCAAGCAAGGGTAACGGCACTAGCACGGGGGAAAGGGGAAGTGGAAGAGAAGAGAAGAGACTGCCTCAGGATGGTGTATGACCTCTAGGTGGTGATTCTGCCTTCTCTGCTGAGTCTTCTGTAGTGTGTGGTTCTTCACTGGCACGTCTTAACGAGGTACACCTAATGCACAGAGGTGAAAAGGGGATTACAAGAACATCCTACTCTCCTAATCTTCCTAATGACTTTTATATTCCTCTGCTCCTACCTTTTACTCCTACAGGCTTGCTACTCTTCTATATAGTGATATTCTTTGTAATCTTTTAATTATTACTGACTTGCACATCTGCAGGCTTGAGAAATAAGTTCCATCTTCTTACAAAGAATTTGATATGTACATAAATAATGAATTAACGGAATGCTCTCTCTTTCTTGCAGATTCTGTAGTGTAGAAAGTCTAGGTAGTTTCAACAACTTCCTTTGCAAAAGATGCGCGCAAAAAGGTACAGGGAAAGGTAAAATAGGGAGGAAAGGAAAAGGAAAGGTCGCCAAAGGGAGGAGAGGAAACTGGGGGTTCGGCGCAGATGCGCACTCACTGACTTTAGTCGCTGGCTCAGTCTTAGCTTCTATTAGTTCACAGAGAAATCGGATACTCAGCCACTCCAGAAAACAGCTTCCTTCTCAGATGAACAAACGAATATTCCAGCCAGTTGAATTCTCCGCAACTTTCTTGACTGAAACTTGGGCAACCGAAAACCGCTTAACTTGACTACTCGACTACTAGCGGTTGATTCGGTTCTGTGGATTATTTCGAAAATATCTCTCTTCAAGTTCTAGGGCAGTTCTCCTCAGGATACTGGAGCTCACGGAAAACACTAGCTTCTCTCAGGATATCTCGATTGAAGTGCGCAGTTTGCCGCGCGCCCAACCGTCAAGTCAAAGATGTACAGCAAATGACGGCAAGAGCTGCGGCCATCTTGAAAGGTCCAACTGCACATAGAACATTATAAGTCTCGATATAAGTTCACCACTTGCGGCTTCACAAGAATCCGCTGTCTCTTTGGTTTTTGCCATATATGGTGCACTGCTGACACCACATGAGTCTGATTCCTGACACCCACACACCAGTGATGTGCAACGTCTTCCCGCCCTTTCCCCCACTTTGTTGGACAGCTCACTCGAGGGACCCCGGCACCCATCGGCGCGGTGGCAACGTTACAGACACACATGGTGGCTGTAGACAAATCTTCTGGCCCTTTACGCAGCTGTAGTGTAGGAAAAGCACTATACATTTACCAACGAGGTAGCACTTACAGATTAGCCAGTAGAAAGTACTCCAGTTGAGTAGAGGTATTGCACAAAACGGTGGCATCTTCTTGGGTAAATATGCAGGACAGTATTCATTCTGGCACGATGCTCCTGTCACTAAGCCTCAACAGGAAGCACTTACATATATAAATAAAGCAGGTGCCCGAGTTGAAGCTCAAATTCAGTAACGCATTAATCAGCCCAAAATCTCTGCGAGCACGCAAAATTTTGCTTGTTCGCGGAGATTTTTTGCCGTTTCGCGAAATGTTGCAAAAAGCAATTTCGCAAATTATGGCCACCCCTACTATCAGGACATGCAACACACACAAGGGCATGTCCTGCCTTTCACATACAATACACCCTGCCCTTGGACCTACCTTAGGGGTGACTAACATGTAGAACAAGCATTGGCATAGCCAATAGGTCTCGCCTTTGGGGCCTTATAAGTGTTTAACCATGCAACCGTTAATGTTGTTGCACCAAAGATATTGTGCTGCATAACTAAATACTTATAAGGTCCCAAAAGTGAGACCTATTGGCTATGCAAATCATGGGCCTCCTAAATTAACTTAAAACAAAAACTCTGTGTAACCTTAGCTGAGACGTGGCTACCAAAGATTTTCTAATAGCTCCACTGGTGTCAAGTTTAAGGAGTGCCTTGTTTAGTTGTTTCATGTATCTGCCTATCTGTGCATCAATTGAAGCAGGCACGGGTATCTGCGAGAGGAACAACGAATGCAAAGCTTGAACGCCCTTTAACTGTACAGCGGTTCTAACCTGCCCCGCTGCTTTATGTTTCCCACAAGTCGCCAGTCGCAGCAGACGTCATTAGGGGCCAGTTTGAGCATGAGCGCAATTTACCGGCAAACAAGCGCCTTGGGTGAAGGCGCTGCACAGACGAGCGCTCAGTCAGCCTCTGAGCGTGGAATAGGAGGGAGTTTATGTGGCAGAACTAAGCACCTGCGTGCTCTGTCAGCATATGGATCACGGGAAGTGAGCGCAGCGTCATAAAAAATCCTGTCAAGGGCAACGGTGCCCCCCGTCAGGAGGTCTGTTTGTGAGGATGTCCAGGGACGGAGCTGTGTAAATCATTACACGGCAGCACACACCAAGTGACAGCTAACGCTGGACCTGTGTATGTAAGTTTATTTATTTTTACATACCATTCTGAACAGAGCAGCATATTTCATTCAGAAAATGTTATATTGCACCAGGAAGTTTCAGGTTGTTTCTAATTCCAAGTCGTATTTTCCATTATGTATTCTCGATATGTATATAGCCAGTAATGTTTTTTGTATTCATTAACGAAAATTAGGCATATTTACTAAATGTCCCCCTGTGGCCATGGACTGCTTCAGTGTGAAATGAAACAAGCATTGGTGGTGGGGGAGGGGGATAAGCGGCAGTTGTGTGCGCGCGTGGCCAAAGCTTGGAAAATAAGCATTGCCCGCGTGCGGAAAAGGCGAAAGCTCCAGATGGTGACTCGGGCGCTGAAGCTACCGGCTGCGCGCGTGCCCCCTCGCGTGAACGCAAGTGCTAGGCCGTGTGGCAGCACTTTCAAAACCCGTACACTAAATGTCTCGGCCAGACCAGCGTATGCGCTGGATCAGGTAAGACCTAAAAAGGAAGGTTTAGGGACTGGCAAGTGGGTGCACTTGCCATGTCAACATGGCAGTCCCAGACTGCACACAGGCTCTGCAATGGCAGGCCTGAGCCACACTTTACAAGCTGCTTCTGTGGATGGCGAAACCAGTGCTGCAGCCCACCAAAATTCCTCATTTACTACAGTCGCGTCAGTAGGAAATGCTTTCAGTTTTTTACTTTTAATTCATCAAGAAGACATTCAGATGTTTCACATTTGCCATACATTCAGACTGCAAGCACTCTAGTTGCTCTTTAGATAACTGTATTAAAGCTGCTGCTCACCAGGAGGTTAACTGGAAGTATGATGGTAGTATTGAAAGTGCATGTTTCAGTCTGCATGTCAGAATATTACAATGAAATAGAAGAGGATTTGAGAAGTCACTCAAAATGTGCCCTAACTTTTCTTTCTGCAGCACTAACCATATTTCTATGGCAAAATGAACCCCCTCATTTTGTTCCTTTTTAAATTAAATGTTATAAGTGTTACCAGTTTATTCCAATCAAGATGGCTTTTGGTGTACCATTATTTTGTCGTAAGTTAGACTGTTAACGCTCTTGTTTTTGTTTCGAGCACTCTGGGAAGCTGCAGTAGAACACAAAGGAATCAGCTGAGAGTCTCTGCCCTTGTTGGATGTACATGTTTTACGGAGAATGTTAGACTTCATTTTCACATGAATGAGAAAGATACTGCAAATTTATCGAAAATATGCTCTCATTTTAGCTTATAGATCACCTTTCAAACCTTTATGGGACAAGCATGAGAAAATAGTTTTCTCTCAAACATGATTCATGATATCCCAGCAGAAGGCTTTTCACAGGGTAAAATCACCTTAGAACACACGACAATTCCTAAATTTAGTATGGTACCATCAACAAATGAATTCTAATGTAACTAAAGTCTTTTATCACCATTTATAGTTCTCCTTTTGGTGACCCGCAAAACCTACTATTCACTACAATGCATTTCAATGGGGTGCTATCATGTATATTGGTCCCAAGATGGCTGCCAGCAATTCCAGGATATTGTTTTATTTTTTAATTTAGTAGAAACTACGGAACGGATTTACACCATTTAAAAAAAGTCACTCTTTCTAGACCAAGACCTTCCTTTTTGACAAATTTGTTGTAATTCCGTTCAGCAGTTCGGGCTGTGATCTGTTTCCAAATTACTAGGTAAATTAACATGGGTAAAATGTGCTTTGGGACCCCCCCTTTTTTCTCATCCCCCACTTGATGAATCACCACAACACAGAAGCTGACTGGTCCGCCCAATTAGTTTAAAAATTTCTTGATGATTCGTCAACCGGCGCCAAAGATATTGGCAAAGGAATAAATTATGTTTGCATAGAAATGACATATAATTACATATTGGCAACCGCCAGTAGGATATATATCTATATATCTATATATCTTTATATCTATATATCTATGTGATGTCTACTTTGCAAAGCTACTGATATGAAAGAGCCTAGGGTTGCTAAACCTGGAGGAATATAAGTATTTTAAGAAGAAGCACCCGACCATTTCAGTGATCCACTTCATTCCAAAAGTTCATAAAAATATGAGCAAACCTCCCGGCAGACCTATTATAGCCGCCGGCGATGGGCCTCTTGAAAATATGTCAAGATATATTGACTATTTTTTGCAAAATCATGTTAAGAACTTAAGGTCCTATGTGCAGGACACAAGTGATTTCCTTAAAAAAATATTGGATATAGAGTAGAAATCTGATTAGTAGCCCTTGACGTTACATCACTTTATACATCAATTAGGAATAATGATGGTATAAGGGCTGTGGAGCAATTTCTAGCCAATAGACCGCTGATATATGCGCAACACAGCAAGACGTTAATTAGTACGCTATCATTTGGCCTTGAAAATAACCTGTTTCTCTTCAAAAAGCAAATGTATTTGCAAAACAGGGGGTAGCAATGGTGGCCAGCCTCTCTCCCAGCTATGCATGTTTATTCATGGGCTGGTGGGAGGAGCTGGTCCTCGGAAGGAAATCTGAGCAAGTCTACCAAGAGAAGATCATTGCCTGGTTAAGGTTTGTTTATTGTGTGGTAGGGCACCAAGCGGAGTGTAACTGAATTTATTGCGCAGATTAATATTAATGATGTGAATTTAAACTTTACCTCGTCCATCAGTATAAAAAGAAGAGTAACATTTTTGGATGTGCAAACTGAGATTGAGGGAAATAAATTGACAACGTCTCTCTACCACAAGCAAAGAGCTGGCAACACAGCGTTGCATGCATCGAGCTCACAACCCCCTCACCTCATTCAGAGCATCCCATATGGGGAAATGCTCCGCATAAGAAGTATTTGTAGTGATGAGGTAGAGTTGTGCAACAAACAACAGGAAAGTAAGGAGTGCTTTCTGGCAAGAGGGTACAAAACAGAGGTTATTGATGCAGCTATGAAGAAATCCAGAAAACGAGCAAGGGATGACCTCCTCCAGTACAATTCCAAACAACAGGGATCAGAAACTCAGCTGATGGATCCAGTTGATGAAACATACTAGATAAATCCTCACATACTCAAGGAAGGAGAAACAGTTTAGAGAAATGTAGGAGAGTAAGATCTGCTTCACATGGGCACTCCCACTGTTTGCTGGTGTTTCACTGTTTTTTCGACCTTAGTCTGGCTGTGGCCCTGCTAATCAGGACCCCAGCCTAGCTGCTTCCTCTCTAAAATGGTTTCCATGTACATTAGGTACATATCTAATTGGATTCTGGAGTGCCTTATAAGCCCCTAGTATATGGTATACTATGTACCTAGGGCATAGGTACCTCAGAGGCCTACCAGGGGCTGCAGCATATATTATGCCACCCCTGGGAAGCACTCCAAAATGGCACCACAGGTCTGCTACTGCAACCTGGGTAAGGGTGTGCTTGCACCCCTTACTGTGGTATAGGTTACTTATATCACTACCCTATACAGACACATAGGGGCATATGTATCAAACTCCCATTTAGCGAATCCTAATTTGCGATATTTTGCGATTCTCAAATCCAGATTCGCTAAACGGGATGTAAAAAATGAATCGCTAATCATTTGCGATTTCTAACAAATCGCAAATAATTCACAGACACCCGTTTTGCGATTTCTTAATAGCGAAATTCGCTAATTAAGAAATCGCAAAAACGGGAATCTGCAAGCCAGGTGCAGCCTGATGACATCACAAACAGGAAACTGGAGTGATTTCCTGCACCTGCTCACCTGAGCCACACCCAGAGGCTCCTTGGGGAGTGTGAGGAGGCATCCAAGGAGAGTGCAACCAGCAATGGATTCCACCAAACAACAGCAGGGCAAGGATGCAGAGAAAAGGAAGAGAAAACATAAGTTCTCTGAAAAGGGGCAGGAGGTCCTCATTGAGGAGATGATCTGCAGCCATGAGCTCCTCTTCGGCAAGAAGGCACTGCGTGTCCCAGAGGCCAGGAAGAGGAAAATCTGGCTAGAAATACAGAGTAAGGTGAATACAGTGGGAGTCACCACACGTACCATCGAAGAGCTGTGCAAGCGGTGGTACGACATGCGCCAGAGGTCCAAGGAGAGGGTGGCAGCCAGACTGAAGGACGCCAATCAGACTGGAGGAGGACCATCCACTGCAGAGCAGCCAACCCCCCATGAGGAGCTTGTGGAGTCTACTCTCCTGCCTGAGAGCGTTGGTGGTGTGGCTGACATAGACAGCTCCGACCCTGCATCCAGCAGTCAAGGTAAGATGCATGCCAAATCAATCTGCACTCCTCCTCATCCCATGCACACATCCCCAAATGTGCATAGTCAACTCCCAAAATGTCAATCCAGGCCAGGTCTTACAGCACACCCAGCAATGCCTCATGGGGCTCGTAGTACTGTGTCTGACTGTGTGTCCATGGCACTAAGGAAATTAAATGCAACATGTGGGTTGGGGATAAGTGAATGATACAGTGTCAGAGGTTAGCCAAAAAAAAGTAGGAACTTTATTGATTGCCACATGCAGACAATAACACAAACTCATATAGTCCCCTTTACATCCACAGCACATTCCACGGCACAAGAAGACAGCGCAGAGGGAGAGGAGCCTGCACACCCTGAGGACTCCAGCGATGACACAGAGCAGCAGCCAATCCAGCGCAGGAAGCGCGCACATGTGCCCCCACTGCCTCCATTTGAAGACGAATTACCTGCCACAGGGGATGACACCGACAGGAGAGAGGGGAGTCAGGGTGTGTCACATATGCCCAGTCATGACACACAAACGCCAAGGATTAGACCACAGGAGACATCCAGATCAAGGCCCAGGAGCAGCACTGCGACTGAAGCAGAAGGGTCTGTGTTCTCAGGCCTGGAACAGAGCATGCTGCAGGAACAGCGCCTGCAAAGCAAAGCACTGCGGTCAATTAATCGGCAGCTATGCCGCATACACAAGGACCAGAAGAACATGGGGGAGGGCTTTGTGGCCATGGCAGGGGTAATCCATGAGCTCTGTGCCACTTTGAGGCACACCCAAGCTGCCAATGACAGGGCTGGCCGACGTGCCAATGCACGCCTCCACAATTACACAAAGGCCGTGAACCGCCTCTGCACCAACACCAGCACCCTCACATGCAGAAGCGTAACAATGCAGGTCGACATGGCACACTGCTGCCAGGATATTGCCCGAGGGCTTGCGCAGGTAACCACTGCTGTGGAGCAGCTGCAGACAGCCAATGCTGGTGGCAGCGCACTCATGGCCTCTGCCGAGAGTGAGGACACCTCAAGTCGGAGCAGCCTCACTCCTACCTTGCCAGGGGAAAGACGCCGCAGTGCCAGACAGGGTGCAGGCCAAGGGAACACCATGGGGGGCACTCAGCCTGGACGTCACCGAAGGAGGTGAACATCTGCGGGGACACTCACTGCAACATGGGTGCATTAACCCGAAAATGCTGTTTGCACAATTACTTGTGCCTTACCTGCACTGTGTGCACAACATGTGCTGGGGACAGCTACTATTTCTTTAATGTGAAGTGTGATTAAACACTTCACACATCATCAAGCTTTGTTGTCTCATTTCATCATTACTCACCTGGTAGTAGTTTTGTGTGATCTCTGTCCGTCTCTGGCGTCCAGCAGCTGCCCCAACTCCTGCTGCAGGTCTGGCAAGGGGAGCAGGGCGCTCGTCATCTGATGTGTCTGTATCGTTCACATCCATTGTGGTGCCTTTCCTCATTGCCATGTTATGTAGCATTGCACAGCTTGCCACGATTTTACAGCAGGTCTCTTTTATGCAGGCACCTGATGCAGCTCTTCAGGATTCCAAAGGTTCGCTCAATGACGCAGCGTGTAGATCTGTGTGCCCTGTTGTAGCTCCTCTCACTTGCATTTGCAGGATCCAGATATGGGGTCAGGATGAAGTCGTGCACTGCATAGGCACTGTCACCTGCATGGACAAACACAATAGGTAAGTCAATGTCCCCCCCTCAAGTGATGTAGTGGATGTATTGATGTGTGCCATGTATTTACCTAGCAGGTACCCCTCCCCAAACTCTCCAGCACTCAGACGTCTGTGTATTCCACTGTGTCTGAAGATGAAAGAGTCATGTGTACTGCCGGGGTATTTGGGTACGATGTCTGTGATGAGATACTTAGTGTTGCACACAATCTGTATATTGAGGGAATGGTAGCATTTCCGATTCCTGTAGACATATTCAGTTGCTGCTGGGGGTGGGATGGCCACATGGGTCCCGTCAATGCAGCCAATGACGTGGGCGAAACGTGCAATCTGGTAGAAGTCCAGTTTTGTTTGCTGTAATGCCTGTTGGGTGGTGGGGAAGTAAATGTGATGTGAGAGCCTCTGCAGCATTGCATCTAGGAAGGCATGGAAGAAACGTGACGGTGCACTCTGTGACACCCCACCAACCTCCGCTATTACCCGTTGAAAACTCCCTGATGCCAGGAGGTGCAGGGAGCACAGGACCTGCACATGTGTGGGAATTGTTTGTGTCCTGCGTGTAGGGTGCTCCAAGTAGGGGTTCAGCTCCTCAATCAGGTCCATTATGGTCTGTGGGTGCAGTCTGTACTTGTCATAGATGTCCTCTTCAGTGTGCTGGAACAGAGTGATGCGCAGCCTGAATATACGTTCCTGTCTCATTCTCCTCTGAGCAAGGGCCCGAATACGCAGCCTCCTGGTTATCACGAACATTGCTGCCATTGTGGGTGGGTCTGTTGCATTGTGGGGTGGTTTATGTACCTTGCACCAGTTCACCACCTTCAAGCAATTGGTGTTAATAGCGATTTCTTAAATTACGAATTTAGTGAAATCGCAATTTGCGACTTTTTCATACATGCGCTTGCGATTTCTCAGTTTGCGATTTCTTGTTTGCGATTTACGCTAAGCTAAGAAATCGCAAATTAAGTATTCGCAAGGAAAATTGCAGTTTACATGTTTCGCAGCCTAAGAAATCGCTAATTTAGCGATTTCTTAGTTTTCTGTGTGGAAGTGTGTTATACATATGAAATTGCGAAAAATCAGTCGCAAACGCTGTTTTTAGCGATTCGCAGCGTTTGCGACTAATTTTTCCTTTCATACATATGCCCCATATAAACCTATGGCAGGCCTTGACTATCCTGAAGGCAGAGTGCTTGGTTTTATGTGAGGGGGTGCCCAAGCATGAGCTGAGCCCCTTTGCAGCTTTCGGAAATACTTCCTTATGGCTGTTCTCTATACAGCCATACCATATACTCTTAAGTGCATTATAACCTTGCGATAAATGCTAACTTTGGAATGGCTGCATCAAAACATGTCGTGTTTGTTGTCAAATGCTTTGGAATACTCAACACCCACCAGTTCTGGCAGTGGGGATAGTATTCCACCCTTCTAGAGGGATGGACATGTTCACACTGGTTAAACCCGGTAGGACTTTCCTGAGCCCTGGCATCACAAAATGGATGCCTCTGCCACAGACACGGGTCTGGCCTCCTGCTGCTGACCGAAACTCCGGCAGGGGAGGCCTGGACAATAGATTTCCAGTCTAAGGGAGGTGTGACCACCTCTCCAGACAAGCTGATGTGTATTGGGGCTGGGCGGGAGCACTCTCTGGTGCGTTGAAGTCCTGCACTGGGGGCTCACTTGCTGTCCCTGTGCATAGCCCAGTTCAAACCGGTTGCAGGGGCTACCTGCCCCTGCTCTGGCATGAAACCGGACAAAGGAAATGGGTGTAACCACCCCTCTTTCCTGGCCTACCCATAGGTGAGGCCTTAGAGATAGTCCATCCCCTAAACTTACTATAATTATAGGAATCCAGTCCCTAGGACTTTAGATTACCCTGGACGAAACTCTGCAATATATATCCTGCACCTTCGATGTTCTACGTTGCTTAGAAGACTGAAGAAATCTCCCTTGGGGTCAAGGAGTGACTCGCCTGCTTGGCAGGCACCAAAGAAGCAACTGACCGGTCTGCATTGCTGAAGCTCCTGCTGGACACTGAAGTCTTTGCATTACCAGAGGTAGATTTCCAGACTTCACCGAGGCTACCCTGAATCCACAGCAGAGCTGAGGCGCGTGGCTACCGTGGGTGACGTGGAACCTTGACCCCTGGACATCATCAACTTTGCTGCTCCATCATCTTCCTGGTCTTTCTCAAAGTTGTGCTTTGGGCTCTGAGTAGCCCCAGCCTTGAGCATCTCCTCCACTGAAGATTCCTGGCCTCCACTCTACGAGTGACCCGTGGGCCAATTTCCAGTGCGACCACTTGAGGCTCCTTCACGATCTCTAGCCCGTTGACTAGTGGGTCCCCACGAAGGCAACTCCTCTTCTGATTGGGCTTCCCTGGTTGCTCCAGATATGCCCTGACTTACCCTTGCTGGGTAAGTCCCCCAGACCTTGCTGGTCTATACCGCAGCCCTTTCTCTGAATTCCAGTGACTTGCCGTTGCCAAAGCTTGTTGGGTCCATTCTGGTCGCTGACACCGCAGCACTCGACAGACTTTGTGGGACAGCTCTAATCCGGCCTGTGTACTTTGTCGACGCCTCCTGGACCTCGTGGCTAAAGAGTCAAGACACACAACAACTCACCTGAAGCACCTGACATCTGTGGGCATTGGTCCATCCTGCCCTAGGTCACTGGCAAGTGACCCAGACTCTGTCCCCTCTGCTTTCAGGTTCCTTCCATCCCAGATACAGGCTTGGATCTCTACGGACACTTCTCCTCGTCATGGCAGCAGCAGTTCTTTGCAGGCTCGCATTGAAATCGACGACTCGACCCGACACCAAAATACACCTATGCACCTGGCTTCCCTGTGTGAGGTAACTCGAGTACTTCGGTGCTCACGGGGGTGCTAGCCCTAGAACTACCTAAGTCCAAAATGGTTTGGTCCTGACTTGATTAGAAGTGTCCCTAATCTTTAAATTTCCAACCACAACATTGCCCATAGAAGATAACGGGAACCCGCGGTTGTGTTTACACACTGCATACAGTCCCTGTGGGTCCCCTGTGTTCCTACCTTGCGTGGTTCCTTGGGTTCCCAGTGATTCTAGAGGCTATAGGCCTAGTGTCTATCCCAGTCGTGGTTCTTATACCACTTGTTTGGTATATGGTTTGGTACGCTCCTAGGGCCCAAACGTGTATTTGTGCTATTACTGATAATTGCTGACTTGTAACTTAAGTACTTCGAACTCCAGTCTCATAAAGAGACTAAAGGGGTGTGCATTAATCTACATACATATATTTTAAATATATACCTGGTGTGGTTGTCTTTTCATTTGATCATTCAAGAGATTATAGACTGGTAAAACAAGCTGCTTTACATTCCTTCAAGACTTAGCCTGAAGGCTGCTCTCCATAGATACCACTAGGATAGCTTTCAATAAAGGTTGGGCCCGATTCACAGAACAAACTTAAGACAAAATCTTAAACTTAGTACCATTTTGGTATTCACAGAATGCACTTACTACTTCTGGTATTCACACAATGAACTTACTACTTTTGCGATTCACAGAATAAACTTACTACTTTTGCTATTCACAGAATGGATTTACGACTACTAACTTTACGTCCGCACTCGGGCCGGAAATTCCGGACCAGAGGCGGAGCTTCCGGCCCGGAGGCGGAGCTTCCGGGCCGGAGGCGGGGCTTCCGGGCCGGAGGCAGAGCTTCCGGCCCAGAGGTGGAGATTTTGGCCATGGCTAAATCTCCGCCACTGGCCGGAATCCCCACCTCTGGGCCGGAAGCTCCGCCTCCGGGCCGGATGCCCCGCCTCCGGGCCGGAAGCTCCGCCTCCGAGCCGGAATTTCCGGCCCGAGTGCGGACGTAAAGTTAGTAGTCGTAAATCCATTCTGTGAATAGCAAAAGTAGTAAGTTTATTCTGTGAATCTCAAAAGTAGTAAGTTCATTCTGTGAATACCAGAAGTAGTAAGTGCATTCTGTGAATACCAAAATGGTACTAAGTTTAGGATTTTGTCTTAAGTTTGTTCTGTGAATCGGGCCCTATGTCTTTAACCTATCACCATAAGGTGTTGTTTGGACTGATACAAGGTGCCCACTAGAACTAGTGGACAGCATATATCAGGCCACCTTTTCACAGAAATCATCAGGCTTAACTGGCCCATTGTGCTGGTTAATCCCATCATAGGTCGGTCTCTTGCCTAAAATGCCAGCGATTACATATAGGAATGCCCAATCTATGGGCAATGGACTGATCAAGAGCAACCCGTCAGGAGTCAGGGAGCTGGCTCACAGACAGAAGAGGCTTTTATAAATGTGCAAGCTGCAAGGCCAGCCAATATGGTATCAATAAGACTTCCTATCAAACAGCATTCAAAGGGAAAACAAGGCTAATAGACAAATACCTACACTATAGAACAGCATATGCAGTTGACATATTGGAGTGCAGTTGTAATCTTAAGTACATTGGACGCACAAACTTAGCAGTGCCCAAGAGGATTTTGCAGCACATAAGGGCCATAGTAAACAACAATGCAAGTTACCCGGTGGCGAGGCATTTCAGAGAATGGCACAATAGCAATCTTAAAGATTTAAAATATTTTGTTATTGATGCAGTGCCAGCACAGAAAAGAGGTGGTACCCGCGAGGGTATACTGAGATGCCTAGAGACATGATCTATATTAGAAGTCAATACTAAGCACTTGAGGGGCCTGAACACAAGTGAAGATCTGGATACCTGTAATTTGGGGATAGATAAACGTATGTGTCAGATGCATAATGTTGAGGATTCACTAGGATAGTATACCTCATAACACCAGACATGGTTTTTTAGCATTCTATCTGGTTTTAGGTGAATGTAAATCACACTGGAGAAGAGATTGATATTGTATTTATTTATTTATGATTGCATCTCACCATGTAGGAGACCCAGATGAATTGTGGGGGATTATATAATTCTATGTAAGAGAGATTCTATGAATTTGTATAGAGATGTATGATTATCTGTATTAACAACTATGATCCGATTGCACTTTGATATCATTCTGTATGATTATGCTTCATGCACTTTAGGATTGGTGGCTGGTAGCCCTTAAAGGCATTATGTCAACAACGAGACTACTGGTTGCACTGCAACCCAACGTGGTAAAATAGGTTTGAGCACATTGGCACTTTCATTATTTAATAATTGTGATTTTACACATTAAAGTGAACTTTATAGAGTGGAGGACGGACCAGAATTGGTGAATGAGGGTAAGAGTATTAACACTGACAATTGAACACCCATATAATACGTACTAACAGTAAATAGCATTGGAATGATTAATGTGCACAATTACGTGGGAAGTTTGCTTTGTAAAATGCATGACCTAACAAAACATTAATACGTGAATAACCAAAAATGTAATAATCTTGTGTCTAGTATGAGAAGTTGGCCTGGTATATGCTGTCCACTAGTTATAGTGGGCACCTTGAACCAGTCCAAACAACTCCGTATTGATGATAGGTTAAAGGCAACCTTTATTGAAAGCTATCCTAGCGGTAGTTATGGAGAGCAGCCTTCAGGTTAAGTCTTGAAGGAATGTAAAGGAGCTTGTTTTACCAGTCTATAATCTCATATATATATATATATATATATAAAACAGCCCAGAGATCAGCTTAGACAATAAAATGTGGTTACAACCAAAACAGGGATTCTATAAATGTCCAAGTTGCAGAGCTTGTAAGTTTGGAATCAACACTACCAGCCATGTAACTCCTTTTAATACCAAACCCAAACTAATTGTGGGCCACTTCAATTGCAAAACCGAGTTTGCCGTATATGTTTTGGCGTGCACCTGTGGTTTAAGATATGTGGGCAGCACAAAGCTACAGGTGCACGTCAGAATACTGCAACATATCCGAGCAATCGTGAATAACGACGAGGCCTACCCAGTCGCCAGACACTTCAAAGCATGTCACAACAATAACTTGAGTTGTTTAAGTTACTTTGTAATCAGCTCAGTATTAAAATCCCGCAGAGGCGGTAATAGAGAACGACAGTTACGCCAATTAGAATCGCGGTATATTATTGAGCTGGATAGCAAACATCCAAAAGGTCTAAACAACACAGAAGACCTTCACAACTTCTTATAGACACAACTCATGGTTTGCTGCAGATGTCTGACATAAGGGTGAACTATCATACAAACAAAAGATTTTTTACCCACTTTTCCCATTTTTTATTCAGTATTATCAGGTAGTTGCAGGTTCACGCAAAATAGGTCTGTCTAATAGTCTGAAGTGATTTGCAATAAGGGTAATTTTATGACATTTTAACTACCCTTATATGGATTATTATGCAATATAATCTTGTTGTTTTCTCCACCGTTAACTGGCAACGTGTTAATCATAATATTCTGTTATAATTAACGATGAAGTTACAATATTTATGAACAGTTCATCAAAGCCATAACTTCCCTGTATATATTTTTCCTGTTTTTCTTTTTTCCAATTTTTAATGCACTTAAAAATCATGTTTTCAAGCACTAGCACTTTCATGAGTATTAAGGGAGCACTCAGCACTTTACAGTGTATAATTATTTTTCTGACCAATTATGACAGTGTACAAAGTGATTACAAGCGACATATGAGCATAGTATATGTTTAGTCAAATATTACAACTACCAATTGATCAACACATCAGTTACAGAATTGCGTGACACTCACTGAAAATCCATAATGGGTTTTAAGCATTTATGCAGTTATAGGCACATGTTGCACTTTATGCGCTTAAACAATTTTAAGCACATAAATATATTTTAATAAATCTGTTGTTTACACATATTTATTTATATTTATATTATATGTATTTATAACATTCAATTTTGGGGTTTTAATCAACCAGAATTTTAGCAAACAGTCTTTGTTAATATTCAAATCAAAGATTGATGTATTTATACAGATGAGATTCACCCAAGCAGCTGAGTGTTTGAGATAACAATATATGTTAATATGCATTTACTGTTGGTCACCACTAAAATACAATGACAACATGATTACGGTTTGTCAATGGCATTGATGCACAATTAACGCGCGTAACTTTGGATACACGATTGTCAGATAGTGTTTCTTTTATGTTCAGCACAGGTGATTTGGTAACTAAAATATAAAAAGAGAAAGCGGACTGCGTTTCCGCATGTGATCAAGGGTACGCTGTATACCCGAAACGCGTCATATGGCTTATCAATAAAATAGGTTCCAGCCACGAAACTTTGGGTCCGTGACTCTGTATCTCATGTCCAGGAGTCGCTTATGCAAATATATATATATATATATATATATATATATATCCAATTTCCAGGCAGAATAATGTATGCTCTCAGTAGAACAATCGGATACCAGAATAGTGGATGGTCAAGTGTTTTATTTCACACAACGCGTTTCGGCACGAAGCCTTGTACACGTGTAAAAGAAAATCACGAACAACAGTCATACATATGCTTGCGATCACTCACAAAATTGAGATCAACAGAGAACTAACTCAAATGAGCAGGTAGAAAGCCGAAAATCGGCGGCCATCTTACTCGATGCAAAATCAAAAGAATACAATAAACATTAGTCGGACTCAATGTCTTCAGAGTGTTATATCAAGTTAAAAATGCATTTGTATTAAAGTATTGCCTCTATTCACAAAAAACGTTGTAAACGTGACACAAGTGGATAAATTTTGAGGAATTAAGTGAACACCGTCCTGTACAGTCGCCATTTTAGATCGGTGTAACTACAGACATCAATACGACAAATTTATTACAATGTGCGTACATATATTTGCAAAGGATCAAATAAGATTAGGTAGAGATAACATGTGTGGTTGCGAGTATATACATGGTGATATTCAGATATCTCGGCAGCTCGTAAGTAAGCAACTGCTAATTCTCTTTCACAGTCATAATACAGCCTATAGTAGGCTAAATATTTAGAGGAGAAAAACGAGTCATATTCACCATTCATTGGAAACAGCAATCATATTAAGGAGCCGATGCCCCGATTTAGGATTATGCTGGGTGGCAGATATATGATGGGTTTGACACGTAAAAACATCAGGGGGATATCACAGAGATTATATCTCTAACTCTCACACGCAGTTGCATGCACAACCCGCAAGTTACTTTGAAAGTATATAATGCTGCCCAACATATAACCATAATGACAAAATTAAATTCAATGGTTGGGTGTCTGTACCCATGTTGCAAAGTAAGACAATAGCAGTGTCTAATGCTTTCAAATTCAAAGATAGAGAACCTCCACCCGCATTTCAATGTCAGAAAAATAATATTCGAGTATATATATAAAATATATGTATTTATTTCTAAACACACCCTACTAGTCTCTTTATGAGGCTAGAGGTCAAAACACATAAGTTACACTTCAAATATTACAGTAAAATAGCACAATAGCCCTAGGGGCAAGACAAACCATATACTAAAATAGTGGTATAAGAACCACAACTTAACTAGACACAAGGCCTAGAGCCTGTAGAATCACTGGGAGCCCAATGAACCATCCAAGGTAGTGACACAGGAGATCCACGGGGCCGTGTGCAGTGCGAGCTCCCGTTAGCTCTTATGGGGAAAGTCGCTGTTAGATTTTTAAAGATTTGGGACACTTAGAAATGAGTCAGGACCAAACCCTTTGGGACTTTGGAAATTCTAGGGTCAACACCCACGGGAGCACTGGAGTACCTGAGCTACCTCAACCAGGGAAGCCGGGTGCATAGGTGTCAAATGGTGTCGGGGCGCGTTGTCGATTATAATGGGAGCTGGCGAAGAAGTGCTGCTCCCGGGAAGATGCGAAGTGTCAGAAGAGATCCAAGCCTGGAAAAAGTCGAGAAGAACCTGAAAGCAGAGGGGACAGAGTCTGGGTCACTAGCCAGTGACCAGGGGCACGATAAGCGAATTCCCACTGAAGTCGGGTGATTACAGGTGAAGAAAGTGAAGCATGACTCTTCAGCCATGAGGACCAGAAGGCATTGATGATGACCAGGAGCTGGATTCGAGCTGTCACACAAAGGATGTCGAGTGCTGCAGCTTCGGTGCCCGGATTGGACACAACATGCCTTGGCAACAGCAACCCACGCAGAAAGGAGAAAGATGCTACGGTGCAGACCAGCGAGGTCTGAGGGACTCACCACACAGTGGGGAGTCAGGGTACCTCAGGAGCAACCAGGGAAGCTCAAGGAAAATCAAAGTTGCCTTCACAGGGACCCACTGGTTGACGGACCAGGGATCGCGGAGGAGCCTCGAGCTGAAATGCAAGAAGCGGGCTCACAGAACACTCATTGAGAGTAGGCCCACAATCTTTGGTGCAGAAGGTGCTTTTTGTGTGTGCTACAAGTACCCCATAGCACAACTTTGAAAGATGTCGGGAAGTCAATACACTTGCAAATGTGCTCAGTGACCAGGAGCTCCGGTGGTTCCACCTTACTCACGAGGGCTGCGGGTCTCAGCTTTGCTGGGGACTCGGGTCAGCCTCTGCGATGTTTGAAAATCCTCTTCCTGGGCTGCAAATACTTCAGAGTCTGGCGGGAGCCTTGGAGATGCAGACCGGCAAAATGTTTCGTTGGTGCCTGTCACTCCTTGACCCCAAGGGGGATTACTTTAGTCCTCTAGTCTTGAGTGGAACATTGAAGTTCCATGATTCAGCTACATAGTTTCATCCAGGGATATCTAAAGTCCTGTTGCCAGGGGTTCCTTACTTATACCTAAGAAAGGGGTTGGACTAACTCTAGGGACCTACGTATGGGAGGGTTTGGAAAGTTGGGTGGCTACACCCATTTCCTTTGTCCAGTTTCATGCCAGAGCATGGGCTGGAAGCCCCTGAACCGGTTTGAGCTGGACTATGCACAGGGACACCAAATGTGCCCCCAGTGCAGGACTTCAAAGCACTCTGAGAGTGCTCCCACCCAGCCCCAATACACATCAGCCTGTCTGGGAGGTGGTTACGCCTCCCTGTGACAGGAAACCTATTATCCAGGCCTCCCCGGCCAGAGTTTCGGTCAGCAGCAGGAGGCCAGACCCATGTCTGTGGCTGCAGCATCCCTTTTGTGATGCCAGGGCTCTTTTAAGTTGGTACCGGGCATACCGGTGCTGTCATGTCTCTCCCTCTAGAAGGGTGGGATCATACTCCCACACCAGTTACTGCTGTGGGGGTATGATTCCATGGTGTTTGAGACCAAACACAACATGTTTCCGTGCAGCCAGTCCAAAGTTAGCATTTACCGTTGGGTTAAAATGCACTTAAGAGTATATGGTCAGGCTGCACCACTGACAACCGTAGGGAAGAAATTCCAAAGGCTTCAGAGGGGTTGCAGCTCATGCCTGGGCACCCTCTCACATATTACCAAGCACCCTGCCTTCAGGGTTGATAAGGCCTGCTACCTGCAGTGATAGGTGAGGTATAGTGAACCTATACCTCAGTAAGGGGTGCATGTACCACCTTACCCAGGCTCCAGTAGCAGACCTTTGGTGTCATTTTGGAGGGCTTTCCAGGGGTGGCACAATACATGCTTCAGCCCCTGGTAGGCATCTGGGGTGCCTATGCCCTGGGTACACAGCATTCCATATACTAGGGACTCACTAGTGTACCCCAGAATCCAATCTGGAGTGTACCTAAAGTACATGGAATCAATTTAGAGAGGAAGCAGCTAGGCTAGGGTCCTGAATGGCAGTGTCCCAGGCAGACTAAAGTCGAAAAACAGTGAAACACCAGCAAAAAGTGGGAGAACCCATGTGAAGCAGATCCGACTCTCCTACATTTAGAACGAATTAAGAAGGTTTGCAAGCTCACAACAACACCTCCTAAATACACTGGGATATAAATTAATCACAGCCTCAATGCAAGGATCAAAAACACGAGGAGTGGCAATTCTATATAAAGGGGGTGAGATACAGTTTTCTAAATCAATAGCTGATAATCAAGGATGCTGGGCAATTACAGAATGTACACAGGGGAATGGTAATAAAATAACTCTATGTACTATCTACGGTAACACTAGTGACGATCCAAGTGTCTTGGAAACCGTTTCTAACGAACTGGTACAATGGCAACTGCCAATAATCATTTGTGGCGATTTTAATCTGAACCTTCCATGCAACTGGTCAATGGACCCCAGATATACCTATAAGGGTAGGAAACCAAAAGTATATAAGGCCTTTAAAGAGATGTGTCAAACACATGGTCTAATAGACTGTTGGCAAATTAAACATCCAGATGATCCTGGCTTTACTTTTTTTTCTAATCCCCATCTAAAACACTCTAGATTAGATTATATGCTGATGTCCGGTTCTCTGATAGATAATTGCTTAATAGACAAATTACCAAGAGTCCTGTCAGGCCATAACCCCCTAATTCTTAATTTAGAGAAAGGAAAAATGGGTAGGGAGATACAAAAATGGACATTCGAAAGAGCACTGCTGGTGAATAAAGAGTTTTTTCAACATATGAACAGATGGATACCCGAATTTTTGGAGGTCAATCTTGGTAGTACCACGATTGAGGTGGTGTGGGATGCCCTGAAGGCTGGAATTAGGGGGGAAACCAGTCGGTTTTCATTTAATAACAACAGGAGGGCAAAAGAACATATGGAGAAGCTCCATAATATCCTAGTAAACGCCGAGAAAAATTTAACAATGGCAGCACAAATAGGAGAAGATCTTGAAAACCAAATAAGACAAGTGGCAATAGCTAAAAATGCTATCATAGATATTTATACCGAGAAAGCAATAACCAAAGCAACGCTAAATAAGGAATTAGTATATGAATTAAGTGAACAAGTAGGGCATCAACTGGCGGTACAAGCCAGACAAAAAAATTCTGCCAATCTAATAAAAGAAATAAACGATCCCAGAGAAGGACTCACAACGAATATAAATAAGATAAAAAATGCATTTCAAATATACTATCAAGAGTTATATAAAGAAGAGGGTAAACTACAAGATAAGATCGATGAATACTTAGATCAACTCCCCATTGCCAAGATAGAACAAGAGGATTTAGATAGTCTTAATTATCTACCAACGTGGGATGAAATACTACTAACTATGAATAACTTGACTAATGGAAAGGCAGCTGGAATTGATGGAATCCCTACAGAATTTTATGTCACCTTTAGTGCACCCCTAAAGAGAATTTTAACTGATCTATTCATCCATGTCTTTCAAGGTGAACGGCCCCCTGAGTCATGGTCTAACGCAAAAATTGTTGTCTTTTTGAAAAAAAATAAGGAGGCCCAAGAGCTCGGATCGTATCGCCCTATCACCCTGATTAATGGCGACTCTAAAATATACTCAAAATTACTAGCTAGTCGCCTAGCTCCGATCATCAGTAAGATTGTGTCCCCCCAACAGCATGGGTTTATTCCCGGAAGATCCACCGTGGATCACATACAAAGAGTAATTACCTTGTTTGACATGGCTGAGGTATCAGGAGACCCTATGGCGCTTATACTGCTGGACGCTGAGAAGGCGTTTGATAGGGTCTCCTGGACCTACCTCTGGTCAGTCATGTCAAGAGCCGGACTCGGGGCAACCTTTATCAAGGCAATTCAAATGATGTATATTAAACCTCAGGGGGTAGTCATGGTAAATCGATCCGCCTCTGAAAAATTTAGTATAACTAGAGGGACAAGACAGGGGTGCCCATGCTCCCCTTTACTATTGCACTATTCATCGATCCGTTTATTAACAGACTCGAAAATAATATTTTAATCAACCCAATCAAGATAAGAAATATAGAAACTAAAACACTTGCCTATGCAGACGACATAGCGGTGGTAACAACAAATCCTAGAGCCTCTATTCAGGCCATAGAAAGGGAGGCTGAAATGTTTGGCAAGATCTCGGGATATAAGCTGAACCAAAACAAAACACAGATAGTACTTAATGATAAACTTAAAATAAATGACAATCGTGTAGTGGATAGTGCCATATATTTAGGGGTTAATATTACAGCGAAATTAGACAACCTCATTCAAATTAATCTTGACCCACTAATACAACGAACAGATAAAGATTTAAGAAGATTAAATAATCTTCATCTATCCATTATAGGTAGGTGCAACATGATTAAAATGATTTATCTGCCTAAATTTTTATATTTATTCAGAACCATCTGTCTTGATTTTCAACCACAATGGTTTAAATGCATTGAAAGTATGTTCTCGCTATTTATCTGGGGATACAAGAGAACCCGTAGGACATCTAAATTTTTATCACTACCAAAAGATAGGGGGGGACTTTCTCTGCCTAATATTAAACTATACTATTGGTCAGCTATAATGACATATTGTAGAGAGCTATTATCTATCACCCAAGGAAATAGACCAACTACCGGAATCCCAACACCACAAGAATTAATACTAGGGGAAAGCACTAGGGGGTATTTCTGGCTACACTTATACGACAGCTACTATAAAAAAGTACGATTTAAAACTCTTCTAGGAATACTCAAAGCATGGAGTAATATTCGTAAAATATTGGGGATCAGAAGGTTTTCATATTATACATTACTATCAGATAACAACAACCTACCAGAGCTATTCAAAGATATATATATGAAAAAGTAGATAGAAGCAGGGATCACACACCTGGGCTGTTTCTTTACATCTACAGGTATAAAATCCTTCGAAGAAATTAGAAAAGAATATATGATCAGTTATAGAGATTTTTTCAAATATCTTCAAATCAGGGACTTTATTTTAAGGAAAGGTGGTGGCAGATCGAAATTTCAAAAGATTCAATGTATAGATTTTGTAAATCAAGGAAAGTGGACTAAAATAGGAGAAATATATAATCACCTCCTGGGCCTGTGTCCGGATGATTTGGATAAATATTATATAAAATGGCAGGAAACCTTAGATATGTCGGCCACCACAGTGATTAAATCATTCGAATTTTCTCAAACATTATTAATGTCCACCAGACTACAAGCTCAATATTACAAAACATTTTTTTTGTTATATTATACACCTAGTAGAATATCAAAATGGGGGACCGGAAAGGGGACAAGATGCCCTAGGTGCAATTTCTACAAAGCAGATATTGTACATATATTCGCTACATGTAACACCCTACAGGTCCTGATCAAAGATATTTCTGATTTTTTATCAGAAATTCTTCATATCAAAATTGAAATCTCTGTGGGGGAAATCTTGCTGGGTATCGATGATAATAATCGACCGAGTGAAATAAAAGGATTAATATTTGTCTCAATGTCAACTCTAAGATTATGTATAGCTTCGGCATGGTTAGATCCAACACCACCAGTATTTCAACAATGGCGTTATCGCATGCTAGCGACACATAGCCTGGAATTAGCTATATATAGGAGAAAATGGAAAAATAAGAGGTCAAAAGGATTAGAGATATGGATCCTCTAACACAATGGTTAAAATCTTAAAGATACTGAATTAAGTACTTAATATATGTTTGTATGTATATCCCTTTTTTTTGTGTAAATATTATCATAAAGAATTATTTTGTCTGAGAAGGGGGTGGGGGGTGGGTTGGGGTTGTGTCCGTTTTAAAACAATAAAGAACAGAAAAAAAAAAAAAAAAAGAAGGTTTGCAAGCATGGCAAGGCTGCATGTGTAAGAAGTAAAAGGCATGACGTGTATTGCTTTATCTTAATAAATAATGACGCTTTCTGCTTTTGCTAACCTAGGCTAACCATTAACATGAAGTAGATTTTAGATGGGGGGTAAACAGTGAAAATACATTATCACATAATTATTAAATGTTTCTTATCCGTTCATTTAGTAATGGACAAATCGTCCATTTCTTTAAATTAGCCTCACAATGGGCGGGTAAAGTTAGGAGAGAACGGGAACCATGTGACTACATGACTTAACTGCTGTGCAAAGCTGGAATAAAATGTGACCTGGTGAACGACAGAACATTGACATACGGCACGCCAGTGTCATCGTGGGAACAGAACCTCAAGTTGTTGAATTTATTAAAATGTACAATAAATTGTTACATGTGTGACCATGAGAGAGAAGGGATACTGATGACTATGTAAAAAAATATGTAGAACCATGGTGTAGTCAAGAGTAGATGATTTCATGGTGGGGTGACATCCCACGCCTAGAACACAACCAATCCGTTAGCCAGAAAATATGAGCTTATCAGCTATTCTGGGACGGACATGTAATTTTAGGTTATAAAAATAGGTGCTTTAGGGGTGTGGTTTAGCTGCTACAGGTCGCTTAGCCTGAAGGGGTTTGAGTGAGGGGTACTCTGCTGTTCGTCGGGTTGCAGAGAGGCCTAGCTGTTCCTTTCCTGTCCCTGTGCTTATTCCTGAGTCTTTGATTCCTGATTCTTGGTCTGGGGGTCTCCCACTACTAACTAGGCCTCAGTGGTAGTTTTTCCTCTAACAGATCCATTGCATTTGTATTCGATTTAATTGGTATTACAGAATAATTTTTGCAGTCGTATTTCTTGTCTCTGTCCCTTCTGTCTCTTCCTCTATCGCTCCGATGTGTTAGTTTACATCAATATATTTTTACTCGCATCTAATGTCTCTTCATCTGTCCACTCTTTGCAACGTATATTTGAAATGATAGTTTTGTTATTGCTTTGATTAGATTTTTGCTCTCTCTCTCATGAGGTTTCCAGCATTTGAATTTATAAAGTGATCAATATGAGCATTTATTATAACTAAATAAAATTTGATTACATCTCACCGATAGTCTGTGATTATTTAGTCAGTTTTATTGATTAAATGTTTCCTTTAGAATCTCTATTGCCATCAACTCTTCAACTAATTGGTCCATCGACCAAGTAGATAAAAAGTTGATTATCATTTTGTTCACATATGAAAAGTTCAGAATGTTTAAAATTTGTGCCTAAGGAGCAGAAGTCAATTGAGGCAAAGTTAACAAACTTGACCCGAGTGCATCAGAGATTTGGGTGAATGTGTATGGGCCAAAGTACGTGATGTAATTGAGATTTAACCCTGATAAATTTAATGGGTTTGCGCTGGATCATATACCTACTGGCGGTTGCCCGTAGGTAGTCATAGTTAGGACCTTGTTTCTATTCCAAAAAAAAAAAATTATTTTCCCATTATCTTTTGGCGCCGTTTGAGGAATCATCACAAAGCTTTCAAAACTAATGGTTCACTCAGATCAGCTCCTGTTTTGAAAGTTTCGGGGTGATTCGTCAGGCAGTGGCCAAGAAAAAAGGGGGGTCCCAAAATACATTTTCCTATGTTAATTTCCATAAGAACTTTAGACACGGCTACAGACCAAACTGCAGAATGGAATTACACCAAATTTTGCAAAAAGGTAGCTCTTGGTCCAGAAAGTGACCTTTAATTTAAATGGTGTAAATCCATTCAGTATTTGTTGAGAAATTCAAAAAATTTAAATGTATATATCTGAGCACCGAGGATGAGTCGCTTCTCCCCCCGAGCACAAGCTGATTTCTGATTGGCTGCCAACACTCCAAACCAGAATGTGTTGGCAGCCATCTTGTGAACCAAGTCACAAGAAACCAGCAAAAAAACAAGTAAAATAAAAAAAAGGGGGGCAGGGTAGAAACATACTGATCCCCTAGGCCTAGGTCCTACAAGGCACCCCAGGGCCAAAAAAAGCATTTTTAAAAAAAAACATTTGTAGAATTTGCACTGGGTGCACAAATCCGGCTGGGAATATTTTTTAAAAATGAAGCGTGGGCTCCCCCCAGGTGGGCCAGGTCCCGGAGGCAATATGCAATTATGTAGTGGGGGCATGGGTTGGCCCCCACAGCTCTGGGGACTGCCACCCCCCAGGGCTTAGTTAATTATATGTGGGGGGCATGTGGCCCCCGACAGCCCCAGGGACTACTACCTTCTCAGGGCTTAAATTAAAAGTGCATAGGGCCTCCAACCCCCCCCCCACACTGCCCAGCAGACCGTCACCTGTCTGGGGCTTTAATATTTTTGAGGTGGGAGGCCTTGTAGCCCCCCAAGCCCTGGGGACCATCACCTCCTTGGGGCTTTGATAATTAAACACGGGGACACATGCCCCCCTGCAGATCCGGGGACCACCACCCCCCCAGGGCATATGAAAATGAAGTGCAGACCCCGGGGCCCCAGGGACCACCACCTCCCCATGGCTTTAAAGAGTTGGGAGGGAAGCCATGCGGCCCCTCTCCATGAGCCCTCATTGGTCCTGGGGACCGCCACCTCCCAGGATCTGCTCCTGTAATATCCCAGGTCGCCGTTTGCAATGACAGGGCAGGAGCAAAAGCAATTTGGGCTCCCGCAGGAGGCGGGGAGCTGGCTGGGACCGTGTGGCCATTAGTGGTCCCCCCATGGTGCCCAACTTGAGTGCCGGCCTTGGGGGATGAGATACTCAGGGCCAGAAGTGGCCCAGAAGGGGGCCATTTGGCCCCACTCCCCTTTATATGTATATTTTTTCTTTTTTACAGTAAGGCCGGGGAATGGAGTCCCAAGTGCCATTATTGGCCTTAGGAGGGGGGCCACAATCCCACCTCCTCAAAAAGAATTCCAGGCTGAGCAGGCCCTGAGGGATGGGGTCCTCGGGCCAATAAGTGGCCCAGGGGAAGGGGGCCACGCAGCCCCCTACCATAAAAAATTAAAATAAAATGAGGCCAGGCCTCAGGGGATGGGGTCTCCAGGGTCAGAAGTTGCCCTGAGGAGGGGGGCCACGTGGTCCCCCTCCCAGCAAAAATAAAAAAAAAGGAGGCCAGGCCCCAGGGGATGATGTCCTTGGTGCCAAAAATGTTAAGAGAAGGGGGGCATCACAGCCCGTCTTCTAACTAAAAAAAACAGAAGCGGGCATCTCAACAGAGGCCCTGCCCCCTCCCTGCACCCTCCCATAGACTGCCAGGAGGCGTGTTTGCAGAGTGGTGGAGAAAGGGGCCATGGCCTCCGGTGAGAACTTAGCAATCCTGCTGTATGGGACTTACTGGAGGTAATAGAAGGGGTAGTTGTCCCCCAAGGATGTCCTTGGGGGCCAACTACCCCTCTTGTTACCCCCAGTAAGCCCCACACAGTGGGATTGCTAAGTCATCTTCGGAGGCCCCGGCCCCTTTCTCCACCACTTTGAAAACACACCTCCTGGCAGACTATGGGATGGGGGATGAAGTCCACTTTCCTCCTGAGGGACTTTGGGGCCAAGAAGCCCTCCTGGTACCTCCTGTAATTCCTATGCAGTGGAATTTCTGAGCGCTGGTTAAAGGCCCAGCACTCTTTCTCCTCCACTCTGTAAACTCAACTACTACTTAAAGAATCATTTGCAATGTAGTAGGTTTTGCATTTGTGAAAGTAACGTTGTAAATGTAAAAGTTTTTTACTAATGTTTCTTGGTGTACAGTGAATGTACGTTGTGTGTAGTTGAATTACGTGGTATGTTGTGCAGTGAAAATATGTGAATAGAAAGTATGTGTTAATTAGTGTATAGGAATTATGTGGAGTGGGATTATGTGTTGTAGAGAGTAATTATGTGGTATTGTAGTCTGTGTTGTGGAGTGGTAACCTCAGGTTAAGTCTTCCTCATTTCCATAGAAGCTAAACTATAAACTCAATAAAACACAAAAAAAGAAGGAACCACTGAGGAGCACTTCTGGACCAAGTTGGAGGTATGAGCAGGGCCACTCGAATTATGTCACTGTTCGGCTGCACCAATTTTCACATAATTAAACATTTTCCGCATTTGCAAAATATTCCATCATCTGCTGCCTAATCTGCAGATTTGAACAAACAAAGCTGTGTTTCTAGCTCAAACGTTTCAAATGTTCTGAAAAATACAGCTTCACGTGTTGTAGCAAGATGGAAGGTCCTTTGCACAGCTAGAATGGTCATGTGTTACTTGTTCCAAAATGTGGGTGTTAAACTAGTACTAATGGTGCACAAACCTCTCTTGTTTCTGTGCCTCTCTTGCCTCTTTCTGCATTTCTCTTGCTTCTTTCTGCACCTTTCTTCCTCTTTCTGCACCTCACTGTATTCTTTCTGCACTTCACTTGTCTCTTTTTGTACTTCTCTTGCCCTTTTCTGCACCTCACTTCAGCACATCTGTTGCTTTTTTCTGCAGATCTCTTGCCTCTTTCTGCACCTCTCTTGCCTCTTTCTGCACCTCACTGGCCTCTTTCTGCATTTCTTTTGCATCTTTCCAACACCTTTCTTGTCTGTTTCTGCAGTTCCCTTGCTTCTTTCTGGACCTCTCTTGCCTATTTATACACCTCTTTCTGCACACCGCTCTCTTCCTTCTGCACCTCACTTGCCTCTGTCTTCACTTCTCTTGCTTCTTTCCACATCTCTGTTGTTTCTTTCTGTACCTCTCTTGCCTCTTTCTGTACCTCATTTGCTTCTTTCTGTATCTCTCTTGCCTCTTTCTGTATTTCTCTTGCTTCTTTCCACATGTCTGCTGCTTCTTACTGCAAATCTCTTGCCTCTTTCTGCACCTCACTTGCTCCTTTCTGCATCTCACTTGCCTCTTTCTGCACCCTTCTGTCTCTTTCAGCACCTCTGTTGTTTTTTCTGCACTTATCTTCCTTCTTTCTGCACCCCTCTTGCCACTTTCTGCACCCCTCTAGCTTCTTTCTGGTACTCTGTTGTTTCTGTCTGCACTGGTCTTGCTTCTTCCTGCGACTCTTTTGCAAATTTCTGCATCCCTCTTCCCTCTTTCTATACCCCTCTTCCCTCTTTCTGCACCTCTCTTCCATCTTTTTGCACCTCTCTTGCCTCTGTCTGCATACCTGTTCCCTCTTTCTGCACCTCTTTTGCCTGATTCTGCAACTCTCTTGCCTCCTTCTGCAGTTCTTTTGCTTCCTTCTGCACCTCACTTGCCTCTTTCTGCAATTCAATTGCCTATTTATGCACCTGTCTTACTTCTTTCTGCACCCTTTGCACCTCTTTCAACAACTCTGTTGCTTCTTTCTGCACTTGTATTCCTTCTTTCTGCACCCATTTCCTGCCTCTTTCTGTACTTATCTTGCCTCTTTGTGCACATCTCCTACTTTTTTCTGCACCCCTCTTGCCTTTGTTTGCACCTCTTTTGATTCTTTCTGCACTGTTCTTGCTTCTTTCTGCACCTTACTTGCCTCTTTATGTACTTTTCTTGCTTCTTTCTATACCTCTCCGGCCTCTTTATGTGCCTTTCTTTCCTCTTTGTGCACCTCTCCTACCTCTTTCTGTACCCCTCTTGCCTCATTTTGCACCTTTGTTGGTTGTTTTTGCATGCCTCTTGCTTCGTTCTGCACCTCTTTTGCAAATTTATGCATGCCTCTAGCCTCTTTCTGTACCCCTCTTCCCTCTTTCTGCACCTCTCTTTCCTCTGTCTGCACACCTGTTCTCTCTTTCTGCACCCCTTTTACCTGCTTCTGAGACTCTCTTGCAACTTGCTGCAGTTCTCTTGCCTCCTTCTACACCTCAGTTGCCTCTTTCTGCACTTCTTTTGCCACTTTCTGCACCCCTCTTGCTTCTTTCTGCACCCTGTTGGCTCTTTCTGCACCCCTGTTGAATTTTTCAGCACTTGTCTTCTCTCTTTCTGTACCTCTCTTGCTTCTTTATGTACCTCTCTTGCTTTTTGATGCACCCTTAGTTTTGCTATGCTTATCAGATAACACAGAATCTGCCACACGATGGACTAACTCAATTAACCCCTTCGGTGCTCATGACGGAATGGTTCCGTCATGACCCACGGTTGAGCTGTGCTCATGACGGAACCATTCCGTCATGACCACACCCGCGCAAGATTCCGCCAGCACAGCGGCGGAATCTGCGCAGCATCGAAGGGGCTAAGCAGGGAACATTAACACCAAACAAACAACACCTTTAGAAAGGGGTATTATTTTAAAAAGTGCAAGGTTCTCTTTTTAGAATAAGGCTTGGGGTTTTGTTTTACAAAATGCTGTCTAACAGAAAGGCGTTCCCACATTCCAAATACACAAATTTCAAATACACAAAGAGATATATATGTTTATATGCAAGCAATAATACCACACTTGGTAAATGTAACAGTCAAATGCATGAATGATACTGATGAATAAACAAGCAGCAAATAATATGAGATAACACTGAAGAAAAGAAAATATGCTGGATGTCCTACAAGAGATCAGAAAGATATATACACTAGATACATCAAATGATTACTTTGGATGTGCACCTCAACTTACTCACACATCACAAAGAAAACACCTCAAATAATCAGAGACACTGGCCAAACATCACAATGGCAATAATCAAAGCTCAAGCACCTCAAATGACCACAGCGACTGGAGCCACGCATCACAATGGCACTAGTCAAAAACAAATAACCTCACTCGACATCCTTGCCAATTCGCGCTGGGGGGCCCATTCCCAGTTGGCTTGGACTCTCAACTGGGACTCAAGTTCCATTTGTCTTACAGCAATTCGTCTATTCTGTAAGTGAGCACCCAGCTCAACTGTCAACAAACACAAGCTTTATAGTCTCAAAACTCGCACTAGAAGGTTCAAGAAAACTTCCCCCCTGGGCCAGAGGAATGTTACCAGAACTGGCCAGCTTCCAAGCAAGTAGTCCAATGGCAGGAAGGAGTTCCCACATTCCCTCTTCAATCTCGCATGTTCCAGCCTTTATCTTGATGAAGTTCACGAAAGCCTTCAAGGGTACATTAAACAATCTCTCACAAAACAATCCTTGAATGTGATTGACCCAAACAACTTGCAGGCGTTGCTGTGCATGCAGAAAAAGCTCAAGCAAGGAAGAGTCAGAAAACAGGATGACATGAGGCCATGTCAAAGCCAATAGTAAGAACTTCATAATACTTATCAATGTACAACACAATGCACATTTGTGCACAACTGCTTATAGATTCACATACTTCATTTCTCAATGTCCTATAGCATCAAATACTTCATCTCACAATGTACAACTCCGAGCACATTTGTGCATTACTGCTCACAACACTGCACTTTGAGACCAAAAAGTACACTCCACACCTCTCTCTCCCTCTCCTGCTTTCAAATGCACATCCAACATGTTCTGTTCTTGGCAAGGCTGTCCTACTTCGTGACAGCTCCATCTAAAAGACTGCAAACTTACAAGAAATACATTTTTAAGGGAAACAGGTGTATGCAGGACATTGTACATTGAGGCTAGGATAAAATAACACACCAAAGCCGATTAAAATATTGGTAGTCAAAGGTCATCACAGGGTGTCAGACCACAAAAGAGCCTCAAGCACTACACCCTTCTTCCCTTTTTTTCATCCCTCTTCCCTCTTTCTGCTTTTCTCTTGTCATTTTCTACAACTCTCTTGCATCTTTCTGCAGTTCTCTTGCCTCCTTCAGCACCTCACTTTCCTCTTTCTGTACTTCTTTTGCCTCTTTCTGCACCTCTCTAGCTTCTTTCTTTACTTGTTTTCCCTCTTTCTGCACCTCTCTTGCTTCTTTATGGATTTCTCTTGCTACTTTCTGTACCTCTCTTGCTTCTTTCTGCATCCTTCTTCCCTTTTTTGCATCCCTCTTCCCTCTTTCTGCAATTTTCTTGTTTGTTTCTGACCTCTTCTTGCGTCTTTCTGCACCTCTGTTGCCTCTTGCTGCACCTCACTTACTTCTTTCTGCACTCCTCTTGCCTCTTTATGCACCCCTCTTCCCTCTTTATGTACCTCTCTTGCCTCTTTTTGCACCCTTGTTCCCTCTTTTTGCACCTTTCCTACCTGTTTCCGTAACTCTCTTGCCTCTTTCTGTACCTCTGTTGCTTCTTTTTGTACTTCTGTTGCTCTTTCTGCACTCTTCACGACTCTTTCTTTACCTCTGTTGCTTCTTTCTGCACTACATTTTGTTCTTTCTGCACACCTCCTGCCTCTTCCTGTACCTTTCTTGCCTCTTTCTGCACCTCGCCCATGTCTTTCTTCACCCCTCTTGCCTCTTTTTGCACCTCTGTTAGTTCTTTTTGTACTGCTAATGCTTTTTTTCTGCACCTCTTTTGCAAATTTCTGCATCCCCATGCCTCTTTTTGCACCATCTTCTCTATTTCTCCCCCTCTTTTGCTGCTTTATACACTTCTTCTCCTTCTTTCTGCACTGCTCTTGCTTCTTTATGCAACTCTCTTGCCAATTTCTGTATCCCTCTTACCTCTTTCTGCACCCCTGTTCCCTCTTTCTGCAGCTCTCTTGCTGCTCTATGTACCCTTGTTCCCTCTTTCTGTACCTTTCCTACCTGTTTCTACACCTCTCTTGCCTCTTTATTTACCTCTGTTGCTTCTTTCTGTACTTCTATTGCTCTTTCTGCACCCTTCATGCCTCTTTCAGCACCTCTGTTTGCTACTTTCTACACTTCTCTTCCTTCTTTCTCTACCCCTCCTGCCTCTTTCTGGACTTGTCTTGCCTCTTTGTGCACCTCTTCTACTTATTTCTGCACCCCTCTTGCTTCCTTTTGCACCTCCGTTGGTTCTTTCTGCACTGCTCCAGCTTCTTTCTGCACCTATTTTGCAAATGTCTGCATCCATCTTGCCTCTTTCTGTACCCCTCTTCCCTCTTTCTGCAACTCTCTTGCATCTGTCTGCACACCTGTTCCAGCTTTCCATACCCCTTTTGCCTTCTTCTGCACCTCACTTGCCTCTTTCTGCACTTCTATTGCCTGTTTCTGCACCTCTCTTGCTTCTTTCTGCATCCCTGTTGTCTCTTTCTGCACTCCTCATCCCTCATTCTGCAATTCTCTTGCTTCTTTTTGCACCCCTTTCCCTTTTTTACATCCATCTTCCATCTTTCTGTTGTTCTCTTGCCGTTCTCTGCACCTCTCTTGCCTCTTTTTGCACCTTAATTGCCTCTTTCTACACTTATCTTGCCTCTGTTGCTTCTTTCAGCAATTCTCTTGCCTGTTTCTGCACTTCTTTTGAATGTTTCTGCACCCCTCTTAAATCTTTCTGCACCTCTGTTGCCTCTTTCTGCATCTCACTTGCTTCTTACTGCGCCCCTCTTGCCTCTTTTTGCACCCCTTTTTTCTCTTTCTGTACCTGTCTTTCATCTTTCTGTACCCCTGTTCCCTTAACCGCACATTTGCTGCCTGTTTCTGCACCTCTCTTGACTCTTTCTGTACCTCTTTTGCTTCTTTCTGCAACTCTCTTGCTCTTTCTGCACCCTTTGTGCTTCTTTCAGCACCTCTGTTTCTTCTTTCTGCACTTCTCTTCCTTTTTTCTGCACCCCTTTCTGTACTTGTCTTGCCTCTTTGTGTACCTCTCCTACTTTTTTCTGCATCCCTCCTGTGTCTTTTTGCACCTCAGTTGGTTCTTTCTACACTGCTCTTGCTTCTTTCTGCACCTTACTTGCCTCTTTCTACACTTCTCTTGCTTCTTTCTATACCACTGTTGCTTCTTTCAGCAATTCTCTTGCCTCTTTCTGCACTACTCTTCCTTCTTTCTGCACCCCTCCTGCTTCTTCCTGTACCTTTCACGTCTCTCTGTGCACCTCTTCTACCTTTTTCTGCACCTCTCTGGCCTCTCTTTGCACCTCTGTTGTTTCTTGCTGTACTGCTCTTGCTTCGTTCTGCACCTCTTTTGAAAATTACTGCATCCCTCATGCCTCTTTCTATACCCCTTTTCCCTCTTTCTCCACCTCTCTTGTCTCTGTCTGCACACCTGTTCCCTCTTTCTGATTCCTTTTGCCTGTTTCTGCAACTCTCTTGCCTCTTTCTGCAGTTCACTTGCCTCCTTCTTCATCCACTTGCCTCTTTATGCACTTCTATTGACTCTTTCTCTACCCCTCTTGCTTCTTTCTGAACCCCTATTGTCTCTTTATGTACCCGTGTTGTCTCTTTCTGCATTCATCTTCCCTCTTTCTGCACCTCTCTTGCTTCCTTCTGCACCTCTATTGCTTCTTTTTGTACTCTTCTTCCCTTTTATGTATCCCTCTTCCTTCTTTCTGCTGTTCTCTTGCTGATCGATGTACCTCTCTTGCTTTTTTCTGCACTTCTCTTGCTTCTTTCTGTACCTCACCTGCTTCTTTCTGCAACCTTCTTCCCTTTTTTGCATCCCTCTTCCTCTTTCTGTACTTCTTTTGCTTGTTTCTGCACTTCTCTTGTGTCGTTCTGCACCTCTATTGCCTCTTTCTGTACATCACTTGCTTCTTTCTGCACCCCTCTTGCCTCTTTCTGTACCCCTCTTCCCTCTTTTTGTACCTCTCTTGCCTCTTTTTGCACCCTTGTTCCTTCTTTATGCACCTTTCCTTCCTGTTTCTGCACCTCTCTTGCCTCTTTCTGTACTTCTCTTGCTCTTTCTGCACCCTTCGTGCTTCTTTCAGCACCTCTGTTTCTTCTGTCTGCACTTCTCTTCCTTTTTTCTGCACCCTTTACTGTACTTGTCTTGCCTCATTGTGCACCTCTCCTACTTTTTTCTGCGTCCCTCCTGTGTCTTTTTGCACCTCTGTTGGTTTTTTCTTCACTGCTCTTGCTTCTTTCTGCACCTTACTTGCCTCTTTCTACACTTCTCTTGCTTCTTTCTATACCTCTGTTGCTTCTTTCAGCAATTCTCTTGCCTCTTTCTGCACTACTCTTCCTTCTTTCTGCACCCCTCCTGCTTCTTTCTGTACCTTTCCTGTCTCTCTGTGTACCTCGTCTACCTCTTTCTGCACCCCTCTGGCCTCTTTTTGCACCTCTGTTGGTTCTTGCTGCACTGCTCTTGCTTCGTTCTATAACTTTTTTGAAAATTCCTGCATCCCGCCTCTTTCTATACCCCTTTTTCCTCTTTCTGCACCTCTCTTGCCTCTGTCTGCACACCTTTTCCCTCGTTCTGCTCCCTATTGCCTGTTTCTGCAACTCTCTTGCCTCTTTCTGCAGTTCACGTGCCTCCTTCTTCACCCACTTGCCTCTTTATGCACTTCTATTGCTTCTTTCTCTACCTCTCTTGCTTCTTTCTGGACCCCTATTGTCTCTTTCTGTACCCCTGTTGTCTCTTTCTGTACTCGTCTTCCCTCTTTCTTTACCTCTCTTGCTTCCTTCTGCACCTCTTTTTGCACCCTTCTTTCCTTTTATGCATCCCTCTTCCCTCTTTCTGCTGTTCTCTTGCTATTCTTTGTAACTCTCTTGCTTCTTTCTGCACTTCTCATGCTTCTTTCTGCACCTCTCCTGCGTCTTTCTACACCCTTCTTCCCTTTTGTGCACCCCTCTTCCTCTTTCTTCACTTCTTTTGCTTGTTTCTGCACTTCTCTTGTGTCATTCTGCACCTCTATTGCCTCTTTCAGCACCTCACTTGCTTCTTTGTGCACCCTCTTGCCTCTTTCTGTACCCCTCTTACCTCTTTTTGTACCTGTCTTTCATCTTTTTGCACCCTTGTTCCCTCTTTCTGCAGATTTCCTTCCTGTTCCTGCACCTCTCTTGCCTCTTTCTGTACTTCTCTTGCTCTTTCTGCACCCTTCACGCCTCTTTCAGCACCTCTATTGCTTCTTCCCGCTCTTCTCTTCCTTCTTTCTGTACCCCTCCTGCCTCTTTCTGTATTTGTCTTGCCTCTTTGTTCACCTCTCCTACCTATTTCTTCACCCCTCTTGCCTCTTTTTGGACCTCTGCTGTTTCTTTCAGCAATTATTTTGCCTCTTTCTGCAATTTGATTCCTTCCTTCTGTACCCCTCTGGCCTCTTTCTGTACCTTTCTTGCCTTTTTCTGTACCTCTCCTACCTCTTTCTGAACCCCATTTACCTCTTTTTGTACCTCTGTTATTTCTTTCTGCACTGCTCCTGCTTCTTTCTGCACCTCTTTTACAAATTTCTGCATCTCTCATGCCTCTTTCTGCACCCTCTTCCTATTTCTCCACCTCTCTTGCTTCTTTCTGCACTTCTGCTTTTTTCTGCACTGTTCTTGCTTCTTTCTGCACCTCTCTTATAAATTTCTGTATCCCTCTTACCTCTTTCTGCACCCCTGTTCCCTCTCTCTGTACCTTTCTTGTTCTTTTCTGCACCTTTCTTGCCTCTTTCGGCACCTCTGTTGCTTCTTTCTGCACTTCTCTTACCTCTTTCTGCACCCCTCTTGCGTCTTTAATCACCTCTGTTGTTTCTTTCTGCAGTTCCCTTGCCTTTTTCTGCACCTCGTTTGCTTCTTTATGCACTTTTCTTCCCACTTTCTGTACCCCTCTTGTCTTTTTCTACACGTCTGTTGGTCCTTTCTGCACTACTCTTGCTTCTTTCTGCACCTCTGAGCTAGAGGTAATTGTAGCCCCCCTGCCCTAATATGTAATAGGGCCTTACAGGGGAGGTCATAGCAATCACAGGGGTGCCCCAACCCCGAGTTTACCCTAGTGTATGTAGGTGTTTTCACTGTATTCTAAGTGTCTTTCAGCATTGTACTGGCTCTAGGCCCGGTTAGTCAGAGTCAGTTACCACCAGTACCAGTCAGCAAAATGTTTGGGGCACAGGATGACTTTGCAGTAGGACTCTTTATGCACCTCTGTTGGTTATTTCTGCATATCTCTAAACTTTATCTAAGAAAATTCAGATAATGAATGGCCTGCGACAGGGCTGTGTTTTAGCCCCATTGTTATTTTCCCTGTTCTTATCTGACCTGCCAAATACACTGAGCAAAGCTGGAGGTTCAAGCCCTAAGATGGGGGAACCCATATAACATGCCTGCTATATGCTGATGATTTAGGTATAACAGCCATGACAGAGTTGGGACTGCAAAAAAAACTGGACACCTTTCACGATTACTGTAAAAAAAATGCCTTACGGTTAATTTGGAAAATACCAAAATAATGGTGCTTGGTAAAAGAAAGAGCTCCTTCTACTGGAAACTGGTAGAAGTTAGAGTTGAAGAAGTGGATAGATATAAATAATTGGGCATGTGGTTCGACAGTAGGATAAATTGGAGGAATCACATATAGTCATTAAAAACATAGGCTCTCTCCTCAGCATGGGGCCTTAAACATTTGAAGCAGAAGTATGGAGGTCCCTTGCTGCAGCCAAAACTATCAGCTTTTAATGCACTGATCCGCCCACAGTTTCAGTATGGTGTTGAGGTTTTATTCATGGGTTAAATCGGATTGGAACCTAGAGGAGGGGAAATCATGAAACAGCTCCTTGCTCTTCCTTCATCAACTATGTTACAGGCTGTGCAAGTGGAACTTCGCCTTACAGCCTGGAACTTCTGGGAATACAAGCAACTCTGGCAGAGAATGAATGCAGAAGGAACCCCCAAAATAGCAAACCTTTGTAAAAAAGCAATAGAGACCAGTGATCTTAATTGGGCGAGCCAAGCTAGAAATAAATTAGATAAGTTATGTGTTAAACTTTCCCTAGAACCAGACCAATGGAAATCAGGGCAGCAGATCCTCAAGCAGATGTTACGTGCCATTATTAATACAAAGGCCCGCGAAGAAGACTTATGTTACTTGGGGATCAAATCGTCCTCCCGGTTTTTAACAAATGGGTGGGCTGATGATCATATCTTCCTGAATATGGAGACCATGCCTAACCCAAAGAACAAAAATGTAATACTGAAATTTAGAGTCGGCTTGAACCCATGTAACATTAATTGGAAGATAAAATCCTTAATGACGAACAAACAAGGTCTGTGCTCTTGTGGCATCAAGTAAAACGTAGTAGCCCACATATCGTGATGGATTGCTTGTAGTTTTTAGAAGAACGGGAAAAAAAATAGAAACCCTTAAAACTCATTTTTATTGCTTATAAAACCAAGCACTTAATCTATTGATAAATATGAGATTTTTAAAGGTTACATGTGCAATAGGAAGATTTTTAACTGCAATACTGGAGTCGTTGAAGGAAATGCTAATATAGTTTGAAATGAGAATGTGATAGAAACTTGATTTTAACCATGACCTGTGGATTATCCCTAATTCTCAGAAACTTGTACGGATGTATAAATGTATAGCTAATGTATAAGTGACGTTTGTTTTTCCTACTTTGGTGACAAATAAGGAGCTCCTAATAGGTGGGTCGTGCTCCCATTGTATATTTTATCAGGTTTTTACTGTATTTATATTGTTCTTACGGTTACAGTGTATGTACAATTTACATCTTATTTGTTGTTAATGTGGTACTTTTTATGGCTATATATGTCAAATAAAAAAATATATATATTAGAAAAATATATCTTTTGATTCTTTCTACACCTTTCTTCATCTTTCTAGACTTCCTTTGCCTCTTGCTGCATTTCTCTTGCTTCTTTCTGTACCTTTCTTCCTGTTTCTTCTCATGTCCTACCTCTGTAGGCATAGTTAGAAATTAGCATTCGAAAAACCTTTGAAATTTACTGAAAAAAACACAGCTTTTAGGGACGTTATAGTTAGTTGGACTTTTCACTCATACAAAACCAGAGAAATTCGACTTTTATAGTTATTTGAGTCAACTATAACTCGCCCCCCCCCCGCAATGCACTGCTGATGACGTCAAATATTACATAATTCATGACATTGCCAGTGACATCACTGACAACATCACTGATGACCGGGAATAAAATAGACACTTTTCACAAGGCTGTAATACAGGATATCTACAAGATAAAACCATCAAAATATGTGGATAATTTGAGTGATTTGGAGGGTAAAGCTCTAACAGACCTAACACAAGATGATCAAATCATTATTAAAATGGCGAATAAGGGAGGAAATATAATCATTTGGGACAAACAAGATGATCTGAAATAGGAGTGCCATCAACTGGGAAATCTGAAGTATTATGCCAAATTGAAAACAAATCCAACACCAAGTTTAAAAAATGAACTGGATATGAAATTGACAATGGTTAAATATGAACTTGTTGGACGATGATGAAGAGAAATATTAAACAACTGAACATTCAATAACGGCAACTATCTATTTTTTGCCTAAAATCCACAAGCATCCTACCAAACTACCTGGATGACCAATAATTGCGGCAACAAGTTCATTGTATGAACCAATAGAGAATTATATGGACTTTTTTCTAATGCCTTTTGTCCAAAACTTAACATCATACATTAAAGATACCAGCGATGTGCTCAGACATCTGCAAGATATTCCTTGGCAAAAATCGTATAGACTGATCACAATGGATGTGATTTCACTCCATATGAATTTTGAAAATAAAATAGGAATAATAGCATGTGAATAGTTTTTTTAAACGGAACATACATTACAATCAACACAACAAAATGTTGCTAGACATGATACATTTCTGCCTAACAAAAAATGTGTTCTTGTTTGGCGAAGAAATATATACCCAAACCAACAAACCAACGGAACTGCCATGGGATTTTCCTTTAGTCCCAGCTATGCATGCCTGGCAATGGACTGGTGGGATAAGCACCTTGCTTGGCATCACAACAATGATGTATATGAAAGCAAAACAATTGTTTGGCTAAGGTTCATCGATGATCATTCAACAAACTGGGATGATTGGAGGAGGATTTAAAAAAATCCTTTCAAAATATTAAACTGTACTGAAGCAAATCTGTGATTTACATATAATATCAGCCAAGAAAGATTGATATATCTAGACACAGAAATGTATATAAATGAAGGAAAAATTCAGACTACCCTGCATCACAAACAAACAGCTAAAAATGCATTACTATACCCCAACAGCCTCCATCAAAATTCTTTAATTCAAAACATCCCATACGAAGAAATCCCAAGAATGAGATGGCTATGTTCTAAAAAAAAGGAATGGACAAAGCACAGCAATTGGACAGCAAAGAGGTTCAAACGGAGGGGATATTCACCTGGAGTGATTAAAAAAGGATGGGAAAGATCAGAAGAGAAAAAAAGAGAAGAAATTATTAAAGTTAAAACACCAACTGAAAAACCAGAAACTATTAGATTAATAACGACCTTCATACAGACAGGAAAAAAAAAGAAGGGGATTTGGAAAAAGAACTGGAAAATATTAAAATTGGACCCATCGGTAGCGACAATCATGGGGATGCAACCCAATGTAACATATAGGAGGGCTAAAAATCTAAAAGACACCTTAGTACAGAGACACTTTTTGAAAGAACGGAATCAACCAACACAGTGGCTATGCACCATGGGATTTGTAAAATGCCACAATTGTAAGGTTTACCAAAAAGCAAGAAATACGAAAGAAGTGATATGCGCAAATAAGAAAGTGTGGAGAATCCATAAATTGATTTCATGCAAAACACAATATGTGTTGTATGTTATTGAGTGTCCATGTCCCCTCAAATATGTAGGAAGTACCATCTGCAAATTAAAAAAGAGGATTCTGGAACATGTATGAGCTACTATAAATAAAGATCGCAGTAATGCAAAACTTATGGAACAAAAACATGCTAGCAATTGGAAATTGCTGGAATTTTATGGAATTGAAACCATTGAAAAATGTGTGCGAGGTGGAAATAGAGAAAATAAGCTTTGCCAAAGAGAATCACTACAGATCTTATCTTTGTGAACATACACCTGCATGGTTTGAATCAAGACGAGGAACTGTATGTACATTTACGATAAAGCTGAAAAGAACGCTTCCAGGATGCTGAATCATGTTTTAAATCAAAAAATAGTTTTTTGTTTTGTATTTAGGTTTTGGTTTTGTTTAGGATTTTAAAGAAAACATCAGTAAGGACTTTTCACTGGCATTCTGCTTTGGAAATATTGTTTGTAGAACAAGACCGATAATTTACAGTGTTAAGAAATTGGATATAAATAAGACACCCCACTGGAGGGAGATGCAGGGGATGAAGACCAGTTGGTAAGCATAGCAGTGCTATGTAAAATATTTGCCAGCTAACTGATTAAATACCACCAAGGTTGTTACAGTTCACACACTGGAGGGTTATGAAAAAGCAATGCACGAGTGCTAAGGGGAATGACTGGCAAAAAACATGAGGGGTTGCCTAGAATTGATACCACGTAGTAGAATGAAGGAACAATGATTTTCAATTTATTCATGAAATCATGTAAATAATAATTAAGAGAATGTAACAGGGTAAATTGCGGAATGCTAGTTATGTTATTTTTATGTAAAACTACAACTCCCATAATGCTTTGGAGTGGAAAAAACAGGAAGTCACATGACTAGGGATTTGAATTTAATGATTGTCAGGAAACTGCAAAAATCAACCTTGAGGAAGGTCTCAGTGAGACCAAAACACGTTGGTAGTTTGGAGTGATGATGCCCGGTTAAAAAGAAAATTGTATTAAAGCTGAAAATCTCCATGTGTCAGTGTGCTCTGCTTCTTCTGTCGAATACGGTTTTGGAAATGTATATATATATATATATATATATATATATATATTCACTGAAAAAAACATAGGTTTCAGGGGCGTTATAGTTAGAAATGAGCATTTAAAAAACCTTAGATATTCACTGAAAAAAACCACAGGTTTCAGGGACGTGATAGTTAGTTGGACATTTCACTCATACAAAACCAGAGAAATTCTGCCGTTATAGTTAGTTCAGCTAACAATAACTCATGCCCCCGCAATGCACTTCTGATGAGGTCACATATTACATCATTCATGACATGGTCAGTGACATCACTGATGACATTACTGATGACATCTCAAATGACATCACTGATGAAATCATCCAGTGTAGGAGAATCGGATCCGTACTTATGCTGCCCCCACTTTTATTCTGATCTTAACACTGGTTTCTGGCTATAGTCTGGCTGGGACCCTGCTAATCACGGCCCCAGCCTCTCTGTTCTCTCTAAACAACTTGGAGTGCATATTAGATGCACTAGTGATTGGAAACGGTGGTACCTTATGAGCCCCTAGTATATGGTACCTTAGGTACCAAGGGCATAGGTACTTCACAGGCCTACCAGGGCCTGAAGCATGTATTATGCCACCCCTGGGAAGCAGACTAAATCTGACACCACAGGCCTGCTACTGCAGCCTGGGTGAGGTAGTGTTAGCACTCCTCACTGAGATATAGGTTCCCTATATCTCTACCTGCACACACATATAAACCTATCAGTCACCCCTAAGGCAGGCCCTATCAATCCTGATGGCAGGGTGCTTGGTTTCCATGGGAGAGGGTGCCTCTGCCTGAGCATGGCCCCTCTGCAGCTAAGTGCATTATAACCTTGCGGTTAATGCTAACTCTGGGATGGCTGCATCAAAACATGTTGTGTTTGGTGTCAAACGCTTTGGAATCATACCCACACAACAGTAACTTATGTGGGAGTATGATCTCACCCTTCTAGAGGGATAGACATGTACCCACTGTGGAAACACGGTAGATCCTGAAGAGCCCTGGCATCACAAAATGGATGCCACCAGCACAGACACTGGGCTGCCCTCCTGCTGCTGACCGAAACTCGAAGTGGAGGAGGCCCAACAATAGGTATCCTGTCACAGGGAGGTGTGACCACCTCCCACACAGGATTTAGTGTATTGGGGCTGGGTGGGTGCACTCCTAGAGTGCTTTGAAGTCCTGCACTGGGGGAGCAGTATGCTCCTTTGTGCATATGCCAGCTCAAACCAGTTCAGGGGCTACCTGCCCCTTCTCTGGCAGGAAACTGGACAAAGAGAAGTGGGTGTAGCCACCCACTCCCCTGACCCTCCCATAGGAGGGTCATAGAGCTAGTCCCTCCCCTCCTTCTAGTATAAGTTAGGGAACCCTTGCCATTGCAAACTAGATGCTTTGAAGAAGAATCCTGGACCTTCGACATTCCACTACCTCTGGAAGATGGAAGAATCTCCCTTGGAGTCAAGGAGTGACTCCCCTGCTTGGCAGGCACCAAAACTTTGCATCAACAGTTGCAAACTTTCCCACTCCTGCCTGAGTCTGAAGTCCCTGAAGCCCCAAAAGTAGATTTCCTGACTTCGCTAAGGCCATCGTGAGTCCCCAGCAAAGCTGAGGCAAGTGGACCCCACGAGTGATGAGGAACCGCAATACCTGGGTACCATGCGCTATTTTCGAGTGCAACCCCTTCACGACATTTTACGAATTTTTGCATTGGACCATGTGTGTTCCAAGCCTCCAGCAGGATTTCCACTGAAGATCAGAGGCCTACCTCATCCCGAGTGACCGTGGACTCCTGTTGAGTGAATCCTCCCAAGGCCTCTTTGAGATCCATTGCCGGTTGGCTTGTGGGCCCCCTGAAGATATTTCTATTAATCGAAAGGACTCCCCTGGTTGCTCCACGCTTGTCCTGACTTACCCTCGATGGGTGAGTCACTCAGAACATGCTGGTCTGCACCGCTGAATTTTTAACCTTTCCACGAGACTTGCTGTTAACAAGGGATGTTGGCTCCATTCTGGTCACTGACACAGCAGTAAGCTGCAGCCTTTGAGTGCCATGCCAAATCCAGCTCCTGGTTGTCATCGATACCTTCTGGACCTCGTGACTGAAGAGTCAAGATACTCGTGATCACCTGAAATCATCCGACGACTGTGGGCATCCAGCTTCCTTACCCCGTGTCACTGCCATGTGACTTTGAACACTGTCCCTTCTGCTTTCAGGTCTTCTTTCTTCTGAATCCAGCCTTGGATTCCACCTGACACTTCTCCTGTCTTCACAAGCAGCTCCCATTGAAAAGGACGCCGCGACCCAACACCAAAAGACACCTATGCACCCGGCTTCCCTGGGTGAGATAACTCGTGCACTACAGTGCTCCTGTGTGTGTTGGCTCTAGAACTACTTACCCTGTAAGTGACTTGCTTGTAGACTCTCCCGAAGTATCCTATAACTTTAAAATTCCAAACGCGACTTGCTCGATTGAAGTCGATTGGGATCCGCAGCTATGTTCTCACACTGCATGCGTCTCCCGTGGGTCCTTTACTTACCTGCCTTGGGTGGATTAGTAAGGCCCCAGAGCTTCTGAAGGCCCTAGGCCTTGTCCCCTCGCAAGTCAAAATTACTAAACCTTTTTTTTAGTATATGGTCTAGTACGCCCCTAGGGCCCCAGCCATATTTATGCTTAACTTGTTGTGAAACGTCGATTTGTGCATATGTTCCTGACTTCTAATCTCATAAAGAGATTAATAGAGTGTGTCTAGTAATAAATACATATATATTTTATATATATATACCTGTGTGGTGTCCTTTCATTTAGTAATTCAAGAGATTATAAGGTAAAACAAGCTGCTTTACATTCCTCTAAAGACTTAGCCTGAAGGCTGCTCTCGACAGCTACCACTTGGATAGCTTTCTTCAAAAGGTTGTCTTAAATCTATCTACCATAAGTGTCGAATTGTACTTGTGCAAGGTGGCCACTTTAACTAGTGACCAACATATACCAGGCCAACTTCTCACATCCAGTGACTGTGTGTTTCTAGAAAGTTTACATGTGTTTTATATATATGCCAAGGTGTATTGAAGGATAAGTGGATGTATAAGTGTCTGGATGGATGATTTAGTAGGTGCATGACTGACTGTACAAGTGAGTGAATAAAAGTGTCTTATTGAATGCACGGGTTAGTGACTGATACATACTTTCACACAGTTTAGTTTGTCAGTTGGTGTGTAAGCGGTTGCATGGGTTGGTGAGTAGCTAAATGAGGATCTATATGGGTTATTGATTGGTTGTCTGAGTATCTGTATGGGTGCCTGAGTGTTTGTGTGGGTGGGTGGGGGGATGTGACTCCATGCATAAATGTGTGAGTGGATGATTCACTGGGTGTATGGGTTCCAGACTCCATCTGTGAAGGGCTGTATGGGTGGGTGAGTGTGAGTATGGGTGTGTTGGTGAGTGAATGGATGCCCCAGTGGTCCATGTGTGAGTAACTGCATATATGCGAAAGGTAGTATGTGAGAAGTTGGCCTGATATATGCTGTCCGCTAGTTATAGTGGGCACCTTATATCAGTCCAAACAACCCCTTATGGTGATAGGTTAAAGACACCCTTTCTTGAAAGCTATCCTAGTGGTAGCTATGGAGAGCAGCCTTCAGGCTAAGTCTGGAAGGAGTGTAAAGCAGCTTGTTTTACCAGTCTGAATGATCAAATGAAAGGACAACCAAACAAGGTAGGTATATATTTAAAATATATATATTTAAGATAAAACACACCCCTCTAGTCATCATCATAAACTTTATTCGACAATTGAGTCATCAAAGTATATCTATAAAATACATCTGTCATTCATAAATACATCAAATTCCATACACAGTTAAGAACAGTATTACATTCAATAATATAACTCATGAAGAATAGGTTTAAAACACAATATCTAAAAATCTCATTTACTAAATATAATACAATACAATTTCATCATGTCTAAAACGTACCGGAAACTAATATATGGTTAATGTGTGAAAGGTGTCAATTCATCACAACAGGAAACAAAGGACTTTGCAGTTAAGCTCTGGGCAAGGAAAGTAATTTGATTCGAATTGTTCAGGCCCAATGCAAAAATTTCGCCATAGCAATTGCAATTGTCAGTTTCGGGTCTGTCCTTAGAATTCTCAGAGCATCAACATATCTCCGTGTGCCCATAAGTTTACAAATAGGTTTCATCCACATCCGGCGTGGTGCAACATATTCGGGACATCCAAACAAAATGTGACCAACTGTTTCTTGTTGACCTGGGCACCAGGGGCATCTATCACTTTGGGACCCATCCCATTTCCCCGTAAACAGTCTAGTTGGTAATGTACCAATCCTAAATTGAAAGTATAATTTACGGTCATAGGGTCTTTCAATTGCATCCCAATATTCTTCAAAACCAGGTGCATTTTTAAATTAAAAAAACCGATCCGTAAGATTTGGAGAAAGCTTTTCCTTCATAGATGCATAATGCACCATTTCCCAATATCTTGCTTTCATAATCTTTTGAGATGGGAAACTTGCATTTTGGGGATTATTCCACAATTCAGACATTCCCATATTCCCTAAAAGTGATCTGATCTCCCTCAGCCATTTTATTTTATGGAAGGGGTCGTTATTGATGATATCCATATTAAGGCCCGAGCATAATGCATCAATTCCTCCGTAGTCCATATTCTACACCAATATAACAGTGGGCGCAATTTTACTAAGTCTTTGACCCCTTTTTTCCCTAGATCCCATAATAAAGGAATTAAAGGGGTACTTTGCGGGACACCTGTCAACTTGCGTAGAAACTCATTTTCCACCTTGGTCAACCGAGTTGTGTTTTCAATACCCCAGAGTTCGGCTCCATATAAGGCCAAACTCAATACCTTCATCCCATAGATCTCCAGAGCTGGGCGAATAGGTTTTGTTTGTGAGCTTTTGAATTTCTGAAGTAGACAGCCACCTTGTTGCTGGTGCTTTAAAACAGCCATATCAATATGACGATTCCAGCACATGCCCCTTTGCAAAGTTACCCCCAGGTAGGTAAAAGCATCCACCTGTTCTAGGGGACAATTATCCATAACTATATTGCCTCTAAAGGATCTATGTTCATTAAACGCCATGAATTGGTTTTGGCTGTATTTATTTCCAGCCCATGCCGGTGACAAAAATCCTCGAAACGCAACACAGCTTTCTGCAGGCCACTGGGAGTCTTAGAGATGATTAAGTTATCGTCCGCAAACATGAGGACAGGGATGCGAATGCCATCCAGCGCCGGGGCATCCGTGGGGCACAGAGAGAGGTAATCCACCACCGCATTAACAAAGAGTGAGCACCACTCCTCGTTCAATGGGGAAGGCTTCAGTAACCTCCCCCTGTAGCCCCCACCGCACCCGTGCAAAAGTGTTCTCATGCAAGCGGACGATCAGAGTCAATAGCTCTGGAGCCATCCCAAGGTCTTGCAGGACCTGCCATAATTTGGCCCGTGGAACTAGGTCAAAAGCTGCTCTCAGATCCACAAACACTGCCTATAAGGACCCCTTCCCCAGGACCACAGATCGCCAATACAGGTTTACTAATCAGAAAACTTGATCTATTGTGCTAGTTTTCTTACGAAAACCCACCTGTAATGGACTCAAGAAGTTGTTTTCATCAATCCAGACTTGTATCTTAAAAATAACTAACCTGCCCATAATTTTTTGAATAGAGTCAATCAGGCTAATAGGCCTGTAATTGCCTGCAACTGACTTATCCCCCTTTTTATAGACTGGCACGATTTCTGCCCCCTTCCAGGAAGAAGGAATGACCCCGCCCTGGGCTATTACATTAGCCAATAAAACTATATACTTCCGACAAATTTGCTTATCATTTAAGAAAACGTCTGCAGGGATACAGTCCATTCCTGGAGCCCGTCCCTCAGTAACAGCCTCAAGAGCCCTATCCACATCTTCCAAGCTAAAAGTAGCATCTTTATAAAACGTGTTTGGAATGGTGTCTCCACACTCATACCTTCTATCACATGCATATTGTGGTTTGAAAAATTCAAGCCACTGATGATAGGCTACATTATTCTGTACACGTTCAGGACACCCTCCCCTGTCCCATTTAAATATATCCCAAAACAATTTTGGGTTCTTAGCTTTACAAGCTTCTTTCAACTCCTGCCACTTACATCTGTCCCATTCTTTCTTTGCCTCCTTCTGAGCCTCCCTATACAGCTTCCTCGCCTCTCTTACCTGAGTAGAGTCCCGTTTTTTTATTGCAAAGCCAAGATTTGATCTGGTTTGCATACAAACCGCATTATACCAATTTTCTTCCTTCTTATAATTTTTCATTTTTCCCCGACCCGGTTTACAAAAGTGGGCCTTGAGTTTATCAAAAAGTGTACCATGTACCTGAATGGTACTAAGCTGAAATTCGGGGATTATCTCGTGGGGTCCCAGGAGTAGCAACACCTTAGCTACTTCTTCCCTAATTAAAAGCAAGGTCTCAGGATGCTCAACGACCCTGCTCCACTTTAAATGGCGCTCATCATTTTCTAGGACTACTTCTGGAGCTATGCTCTCACCGCTGGCCGTTCCTAATCTATCTACGGCCAATTCAAAAGAAGAGGTAAGTGGGTTATGGTTAGGGGTGGGCGGAATTTGCGAAATCCACTTTCGCAAATTAGCCCGAAAATGTTTAAAATTATCGCAAACAAGCGGAAATATCGCAAAGATGCGGAAGTTTTTTTCCCGCATGTTCGCGAGATTTTCTGCATGATTGCGGGTCGCCAACTTACCCATCTGGTTGCTCGCGGGCGCGGCCATCTTGTTTTGAGTTGTCTCACGGTGCATGATCGCGAGAAGAAAGACGTGATCGCGCGACACATGACGTCACAGCGGGCGCGAACCGTCGCGAGACAGCGCAAATGGCCAAAAACAATACAACATCTCATGGAGAACGCGACCGGATCAAGAAAACTTGTCAGCGAATGCAGGGATTCAGGTAAGGCGATCGCGTGCGCGCGAGAATGTATTATTTTACAGCGCGAGCAAGAAACAAATTATCGCCAAGCTGCGGAAAGCGGAAATTTTGACATTTTCGCGCTTTCTGCGGAACGAGAAAATGTCAAATTATCGCAATTTCCACGAACTGAACAAAATTTTAGCCCAGGCCTAGTTATGGTCACTCTCTAAGCGCATGATAACAGCCATGTCCCTTAGGCAATGCCATAATCTTAAATGGACAAGCATGTAATCTATCTGGCTAGCCCTACAGCCATTATCATACGTGTTGCTACCCCGCCTATCTGAATGTGTGCGTCCATTAGCAGCTCTCAAATGGTTCCCCAAGCAAAAACCCTTAAGTTGGACAGCCGCTTCGGTCCATTTTTTTATTGGAACCAGATCAAGCTGAGGAACACCCCATCTCGAGTCTTCCTCCTCTGATATATTTTGGTTCTCATAACCCAGGGGTTCAAATGTAACATTAAAGTCCCCTGCAATGAGCGGCAGTGTGTTAGCTGGTAAAGCCTGAATTAAATCTCCCAAAGCGGAGACTACCATCGATTTCTTCCCTCCCGGGAGGCCTCTAGCATTCACATTGTAAATGTCTAAGTTACCACCTGATGGGAAGGAGAGCCTCACCGCCAATATGTCTTTGTTGAGAACCGGTAGTTGACGTATTTTGCAACCTAGTTTCTGTATAACCCAAATAACTAATCCTCCCATCGGTCGCCCCCTTTTCTTTCTATCCGCTGGCACACAAAATTTCACATATCCCTCACGAAAAGCAGGTTCCACCAACCACGTCTCTTGGAAGAGACAGATATCGTATATGTCTATGAAAGAAGCCCAGTCATCCATCTTCAGTTTTGACCCCAATCCCGCCACATTCCAGGAAACCAATAACAAGGGGGGAGAGCCAGTAGATCATTCCCCTAAAACATTCCATACATTCATTAGCAAATAGAGGGGGCTCTAATACATCATAATCCTGGACTAAGCGGGTAACATTCTCTAATCTACCTTGATCGGCGTCAACTGTTAAGGATATAACTTCAAATGTAGGGTCAACATTCTCTTTCATGTTACGTAGGTGGTTCTCAGGGGTTGGAGACTGACGTCAATCACAATCTTCCAGTCCCGACAATACCTCAAATCTATTAAAGTTGTGGAAGCCCATAACATTATTCCTATTCCAGTTCCCTCTAGTTGGCATCAACTTCCTGGGCGGAGGGACAATTACTGGATAAAAATAACTCAGAGGCAATGACTGTATCCCAGTATTTGTGTCTTCATAGAGCCATTTGCATATGTGTTCGGGAACCCTTCTGTCTCTAAAATGAATAATTATACAAATACCATCTTTGGACTTGCTCCGTACCCCTACCCAATCTACTCTTCTTACAAACAATATTTCTGCAGATACATTGTGGGGAAGTCTCTTTATGAGGCTGGAGTTCGAAGTACTTAAGTTACACGTCAGTATTTAACAGTAAAAGCACAAATACATGTTTGGGCCCTAGGGGCGTACCAAACCATATACCAATAAAGTGGAATAAAACCATGACTGAACTAGACACAAGGCCTAGAGCCTGTAGAAGTGCTTGGACCACAAGGAACCACCCAAGGTAGTGACACAGGGAACCCATGGGGGACGCGTGCAGTGTGAGAACACAGCCGCAAATCGCCGTTAACTTCTATGGGGAAAGTCGCGGTTGGAAATTAAGAGTTTATGGACACTTAGAGGACGACTACAAGCAAACCTTTTTGGACTTAGAGGTGTCTAGGGCCAACACCCACGGGAGCACCAGAGTACTCGAGTCACCTCACCCAGGGAAGCAGGGTGCTTAGGTGTCAAATGGTGTTGGGTCGCGGCATAATTTTCAATGGAAGCTGCCAAAGAAGTGCTGCTGCCGTGAAGAGGAGAAGTGTCCAAAGAGATCCAAGCCTGGATCTAGGATGGAAGGAACCTGAAAGCAGAGGGGACCGATTCTGGGTCACTTACCAGTGACCAGGGGCACAATAGTCCAATGCCCTCAGATGTCAGGTGCTTCAGGTGAGTTGACGGGTGCCTTGACTCTTCAGCCACGAGGTGAAAGAGGTGTCAAAGACAACCAGGAGCTGGATTTGAGCTGGATTATAAAGTCTGTTGAGTGCTGCAGTGTCTGCAACCAGATTGGCCACAACAAGCCTTGGCAACGGCAAGTCACATGGAAATAGAAAAAGGACGTTGCTGCAGACCAGCAAGGTCTGGGGGACCCAGTCAGGGTAAGTCGGGGCACTTCTAGAGCCACCAGGAAAGCCCGATCAGAAGACAAGTTGCCTTTGTGGGGACCCACTAGCCAACGGACTAGCGATCGCAAAGGAGCCTTGAGTGGTTGCACTTGAAACTGGCCCACGTGTCACTCGTGGAATGTAGGCCAGAGATCTTCGGTGCAGGAGGTGCTCAAGGCTGGGGCTACTAGGAGCCTAAAGCACCACTTTGAGGAAGACCAGGAAGATGATGGATCAGCAAAAGATCACAGTGTCCAGGGGTCACTGTTCCACGTCACCCACGATAGCCGTGCGCCTCAGCTTTGCTGTGGACTCAAGGTAGCCACGGTGAAATCTCCCTCTGGTGATGCAAAGAATTCGGCGTCCGGCAGGAGCTTCAGAGTTGCAGACCGGACAGTTGCTTCTTTGGTGCCTGCCAAGCAGGGGAGTCACTCCTTGACCCCAAGGGAGATTTCTTCAGTCTTCTAGTCGAAATAAAATGTTGAAGGTCCAGGATATATGTTGCAGAGTTTCGTCTGGGGTAATCCAAAGTCTCAAGGACTGGGTTCCCATACTTATACTAAGTTTGGGGGTTGGACATACTCTAGGGACCCACCTATGGGAGGGTTTGGGAAGAGGGGTGGTTACACCCATTTCCTTTTCCAGTTTCATGCCAGAGCAGGGGCAGGTAGCCCCTGCAACCGGTTTGAACTCGACCATGCACAGTGACACCAAGTGTGCCCCCAGTGTGGACTTCAAAGCACCAGTGTGCTCCTGCCCAGCCCCAATACACATCTGTCGGTCTGGGGTGGTGGTTACACCTCCCTGGGATAGGAAACCTATTCTCCAGGCCTGCCCTGCCGGAGTTTCGGTCAGCAGCAGGAGGCCAGACCCGTGCCTGTGGCAGTGGGATCCATTTTGTGATGCCAGTGCTTCAGAAAGTCTTTACCGGGTAGACCAGCGTGAACATGTCTCTCCCTCTAGAAGGGTGGCATGCTACCCCCACTGCCAAAACTGGTGGGGGGTAGTATTCCAAAGCATTTGACACCAAACACGACATGTTTCCGTGCAGCCAGTCCAAAGTTAGCATTTAACACAAGGTTATAATGCACTTAAGAGTATATGGTCAGGCTGCACCACAAACAACATCAGAGGAGGTACTCCAAGCGCTGCAGAGGGGCTATGCTCATGCAGGGGCACCCTCTCATATAAAAACCAAGCACTCTGCCTTCAGGATTGTTAAGGCCTGCCATAGGAGTGACTTATAGGTTTTATATGTGTGTGCAATGGTAGTGATATAGGTAGCATATACCACAGTAAGGGGTGCAGGCACCACCTTACCCAGGCTGCAGTAGCAGACATGTAGTGTCATTTTGGAGTGCTTCCCAGGGGTGGCATAATACATGCTTCAGCCCCTGGTAGGCCTCTGAGGCACCTATGCCCTTGGTACATAGTATACCATATACTAGGGGCTTATAAGGCACTCCAGAATCCAATTAGAAATGTACCTAATGTACATGGAAACCATTTTAGAGAGTAAGCAGCTAGGCTGGGGTCCTGATTCGCAGGGCCACAGCCAGACTAAGGTCGAAAAACAATGAAACACCAGCAAAAAGTGGGGGTACCCATGTGAAACAGATCCTACTCTCCTAAACAGTATATGTGAGTGTTGGAGTGTATAAAAGACTATATGTGAGAGTGAGTGATTGTGAGAGTGGCTCTATGGATCAGTGTGTGCTTGTATTAGTTATTGTATAAGAGTGTACCCACTGTGTTATTATTTGTTTGAATTAGTGAGGTGGTGTGTGTATAACTGTATAGGTGCATAAATGGGGGTGTGATTGATTCTTTGCATGAATGACTAGGTGTGTAAGTAACTCTATGGATGAGTGGCAGTGTGTGAGTGACTATAGATATGTGAGTGCATATGATAATGCTGTATTTATAGTTGACTGCATGTATGAGTGACTGTAGGGGTGAAAGAGTGGATGTGTGTGTAGACCTAGGAATTAGTGAGTGGGTATGTACTAACTGGTATTGGTGTGTCTATGGTTTTGAAAATGGTAGTCTCTATTTAACCCCTTCGGCGCTCATGACGGAACCGTTCCGTCATGAGCGTCGGTTGAGCTGTGCTCATGACGGAACCGTTCCGTCATAACCACGCCTGCGCAAGAAACGGTCAGCGCTGAGCGGGAATCGGCGCCGCATCGAAGGGGTTAAGAGTGGGTGTATCAAATGTTATATTAGGGTATGAGGAGGTGTATCAGATTATCATGTGGATAATGTCATCAGTGATGTCATCAGTGATGTCATTTGAGATGTCATTAGTGATGTCACTGACCATGTCATAAATGATGTAATATGTGATGTCATCAGCAGTACATTGCGGAGGCGCGAGTTATAGTTAGCTGAATTATAACGGGCGAATTTCTCTGGTTTTTTTCGAGTGAAATGTCCAACTAACTATAACTTTCCTAAAACCTGTGTTTTTTTCAGTGAATTTCTAAGGTTTTTAAAATGCAAATTTCTAACCATAATGTTCCTGAAACCTATGTTTTTTTTCAGTGATTTTCAAATGTTTTATAATGCTAATTTCTAAGTAAGACTACAAAGGTAGGACATGTGAAGAAAGAGTAAGAAAAGTGCAGAGAGAAGCAAGACAAATTCAGAAAAAGGCAACAGAAGTCCAGAAAGACGAAGAAAAGAGCAGAAAGAAGAAGAGATGTGCAGAAAGAACCAACAGAGGAGCAGAAATTCTTCCTGTGCCCCCAACTTTTTGCTGACGGGTACTTGTGGTAACTGACTCTAACTAACCAGGCCAAGAGCCAGAGCTATGCTAAAAGACACTTAGAATACAGTAAAAACACCTGCATACACTAGGGAACACTATGCATTGGGGTACCCCTGTAATTAGCATGACTTCTACAGTATTTACCATGAGGTAGTGCCTGGGTCATTGCATGAGTACATGAGTAGTGACTGGATGATTAGAGTGCTACAAGGAGAGTGCATGGTGATTTTAAAACTGTTTTGGTTTTGGCGGAGTGATTGGATAAGTACATGATGCTGGATGGGTGATTGGAGGAGTGCATGGGTAGTGACAGAATGATTGCTGGAGGGAATGGGTAATACCTGGGTAATTGGAGGAGTGAATCAGTAGTGTGTAGATGGTTAGAGGTCTGCATGGGTTTTGCTCAGGGGATTGTAGCAGTGCATATCTTAGTGCCTGGGCCATTGCATGAGTACATGGCTACTGACTGGATGATTGTGAACTGCAAGGAGAATGCATGGTGAATTTATAAGTGCTTGGGTTTTGGCGGAGTGTTTAGATAAGTACATGGTCCTGGATGGGTGATTGGAGGAGTGCATGGGTAGTGACAAGGAGATGGCTGGTCTGTATTAGTAGTGCTCAGGGAATTGTAACAGTGCACGTATTAGTGCCTGGGTCATTTCATGAGTACTTGGGTAGTGACTGGATAATTAGAGTGCTGCAAGGACAGTGCATGGTGATTTTATAACTGCTTGGATTTTGGCGGAGTGATTGGATAATTACATAGTGCTGGATGGGTGATTGGAGGAGTGCATGGGTGATGACAGAGGGATTTCTGGAGTGCATGGGTACTACCTGGGTAATTGGAGGAGTAAATTAGTAGCGTGTAGGTCTTTAGAGGTCTGCATGGGAAGTGCTCAGGGGATTGTAGCAGTGCATGTGTTACTGCCTGGGCCATTGCATAAGTACATGGGTATTGACCGGATGATAAGAGTACTGCAAGGAGAGTGCATGATGTATTTATAAGTGTTTAGGTTTTGGCCGAGTGAGTGGATAAGTACATGGAGCTGGCTGAGTGATTGGAGGAGTGCATGAGTAGTGACACGGAGATGCCTGGACTACATGAGTGGTGCTCAGGGAATTGTAGCTGCATGAGAAAGTTCTTCGGTCATTGTATTAGTACATGGGTAGTAACTGAACAATTAGAGTGCTGCAAGGACAGTGCATGGTGATTTTATAACTGCTTGTGTTTTGGCAGAGTGATTGGATACGTACATGATGCTGGGTGGGTGATTGGAAGAGTGCATGGGTAGTGGCAGAGGGATTGCTATAGTGCATGTGCACTACCTGGGTAATTGGAGGAGTTAATCAGTGGTGTGTAGGTGGTTAGAGGTCTGCATGGGTAGTGCACAGGGGATTGTAGCAGTGCATGTGTTAGTGCCTGGGTCATTGTATGAGTACATGGGTACTGACTGGATGATTAGAGTACTGCAAGGACAGTGCATGGTGAATTTATAATTGCTTGGGTTTTGGTGGAGCGTTTGGATAAGTACATGATGCTGGATGGGTGATTGGAGGAGTGCACAGGTAGGGACAAGGAGATGGCTGGTCTGCATGAGTAGTGCTCAGGGGATTGTGCAGTGCATGTTTTAGTGCATGGGTCACTCCATGAGTACATGAGTACTGACTGAAAGATCAGAGTACTGCAAGGAGAGTGCATAGTGAATTTATAAGTGCTTGGGTTTGGATGGAGTGATTGGATAAGTACATGGAGCTGGCTGGGTGATTGGAGGAGTGCATGGGTAGTGACAGGATGATGGCTGGACTGCATGGGTAGTGCTCAGGGTATTGTAGCAGTGCATGAGTTAGTGCATTGGTCATTAAATGAGTGCATGTGTAGTGACTGGATGATTCGAGGGCCACATGTAGAGTGCATGTTGAATTTAAAAGTGCTTGGGTTTTGGCGGAGTGATTGGATAAGTACACACATGTCACATCAGGCCCGCCTTCTTCCTTCACCACTGTGCAAACGTGCCCCCTGGCGGGTTTTAAGTTGGGGGATTAATTCCCCTTGAATCCTGAGGGTCCCTGGGGGCAACCTAGCACACCAAGTACCTCCAGTAAGAGCCACAGAGCTGTGTTGCGGAGAGGTGGTCCGAGGCCATGCCCCTTTTTACACCTCTCTGCAACGCAACTCTGTGGCACTTACTGGACATACCTTGTGGGCTAGGTGGCCCACAGGGACTCTCAGTATCCAAGGGGACTTAATCCCCCGACTTAAAACGTGCCACTGGGCATGTCTTCACACTTGTGACATCAGGCAATGCCCCCTCCCTGCACCACTGTGCAAACGTACCCCCTGGTGTGTTGTATATTGAGGGATTAACTCCCCTTGAGACCTGAGAGTCCCTTGGGGCCAACTAGCCCACCAGCTAACTCCAGTAAGTGCCACAGAGCTGCATTTCAGAGTGGTGTAAAAAGGGGGGGGTGGCTTTGGACTACCTCTCTGCAACGCAGGTCCCTGGCGCTTACTGGAGGTACCTAGTTGGCCCCCAGGGACCCTCATGATTAAAGGGGAATTAATCCCCCAACTTAAAATGACCAGAGCAAGATAGATAGGTAGTGCACTACTATAGTGTCAAAGGACAAGTAGAGAAACAGAAGTGCAGTATTTTGTATAGGATTTTGTTTGTTAACGGAAGTGACTGTTGTAGTCTCTGAAGAACCAAAACAAAGGAGAGGACACTGCAAGTGAACCTGGGTAAGTGTGGAAGGGCCAATCACCTCCAGGGGAAAATGATAGCCAGTCACTCAGGCCTCAAACATTGCAAGCCAATCATCTGAAGAAGGTTCCCACATTGCAGTTCGACACACACTCCCTCACTTTCTGCTTCTACATGAACCATCAGTCATCCCTCACAATCATTCAATGATCAGATCACTCATTGGTGCAGTGGTTACCTGTTCAAATCCAAGCACGGTCGTATGTACACTATATCCCCTTTGATGCAACCAACAGATTAAAATTCGTCAGTCTTGTAAATCAAACAGTTTTCGCAGCCATCCTACATGATGAACAACATTTGAAGGATCATAGAAGTGGACCATACAGGTTAATTAATTTTTGCTAAGTAAGTTTGTAAAGGCCAATCAGTGACCTCCAGGAAAATGATTATCACCCATTACTCAGGCCCCAAACATTGCAAATGAATAATCTCAGGCAAGTTCCCTTCCCACATTACATTTAAACACCCTCCCTCACTGTCTGCTACCACATGAATCATCATCACTCATACAATCACTCACTTACTATTGCAAAAGTTGCAGTTTCCTCTTCCACACCAAGCACAGGTAGTTTAGGTATTAGGAATTCATCATTAATGCAGGCAACACATTCGAATTTGATGTTGGCACTCTTGTAAATCAACTATCTTCTGGAGCAGACCGGTTAGTGCTAAGTGATGCAAAAAGGAAAAGGCAATAGGCATGTGAGGGCGTAATAGGCAGGAATTTTCTCTAATTTCATGAAGGAAATAGGAGTTGTGAAGGCTTCTTCAATGTACAACAATCCAGCAGTATATGTGACTCAAAAGCGGTGGGGCAGCATAAATCTGACACAAAAATTTTAATGTTTCACTAGCTTCTCTTTATTTGTTGCAAAGATAGAAGTTTGATGAGATATAATTAAAATGTTCTATGGGACACTGGCATAATTCGTCCAGGTAGTAGATTCTGTCCTCAAACTGAAATGGTTCACCAAGAAGTTGGTCAGCTACAACACACTAGAGTCTGACCAATCGTTCTCCTCCTCCTTCTGTGCTGTTTCAGGAAGGTTTTAAATGTGTGGAACGGAATGCTGGTTCATATTGATCATAGTCAATCTCTCCATGTTTTAAGGTGAGAGACTGTTTCTTCTCACTGTAACAACCAACCCAGATGCACTGAACACATGGTCAACAGACACTCTGGCTACTGTCTGCTACCACATGAATTTATAGGTGGGTAGTAAGGTCTCTGCTGCGCAAAGTCTGATGGTTTAGATCTCTACAAACAAGTCCGCAAAATTTGCATCAAAGGGAAGTTCAAACAGCCACCACCCCATGCTGTGGATTTTCAATTGCAAGCAATTGCTAAAGTCTAATCAAAGGTTGGTTCCCTGAGCAATGACAATCAGTATAAGTCTATATAGCATAAATATTTCAAACATGAATTCATAGAAAGTACTAGTGTCTAGTGTTCATTCAAAATCTTTATTTTTCAGTTTCCGTAGTCTCTCATGGAGGACTTGTTAAAACACAGATTCCATTCTTGGGTCATACAGCCAACACGTGTTTCGTCTATGGTACCATCAAACACATCTCTAAGAGTATTTTAAATGTAACCTCCACCAAAAGAAAAAAGAATGAACAACGGAAACCGGGAAATAGTAAAGGTCCCCAGAATGTGCACAAAGCGTACCAACCACCAAGGGGTAGAGAGTAGGTGAAACATGACTTACAATAGAGAACATCATATCATGAACCAACAAACTATTTCCATAAACAAATATCAGCCAAGAATTAAGATTATAATTCTTAGAACTACAACAGCACTCTGTCGTGATCATGACAGACACCAAAAATATTCCAAATTAGCAATCATTCCAACGGACAGCGTGTCCCAGACTTCTTCTTATTTAATATCTCCTAACACAAGAAGGACAAACCCGTGGTTAGGAACTCCTTCTCAAATGCTTATATTGTCTCATGGGTCCAGTTTTTAAGGCACTTAAATTGCTAATTGCTCATTTGGAATATTACCCTCTGAAATCAGAAGCACCTTTCTTGGCATATGGTGAGCGATTTTACTGATGCATTAAGTGAGTTAGTGTCTATGATAATATTGATTTTTGCTGATTGGAGGTTTGTTCTTCTGCTTCCCCCTTAGATTTTATGGATTTATGGAGACATTGATGAATTAAGGATTAACTTTATAGTAACAGTTGCTTAAGGATAGTAGCTTATAAGACATTTTTTCTTATAGCATGGGTGTCTTTTGGTGTCTGTCATGATCACGACAGAGTGTTGTTGTAGTTCTAAGAATTATAATCTTAATTCTTGCCTGATATTTGTTTATGGAAATCGTTTGTTGTTTCATGATATGATGTTCTCTATTGTAAGTCATGTTGTACCTACTCTCTACCCCTTGGTGGTTGGTACGCTTTGTGCACATTCTGGGGACCTTTACTATTTCTCGGTTTCCGTTGTTCAGTCTTTTTCCTTTTGGTGAAGGTTACATTTAAAATACTCTTAAAAATGTGGTAGATGGTGATGAGATTGTATATTTGTTTATTACAGCCCTGAGGAAGTCTTTATAGAAATTGTAACCATAGACGAAACACGTGTTGGCTGTATGATCCAAGAATGGAATCTGTGTTCAAACAAGTCCTCCATGAGAGACTACGGAAATTGAAAATAAAGATTTTGAATGAACATTGGACACTACTACTTTCTATGAATTCATGTTTGAAATATCTATGCTATAGAGACTTATACTGATTGTCATTGCTCAGGGAACCAACCTTTGATTACCACATGAATCATCATCACTCATACAATCACTCACTTACTATTGCAAAAGTTGCAGTTTCCTCTTCCACACCAAGCACAGGTAGTTTAGGTATTAGGAATTCATCATTGATGCAGGCAACACATTCGAATTTGATGTTGGCACTCTTGTAAATCAACTATCTTCTGGAGCAGACCTGTTAGTGCTAAGTGATGCAAAAAGGAAAAGGCAATAGGCATGTGAGGGCATAAGAGGCAGGAATTTACTCTAATTTCATGAAGGAAATAAGAGTTGTGAAGGCTTCTTCAACGTACAACAATCCAGCAGTATGTGTGACTAAAAAGCGGTGGGCTGCATAAATCTGACACAAAAATTGTAATGTTTCACTAGCTTCTCTTTATTTGTTGCAAAGATAGAAGTTTGATGAGAAATAATGAAAAAGTTCTATGGGACACTGGCATAATTAGTCCTGGTAGTAGATTCTGTCCTCAAACTGAAATGGTTCACCAAGAAGTTTGTCAGCTACAACACTAGATTCTGACCAATCGTCCTCCTCCTCCTCCTGTGCTGTTTCAGGAAGGTTTTAATTGTGTGGAACAGAATGCTGGTTCATTTTGATCATAGTCAATCTCTCCATGTTTTAAGGTGAGAGACTGGTTCTTCTCACTGTAACAGCCAACCCAGCTGCACGGAACACATGGTCAACAGCCACAATGGCTACAGGACAAGCCAGATACTTTATTGCTAGCCTGCTAAGCTATGGACATTGGTGCATCTTCCAATACTAATTTGTCAATGGGTTTCGATTCACATAGACCTCTTTGGATCATCCAGATACTCCTGGAAAATCCTTTGAATGGTCATTGGTGCTGCCACGTGCTCAGCCACTTTTCCTATTGCCTTTACGCTGCACTTGAGCCCTGCTGATTGAAGCCACTACAAAGCAGTGGTTGGCTCCCGTCCTTCTGTTGCTGTTGTCACTGGAGTTTATGTTAATGGTATTTTGACTGCTGTGAGACAAGACTGCCCTCTCTGGGAGAAGAAGGCAGCTCCCCTGCCATTTTTCTACCAGGTCTACGGCTTCCTAAACAATCTAAATCCTTGTATTTTGAAACATCCCCTTCAGAAAAAGCAATGAAGGTAGGCAGAATATTGCTGTACCATGAATCAAGTAGTGTGGCATTTGATTATGCCCCAATTGTCCACTTCCATGGTCATAGCTTTTCCAAGTGCATCCCTTTCTCTTTGAATGTCATTGTCATTGATCTGTTTGTACTGCTCAAACAGATGTTCCAACATGTATCATGTCGAGTTCCAAAGTGTTTGCACCTCCTGTATCAGGGCTTTAACTGGTGCTCTATCATTACACCGAATACTCTGCAACTTATTTCGGACTTTAAAAGAATGCCTGAAATGAGTGCAGATTCTTCTGCAGGTGGTCAGTATGTTGCTGACTATGTCTTCTTTTTTTAGAAAGTATTGCACCACCAGATTGATTGAATGGTCCAAACACAGGACCCCGAAATGGCATCCATGTGACATGGACTTGACTATGTTACTGCCATGGTCCATGGCATAAAACCCAATTCTTAGTTCTCTGGGTTGCAGCCATTCATACACCTTGCTGTTACATTCATCTAAGGTTTTTACAGCTGTATGTCATTTCTTTAAGGTGAAGATGGAGACTTTTGCATGCCAAGAAATGTTCCTAAAACTTTCTTGAGGGCCAAGACCTGCATATATCTTTTGTTTACTCCCGTGAAAGAGATCCGTTTTGAAGTGATGCACATGTAATCAGTTGCCTGTCAACTGGTTCACAAGTCTGTCATCAGGTGGATAGTGTAAACAACACTTTGCTGCAAAGCTTGTTATGTTATGTTATGTTATAGGTTTGTTGAGCGCGACAGCTGCCCCAGCAACGGGGCGTCCCGGCGCTAAGAACCATAGCACAACCTACTGGGGGGGGGTAGGGAGAGTAGAGACTACATGAGAGGGAAGAGGTGAGTTTTTATTGCTTTGTGAAAAGCGGACAGATTGTCAAGGCGGCGGATGTGGAGGGGCAGGGAATTCCATAATTTTGCTCCCAAAAGTCTGAAGGAACGACCCCCGATACGGCAGAGCTTCGTGCGGGGGACCACTACTAAGTGTTGGCCCATGGAGCGAAGATTGCGTTGGGGGGTGTAAGGTGTTAGCAGCGATCGGAGGAGTACGGGACCATCAGTTTTAAGGATTTTGAAAGCAATGGTAAGTGCCTTAAATTGAATACGGGCTTCCACCGGGAGCCAGTGGAGTCTTTGTAAGCTGGCTCTAGCAGAGCACCTTCTGGGAAGGCCTATAATTGCTCTGGCCGCTGAGTCTCTGTAAGCTGGCTCTAGCAGAGCACCTTCTGGGAAGGCCTATTATTGCCCTGGCTGCTGAGTCTCTGTAAGCTGGCTCTAGCAGAGCACCTTCTGGGAAGGCCTATAATTGCTCTGGCCGCTGAGTCTCTGTAAGCTGGCTCTAGCAGAGCACCTTCTGGGAAGGCCTACAATTGCTCTGGCCGCTGCATTCTGAATTCGCTGAAACCTGGTTGTTTCGGCTTTGTTAGCGCCTAATAATAGGACGCTCGCATAGTCCAACCGGGCAAGGATGGTGGATTGGACAATGAGCTGCCGTGTTTTGGAGTCAAAGAAGCCTAGAATGGGATTAAGGCTTCTCAGCAGCCCAATGCATGTGGCTGCTACTTTTTTAGTGTGAGTTTGGTAGTTCAACGAGGAATCTAGCCATACTCCTAGGTTTTTGACCAGAGATTTGGGAGGGGGGGATGGGGCCCAATAAGGGGGGCCACCAGTGATCATTCCAACAACTGGTGTTCTTGCCCAGAAGTAGCACCTCGGTTTTCCCTGCATTCAGTTGTAGGCAGTTTGCAGTCATCCAGTTGGCGATTGCGGCCAACCCATCCCTAAATCTTGTGGCAGAGACCGAGGGCATATCAGTAAGGGTGATTACCAGCTGTGTGTCGTCGGCGTACGACACCAGCGTGAGATCCCATTCTTTGGCCACTGCCGCAAGGGGCTACATATACAAATTAAAAAGGGATGGACTGAGGGCAGAGCCCTGCGGGACTCCTTGGCCGATAGCATGTGATTGGGAGATAAATAGGGGGGCTGACACGCGAAAGGATCTGCTCGTGAGAAACGATCGGAACCACTCGAGTGCCAGATCACTGGTCCCAATGCTTTCCAGGCGACTCAGTAGGATATTATGGGAGACCGTGTCAAAGGCTGCGCTGAGATCGAGCAATATCAGCGCAGCACTCTGACCGGTGTCCATAATCCTCCGGAGGTGTTCAGTGGTGGACAGAAGGGCGGACTCCGTACTATGTCCAGGCCTAAACCCGTGTTGGGAGGGGTCCAAGATGTTATTTTTGGCCATATGGTCAGTGAGTACGGTGTTCGCATGGGCTTCTGCTAATTTGGACACCCAAGGGAGCAGAGAGACGGGCCTGTAGTTCTCCGGCTTTGTGGGGTCTAGATTGGGTTTTTTAATAATGGGAGTGACACAGGCCTGTTTCCAACATATGGGTACTGTAGCCGATGAGAAGGAGAGATTAAGGAGCGTGGCCAAAGAGGGAAGAAAGAAGTCCAGAGCTCCTAGAAAATGGGCTGGTCTCATGGGATCTGAAGGTGCACCGGTTTTCACTTTTCTGCAGAATTTAGCTAGGTCTTCAAGAGTGATAGCTGGCAGATAGGTGAGCCTGGGACCTTTCAATGAGAAATTGGGGGGGCTAGTGTGGTCAGAAGGGATATGTGAAAAGGTGTTGTAGATCTTCCTCACCTTTTCTGTAAAGAAAGTGGCGAGGTCCTCGCATTGCTGAGTGGAGGAAATACACGAGGCAAGGTTGCCACTGTTTTGTAGTTTTTGGACCAGTTTAAAAATTGTTTTCGTGGGGTTGGAGCTGGAGTCAATTTCCTTGGCATAGAAGGATGCGCGAGCAGTGCGTATAGCTTTATGATATGACTTGAGTGTGGCCAAATAAAGAGCTTTGTCCTTGTCCCTATAGTCTTTCCTCCAATGACGTTCCGCTCTTTTGCATTCCTTTCTAAGAATTTTCAAGTTCTCGTTATACCATGGGTTAGAGGGGGTGCTCCGTCCTCTAGTCCATTTGGCAGGTATGATAGTGTCGAGTCCTTTGGTGACCCAATCCTGAAAGGCGGCATATGATGTGTTAATGTCATTTGTGATTTCAAAGTTGGGTTCTCCTAAACTGGCAGGAAAATCCATATTCTGGAGTTTGTGCCAGGGCCGTTTAAGACAGGAGGCGGACAACGCCCTGTTAGCTTGGATAGCGGCCGGTATCACAAATGTGACAAGGAAGTGGTCAGTCCATCCCATGGGTTTAGGAGGATCTGGTCTGGATTCCGGAATATTAGTGAAAACCGGGTCGAGTAGGTGACCAGCAGAGTGAGTAGGGAATTGTGTCCAACCAACTGCAGCACATCGTGATGCAGCACTAGAACACCAACTCTGGCAAAATAGATCCAACTTGGTGCTTGACATTTCAGGCAGATGACTGCTCAAAATTCTAAGAATCCCACTCCTTCCACAAAAGAAAAAGGGAGGAGGTCCAGCGCTAACATTTGTGCCAGTTTCCCATTGTACAAACATACTGTTGGGTGGTATCTCTCGTAGGGTCCTTCCTGCCTAAACATGCTCATTATAGTAGCCTGGATTTTCTTCATCCCTGGGGCAACTGGCACAGGAGTCTTTCAAGAAGTTTCAATCAATCAATCAACTGTTTTTTAAGTGCAGCTACTCACCTGGATGGGTCTCAAGGAACTGGAGGAATGGGGGAAACACAGCTCCTAGGCGTTCCCAGAGTATAGTCAGAGGTCAAGTTGGTCAGAGGACTTCCCTGGCCTTTTAGGGTAAGTGCAGTGTCAGTCGCTCATGACGACTTGTCGAAGAGCCAGGTCTTGAGGTCCTTTGGGAACTTGGAGAGATTTGGTGTCTGGCAGTGGTGGAGAGGGAGGTTGTTCCATGCCTTTGCCAAGAGGAAGGAGATGGACGGACCTACGGTTCTGGACTTCTTGACGCATGGTACCATGGCGAGGAAAAGCTGGGCTGAGCGGAGGTGGTTGATGTAGGTGGGGACAGTGTTGTGTAGGGCTTTGTGGGCAAGGGTGAGAAGAGTGAAGGTGATTATCTTCTTGACAGGGAGCCAGTGTAGTGCTGCAGGTGTTGGGTGATGTGTCAATGGCGCAGTAGGTTAAGGACTAGTCAGGCTGTGGCGTTCTGGATGTTGTGGAGTTTGCGGGTGAGGTTCTTGTTGATCCCAGCAGTGCGTTGCCGTAGTCCATTCTCCTGCTGATGAGGGCATGGGTGATGGTTTTCCTATTTTCGAGGAGGCTCTAGTACAAAGTTTTCCAAATGAGGCCGAGGGTGTGAAAACAGAAAGAGGGGATGGTGTTGATCTGGTGGTCCATTTTGAGTCCAGAGTCAAGGAAGATTCTGAGATTGTTTGCATGGTCTGCTGGTGGTTGTATGTTCCCGAGGGCCACCAGGTGTCATTCCAGGCATTGGATTGTGGGCCTATGATGAGTACTTTCGTTTTGTCTGTGTTCAGTTGTAGGCAGCTATTCCTCATCCACCTGACAACTGCTTTCATTCCTTCTTGAAAGTTGTGTTTTGAGATTTTGGGTTCGTTGGATAGTGAGCAGATGAGTTGCGTACAATATGATGTTGAGGACTTGTGATTTGAGGATGGAAGCGAGGGGGGCCATGAAGACATTAAACAGAGTAGAGTTGATTGAGGATCCTTGGTGGTCTCCACAGGTGGTTGGCATGGGCCCTAAGATGAAAGGAGGAAGTCTGACCAGCTGCGTTCTGCCGGAGGGGAATGAGTAAATCCAGTTGAGGGCTTTGTTCCAGATTCCTGCATTGTGGAGTCTGCTGGCTAGGGTGTGGTGTGAGACTGTGTCAAGGCTGCAGAGAGGCCCAGGAAGATGAGGGCTACAGTCTCTCCTCTGTCAAGTAGGGAGCAGATGTCTTCTGTCACAGCAATGAGGGCGGTTTCTGTGCTGTAGATCTTCCTGAAGCCTAATTGGGAGGATTCAAGGATGTTGTTCTCGTCGAAGAAGGGGGTGAGCCGGCTGTTGGCAGCTTTTACAATGACTTTCGCTGGGTAGGGAAGTATGGAGATCAGTCTGTAGTTCTTGAGATCAGTGGGGTCCGCCAATGGTTTCTTTAGGAGAGGCTTGATCTCTGCCGGTTTCCAGGGATCGGGGTAGGAGGTGGTCTTGAAGGATAGGTTGATGATTCTTTGAAGCTCGGTGGCGATGATGTCTGCTGCTCTGTGGTAGATGTGGTGGGGGCAGGGGTCCGTGGGGGCTTCGGGGTGGCTTGTCCTCATGGTCTTTAGGGTGTCTTCGATGCTGAGGGCGGTCCAGCTGTCCTGTGTCGGATGTATGGCACAGACAGTGATGGGTATGGGATCCTCGTGGGATTGTTGTTGTCGAAGTTGTCATAGATGGTCTTAATTTTGTAAAGAAAGAAGGTGCTGAGCTTGTCGCAGAGGTCCTGGGAGGGAGGGATGTTGGTGGTCTTGCTGTTGGGCAAGGCAATCTCTTTGATGATGCCAAATAATTATTTGCTGTTGTGTGTGTGGGCGGGGTTCCTGTCCTGTAGTGCTTTCTTCCTTTAGAGTCTGATGAGTTTGTGGTGGGCAGATGTGGCTGTCTTGTAGTTGTTGAGGTTCACTGGGATTTTGGAGTTCCTCCATAGTTTTATGAGAAGTCCACTGCTTTGTCTGGTTTCCTGGAGTTTGATGGAGATCCAGCTGGCCTTCTTGGCATGAGGTGTGAGAATTGGGCCTGGTATATGCTGTCCACATGTTATAGTGGGCACCTTGCACCAGTCCAAACAACCCCTTCTTGATGATAGGTTAAAGACAACTTTTATTGAAAGCTATCCTAGTGGTAGCTATGGAGCGCAGCCTTCAGGCTAAGTCTTGAAGGAATGTAAAGCAGCTTGTTTTAGTCTATTATCTCTTGAGTGGCTAAATGAAAGGAGACCACACCAGGTATATATATAAAATATATGTATTTATTACTAAACACACCCCTCTAGTCTCTTTAAGAGGCTAGAGGCAAAAGCACAAAAGTTACTTCAATTATAACATTAAATTAGCACAATACACATTAGGCCCTAGGGGCGGAACAAACCATATACTAAGATAGTGTTATAAGAACCACGACTTAACTAGACACAAGGCCTAGAGCCTGTAGAATCGCTGGGACCCCAAGACACCACCCAAAGTAGTGACACAGGGGACCCAAGGGGGCCATGTGCAGGGTGAGAACACAGCCGCAAGCTTCCATTAGCTTCTATGGGAAAAGTCGTGGTTAGATTTTTAAAGTTTAAGGACACTTAGAGGTGGAAAAAGGAACAAACCCTTTTAGGCTTAGATGGTTCTAGGGCCAACACCCACGGGAGCACCAGAGTACTTGTGTTACCTCACCCAGGGAAGCCGGGTGCATAGGTGTCAAATGGTGTCGGGTCGCGTCGTCGTTTTCAATGGCAGGAGATTGAAAAGTTCTGATGCCGGGAAGAGGAGAAGTGTCCGAAGAGATCCAAGCCTTGCTCAAAGATGTGAAGAACATGAAAGCAGAGGGGACAGAGTCTGGGTCACTTTCCAGTGACCAGAGGCACGAAAGACAAAGGCCCACCAATGTTGGGTGCTTCAGGTGAGAAGAGGGGAAGCTTTACTCTTCAGCCACGAGGACCAGGAGGTGTTGAGGATAACTAGGAGCTGTATTCAAGCTGTACCACAAAGGATGTCGAGTGCTGCAGTGCCAGTGCCCAGATTGGACACAACAAGCCTTGGCAACAGCAGCCCATGCAGAAAGAGAAGAAATGCTTCGGTGTGGACCAGCAAGATCCAGGGCACTCTCCAAGCAATGGAGAGTTGGGGCACGTCTGGAGCAACCAGGGAAGCCCAATTAAAGTAAGAGTTGCCTTCACCAGGACCCACCAGTCGAAAGACCAGGGATCGCGAAGGAGCCTCAAGCGAACACACAAAAGGCGGGCTCATGGAACACTCGTGGAGTGTATGCAAGCAATCTTTGGTAGAAAAGGTCCTCAGGGCCTGAGCTAAAAGTAACCCAAAGCACAGCCTCAAAGGCCGTCGAGAAGCTGATGCACTTGCAAATGTGCGTGGTGACCAGGAGGTCTGGTTCCACGTTACCCACGACAGCTACGAGTCTCAGCTTTGCTAGGAATTTGGGTCGGCTTCACGGAAGTCTAGAAATCTACCTCCTGTGATGCAATTACTTTAGAGTCCGGCAGGAGCTTCAGAGATGCACACCAGCCAGATGCTTCATTTGTGCCTCCTTTACTCCAAGGGAGATTCTTCAGTCATCTGGGATCATGAGAGCCTGTTTAGAGGCACGCGTCCGAGGACTTTAACTGTGGCATCAATGAGTGATAGAGGGCGATAGCAGTGAGGGTTATTCCTGTCCCTTTTCTTAAAAAATCGTGACAATGAGTGCCGAGGACCACAAGATTTTAAACCCTGGTTAAGAAGGACCTCTATTTTGTTGTGAAAAAGGTCCAGAGGGATCCCATCGGGGCCAGGGGCCTTGTTCCATGATAGTCACTCGATGCCAGGTCTCACCTCATCAAGATGGAAAGAAGTAGCTCTAAAACTAGATGGAGAAATACCAACCACAATAGGTTCATCACTTTAACAATGGTTATACACACTCTCAAAGTGGTCCTTTCACTATTCTGGGGTGATATTATGAACTAGTCCTGGCTTCTCTGGGTCTATATAACAGGGGCTGTTAAAAACCTTCCAAAAAAGGGTACTATCCTTCTTTTTGCATGCTTCTGTCAGCTCCTCCCAGGCTTGTTTCTGGAGGAAGCGCTTTGCCCTTTAATGGCCCCCTTATAATTACTGCAACATGTTGCCACCCTGGCATTGCCACGTGGGATCTGTTTAATGGCCTTCTTAAGTTGAAGCAAGGCCCGAGAGCACTCACTGTCAAACCATTTAGGCGAATCAGAGCTAACAGTAGCTACCGGGACTGTTAGTAAACTGGCGACTGATTGGGCAATTACAATAAAATGCATATATGATTTCTTCTCCCAATACTGATAGATCTAAACACTTAAAAATCTCCTGCTGTCTCAAACTAAAAAGTGCTTGGTTAAAAACAATAGTATTCACCTCAAGCGTTTCCCTTGATTAGTTGCGACCAGTGAAGCCACGGTCCCCCTTCGGGCATGGTCCATCTGCCAGGGAGCTCAAGCAGCAAATTCAGGGTATTGAGGTCACTAAAAGGACTGTGCTGAATTTTGAAAGAAGATACAAACCACTTCAGGGCGGGGAGATGAAAAGAAAATCAAAAGTTGGAGCTGAGCCCCTCCCTTTATAGTTCTGCCGTGAAAAAAAATCAGAGCATGACACCCCCAATGTGTATGGATTAAACCATACGTGGCTAACAAAGTATTCAGATCATGTCTTTCCACGGAGTATTCCATGTGCAAAGCATCCCTGATCGTGCATGTGGCCCACTCATGTGTTTTCGATAATAACTGCAAACAAAGATGGCAATTAAAATCACCAACTAAATACAAATCACCATGCTGAAAACCTTCAAGGCTTGAGGGACCATAGTTCTTTTGTTTTGCGTTGTAAAAATTAATTAAAGTGAAACAAAATGATTTACCCATCACAATTGTCAGCCATTGTGCAATATTAGAATCCCACTTTAAATACTTCACAGCTCCACAAAGCCTCCAATCTATAAAAAAATCATTTATCCACCCCCAGCTCTTCCCATACTTGACCCTACTGCCGGGCAAAAAAAGGCTTTATAACCCTCAAGAAAAAGGTTGCTGTCGGTCTCCAATGTCTCCTGGACACAAATAATGTAATAAGATCTAATAAATTGGAGCCATCTTTCATTCCTAAATTTTGCGCTAGCCAGGCTACATTCTAGGAGATGATGTTTAAGCTCAAATTTTCCCCTCCTCCCAGATGAATCTTAAGAATTTGCTTGTTAGAGCCCGGAGCATGAAATTAGCCCCCCTTCTACTCACTTCCAGACTAGGGCGCATATCAACAACAACCGGCGATAATTATCTCTAGGCGCACTTAGCGCTAGGATAATTATCGCCAGCTAGTGTGAATTTTTATCGCTGAGATAGCGTGCTATTAGCAACGCTTATCTCAATAGCGATAAAAATCCTCACGCTAACAGGCTAACGTGAGATTATCGCTGGAAACCCAGCGATAATCACACGTTACCTTGTTGATAGGGACAGACAAACTTAGCCATGATATCCTCCTTCCATAGGATATCATGGCTAAGTCAGAAAAATACCAGACGTAAAAAAGCAGTGTTAACCGCGGTTAGCGCTGCTTTTTTTGTCTCTAACAGGGTTAGCGACATTCTTGATAATAGGAGAAATGTCGCTTGGCGACATTTCTCCTAATTTTTTACTCTGGAACGCCCCCTTTGCATCTCATTAGAGATGCCCCACAGGAACATATCAACAGGGGCTGTATCTCTGCTTTTTTGGCTTTAAAAGCCAAAAAAGCAGAGATAAAACTAGCACCCTATCAACAACAGGGTGCTAAAATGCAAATTGGCATGTTAGCACCCTTTTACTCTACGCTTCCCCTTGCATCTCTAATGAGCAGATTTGTTTCCCGTGACTTTCTTGATGCTGGGGGCCTCCCCATTCTGCTCCCTCTACAACATCAGAGATGGCCTTGCTCGAGCTGATAGTGTTAGTCCTGCTGGGTCTAATACTGGGATCTCTGTATCCATCAAAATGGCCACACGGGGTTCACACGGTGAGTTTTGAATGGGCACATCTGCTGATTCATCACACGGGAGGGCAATTGGGCCAACCAAATCCAAAGCAGGCCTCCTCTCTGCTCTGTCAATGTCAGCAGAGATGGCCCCCAAAGCTTTTGTCAGGAATGAATTGATTGTCATTCTCTTCCTTACCTCTGTGGGGCTCACATATACTACTTTCCTTTTCTCCATTGTACCCTACTTTGCACACACCTTCAGGCAACCAGATCACAAGGGTTGCAAAGGAGTGGGTTATCCCTCCCGCAGTAACCCAATGCCCAATGACTACGAACAGGTAATCGTGACTTCCCCTGATATGCCACTGTTTATTCCAGGGTGTCTATATCCACCAAACGGGCCAGAGAACAAAAGGAACAAGGTCCCCTAATGCGCAAAGCAGAGATGCCATCCTGCTTGGTACCTCTTATACACAACAGGCGCTGCTGACGCCTCCCGCCCGCTGACACAATACATGAGAGTCCCATAAGAATCAATGCACATCAATGGACAGAACCCTCAGTAGACGGTGTGTCACAAGTGTAAGAGGGGGCCAGCCTGGCGACCTCCGGTCAGTGATGGGCGTCCCATGCTACAGGGCTTCTGGGCTTCAATGATGCGCCTCCAGGCATGATGGGGGATGACGTGGCCTCGATGGAGCCTGGGGGCCGAAGTCCAGCCTGGCTCATCCTGTTTGGCACCCTGGGCAGTGGGGCCTCTGGGCTGCAATTAGGCACCTTCAGGCGCAACAGGTGATAACATGGCCTCGATGGAGCCTAGGGGCTGAAGTCTTCCCGGCTCATCCTATGTGGCATCCCGTGCAGTGGGGCTTGAGGGCTGCAATTTTGCACCTCCAGGAGCGACGGGGGAGGTGACGTGGCCTTGATGGAGCCTGGGAGCAGAAGTCCAGCCCGGGTCATCCTGTTTGGCATCCTGCACAGCGGGCTTCTGGGCTAAAATTATGCACCTCCAGGCATGACGGGAGATGATGTGGCCTTGATGGAGCCTGGGCTCTGCAGCCCTGCCTGGCTCGTCCTGTTTGGCAATGTAGGAGGCTGCTGCTCTGTTAGGTCACTCCCTGTAGAGAGATGATATGCTGTTAGGGTGTTGTAGAAGGCTACTGCTTTGAAGGGACACTGTGGGAGGCTACTGCTCTGTTATGGCATTAAAGGAGGGTGCTCATCTCTAAGGGCACCAGAGGAGGGCACCTCTTCTTTATGGCACTGTAGGAGGCTGCTATTGTGTTGGAAGGCAGCTAAGCTTTTTGAACATGGTTGGAGGGTGTTAATCTCCTAGGCCACTGTTGGATGCTCCTACTCTGCTGTGCATCGTAGGGGGCTGCTATTTTGCAAGGGACTGTAAGGGACTACAACTTTGTTAGGGATTGAAGGAGACTTCTATTCTGCTATGGTATTGTAGGAGACTCCCACGCTGCTAGGGATGATAAGACGTTATCGATCTTTGTGCACTATAGGAACGAGTTCTTAATTCCAGCTTATGTAGCAGGTGGGGCTAAATTAAATTAAATTAAATTAAGAATTAAATAATCGGGCAGGGTGTGACTGGTCCTGAATGAAAGAGGCGTGAGGAGACTTCAAGACTACACAGTGTTGGTACTCGGCAATCATGGTCAGGATTTTGTCTCAGTTAAACTTTAGTTTGTTTTAACTTTAACTTAAGACCAAGACTTAAGATCATCAACTTTTACTTCTTAGACTTTGACAAAGAGTAAGAAAAATGGTGATAAAGGGACAAAGCAGGGATGAAAAAGTAAATGAAAGAATGGAATAAAGGGACAGAGTGTGACTGGTCCTGAATGAAAGAGGCGTGAGGTGACATCAAGACTACACAGTGTTGGTACTCGGCAATCATGGTCTTGGATTGCTTGTGTTTCAGTTCAGAGGGGACCTGGCTTGGCAGCTCAGGCTGGACTATTCATATTGAAACAGGACAAATGCCGACTTGCATATGGGTGGGTCTAATGTAAAGAGGCATGGTGGGCAAATAAAATGGTTTTGAATGCCACCCCGAGAGATTGCAAGTGGTTAGTCTAATGGCAAACATTCCTCCCATCACTTTTTGTGTGTGTGGTATTTGGCAATCCCAGAATTGGTCACTGGTCTGTGAGAGTCTGGGAAAAACCTTAAGCATCAATATTTGACAAATTAAACACTAATAGGAACATGCTGATCTTTTGAGGCGATCCAGGAGAGTGTCCTATGACACAGCGCTCGCTGGCTCTGAATTGTTGTTCGCTGGTTATCCGGTCATTTCACAAGCCTTCACATCATAGAGTTTTGTAAAATAATATTATAGTGTAATTTGCTGAGTTTGGCGATTGTATTATTTTATGTATATTTGTTGTTGGCAAAAAGGCTAGAGTGTTTTGAATGAATTAGATAGTTGAGCGCAGACAAGAAGTGTTCGGCGTCAGGTTAGAAATGTTGCTCAATAAAAACACTAAGGGGGACATTTACTATGGTTTTGTGTTGGATTTGGGTCACTCTAAGGCAGGCACCCTTTCACTTTGCTGCGAGGGTTTCTGAGTTTGTGCTGGGAAGCCACAAGGGCCCCAGTGCAGGTATAGAGCTGAAGAGCATTGTATGTTCATGGATATGATGCGTTGCGGCTCTCCCGTTCACTCAGTGCAACAAGTTGCCTTGCCGTGTTGCGTTGTGTGAATTGTTAGTAAATATGCCCCGAATGTCAGACTCTGTTTGTGTTCCATAACACTTTATACATATATAGGTTCTCTAAATGACTGTTCATGCCAAACTAGTTGTTTCTCTGCTCATCCTGCTGAGTCGACACTAGCTTCCAATGTGTTCCTTAAATTGTATGTTTCTCTTTTCTGTCAGTCCTTTGAAGCATCTGAACACATCTTAGGGCCCAATGTACTACCATTAGGATCGCATTTATGAAATCATTATTGCTAATGTATAAAACTCATTGAGTTTCATTCAGAGTGGGCCACAAATAGACCTACCTCATGAATATTAATAAGGTAGGTGGAAATTTGCAACATGTTAGAATCAACACCATCCCAGGGATGGTGGCCTACTGAGGTCAGTAGACCACCATGGCTGTGATTGCTTTTAAATAAAGCAGTTTTTTTATTTCTTGAAATGCAACCAATTTTCCTTAATGAAAATGGATTTTTGTAATATGAAAAAATGAAACATTTTAGTTTAATTTTCTAAGAATAGACAGTGACCTTTGCCTGCTCTTAAACATATTTCATTTGCATTCTCAAAGGCAAAAGTGTCCCTTGGGGACCACTTCCCCTTTGGAATGGGTTACCACCAGTTTTAAACTGGTGGTAAAGTATTACTGTTTTGTGATCAGAATTCATTCACAAAACGGTAATAGATACCATATTGATTCAGTATTTGGAAGGGACCCCTAAACACAGCCCTTCGAAATACCAAATCACAAACACAAATTGCGATAAAGTAACAGAATTTTTGCTGTTGTACATTTAAAAAAAAATATTTGTGTGGTTGTAAATGGCCGATTCTACAAATCGGGACATTTCTGACAACAAAAACACTTTGTACATCTGGTCCTAGGTGTTTCCCCACAAAACCTCAAAATGAATAAAATAAATATATATTAAAGAAGTCACTGTCAGAATATCTCAGTGGTTAGAGGTAAATCAACCCGGGTATTTTTTCAACCATCAATCTGTGATCAAGCACTGCCCTTCGTATCTCTGTGATTACTTCTGCATGAAGAGAACACATTCAACCACACCTCCTTCTTCCACAAGTAGTGCATGGCCACATCCATTGGCTCTTTGCAACCACTCCCTGCCACACTGCCCTCTTCCACATGTAGTGCATGGCACAGCCATTGGCTCTTTCTAGTCAAGCCCTGGCACACGTATCCTAGCACTGCCCACTGAATGGCTCCATTTATTGACTTAATGGCCTGCCATCATGACTAACACCTGTGACACCTATCGCTTCAATCACACCCGTCTGCCAGGTACACGCATCCAATGCCCCTTCAACTGCGGTGGTGTGGTTGCTTCCACAGCTGTCCATCTTGTATCAACAGCACATTCACTGCCTCAAACCTAGCGCAGCACCTCATTCACTGCATGCTCTGTCTGCATGACTACACCTAGAGAATTGCAGCTACAACAAGGTGCATTGATGTGGAACCTTTATGACCTCTGCCCACCAAACAGGCTTTAATCACAACCTCAAGTGCACCAATGTTATGTCTATCAGGAGAAGCTTAGTCAGGGCCTACTCACTCTGTTGTAGGCATTATTGCAAATGTGTGGTTATTTATTTGCTGTGTCCTCTCTCTATTTCTCTGTCTTCTTCCAGTTACATCATTACATGAGGGATCTTCATTTCAAAACTTCCTCTGGTGATGAAGTCTACTTTGATGATGGAGGGGATCCACCCACACACTTTGACTTCTCCAGCTGGATTTATTACAGCCCCAGTAATGCTACAAGGATCAAAGTGGGAAGCTTCCATCTAAGCCCTTCCGGGGAGGAACAGTTTGTCATTGATGACCGAGCCATTCATTGGCACCCCGACTTTAAGCAGGTAATGGCTCCTGTCTGATTTGGGAACAAACGTGGACAAAGGTGAGAACCATATGGATGTGAAAGAACAATAATAATCAACTAGATAAGTAATTGTTGCTTCATTGTGAGTTTGTGAAAACAAATCACAGTTCAGCTGTCATACTAATCTCTCAGGGCATCATCTATAAGAAAATGATGCAGCGTGATGCGCAAGCCATTTAGCTGCACCGTGCTGCATCATTTTCAAAGCACCAAAATGTGTAATTTTAAAAACAATACGACACATCTCTGTGCTTTTCCCTGTGCCGGCACATAATTGGCTGTCATGCGCTAGCATAGGCACCCATGCATCATTTTACTAGGTTGTCTGTGCTGCGGGAATTATTGTTTTTGTGCACCTTCCTGCACAGAAATAAACATCAATGGCATTTTCCTCTTTCTATGCTTTCTTCAGAATGAAATACACAGAGAAAGAGCAAAAAGGTAAGAGAAAAAACAAGGAGAAATAATAGTATTTCTCCTCATTGTGCCTCCTTATGGCTCCCCTGGGGATGTGTAGGATTCTTGATGTATTCCCAGTTTTACAAAACGTTGAAAAACTGGGAATGCATCAAGTTCCATGCCTATTGCTTGAGAACACCCACATCTCTACCCATGGAATGCCCCTTTCATGCAGAGCAATGCGTGAAAGATACTCATATAAATAAGGTCATGCAACTCATGCAGGGTGACTTTAAGTGGACTTGTAAATATGGCAAGCCCATATGGGCAAGCTCATTGCGCTGAAGGTGCGTTAATAAAAGTGAAGCACCGGTGGCACAATGGACTTGTAAGTGAGGCCCTCAGTTTCCCTGCCCCATTTAGAGGTGGAGCAATGTGGGGTTTCTACCGCTAGAGCATACATTCCAGGGCCATTGACTTTTGTTTTTCATGAAAATAGCTCATGGAGTATAGTTTAAAACACACAAGACATTTTTTTATTGTGCATGAGCTCCTGCCTTCTGAGAAAACACCATTTAGCGGTGCTGCACTACCCTATGCCAATTAAAAGGGCAGGGAAGCACCATATTTATGAATTATGGTGCATTCATTCCTTTCTCCCTGCGCTGGTGCTTTTTCAGCAGCCTAGCTCCAACACAGGAACCCTTGCACCATGGTGCAAGGGTGCCTCCATTGCAGGCAGGATTTATTTTGTGCTGGAAGGGTGACTATTCTGCACAAAAATAATCCTACAAGGTGTTTTCCTCTTTCTATGTGCGCTTCATAATGCAGCACCTCTGCAGTGGATACTCTGAAGGATCACAGGTCCCCGCCAGAGGTCTCTAAATGCAAGTGGCGGCACTTTATCAGAGGTGCAGAGACTGAGCCTGTGCTGACCTCATGGGCCAGCAGGACAACCACCTCCCTCTAAATGCCGGTTGTGACGTGTGCAGGATTGACAACATTTGCATGACATTGCTAATATAATCAAGTTTACAAACCACATACAATGGTTATTGTTGAGAAATTAATACACCTTATTGCCCCGGCAAATGACTCTTTAAATGAGCCATTTGCAACTGCATCCAGATAAACATAATTACATCATTTTAATCTTTAACTATGACTTTTATTGCTTTTCTAATATTTGTGCTACAGTAACTGAGCTACTTCTTTAGTTGTTAATCTTTTGTGATATACCATAGATCAGAAGATTTTATATGTGTAGGTGGAGTCAAGGTCACGGTGGGCCTGCTCACATCTTTTGCAGAGATTCACCCAAGGAACCAGATCCTCAAATGTTTTGGGAACAAGAAATTCTGGCAGTCGGAGTTGTAGGAAGGTTGTGTAAAGGTGGTGTAGAGAGGTGATTCATCTCTCAGGGCATGCGGATAAGGTCCAAGAACGATCCTTTGCCCCATGTGGCTGGAAGTAGCAGCTTTATATTCAGTGTAATCTCTGGAATAGGAGGTGTTGTGGGCACTGGTCACTGGCACGTCAGGGTAGAAGTCTTCCAAATCAAATACTGAGGTGCTGTTGTCTGGTTGGCTTCCCACAAGATCTGAGTAGACTGAGACAATGTGGCTCCATGCCTCAAAGACCAATCAACAAATCCTTATTACACTCACAATGTTAAGCTTAGCATCTGGATTGGATGCCAGGCAGCATCCTTGTCCAAATAAAAGAGGATGACTAGCCATGTGGGGCTACCAAACACAAACAATCACTACTGCACCTTGGAATAGAGATACATGTTATGTTCTGTTATGTTTTGATATGTTATACTATGTGATGTTCTGTTAATTTGTATAGTGCACTAATCACCCATGAGGGTATCGAGGCACTTGAGCAGACATGTTGGTAAGTAGTCCCTGTGATGTTATTCAATGAACCAGCTCTTCAGCCTATAGTGGATTTCAAGAAGTGAGGAGGAGGCTCTGATGTGATGAGGGAGGTAGTTTCATGTTTCTGTGCAATGTAAGAGAATGAGCAACCTTCTGCTCTGCTTTTGTTGATACGTGGGATGCATGAGAGTGAGGCAGAGCATAGGTGTTTGGCAGGCTGGTGGAAGTGCATGCGACTGTTGAAGTATGTTGGTCCAGTGTTGTTTAAAAGGCTTTGGATATGTGCATGAAAGGCTTGAATTAGCTGTGCTTGTGCATGGGGAGCCAGTGAATCACTTTGAGGTAAAGGTCGATGTGGGTGCGGTGTGGGAGGTTCAGTTTCAGTCTTGTAGTGGTGTTCTGAATGATCTGAAATCTGTGTAGATGTTATTTGAAGATTTCAACATGCAGTATGTTGTCGTAGTCCAGCCTGCTAGTGAACTGTATTTGTCATAACAGTCCATCTGGTGTTCTGGGGAAGCACCATTAAATCCTTTGTAGTATACATAGGATGTGGAAGCAGGAAGCACTCACTGCATTGACTTGTACCATCATGCTGTCCTCTGGGATGAACCACAGATTTTCTGTGTGGTCAGTGGGTGTTTTTCCTAGCTCTGACTACCACCAAATGGAGTTGTATGAATGGACCTTGTTTATGAAGACCAGAACTTCCAAACTTGACAGTGATGTGTTGTGAACAGATAATGTTGGTGAGTTGTGTCATGCTGAGGGACGATTCTTGGTTTCTGATGTGAAAGATGGCAATCTGACCCTTTGTGTTCTTCTTGTAAGGAAGGAGCAGATCTAGGTGAATGCAGATCCTGGCATTACAATCTTATGGAGTCTTCTGATGAGCGTGGCGTGGGAGAGTGTTCAAAGCCACAGAGATGTCAAGCAGGATGAGGGCCGCTGTTTCTCCTCAGTCCAGGAGGATCCGGTGGTCGTCAGTGGTCACAATGAATGCTGTTTCGGTGCTGTGGTTCTTCCTGTGTCCTGATTGGGTGTTATCTAGCAGTTGAAGATGCTTAAGAGTGAACTCACACAGCTGGCTCCAAAGTTAACCAACAAAATTCGAGTGAAAATGGATTAGTGTGCAGCCTTCCACCCCTAGCTAGGTGATTTTGCGTTCAGAACTAGAGGTAATAGTGAAGGGGCAGATAATTTGCATGAGGTAATATGAAGCAAATGGATAGTTGGGGAAAGCCACAGCTGCACTACCCTCCTATACACAAAGTATCACTAATTCAAACAGTTCAAGTTGCCCACCTCAAAGGTCCACTATCCAAGGACCATATACGTTTTACCACAAAAAAATCATTTGACAGAGAGGCAACACTTCAAAGAGTAATAATATTGATGGTACATAGCGTTTTTCAAAACACACGTATGAAATAGAAAAAATAGGTTCTTTAATTGTTGCAGGTTGAACAAGCAGCAGAGAAACAGCCAACGCGTTTCGCCCAACAGCGGGCTTCCTCAGGGCTGTAAAGAGCAACATACATATATCAAAGATTGATCTTTCTAAAATTGCATTTAATGTAATATAAACAACCAAGGTTGAGAAATGACCACATTGCAAAGAAATAATTCATCATTTGTGATTGATAGGTAATCAATGTCACCTTCTACCAGATGTAGTGGCAGAAAGTAAACTTGATAAAAATGTGAATAAAAAGATATAAGTAAAATGAAAAAGAATTAAAAAAGGAGAAAGGAAAGGAAAACGAAACGGGAGGAAGGAGAATAAACGTGCAGGAGAAAAGAGACAATGCACCATCAGAAATAATAAAAAGAAATCCATATATCCAATTAAATAGTTGAAGAGGAAACTTTGGAACACCAGACGCATACGCCCAGAGATGAGCAACAGAAGGGACACATACCACAGACCAAAAACCAAAAAATCAAAGTGTTATACCACTAAAGAATACAACAAGTAAAACCTATGAATTATCATAGGGCTCACCACAACTAGGTGTTGGATACCGTGATTGATTTAACAAAAAATCGTAAAGTGTGTTAGTATATCCAAAAAGGACAAATATCCACATGAAAATCTCACCAAGGATCAGAACGTGGTTCAATCCAGTCCAGAACCTAACGATAGTCACAATGTCGATTTTGGATCACTATATCAAAACAAAAACATAATAATATATGTAACAAGACATTGGACTCATTATTTAAGGCCAAAGCCGCCTATTTATTATATTAGTGGTAACCCAATTGTACCTCTGCTTTTAAGCAACAAGTCTCCTCAAGTGTCCAAATTAGTGAGAATGAATATAACGGGAAATTCATCGATAAGTCACCAAAAGTAGAAGAGAGAGTTTTCTTCGAAAATCAAGTGTAGTCAACAAAATTCACTTCGATTGGTGAAATCTTTTGAGCACTAAAAAGGAAGTAAATAATGAAAGGAAAGAAAAAGTTCTTTTGTAAAGACGGTATTAAATTCTTAAGTGAAGTCTCAGGTAAAATGTTCTGGCTTGTTCCAAAATTAAAAGCAGAGGTACAATTGGGTTACCACTAATATATTAAATAGGCGGCTTTGGCCTTAAATAATGAGTCCAATGTCTTGTTACATATATTATTATGTTTTTGTTTTGATATAGTGATCCAAAATCGACATTGTGACTATCGTTAGGTTCTGGACTGGATTGAACCACGTTCTGATCCTTGGTGAGATTTTCATGTGGATATTTGTCCATTTTGGATATACTAACACACTTTACGATTTTTTGTTAAATCAATCACGGTATCCAACACCTAGTTGTGGTGAGCCCTATGATAATTCATAGGTTTTACTTGTTGTATTCTTTAGTGGTATAACACTTTGATTTTTTGGTTTTTGGTCTGTGGTATGTGGCCCTTCTGTTGCTCATCTCTGGGCGTATGCGTCTAGTGTTCCAAAGTTTCCTCTTCAACTATTTAATTGGATATATGGATTTCTTTTTATTATTTCTGATGGTGCATTGTCTCTTTTCTCCTGCACGTTTATTCTCCTTCCTCCCATTTCGTTTTCCTTTCCTTTCTCCTTTTTTAATTCTTTTTCATTTTACTTATATCTTTTTATTCACATTTTTATCAAGTTTACTTTCTGCCACTACATCTGGTAGAAGGTGACATTGATTACCTATCAATCACAAATGATGAATTGTTTCTTTGCAATGTGGTCATTTCTCAACCTTGGTTGTTTATATTATATTAAATGCAATTTTAGAAAGATCATTCTTTGATATATGTATGTTGCTCTTTACAGCCCTGAGGAAGCCCGCTGTTGGGCGAAACGCGTTGGCTGTTTCTCTGCTGCTTGTTCAACCTGCAACAATTAAAGAACCTATTTTTTCTATTTGTATACGTGTATTTTGGAAAACGCTATGTACCATCATTATTCTTACTCTTTGAAGTGTTGCTTCTCTTTCAAATGATTAATTTGCATGAGGTCCATGCCAATCCAGCCAGAAAGTTTTGCGCTTTGAAAAAGAGTGAATTTTTATTTCAGTTTTAGAAATTTACAGCTGCATATGCACGCTGAGTGACAGAGCAATGTATGCTCCTAGAGACCCTTGTATCCAATTATATATCAAATGTGATATCTAGACTTCACTCACACATAGTTCAGCAGAAAACCTTGAATTCACTAAAACAAGTAGTTTCATACTGACAGGAGGACTTAAACAATGAGTCATAGATATAGTCACAACTGTTATGTATCTAACAGCAATGGAGGTACTTTCCAGGTAAGCCAGGCACTACTCAAGCACTCATCCAATTAGCCAGTCACTACTAAGGTCTTCATTGAATCACTCAAGCACTGTCTATGTACATATTAAATTACCCAGGCACTACATATGCACTCTTGCAATCACACATGCACTAATTGTGTAGTAATTGAATTATGCATGCACTATCCATGCATTCATCCAATCACTCAAGCACTAACCATTCACTTATACAATGACCAAGGCTGTACCAATGCAGTCATTAAAATACCCACTTACTACCCATGTACTCATCGAAACACTGAGGAACAATCCATGCACTTATCCAATTATGCGGGCAGTACCATTGGAGTGAACCTATACCCCATCCAGTACCTATGCACTCATTCAATTACTGAGGCAAAACAGTTGCACTTATACAATCAGCCGTGTAGTTCACTTGTTTTCATCCAATCACTCAAACTTTAGCAGTGGAGGCATGCAATCATTCAGACACTGGTCATTCACTCATCTAATCAGCCAGGCACTACTGATACACTCATTCAATTATCCAGGCACTATTCATGTACTTATCTAAACACCCAGACACTACCTGTTCCCTCAAACTAAAACACATGGGCAGCAGCCATGTACTCATCCAATCACTGAAACACTACTCATGCACTCATCCAATCTGCTAGGTTCTATGTATGCACTTCAACAATCATGTACCCACTATCTATACACTCTATAAATCACCTATATAGTATGCGTACACTCCTGTAATCATTTAGGCACTAGAGATACACTCATTTGATCATCCAAAGACTATCTCTTATTCAGCACCAAGATACTCCGTTGGGGTGAAGTTGCACTTTACAAATACACATGTTATGTTATCTATGCATGTATTGAATCAATGAGGCATTAGTCATGCACTCATCTAAACACCCAGATAGTAGTGATATGCATATGCAAACATGCAGGCATTAACTATACAGATATGGAACAAACCATTGAGTTCTCATATAATCCGGGAATCATTCAGGGACTACCTGTATCCTCTGGGAATTACCCAGGCACTACCTACGTACTCATCCAATAATCCAGGGAGAATGAATGTATTTAAACACATGTATTTACAAGTTTTAGGGCCATATGTAGGTAATTTTTTTTTACCGATTCATAAATACCGAATTTTACCGAATCGGTATTTATGAATCGATAAGTTATATGTAGGAAACAATTCAGAAATCATTACCGAATCGGTAATATTCGGTAATTATGAATCGGAATTTACCGATTCGGTAAATACCGAAGTGGTATTTACCGAATCGGTATTTACCGAATCGGTATTTACCGAATCGGGAATTCAAATACACATGACCTGATGATTCAGCCAATCCTGTGCAACCTAAACCCCACCCAACCAGGAAGTGGCCACACCCAGGCAGGTGCACACAATCAACAGACTCTGGAGAGGCTGGGATTGCAGAGGAGAGGAACAGAGCAACTGCCTGATTCAGCCCTGGAAACTGCAACAATGGCCAGCCAGGACACAGAGAAGGATGGAGGGGAGAGGAAAAGAAAGCTGAAATTCAGCCAAAAGGAGCTGCAGGTACTGGTGGAGGAGGTTGTAAAGCAGCACCAGAAGCTCTTTGGCAAACAGTCACTGCAAGTGGCTGAGTCAGAGAAACGCAAGATCTGTCTTGGAATCCAGGCACAGGTGAATGCCATGGAAGTGACCCCCGGGACATTGATGTCCTCAAGAAGCGGTGGTACGACATCCGTATCATCACGAAGAGGAAGGTGGCCGAATTGAAAAAAGAGGCCAGCCGGACAGGAGGTGGACGCAACAGGGCACCAACCCTGACAGAACTGGAGGAGCTTGTGGAGACGACCATTGAGCCAGAAAGCATCGTGGGGATTGGGGACGCTGACAGCTCCGGCAGAGGCACCTCCAAACAAGGTAAGACGCTTGCACAGCAATGTGTCCCCCCCTACCCCTATCCCAACTCCCCAAATGTGCAATGAGAATCCCACTCTAGTACAGGTGTTAGTGCATGCTAGCAATGCATCATGGGAGATGTAGTCCCTGAAAGCCCAAACATGATACGATTAGCACAGATTAACAAGGCATGTAACACACAGTGGCGAGTAGCAGTCAGAGGACATTGATATACTGTTTAAAGAATGTTTTGTCATGGCAGCAAATCTATGCTTCAGGTACACTTACCTGATGTTGCATTTCTGTCCACAGGCACTACTGCGCACAGAACTGCCCATGACAAGGGAGAGAGGGCACACCACAAAGACAGCGTGGAGAAGGCCACCACCAGTTCCGGCCAGGGAACGGCACCACAGGCAGACTCACCACCACAGCCAGTATCGCCACCCCAGCCAGCATCGCCACTCCAGCCAGCATCCCCACTCCTGCAGGTGTCACCACCATCTTCACCACCTGCAATGCACAGGTCGAGGAGGCGTGCTGCTGCCAGGTTGTATGTCACAGACTCATCCTCTGAAGACTCGAGGGGGGCGGAAACATCCACTGTACCCCTGGATGTAACCCCTGCCACTGTGCCTTCCAACTCTGTGGGAGCACACACAGTTGGCAGATGGCGCCGCAGGGCTCGGCTGCTAAGTCCACCTCCCCTAGGGGTGAGCCATGGAGTCTCCTCAGGGCTTGAGGCCACCATGGTGAAAATTCAACGCGTACAGGCAAGGGCAATGGTGTCCGTACAGCGCCAAATGCGTGGCCTCAATGAGACATTTGTGAGCATTGACAAGGGCATCAGCGCCATGGCAGGGGGAATGGCTGAGATGGCAGCGGGCATGCGGGACATGTCCCAGTCCATCATGCTGCTGTGCTCAAAGTATGAGGAGGACAGGGCAGCACGGCACAGGGGACATCAGAAAAAGGATCAGAGCACAAGGGCAGTGAACCGGCTGGCAACTGCCACTTCGCTGCTCTGCAGGCACTCTGTGGCGATGCAGGAGGGCCTGGCGCACTGCAGCACAGACGTGTCACGGGGGATGGTGGGGGTCACGAGTGCACTAGAAGTGCTGCTCACCAGCCAGTCTGCCGCAACTGGCGCTGTGGATGCTGGGGACAGCGAGGAGACGACCAGCAGGAGCAGCATAACCCCCCCCCTGTCCCAGACACACGTCGGAGCAGCAGGCGGCAAGGTGGTGCCACTGGTCCCACAGCCAGTGAGGACACTCACTCAATGCCATCCCGCACTGGTGCGCGTGGGCGCAAACACTAATGCGTCACGAAAATCAAAGACACTATTGGGTGAAGTAACCCTTGACTGACATGTGTTTATTACAGAATGTTGATGGAACAGGTTTTCCTTTGTGTTGTGGCGTAGTGCTGCCTGATTAAACTACGTCATGGCATCCAACTACTGGCTGTGTCCCCTTACTCACTCAGAAATAGTTGCATGTGATCTCTGCCCGTCTCACTCTCCCATCTGTTGCTGTTGCCACTCCTGCTGCGTTGGCCTCTGGCTGTGCAGACTCATCATCATTGTCCTCAAAGTATGTCATTTCGACCTCTGTACCTCTCTTCATGGCAAGGTTGTGCAGCATTGCACAAGTGGCAATTATCTTGCAGCAGAGGATGGGTGTGTACTGGCGTGCACCTCCGCTTTTATGGAGGCAGCGAAACCTGCTTTTCAATAGTCCGAACGTGCGCTCCACCACATTGCGTGTAGATTTGTGTGCCACATTATATCGTCTCTCACTCTGGGTTGATGGGTGTAGGTAGGGAGTGAGGATGAATGACCGCACGGCATACGCACTGTCGCCTAGGTGAGTAAAAGGGAACCATCAGTCACATGCCTCAATACACTATGCTTTGCACTAAGTATCATGGAGCGTCACTGTTACTTACCTAGCAGGTATCCTTCTCTGAATTCTCCGGCAAGCAGTCGTGTGTAGATCCCACTGTTCTGGAAGATGTAGGAGTCGTGGGTGCTCCCAGGAAACTTTGCAACAATATTAGTGATGATGTTCCCTGCATCGCAGATTGCCTGCACATTGATGGAGTGGGTGGACTTCCTGTTCCTGTAGATGTGCTCAGTGGCAGCTGGTGGGCAGATTGGTATGTGTGTGCCATCAATACAGCCAATGACATGGGGGAACTATGCCATGTGATAAAAGTCAGTTTTAGTTTTCTGCAGTTCAGCCTGTGTGTTTGGGAAAATTATGTAGTGGTGCATTCTCTGCATCATGGCATCCAGGAACTTCCTGAAGAAACGGGACAGGCAACTCTGGGATACACCGCCCACCGCAGCTATCACCCCCTGGTAACTGCCAGATGCGAGTAGATGTAGGCTGCAGAGGACCTGCACATGTGGAGGTATGGCATGCGCCCTTCTTGTTGGCTGGTCCAGGAGTGGGTGCAGGTCCCTTATCAGGTCCATGATGGTTTGTGGGTGTAGCCTTTCATGTATCTCTGCGTCAGTCTGTTGGAAGAGTGTGATGCGCTGTCTGTAAATGCGTTCCTCCCGTCTCCAAATCCTCAGACCTGCTGCCTGTAGACGTAGGCGCCTTGCAATGACATACAGAGCGGCCATGTTGTCCACGCTGTTGCATTTTGGGATTGCTTATATGCACTGTTGATGCTTACCACCTGCTTTCAATCTGTGTTAATTACCGACTCTTAATTACCGAATTTCATGGATTTCATAATTACCGAATTTACCTACATATCTTTTCCCGTTTTACCACTTCATATTTACCACTTCATATTTACCGATTCGGAAAATATGTATTCGGTAAATATGAATCGGTATTTTAGAATTCGGTAAATATGAATCGGTATTTACCGCTTCATATTTACCGAATACTGGTTTTTGGCCTCCTACATCTCACTTGACTAAATACCGGTCGGTAACGGGATATTTACCGATTTTCGGCCGTTACCGACTGGTATTTAGCTACCTACATATGGCCCTTAGTGAGGAATATGTAGTCTTTTAGATCCATCTGGAGAATTATATATGGAAACTGTCACGCACTCTTTCATGTACAAAGACAAATTAGTGAGCTATATGCTCTGATAGAGATTAATGTGAAGATGTGTATATGCACTGTTTCTCAAAAAATAGATGTGATATATTAAAGTAGAAAAGTGCTGAGACACTAAAAACAATGGTGACACAGTGATAGAGAGGCAGAGAAATAGCTCTTATGTTGTGTTTCGGATTTACAGTGTTGAGACACTGTACAGACTTCTACACTTTGGTTGATGTTCATTTTCAAGATTCCTACAGAAGGGATAAACTGGTCTTACACCATGTAAAAGGGAGCAATGAGATAAGGTGCAGCTGTGTTGGAGGAAAGGTTACTACAATATTAAAAGGTAACTGATATATAAAGTTTTGTGTTTTGCTTTGTGTTTGCTTTATTGAAGTAAGTGCATGTATTTATAACGCTAGGTTCATCTGTAGATTCAAAACTGCAGTGATGCCAAAGGGGATGATGGACGGAGCATTTGAGCTAATCAAACATTCACCCCCAGTCAACTGATCTGGGTTTAATCCATCATCATTTTTTAGCTCATTCCACCACCCCAGTTCAGACATGGCCATATGCAAATCAGTCTGACCCTGTGCCTCATGGGAACAGTCCAGACCGAACTGTCAAGCCATGTCTTCCCTGGACCGGAAACAAGCATCCTGGGACCGGTTTCAGGTTCATAACCCTCATCAGCCAGGATATCTTGAATCCAGTGGCAAAGTGAGCAAGGGACCCACGTCTGGGCATACCCTGCCAACTTAGGGCGAACAAGTCCCCTTTGGTATGGCTTGATTCAAGACTGCAACCTAACGTAAAAAATGTTTTTGTATTATGTGTAAGTCAGTAGTAAAGTAGTTGGTTCGTTGGTGAGAGTAAAAATTGAAATATACGTATGTATTTTTTACAGAACAATATATACTTAACTACAGACAGAATACCTACAAAAGGTTGGAGAAAAAACCTTCAGAAGCAATTGCAGTATCTCTGCAGAACTGAAACACAAACGGGGAAACATGCAGTGGTGAAAGAAAAAAAGCTACTGGTAAGAGGACAAAGTCACTTCTTAAAAATATATGTGGACACCTGCAAAGATTACAAAATAATGTAAATACAAAACAAACTATGGAAAACAATAAAGATGGACACAATCTATATTACAAAAACAGTAAAGAATGTAACAAAGATGGACACACCTTAACCAGGAGACAAAGGCAGTTTAAGGAAATCAGAGCCAGGATATTTCGTAATAGAGTGGTCATAAATTCACAGAGAAATGGGAAGTATAGAAGAAAAAGAGATGCACTGAGACAGAAAGAACAAGTTAACAGAGCAGTTGATAAGGCCTTTGCTTTGAAGGTGAAGCTTTTTATTTTCATTATAAATACAATGAAAACTCTTGACAAAATGTTGTTTGGAATGAGGAGACAAAACCAGAAAAAAAGTTTAGTGAATAGAAGTAACCTTTGCACAGTTTTTAGTTGAGAATACATACATACTTCTAGTATGGACTTTTTCTTTAATGAAGAAAGCCATCTCCAGGATAATAGATCAGTTTATGCTATTGATAACAGAGGACAATGTTATCAGATGAAGAATGGCAGTCCTATAGCAAAAGAGGGGATGGTACATACAAATGTAGAACAGGTTATTGGAGAACAGGAACATGGAAGGCAGTTAGGTGCCTGTGTAGAGTGAAATTGTAGTAGTGCTTGTAGTATTCAACAACAATCTATTGATACAATAAGATCATTTCAACACATCTTTCCAAGGCTAAGTTTAAAACACAAAATAAGTTCTTTAGTCGGATTGGATCCTTGCAAGGTTAGAAAGCTTACAAATTTGCACAGACACTCACTAGCTTGTTTACCAAACAAAGTGTGCCAAAGCACCTTTCATCATTTCAGGATGTTAGCTCTATATCACACAACAATGCATTCTTTAGTTAGGAGGTTGCACTGTGTGAAAATTCCTGCTTTATGCTTAGGAGAAATGAAAGGTAGAAAAGGTTTGTGATGATATGCAGTTTTCAATTATTTTGTCCAGAACAGGAGTTTACAGCAAATGAAGAGTTGCTAAAAGGAGGAGTTACAAGTATTATAGATGATATTTTCAAAGAAGAGATTACACAATTTAATTTAGCATGCTCTGAAAAGCCAGAGTATGTTTGTATATGTTGTCAACACACTCACTACAAAATTCAAACGTGGACTGTTGACTTGTATTTAAAAAGTGAAAAAGAAAACAATCATAACGTGCAAATGTTTGCTGTGTACTTATTTGTAGAGGAACGCTTTGTCTTGTCCATGCAGCAAGGTTTATGTAAGTACTGTTACTAACAATTAGAGGAAAATAAAATTCCAGCTAGAGTGGTGATTACGAATTCAGTAGTGCTTTCCATGCCAGAACCACTTCAATGTTCTAAATGTTTATGGGTCATTTTTAACCCAAATTATACATCCATTAGCCTCCTCCGTGCTCATGACGTCTCCCGGCCATCATGAGTCACGATGGGCGCGTGCGGACGACGGCCGGGAGACGTCATGACCACGCCCGCGATCGGAATGTCAGCACTGCGGGAGCCCTGCGGCGGAATTTGCGCCACAGCGAAGAGGTTAAATGCTATAGTCTGTATGGAGTCAAACAGAGGCAAGTTAACACCAACAGAGCTGCAGAAAGGTCTAAAAGGTAGCGTACTGTCCTGGATTTGTAGTGTTTTCTCAAAATGTTCAGCAGGATGATCACACATTTCTAATGGTAATGGTAGGACTTTCAGAGGAAAAGGATGTGAATATCAATGAATTATTTGGTTTAAGGTATGAATGGAACAATAATTGTGAACATTGTCAATCCACCGGAAGCGCTGAACTTATTTTGGAATAATTCCTCTATTTGATGCCATTCAAATCAAGTCTATATAACAAAGCTAACTGACTTCTATGTGCTATATCTAGAGCCAAAATTCTAAGGACAAATCAGGATATCAAAATGTTGTATTGTGTTGAAATATATATCAATTATGAGTTTCCAAGACATTAATAAGCCTGTTAGGTTTATAGTCTACAGCATGTTGTTGGAAATGAAATAATGTTTTTAACAAATTAAATGAATTACTAAAACATTACAGGACTACCTTCTGTTACTGCAGATAAAAACGAAACAAAGGTACTATAATACCGGCAGCTTAAGTTGCATCTAAGAAGTCTATTTTCCACTTCAATATTGTATCTTGTTTTGGTTGCCTAATGTTCAAAATGCAATCATACTACATATTTCTTTGTTTTCATTTTTTCACAGCGCCTAAACTACTGCAATAAAAGAAGAAGAAAAATGAGCAACTAGGGTTTTTTAAATTCTGGAAAATTAGATCCAAAGACTGCTTCCCTGGTGTTACAATAGTGTTATAGTTCATGCAGGAGGTAGAAAAAATCGCTTTAGTTCTTGTGTCATTTCACTGCATATTTTCGGCACTTCAGCTGGAATTTTTGTTTTTTAGGAGCAGGGGCTGGAGGTCTGGAGACTGATGAGCCCTCTCCTTTTCGTTCTCTGTGTAATTTTAAGTTGTGTCTTCTTGTCACAACCCCACCCAGGCGTTGTATGCATGTGGGTCGGTAGGGGGAACTACACCTACCAGCATGCATCTGGGCAGGGAACCGGTTCTTCCCTGGAGGCTGGGCTGCTATATATAGCGTTCCTCTAGGAGTATCCGGTGCTTGTCACCTGAATCAAGTCAGTATCTGTTGGGATCTTTGGTGCAGCAGTTCTTTGAGACTGCGCTTGACACGCTGCAGAAGGGAACACTGCAGAAGCCCGATCAGGCTCGTGACTGGCCGGATTTTCCCCCACTGGTACTGGGGAGCTGCCAGCAGCCTCTGTTTGTCTGCCTGTGCACCCATGTGGTAAGAGCTTCCCAGAACCACCTGGGGTTCCTCTCGTGTGCAGTTGGAACCGGGTGCTCCTGCTCTCTTTCAGTCACCCATAGTCCCTGGAATGCACCTAGAGGACCCGTGCCTACTATTGTGACTTTGCTTACTGGCGTAAGGTCACAAGGAGTGCTTCCTCACTTCACACACTCACCAGCTGCTATCCTTGGACCTGGTTGCTACTTCTGGAAGAGGAGCAGCACCCCAAACCCGCAGTGAGCGTTCTCGGCTCTGCCCTGGAAACCGGCGCTGCTGTGCTCCTTCCTTGTTGTACCTGCAACTGTGAGACGTATCACACCCACCGCGCCTACTTTTGCCTTATTTCAGGACATTGCGCAAGCTCTCAGGGAGAGAGTTTTCCGCGCTGACTTTGTTTTACCCACTGCGTCTTCTTGTGCCTTATTTCAGGACATTGCACAGGCTCTCAGGGAGAGAGTTTTTCAGCACCAACTTTGTTTTTACCTTTCCATTTGGATTACCTGCTATTCTTGGCTGCCTATTTCTCTGAGGTTATTGCCACAAGTGCTCATGTAAGTCCTCAGATGCAAGAGACGGAGAGGGAGGCCGGTTAGCACTGTTTGGGAGGGAGAGTGTGTGAAAGGGCCTAACGTAGTAATGCTTTTTTGTTGTTGTTTCACCTGCAGCATATGGTGAGGAGCCAATGGGACTATCCTAGTGTACGCACATGCATAGTAGGCCCGAAACCGGTGATTCGCTAGAAAGAAAGCAGCGGCACATTGTTTTCCATTGCTCCTTTTTATTTTTCCCCTATCTCCTGCCTACTGCCGTGCAGGGTGGCGTACTTGACATCCCCTTGTGGAGTAGGGTAAAGAGGGTTTGGGATCTGTGCATGGCACCTGCTGCATTTGTCTGAGAACGTCAGTGTATCCCTCGTATAACCTGACACTTCTGGTATGTTTCCTAGTGGTACAACATGCTTCTTGTAATACATGAATATTTTTTTGCTGTGCCCCTAGATAATGTATTTTCAAATATTCCACTCCTCACCAATTTAGTTGTGGTCTTTGATTTACCAGATGGAATTGTTAAAAAATCTCAAATTATGTTTTTGTTTTTTCATTAGTGGTTGTTCATGTCAAGACTGTTCATGTGCAGCTGAGATCTTCTGCTGTTTAATAACATCCGCCATTTACAGGTCTTCATTTGGTTCTTCTGATTCCATTTTATTTTTGCAGAATTAGTGAAGGAAAGTTACAGACCAGCACAATTTTCAAAATGAGTTTGGGGGACAATGGGTAGTTTGATGGGGAATAACATTTCTTTGTGTGGTAGTTATGTTGTATTTGTGAATTCTGATTTTGAAAATTATTTCTTGAAACTGTTGTTTTTTCAAGTGTGTTGTTACAATAAAGTTGAAATATTATGTTACTAAACAGCTGGACTCACACTTTCTGTAAAATATGTCTATATATCTGTTTCACACTTTTCTCTTTGTATTCATGACTACTGATGTCATTGCGAACTCCGGTGTTGCTGTGCAGAAGAAAAAAGCATTTTTTTGTAGGTATTCTGACAAATGAATTCAAAGGGAAAGTTACATTAGTATCTTACTAAATAGCTAAACTGAAACTTTATGTAAAATATGTCTATATATATGTTTTACACTTTGTCAAAAACATGCTGTATTCGCGGTGTATCCTCGGCAATTGCGACATCATTGTCAAAATCAGAAATATCTTGAAATAAGAAGTTTAATGTACTTTGAAAATAACTAGATGACAAATACAACAATAAGTGGTGCACTATGCAGATGTAATGTTTAATCTCTAATTTTAGAAAATAAATACAAAGACATTATAGTTATGAAGTAGAATTAAAAAAACATTAAAAATTCAGTGAAAAAACCCAAGCTTACTGGGGTGTTGTAGTTAGGAATTAGCATTTAAAAAACCTTGAAAAATCACTGAAAAAAACTAAGGTTACAGGGACATTATAGTAAGACTGACATTTCTCTCGAACGAAACCAGAGAATTTCAGCAGTTATAGCTACCTGAGCTAAGTATAACTCAAGACCTGGCAATGCACTGCTGATGACGTCACATATTACATCACTGAGGACATGGTCATTGACATCACTGCTAACAAATCACATGACATCACTGATGACCTCTGAAATAACATCACTGATGACATCATCCAGTGATTGTGAGTGTTGTTTTCTAATAGCTACTGAGTGTTGAACATATATACTAAGGTAACTTGCTGTGGAAGTGCACGTATGGGTAAGAGGTGGGCATATAAGAGACTATATACATGATATAGTGGGTGTGTGAGTTCTTGTATAGGTGAATGAGTGGTTGTGTCAGTGCATGTATAAGTAAGTGAACGGCTGTGTGAGTATCTGTATAGTTGACAGTTGTTGTATTAGTGATTGTAAATGGTAAATGAGAGGGTGCGTGAGTGGCTGAAAGGATGTTTGAACAGATATATAAGTGTCTGTGGAGGCAACTGACAGGATACATGAGAAGCTGTCTCAGTGCAACAATGCATGTGTAAGTGGGTGTACAGGTGAGTGAGTGGGTGTATGAGTAATTGTATGTGTGAGCAAATGGGTGTTTGAGTGGTTGTATGGGTAAGTGAGTTTGAGAGAGGGTGTCTGGGAAAGTATGTTGTTCTCTCAGTCACTGTATTGATGAGTGAGTATATGTATCAGTATATGTATAAGTAAGTGAGTAATTCTATGGGTGAGTTAGTTGCAGTGTGACAGACTGTATGGGTGAGTCAGTAGGTGTGAGGAGGTATATGATTAACTCATTTACTGTGTCTGTAGCTGGAATGGTGTATGACTGGATTTATATAAGTGTGTCTATGCCTTTATAACTGGATCTGTGACCAGCAGTATTGATAAGTGAGTAGGTACATAAGTGTCTATTTATGTGAGTTAATGGTTCTGTTGGTGGCTCCGCATGCTAGCTGATGTGTTACTGGCTGTACGGATCATGAGACGATGTGTGAGTGTTTGTATGTGTCCTAGGAATGATTCTGTGGGTTTTATGGGGGAGTAAGTGAGTGTGTTAGTGCTTCTCTGGATTATGTAATCAGTGATGTCATTTGAGATATCATCAGTGATATCATCAGTGATGTAATTTGCGATGTAATATGTAACGTCATCAGCAGTGCATTACAGGGGCGCAAGTTATAGTTAGCTCAGGTAACTATAATAGCAGAATTTCTATGGTTTTGTACGTGTGAAATGTCAGCCTAACTATAACGTTTCTGTAACCTTTGTCTTTTTCTGTGAATTTCTATTGTTTTTTAAATGCTAAATCCTAACTCTAACATCCCTGAAACCTGTGTTTTTTTCAGTGAATTTCTAAGGTTTTTTAAGTAGCAGTCACGTTTGCAGAGTGCTGAAGAAAGGGGTTCTGGGACTCCAACCAGCTCTCAGGAATTTCAATGTGTAGGACTTACAGGAGGTATCAGGAGGGCTTTTTGGCCCCTAAGGTCCCTCTTGAGTAAAGTGCACTACAACCCTCAACAAGTAGTGCACCAGAAGGTGTGGTACAGACAGGTGGAGAAAAAAGGTGTGGCCTCTGACCACCTCTCATCAATTTAGCTGTGGGAGGCTTACTGGAGGTAACAGAAGTGCTAGTTGGTCTTAGCCGGGTCTGCTGGCTTAGTGGACTAATTCATCCACTGCAGAGGCCTGTGTTTGCCCTCATGGTCACAGGTTCAGTTCCCAGAGGGTCCACTCAGCCTTTCATCCATCTGAGGTTGATAAAATGAGTACCACTGAGTTGTGTAATAATAAACATCTGTTATTCAGCGCCTTGAGACCCACGAGTGATAAGTGCGCTTTACAAATACACATGTTATGTTATGTTATGTTTAAGAAGGACCCAAAGAAATATCTTCAGTGACCTTGTGTGTCTTTATCTCTGCTAACGAGTGGGAAAAGCACAGGGGTGCATTCAGTAAGCTGTCCATCATTCTGGGAAAATGGCAGGAAGATGTTGCATTCTGCTAATCTATATGGGGCGGGGAAAACAGGAGAGGCTTCTCAGCAAGTTTACATGCCTGTTATTAAAGGTTACAAAAGACACACAATTGATGGACATAATGCAGAACAAATCAAATCATTTATCCCCAGTCAAGAGATTTAGGTTAAATCCATCATTCTTGTGTTCACCATGTAATCCCATTTTAGACCCAGCCATATAAACATCAGTCTTGACTCCATGCCTCATGGGAACAGTCCCACCCAAACTGCCAAGCCAGGACCTCCCTGGGCCAGAAACAAGCATCCTATGACCAGTTTCGGGATTGCACCCCTCATCAGACATGATAGCTTGAATCCATTGGCACAGTGAGCCTGGGATCCATGTCTGGGCCTACCCAGTGCACTGAGGGCAAGGAGGCAAAAGACACACAATTAATGAATGGAATGAAGAACAAATCAAAACATTCACCCCCAGTCAAGAGATCTGGGTTAAATTCATCATTCTTTTGCTAACCATGCTACCCCAGTTTGGACCCAGCCTTATAAAAATCAGTCTTGACTCTGTGCCTCATGGGAACAGTCCAACCCAGACTGCCAAGCCAGGTCCTCCCTGGACCAGTAGCAAGCATCCTAAGACCGGTTTTGGGTTTTCCCCCCTCATCAGCCAGGAGAGATTGAATCCAGTGGCACAGTGTTGTAAAAGGTCAGCATACTATCTCTTTTCTCAGCAGCAGATGACAAGAAAGAAAGGATTTGTGGAGAAGCAGGGGTACAACAACCTACATCACGGATTACAGTGATCTTTTCATAGTGGAAATGAGGAGAAAGCTCACCTTCTTCTTCATGGCCATGCACACAATGTTAGGATGATAAATGTGTCAAAGAAGTGGAGCTTCAAATCGGGCACCTGCTTTCCTTCTATCTGTAAGTGCTTCCTGTTGAGGTTCAATTATTGTGATACGAGCTTCATGAAAGAATGCATCCTGCCCTGCATATTTATGCAAGAGGAGACCATTGTTTTGTGCAATACCTGTACTCAATGAGTACTTTCTGATGGCTAATCAGTAAGTGCTCTCTCAACGGGTAAATGTATAGTGCATCTCCTACACCACAGCTGCGTGAAGAATCCAAAGAAATGTCTCCAGTGACCTTGTGTGTTTGTAAATTTGCCACAGAGCGGGAACCACTAGGATAGCTTTCAATAAAGGTTGTCTTTAACCTATCACCATAAGGGGTTATTTGGACTGATTCACGGTGCCCACTATAACTAGTGGACAGCACATATCAGGCCAACTTCTCACACTTATAATCTGAGTTTAGTAATGACATGGGTCTGTAGGAGTCACAACAGTTAGGTGGTTTATCTGCTTTGAGGATCAGAGTAATAATGGCATCATTCCAAGATGCGATCTCCTTACCACCCTCGAAAATCTAACCATTACCGGGACTAAAAAGTTTTCCAATTGTTTATATATCTCCGCTGAGATACCATCTGGAACTGCAGCCTTGTTCATTTTCCCTGCTTTAATAGCTCTTCTTATTTCAGAATCTAGAATTGGACTATTCAGTTCTTCCCTTTGGGGATCAGAGAGCTTATGGGGAGCCTCTTGACCCAGCCACTCTTTCACTTTCTCTCCCTGTGCAACTAGGTTTTCAGAATACACTTCCCCAAAGTGACTGATTAGGGCCTCTTCAAAACTTTCCCTTGATCTAACTAAAGGCTCTGACCCATTCGACTTTAGTTTTTTTAATAAAATTACTTACTTGGTTGTTTTTTATCTTCCAGGCAAATAACTTGCTGCAGCCTTCTCCACAATTAAAATGGGCCAGTCTACTCGCTTTCCACCTTTCCTGTACTCTTTTTTTCCGAAATACCTATTAACTCCACTTTCAAGGCTTCAATAGCATCCTGTCTTCTTCTGTCATATCTTGAAGCCGTATCTGTTGTTCTAGCACTATAATCTAATCTTCAATAGTAGCTATTTCTGCCCTACTTTGTTTATGTTTATAGGACTGAATAGATGTTATCCTTCCTTTTAGAAAAGCTTTATAGGCGTCCCATACTACGCCTATCGGGGCACTTATCTAGATTCTGTTAAAAAAAACGCTGAGATTCTAACCCCAGTTCTTTCATCCTCTCCTCATCAGTCAATATGGTACGATCAATGGTCCATCTCCTTTGGCATACCGTGTTTAGTAGAGCCAAAAGTAGAGATATGGCCGAGTGATCCGATAAATGAGATCCTACATTGCTAGCATCCCTAACCTGGTCTTTTATAACTTGATAAATCAAGAAGAAATTTATTCTCGACTGATGCCTATATTTTTTTTGTTAAATGTGAAGCTCTTTAAAGACCCCTTCCTTTCCGGCCAGATATCACACCAGCCTAGATTTTAATTGAATTTATAATTGGAGAGCGTGATTTATTGTGAGTGCATCTCATACACTACAGCTGCGTGAAGGATCCAAAGAAATGTCTCTAGTGACCTTGTGTGTCTGTAAATTTGCCACAGAGCGGGAAACACTCTGGGGTGCTCTCAGTAAGCTGTCCATCATTATGGTAAAAGGGCTAGAAGACATTGGATCCTGCTAATGCATATGGGGCATGAACAAACGGGCGGGCTTCTCGGGAAAGAAACTCCTGGTCAAAGGAACAGCATGAGGATTTGAGGTTGAGAAAAGCAAGGGTGCAAAAACCTCCATCAAGGATTACAGTGATCTTTTCACAGTGGAAATGAGGCAAAAGCACACCTTCTTAGTGATGACAATGCCCATGAAGTTAGGCTGATAAATGCTTTAAAGAAGGGGAGCTTCAACTCGGGCACCTGTTTTACGTATATCTGTAAGTGCTTCCTGTTGAGGTTTAATATTTGTGAGATGAGCATCTTGCCAGAATGCATCCTGCCCTGCATATTTAAGCAATTAGAGTCCATCATTTTGTGCAATACCTGTACTCGACTGGAGTACTTTCTGATGGCTAATCGGTAAGTGCACTCTTGACTGGTTAATTTATAGTGCATCTCCTACACTACAGCTGCTTGAAGAACCTGAAGAAATAGCCCTGGAATGTGGTAGACGCTGGGGCTGTGGGAGGGGTCCATGTGGCACCCCCACACTTAATAAATATATCACTGAAGGAGGTGGCAGTCCCTGGGGCTGTGGGGGCCCCCACATATCTCATTATATTCGCCCCAGGCACCTGGCCCAACAGGGAGACCATGCTTCATTTAAAAAAAATCAAAGGAGTGGGATTCATGCATGTTATGCGACTCCCTCTGAAAATAAAAAATATTTTTTTGGTCCACTGCGTCCCTGTGGGACCCCCTGAGCTGGCGTATGGGGTCAGGGAGTTTCTACCCTGCCCCCATGTTGTGTGCAGATTTAGATTCCGTCTATAGGTTTCCCGATTTATGCCCTTATATAGGTACGATTCACATTGCCCTTATTTGGACATAGAAATCCGGCCCTTATTTAGATATTGTCTGTACAAACCAAATACAGGCATGGTCACCGACATCTATCCATCCACGTCACAACGAATTCTTGGAAAACCAGACCCTTAAGCCTTTAGGAATTTACCCCAGCTTGAATATTGATTTCTCCAAGAACTCATTAAGTGTGCGTGAACATCTATTCCTTAGGGGTTCATTTATTACGTTCCTCTGCTCGATTTGTACGTCAATACTGGCATTCCTAGACACCTTCAAGGTATAAATATACAATTCTTGCAGAGAATCCAGCTCCAGTGCTCTCTGACTTCTCTTGCGGGGCGTTAGACTATCGAGTCCAGAAAAGAGATTCCAACCTCTCTCATTCTAAGGTATGGAGCTGACTAGAACTTAGAGAAACTTTTGGCAAGTCTTGGCTAAACTAAAATATAGCTAGCTATACTTTAGAAATGGCACCTACTTCAAACCTTGTACTGCACTTGTACTGCACTTAGGTTAGGTACACTGGGGTAGAACAATTTAAAAGCATCAGATGAGTATCACATTTTAGCTTATGTTATTTATGTATGTATTATGATTAATATATATCATAGCTACAAACCATGCTATTGCAGTATTATTTTATCTTACTGCTTACCTTGCACATATTGTACTTCGCAGTCTGTCTTACGATTGTAGCAATTCATATCTCTTGCATGCGAAATAAGACTGTTCAATAAACCCTTTTATTGAAACGCCCGTCTCTCTATTTCTGTGCAACTCTGTAGAAACGAAGCATGCACGATTGACTGAGTGAAACTGTGATCTATCGTTTCCACGATTCTGAGACAGTTCTGATTATAAAGAGAAACAAAGTTATCATGTTTATGCGGTTGTCAGAGACAAATCTCTTCTTGTATATTCGAGAAGTTTCTAGTGACATCTGAGTTAGCTGGCACACACAAGTAATTAAGTTTAATATACTCGATAGAGACATACTGACTTTAGTCCTATGTCAAAGCTATAGTGTATGTTATTCCAATGTGCAGAGCCTATCAGGGATATAGGAACTACACTACATCCTTTTCTTGTTTGTTATCTTTTTTTCCCCTTTGTTTTGTTACTCGGTCCAAATGAGTCACAAGATGGCTGCCAACACTTCCTGGTTGGATTTGTTGGCAGCCAATCAGATCACAGACTTGAGATATATGAATATATGAGAAATGTTTACATTTCCCAGCAGCTACTTAACAATTTACACCACTTAACAAAAATAGTGCTTTCTGGACCAATATATATCCATCAAAAAGAGAAATCGCAGAAGCCAGATTTCAAACTGGTCCAAGGAAGATATAATTAGCTTTATCATGGATTTCAACCTCTCGGATAAGGAAATAAAATAGTTATTAAGAGGGAATTGAAGCCTTTTAAAGACAGATAAAGATTTAAAGGACTTTTTAACAGAACAACCGAATCTGATATACAAAAAAATATCTTCTCTTGGTGACCTGTTAACACAAAGTTATTTTTGATCTCATGTAAAAATCGAATGTCAGAAATGTAAAGCCTGCCAAATTGGATGCCATAACAAGGATTTCAATTCATGTGATGGTATAAAAAAGAAAATGAATGAGCTGATTTCCTCTAAAACAACCCATGTCATATATGTATCAGAATGTGGATGTGGTAAGAGATATGTAGGCAGTACAGTTAACAGGCTGAAACTGGGGATTTGTCAACATTTAAGAGCTATTAACAACAACGATTACTCATTCACAATAGCTAAACATATTTGGGAAGAGCATAATGATGATCAAAAAGGACTATGTTACTATGGAATTCAGCATGTTCCAATCAAGCCAAGAGGAGGAAATCGAGAAATTATATTGAGAACAATGGAATCAAGATGGATCATCACTCTAGGGATGGAAATCCCTTGCGGTCTGGATGCAGACGCAGAATTACATGTACATTTGTGGCTGATGATTACTGTCTTCCATAACTCAGAAACTCCATGTCTCTCCAATTGTGTTACTTTTTCAAAACTTTATATTATGGACAGAATATATATCATAGTGCATTTCTTTCCAGTTTACTTTTATTGTTCTGCTGTATAAATGTGTATTTAATGAAGATTATAGTTCTAAGGAATGTACTTTGTATTTATGCATAGATTTCACTTTCAGGATATTCACAACATCTTGTAACAAGACTAGGCCTGGGCGAAGCACTACGCTACGCTCGCGTAGTTTGCGAAGTTCGCGCTACTTCGCACTACGCGAACTGCACGTAGCACAGTGCGAACACGCGTAGCGTAGTGTTGCGTAGTGCTGCGGTCATTTTTTGCTTGCTCGCGGTCCTCAACGTCAAGTTGGCGACCGCGAGCAAGCAAAATGACATCCCGGCGAGACTTTTTCCTTGTTCGCGATCAGCAACTGCAAGTTGGCGATCGCGAGCATGGAAAATAAACCTCCCGGTGAGATTCCCAACGCGAGGAGGTCAGGTTTCTCATTGCGAGTGGTCGCGTATGCTCGCGACCGCTCGCGATGAGAAACTACCAGTTCGCGTTGAGAAAGCTGAAGCTCGAGTAAAAATCTACTCGAGCAGCAGAAAACTACAGCTCGCACTGTGCAAGATGCCATTTTCAATGATTGCACAGTGCCGATTGCTTGTCCGCACTGTGCAATCATTGAAAACAACATCTTGCACAGTGCGAACATGTTACTACGCAGTTCGCGAAGTGCTACGCGTAGCTCGCGTAGTGCGAACTTCACTTTGCGTAGCTTCGCGAAGTGCTACTTCGCGAACTACGCCCACCCTTAAACAAGACGTCATTCTCTCATTGTCGCTCTTGAATTATGCACTTTAGATTCAGACTGGAATTTGCACTAGAATAATGTCCTTTAATTGTACTTTATGAAGAAGTACTTTAGATTCAGACTGGAATTTGCACTAGAATAATGTCCATTAATTGCACTTTATGAAGAAGTGCTTTACTCATAGTCACCTTTTATTCATGTACTATAATATCCATTCAGATGAACTGTTTCCTTGGTACACTTTAGTCAAGTTGAGACTAATGTTGATGAAGGATGGAATGCTACACAAGCATGAGAAAGAGAATATTTGAATTGTTTAGCAATAAATAAACACATTTTTAAGCCTGGGCAAAGCACTACGCTACGCTCGCGTAGTTTGCGAAGTTCGCGCTACTTCGCACTACGTGAACTGCACGTAGCACAGTGCGAACACGCGTAGCGTAGTGCTGCGGTCATTTTTTGCTTGCTCGCGGTCCTCAACGTCAAGTTGGCGACCGCGAGCAAGCAAAATGACATCCCGGCGAGACTTTTTCCTTGTTCGCGATCAGCAACATCAAGTTGGCGATCGCGAGCATGGAAAATAAACCTCCCGGCGAGATTCCCAACGCGAGGAGGTCAGGTTTCTCATTGCGAGTGGTTGCGTATGCTCGCAACCGCTCGCGATGAGAAACTACCAGTTCGCGTTGAGAAAGCTGCCGCTCGAGTAAAAATCTACTCGAGCAGCAGAAAACTACAGCTCACACTGTGCAAGATGCCATTTTCAATGATTGCACAGTGCCGGTTGCTTGTCCGCACTGTGCAATCATTGAAAACGACATCTGGCACAGTGCGAACAAGGTACTACGCAGTTCGCAAAGTGCTACGCGTAGCTCGCGTAGTGCGAACTGCACTTTGCGTAGCTTCGCGAAGTGCTACTTCGCGAACTACGCCCAGGGTTACACATTTTTGCACTCCCTTATTTGCACTCTGTTCTGCTTTGTCTCTGCACTTCCATGCTCTTTGCACATTAGTAAATTATTTTTCTCTCTTAAATCTTTTTTGGAGATAGGAACACTGAATAGAATATATAGTTGAAAATTGTTTTCAGTACGGAGATATAATATAGGACATCTAGCAGAAGACAGGTGTCTCTATGTGTGTATTATTACCAAAATAGAAGCGATGTGAATAGTATTTAGAACAATTGAAATATAACTAACTAGTTAAAATTCAATGTACCTTACATCTAGCGGAGTTATGCCAGCCGTGAGGATTGGACGCTCTAGCATTGGAGTATAATATACATAAGATGTGAATCAACAAATATTAAGAAATGAATGTACCTTACAACAAATTTTTCTGGAACCATTGATTTCCCAAAAATATAATATCTTAGACAATACAATTTGTTGAAATATACGTCATTTGAGATGTCATTAGTGAATTCATCAGTGATGTCACTGACCATGCCATGAGTGATGTAATGTGTGAGGTCAAAAGCATTACATTTTGGGGGTGTAAGTTAAAGCTAGCTCAGGTAACTATAATTATTCAAAAATTCAAAAAAAAATTATTGTTTGATTAATAAAAACCTTACAATATACACGCAAAAATTTATAACAATAAAATAATTATAAAATCAAGGATAAAAACATTTAGATTTCAAGTTTGTTACATTATTGAGATATTATATACTTCCATTCTTACATTCTTTCAATGTTTGGTATTCTAGCTTGTTTCTCAATCTCATTAAAAATTTTACAAAAGCTGAGTTTAAAATTATATCATTTGTATGGAGGCATCTTATTAATGCTTTTCTGCAACTCCTTATTCCACGAACATTAAAATGTCTCTTAAGAATAGATATTCTTTCAACTTTTAGTTCTGGACAAACACAGAGTAGATGCATGATGTTTTCTTCTCCAAATTTACATAAACTGCAAGTCGTAGGACCCATGTTACTCAACCATGGCATTAAATGACATGTGCCTGGAAATGCTCCAAAACGGGCTTTTATAAAGATTTGTTTAAATTTCACAGACCAAGGAGTTTCAAGGTACGGTTGCACTTTAACCTTAGTATACCCATTCAGGAGCGGCCATGCATGTTTTCTTTTTGAGAAGATATCTTTATCCAAAAGTAATGATAAGTGCTTTGTTGAACTATCAATTACTTTTTTAAAAGAGTTCAATGTAATTGGCATTTCCCAGACCGAGTTTGCTGAGTATTCCTCTAATGATGTAAATAGGTATTTCCATGCCTCAGATTTCCGATTTAAATTTATTTCCTGCCACAGTAGTTTGGACAATTGATTATCAGTATCGATTCTTATCCTTTCCCACACTTTAATGAATTGGCCTTCACGCGCAAGGACCTGATTGGTCATCCCAAATTCCATTTGTATCTGCGCAGGTGAAGCATTATGTGGGATTAAAAAAAGGGCTTTATAAATCTTTGTGGCTGCGTTGTTAATTATGACAAAATCTTTTCCACACAATGCTTCGCTACCTTATGTCAAAGTTGGTAAGAGTTTTGCTGCTAATACTTTTAACAAAGGGCCGTAACTCTGCATTCCTATGGATTTCTGTATAGTTCTAAATGCCACTAACAATATTTTTGCTTTCCGTTGAATGTCCATCTTGTGTGGTTGACATGATCCTCGTTCGTCAAATAATACTCCTAAGTATCTATATGTATTTACTTGCTCTAATTGTGAGTTATCAAGAAACCATTTATAATTATGTCTTGATCTTGAGTATTTATTAATTTCCATAATTTTTGTCTTTGATTCGTTTATCACCATTCGATTTTCTTTGGAGTAGGTAGATATCCTATATAGCAGGCGTTGTAGTCCAACCTTTGTTTGGCTAAGTAGAATAACAGCACTAAAAATAGGGTGCAACGTAATGCTCCAATATCGTTGTATTTAAGAGTAGCCAGCACTTTACACGGGACACACGGGACACACTCGGCTCCTTAATTGCTCCTTAAGTGCTCTCTCTCTCTCGGATTTCTGGTTCCTATTAGGGTTGCAGGTTACAGGTTTGACACATCAAATGATCACCAAGGGTGGTTGATATTTTGCCACTTTTTCTGTGTTTGGGGTAAATATATGCCCTGTAACTTGGTCCAGGTTACAGAAGGGGAAGAATAAATATGAACTGGACCAGCACCTGAATTCTCTCCAAAACACGAACTCAGTAGGTGCACCTCTCCCCACAGTAACAGCATTAATCAGCAGACTGACAGGATCTCTCCTTATTGAAATGTTTCTGTGGTGATAGGCACAGTTCCGGCGTCTGTTGATAGTTACTTTGATTATTAAAGATTCTCCCGGCAGCAATGATCAGATGTTTAGATATACTAAACAAGCAAAAGCAAAGGCAAGCAATAAATTCTACAACTCCACCTCTCCACAGCTCTTACCCCCTCGCCTTGCTTTGCTGCCTCCTGGCTGCTCCGGCGAACTGCTTGACCAGGCACACTCCGTACTTTATCCGCTATGCTGGGCCAGCTGCAGCCCGGGTACGGGTGTCAAGCTCTCAGTGCCTGCGATGCGTACAGGCCCCAGCTAGGCCCGTAGAGACAAAAGGTTCGCTCTCCTGTATGTAGAATGCAAAAGGAAGTTGGCACGGAAACTGCAAAGTACAAAGACAAAGTTTATTAACTCATAAGAGTGGTCCTACAACCTACACAACACTCTTCAGTATTGCGAAGGGTAGCACAAAGGACTATCGAACATGGTCCCCTTTTATACACATCAGAGGGGCTCATAAGTGGGTGGATACAACATGAGGCAAAGAGTATTACCTTTTATGGACATTTTCGATACAGAACCAATATGTGGGCGGAGCTATCAATCAGCCTGAGCCCGCGAAAACATAACTGACCAAGGAGTTAACTGATAACAGATGTGGTCAAGTCTGGACATGCGCCAAACAGACAAAGAGGCTGTTTATAGACTGTTACTGGGCAGATTACAGGAAGCAGTGAGCAGAGAGGTAGGACTCTCCTCATGCAGAACACGTGGAAGCATAGCAATGCAAAATGGAGTCCAGACATTAGACAACTTAAGGCGGAACCCCATAACTTAGAGCTAGAAAAGCATGTTTTCAGTGAATGCTTAAGTATAACACTGTCTCGTTTTTCACAGACGACCCTTTCAGCATTTACTGAAAACATTAGGCCTAATGGGATAATCATCATACACATCAATTTTCATAATCCCAGCAACTTCCTTGTCTAGGTTTTTCTGATAGATAACATTAGCGACAGCTTTCTTATCAGGAATACAGAAGGAAACACATATGGAACAAAGTAAAGGACCACATTGAATACATAAGCAGCAACTAAACAAAATAGCCACAATAATACAGAGACCAGTTAGAACTTTCCATCCCCATGTAGATCAATGCCCAGAACCATCCCGAAAAGGTCCAGGTGCCATTTTCTGTGTGAACCTCAGCTGCAATTTTATGCAACTTATTGATGGCATTATATACTGATGGCGTATGATCAGGAATAAATACACAACAGCTACTTCCTATAATTCTACAGGCTCCACCCCTATCCGCTAACATAACATCTAACACCATGCGATTTTGCAAGGCAACGATTCTAGTTATTTGTAGTTCTTCTGTCAGATTCCCAAGAGCCGCAGCAGTTTGATTCGTGACAGCCTCTACTACTCTAGTTAATCGCCGAACCTTCCTACTGTTCAAAGCGGCTCCCACGAAGAAAAACAGTCCTAAGTTGAAGTCAACATATTGCTGCAGACTGGTGTCTGTCTGGTCGACATCATCGACAGACAGAGTACGTTTGTACCTATTCACAGTAACATTACTTAATAGTTGTATATCTTTATGATAGGATGCAGGTGCTAAAAACACAGGCGGAAGTAGAAAAGCTACATAACATACTCCAGACCAGCCGGCAGGTAATCGATAGTATCCTCTATTCCCGCACACAAAGTAAGTGTTATGGGAGGCTAAAAACGTACTGTTATTTAAACCATCTATATTTAATACAGTAATACAATCACTAACACCAACAGGAGTAAACCCAACGCTCTGAACACACAGGTCCACTTGAGCTTGAGCTACTTGAATCACAAATTTCTCCTGACCCATAGTGTCTCTAGTGTTCGTGAAGATGTAGGGAGTCGATTCATTGTCCGGTCGATATTCTTCCCACTCCCATATTGTTCCATTCGCTTGTGGGTAGCCTTGTTTGTCCTGATGACATTCTTTATTAAGTCTGAAAAGTAATCGTCCCACAGTAGGCCTTCGAGTGGCAAAAAGCAAAGTATACCATGCTCTACAAGAACCATTGTGAGAAAAGGGAAGAGGTATAAACGGTGTTCCTCCTTTTTTCTGATGTGCTGGCATCATACCACAAATCCAACAGTTCGTAGCGTTTGTAGCAACATGGGTATGATGCAGCATTTGAATGAATGTATTGTTCAAATAAGACTGGCGATGCTTTAACTCTTGATACGGAAGGGTGTAAAAATACTGCTCCTCAGGCACTGAGGTAGTCGAAACAAGCAACTCGCGGGCAGGAGTCACATTCTCAACAAACCATGTAGCTATACCAACAGCAGCTACAACAATAAGAAAAATAGTTGCACAAAAGATGTTCTTCTTTTCCATTCTGCAATGAAGGTCTATATCTTGCTGTTGCTAAAAAGGTTGTCAGAACACTTTTCCCTTAGGCAGCCGTTGATTTCTTCACCAGCGGGCCAAGACGGGTGTCACTACACTAAAACAGGGCTGATCCCCCCCCTTGCCTCATTGGCTCTCCGTTTCACTAACCTAAGGGCCGCTCTGACAACGTGTCCAAAAAAAGGAAAGAAAAATCACTTTCTCGGTCTAAGATGATATCTTCTCGCTCCAGAAGCTGCTTGGTCCGAGAAGAGCTCCTCAGTGTCGTCCGGGTCCACAGCACAGCCTTTCTCTGTGTTCAGGATGTCCCGATGATCAGTCAATACAGCAGGCTCCACTAGTCCGGGTGGCACTTTCCGGACATGAGTGGAGTGGATCCAATTCTTTCGGTTGGAGACCCGCACAGCCGTCCTCGTCGCCAGCAATACTTGCTCAGGCCCGAGCCACCTCGGCTCCAGGCTGTTCGATCTCTCGAAGGATTTAACGAGGACAAAATCCCCGGGTCGGAGACTGTGGCCTTCACCTGTGGCCTGGTCCGGGAGCACTTCTCGAACCTGTTGATGAATGGAAACCAAATTATCAGTTAATTGTGCCAAATAGTCGCTCATCATTACACAAGGTACATCATACAGTGACTGTGGCTTAGGTGGGCCCCAAATATTCATGGGTTGCCCAAATACAACCTCGTAGGGAGTGAGGCCGGTTCGAGAATGTGGTATCGACCTAATTGACAATAACGCCAGAGGTAGAGCGTCTGGCCAAGTCAAAGAAGTGGAAGCTTGAATCTTAGCGATCCTCAGCTTCAAGGTACCGTTATACTTCTCAACCAGCCCCGCAGACTGGGGGTGAAACACTGCATGAAATTTTTGAGACACTCCCAGCCCTTTCAGAATATACTTGATAACGTCCGCTACGAAATGTGGTCCGTTATCGCTCCACAACAACCTGCACACCCCATATCGAGGGAAGAATTCTTTCAATAGCATCTTGGCTGTAGTCATTGCAGTATTATCTTTCGTAGGATATGCCTCAACCCACTTGCTGAAGGCACAAACTATTACTAGAACATACTTTAAATTGTTACAGCGCTCAAGCTGGATATAGTCCATCTGCAGGACCTCAAAAGGTGCAGTGGGTATTGCAAATCCTCCTGCTGGGGTTCGCGTACCCTTTCCTGGATTGTATTTCAGGCAAATCATACAGGTCTGCACTACCCTCCTTGCCGTGCTAGCAATCTCCGGATGCTCCCAAACTGGCGTAAGCAATTTCACAATTGCGGAAGCTCCGACATGTGCTAGCCCATGTGCCATCTGAACCATCGGTTGTACGAAAGCTGTGGGCAACTTCCATTTATCCATTTGCTTATTCCTCCAACACCCTTCATCATCCAATTCTCCATCATTAGACCATTGCTCCCGCTCCTTATCGGAAGCGGTTCTCTGTATTTCCAACACTTCTCTCCTAGCATCGTGCCATCTCTCTGCCTGCGACTTCACAACATACATTGCAGTGGAGGTAGGCTGCATCGCAGTCTCTCGTGCCACTCGATCTGCCAAGGCATTCCCTTCACCTACTTTATCTATCACCTTCTTATGGGCACTACACTTTACAATAGCAATCTGCTTAGGATAAGTTAATGCAGTCAAAAGGTTGTGAACTAAGTCCCCATACATGATTTGTGTTCCGTGGGACGTCAAAAACCCGCGCTCCTTCCAGAGTAGGCCGAAATCATGCGCTACTCCGAAGGCATAACGACTGTCTGTGTAAACGTTCACGCACAATCCTGTACTGAGCTCACATGCTCGTGTTAATGCTATCAGTTCCGCAGCTTGAGCCGATTTCTGCGGTATGCGTGCTGTCTCCACTATTGTCTGCAGAGTGGTAATGGCATACGCTGCTGAAGTCGTACCATCTGGTAGCTTCAGGCATGATCCATCCACCCACAGTTCTCCATCTACATCTGTAAAGGGCGTATCCTGGAGATCAATACGACCCTTTGTCTGTTCCTCAGTCACAAGAATACAATCATGTACTTGTTTTGCTTCGGAATGTGTTTCTGGGAAGGGCAACAACGTTGCTGGATTTAACGTAGCACATCTCTTTAACGTAATATGAGGGGCCAGCAACGTCAACTCATATCCCGTTAACCTAGCACTAGTCAAATGTTGCGTCTTTGTCTGATTGAGCAGGGCATCGACAGCGTGGGGGACTAAAACCAATAGTTTGTGAGATAATACAATCCCCTCACTTTGACGTATTGACACAGCTGTTGCAGCGACCGAGCGAAAACAACCAGGTAATGCTCGAGCAACAGGATCAAGCACTGCTGAGAAATACGCACAAGGGCGCTGTTTGTCACCATGCATCTGTACTAGAACTGATAATGCACATCCATCTCTCTCATGCACATACAACATAAAAAGTTTTGTATAATCAGGGGTACCTAACACTGGTGCTGAACAAAGAGCTTGTCGTAACTGCTGAAAGGCAGTTTCACATTCATGTGACCAAGGCAGAGGAACTGGGGTGTCTTTGGTCAAAAGGGCTAACAATGGTTTAACTATATAAGAAAACCCCATGATCCACTGCCTACAGAAGGAAGCCAGACCCAAAAATGCATGCACATCCTTCTGCGTGGACGGTACTGGCGTGTCCAAAATTACTTGAATACGATCTAGTGTGAGTGCACGTCCCTCCTTAGACAAAAGGTGACCCAAATAAGTCACCTTTGGTCTACAGTATTGCAATTTCTTCCTCGACACTTTGTGGTTATGTGAAGCCAAAAAGGAAAGCAAGGATAACGTACACTTCTCACAGAGCTCAGGAGTGTCAGCCGCCAACAAAATATCATCAACATATTGGATTAGGGCCACACCATCAGGCAGGACAAAAGAGTCCAACTGTCTTTTCAGTGCTTGGCTATAAATACTAGGACTTTCTGTGTAGCCCTGAGGTACTCTACAAAATCTGTACGATCGATTATTCAAAGTGAAGCCAAAAAGATAGCGTCTGTCAGGGTGAATAGGGATCGAGAAAAAAGCATTTTTCAAATCAATAACAGAAAACGTGGTCGCCGTAGGTGGGACCAACGTAAGCAATGTCGTAATATCAGAAACCACCGGATACTGGGGTATCACAATCTTATTCACTTCTCGTAAGTCAATAATAAAGCGATACACTCGCGTATCAGTGACCTTCTTGAGAATGGGAAGAATCGGACTGTTACAGACATTTTAGGGAACTTCTTCCACCACGCCCACCTGAATCAAATCCTGCACAATTTGTATAAGTGCCTCCTCCCCCTCCTTAGAAATCCGATATTGGGGAAGGCATGGTAACACAGCTCCCTCCTTGACACTAATGTGCACAGGGGGAATCACCATCCGTCCCACATCAGTGTCCGAAGTAGCCCACAGAGTACGAGGGAGAGAGGCCAAAGCAATATCCTCTGTAGCCACACACATTCTTTCCGCCATAGGGTGATTATCATTTAATATCACCCGTACTCCAGCAGGGGAACAACGAATCGTAGCTCTAAAATGTTTAAGCATATCAAGACCCATAATGTTATCGGGGGTATTCGGAGCAAGCAAAAATGGGCAAGATGCAGAAAGATCATTAACATGGAATGCAAGGGGTTGGGATAAAGGGCTGCGGGAGAGTGTGCCATCAAACCCTACCGATGTGACCTTCAAGCCAGATGGGGGAGCCCTCGGAACCAATTGTTTGGACAGCGTACTGCGAGTGGCTCCTGTATCAACTAGGAACCGATCAGTAGAACCCAAAACATTAGCTGTAACATAAGGACCCCTCTGATCAACCGGCACTTCAACTGATTCCAACCCCCACCCAACGCAATCCTATGCATGCTGCGAGTCACGATAGTCAGAAAGATCATTCTCAGACATCTGATACTGATTTCGACGATCAAACACATTAGGCCTATCCCGATACTGCACATGGGAGTCAACCCGTGCGTGATCAACAAACCGTGCTCGGTCATTGGAATTGCCCCTGGAATTCGAGAAACCTCCTCTACCTCTCGACGGTCCCTGATTCCGCCCCTGGCGGGATGCATACAGCACCGGACAATCCCTAACCCAGTGACCCGACTGCTTGCAATACGCACATTGATTTCTATTAACATCCGACCGACCCGAAGGGAGACCAGAAAATCCTCCTCTACCTCTATCGTTACCCCGACGAGGTGGGCCGTACACTTGCGCTAACATCACCTTAGTTTTTAAGTCTTTCGACTTCTTTTCTTCATTGGCCTTCGCTTCTTGTTCCTGACGCTCATAATATTGAGCTATTGTCAGGAGGGATGCCGGGGTCGCGGTAGACCAAGAGCTTTCACTCGCTTTTAAGCGAGCTGCTACTCCCGGTAATAAGTTCGCTACATACTTATCGACAAAAAGATGCCGACCCGTGTCATCAGTAAGCGACTGACCACTAAAGTCGTGAAATGCCTCCTCAAAACGCGTAAAGAAATCAGAGACCGATTCATCAACTTTCTGCTTACAAGATGCTAAAATGTTCCAATCTATCTTTTTAGGGGGAATTATCGTTTTCAATTTAGCCAAAATAGCAGCCGGGAGTTCTAAAATAAGCCTGGGTGGCTTCTGTGCAGTTTTTCTCTCCCTATCTACATCTTCTATCTCCTCCCATTTAGCTTTAAAGGCAGTCAAATCATCTACTTTCCGCACAGACCTCCACATATCAGGTGGCAAAATAAGGCCGAAAAACAAATCTATGTCTGCCAGAGTCATAACACATGAATTTAAAGCTCCCTCAACCTCCTCATAAAACGCAGCGGGGTTCTTACGAGGATCAGGCAACGCATTCTTCAATGCCATAACATCAGCCCTGTGCCAAGGAGTATAAACCCAATTATACACAAAATACCCTTTAGCATCTGGGGAAGACGTGTCAGGACTATTCCCCGCTCCCCTAGGGGGAACATACAAACTAGGTGCTGCCTCCCGCATCGGCTTAACATGCACTTGTTCATCCTTATCTGGATTTGAGGAAGACGCTTGCTGGTCATTCGCAGCCAACCGTAATCGCTCCTCCTCCCTCCGTTGGCGCGCTTTGTCCCGCAGTTGAAGCATCTCATCCCGTAGCGTAAAAAGCCACCGAACCACATCAGGCACCTGAGAGGGAGAAAAAGTACCATTACGTAATGCTCTGGAATCTAACGCTACCTCCTGGGGTTCAAGAACATCAGAATATTTCCGAAAAGCGGTAACCACTTCATCAGAAAAAACGGCAACAAAATACAACTTCTCCCGATCCTGCCAACCGTCCAGCATCGGTAATAATTCTGCAAGAGATACCTTATCCGTAACTGCACGAAAAGAAAGTTTCCGAAGCTCACCCGAACGTTCAAGAGATAACATAGACCGCGTGGTCACCTTATCTGTACCCGCATCAAAATCCTGCGGTCCTGGAGCAGACGCGCCAACGTAAGGAGGCGGGGAACGATCTAATAGAAAGAAATCATCGTCAAGATTAGTAAGAACAGGATAAAGAGGCTGTCGAACAGCGTATTGACCGGAAACGTGCAACCTACGCTCCTTCTCTTGCTGTTCCGCCAAGGCTTTTTGTTCTCGGCTCTTAGCTTCTTGCGCTCTCACATGATCACTCTTCCTATATTCCTTATCACTCAAGGCTTTCTCACGCTTTTCACGCTCACGCACTTCTTTCACCCACAACCGTACACACTCAAACATATCTTGTCTAGCACGCCGCTTACACATACACTGCTCTACATACTCAATCTTTCGTATATCAAACGATCCATACAAAGGCCACCGCAACTCAGGATCCTTTTTAGTATATTTCCTCCTCAATGTGCTGTACATAATGGAGGAAAGTCCATACTTCACATACATATCCCTATTAGGAGTCCCCTCCGGGGGAGCTGGTGCATATTCCTCGAGGTTTAACCGATTCCCAAAACAACAGCACCACTTACGAAGTGCGCACAAAACAGGCATGTTCAGAAATAATGCAAAATATGCAATATCAGAAAAAGGGCACTTAAGACGTTGTGCCGTTCAAATTCAAACAGCCTCGGAGAAATATCTCCACATTACCTGCTTATATGTATTGCAACACATATTAATACAAACTCAACTCAAAAATATGACCGGTCATCACAAACAAACTCAAATAGCCAACCCAGGCTTCAAAACTCGGAGCAAGTACCGTACAACGGTTCTTACCAAGCAAGAGTCCAGATTCCATCTGCCAAGTTCCAAAATTCGCCCAAACGGCAGTTGCACGGCGAACCGACAGAAGAGGTCTCAGTCGAGGACCGGTGCCACCCAGATGGTCAGGTCGGAAGGGAAGGAAGAAAACCTCGGGGTGCCAGGACTAAAGACGCCGCTGGCAGTGATCACTTCCCCGGCTAAATTCCTCACCTTCGTCACGACCAATCCTTCGAGCATCCGAGTCGCCGATGAGCCCCACGTGACGGGCGCCAATTGATGCGTACAGGCCCCAGCTAGGCCCGTAGAGACAAAAGGTTCGCTCTCCTGTATGTAGAATGCAAAAGGAAGTTGGCACGGAAACTGCAAAGTACAAAGACAAAGTTTATTAACTCTTAAGAGTGGTCCTACAACCTACACAACACTCTTCAGTATTGCGAAGGGTAGCACAAAGGACTATCGAACATGGTCCCCTTTTATACACATCAGAGGGGCTCATAAGTGGGTGGATACAACATGAGGCAAAGAGTATTACCTTTTATGGACATTTTCGATACAGAACCAATATGTGGGCGGAGCTATCAATCAGCCTGAGCCCGCGAAAACATAGCTGACCAAGGAGTTAACTGATAACAGATGTGGTCAAGTCTGGACATGCGCCAAACAGACAAAGAGGCTATTTATAGACTGTTACTGGAAGCAGTGAGCAGAGAGGTAGGACTCTCCTCATGCAGAACACGTGGAAGCATAGCAATGCAAAATGGAGTCCAGACATTAGACAACTTAAGGCGGAACCCCATAACTTAGAGCTAGAAAAGCATGTTTTCAGTGAATGCTTAAGTATAACGCTGTCTCGTTTTTCACACCTGGGTCCACCGCTAGTGCTTCATCGTTCTCTATTTTCTACTGCTTTCTACTCCGCTCCGGTGGTCAACAATGCACAACCTCTGATTTTACGCGCCCTCCACTCAGGCACGCTCACACCCGGTTAGGCTCACCAGCTCAATACGGCCCAGCTCAACCTGGCACCCAATGCAGTGCAGTGCAGGGAGCAAGCAAGCGAGCAAGAGAGTCACGAAGGCCGGGACCTTAGCGAAAACAACTGCGGGAACCACCGGAGCAAGGAGCGAGAGGACAGAAATTTCTATGGGACAGGAGCAAGGAGTGTGTGGGAGTGAGAGGGTAGAAACTAAACGACTGCCACTCCAGCCCGCTCAACCCGGCTCGACTTGTCTCCGTTCACCCCCCTGCGCCTCTAGCCTCTAGCCGGATCAGACCTGGCCACGACTCCACTCCGCTCCGCTCTGCTCAAACAGCAGCTCTGTGAACCGCGGGAAACTGGGAAGCTCCTCCTCCTTCACTCCACCTACAGTTGCCTCCGATCACCAGTGCTGCCCTATAAACTATAATTATTGAATTTCACTGGTTTTCTACTAGTGAATTCTGAGTATAACTATAACGTAACCTTTGTTTTTAGGTGAGAATTTATACGTATTTTAAATTCTATTTCCCAACTCTAACTTCCCTGTAACGTTTCTTTTTTAAGTAGATTTTCATGGTTGTTTAACAAGTACTCACATTTGCAGAGTGGGGGAGCAAGGGGGCATTTCTTCTGAAGTCCTCCCAGCAATCTTGCACTGTGGGACTTTCTGGAGGTAACAGGAGGGCCTGTTGGTCCCCAGGGACCCTCTGAAGGAAAGAGAACTTCACCTCCAACCACAAGTGCACCAGGAGGTACGTTTGCAGAGTGGTGGAGAAGGGGGGCTTGTCCTTCGTAGTCTTCTCAGCAATTGCGCTCTATGGGCCTCCAAAGAGCATCTGAAGACAAGGGGACTTCATTCCCCAACCAACAGTGCGCCAGGAGACAAGTTTGCAACGTGGTGGAGAAAGAGGACATGACCTCCAATGTACTCTCAGCAATCATGCTCTGTGGGACTTACTGGAGGTAACAGGAAGACTTGTTGGCCCACAAATATCCTCTGGAGCCAAGGGGACTTCATTCCCCAACCAGAAGTTTGGGAGGAGGAGCATTTGCAGATTAGTGGTAAACAGGGTCAGGGACTCTGGCAACATGCCAGACCCTTTTTTTGCGGATTTTGTCTTATTAAGGGAGAGAGGCCCCTGCCCAGGCTGATTTTAGCCCCAGGGACACCACCCCCTTGGGCCCGGCCTCTAGTGTGGGTGTCCTGGTCCCACCCAGGGCACCCATATACATTTTAGTGTTGGGGTTTGCAGGGGGAGCCTCAAGGATCCTGCTGTCCCTGATGGCTCCCTGCCTCATGCAGGAACCAGCATTGCTTTGACAGAGATGGAGCTGTCAAGATGTAGCTCCCTCTCTGTCAGAGCAATTGTACTAGCGTTGAGCAAGCAGGAACATTTTCAATGCTCTTGCTTGCTTAAAGTGAACACAGTTTGCTTTGCCTTGGCGACAGCAGTAAAGCTCTGACCAAGCCATAACAAACAGCAATGTCCCAGGGTGGGCACCCCAGAACATAGGTGCAGCCAGCCATAGGGATATCAGTCCCAAGTGCCATCTATGGCTCTAAGATGGGGCAAGCGGCCCCCTCTATTGCAGGAAACAGCCCTCTGAAGGTGGTGGTCCCCAGGGCATTAGTGTAGCCAGAGCGCCCGGCATTAATATTCCATTTAGCCCCAAGGAGATGGCACACCCAGGGGATGCAGAGGGGCCGCATGGTCCATGCCACATTAATACATTTAACCTGGAGAAATGGCGGTCCACATGGCAACCCTGCAAACATTAATAAAAATGCTCAGGGAAAGTGGCGGTGCCTGGGGCTTTAGGGATCCTAGTAGGGGGCTTCTTTATACATATTTTGAACATGCTACCAGGACCTGTCCCACCCAAGGACAGATTGTTTTAAAATTGCAGGAGCCCGTGCTTGATTATTTAAAAGAAATTTCAGTGGGGTTCGCTGATCCAATGTGACTCCTACTGAATTATTGCTTTAAAAAAATACTTTTTGGGCCCTGCGGTGGACCTGTGGGACCACCCCAAGAGCCGTAGGATGTAAGGGTGTTTCTACCCTGCTCCCTTTACTTTTTAAAATGTTTTTCCTGTGACTCTGTTCAACCGAGTCAGAAGATGACTGCTAACACTTCCTGGTTTGAAGTGTTTGCAGCCAATCAGATCTCTACACAAGATCTTGGGAGGGGACGAGAATTCTCCACGTCCCCAGGAATATATCTAAACACCCTTTTAATAACTCTACAACTATTAACAAAAATAGCAGTTTCTAGACCAACAACAACCTTTCTGCCATATTTGGTGGAATTCCATTCAGCAGTTCAGGCTGTAGCATGTCTAAAGTTTTCAAGACAGCAGCTGAAGTGAGTGTCGAACTAGTTTTGAAAATTTTGTGAGGATTTATCAAACTACACAAAAGTTATTGGCAAATAAAAAAATGCTCTTCCTATGGAAACTAGGTCCTAACTATAACTACATACTGGTGAACGCATACTGTGTACTGACCCACTCAGTCTCTTACACACCCATTCACATAACCGCTCAGCCACTCTCAAACCCAGTCTCTGACTAACTTAGCCACTCACACTGCCACTCACAGATCCATTCAGACACTGTCATATCTACTGGTAGATTTACATGGACCATCTTAAACCAACTCACACACTTACACACCCAGTCACACGCTCACTGGGACACTCAAACACCCACTCACAGACCCAGTAAGCGACTGTTACAGCCACTCACAGACACACTCGGACACTCTCACACCCAGTCAGACACTCACACACCCTCTGAAAAGACCCACAGAAGCCCCTCAAATACCCTCTCACACTCCTACTCAGACACTCTTTCACCAACTCATAGACCCATTGATACTGTGTCACTCCCACTCACTGACCTATACAGCCAGTCACACATCCACTCCCATAGGTCACCGGTTATAGTTAGGAAATAGCATTTTAAAAACCTTTGAAATTCACAAAACAAACTAAATATTACAGGGACATTATAGTTAGGAAATAACAAAAAAACAAAGGTTGCAGGGACAGTATAGTTAAGCTCAGAACCAAAGATATTCAGCAGTTAGAGCTACCTGATCTGTTGTAAGGTGGACGTATAATGTGATATGACTGGTAGGTCTCATCATGTAATACTAACATCTGCTCTGCACCAAGATGGACCTTGGATTCACCCTCTGCAGCCTTAGCTTGGTCCTGGTAGTGTGGCACAAAGCAGTCAGCCTCAGAGGAGCATCTGTTAAGCAGTTCACAGTACCAGAATTAACAATAAGTAAGTGATACGACTCAAAAGAAACCTTGACACCAATTTATAAAAATAGATTTTATTTTATAGAAATATTGACAACCAAACAAACTTGATACGCTGCATAGAACTGGAGTTAAAGATTTTGAAAGTATTAAATAATAAATGCAATAAAAGCTGTCAAATGTTCATCCTTGAAGTCAAAGGGGGAAAACACACTTATGAAAATGATATTTGCAGGGAGATTTCAAATGAACCCTCTTGTGGTTAAGGTTCTGGTGGTTTCTAGACCAAGACATGACAGGTATTACTTTGCTACTTTGCCCAGGGAGTCTCGTGCAGAGGTTACTTGGCTACCCTTGCTACTAAACGCAAGACGCAGTATATGTCAAAAGAGCAGCACTTGACAAAACCACAGTTGGAGCTAGAATTACAATTTACCCTCGGAAAGTAGAGGCCTTTGGTTTCCCTGGTCCGGGGTGCAACAGCTGGATTTCTTCAACCTTGCCAGATGCATGCCTGGATACCCCCGGGGTGATTAGCGTGCTTTACAAAAACTGATTGATTGATTGATTGTTTGCTCGGACACTCCAGATGCAGAGGTAGCTGGCAGCTGCAATCACAGGCGCAAACGATGCTTTGCTACACACTTACCAAAACAAACTTCAGGATGAAGGAACCCAAGAGCAGGGTCGTGTTCCTATGTCAGTCACTGTGAATTGCTCTCAGGCTGGAGCCGTCACTCAGGGGGTTGATCACCCAACTGGGAATCACCAAGCCTTGGCTATGGAAAATGTATGTAGTCGTTGGGTACTTCAGCAGCTGGAGGTTGACAGGAGTGGACCAGCAGTTTGAAACTTGGCATGAGCTTAGCTACCACTCCAGGCTTGCAGGAGACCACTTCTCTTTGTGCTCACTCTCGACAGGCCCAGCAGGTCGCAATTCTTGTGATGCAGCACATCGATTCTTCTACAGGTTGCAGATGACTGGTTCCACCAGTCAGGGGAGTCTGCTTTGGATGTCTGGTATCCACTGGGGTCCCTCTTGCTGAGAGCAATGAGCTTTCACCACGGACACATGTCGACACATGGTTCCAGTCTATGGTCTCTTCGGGGCACTTAAGTGTCCTCTCTTTGTCCAGAGTCCTGTTTTCCGTGACAGCTTCTTCAATGTGACTCTTCTCGGATTCTGATGTTCTAGGGCTGGGGGAGCCCCTTGAATCCTAGTTTAGGGGGAGTTGGGGCATGAGAAATAGAGGTAAATGAGCTACTGGTCCCTGTGGTTAACCCGCTCCTTGAGTGATAACATCCTGTAGGTGTATGTCACTCTACTACCCAGAATACTTTATTTCAGGGTCTATCCAAATAGCAGAACCCTTCCTTGGATATGCAGACCTCCTAGTCTACCCTAAAGGTGTGGTTAGGCTGTGTGGAGTGTACACCTCCTTTATAACCAATTTTCCCGCCTGCCTGAGCTTCAGGCACAGGAAGGGGTTTGTCTTCGAGTGGGGGTCGTGGTCATGTCAAGGGTGGTGAAAACTTCAGTGTACCTTCTGATAGCTTCTTTGCCTCTGTACCCACGTCTCTAATACGGTGCAGGTAGGGAGGCAAAGGGATTACCTCATTTGCAGGCATGCCTGCATGCAAATGAAAGAACAACATCTGAAGATGGTGCTGGTGCTTTATGTGCAGCAGAGCTATCTGTATTACAGATGGGGACAAGCGTCTGGGAGTCCAAAGCTCATAGTCTTGATGACTTCAAACACAAGCCATCCTGGGAGGAGGTGTGACCTTCATCCTGCCCAAGCCTTTGTCTCCATCCTGGGGAAAGGCTAGCATATCCTGTCATGATCGAGTATGAGGGCGGGAGCGAAACCAAGCGGCCCTCCGGCGTGGGACAGCACCCCAAACTACATCTCCCAGGAGGTGCCGCGAAACCACGCCCCCCCGTGGCCATCAGCGTGTCCGGAAATAAAAGCCGACCCGACGCGGGGGGGTGGTGCCAATGTTTCCGGATATGCCCGTCTTCCTTTAGCGGCCCGCACCTTCGCAGCTCCAGCTCCAGCCTAGTTATCGGGACTCCCCGGCTCGTGATTTCCTCCAGAGACTCCCCGAGTTCCAGGACGTGCTCACCTCTGCCTCTACAGCCCCACGTGTGTGAGGTGAGTGACAGTGCCTTTGGATCCTCTCAGACGCCCACGGATTGCCGGGCCGCCATACCTCGGGAGCGCGCTCCTCTGCTCCTTGTTAGGGAGCATAGAGTGGTAGCGCGAACACCTTGGATTGGCCAGCGCGCTCCTCTGCTCCTCGTTAGGGAGCATAGAGTAGCAGCGCGAACATCTTGTATTGGCCAGAACGTACTTGTGTGCCGAGAGCTCTCCAGTTCCTCAAACTGTCGGGGCACCGTGAGAGGGTACCCAAGTACACTCCCGTTCTCTCCTTTTGTGTTGCACTTATTTCCGTTAAGGAACCCGCGGACTCGGCGCTCCTCGGCCCCACGGATTCCTGGGCTTGGAGTAGCAGCACCACCGACGGTTTCTACTAGCTCAAGAAGCATTGGGCTACCCTTGCTCCGGGTTCTGGAGTCCTAGTGCCAACCCCTGAGCCAGCCCTGAGCCGCACCTTAGACCGTGAGTCACCCCACCAGTGCTGTTAACTGAGCAACGACCACGGCCAGAACCAACCGTTGATCAACCGATAGCAGGAGGAAAGAGAGACAGGTAAAGCGGGGAACAGATAGGAGTAGCTCTGTCCACGGGGAGGGGAAGAAAAGCGCAGTGTCTAAACGTCTGCTTGTTTCGTTTCAGGTCTCTCTCCCTGCGGAACCTTCCCTTCCTTCCCTCGCCCACCTGTCTCCCGAGTCCGAGGGTATTATACATTCTGGGCTGGGGACGGATGGGAGGGGGACCCCTCTATAGCATCAGCGTCATCCTGAGGAGAAAACCAGGGTCTGCCGCGACACATCCCACCATGAGGGAAGACTCTTTTCTAAGTGGCAGATGGTTTGAGGAAGTCACCAAGGCATTGGAACGTTGCATCATAGGGGAATTCCCATTCAGGGTGGCACCCATGTACATATCATCATACTCTTGGCATGAACATTTTTTGAGTGAAAAAGCACGGTGTTTGATACCAAACGCAACACAATTTGTTCAATCCATAAAGGAACTGTCTAACTCAGATGCCAGTCACTTACATTAAAACCTTGCTTTACAGGGTTACAGTATGGATATGTGTGCAGGAAAATATATGTCCACATCTTAAATATAATCCACTCTACCTCCTGGGCTTAGGAGGATAACATTAAGAGTGACTTATTTATAGGAAGGCAGCAGCATGGCTCTGCAGCACATGGGGTGTTCAGAGTCACTCTGGAACAGACAGGTTGCTCGTGCAGGGCTGCAAGGGCAAATCTGAAGGCATATATTTATTTGGGTCACACAGGGTGGCACAATAAAATGCTACAGCCTAGGTGACTCCTCTGATCATCCTTGACCTGAGTACCACTGGTACAATATGCAAGGAACTCACAAGAAGTGATCATTGCTTGACAATTGGGTGTACCTCCTGGTCAGAGACTCTGCTCTCTGCTCCAGCAGCTCTGCTGAAATGCCGCTGCCACTGCCTTTACACCTCTCTATAAGGTAGGTGTTCGAGGCCCTCCTCCACCCGCAGGATCCTGCCTGTGCCTCATCCCTGGCAGGCCAGTGGGAGAGCTTTGCTCTTCGGATGGTCCTCTGTTGTCTGTCTTTGTGTTTGTGCCCATTTTTCATTTTTTTCGTCTGTCTTTTTGTCTTTTGTTATTGTGCTTTTAATTTTCTGCCTTTAATTGTAGTCTTCTGTCTCTCGCTATTTTGCCTGTTTCGTTATCTGTGCCCTTGTTTGTGTTTTCTGTGCCCATTTTAGCTACCCTTTTCCCACCGCTGCTGGTTCCACAGCCCTTGCTAGTTCCTGCTCCCACCTCCCAGCTGCACTTCCCTCCCCCTTTCCTATTTTAATGGCGGCCGCTGCTCGGATGTGTGAGCAAGACCTCTGACCTCCTGGTCAGAGACCCTGCTCGCCGCCCCAGCGGCTCCTCTGTTGTGCCACTGCCGATGCCCCTACACCTCTCTGTAAGGTAGGTGTTCGAGGCCCTCCTCCACCCACAGGCTCCTGCCTGCACCTCATCCTTGGTGGTCCAGTGGGAGAGCCTTGCTCTTCTGTTGGTCCACTGTTGTCTGTCTTTGTGTTTTTGCCCATTTTTCAGTTTTTTACATGTCTTTTTGTCTTTTTTTATTGTGCCTTAAATTATCCAAGATTTTACAATGTAAAACAATTTAGTATAAGAATATAATTCTTGGATTGCATTTAAAATATACAGTAAAAAGAGCAGAAGTAAAACATTAAAAACTTTAAAACAAGTGGGGATCCAGTTCACTGCCTTACGATTAGAAGATACACCGCTTGGGAGGCCTGGGAGTGGGATCTTGCGAACAACACTCAATTCATTTGCTCCGTTAGCCAACATTTCACAATCACAAGTTTTGGTTCTAATAATAACAGTCAATGCAGCCCAGGATAAAAACGTCTGTCGATTGATCCAAAAGGAGAATAAGAAATGACTGACTGCAAAATCTACTGACCCTGCAGCATCTGTTTTTAAAATTCTGTAGGCAACCCGATGGTGCCTGACTCCAAGGTTTAGGCAGATCGGTCGTATCCAGCTCCTGCGGATCAATTGATATTTAGTGCAGAAAAAGAGTATGTGTGCTTCTGTCTCTTGTATTATAGAATAGGCGAGCCATAGTTCTAGTGAAAATCCAGCAGCCTGATTGCTAGGGATCCTCAAAAAAGGTTGCTGTACCTGAATCTAACATATAGACTTTTGGCAAGTGGTGGTGTAAGTTGGTCTAGGAAAGGATTGAAAGTGGGACATGACTTGGCGCTTAGGATTTGCGATGTTAATTGGCGTTTGCTGATTTTTGCCCTCTCTGGGTGTTACCATAGTTCTGACATACCGAGTGATTTATACCAGCTTGCGACATGTTGAAACCAGGGTAGACTTTTGTCGTCAGAGAATTGCTGTAATCAGAGAGCGGGGTGTTGTCCACAAATGTAGCCAGTACATTAGGGTTTTAATGAGGCCATATCACGTATTCTTTCCATCCCTAAGTCAAAGAACAGAGGGATCAGAGGGGTAGTGATAGATACTGAGATATGGAATCTAGCAAAGTTGTTTTCAGATATCATAAATTTATTTTTGTTAATATATCCCCATTTCTCTGCTCTATACAGAGCTCAAATCTGGGCCTTTGCTCGATACACTTCTAGTGCTGGAGGCAGCGGTCGGCTGCAAGACTGCCTGTGGTATATCAATATTGCTTTTGACCTAAGACAAAGGGTAAGATAACTCTTTTACAGTTGTTGCTCCCAGCCAAGTGTGTTGCTTAATCTTATCTCTAGGTAGTCAAACATTTTACCCTCTCCAGTGAATCAAATGCGATCCTAACCTCATGTTAATTCCCCTTCGCTTTCCCAAACACCATAAATTTGGTTTTGGCCACGTTATGTTCCAAACTCCTGTCCTTACAGAATTCTAAAAACGTGTCCCCTAGCGTTTGGAGACCCATTGGGGTTGTGGAACTAAGTAAAGAATCATCTGAAAAGAGAAGGATTGGGACTTTTGTACCATTCATAACGGTAGAGTCATTCCTACAGTCCAATAATCTACTAGCCACATCGTTAATGAGCAGGGAGAATAGTGTGGGAGCGAGCATGCACCCCTGACGCACCCCATGCTGTATGGGTATCCTGTCACTTTGTTAACCATTTGTTCCCCATCTAACTTGGGCATAATTGTCCTCATGAAGTCTAGCTATCAGGGTCACCATATCTATGGGGGTCCCTAGATCAAGCATTATTTTCCATAGCATTCTTGTGGCACTAAGTGGAACGCAGCTCTTAGGTCAACAAATGCTACATAGAGTTTTTGGTTTCTCAGTAGCACATATGTCCATATTAGCAGAGTGAATCTCAAAGCCTGGTCGCATATACTCATTTTGGAGTAAAAGCGTGCTTGGTACAGGGAAAACATCGCCTTTCTTCTATCCAGATTTGGAGTTTGTCCAGAACTTGTTGTGCAAAGATATTTTGCAGGTTATCAATCAGGCTGATGGGTCTATAATTGGGGGGGGGACAGAAGTGTCTCCTTTCATGTGTATTGTGATTATCTCTGCTCCCCTTCAAGTTGGTGAGATAGTCCCAGCAGCTGATATGCAGTTTGTCAAGAGATTTAGATATGGAGTCCATGTTATATAAATCACCCGGTATCTGGTCAGGGCTAGAGTTCTTTCCTGCCTTGTGTCTATTAATTGCTGAAAAATTATCGCCCAAGATAAAAATTAGTGTTGTGCCAGTCGTGAGCATGGCAAGAAGGATGTAAGAAATGTTATGTTCAGTTCGTATGTTGTGTTTACAGTGAGCTTGCATGTTCCTCTAGTATAATGTAGCAAAGTGCTCAACCCAAACCACCCACTGGATGTGATAGCTGGAGTGGACCTCTGTCTCGGTCCACTCTCTCCCTGCAGCTCCGCTGTGCCGTCTCTTGCCTCCAGAACCGACCTCCTTCTTGGGAGGTTCAAAGCTGCTGCCCGCTCCTGCACCTGTTGCCTGCTCCAACTGGGACCAGACTGTCTGCAACCACTGTAACCTTTCCCAGCTGTTTTTTTTTCTTAATTTTTTCCCTGTTGTGCCACTGTTATTGTGCCCATCTGTGTCTTGCTCTAATTCCACCACAGTTTTTATTTTCCCCACTCCCGCCTCCCAGTCTCTCCTCCCTCCCCTACTTAATGGAGGTTGCTGAACGGTCGCAAAGTGGGTGTACCGAAAGTGCACCAAGGGCAAGCCCGTCTGTGCCCATCTGTGACCCGACTGCGGCCAGCACCAGGAACCCTGGACCTCCCACTACCCATCGCTACAACTCCACCACCCTCCTCGCACTCAACCCTGAAAGATTTAGAGAATGCGAACAGGCCTCACCGAACATGACCCATGGCCAGTTATCCTGCCGCCAGACCCTCAACGCCACCCTGGCCTCCAACACCGCTGACATCAGCACCGGTGACATCCTAAAATGCATCCTCCTCAATGTACGCTCCATACAGAAACACGCTATGAAAATCTGGAACCTATTCAACTCTCTCTCGCCAGACATTGCCTTCTTCACAGAAACCTGGACCAACACATCCTCTGCCCCTGATAGCAGCACTGCCATCCTTGACGGATACAAGATCCAGAGGAAAGACCATCCCGAACACCCAGGAGGGGGCCTCACCATCGCCCACAAGAGCATCCTCCACCTCACCACCTCCAGCGAATCTTTCTCCTCTGTTGAACCCCTACACTTCCAGATACAGACCACCCCCAAAGCCACACTCCGAGGAACTCTCCTCTACTGAACCCCCGGCCCCTGAACCCTCTTTGCCACCAACATCATCGACTTCTTAGTACCCCAAGCCATAGCCTCAACAAACTACATACTCATTAGAGACCTGAACTTCCACCTCGACAACCCCAGTGACACCAACCCCACTATCCTTTGTGACAACCTTGCCAGCATCAGATTAAACATGAGGGAGGAAACAGCGTCCAATTCAGCCACACAACGCAGTTGCCATGGACCGCCCACCACTGCATACACTTCGCCATCAACAAACCCAAGGCACCCAAACCAGTCCCATGCCCACCATGGAGGAAATGGAGCAAGGTTAGAGATGAGCAACTTAACTCCACCCTCACCCGAGACAACCACAGCTGGGCACCCAACGCAAACGACGCAGCCGGGAACTACACACCTGGATCTCCAACTGCACAGACAAGCTTGCCCCGCTACGCAACCCTGACAGACAACGCCCCAGGAAATCTGTCTGGTTCACCACCACTCTCCAAGAAGCCAGACGCACCTGCAGATGCCTGGAGAAGAACTGGAGAAACACCAAGACAACCGGAAACCACCCCACCTACAGAGAAGCCATGATGGACTGCCACAACCAGATCAGAGCCACCAAGAGGAACTTCATCCACAACAAAATCCTGGACAACTCCACCAAGTCCACCATCTCCAAGGAGCTTTTCAGTGTCATTCAAGAATTCACCAACCCATGCAGCGAAGCCACAGATATCACCCCATCCCAAGACCTCTGCGACAAGCTTGGAACCTATTTTCACCTCAAGATCAAAAACGTCTGAGACAACTTCATCGACCATCCACCAGGTACCCCCAGAAGCACCAGCCAGCCCACCATCTCCAACTGGATACGACTCGACCATGAAAAGTATCCACTCAGGGGCCACCATGACCCCTGTCCCCCTCACTTCTACCACAGAGCCGTGGCCGCCTTCGCACTCGAACTACAATGCACCATCAAAACCACCTTCAAAACCGGCACCTTCCCAGATGACTGGAAGTGCGCAGAAGTAAGATCCCTGCTCAAGAAGCCCACAGCTGACCACACTGACCTAGAGAACTATCGACCCATCTCGTTCCTCCCCTTCACAGCTAAAGTTGCAGAGAAAACTGTCAGTGGCCTTCGACACCGTCTCCCACTGCACACTAGTCACCAGACTACACGACACAGGTGTTCAAGGAACAGCCCTGGACTGGTTCCAATCATTCCTCACCGGAAGAAGCCGAAGGATCTGACTCCCACCCTTCCCCTCCGACCCCACAAAAATCACCTTCGGAGTCCCACAGGGTTCATCACTGAGCCCTACCCTCTTCAACATCTGGCCCCCCTTACTACCATCGTCCGACAACACGGCCTCAACATTGTATCCTACCCCGATGGCACCCAGCTCATCCTCTCCCTCACCAAAGACCCCACCACTGCCAAACTCAACTTCCAGAAAGGAATGCAAGATGTCACAGTCTGGATGACCAACAGCTGCCTGAAGCTCAATGCAGAGAATACAGAATTCCTCGTCCTCGGTACCACACCTTCTGCATGGGACAGCACCTGGTGGCTGACCGCCCTTAGAAGCCCACCTACCCCCTCAGACCACGCCAAGAAACTCGGCATCGTACTTGACTCATCACTCACCATGAACCGACAGATCAACGCCATCACCTCCAGCTGCTTCAACACCCTCTGCATCCTCCGCAAGACCTTCAAGTGGATCACCCCTGAGTCAAGGAAGACAGTCACCCACGCACTCATCACCAGCAGACTGGACTATGGAAACGCACTCTATGCTTGGCATCAACAAGTCCCTACTCCGCAAACTCCAGACAATACAGAACAACGCTGCCAGACTCATCCTTGGCATCCCCCACACAAACACATCATCCAACACCTACGAAGTCTCCACTGCCTCCCTGTGGAGAAAAGAGTCGCTTTCAAAATCCTCACGCCTACAAATGCCAACACAACAACGGACCCAAATACCTCAGCGACAGAATCGACTTCCACGTACCCAAAGTAAACCTCCAATCTTCCAACCTCGCACTGGATGAAATCCGTGCATCCACAGAGCCAGAGCAGGTGGGGCATGCTTCTCTCACATTGCAGCCAGTGCCTGCAACGAGCTAACGGCAGACATCAGATGCGCCCCCTCCCTGAACAACTTCAGGAAGACGCTCAAGACCTGGCTCTTTGACTAAACAGATCTGAGGACCCCCCCCCTCAGTGCCTTGAGACCCCCATGAGTGAGAAGCACGCTTAGAATTCCCTAATTGATTGATTGATTGAAGAACGTTTGTGTTTTCCGCGTTACCCTTTGTAAGGATATGACAGAACAGGCGGTTATCCTTGCCTCTGGCAGCTTGTACCAGGTACTGCCAATTTTCATTTGCAAAATCCCGATTTGCTTTTGAAAGTGCAGTTTTGTATCTATTGCTTGCTATGGTTAACCCAGGTTGGTTACGCTCCTTAACTGCCAGCTTTAATGCCCCCTTTGCTAATTTGCATTCACAATTAAACCATTTATTGTTTGTTTTCCCAGTGGCCTACTACCAGAAGTATTTTTAGTGATCTGGGTTTGCAGTGCACCATAGAATTAATTGGGCCATATTATCAAGAACGGGCAATTACATTATCGCCGCTGTAGCGGCAGGAAACTGCCGCTAAAATGCCGATAAGGGGCTTGATAATATGCTCTATAGAATTCCAATAAAAGCCCAGGTTCTGATGTGAAGGACATCCAACCTGGGCTTCTATTGGAATTCCATAGGGCATATTACCAAGCCCCTTATTGCCGCTTTAGCGGCAGTTTCCTGCCACTAAAGAGGCGATAATGTTATCGCCAGTTCTTGATAATATGGCCCATTGTGTACTGCTGGTATGGAAGTTGGCCCAGTGAAATGTACGTGATCCAAGCAACTACATAGGCTGGAAAAGACGTTTGTAAATATTTCCTAACTCTAGGTCTGCGAGAACTTTGGGCCAGGTGACACTTCTACAGTTGTTGATTATGAGGGGTTCATTCACCCTGGAAAGACAATTCAGTAGCTGCCTATACAGTGAAGCACCCGTCATTTTTAGCAGCAAAGGGTTATGATCACTCTCTAGCCTCAGGGCTATCAACATATCCTCAACTAGTGACAAAATTCTAACATCAAACAGAAAATAATCAATGACGCTAGTGCTGACACCCTGTTTGAAGGTAGCCTGCCTATTTATATCTGATTCGGTCCTTCTGTTACATGCCCTCAAGCTCCTTCGTGTGACCAGTGATGCAATCTGCAGGGACACAGCCGTTTGACGGAGGCAATTATTTGTCGCTGCCATATTGGGTAAATTACTTAGTAGAGGGGAGGGTTCAAAAGAGGCATTGAAGTCCCCAGCAACTATGATTTTAGAGTTGCTTCAGGATGTCCCACCAGATCATCTAACAATGATAATACTGGGGACTCACTGCTATATGGTTCAGATCTAGCATAGATGTTAAACACAGTTAGGTTTAGACCTGTTGCAAAAGTAAGCTGGATCCCCAATATATCTTGTGATTTTATTATCAACTATTTATATTTGCAGGCTATGGTATTCTTCACAAGAATTATCTGTCCCCCGCTGGCTCTACCCGATTCATTTGGCACATTAGCTGCCACACTGCATGTTGTGTAGCCATTTATGTGCACCCTATCCACTGTCCAAGTCTCTTGGAAAATGCAGATGTAACTTTTGCCTATAAAGGAGTGTCATTCGGGGTCTTTTATTTTTAAGTGTATCGCCACCAGGTTCCAGGAGATTAGGGTTAATCTGTTATTTGCCTCAATACTAGGTATGGACAGGCGTTTACAGGTCTCAAACTCCTTAGACAACATCTTATCAGTGGCTGGATCAATTGGTTGGGCACATAAAGTAATTGGTACTGGATGTGCAGCCTTAACTGTGCCAGTAATGCTATTGTGTAATGCATCAATTGTTGCTTCAGGATGCGGGTTAGTAGTGGGTGGCTCAGCAGTATGGTAAACCTATAAAGGTTCAGGAGTGGGTGGGGAAGAATTATTAATATTGCTGAGTCAATTCACATCTCGCGATGTGGATCAGGGCCCCGTCCTTGGTATACAACCCAGCAGTCAGTCAGTCATTCTTTATTCGATGATTAAAACACCATAAACGCACATATATACAAACAATTAAAATACAATTAAATCTTTGTCAAGACCCTGACTGCTAATAGCAGGACCTGATCTACAGATTTACGCATGGGCTTTCCAGTTATCCCATGCCCGTATGCTCTTAAAAATGCCATCTGATCAGGGGATAGGGACAATGTTTTCCACTATGTTGGAGGTGGAAGGAATTGGGCAGTCTGGTTTTTTATTTAAGTTTGGTGATCCCAAGTACTTTAAGAAGGTTAAACTCAAGGTGTTACAGAGTTTTGCCAAAACTTGGTTTAACATCAGATCATCGATTAAATTGGGATACTATTCAGACAGAGCACCCATTTGGGATTTACCGGTGTCCCCGGCCTGGTCGAAGGATGTACTATCAGCCCCTTTGAAAGAGGCAGGCATATCAGTTTGGGGGCACCTGTTTACTGATGGGGTGTCGCTTCCTTGGGAATTCTTGAGTAATAAAATAGGTCTTACTTTATCTGACTGGTGTTCATCAATTTTCCAAATCTCGAAACTTGATTTGGCCAGGTCTGGAAATCCTAGGAAAAGAGCTTTCTGGCTGTTGCTAGATTGGATTGTGTAAGTAGCGGGGTTTTTTTTTTTTTTTTTTCTCCCCAGTCCGATGATTATCTTGCCATGACGCGTTTTGCTACTTTACGTAGCTTATACCTGCCCAAATGGTCAGTTCTGGCAGTATTGGCAGTTGCCGGCTTAACATCTTGGCTCCGGGCTGTACATGTTTGGCAATTGCACAAGGGTTGGGCCCTCCTTGACCAGCCGCCATCCCTTACCAGCTTTATCACTGAGTCTGCTTGCCTTCTATCTCACAAGCCTGTGTTGCCTTGCTTGTTTAGCTAGGTCTTTGCAGTCATGACATAGATGAGGACAAAAAAAAAAAAGACCCTGACTGCTATTACATACAAAGTTAAAAAATAAACTAGAAAAAATAATTAATTATGATGGTGACAATCCCGCTTACTCTCTTGTTACCCTCAGTCGCACCGCAACTTTAATAAAATTCATAATACAGCATAATGTCAAGTGGTCAACCGCTTTTTGCAAAAAAATTAGAGCCTCTTTGGCATGTTTTAATTTAGCTTGCTTTAAAATTCCTACCAAAAATCTGCGCCAAGGCATTGAGTAAAAGGAACATAGGAGTACAAAATGAAGGGTGTCCTGCGGAGATCTTTTGTCGCAGCTGCTCAATTGGGAGTGTAAAACCTGGGGGGTCAGCCAGTAAATAGGGTAAAAGATTGAGCCTAAAACGAGACATTAAAAATCTATCCTGGGCATTATACATGAGATAAAGATACGGCTCCATTCCCTCAGTATTTTTTACAAAGCTATAGGCACTCACAGTACATTTGATCCCTTCAACCTCTGCTCTGTTTGTAGTTCTCTGGGCCAAAAAGGATCTCTTGATAAACAACTTATCTTGAGATACAACCCAGCAAAAGGTCAGTTCCTGATCTGCAGTACTTAAATATAATATGGGAGTTATTTGAAGGATTTGTCCTGATATCTAGTGCCACTAAATCATCCACCATTATAGAATCTTTTAAGGTTAATTCTATTGCATCGAACATTCAATTCTTGGGGGGCTCCTTTGGGCACAGAGGATGTCTTCTCTTATTATTGAGTGGAAGCCTCTAGTGTGCCTGATCCAATGGGTGGTCTCGTTTATGAGGGAATCTTCTGTTTCAAACTTTACATAGGGTTGCAATTTGGGTACCTTCGTCATGACAACTTTGTTTTTTAAATCAATAGATCTGCTTCTAGAGCAAAGGGTGGGCATATAATTCCACCCTCTGAGAAACTAGATCTGAGCTGTACCACTATAGAACAAACAAGTCCATAAGAAAAGCCATCGCTCAGTGAAGCAAAGCATGACGTATTTTCTTCTTTATTTTTCATCCATAAAAAGCAACAGCCAATGCGTTGCATCCTATAACATAGGACTTCTTCAGGGCACTATCAATCAATCAAAGGCGATAACTGGTCGGTTGGAATGTAACCTTGTAGGTGAACAGAAGGTGATATCTGTCATCTGATCTATGCGTAGGATTATAAATCCAATATGATATCATATGCATGAATTGACGTGATCCGATATCTAACATTTCTAAATCAATCAATAGAGGATGTGGTATTATAGTCACTGTCAGATAAAGACTGTGTGGGTACAATAAAGGCATGCACATCCTGATGGAGAGCCCCTGCACTAACTGATGCACTTCATATTAGAAGTGTCATCCGGCATAGTTTCAGTCAGCACTCTACGGTCCGTGCAGAGGATTATCAATCCTTAGAGAATTTGGTGCCTGCATCTGGTGGAGGTTAGGCAAACTAAGGTTGCTCAGGGAACTGTTACTCCGCTGTTGCAAGATGTTAACTCTTGTATTGTGCTGGGGTACAAGGGATACTGGGAGGTTGACTAGCGGCCTAGGGGGCTACTATTCCTACTTCCTACTTCCTACCTCTTTTTATCCATAGGTCCCCTGTCCCCTAGAAAACAATGGGTGGAGATACTGCCTGATCACTCTGTTGGCTTGTTTGGATGGTCTGGGTAGACTGGCCATTCGAAATAGTAAAAGTGTCAGTATTTTTTACACACTTTAATTTACTTATTGTAAGAACCAATCTAGATATGACAGTTTTTAACTCTCCCACTTCAGTTCATACATTTTCAATTAAAGCAGTACATTCCCTGCTTGTTTGAGTCGGGGGAATTATTCGCTTTTACCTCTGTATACCATTTGGGGATCCGCTGGACTCACTACACAGTGAATTTTGTTTTAGCACGCTAAATAGAGGTCCAACTTGCTACATTTGGTGGATCAATGGGGGATCTAACACATTGCATTTGCTGATACCACTTTGTCAATAAGTGAACACATGAATAAATCCAAAATGATCTTTAGTCGGGTCATAATTTTTTTGATTGGCCTATTTTTCCAAGTTTCTAAAATGAGTTGCTTGGGCCTTGACTAAGTCCCTGAAACGTAGTTGTTATAAATTGGAAAGTATGTTAATCTAGATAGGACAAAGTATTTGGTGGTAGAATTGTATTTAACTTCCTAAAAAGTTCCCATCTTTAGTACCATAATGAATGATATCGAAAACCAGGCCCAGGATCTCGACCTTGTCCCTTACATTGCCCTGCTCCTTGCCAGGCTAAGGGCCCTCTGTAAAGGTTATTGTATCAAAACTGGCAGAAGAGCAAACGAAGAAAAGCCTAGAAGGCTGTTAGCAGAATTCGAAAGAGACAACCCAGATTTAGAAGCACAGTCTGAAGAAGATGAGACTACTAGGAGTGAGAGTGCGGAGGTGGCTGGGTCCATCCACTCAGAAACAGATGAGGATCCCTCAGAGGATAACCTCATGCTAAAAAGATTGATCAAGAGATTGAACTTAGAAGCTCAACTCCCGGACATGGAACGACAAAGGAGAGAGCTGGGCCAAGAGTCAGTCTTGGGTGGAATTTGGAGACTTTTCAGTGGAAACACTATCTGGTTAGTTTACAGGTAACAATGTGAATGACTATGAAGTGTTATGCAATTTGATTGTGAAAGTGCATATTTTAAGGAAATATTACAGTGAGAAGTTACATCAGTATCTGGTAGATGTATGTCCACTTTCTCCATTAGAGTTGTGACAGAAGTCAGACCTGTGGGTCAAAACAAGGGAGACCAAAACAAAAGAAAGAGGCAAAAAAGACCCCAAGGGAAAGATGGTGACCCAAAAAATATAAATAATAATGATTCTTCATCAGGTCCCCCAAAATCCCGAAATTCATCACAGTCCAAGGGTGGGTACCAGGGTAAAATCTGGGATCCCAAGAAGGCTTGGTATTTTGATTGTGAGGTAACTGGACACTGAACTGAGACCTTAGCTGTTAAAACGCCTCTATTATGCCTGCAGTAAATGCAATGATGGGTATCCAGATTGGATCACAGGTGGGCCCTGACCATGTCAAGGTGCTCATTGAGGCAACTCTATTCTCAGAGGGAGGGGTGAATGTATCTACTCTGGCTGTCTAGACCAGCAATCGTGAGGGATACAGACAACAGACAAATATCAATGAGGGACATTGGTGTCAGTGTCGCAATGGTAACAGAAACTGATGACCCCAAATCAATATCTGCCAGGAGAGGCCTATACAGTCCCTAATGCTGACAACTAGGCTAAGGTACATCCACTGGTGCTGTTTACCTTAAATTGGGGAGGGGTTAAAGGCCACAAAAGGGTAGGGGTATCTTTTAACCTCCCTGTGCAGTGTCTGCTTGGCAACCATTTGGATTACTCAGCTTTGTCTGAGGTAGAGAGCAAATCCCATGCAGCAAAAGTGGGAATACCTGAATGGATTTGTGTGAAAACCCAAGCACAGAGTAGAACCCAGGGTGAAAAAGAAGTGCTGGAGTCTGAAATTATGGACCAGCCTTCCATATGAAGGACAGGAAGACTGGGAAACCAACTTCTGTACAGAACCCAGACTAAATCTCCTCTCCCCAGGGAGAAGACTTGCAACCCCAGAGTGAACTGAACCCTAGGAGCTTGGGCCTGACCTGGCAGAGCTCCAAGGATCAGGGAGAATATCTGGGAAAGATTGGAAACAGGGGCAGACAACCTGCCCCACTTTTGAGAGTCTGAGACAGCAAACTGTTGATCAGGAAAAGGGAAGTAACAGTAATTGAGAAAATGGACTCCTATACACTGAGGCCAGAGTCCCCAAACCTGGTGCCACTAGGAGAGTGGTAGTGCCTCAGCAGTTTAGGTAGTTTCTCCTAACATTGCTGCATGACATTCCCTAGCTAGGCATCTTGGCCATACCAAAACTTGGAGTTGGTTGGTGAACACTTCTACTGGCCAGGTATGTCAGAAAAGATGAATGAGTTTGTTAACTCCTCTCCCACCTATAAAGCCAGTGGCAAGACAGGTAGCCACCTCAAGGCCCCCTTAACTCTTCTCACAGTGGTTGGAGTACATTTTGAGAGAGTGGGAATTGACATTGTTGTTCCCCTTGCCCATAAAACTGCATTAGGGAACCTGTTTATTCTGGTGGTAGTGGATCATGCCACCAGGAAAACTATGGCAATTGCCATGAGGACCATCACTGCCCCTGAAATATCGAAGACCCTCCTTGGTGTCTTTACCAGGGTAATGTTTCCTAAGGAGGTATATCAGACAGAGGTATCAGCTTCTTTTCTGCATACTTAAAATGCATGTGGGCTGAGTGTGGAGTGATCTACCCAATATCACCCACAGACAAATGGGCTTGTTGAAAGATTTAACAAGACCCTTAAAGATATGATTGATGGACTCTCTGAAAACCTCAGAAGGAGATGGGAGGATTTACGACCATGGGTGCTTTTTGCTTACTAAGAGGTGCCACAAAAGGGAGTAGGGTTTCCCCCTATTGAACTTCTGTTTGGACACCCTGTAAGAGGACCACTCTGTCCTGCGAAGGAAGAATGAGGGAATCCTCTCAGAGAAACTAAGCAGGACATTGTGGACTATGTGATTAGCCTTCATTCCAGGATGGCTGAGTACATGGCAAAGCCAGTAAGTATCTCGAGGCCAGCCAAGACCTCCAGAAGCTCTGTTATGACCAAAAGGCTACCATGGTGAAGTTCCAGCCAGGGAAAATGTATAGGTTTGGAGCTTGTGGCACCTACAACCATCCATGACAAATGGACTAGGCCATACCCTATCCTTAAGAGAAAAGGGGCGGTTACCTATCTTGTGGACCTTGACACATGTAGGCACCCCAGGTGGATCATACATGTAACCCTCCTTAAACCCTTTAATGATAGGCTTGACTTGACCGTGCTCATTGTCATAGATGATTGTTAGACCTGGCACGTTTCTTGCTGATGCCTCATGTGTTTTTACTGGTCATAGTTGTTTTGGGCACTGTGCCACTGCTGCTCAGTGCCACAGTGCAAGTGCTCCCTATGGTAAATTGATGTATGGATTAGTGACTCCATGATTGGCTTGATTGGTTTACTTGTCAGACCCTCGTAGGGTGCACTGTGTGTGCCCAGGGCTTGTAACCAATGCTGCTGGTGGGCTTGCAGCACTTATTGTGCCACCCATCGGAGCAGCTTGTTAAGTGTGTCTCAGGTCTGCCATTGCAGAGCCTGTGTGCAGTCTGGCACTGCCATGCAGACTGGGCAAGTGCACCCACTTGCCAGTTCCTAAATCTTCCCGTTAATACATATTAGTCACCCCTATGGTAGGCCTAAGGGCAGGGTGCATTGTAGGTAAAAGGTAGGACATGCCCTGATGTGTGTGGCTTTTCTTGATAGTGAATTACAGCCATTTTCGTTTTTCACTATTGCATGGCTACCTGTTCTCCATAGGCCAGAATAGGCAGTTTGATTATTACATCTTATAATCCTAACTGACTCAGGGAACATGGTAGAAATTTGAGTTTAGTCTGCCTGAACGCAGAATGATAAAATACACCTTTTAGTGAAGTTGGCTTTAACATTCTGGGTTTGAAGATACCACTTTTAAAAAGTAGGTATTTTCTTGTCTAACCATCCAAACCTGCCTCTGCTAGACTGTGTATTCCTTGTCTGGAGTTTGAGTGACAGGGGCTGGGGGATTACAGGAGACATGATGAGTTATCACAAGGCCGAATAGAGAGATCTGCATCTAGATGGGTGGGAGCGGTTGCACCTGGGACCTGAATAGGGCTGGGGCTTCCCTCCACAATGCTGGCTCCACCTCCTGTGGTGTGTCTGATGTCCCTGGCCCACACTGTCAAAGGAAAGAAGGAGTCCTGTAAACAAAGTGCTCCAAGACTGACCAGAACTGGTTTGGACTAGGCAAAGGCCTCTCTGCCTTCAGAGAACAAAGAGAATATGAGTATGAATACTGGGGGCCAGACCCCAAGACTTTAGATCACTTCTGGGAAACAAGAAGAACCTCTGTAGAGGAGTGGAACCAGAGAGAGAGACTGTAGGCGGAGACTGTCCCTATGCTGTGTGCTGTTTGAGGATTGGCCTGCATTGGTTACCTGATTGCCAAAGAAAGGAGAAAGGACATTGTGCTACATTCATCAACTTGTAAGAAGATCTCCAAGGGCTTGAGTTTGAGGACAAGCTTTACTTCCCTGACTACAACTAGGCATTTGACTAGTTACTTTCCTTCTTGCTTATTTACTTGTATTATTTGTGTGTGTCTCTGTCTTTCCGGTTCTAATCACAACAAATCCATCACCACCGTCTTACTCTTTTATTGCTGGATTGGATTTGCAACTGTGTGCAGTCAGTGAAGAAGAAAGTCCACCCCTCTGAGTCCTGCTCCAGTCCACTCCTGAGTCCTGACTCACCCTAAATCCATTTCCCACAAGCCAGAAATTGGATGGAGAATACTAGTACACAAAATGTCATGTATGCCTGCCTCGTCGAGTCCCTCCAAAGATCCTGACTATAGCTATCCTCCTTTCTGAGCTGAGACAGACTGCCCAGTTAGAACAGGTAAATGATGGCATGCATTGGACTCTGACTCTGAGTGATTGGTGAGAACCAAAAAACTGAGGCTAGAGGCTGTTTGAAGCCGTACCCACCAAATAAATAATGTGTCAAAATATCAAAAAATAGTGCACGAAAGCAAGGAACACTCCCCTCTATGTTACTCACAGTAGGAACTAGTCCTACAACAATATTCAAATCAAAAAGTTTCAGCACTATAAAATGCAATAAACATCTGTCATATTAACATTCAAAAGACAATTAATGCACAGAGAAACAGCCAAATCCAAGATGTGTGTTTCTTGACCTGATGTCTCTTTATTTTTCTTACAAGGATTTCTCTTTCGTGGAACATTAGAGAGAAATCATTGTAAGAAAAATAAAGAGACATCTGAGTGATTGGTGTTTATGTTGTTGTTGTGAATGATGTCTACTAGTATTTAATCTACACACAAAAAAGTAACTCAAATAAATGTGTCCCTTCTTGTTGTTCAGGAACAAAATTGTACTACTGCAGGCCGATCCATTGCATTTTTAATTCTACACTCACACAGTACACTACAGAGTTGGACACCATGATGACCATACCATACATATGTAGGCGAGTGTAGTGGTATGACTGACAGCGGTGAATTGATTTAGTAGCTTAATTTGGAAAATGCTAGGTTGCTGTGTATGTATGCTCAGTGCTGACTGGCTCAAAATCTATGCTCAGTTTAGATTAGGTGGGTGCCGTGGCCTGCTCTGTCCTGTTGTTGGTGTAGGTTAATGCTGGAAACAGAGTAGACATGATTTAGCCATGCCTCCTCTGATGGTTTTCTTGTTGCACTCCTCCTTAATTTATGTATTTTTCCTTTTCCCTTTGATTTTTCAATATCCCTTTTGTTTTTCCATGTGAACTTACAGGCCAGCCTTTACCCTGTGCTATACTGGGAAAAACAACTCACACTTACCTTACCAGTCCGCATCTGCCAGGCAGGCAGTGGCACCCAAGATTGACCGACGAAGTGTCCATGGAAGGAAAGACCAAGAGGAATGCCAAGATGCAACTCCCAATTTGACCATAACATACAGTATCATCTTTTATTTTTCATTTGATTCATTTTTTATCTTCAATCATCATGACTGTGTGTTGTTGTTTATTATGTTTGCTTATGTATTTAACCCCTACAGCTATTTTTTAATTTTCTTTGCTAGCTTTAAAAGGAAGCCTGGTACAACAGAACATACAATGTATGTAACTTGGGTCTCTCGACTCTCTCTTTGGCAGACAGGCAAGGCAATTGCATAATAATAATAATAATTAATATTATACTGTTGCCCTGTATTACTAGTCTAGTACTTCTCATCATCATCAAGTCATGATCCTGCATGCATTTCCTTTTTCTCCCTTCACCGATTTATGATGGCCGTCTGGCAAGATTGTGTGTTGTTCATGTGTAGTGTTTGTCTTTGTCAAACCTTTCCCTCAAATAGCCCTTACCAACCATTCATCAAACCCTAACCCTCTTCTCCCAGGCTGCGTGATTTATAATATTGAGGTGTGACTAAATTACATTTAAACCAATAATTAATCACACACTTGCTGGGGCCACACTGGCAACATATAGATTAGATGCCCGCCTATGCTCAGCATTCACTATTCATTTTTTTCCAGAGGAACATAATTAACCCATCATAATTTTTTAATTGCCGGCATCTATTTATCATCCTTCCATTACCAAAGGTTATGCTTTCAGTTTGTAACTTGTACAAGGCTATCCCTGCCACCATTATGTTTTATTTTACTTTAGCATTTCTTATCCTTCATCATCATGGTTTCTTGCATGGCAGTCTTCTTCTTGTGTATTGTAATTCTACCACTAATTCCCTAGTCTCCCTCAGGTGACGGTCACATTTTATTTTTTTGCACATGCAACTGTCTACTACTGCTACCACCACCCACCATGGCACCTTAGGAAACCAAACCATCACCATGCAGTAATTGCTTTTCCTAAAGATCAATCACAGGTAAGAGAAGAACTGTGGGGGAGGCAGTAATGTATGCACTATGGAAATTAATTAGTTCACAGACCCACATCCTCCCCAGTACATACTACACAGGGGTTTTAGTTGCAGAATGCATAGCCTATGAGGAGAGACTGACATTAGAAGGACAAGTGAGGGTACTGCATCTATTTTTTGGTGTGTTACACTATTGGCAGATTTCAAAAACTGTCTGTGACCCTGCAGCAAAAGGAGGAAACAAACAAGATGACGTAAAAGAGTAACCCCCAGAAAAGATTTACATCATATGTTTTTTAAAACTATAAATAATGTATTACCCTAACAAATATAAACTAGAAGAAACCCACAACACCTGATCCACCCCTCTGCCTTACCCCAACCAATGTCCAGTAAATTTGTCCATGATTGCCCAAGTCGAGAAGTTCAAGAAAACCCCAGCTTTTCTCAACTCCCAACATCCCAACAACCAAAAACAGATTAAAAAAGGGGAAAGGGTTGAAGACTGAGGTCTAGCAGTGGGGGTGCTGGCTAGTGCATTCCTGGACTTCCTCCTGCCTAGCCTCTAGGCCTGCCGTCAGGAGGAGCATGCAGCACTGAAATTTCCTGCAGGAACAACAAGGGAGGCCAGCAGTGGATGATGATGAATGTGATGTCCGGCGGGAGGCTGAGAGAGCATGGCGATGTACCACCAGAGGCACGTGGGGGGGCTGGCTAGGGTCCGGGGCATTGGAGGAAGCTGTAGCTGCTGTCTCCTCAGCCTCCTCCACCAAGACAACCAGCCAGTGATATAGTTGCTGGATGGCCTTCAGCTTCCGTTGCCGGGCCCTAGCTGCTAACTCCTGCCTTTTGGGTTGGGAAGGAGTAGCTATATCAAGAAAGAAAAATCACAATGGTAACAAATACTCTTAGCAAAATAGTAATTAGCAATTACACACATACAAATTATAGTGGCACAGTTGCACAAGCAGTTGTGGTATCCTCCTCACTGCCACTGCCCCTAAGGTTTGGATGTGATGATTAGACTTTCAGGCACTAGACACTATGGAGTAGACAAGCATTCTTCTTCTCTCTCCTGTTTAGCACAATTAATCTTGTAGGCATGCCAGCTCAGTTAGCTTGTGCCCTAGACAGACATACTTGTGTTGCAGACTCATGTTACTTTTCTACTGTCTGTAGGTGGGGCAGCTGTACTACACAATTATCTATGTTTCCATTACGACCATCCTCTGTTAAATCAATGGCAAATGCTCAATATCACTTTCACCCTGACTACTGCAACAAGGCACAACATGACATGCTTATGAATGATGATGATATATGGCACAACATCACGTCACTCATGCGATGATGATGATGATGATGATATACTGGTTTGTCAGTAGTTACCATGAAGCCGATCGGCCACCCTTGGCTGACATGGTCAAAACGACATGGGTAGGGGCCGGAACAGAAGTGGGCCTTGAGTCGGAGGGAGGCGATTGATGATGTATGGGTTGGGTACATAAATATAGTCATGCACAACAATATATATGTTGTGCTTGCAAACTACTGTGAGTCAAGGGAGTATTTCATTATGAAAAACAACCTCAAACCTTTGAGTCAGATTCAAAAACTTTGCAAAAAACAGTCCTTGTTCTTCTCAGGGCTTTTTTTTCGTTTATCATGGCATTGCTCTTCTAGCATTATTTTATTCTTCACCCTTGGTTTTTGTACCCTGGCAATGTTTAATTTTATTTTACATTCTCTTCATTCAGTCTGACTCTTCTTCACACCTACTATGATACCATCCAGGCATCCATGCATCCAAACATGGCTATCATAATCCTTTCACTGACAGCATACATTTGCCATAGATATAACTAACCAGCTACCACCCATGCATCCTGGCTTGCCTTTGAGTTTGACTCCTCAAACCTCCCTTGCACTAATACAGTTTTATCCACTTTGGAAGGCATCCTTTCTGCTTTCTTTTCTTTCACCTTTCACCCATCCTTCACCTACCCATGCATTCTATTATCAACCACCTATATGCATCCAGGGGCTACATCCTTTACTCACACTGCCTTCTCTGCCAGTCATACATTACATGTCATCTGACTCTTTGTCTTCATCATAAAACATGCTCTGCTGAGTTGAAGATAGAATCGAATAGGTAATTAGATACTGAACCCCCACCGCTAAAGCTAATGTTAAGTAAAGGGTGTCTTCTTGAACTGTTAAGTGTTCACGACAACTTAGTCTCATCAGAGGTACAGTGTACTACTGAGTGTGTACACCCTTGCATGTTAAAAAGTGAATTAAATGATAACAAAATCATTGCAATCAAAGCATCTTCCCCACAAATGATAAAAAACCATATCCTATATACTATTTGAAGGTTTACCCATAAAATCATATTTACAACAACATTCTATTGCACATGTTACATTTTAAAGTGACAGCTTGCACAACATACTCTTTCCCTATACATAACAGAAAAAATACTCTAAATGAATACTTCAATAATTTCTACAGCAAAATACTACACATATTGCATTTCAAAGTGCTACTGTGCAATAATTGCAACAACCATCATATTAATACAATGATAAAGTGCATAAAAAATTCTATTTTATATTTCTTGCACAAGTTAAATTTTAATGTGCTAATGTGCAGTTATAGCAACGACCGTCATATTCAATCAAGTCATTTGTAAAGTGCACTACACACCCGGGCGGGGGGGGGGGATGGGAGGAAGTTACTGGTCGAAGAGCCAGGTCTTGAGTTGTCTCCTGAAGGTCAGAAGGTCTTTGGTTTGGAGTAGATGGATGGGGAGGGTGTTCCAGGTCTTAGCGGCGTAATGGGAGAAGGATCTGCCTCCGGAAGTAGTTCTCCGAATGTGTGGGACTGTGGCCAGAGCGTGGTCAGCGGAGCGGAGTTTCCTGTTGGGTACGTAGAAGGAGAGTCGGCTGTTGAGATAGGCTGGACCGGTTTTGTGGAGTGCTTTTTGTGCGTGGATCAGGAGCTTGAAGGAGATTCTCTTGTCGACGGGGAGCCAGTGCAGGTTCCTCAGGTGGGGGGAGATGTAGTCACGGCGCGGGATGTCGAGGATCAGGCGTGCAGAGGTATTCTGGATTCTCTGTAGTTTGCTGATGAGTTCGGCCGAGGTTCCGGCGTAGAGGGCGTTTCCGTAGTCTAGCCTGCTGCTGACCAGGGCTTGGGTGACTGTTTTCCTCGTGTTTGTCGGGATCCATCTGAAGATCTTGCAGAGCATGCGGAGGGTGTTGGAACAGGTGGAGGAGACTCGCCGCCATCCCACGCATCCGCAGAGCCACTACAGGAGGAAGGTCCTTCTCCTACCTGGCCGCCAAGACCTGGAACTCCCTCCCGGCCGACCTGCGCCTGACCCAAGACCACCTCTCCTTCAGGAAGAAGCTCAAGACCTGGCTGTTCGAGCAGTAGCGGCACCCCCCCCCCCCCAAGCGCCTCGAGACCCTACGGGTAGGTAGTGCGCTCTATAAATGTCTTTGATTGATTGATTGATTGAGACTGCGTTGACTTGTTTGGTCATGGAGAGTTTTGAGTTGAGGATGACTCCCAGGTTGCGTGCGTGGTTGGTGGGGGCCGGGATGGACCCCAGCGATGTGGGCCACCAGGAGTCATCCCATGCAGAGGGGTTGGACCCGAGGATGAGGATTTCTGTCTTGTCTGTGTTCAGTTGAGGCAGCTGTCCTCCATCCAGTCGGCGACAGCCTTCATTCCCTGATGGAGGTTGGATTTGGCGGTGAGGGGGTCCTTGGTGAGGGAGAGGATCAGTTGTGTGTCGTCGGCGTAGGAGATTATTTTAAGGTCGTGATGTCGGGCGATGCGTGCTAGTGGTGCCATGTAGACGTTGAATAGCGTCGGGCTGAGGGAGGATCCTTGTGGGACGCCGCAGATGATCTTGAAAGCCTCAGAGCGGAACGGGGGGAGGCGGACTCTCTGAGTTCTGCCGGAGAGGAAGGAGGTGATCCAGTCCAGGGCTTTGTTTCAGATCCCTGCGTCGTGGAGGCGCGAGCGTAGTGTGCGGTGGCAGATGGTGTCGAAGGCGGTGGAGAGGTCCAGGAGGATGAGGGTTGCTGTCTCGCCGTTGTCTAGCAGTATTCTAATGTCATCTGTGGCGGCGATGAGGGCGGTCTCGGTGCTGTGGTTACTGTGGAATCCTGATTGTGATGGGTCCAGGATGTTGTTGTCTTCGAGGTGACGGGTGAGCTGGGTGTTCACTATCTTCTCGATGACCTTAGCTTGGAACGGGAGCAGGGAGATGGGGCGGAAGTTTTTGAGGTCGCTCGGGTCAGCTTTGGGTTTCTTCAGTAGGGCGTTGATCTCTACGTGCTTCCAGCTCTCAGGGAATGTGGCAGTCTCGAATGAGAGGTTGATGATTTTGTGCAGGTGGGCTGAGATGGAGTTGCTGGCTTTGTTGAAGATGTGATGTGGGAGGGGGTCTGAAGGGGAGCCGGAGTAGATAGATTCCATGGTCTTGATAGTGTCCTCGATGCTCACGTTAGCCCAGGTGGTCAGGGCTTCATGGGTGGTGGGGTGCGGTGGGTTAGGTGTGGCGTGGTCGGCCAGGGTCATCCGGGGTCTGAAGCTGTTGTGGATGTCAGTGATTTTCCGGTGGAAGAAGGTGGCAAGCGAGTCGCACAGGTCTTGTGATGGTGGGATGTCGTTGCCGTTGGAGCTGGGGTTGGAGAGTTCTTTTACGATGGTGAAGAGCACCTTAAACATTCATAAAGTGCATCAAAATTTACTATAACGGTGACACTTCTATTATTAAATTTTAAGTTATCAACCTAGTAACAAAATAATTTAGTGATAAAATATATACTAAATCAGGTACCTAAGCCATTAAAATAGTGAAGTTCAGCCCTATTATATCAGATATTTTTCAACTGCCATTAAATATTTTACCAATTGGCATAAGAACTGAATCGAATCGCCAGAGAGTGACATAATTAAATCCTGATGAGCTGATCTGACCCCGCTCATCAAAAAATGTGGTTTCAGAACTATACTTAGAAGGTTGATCGCTTTTGGGCACACAAACATACTATATGTACTACTGTCTCCTGAGGCCATCAACAAAGTCTACATTTAGGATCTGGCCACTCCTTGATTCAAGGTTGAGTGCCCTCCTTTATTGGGTTTATTCCCATATGTAACCTTATAAACATATTTTTAAACTTTGCTTAAAAAAAGCAGTCAGATACTCCTGGATACGCAGGGATTGGTATGAATTATTCACATACCATGCATACATTTTCTCTACTAATGCATTTTTATCCAATTCTAGCGATTCAGCGTTGATACTTTTTTTAGGATTAACTTATAATTGGGCATTTTCAGATCTTTCAGTGCAATTTGCAGATCAATGTCTTTTAGGGAGGTTAAAATATAAGATATCCATTTTGCAGCATAGGCAGACGTATCTATTTCTTGCCAGCAAATATTCCCTAAGGATGTAGGGGCTGGAGTGGACAAAGCGACCATACATATTAGAAAAGTTCCTTTTGATTCTAGGCACTTTCTCTGGAGTCCAAACTCTAATCTTATTCCCGCTTGACACACTGAAAAGTTGCTTTAGAGACCTTGACTACCAGGAGATCAAGGACCTTTGCGTCTTTCCCTTTAGTAATGGGAGAGCCAATTATAAGGGTTGGTTGTAATTTGGCTTTAATTATTTAAGAATAAAATCATATGAGTTATAGGTCAGTGATTTTTTTAAACATTTAAAATCATGGATCAGGGTCACAGCCTTGGCCCTTAGATCCTTAGAATGAAATTTAAGAGATACTTGATTGTCAAACAACACCCCTAAGTATTTACACATCTTGACAACATCAATTGTACCTGCTCTGGCCTTCCATGAATTAAACTTCTGTTTAACTACACCAATTTTCATCACTTTTGTTTTTTTACATTCAATTCAAGGCCATTCTGTTGTGTATAATCATCAAAGGTGGTAATAAGACTTTCTAGGCCAATAGGAGTATGACTCACAAGGATAGTATCATCAGCATGTTGGAGGTAACTAATTTGTACCCCCTCCAGCCTTAGGAACATGCCCATTGATAGCATCCAAATGCTGAGAAAGTTCTGCTCAAAATAAATTAAAAAGACAGGGAGCAAGAACACAACCTTGCTTTAGGCCATTATGGGGCATATGTATCAAGCCCTTTTTCCGTTCACAAATGGGCCGATTCACAGAATCGGCCTGTTTGCAAATGGTAAAGGGCCTTTTGGGATGTATCATCCCAAAAGGGCATCGCAAATTGGAGAATCACAAAATTTGCGATTCTCTATTTTATTCAAGATTGCTTTAAATGCGAGGTAGCAAGCACCTAAGTTGTGCGAATTTGGCATAAGAAATCGCAAATTACCACTAACTGACAGTTGGTGGTAATTAGCGAATTCTTTGAAAAAAGCACTTTTGTAGCTTTTTTCAAAGTCCCATGTGGCACACATACATGCCCTCAGGGCATGTATGTGCACCACATGTGCACACATGCTCCTTTTAGGGGTGCATCAGGGTGTCCTTATGACACCCTTTGAACCTTGAAATTGCATTCTCAATTTGTGATTCTGAAATTGGTAATCGCAAATTGAGAATGTCTTCCCATTCATTCCTCTCGGCCTCTACGCCCATAGGAATGAATTGGAATGTATTCCTTAATTGTGAATAGCAATTTGCGATTCCCAATTAAGGAATATCAAGGAATTGCAATTATTATTGCGATTCCTACATACATAGCATATTGCGATTCCTTAATAGCAATTCACTAAAAATCACTATTAAGGAATCATAAAAGGGCTTTGTTAAACATATTCCCCTATATGTTCTAATTTTCCTTGATAAGGAGTTAATATCATCCAACTTGACTTGTACACAAGTATTAATATACTGAAGAATAATAGCCTTCAACAGTTTCCTTGAAATGCCCCGATCTGACAATTTTTTCCATTGCAGGTTTCGTGGCACAGAGTCGAAGGCTGCCTTGACATCAATAAAAGCAATATATAATTTTTTTTTGTTTAGGACAGCCCACTCTGTAAGTAAGGTTAATGTCAACAGATTAGTAATGGTAGATTGTCCTTTCCAAAAGACAGTCTTATTAAATGGAATAATGCCTTCCAGCATAGCCCAATCTTCCAATTCTATCAAGAGAGTGGAAGCAACATCAGTCAATGAGATTAACCGATAATTGGTGAGATTGGCCACCGGGCCGCTTTTATAGATGGGCTGCAGTATGCTACATTGCCATGATTCTGGTATGATCTCCAGTGTCAACACTTCCCTAAATAAATTATGCAGAATACCAGCCCACATGTCAATTTTGGCTCGGAACAGGGCATTGGGTGGCCCATTAGGTCCGGGGGCACCATTTGCATAAAGTCCACTTAACAAGGTCGATACTTGATTACAACTCAGGACTTCTGAATCAAAATTTGGGCCAAGACTAGAATCTTTGAGTTGGACTGTGGTAGTCAAATCCTGACACTCACCACTCCCCATATATGGTGTTAATATGACACTTCACAGAAGCATTACATTTTACAACCTGGGGGTTATGATCACGTTCAGGGCGGGCATATTTTATCTAAAATTGTCTGATATGAATGTATAGTGAATAATTGAACCTTGTTTAGAATTTCTAAACGTGGGGTTGAACCTAGATTTTATTTTTAACTGGCTGACCCCAGCTTCAGACATAATATCGCAACATTCTTTTGACAAACCATCAGTCTTACGGTTTACACCTGAGAACCAAATTAGTTGCAAATTAAAGTCACCTGAGACTATTAAAACAGCATCTGGGTGCTGGATTATTAATGTGCTTAAAACATCTCGCAGGATATACAACTGTGTAGACTTGTTTTTACTGGCACTCGAATACACCTTGAGAAAAATAAAAACTTAAATCAGTGGTGTTTACCACAAGACATTGTAGCCAACCCAGATTAAAGTCCACCACGTTCACAACTAGGTTTAAGTCGACCACATTGTAGCACGCCAGTCCACATTTTGCATGGCCTGAGTTATTAGTTTTCACTGCTGGGATACTATATTCATTACATCCAAATAAAGGAGTCGTTTGTTCGCACCATGTTTCCTAAAATAATAAGAATGTAAATTAATTTTAAAATAATATCGTATCGGGGTCAGACAGCAAACGGATCAGTCCATGAACATTCCAGGAGAATATACTTATTTGATTTACAATAGCTTTCGTAGCTACGCACATTTTTTTCTGTTGGCTTGATTGTCACATCGTTTTGCGTATGCAGAGAGAGCAACAAGACTTTCGGCTGCTCGCAAGTGCCCACAGGATTGTCAATGCACCAGCAAGTCCCCTGAGGTTTTGCACCCTCTAACAGGGTTTTAGGGCTTGCCAGCTGCTTCCAGTGCTTCTTTTGTGATGTAGTGGAGTGTAATCAACTGTGGCTGCAACCTGGAGAAGTGTTTATTGTGGATAAGCAGCTAATTCTCCTCAAAACTACAATTTGGAGTTAAAAACGTCTCAAACAGATCATTCAACTTGGTTTTCAATGTGAGGAGAACTTTTTTTATTTTACTTTTTTTTATAAGAAGGAAGTGCCCCAGAGACTCCAACTTCCTGTCCTTTCCAGTAGACTCATTCCTGTGTTTTTCCAACTCCTGATCACTTTTCATTTTGATTTGGTGCTGGAAGGATCATTCTCTTTGTCTGCTGCATGAATACCATTAGATTTAAGGACTCTGTTTATGTGATGTCACAAGTAAGTTCAAAAACTGTTGCATAAGAGTGTTTCTTGTTTGACAAAGGGCATGCACCGGGATTTATTTGTACTTATTGAATTTATAAAATGTTTTGTGGTGGGTGGCCTGCAGTTTCAGTAGAGGCCTACTTATTATTTTGCATGTAACTCTTCCTCTATTGTAAAGAAAAATTTTGCAGAGTTTAGTACATTTTCTCCATATTTTGTACAAAATTGCAATATTCATTTCATTCAGTAAGAGGCTTAAAGCGTGTTTTTTTGTAATACCTCCCCTCCAACTGCCTCAGTAGGATTCCTGGTGCTGCACCACCCATGGCCAACTGGAAGATAGAGGGAGGGGTTTCACATTCCCATCCTCCCGGGATAATTTCTGCACTTGTTTTAGATTTAAACTATACCCATTTGTTGCAGCGTTATGGCCCAATAATTATATAAAATGTTAGGAACTGCCAACCCCCCCCCTATATTTTGGCAGTGTCAAAAATGTAATTGATCTCCAATTATTTCTGTAATTCCAGATAAATTGTGAAAAAATCCTGTTTAAATTCTTTAAAAAAAGCATTTGCTGGTTCCAGCAGAATACATCGGAATAGGTAGACAACCTTAGGGGACAATGTCATTTTGATCACATTACTCCTTCCTATAATAGACCGATGTCAATTGTCTATTCTTCTTAGATCTCTACCTATCTTCTCTATGAGAGGAGCCAAATTAATATCCCATATGGAACCAACATCAACAGAAATGTTTATCCACAGATATGTATCAGCCTCAGTCTTGCCTGGGTCCTGACATGTAATGGTTTTAGTACCAGCAATCCTGGTCTTGTCTGTGTTCAAGCCATACCCAGATTCCCTGCAAAATTCCAGGGCCGAAGCTTCAATCCTTCCTATTGCACCCGTTGGGTCAGGGGTGATGACAGCTATATCACCAGCATGTGCTAACACCTTGGGATTAAACCCCCTGACCACTAATGATTTGATTACTTGATCTTGTAAGGCTGCTCTTATGAATGGGTCTATATATAATGCAAAACGGATTGGAGAGCAAGGGCAGCCCTGTCTTGTACCGCGGGCTATCAGAATCCTTTCGGTCTCACTACCCATCAATTGTAACCTTGCAAAGGATTGCACATATATAGCCCTTATGGCAGATAATATACGAGGTCCAAAACCTTTAGTTCTAAGGTTGCCCCAAAGATATGTCGATTCCTCCTGATCAGAAGCTTTTTGTGCGTCAAGAAGGATAAGGGACATCTGCTGTCCTGAGGCTTCCACTATATCAAGCAATGATATTACCCGGCAGACATGGTCCGTAGTCCCTCTCCCTGGTATAAAGCTGTGTTGCCACAAGCTCAACAGAGATGTGATAATTCTAGCTAATCTGAGAGCGATGATTTTAGAGTATAGTTTCTCATCGGCATTTATCAAGGTGATGGGTCTATATGAGGACGGGTCTTCAGCCACTTTCCCTTTCTTCAAGAAGAGAACGATATTAGTCTCTTGCCAGGATTGAGGCGGGATCCCCTTCTGCTGTACAGCAAGGAACAAGTCCAAAAGAAGGGGGGGCTAGTTTTGTCTGTAGAACATTATAAACTTCCATCTGGATACCGTCCGGACCTGTTGCCTTACCTGAAGCCATCCCCTGAAGAGCATCTATAACTTCACTAATTAGCATATCTTCCACTAATTCCTGAGGGAGTTTGCCTCAGTTTCCGGCCGTACTGCCGTTGGAGTTTCATGCCTAGACCGATACAGTTCCCTATAGAACTGCAAATATTTTAGGAACTTCTTGAGGTTCAGTACCCACGATACCGTCCTTCCCTTTGAGCCTCACAATGGTATTTGCCGCTGCCCTTTGTCTTGGGATGAAGTGCCAAATGTTTTCCTGTGGCCTTACCATACTCATAATTATCTCTAGCATGGGTTTGATATAATTTGGTCACTGATTTACTAAAGAACCCATTCATTTTTGCCTTAATCCTTAAAACTTCGACTCCTAGTTGGGTTTGTTGCTCCTCCTGTTTTTGCACGGTAGCTGCTGTATGTTTTTCCTCACACTTGGACAGTTCTTCCATTAATTGATGTATTTCTGCCCTCTGCTTGTTCCTGCATAGTTCTACAAAGCTTACTATCTCCCCCCTTAACCCCACTTTAAAAGCATCCCAAACAATTTCTCTGGAGGTGCTGAACCTATTCATATCAAAGAACTGTCGGGTCCACCCCCCAATGTGTTCTATGAACCTTTCGGTAACCAATAATTTGCTATCGAAAGTCCATTTTGTCGGTAATCGATCATATCCCTGTATTAGAATTTCCAGTATTAAAGGGTTAGGATACAACAGTACTTTAGGCAGTTTCCTAATGTTGGCACCCTCAATAAGAAAAGCAGAAACATAAAACTAATCCAGCCTTACATATTTTTTATGAGGGCATAAATAATATGTAAAACCTAAGTCTCCTGACTTTCTGAGGGACTACATATAGCCCGTGATTTGCAACCAGGGCTTCTAGAGCCTTAACAACCTGTGGCTTCCTCCCTCAGTATTCTTTCACGAATGGACCATCTACATCTAGATGGATATGGATATTGAAGTCACCACAAATGACATGGGGGGATGACCAAGAGGCTAAATCTAATTCGAGCTCTTCCAACAAACCAGGGTCATCAAAGTTCGACCCGTAGACCGTGCAAAGTGTTAGGCCACTCGCTATTGAAACAATAGACCACCAGCACCAATTGTCAGATAATGTATGTTTGTATGTTTGACTGGTGGCATCTGATTGGAAACATGGATTGAAACACCTCTAGTGGTAGTGGATTGAGATGAGCAAATCACCTGAGTATACCCAGGGATTACATTAAGCCCTCCCTTATGCCATGGAATATGAGTTTCTTGTTGGCAGATGATATCTGCCCGCAAGGTTTGTAATACCTCACCTACCCTGCCTCTCTTTCCCCTATCGTTCAGGCCCCCAATGTAGATAGAACAAATAGTCAACCTACCCATCACAAAAGTTCTCCAAACACCGAACTTGATTGTTGTACCATTTACACCTAATCACTCCTGCTTCTCTCCTTAAATTGCACCAGCTTTCTGCTTTCCTGAGTTCCCCCCTTCCACCTAAGCCCCTGTCTTTCCCTTCCCTGCTCCCCCATGGGCCCGCAATCCCCTTCTACTCCAACCCCCCACCCCGAACTACGAAGCTACAGACCTATCCCTGTCTGTGTTGGATGGACGCTGGTACCTTCCCGAATGGTGACATATATTATACATGTTAATGAATTTAGTGAGTGAAGCCCGCCAAGTGGCACCAATAATCCTTCATATTTTAATTTTTTTAAATGACATCTGGACATACTGAAAACGTTAGTACTCCCCTAAAACTCCTACAAACAGTACTTCACCCAGAGGATTAGAGGAACAGTGCTGGGGAAAGCAAGATGGCAGCCGTGTGAGTTGGCCGCAGGTGGCGGCGTTTACTTAATCACAGGATGATGAATCGGCAAACATGCAGAACCCCCAGCTGGTCATAAGATCCTCCGAACCCGTTGGGATCTTACCTTGGGTCACCATGCTGGTGGAGCAGGCAGACCGTTTGATGTTCAGCTATAAGTGCCTTGAGCAAGCGCTCGTCCTCACATCAGGGTGGAACGCTGCAGACAGCTCGTCGGCCGAGAAGGGACCAAAAGCGGGCATGAGAGGGAGAGGGGGAGAGGGGCTGTCCAACATGCTGGCACCCAGACATCCCCACACGCCACCTATAGGTGGGTGAGAGGAGCCGTCCTGTTAAAAGGATATCCCAGCACACTATTTTTCTTACTTCTCATCTATCTTTGTAGACCCAGGTGGCCTTGCTGTGCTATGTGACTTCGATTTTGGGGAGTTGGCCCCACAGGTCCGCATGGTCTATTCTCTGTGTTACTGATATTATTATCATGTCTGCCGTAAGTAGATGTTGGGGATAATAATGCACTGCACATCACGCAATGGAACGGGCTATAAAGGTTGTGTTTACACATTCATCACAAAGTATCCATATGCAAAACTTGAATTTGAAATCAATCAGTCCTACTTTACCCACTGGCCTCGCCCACCATCACAAAATATTTCCAACAAATTAATTCACTGGGCAGTAGGGAAAGGGAACCTGACTTACTCTACTGCAGGGTAAGGTAAAGGGATTAGGCAAGTAGACTGAGCTTTTGATATAGAACAGTGGAGTGTCACTGGTCATCGATTTTTGATGTGACTATTAGGTTTTGGCTCATTCAGTCACTGTAGTTGATGAAGGTCGAAAAGAAAAAAGCTCAAAAGGCACAAAATAAAACTATTATGGGAAACCATGAAACATTTTTTGGAATCATTTCACATGGCCATAAAATTTCTCACATGTTGAGAATGCATTTGTCAATGTTTGGGTAGGCTGGGACGGAAGAACAGAGGACAGAATAAAGCAGTTAAGTACTAGGATGTGACTGAGTGTGTAAAGAGAAACACAACTTATGTGTTCGGTTTGAACTGCATTGAGAAATTTGAAAATACTGCATAAACTGAAGCAGACACACATAAGCACCCGGCACACATATACAGCCAACAATGCAGTCACAAAATTGAACCATACTGCACTTTGGTAATGAGTGGTGAAATGATTTAGGAAGGGAGGGGCTTTTCAGTTGATCAATTCAATTGAGATTATCTGGTACAGAAATAGCAAGCTGGAATCCCACACGCTACACACCAATGTGAGAAGTTGGCCTGATATATGTTGTCCACTAGTTCTAGTGGGCACCTTGTATCAGTTCAAACAACCCCTTATGGTGATAGGTTAAAGACAACCTTTATTGAAAGCTATCCTAGTGCTAGCTATGGAGAGCAGCCTTCAGGCTAAGTCTTGAAGGAATGTAAAGCAGCTTGTTTTACCAGTCTATAATCTCTTGAATGACCAAATGAAAGGACAACCACAGCAGGTGTATATTCAAAATATATGGATTTAAGATAAAACACACCCCTCTAGTCTCTTTATGAGGCTGGAGTTTGAAGTACTTAAGTTATAAGTCAGTATTTAACAGTAAAAGCACAAATACACGTTTGGGCCCTAGGGGCGTACCAAACCATATACCAATAAAGTGGTATAAGAACCACGACTGAACTAGACACAAGACCTAGAGCCTTTAGAAACATTTGGGCCTCAAGGAACCACCCAAGGCGGTGACGTAGGGGACCCACGGGGGACGTGTGCAGTGTTAGAACACAGACGCAAATCACCTTTGACTTCTATGGGGAAAGTCGCGGTTGGTAAATTACAAGTTAAGGACACTTAGAGGATGACTACAGGCAAACCCAGGTTTCTAGGGCCAACACCCATGGGAGCACTGGAGTACTCGAGTTACCTCACCCAGGGAAGCCGGGTGCTTAAGTGTCTTTTGGTGTCGGGTCGCGGCCCTGTTTTCAATGGAAGCTGGCAAAGAAGTGCTGCTGCTGTGAAGAGGAGAAGTTTCTGAAGAGATCCAAGCCTGGATCAAGGATGGAAGGAACCTGAAAACATAGGGCACGATAGTCCAATCCCCACAGATGTCAGGAGCTTCAGGTGAGTTGACGGGTGTCTTGACTCTTCAGCCACAAGGTCCAGGAGGCATCGACGCTGACCAGGAGCTGGATTCCAGCTGTCCCACAAAGTCTGTTGAGTGCTGCGGTATCGGGGACCAGAATGGACCCAACAAGCCTTGGCAATTTCAAGTCAAGTGGAAATAGAAGAAAGACATCGGTGCAGACCAGCAAGGTCTGGGAGACTCACCCAGTGAGGGTAAGTCATGGCATGTCTGGATCAACCAGAAAAGCCCAAGTAGAAAAGGAGTTGCCTTTGTGGGGACCCACTAGCCACCGGGCTAACAACCGCAAAGGAGCCTCAATCAGTCACACTGGAAACTGGCCCACGGGTCACTCGTGGAGTGGAGGCCAGAGATCATTGGTGCAGTAGGTGCCCAAGGCTGGGGCTACTCAGAGCCCAAAGCACAACTTCAAGGAAGACCAGGAAGATGATGTGCCTGCAAAAGTTTACGATGTCCAGGGGTCACGATTCCACGTCACCCACGATAGCCACGGGCCTCAGCTTTGCTGTGGACTCAGGGTAGCCTCTGGGAAGTCTGGAAATCCACCTCTGGTGATGCAAAGACTTTGGCATCCAGCTGAAGCTTCAGAGTTGCAGACTGGACAGTTGCTTCTTTGGTGCCTGCCAAGCAGGGGAGTCAGTCCTTGACCCCGAAGGAGATTTCTTCCATCTTCTAGTTGAAATAGAAAGTCGAAGGTCCAGGATATATGTTGCAGAGTTTCGTCCAGGGTAATTCAAAGTCTCAAGGACTGGGATCGTCTACTTATACTAAGATAGGGGGTTGGACATACTCTGGGAACCCACCCATGGGAGGGTTTGGAAAGAGGGGTGGTTACACCCATTTCATTTGTCCAGTTTCACACCAGAGCAGGGGCAGGTAGCCCCTGCAACCAGTTTGAACTGGACTATGCACAGGGACACCAAGTGTGCCCCTAGTGCAGGACTTCAAAGCACCAGATAGTGCTCCCGCCCAGCCCCAATACACATCTGCCTGTCTGGGGAGGTGGTTACACCTCCCCGAAACCTATTGTCCAGGCCTCCCCTGCCAGAGTTTTGGTCAGCAGCAGGAGGCCAGACCCGTGTCTGTGGCAGTGGCATCCATTTTGTGATGCCAGGGCTCTAGAAAGTCTTTTAAGACCAGTGTGTACACGTCTCTCCCTCTAGAAGGGTGGAATGCTACCCCTGCCGCCAGAACTGGAGGGGGTAGTATTCCAAAGTGTTTGACACCAAACACAACATGTTTCTGTACAGGCAGTCCAAAGTTAGCATTTTCCGCGAGGTTATAATGCACTTAAGAGTATATGGTCAGGCTGCACCACAAACAACATCAGAGGAGGAACTCCGAATGCTGCAGAGGGGCTCTGCTCATGCAGGGGCACCCTTTCACATAAAAACCAAGCACTCTGCCTTCAGGATTGTCAAGGCCTGCCATAGGAGTGACTTATAGGTTTTATATGTGTGTGCAATGGTAGTGATATAGGTAGCCTATACCACTGTAAGGGGTGCATGCACCACCTTACCCAGGCTGCAGTAGCATACCTGTAGTGTCATTTTGGAGTGCATCCCAGGGGTGGCATAATACATGCTGCAGCCCCTGGTAAGCCTCTGAGGTACCTATGCCCTAGTATACCATATACTAGGGACTCATAAGACCCTCCAGAATCCAACTCATCACAACTATTCGATTAGCAAAGCAGTATCTTCTATCCAAAATATCACTGGGGCAAAGACCGGTAGTGAAGCCAGGCGAAAACTATTTATTCTAGAGTGGCAGAGCTATAGCCGATGAAGATGACTCTGAGTCATTGAAACACAATGAAGGAGCTGAATAATAGTCAATGAAGACATATGGTGTTGGTTCGCTAATGCAATGGGACCTCCTACTTTCCAGCCACGCTACAGTGTCATGGAAACTGTCAGAATACTGTATAAATGAATTATGCAGCACAGCAACGGTGTGGTCCATGACCAAGCCCACTCTCTTGTCAACCGTGAGAGCATGATCATGGAAAAGAACGCCTTCTCAACAAACATACATGGTGAATATTATTCATAATACTAGCTTACTTGGTCCTGAAATCTTTGCAGTAGACAGTAGAGTACCAAACATGCGTTCTTAGTTTTACAGTACCACAAGATATATAAGAGAGAGAGAAAGATTACCAGAAAAGCAGAACATAAGAGAACTAGAGACTAGTACACTTTGGAAAAAGTCAGCAACCAAAACAAAAACCAAAGAATAAGGAAAAAGAAAGATAATGCAGTGACAACAGGAATGAAACAAAAATTGGAAAGGAGACAGAATAAAAACCTCCACAAGGCAATATTTTAAAGTAACATATTGGGCAGAGGGAAAAAAGCGAATCCATTGTGCCTTGCATACATAGGTTTGTATCCCGTTCTTATCACCATGTGAAAGGAAGACAGTAGGTAAGGGTGTCAGAGCAACTTTATTTCTTGAGGCTCCAGGCAGTAACTCCTATCTTGGAACCGACCACCAACATTCCAATACTCCAAGATTCTACCCTAAGCCCACAAAAATAAATAAAAAATATTGAAAATTAATAGGAAAAAATGCCCATTTGTGACAACGTTTTAATTTGGAACTTTTCATCATGATGACCGATTTACAAAAACAATATACCAATACATCTGCTAGACACTTCTGATTGCGGGGATATAGGGTTTGTGGCTTTTCCAAGAACTCTATGTACCAAGAGCAAATCGCTAAGCTGCACCTTGCAATGTGTTTTCATAGTGCCACAGGTATAGAGCAATTCACATGGTAAAATATGAAGAGCGAAGCATAGGTATCAAGGACATTTATGCACTTATAAAATGGGCACAAGAAATGTAATTCAGAAACAGTAGTTATGTGCACATCTCTGATTTTGTGGGTACCCATACTAACATGAATTAAAGGTCATTGATCAAAATGTCTTCTGTCTCAGACACTGGCTTACATTTGGAAGGTACAAATGCAGATAAATACAATTGGTAGTAGCCAAATCTTTATATTATTGTGTTTCTCTAAGTTTCTCAATACAAATGGTTCCAAACTTTTGTGGGTAGGCATAGTGCCCATGATAATAAAGGGCCCAAAAAATCACCATGGACACATCACACTGTTCCACTGAAAACTGACCCTTTTTTACAATATGGCTAATTGTGGATTTGGGCCTAGCTCAGCGGGCACCTCAGTAAGCCTAACGAACCTGCACATTTTTGAAAAATAGATACCTGGAGGAATTCAGAGTGGGCTAACTTGACTGGCTCTCACCAGGGTGTTATACCAAAAAGCCCTTGCAAACCTCAAACTTTGACAAAAAACATTTTCTGTGATGGAAAGTTATGGAATCTGTGGGGAGCAACTAATGTTTTATCACCTACCATTCCGCCAAGTCTCCTAATAAAAATGATGCCACACCTATTTCAATAGGGCTAGTGGCCAAGACAGGAAAGGCACCAGAATTCAACGTAGACACATTACATTTTTCCACTGAAAACTGATTGTTTTGCAATGTGGATAGCGTTAGAATATGGGCCCTAGGTCAGCAAAACCTAGGAAAACCTAGCAAACCTGTAAATGTTTGAAAACTAAACACCTGCGGGAGTCCAGGGTGGGGTGAATTGCGTGGCTCTCACCAGACCTTCTTATCCAGCAGCCCTTGCAAACCTAAAACTTTGACTAAAAATCACATAAATGAAAGATCTGGAATCTGTAGAGAACAACTACTTTCCTACCATTCCCCTACGTTTCCCAATAAAAATGGTACCTCACTTGTGTGGGTAGGGGTAGTGCCTGCAACAGGAAAAAACCTAAAAGACAACATTCACACACATGACATTTTTCCACTGAAAACAAATTGAATGTTCTGGAATCTGCAGGGAGCAACTACTTTCTAACATCCACTATTCCAAGATGCACAGCAAACCTCAATCTTTATCTAATATTGAGCATTTTCCTTTTATTTCTGTGACATAAACTTATGGAATCATCAGGAATCCACAAATTTCCTTCCATGGAGCACTCTCCACTCATCACAATAACAGTGTTGCCCACTTGTGTGGCTGGACCTAGAGCCCGCGACAGGAACAGATCAAATGAAGGTCAATGAGTGTCCCTTCCCGAGGACTCCCCTTAATTTTAGTTTGATCTGTTCCCGTTGTGGGTGTGAGGCCCAGCCATGCAAGCAGGGCATCATTTTTATTGGGACAAGTGAGGGAACTCTGGGTGGTGGGTATTTTGTAGATTCTTCTGATTCTGAAAGTATACGTCACAGAAATGCAAGGAAAATTTGCTATGTTAGTCAGATTTGATATTTTCAGAGCGTTATGCATTAGAAAACGTTGTGGGATCTATGAGAGGCATACCACCCTGTGTTCTGCTGGGTGTCTAGTTTTCACAAAGCCCTGGGTTTGGTAGGGTTTCCTGCGTGGCCACCGAACCCAGGCCCAAAAACTGAGACTACCCCTTTTGTTGATGTTGCCACATTGCGTCTTGGACCCCACCTTTTTGTGGGCACTTGGTCCTACCCACATAGATGAGGTACAATTTGTACCTGGAAATGTATGGGAACTCTGGTTGGCAGGAAATGTGAGGCTCCCAACAGATTCCAGTAATTTTGGGATCCACAAAAGCCACATTTGAGACCCCTGGTGTCTCATTTACAACAAAATATTTAGATTTGGTAGACTTTTCCTAGAGACAAGACAAAGACAGAAAAGACAAATATTACTACACAACCATCTACTCAAGTACACACACATACAGGCAGGCAAAAAGTTCAATATGTAAATTTTATTAACAAAGATTACACACAAATTGCATACAATGTTAATAATATAATTGAACGTTCAGAATACTGAACCACAATAAGACACCAACCCCTTTGCAGACCAGTCACACACCTTTCATGCATCACACACACAAAACCATTCACACTGCCATCCCTGGGCCCAACGCATTACAACACTCACAAAAACAAATAGCGCCTTTCAAGGGCCAATCTTTTTCATATGCCCACCAGACTGACACAGCAGTCACACTTCCTGACAACTGATTAAGTGTATGTACGTGTGTTTGACTGGCAATGTGTGTGTGTAGTAATCACCAGCAGGTCACTACACACACACCACCTGCTGGAGGCCAACCAAGTATACAGTCAGTGCACATACCACCAACCAGATGCCAGTTATAATTATGACGCCACATGGATGCTGGTGGAATGTGTGGACTCACATTTCAGTGGCTTTGTATGTGTGTAATGACTTGCTGCTTGTCACAACATACACACACTATCAGCCAAATGCCAGAACACACAAACCACTTGTCGATACACACTGCCAGCCAAACACCAGTCCACGCACACCACCAGCCAAGTGTCAGTCCACACACACCACCAACCAAAAGCCTATACACACTGCCAGCTATGCACCAGTCTACACACACCAAAGGGCATACACCAATCTACATACACCACCAGCCATGTGCCAGTCCACACACACCACCTGCCAAGTGCCAGTCCACGCACACTGCCATCACTTTTTTTTAACAAATAAGAAAACAGCAACCAATTTGAAGGACATGAAAAACCAACTGTGACTACAAATACAACTGGTCTAACTAAATACTTCAAATAACCACCAACCATGAAGCTGAAAAAAACATGGAAAAAGGTACAGACCAGTCAGTTCATTTTTGCTTTCACGGTTGTGTTCAGAGCTTGAGTTGGGTGTGGTGCAAATTAAAACATGCGGTCACATATTGCCCAGGATTAGAGGGGCTCTCAGGGCAATACAAGGCTATCTATTACAGATGGCTGAAACTGAACTAAAGTAATCTTTGAATCTGGAGAGCAATCCTTGAACATGACAAAAGCATTGAAGGTTGCCACATGAAACAAATGAACAGCAACTTCCACCCCCTATTACATAAAAGAGGCGGCAGTGGAATAACTAACAACTGCACAGATACCTCCCCTGATGTGGTGTCAGTAATAGGATCAATACTAAACCATGCTACCGCAGACTTCACCCCTGCTGCACGAGGTGCAAATAAGTTTCTTCCAAGACAGTGACTCCTACAACATGTCTGGAGAACACAAACATTTGAATGAAGTTTTTAGTAACTTACAAATCAGAGATTTCGGGATATGGTCCACGCACGTTTTGTTGGGAAGATTTTCACACCACCTTCATCAGAACCAAAAAAGACGTGTCAATCCTGTTTATCTACTTTGGAACTACGATCTCTCTTTGTCTACAGAACTTTACATTGCACACGATTCTTTGGTGACGGTTTCTTCTTATTTTCAATTTTCCTGTGGGGATTGTATCCTTGTAACAATAGTTCTTGTGTGTTGTGTATTTTTTTATTATTCTAAATCTTGGTTTTGTGCTCCACAGACCGACCACATGCTTATGTGCCCGAAGCCCGACATGTAAATTAGCATTCAGTCTCAAACTAACTACTTGGGTATTTTCATTGAGACTGATATGTCAATTTTGCCCTGAGGAAGGAGCTCACTGCAAAATATTTTGGGATCACCGAAACACACGTCGGTGCTTTTTTGCCTGATTTACTGTGTTTTATGTATGCTATATTGTACTGTGCAATTTTTGTCCATTGTTGTCTTTATATGTATGAATTTGGTATATGTATTGTATTTTATAGTCTTTTTGTGTTGGGCATATGATTGTGTTCTTTAAATTACTTACTGTGTCATAATTGAATTTACAATATGTTTGGTTTTATATGTAACTAATTAGTAGTGATTTCACTACAACACTATAATGCATAGTATCATTTTAGATAAATAAATGAAAATGAAAGAAAAAATAATCTAACTACTTCTTTCGGTCTGTGGGCACATTTCTATTTATGAACTTATTGCCTATATATATATTGTATCAGTGGGGGGAATGTGCTTCTGTTTTTTGTATTGATTATTCCCTGACTCCTTTCCCCTCCTATTTACTGACTCAGGGTCCCTCTATGTTTTTCTATTGAGCTTTTGGCCAATACTGTAATTAGATAGGTCAGTATAGAGGTTTTATTTCGGTTCGATCCAGTCATGGCATCCTATTTGTAAGTCCCTTGTATATACCAGGGCATGAAGGTTTAGAGGCCCAGTAAACATAATGTGCTTAAGTGTGCACTACTGTGTTGCCTGCTGTCAATTTTAAAGGCAGCCCTGCTTTTCAGGCTGCCTTTATATTAAAATGATATGCAAATTTGACTTTAGAATTAACGGTTCTTACAAAGTCTCCAGCTACCTTATGTTTGCATATAAGTCCCACCTAGGTGCCCCAGAGGTAGGGTGCCTTGTAATTATAAGTAAGGACATTATAAAAGAGTTTTTTATGCCCTGATGAGTTCAAGCTGCAAATGTTGTTTTACCCATTGTATCACATGGGCTCAGTAGGCTAACATGGGAGTACTAATATAAAGTATACCTGTTCATAGGAGTGACCTACAAATATAATTCTGAGACTTAAAACAATATCATAATTCAAACAACTTGCAATTGTTATATTTGTGATAGCTATTACAGCAAATAAGTTACAGAACTTTCTTTTTTGAGACAAATAATTTACTGTGGGAGGAGAACTGCAAGCTGCAGAGCTCAAGACAGGATGGGGCTAGAATAGCCAAACTGTTCTTCAAAGGAAGAATGACAGATTATGGTAGCACGGGCCCACCCCCACATCCTGTATACCCAGCCAAAAAGGAGCCACAGTAATTAGAATAGTGAGGGGGCTAGAAGGGTGTTTTAGGGAAACTCAGCCAATCCAGCTGGACGGCTTACCCTTGGATTGGTGTTTTAAACACTTTGAACCTACAAGAGGAACTTCACAAAGAAGTTCTAGAAATTTAGATAAGTTTGGAGCAACTTTTAGAAACAATCAGATGACCGACCTATTGACAAGAGTCAAACTGCCAATGTCAAACTGCAACCAGGCCTGAACTTCAGGTTCATCCCGCTTAAAGCTCCCAAGCTCCAGCCACTGATGAGACTTGCAGTAGTTGACCAGAGCCCGGCCAGAATAAAGCTGATGAAGTCAACGCAGATCTGGCTTGAAGAAGATCCTTTCTCAACAACAAGAGGAAAAGCTCCAAAAACATCTCTAAGTTCGGAAAGTAACATTTTGACCAAGGCCTCCCACTTAGTGTATCTGACCCACCCTCCATTTCATTTGGCCTCAAACTTTGACTTTGTTCCTGGCAAGTGCGACCAGATGTCCCTAGTTGGCACTAGAATGTGTTTATTCTTTCAAAATCATAACTCTCGTTCCCTACATTGCATTTCTGTCAATTTGGTATGTATTTGTTCATACAAATGTAATCTATTCATATAAACTGGAGTTGGATTTTTATTGTGTGTTGTGCCTTAATTATTTAAGGTGTTTTAAAATGCTTTACACACATGTCTTCTAAGTTATGCCTGCCTGCTCACAGTCAGCTATCCGGAATGAACAAGGGAATACTTCTATTAAGATCTTGAATGAACCTTTTATTGTGTTTATGGCCTTAATCGTAGTGTTAGGTCCCTATGTATCACTACTAATAAAGCACTTTCCAACAGTTCTCTACCCAGTTCCCACACAATAATCTCACTGACCCCAAAAGTGGACAGACAACCAGTAGGCTCAATAAAAAAATCCCTACCACTGTACACCCTGAAATTATTGACATATCCAGTGCTGCTCCCAGACAGCATATACATCATTATTCTATACCATGCTCTCTTGCTAGGAATGTACTGCCTAAAAACCAAACAATCCTTGAACAGGACCAAAGACTCATCCACAGCTATTTCTTGTCACGGAACATAGAGAAGGTCACAATCAGGGTTACCCTATGTAATGCTGAAGCATTATCAACAAAATGCAACATCTGAAGCAGAAGCAAATACTGATCACGACTCATGGTTGCAGGAAATATAGCCTTTGCCAACAAGGGACAAGTAGACCAATATGAAGACAAAAATGGCTTCCTTATGAAACTCATCAAAAATGTTAAATCTCAGAACTTCTTCAACTCATCCAGATTTGTGGGAGGGTAGAATATAAAGAAAACAATGGTCAAGAGGAGTGACCCTTACCCAAGGGGTCACTCACCTTCAAAACATAATTCCCTGATGCTAGTGGGCTCTTGTCTCACTCAGAGAGCAGATCAGCCTAGAAATGACTGATATACCCTCAGGTTGGAATGCAAAAATGAAAAGCCCCAAACGGGAGCAACCCTTGTCCAAGGGAACGCTCACTGCAGTAATTTCCAAAAAGTCATCCTTGGTGTCTAGAGGGTTTTAATTCCCCCCTCCCCCCAGGGACAGGTCTGCTGAAAAAAATGGCCGAACTAGCAGACAGGAGGGAAATTACCCTCGTCCAAGGGGGTGCACCCACAACTAAAAACAAAGCCCCGGTGGTCTGATTAATTGAATTACTGATCCACGATCACAGCCCCACCCGCAATTGTGGAACAGGAATTCGCTACAGACAGACACAAGGGCAAAGTGAAAACTATTTCCCTTTCCCTGCGTCTGTCTGTGATACGTGCTAATTGTTTTGATTTTTTTCTATACAGAAAATATTTTGCATGGGAAAAAAACATTGTCTCCTCATTTTCACCAATGTTGGGGCAGGTTCCTGAACATTCCCGCTCTGTAAATGGATTTGCACCGGTCCTTGACTGATGTCGAGCTTCACCATTTACCAGGTCAGAATGGGTCAGTAGAATCGTGTCAGTCCCCTCAAACAAGTATGTTTACTCTGAAGAAAATCTTATTTCTAAAGTAGTTTGACACTTGTTAAGGGTCTGCATGTGTAAGCTTTACCTACACATTCGAGTTGGTCTGTGGACTGGAAGCCCTATGCCTCCTCCTTTGGATGCTAGGTCGTTTAGTATTGTCCTTTAGCCCATTGACCTCAGACTTCCTAGCTCTATAATAATATTCATGTACCCTGTGTCTCTTCCCCATGAAGACCCTGGCTCAATCATACCAGGTTCCCTTTGATATTTCGTCCTCCATTCACTGACACTGATATTATCTCATCTGCCTCACATATCTTACTTTCTAAATCCCTCACACTAACATTACCACATCTGTCTCACATCTCAGTCTCTCTGCATCTCTCATACTGATTCAATCACATCTGCCTCATTTGTTTCCTCCCTGGATACCTCACAGTGATGTTATTATCACATATGCCCTGCATCTCCCACTCCCTGAATCCCTCACATTGGTGTTATCATATCTGCCACTTATCTACCCTTCCCTGGATCCCTCAAACTGATGCTATAACATCTCCCTTGCATCTTTTACTCTCTGGTTTCCTCACACTGATGCTATCACATGTACTCTGTGTCTCTTCTTCTCTGGATCCCTCACACTAATGCAACACATCTGCTGGCATCTCTTTCTCCCTGGATCCCTAGCACTGATGTTAACACATCTGTTCTGCATCTCTTCCTCCATGGAACCCTTACACCGATGCAATTAAAATATGCCCTGAATCTCCTCCCCCTGGAGCCTACAAACAGATGTTATCACATCTGCCCTGTATCTCTCACTCCCTAGGTCCCTCACACAGATACTATCACATCTGCCCTGCGTCTGTAACTCTCTTGATCCCTTACAGTGAGATTGTCACATCTGCTTTGCATCTCTTACCCTCTGGATCTCTTACACATATGCTGTCACTTCTGCCATGCATCTCTTTCTCTCTGGATTTCTCACTCTTATGCTGTCACACTTGACCTGCATCTCCTCCTCCCTGGATCCCTCACATAGATGCTATCGCATTTTCCTGACTTCTCTTTCTCCCTGTATCCCTTGCACTGATGCTATCACATGTACTCTACGTCTGTACCTCCATTGATCCCTCGTAGTTCCTCCATGGCCCCTTGCATCGATGTTATTACATGTGCCCAGAAACTCTTCGCCCCTAGATCCCTCACACTAACTATATCACATCTGCCCCACATCTCCTGCTCCCTGGATCCCTTGCACTGATATCACATGTGCCATGCATCTCCCACTCTCTGGATCCCTTGCACTAATGCTATCACATCTGCGCAACATCTCCTCTTCCCAGGATCCCTCACAACGATGCAGCACATTTGCCAGTATCTTCTCTGCCCTGAGTCCTTACACCGATCCTATCACTTCTGCCCCATGCAGTACATCTGCTTGTATCTCTTCCTCCCTTGATCCATCAAACTGTTAATTTCACAACTGTTCAACATATGTACCTCTATGGATACCCCTAGAACTGATGCTATTGCATGTGCTCTGCATCGCTTCCATCCTGGCTCTCTCACACTGATGCTATGATCAGACCTTCATTTATTTCTTCTCTGATCTCCCAGATGATCAATGTTAGACCTGTCAGCCCTAGGTTGGGCTTCCCTCAAGCGTTTTTCCTGCTTACCTCATCTTTTTGCTGATTCATTTTGTTGGCCTTAGGACTCTAAGCACTTTACCACTGCTGACCAGTGCTGAAGTGCATGGGCTCCTTCCCTAAACATAGTAAAATTGGTGTATACACAATTGGCCTATTTTATTTACTTGTTTGTACCTTGTAAAGTGATGTACCATATACCCAGGACCTGTAAATTAGGTGCTACTAGTGGGCCCGCAGTGATGGTTGTGCCATCCACACAAGTAGCCCTGCAAACAAGTCTCAGGTCTGTCACTGCAGAGCATGTCTGTGCAGTTTTACTGCCACTTCAACTTGGTGTTTAAAACCCTTTTCTATGCCTTAAGCTCCCCCCCAACATAAGCACTAGGTAGCCCATATGGCAGGTTGCTGTTTAAGTAAAAGGTAGGACATGTACTTTAAAATGTTGCATGTCCTGGTAGTGAAGCACCCCTAAATTCATTTTTAACTACTATAGGATAACATTGGAAATTCCTTTCTACACATCCAAGCTGTCATTCCTGGTTAGAAAGGAGTAGCTGTGTCCTGTTTCACGTCTTTGGAATGGCAATTATAAATCCTCTTTACTGGTAAGGTTGGATTTAACAATACTATTTTAGAAATACCACTTTTAGAAAGTGGACATTTCTCGGCTCTTACAACTCTGTATGCATGCAGCCTGTCTCCAATGCAGGCCTGGGGTTGGTGACAGCTACACTTTGTGCATTCCCCCTAGATAGTCACAAACACAGAAGGATTAGGAATACTAATCTACATTCTGATTGCTCTTCTTGCTCAGGAAGGGAGGGAGGGGCTGACACTTACACCTGAATGGGCGGTACCCAATCCACACACAAAGGACTGATTACCCCCTGATGATAGTCTGGAGCCAGGGCTAGGAAGAAAGGACCTTTGTGCACTTCAAAGACCCTTCTTGGAAGTCACCACATCTTCAAAGGCACAACTGGGTATACGTTCTGGGTCTCTGACCACACCAAATCCGACACTTCTGGGCCTTCAACTGGACATTGTGTCAGAAGAACTGCAGTGCTTCATCAAGGACTGACACTCTGCTGGATAGGTTGACTTGGAAGACTTGCTTTTATGCTGTGATGCCCTGTGACCTGCTGCTCTCTGCTACTGTTGAAGAAAGCTGCAATCTGCCTTGCAACTGAAGTGATCTTCAAGGACTTATTGGCTTGTCTTCTGTTGCTTGACACTAATGGATATTAAAGTCTCTATCCCTGCTACTGTGCCTGGTTCACTGGAAGTGGACTCAGATACTTTCACCAGAGAAAATGATCAATCTCTCATCTCTGTGTAGCATATCTGGCACATTGTCCCTATTGCAGGAGTAGGGATTAGACATTGGCACATCACACTCAGAACTGCTGCATCATGTCCTGAACCACCACTTCAGAACCAAAGCATCGCTGCCACTGTTTTGGAGAATAGTGTCTCTCTACCGTGGATCAACCCGGCGGATTCACTTTAGAACTTCAGCACTCGGAACCAGCACTTTGCTTAACAGACCCAACGCATCGCTGCCACTGCATGAAAAAAATTGACAGATCACCTCAACTGTAGGTGAGAAATCGGCGCATCCTTCGTCTGCATCCTGCATCTCGCTGTTGTGACCAGGATCACTGAACTCTGACTAGCGGGCCTGGGTGGCTCTTGTCTCTGGCCTGCACTCCATCACAGTCAGCCTGAACTTTTGACTTTGCCCAGATCCAGCACTACCTGATAACCCCTATAGGCCCTTATTGCTTCTAAGCACTAGAACTCTTTTTATTTCCAAAAGTATTCTCTAGTTTTCTAAACCTTTGTGGAGTCTTTTTGTGGAGCACAAAAACTTTACACATTGCCTCTTTAGATGCACCTGACTGCTCTGTAACAAGCTACCAGAGAGTGAGCACAGGTTATCTTTTAGTGTGTATCTAGCTTTCCCTGACTAGGTGGTCCCTGCTTGGATTGGCTCCCTACCTCTACCAACTTGAGACCTCATTTCTAACAAGAAAATATAAAAATTCTTCCTGAGTCCACAGGGTGTGTGGTAATGTCACATTTCTCCTTTATCTCTTCCCTAGTTGATCTCTCACACATCTCCTTCTTCTTTCCCTTTCCAGGTCCCTCACTCTATATGCAGTGAGAGTTGCCTTCCTGGATACCGGAAGGTCCCTCTAAAGGGGCAACCTGTCTGCTGCTACAGCTGCGCCCTCTGCCCAGAGGGAGAGATTACCAATAAGACTGGTAGGTGATAAAACACAGCATGCCAACCAATGATTCTTTTAAAAGACCCAAAGGAAAAGACGTGTACTTTACTCACAAGTGTAAGTTTCCTTTATGAATAGCCCCCTTCATTTGTACATATTTACTAAACATATGTTCACCATGTCAGTCACATGAAAATAAAATTATTTGAATAGAATGATGATATAATGTTAGGAACTGCCAAAGCTAGAATTAGTCCATGGTCCATGATTAAACCACATGTTTATTTTGTTTAATCTCTCTCTCACTCCATTCTCCCAACCCAGTGCCAGTTTTGAGGTGGTGCGACTGATACAGTCACACTAAGCACCAATGTCAAGGAAGTGCCCTCTGCATGGCAGGCTGAACCGAGATAAGAGCATCCTGCAGAGATATTTTTGTGAGCATCATTTTTAGAGGGTATTTTTAATAGCATGATAACTGTGGTGGTTAATGCACTTGAAGGAGTGATCTTAGATTTATCTATCACAGTTTTGATTTATGATATAGTAGCAAAGAGGGTTAATGTTCCTGCTTCAAAACACAACTTGTGACATGAATATCACAGATTAGTATGTTATGTAGCTAGCTTAGTGGGTAATTGATTTTATCACATAGATCCTTCTGTGACCACATATAACGCATTGAGCTATGAACCGGCCTCAATGTCTTACATGCAAATTGAAAGGCAGAGGTTTAGAACCTAATTGTTTTCTTCTTCTCAATCCATTGTTATTCCACCATTGCTAAAAAGGCATCCTGTGGGGAGCAATGCTTGACTCCTCAATCATGCGTTACATGTATGGGCAGATTTACAAAGACTTTGTGCATAGCTTGCATCACAAAAGTGATTCAAACCTGGTGCAAAGTATTGTTTTGGGCTTACTTTCCAGCACAAATACTATTGCATTGGACAGTAGCCCTAAGTAACACAAAGAAGCACTATACATTATTTAGGAACAGAAGCAAACCATGGGTGGCACATGGACTTTACCGTGCACTCACCCACAGAATTTGTGCACTTACCCATAGATTGTGATCTCTAATAGAGATCTTGATGACATGAGGCAGGTGTAAAGTAAAAAAATATATATTTTCTCCAAATCTTTTGAAATGAACTTAAGTGCTGCACAGTATAACACACATACAAAGTGGCAGATGGTTAACGTTTGTCAAACACAGAATGTGCTGGAAGTGTAACTTTCCAATATAAACCCTAAGTTTTACATCACTCAAGTACCTTTGCACAATGGTGCAAGTGTGTGTGCAGTGGCACAAGGCAGCTAAGGTATGCAAGCACTAGAGGAGAGAGCAACAGCGTCATATCTTATTGCTCCAGACCAAGCACTAAAGTGTAATGCCTACCATTGTGGATGACACCTGACTCCTACACCTTTTAGTCATCATTGTCTTAAATAACATTTCCTATGCACTGATTGACATACTTGTATGGCTCATTGTCTCTGTGTAATATGTTTGTGGTGTAAAGCACTAGGACAGTCTACATTGGGATGAGTAGCGTTATAAATACATGTCAGATAGGGGCTAAAGAGAGATGAAGGGGGTTTCATTGGCAGGTGGCAGTGAGGAAATCTATGAAGAAGGTCATGAGGGGGCCCAACCAAGATTGTTGCACTGGACAACCACAAAGAAGAAGCTAGCCCTATCTCAACCCCTCAGTGAAAGGCCTTCTCACCCTTTCCTTCAGTTTTCAGGATCATGAACCACTCACTAGACCCTCTCCATCTGTCAGCACAGAGATCTCTCTGTACCTTTCTGCTCGCTCTGTGTTGTGTGCTCTCGCTTATTCCTCCTGGCCCCTCCTTGCACCATATCCGTCTTATGTCTGTCACTGTGAGTCTAGCTATCCTATTTTCCCTTTTGTATAATTCTTTATGTCTCTATCACTCTCTTTCCATGTTTTCACTTTCTCCCTTTACATCCCTGTCTCTCTCTCTCTTCTTACACTGCTTTGTTTTCCATTTGACTCTTTCTCTTCCTCTCTTCATCGTTGTCTTCTCTCTCTTCTCCCTTTTCGCCTCACTCTTCTGCTCTGTATCTCTCTTTTGTGCTCTCCTCCTCTCTATCTGACTTTCTTTCATCTCTCTTGTATCTTTTCTGTCTCTCATTTGAGACTGCTTCTGTCACTATACACTCTATTAGACCACCTGAAAATGTGAGCAGGAGACAGATCTGAAGTGTAAAAACACAGAGATTTGAATCAGAGGAGGAGAAGCAAACACCTCCTATATTAAACAATTAGGAGAGATACACTAGGAGAGACACAAGGGGCTGAGGAGGAGTTTTACACAAGATCAAGCATCAGACAAAGATGCTTATATTCAGGTCAATTCAGGCCGATTCATAAGCTGCATTTTAAAGCACATACAATAGTACTACTCACATAATATATAACACTACTCACCAAACTCCACCCAGAGGTCTACGTTATTGATTAAATGCAGAGATCTCTGTCTTGGTGGATGAGATCTTCTTACAAATAAAGCTATGTTTTTGTTGTAAATGTGGGGCAGGGAAAGGGAGAAACTACAGGAAAATGGTGAACACTTATTACAAAATGGGAAGTGTCTAGAGAAGATTAAGGAGGAGTTAAGGGAAGTTTAAGGAGGGGTTTAAGTACGGACAAACATGCACCCATGAAAGAGTAAGGCCATTGCTAATCACAAACCACACTTCAGAAGGCCCAAAAGCAGTTCTAAATATTCTCTAGCTTAGGCCTGAAGTACTCTCAGCACCACGCACAGCCAACCACTGGTACTGCAACATTCCTATAGCAATAACGGTGGCAGGTATTAAAAATAAAACTAAACAGCAAATGATATTAAAAGAAATTAATGTACTTTGAATTTTAAAATATATTCAAATGCATATGTAATTGTTCAATACAACAACCTATATTAATTCAAAATGAATATTATTTTATTATAAAATATTTGAACAACTCTTTCAATGGAATAATGAATGGTACTTTTATTTTTTTAAATTAATTGATTTAAATTGGTTTTGTACATAACTTTTGGTAACTTATATACATAATAAATAATATAGTCATGTTACTTTAGGGTGGATTTTTAAAAATGAAATCTTTAAACATACATTTAAATACAATTTGATATATGTAAATTAATTAAATATTAAATTCAAAATTAACTTAATTGTGCTGCAACATTTTTTTAAATGTTGTTCTATTGATAAAATCCACATGTATTATTAATGTATGTTAATACTTACAATAAAAATATTTATTAAAATTTGTTTTTTTAAAGTTTAATTGAAAATTTCACTATACGTTACCATGGGAAGTCTGCCCCCAAGTGATATGATCACAGCGCACCAGGCAGTAACCAATTTGGGGATGTTGTGCCTGGTGGCCCTATAGGGCATAATGCCTGACTGGTCGGGTCCACCAATGTGTCAATCACCTTTATGAGGTGATTAGCTAGGGCTTTCACTAGGATTTTTGCTTCCAAGTTCTGGCAGATTATGTGACGATAAGAGCCACAGTCTTCCCTAGGGTTCCTCTGTTTGTGTATGAGTACTATTGTTACTCTACGGAGTTCCCTTGGCAAAGTCCCCTCCCCCAGGGCTCCGATGTACATCAATAGAAGGGGGGCTATTAGATGTGTTTTCACATACCTAAACATTTCTAGCAGAAAACTTTTTGGCCTCGGAGTCTTTCAGAATTTTATTTGGCTGATTGCCTCGGCTAACTCTCCTTTGGAAAGTTCCACATCCAGGGGTTCTTTCAAATCTCCCAATAACATAGGTGCTGTACCTCTCCTACAAAGTCAGCAAGGGCCCTTTGGTTGGCCCACCCTCTAGCTCTGTATAGGGTTTCCAAATGTCTCATAGAGGCTTCTGCTATGCTTGACAGTCTCTGCCTTTGTCCTAGATTCCCCTGAATTTCTTTTATCTACCTCATACAGTTTGTCTTGCTCTGCCCTGTAAATTGCCCTTGCCTCTTGATGGAGCAGGTGCCTCAAATCCTCCCTCCCTGTTTCTATCCAGCCCGCAATGGCCAGGGTAGGGTCTTATATATAATACACCTCCCACTGAGCCAGCTGTCTCTCATGAGTCGTCACCTCTTTATCTCTGTCTTTGCATTTGCCTGTAATGTGTGCAATCAGGCTCCTCCTCATAACAGTCTTGTATGCCTCCCACGGGTTGACCTCTGAGGCTACTGTCCCTGAGTTCTCCTGAAATTATTGGGTTCTGGTCACCAACACAAGGTTCTCATTCTCCAGGCTGCTAGCTCCCAGGGGTGCAATTTCCACTGCCCCTTGATCTCTTTATGTCTGTCTGAAGAATTACTGTCAGTAGTAAATGATCATATATGCATCGTGAGTGCATCTCAAGTGTTTAAAACATCCTAATTTATATGTTAATGCATGGGAGTAGTAGATGTAGTCTAATCTACACATGGATCCATTTGGTTGAAGTTATAGGTGTATTGACAGGCTTCCAGATGATCCATTCACCACACGTCTACCAATCCCATGGTCTTCGGGAAGATCTCTAGGTGTGGGCCCCATTTTGGTCCTTCCCCTGATTTTGTCATTCCATCCCTTTCCCCATAATATGGTAAATTGAGGGTCCCCCAATCAGTAGGAGCACTGTGGATTCAAAACTTCTCCCCAATTTCCTCAAAAAGCAGCACTCTTTATTCTGGAAAATACCTAATAGGACTGATTAAATTAGAGTTGATCAAACTGCCATGTCGTTAATTACTCCCTAACATAGGGGAGATCATTTCCAGAAGACCTTCATCACCCCACTGGTCTCAGTTCAGAAGAGATCAGAGACATCTTTGACTCCTCTGTTGTGCACCAAGTGGCAGTGGATAGACCCAGTGACTCTTTATTATCTCTTTGACTCCTACCATCCTTTCGGGCTTAAACCAGACATGTCTTCCTTTGGTGAGATGCAAAAGGTTCTGCTTGAATTGATGAACATTTCTATCCTTAGTGCACTTAACCTTAAGAAGGCGCTACTACCACCTGAGAAAACACATGAATCAGAGTATGGTCAGGTGTTCCTAACAATACACAGCAAACTGTTTCTCATAGTATCATTTATATTAGGGGACTGGCCCTCATTATGAGGGGCCTCATACCTTGTGTAATATGTATCGCACCCGAGAGGAACTGATCTGCAGATTTGGTTTTTATCAGGTGCGATAAATATCTCCTGATCACAAGTTTTTGGGGATTAACATGCAGATTTTGATGCTGAATCCACCGAAATCTGCATGCACTGGTGAATAGCTGCCATTATTTCAATGATAAATATCAGTAGCTTTGACCCGGCCAGTTGAATCCGGGGAAAACTTGAGGGTGTGATAGTTAGTTATCACACAACTCATTATTCTGATCCCTGTGCAGACGGGTTTTGACAGTGATCGAAATTTAGCCCTGTACCTGTAATCAGGGTCTTAGTGAGAGTTGTTGACTCCTGAATCTTGAGTCCAAAGCAGCACACCTAAGCTAGATTCTCACATCTTTGTAGCACTCGCCGAAGAGGTTCCCCTGACCTGAGGCCCAGTGCATGAGGTATGAAAGCAATAGAAGAAAACAAGCATCTGCATTTGTGAGAGTTAGAGCTATTGGCGTTGTTAATGACAATGTATTTTACCCATGAGTTTTGGAGTGGAGTAGATGTATGCAGTGGAATTATGTGGGTTTATTCGGTATTGCTAGTTGTGGAATTGTGTGTGGTTGATTTGTGTGGTGTGGATTTGTGTAGTGAAATTATGTGGCACGGTGTGCAGTGGAATTATGTGGAAAGTAATTATGTGGTATTCAGTGTGCTGGAGTTATGTGGAGTGGAACTGTGCGTAATGTAGTATAATTAGGAGGAATGGTATTTTCTGAAGTGGAGTGGTATATAGTGGAATTTAATTATGTGGTGTGCTGTTGAATTTAGTGGCATGATGTGGAATCCTGTGGTATGGACTGAATGTATGTGGTGTGTTGTGTATTTGTGTTGTAGAGTTGAATGTTGTGGTTTGGTGTTGAACTCTGTGGTGTGGAATGGAAATGTGTTGAGTTGAATTGTGTGGTGTAAAACTCTTTGGTGTTGGGTGGAATTATGCTGATTGGAACTATGTGGAATGGCCTGGAGTATGTATGTGGATTGTTGCTATTTGACAGTGGTTTTATGTGTGGTGTATTTATGTGGAATTGAGTAGGGTGTAATTTTGTAGTTGAATCATTTTGAGTGTAGTGGTATGCCGTTGTGTTATTTATTTCATACTATAACCTCAAACTAGTTTAGGTGATGTCACGCACTGTTATTGAAGACATCTTTTAGGTTCATGAAAACAAAATCATTGGGCCCGATTCACAAAAGTAATCTGAGACAAAAGTCTAAATTTACGACATTTGGTATTCACAGAAATCACTTACGACTCCTATCTTTACGTCCGCACTTGGGCCTGAATCTCAGCACCCGGAGTGGAATTTCCATACTGGGAGCGGAATTCACGCTCCTGGGCTGGAATCTTCACTTCCGGGCCACAATCTCTGAATTCAGGCCAGAATCTTGAATTTGGGCCGGATGATCATTTTCATCAATGCTAAGCACCTGTCCAAGTGCCTACCACGTCCCCACCATGCTCCAGCTGAAACACTTCAGCCCAACAGCCAATCCCAGCCCTGCAGCATGTATGAAAGCAGAGCAGACACACGCAAATCTTCCAAAATGTTGCTTAATGTGTTTGTTGCTCTGCCCCTTGCTATGCGGCAAGAAGACTTGTGGCGGAGAAAGAGGAGGAGAGTAGAGGAGATATTCATACAACGGATAAACCTATTTGTGATGTCCAGCAACGACATCAGGGCCAGATACCGCTTCCCTCCAGAAGTCATCTTGGAGATGGTATGTGAGTGGGAGCAAGAACTTGACTCTGTGACCTGGTGCTCCCATGCCATTCCAGCATATCTCAAGGTACTTTATGCTCTCCATTTCTTTGCGACCTGGTCATTCCAAAGGGTCTCCAGTGACCATGTGGCCATCTCTCAGACAAGCCAGTTGCGGTGCTTGCATCAGGTACTGAGCCACATCAATAAAATAACCCACATCTACATTCAAATGCCCCATACACTGGAAAGGTGACAAAGGGCAGCAATGCATTTCTATCTCATATCTCACTTCCCATGTGTGTTGGGTGCAATTGATTGTACCCGTGTGGCCCTTCAGCCTCCTCATCTCATTGCACACATATTCTGCAACAGACACAATGGCATTCCATCAATGTGCAGGCTGTCTCTGGAGTGTACACCTCGTATGTGGGCTCAACGCTATAGTTTCGGAACCTACGCTCCGGAAATGGAGAGAACGCATTCAGGCCGGAATCTCAGAAAATGGACCAGAACCCATTCTTTTATACAGGAAATGACATGCATAAGTGGTAGACAGGACATACATCACAGGAAGTTGTTGACAGTCATTTTGTCTTCAGTCTGAGTCATTCTCTCACAGATCAGATCCTCTTCCATCCTGCTGATCAGTTTAACCTAATTACCCTTAAAAAGGCTAAGGGCTATGAGGAGAAAGCACCCCCTTCTACTGAAAAGGAATTAGGCATTTTAGCTGAGGAGGTGCTTACAAAATATCCTCAGCTATATGGGGGCAAGAGGACCAGCTGAGCAATGGAGCGCAGGCCACGCTGTTGGCCACCATTGGTGAGCGCTACAGTGCAGTGGGCATGTACACCCGGAAAGACAGGCCATGCTGCAAGCACTGGGAGGACCTAAAACACTGGGCCCGGCACAAGGCCGAGGAGCTATTGGACCAGTTTTCCCAGCTTAAAAAACAAATGATCGGTGGTATAAATATAGGGATCCTGGCGCTCTAAGGGTGAGGTCAGTGAATATGTTAGTCTATATATAGCTGAATGGTGCTGAAGGGTGGAGCGAACCACCAGCCTCCCCAAATCTAGTGGCCATAGGCTACAGAAATATGCAATAACAATCCCCAGCACACGTTACATAATCAACAAATACTGGGCAGCTGTAGCACACGTAAGTCCACTTGAATACACAATAAACAGCACAATAAAGTTCCTTGTTCCTTAATTTCTTTTCTTCAGGTTCCTTTTTATTCAAGCCAGTCAACACAAGTTTCGTCGCACAGTGGGTATAAAAGCCCATGACTTATTCACGGTTATGTAGAGATACAGAAAAAAATCACCAATGTAATAGCGTCTTCACATGTCATGTCACATACACAATTCCTCACTACCACCGCCGTGTCTAATTGAAATGGTGTACAGCAAATCTTTAATGATATGATATCAACCTGCCCCTTGTGCTACACAGCTAATAAATAGACTTAATTGGCCAAGTGTACAAAACACAAGAAGGTCTGGTGCGCCAATATTCACAAGATGAGCGGATATAACAACAGAAATGTGCAATGTGCGTGTATTTAGTTTCTATATTAATTATCACCATTACTCCATATTCGGCGTCCGAGCATTGGACCAGCCCATGTCATGATATGCTCTATAGTGACACACTCCCAAACATAAAGTGCCTGAGTGCTTAACTATACAATAACAGAATGTACTTCCACCCAAAATAATCACCGAGCTTACACATTAATCTGTGCTATACAACGGGTAATCACTGACCTCTAATGTCTCTCGTTCTTGACAATCTGTAGAACAAGAGGGAAAATGTATAGTATATTCAATGTGTAGAAAGGCTACTATCCCGAGTAAGCACATCCAAACTACGGAAAGCCATGAATGTATCCCTTGTGGCCCACCTACCTCAAGTGTGGTGATAATTCCAACCATCGCGATCCTCCGGCTTGGGGACACGTACTCAAGTAACTTCCAAACAGTCCATAAAATGACCACTGAACGTACGGGTGTGTCGTCTGTTAAAAAAGGGGTAGAATTCATTATTAAACAATCAGATTTCCTGGGGCTTCGTTTCCTTAACTGATATACCCATAACAACCAACCACTAATACCAATGACACTTGAAGCACAAATAACCATACTAGCTTATCAATCATAGCCATTTAAAATTCATCATCTGCATCTATGTCCTGACTTAAACTCTTCCACCTTAGCTACTCTTTACCGTGTATTTTCTTAGTTGATTGCATAAACGTTGCATGCTGGTCCCTTGAGTACGAGGTTGATTCCCTGGCATTGAAATGCTTCCGTTATTAGTCACGTGTGAGTTACGACTAAAGACGGCTAGCCATAAATCCCAAAAGGACGGGCGTCATCTTGGACAGTGTTCCATCGTTCCAACACTCAAATGCTTTTGCTATTAGTCACGTGTGAATAACGACTAACGACGGACTAACTGAAAAACCAGAATGGGCAGGCACCATCTCGGAATGTTTTCTAATCATTCAAATTGCATCAGGGTGGTGTATAGGGCATGCCACATTCAACCTGATCAATTACAACACCAAATAGTAGTCCAATTATACTTCACTTAGGCTATTATGCATATCATACATCTTTCTAGTTTATAAAACACAGAAGAGATTATTCTGTGATCCTCACACGACACAACTTTAATTGGTACAATTGTTGTAACCAAGTAATCATCAGCATTATATGCAACTGCGCCCATCCACATCTTACTTTGATATATGTTCGATTACTGGTACATGAAATATCTATATACTCATGTAAAGATCCAAGTCTTCCTAGTTCCAAGTTCCAAGTTTAGAAAATTATCAAATACATAATCCAACAATCCTGTACGAATACTTAGTAAGGGTGAAGGGATATGTGTAATTTCAAAAGCAACCTCAATAGAGGTCAAATCTCAAAGTCAGTGACTATACCTGTAGTAACATCTGCTGTTAGATAACATATTACATCAGTATGAATTAATCAATTCAAATTGTTAATCAGCTTATGTGTGCTACTGCTGTCCAGTGTTTGTTTTTTATATGATGTGTGCTGGGGATTGTTATTGCAGTTTTCCCTGCACCATATGCATTGTCCCCGCCTCTCGCAACTGTACAGGAGGGTACTGCATGCAGCTTTGCCGACCCTCCATGCTAAGCTGAGCAGCAGAGACCTGATAAGAGACCTGATAAGTACATTATATGCAATATGTGTCTGAAAGTATGATGTGAGTGAAGACAGAGCTGTACCATCATGTGTCCCAATCCTCTATTGACCTATTCTGTGTGTATTCCTTAGGGGCCTATAGCTGCATCCGCTACAATTGGTTTCCCTGATAGTGGCTTCCAGGATGACACCTACATTGGCATGTGCATCGTCCCTGCCTCTTGCCACTGTACAAGACGGTCCTGCATGCAGCTTGACTGACCCTCGATGCTGAGCAGGAGGAGCATGATCAGCAGAGACCTGGTAAGTGCATCATATGCAATATGTGTCTGGGAGTATGATGTTAGTGAAGACAGAGCTGTACCATCATGTGTCCAATGCCTCAATTTACCTATTCTATGTGTATGCAGCAGTCATCATGAAGCAAACGGCTCACTGTAGCACATTGACTGTACAGGGCAGAGTGCATTCTGGGATTGGTAATTGTATTATTGTAACTGTGGAATTAGTCCACACATGTGTATTTGTACAGAGTTTTGCACTGCCAGCACCACTAACAGTGAACCAAAAGTATCACAACTGAATGTTACAGACACTGTCCAGTGTGTGTATGAGAGGCCAATGGGTTTTGGATGCTGTGACTTGCATTGCATTCCGTGAGTTTGGGTTCTTATTGAGACAGATCATCATGTGCCAAGGAGTCAATACAGACTTTGAGATCCTTGCCTCACTCTTAAGTGTTTACAATTTCACCAAGTGTGTCCACAGACACGTGTCTTACCTTCAGTGGCATGTATGCCATATTTCAAGTCCACATAGCTGCAACAACGAGCCACTACTGTTCACCAGCGTATAGCACTACCTGATCCATCCTCAAAGCCGATATGTGGCAATGGAGTGTCAGCTTTTGTGAGGGAATATCACAAGATTAGACTCACAACTTAGCAAACCTAATAGTTCATACCATATATGGATGTGTGACCCCCAATCAGCATTGAGTTGTCCCATACAATGCTACACAGCAGATGACATTTGTCCAGAAGTAGAGGTACAGAGACTACATCTCACAGGCCCATTCCAATACCATCTGGACTCTCTCTCATCTCCTTTTGTAGACTGGGTTAGGAAGCTGCCTATGTAGCAGTGACAGGACACACAGTTCAACAGAATGCCAAACCTGAGGGTTGGTCAGTACAGATGTGTAAGCCACCAAAAGTCAAGTGAGATGTCCATGTACGACTCAAATCAGGAGATGACAGTGAACATACACGTAATTTAAGCTCCTAATCATTGAGAACTTTATAGTGTGATCAGAGGAGAACAAAGTCAGCCCTTGGCTCATCTATTCATGTGTCTTGTTCTTACGTCTACAACTACTACATCATGATTTGTCTTACATTTCAGTTGGCTCAGCTGGATAAGAGGACCATCAGCAGGACACGGTTCAGAGCAGGACATCTACCTCTACCCAAAAGTGAGGAAGAAGAGGATGAGGTGGGACCTTCTACATCAGGAGGCAGGGGAATTGCGCTACCTGGTCTAAGCAGGAAGACACCTCTGGTGCTACGGACCGGGTGGAGGCTGACAACATTGAAGGGGAGCGAAATGGACACCTCTGTCCAGGGAGGGAGGAGATCTACACTCCCAGTGCTGTACACAAATTTCTTTTGGTGAGTTGTCCCCCGGCAGTCAACTACACAACCTGGGTCTGCCCTCAGCCCTTCCCTAACTCTAGAGGCCCCATTCCATCGGGGCCTCCAGCTGCATCTCCTGCAACTTGTCCCCCTCAAAGTAGCTGCCAGGAAGACACCCACATTGGCTCCAAACGTGAGACACCACACCCCTCATGTTCCACCCAAACCCTTCCCTGTGTTCTAACTCCTATGGTTGCATCGCAGGAAGTGATGTGGGAATGCAAGTGTCATCCAGACATGGCGTCTCACATTATGCTGCAAATGTGTACAGAGCTGCACATGTTGCGAGAGTAAAATGCATTAGCCAACCTCACTGCCAGTGTCACTTCCTTGGGGGCAGCCATGAGGTCTCGCCTATTCCAACCTCCCTTCCACACCACCTTCAATGTCACCTCCTGTCAGTTGTGCCACACTGTTACCTCCCATAATCATCGTGTGTCCTAACCCAATCTGGTGCCTGGTCATGCACCGCAACCCAGAAACCGGCTTCAGACTCAGAGGAACTGGACATTGAACATATTGAGGATGACCAGATTGACACTTGACCTGTTGGACAGATTTCTTTTTAGAAAATTATTTACTTCGCCCCTTGTATATAGACTGGTTCCCCTGACTCTCCGTGACGTGTTATATTTATGTTGCTCCATCGCTCTCAAAGTTACCTTCTTCTTTATTAAGAATATCATTTGTTTTCCTTTCTCCCTTCCAAATGTACTGTAGTTGTATTTCTAATCCCACACTTATTTTTCATAAAATGTTATTTTGAATCATACTTTCTCTATCTTGTTTAACTTGATTGTGAATGTCTTGGATAAAATATGGACATATATTTTGGGAATTATTTGCTCTGCACATGAGAGCTTGTTGCAATGATGGTGTTACACTTGTACATGTGTCACACACACACATTCATCCTCAAATCTGTGGGCCACCACAATTGGTAAACATTTGCCTATCAGGAAATAATACATAACATAGTCTTGACTTGTGATGAGATTTTATTTTTATTTACACATATTCACACTAGACAATTGTTTTTTAGATTTCATCAATGGGCATCATGCTTGTGAGATCCCAATTTTAGAAGTGTGGATCTCTGTGAGGGATTATGTCTGGGTTGTCGCTGAAGTGCAGGTTGGTGTGGTCCATGTGCCTGTACAGGGGGAAGTTCATGTGCAGGGCAGATGGGGTCTGTACAGTTGATGTTTGTGCATTGACAGGGGTGATAGTGCAGGTGGTCATAGTGCCTGTTCAGGGGTTGGGGTGGATGTGCACGTAGAGGGAGTGCCTGGATAGGGGGCGGTGGTAGATGTGCAGACGGCGGAGTACCGGCATAGGGGGCAGTGATGGGTGTTTACCCTTGCTGTGGTTCTGTGCAATTTGTGGTACAGGTGTGTGGGTGTGATGTGCTGCAGAGAGATGTGATGGCTCCCCTCCCTGCATTGACCATGGAGGGAGACTTTGGGTCACTTTCAGCATGCCCTCCATCATCTTCATGGCGAAGGCATGGTGTCTTGAACTCTCTTCCCTTTGGATGGATATCATGTCTCCGATATTCTTGGACATGTCTCGTCAAGTTCTATTCATCCTGTCCAAAACATGGGTCAGTCTTTCCACCACCTGAGGGCCTCAGACATGTCTGACAGGGTAGCCCCTATGGCGCAAATGTCCAGCCTCACACCTGCCTGCTGTTGGAAGAAGTCCTGTTCCCACTGGCCACCATGGTCAGGTGCAGGCCCTCTCTGCAGGGGTTGACCATGGATGAGACCACCAGGTCTACTAGGAGGAGGGTGGCAGGTGGAAGCCTGTGGACAAAAGAATGGTACCCAGGGGATACCTGTACCGCAACAGGGTCGGTACTTCCCTCAGATTGCAGAGAGAATGCCTTGGATATGCTGTTTAGGGAGGAGTTTGTAGGGGAACCACCACATCTGCCCTGGATGTGAGGGATGTGAGGGAGTGACGTCTGTGTTGGGGTTTGTGTGAGCTGTGGCTGGTTAGCTCTATCCTGATTGTATTGTATTGTATTGTATTAGTATTTGTATAGCGCAGACTGTCACCCTACGGGTATCCTGGCGCTCTGACAAAAACGGAATCACTAGTACTGAGGGAGAGAGTCAATCAGGGATCATCAAGCTGACGACAGGCAATTTTTCTTTTTGGAGGCTGAGGCACTTTGCTGGGCAGAGGGTGTGGGGCCTTGCCAAATTTGACCTTTGAGGGAAATTTTCTGGCCATGGCATCTGAATCATCATCCTCTGAGAGGATAGACAAATAGTCTTCATCATCATCGAATTCTTCAGCCTCCTTAGGTACTTCCTCCTCCTCCTCTTGCGCAGTACTTGCAGCCAATATTACTGCCTGCAGGAGCAGTGGATTTTCCCCTTTGATTGCCCGTCGCTCAACACTGGTGGAAGGTCAATCCTTCACATCGTCATCATCATCACCTGGAAAACAGAGGTTGTTATAGGCAAAGTAATTAACCTAGTTTAATATGTGGTGCAACACAAGGGTTGGTTCTACTGTACTTTGCATCAACAGATAAAGCACATGTGACCTGGTTTGGGTACCCCTACACATGGCAGCTCATACAATAGCACTGAGGTGTTGAACAGAGATGTACATTGCACAAGCAAACTCACCAGCTCCAGCCACAGCTGTTGGTCTCTTTGTGATCTCCCCTGATATTAACTGCTGAACCTGGCTCCTCATAGGTGGAGTTGACAAAGCAGTCCCCGATTCAGCAGCTGTAGAGGGAAGTGACACCATACTCAATGATCTGCATTACTAATTTACAAACAGGCACATGTGACACTTATATTAATGAAGTGGTATGTATGTAACTTTGTAAACACCAGCTGCAGATTCTATGCCGAAGGGCATTTGGATCTTTGTCACGGTTTTAGAATCTATGAAAGGGAAACACTTCACACCACACTTACCTGATGGACAGGTGCGAGAGGGTTTCACTGCTGCTGCCAGGATGTATTGCATTCCCCTGGGTGGTGTTGTACGTGGCACTGGTGTCATCTTATCAGCAGCTGTGTTGAGACATAAATATCCATATTTCAGTACACCAGATGGTAGCTATGAGCTAACATGTATATGTTATTCTCAAGGACCAATGATTCCTTGCCAATGTGCAGCATGTTTACCTCATGGACTTTACATGTGGGCCCCTGCTCACATGCAGCTGTTAATTCCACACAACACTGATATCAATGAGATGACATATCAACAAACAAACGTGTATGAGAAGGTTACTTATATTTGAAGGAAGGGGATAAATATTCAGGACTCCTCCGCATTACATTGATTACACCTTCACCATTAAGACTAACATGTTTCCTGCATATAATATTGTCTGTTGACAAGTCGAAGCAAGTGTACATCACCAGGCTGACCAGTTTCACATTTGCACATCAGATCAAACTTGTGCTTTTCAGCCAAGAGAATTGAAAAATTCACTTCTTCAAGATTCACCTTAGCAACCCATACGTTCATCACAAAAGTACACAACTGGCATCAATGCAATCCTCAGCCACACAAATTTCAATAGGATTTGTCCCTTGATATTTTCCAAGAGTTGTTTATATCATTGAATCACAAATCAATCCAGTTGTGGCTTGTAACCCTGGGCAGAGTTCGCGGAGTTGCACTAAAATGAAGCTAGGCAAAGTGCAATAAAAACTCCGCCACACTACGCGGGGCTCGGTGAGTGGCGGAGTATGGTAGAAAAATGCCATTTGTGGTGATTGCAGTGATTGCACAGTGATTGCACAGTGCCGGATGCTTTTCTGCACTGTGCAATCATTGTTAACAGCTGCTGCTCAAGTAGATTTTTACTCGAGCTGCAGCTTTCTCAATACGAATGGGCAGTTTCTCAACACGCGCGGTCGCGAGCATACGCAACCACTTGCAATGAGAAACCAGACCCCCCCGCGTTGAGAAATCTCGCCGGGAGGTTTATTTTCCACACTCGTCAACTAGAGCAGAACTACCAGTATCATGAAATTATATGATGTATTTCGAGAACAGATCGCGAATGAGGAAAAATCTCGCCAGGAGGTGGATTTTCCTCGGTCGCGCTCGCCAGTTTGACGTTGGTGAATGCGAGCGAGGAAAAAAAAACGCAGAGTGCAGGAAACTCTGCAAACTCCACTGCTAGCATACTTTATATGACACTAGCCACCATGGTGTGATCTGGTATGTGGTTAAATGCCATAAGTAGGTGTGCCGGGCAGAGTTGCGCTGCTCTGGGGACCGGCGCACCCAGTCGCAGTTGACGCACCGGTGGTCCGACATCCTGGACCGTGAGCAGGACCTGCTGGACCTGCTAGGAGTGGAGGTCCCGGGTCTTGGTGAGTACCTATTTAATTATTACTACTTTATGTCTGTTCTTCTGCTCTGTGTTATACATTGCGAATATCTTTTTTTCTTCCAACCAGCTAGAATGTTGCTGCTTACATTCCAGGTTAATTACGTTTAAAAGTCATTTGTGATTATGACACAGGTGCTCCTCTGTGCTACTACTGATCTTACTTGTTTGCAACTTTGCGTTTGCGCTCGCTTATCGTTATTCTGTAAGAGTTTATTTTAGAGAAATTAAGTTACGTAATGCTATAGTGACTCTAGTCTTTACTTTGTCCTGCCACTAAGAGATAGGGCTGGATTTATACTTAGGTTTAGGTACTTTGTATGAGTTTGTAATTTTTTAGTGGTATGCATGATGCCCTCTCAGTTACGTGACGTGCTGCTAGTACGGCAGTCTTTATTAGAACCGTTTCTAGTTTGTTCAATGAGTGGTGGCAATTGGCATAGCACTAGCAGACCATCAGCATCAATCAATCAACCCAAAATTTGGTCTATACAAAAAATATAGTCATGTGTCCTCCATTTGACCATATGCATTGTTGAGGAATAAAAGTGGAAATGCATGCTTAATGTACAATTGGCATGCCTGGAACAGGTGGGCTAGGTCGGGTGGTATGTCGTAATTAGGCTTAGTTGTAACTTAGTATTCTGGAATCAGAATGGAAGACTAGATTCTTGTTGATAAATAGTAACTTAAGTAGTCGATCCACAAATCCCCCGATACTACTTGTTGACCAGATGAGATCGGTCAATTTAGTTATTGCAATTGTTGTTTACATAAGTGTTTTTTGACCGTTGTTGAAAAATATTGTATTTGTTTGACACCATCCATCAATGTTTGTCTCTTTCTTATATCTTTCCTGTTCATCAGCACCCAGGGGCAGACAGACAGGGAGTGGGGAGTCGGCGGGACAACAGTCCGAACAGCACCAGGAGGACACCAATGAGGGCTCCTTTGCTGGCCCCAGTAAGTCTTCTTGTTTTTAATAATATTTCTTATTCCATAACTTATACTGCACCATATTTTTCATGAACTATTGTTTCAGTTTCCAAATGCTATTTTTTCACCAACAATTATCCTTCGATCTGTACGGTTTCAAAAATCTTGTTATCCCTGCCTCTGCTGTGATGACTCTCAGTACTACGACTACTATCAGTCTGTCTGTACTGTAGTAGCTAAGCGTGCCCAGTTGGCCAGTGCCACTCTTTATGTGAAAGGTTGTAATAAAACTCAGATTCACCAGTAGCTCTAGCCATTGAGTCCAGTCCTTTGGGTCGTCGTCTTGTACTACTTCTAGTCTTATTGATCTTGAGTCTTTGTTAATCTTTAGGCTTTGAAAATTCACAGCAACAAAAGCCCACCCAGATGTATTACTATTTTGATATGATAGCCTATAGGACATACTACTACTGTTGTAGGGATCTTGCACATACAGACCTTTGCACAAGAAAATAGGATGTTGGACCTTCCTCACACACCTCAATCAGAAATTAAGAACCCACCACAATCCCCTGCTCGACTATAGTACTGTCTTGTCATAACTATTAGGTCTCTGAACCCTCCCCCCAAGATACCCAACAAGTAGACAACCCAGAACATAACACACCCAACCTCTCAGTCGTGGAAGCAATGCACACCCTTACTTTAATTTGCTCACTCGTGTAAGTTAGTCCACACCAAATACCACCAAGTCTATGTAAGTTCAAAATGTTTATTTTGAATTGAGAAGCTCTGTACATTGTTCTATTATACAATGCAGCACCAACTGGAAAATCAATAACATTTAAACAATAAACATTGCTACACTTACTTACAGTTGGGAATTAAATCATGATAACTGAACAGTGGTGGAAGGCAGCACCACCATCCCCTAGGTATTTAGTTTATATACATTTATAAATGAAGATCTGAGTGAAGGGACCCCTCACCTTCGAAGAACCTAGTACTGGTTGTTGTTGCATCATTCAGAAGCTCTGCAAAGCTCTGGTTCGTAGAAGGGAATCTTCCGTCTGTAATGCGAAAAATGAAATGGTGCGCGTTAGTATATTGCAACTTGCAAGCATTTCTCAGCCGTGCCAATAAGTGTAGCATTTATGGATAAGCAATATGGACTAACAGCACACCAGTACTTCATAAAAAAGTGGCTTGTTAATGTTTTTGTTGACCGCTTGTACACAGCGCGTAGACAGTAGCAGTGTGAGGCAGGTCATGTGGGCTCAAAGGTGTCTTATACAAAAAGCTGCAAGTTAACGTCACATGTGCAAAAATAAAAGACACAAAGGTAAAATGGTTGCATGGCTCGGGCTAACTAAGCAAAGGCTAGAATGACCATATATAACTATTAGTGTCTACTCTACTACTACCTGATTTGTACTAGTGATGTATGTTAGTATTAACTCATTTTTCAACCTTGCTACTGATCATTAGGGGGAGGTGTATATGACGCACTACCCACCACCATTGCTGGGGCCAGCGAAGGCGACGCGGAGGGAGAGGATGCGGCAGTTGCTGCAGATACTGACGGAGCGGTAGGGGGAGTGGCAGCACCAGTGGCGGGCGGTGGTAAGTTAGATTCATAATCCTTAACTATTGTTGAACTTGACAATACACTCACTGCAAGGGTGTACAGTATGTATACTGTACTGTTGAGACTTAGGGCCCCATTAAGATTTGCCCCCGCCGGGTCGTCGGTATTCACCACCGACACCGCAGGGGCAAACCTCCCGCCATCCTTGTAGAAAAGAGTAAGACCCCCCACATGTCGACCAGGCGGAAAAGGGTTCAATACGGTGGTGGTGTCTCTCTGAACACACCGCCAGCCATATAATCTGCATTTTGGAATGCCTTTGCGTGGCGGCAATGCCGTCCGCCACGGAAAGGCATGCAGACATTGCAGAGTATGCTTGGGGGCCCCCATGGAGGGTACCTACCTATGCTATGGTACCCCCCCTGCCTTTCAAAGCAAAACGTGACAGGCTCCGTGCGGGGCCTGTCATGTTGTGCTTGGAAAAGCAGCACAACATGTATTTTTAGCATTGCTTTCGGCACCGCCAACCAGAATGTAAAAAAAACAGGATGCGCCCGCCACTGTGCCGGGTGCATCCTCCTAATTATTTGTCCCTACGGGACCCCCACCCTTTTTAGCATGAGGATGGCCGGCGGAAAAAGTCCTTATTTACTACTGTGCTTTATAGTGCCACTCTACCATGCCACTATGTGTTCAAATAATTAACTTGTATTACTGTTTTTCTAAGAGTATATTTTAAAATTGTCTTGTTTTTTTCTTTTTGATACACAGCTACTCCTAAACTCAATGGAAAGGAGTTGGCCGCCAAGGCACGGTGCCGGAAGCTGGAGGCAATCCTGCGCGAATACCGGCGGCTGGTGGTCTTGGCAGAGGAGGAGGAGGAGACTGCAGCAGCAATTGAATCCTCCTCCAGTGCCCCGTGCCCCAGTCACCGCCCTCCAGCGGTACGGCACCACCGTCTGGCGGCTGCCCGCCACCACCCAGTGCCATCTCTGGTGCCCCCCCAATGTAGATGCAACTTTCCTACAGACATTGGTTGGGGTTAGGGAGGGAGGTGAATCAGCTTTTGTGGGTTTTTAGTTTATTTTTGTTAGGGTAAATTAAATATATTTTTCTATGTTACATGCAATGTTGTTAATATTTTGTAGGTGGGGTAACTGTTTAACATCAGACTGTTTCCCTGCTGGTGCAGGGCCGCCCACAGCCTGTGTTTGATTTAAATAATTGGCTGACTGTGTAAGACACAAACAGATAGATGCGACACACCTCACTGATTGACTTGTCCTTATAATACTTTCAGTCTGTCCTCTAGTCTATGCATTCTTTATCTGGACTGGTGTGTGAAATTGAAATCATTGAAAACATGTCCATTATTAATTCTGCCTCCCCCAAACTTCTCTCTTACCTGTGCTTGATGTTTATGTTTAACTTAAGCACAGCAATGGCTGCATGGTGAAGATGGTTTCCTTTTTCTAACATGCCATGATTGGGGTGGTGGTGGTAGTATAGTAGTAGTAGTAGACACTGGCAGGGAGGCAGCATTTGCAAAAAAAGAAAAGGAGACAGTCAATCGCCTTTGAGAGACTGTTAGAGGAGTAAATGTAAATGTATGGTTTTTTATATAGTGCCGATCACCACTACGGGTATCTCAGCGCTGTACTCATACCGCTGAAGGAACCCTTCCTGGCTTTCCATGTGAGGTGTCCACTCCTGGGCACCCCCATGGTGAGGCCAGGCATCCCAGCGCTGTTGGGGCTGTTGTGGAGATTAAGCAAGCTATTGCCCAGGGTTGCAGCGTGGGACCCATGATTAGAATAGGCACTGAGGCGAGAATATCCGGTCCGCGGAATTTATAGCCCGAGACCCTGCCGCGACGGGAATCGAAACCTGGTCCCGGACCAGTGCTCTGCATCGAGGTCTGCCGCTCTAACCATTGAGCCACACTTCTCCACTACTCCAGGAGTAGTAGAACGAAGTACAGTACAGAACTTACCGAGCAACAATATAATGCTAAAATATTTTACAACAAAACATAATGGTGGTTGGGAAGGGATAGCCTACTAGACAGAGTTACAAACTATAGTTGTGTCGAGTCACTTGACTAGGCCTACAGCCTAACAGTTAGTGCTGTGTATGAGGAATGACAACAAACAAATCCAATCAATGCCGGCAATTCATGCTGAGGTATATGTTCCTTTGTTAAATAAAATAACCTCTGAAATATCCTACTCATGGGTGGGCAAGCAGAAGAAGATCATCGCTCTGCCTTGAAATTGAAGTAGTGTTGCTTTCACCACATCCGCCCCAGCAAGTGTGTGATTAAGTATTGGTGTACATTTAATTTAGTCACACCTCGACAATACGTCACACAGCCCGGGGGAAGAGGGTTAGGGTTTGTTGAATGGATGGGAAGGGGGTTTTTGGGAAAGGTTTGACATTGAAAAACAGTATGCATGGACAAACAAATGACAATCTTTGAAGACTAACATATCCATATGTTAAGGGAGAAAAAGGAAATGCATGCATGATGATGAGAGACCCGGATTACATACACTTCTTGTTCTGTTGTTCCGGCCTTAATACTTTTACAGATAGCAAATAGAAATTTTAAATATTGGTAGGGAAGAATCGTAAACAGAGAGCAAACCTAATGATGATAATACCAACAACAAGAACACACTGTTGTAAAGATTGTATACAAAAAAATATTCAAATTATTTAAAAGAAGATAAAAGTGGATACTGTTACTGTGTTATCCTGGTAAAAAATGTGGACTGGATTTGCATCTCGGCATTCCTCTTGGTCCTCTCGTCCATCAATCTTGGGTGTGTCTCCTCGCCACTTGCCACTGCCCGGCTGGAAAAAAAATGTTGATTTATTGGTAAGGTAAGTGTGCATTGTAATGTTTTCCAAAGTATAGGGCAAGGCCCGGCCTGTAATTGTAGATGGAAAACCAAAGGGAATATTGAGAAACAAAGTTGAAACAAATGCACAAGTTATGGTGTAGTGCAACAAGAACACTTTCCGAGGTGGCATGTATGCATCATCTCTAGTCTCTACTCTAGTCTGTTTCCAGCATTGACCTTCAACAATAACAGGAGAGAGCAGGCCCACAGTGACAGGCCTGACGGCATGTTGCTTAGCAGTAGCACATCCTACGTTTAGACTTTAGAGTACTTTTTTTTTTTTTTAAAGAGTTGGACAAAGGCAAAGCACATTATCCATTCCAAACATAGCATTTTACAGTTTAAGTTAGTAAATCAATCCACCGCAGTCATCCCACCGCTACACTCTATTCCACTTCTACACAGACATTTGGGTATGCTGTGGTTGTTGTTGACGTGTTTACCTTTAGGTTTTTAAGTTTTATGCCACTCATGAAACGTCCTCCTGACTTCATCATGATCTCCGATACTTTTACTGACTGACTGTGAAGATCGGCCTGCAGTAGAAGTAAAATTGTTATTACACAACAAGAGTAGAAATATTATTGACTTGAGTCAGTCTTTAGTGTGTACAGAAAGATAGATTACTAGTAAACTTTGACTTCACTTTGTGCACAACAAACAAACAACGAAAACACAAACACCAATCGCTCAGAGTCAGGTGTCCAATGCATGCCATTAATTGTCATTACCTGTTCCTTCTCATCTTAAGTTAACGAGCCGTCTATTTCGCCATCATCATGGACAGTGCTGTTGTGTCAATAATACTCATTGCGCAGATCGAGTGAGTCCCCTTCCTGTATTGAATTAAAAGCAATGTATCACCAAGCTGCAGGAGAAGTACAAATTTCTTATTTGCAAGAAGGGGAAAATTGAATTCACCTTGAGTTACGTTTAGTGTGTTCTGTAGAAAGATGATTAGTGGCTGTGCACAATTACATAACTTCATGCACAACAAAAACAACAAAATCATTCAGTCTGCGACTCTGCGTCCAATGCATGGCATCAATCATTACCTGTTCCATCTTATTTTCAGTTAATGGGCAGTCTCTCTCGGCTCTGAAAGGAGGATAGCTATAGTAGTCATCTGATTCATGCTCCACTTCTTTTGGCAGGACTAGGAAAGTTTGAATTTGTTCTTCTAGTATTTTTACCATCATCCAATTATCATTCATGAGGGCAATGGATTTGGGCGGAAGATTCAGTATGATGGAGTGGAGGAGCTGGATTCGGAGGACTGTACTGTCAAATTGCAGACACCTGAAACTTGTATATTAAATAAGAAGAGTAGAAGACGGTGGTAATGGATTTGTTGTGATTCACAAGTTTGTAACCGGAACGACAGACACACAAATAAAGGGGGGAAAAAAGGGAGGAAGACAGTAAGTGCAAGCCTAATTGTCAGGGAAGTGTAGCTCATCCTCAAACTCTGAGGGGTCAGCCAGTTGTAGGGAACTATCATGTGACACACTACTTCCGTCACCTGAGGCGCTGTCCTCATCTTCCTCCATTGCTTTATGTATTGTGTAATTCGGTGGTATGAAGTGCTGATTCATTTTGATCATTGGTAACCTCTACACGTTTTTGGGCGAGAGACTGGTCCTTCTCAATGTTACAATGGAACCAGCAGCACTGAAAACACGTTCGGAAGAGACACTTGCGACAGAGCAAGCCAGATAGCTTATCGCCAGCCTGCTGAGCAGTGGCCATTCTGACCTTTTCCTATACCAATACTGCAATGGGTTTTGATCAATGTACACCTCTGTTGGGTCGTCCAGATAGGCCTGTACCATCCGCTCAGTGTTCATGGGTGCTGCTGGTAAGCTTTCGTGCTCTTTTCTCTGTGCATCAGCACTGTGCTTATTAATGCCTAACTGTACATACCAATCGTCTAATGATTGTACTGGGCCTAATGATCCAGTTATTCTTGCTGTTGTCGATAGTGATGGTGAGTGTTGTGATCCAAACGCACTGCCCTCAGCCGACGAAGTTGCACTTGATCATGCATGGCCTGCTGCAGTACTTCTTGTGGGTTGATCTTGCAGGCTTTTAATTAGCAGCCGTTCGTTTTCCAACTTACTGGCTGCTTCAGCTATACAAGTTTTGTAGCGGGCAACATCAATCTCGGAAAAAGCAAAGAATGTCTTCAGTCCAAATTTTGCACGTGGATCCAGAATTGTGGCACAAATGTAATGTTCTTGTGACAAAATTTAATTTTGTATCCTTACATTTTCAGCTAAGCGACGGGCTAAGCTCTCCACCAAGTGACAGGCTTCCCTTTTGTCCTCTACACCTTTGTATGATTCAGACACATTCTTCAGCTGATGCTCTAGCATTTGCAATAATGGGATAGCTTGGCCCATTGTACAGTCCTCCTTGCTGACTTCACGTGTGAAGACCTCAAAAGGACAAAGCATCTCAGTCAGGCATTTAATTAGGCTCCATTGCTTCATCTCAAGGTTCATGCCTTTAACAGTAGCATCCCCTCTTTTCCAGACATATTCATGGAGTGATCTGTACTGCTCATACAGACGATCAAGCATGTAATACGCTGAGTTCCAACGTGCTGCCACCTCCTGGATGAGTGCCTTGACTGACATCCTATGTTCACGTTGGATGATCCTCAGCTGCTTCCGAGCTTTAAAAGAATGGCTGAAATGAGTGCATATTCTTCGGCAGATGGCCAGTAAATTGCTGACTATAGGTTCTTTTTTCAGAAAGTCTTGAACTATAATGTTTATGCAGTGCGCCAAACACGGAGCCCTGAAATAGTAACCAAGTTCCATGGCCTTAAGTACATTACTGCCATTGTCTGTGGCAAAACAAACAATACTAAGCCCTCTTGGCCGCAGCCATTCCAAAACCTTGCTGCGAAACTCGTGAAAAATGTTTTCAGCCGTATGAGATTTCTCCATGGCGAACATGGCTACAGTAGCATGTTTCCGAGTACCTTTAAAAATCGCAGCTGTGTCAACAGCACCTCGTACAGATAGCTTATGTCTAACTCCCACAAAAGAGACCCAGTGTGCAGTGATGCACATGTAATCTGTGGCTTGGCAACTGGTCCACATGTCTGTTGTCAGGTGAATATTGTGAACAGCACTCTGCTGCAAAGCTTGTCCAACCAATTCCAGCACATCATGATGTAGTGCCGGAACAGCAATTCTTGCGAAATAGGACCGGCTGGGAACCGTCCATTTAGAACAGATGGCTGACACAAATTCAAGGAAACCCACCCCTTCCACAAATGAAAAAGGAAGAAGGTCCAGCGCTAACATTTTAGCTAGCTTCACATTGTACAACCGTGCCGTTGGGTGGTTGCTTTGGAACTGCCCCTCCAACCTAAACATGCTCTCAATGGTAGGCTGGACTACTTTCCTTTGTGGTGCTGTTTTCATTAACCCACTTAGGCTCAACGACAGAGTTTGTCTCATTGCGGTACTCGGTGGCCTTGGTGTCTCAGCCTGACTCTGAGTATGGCTCTTACTGCGGTGCCACTCTGATGTTACTGAGGAGAATGTGGACGGTACCACTGCACTACTGGGGACAGGGCTAGAAATGCCTTCCTCTTCTTCACCTTCCACGGCAATAATATCGCTCCCTGATTCTTCCTGACCAACTTCAATGGGTTGAGTTTTTCTACTTTCTTTAACTGAAGTAGGTGATTCTGCCGGACGATAGTGTGGTGTATTCTGAGATAACTTGCTTGTCCTCCGGTACCATAGTTTGTACCAAGCTTACCTCGCCGAACACCTTGCCGACAAATTGAGCATATAGCAACCTTCTCCTCCTTGGTGCTAACAGAAAAGAACTCCCAAACTGGGCAGGAGAACTTTCTGGCACTGCTGGATGTGCCACTTTCAATACCAGATGAACTGGAGCGTGTGCTTGAAATGTGACCCTGTGCACCTAGACTGTGACTTTTACTACCACTACCTACTGAGATGGTTGAGCTGGATGCAGGTCCCTGCCGGGCCTTGGAAAATATGGCAGCTGGAGGTAGTGGTGGTGTAACCTGTGTTGGTGATATCCATGCTACATCCCGCTCAATAGCAGCCTTTCTGGATAGGGTGAGAATGTTGGTCTCCAATCCCTTTGGGGCGGGAGTAATGTGCGTGATGACTGCCTTCATCAACATCACCCCCCTATTCTACATCTACCTCCATAATTCTAAGTTTTTCTGGGACCTTCCTTTGCAGAAGCATTGTCTTGTGGGATATATCACTCTCAGACTGAGCTGGTGGGTGCCAAGTGGCATCACGATCATCAGAAGCGGGGCTTGAAGAAGAAGATGATGGACCAAGCCTCCTTTTCCTTGCTGGTGGTCTGGAAGACAATAGGTCTTCTGAAACAGTGGTTTGACTTTGCTCCACTTTGTCTGCAGGAAGCTCGATTTCCTGAAATGCCCCTACGTCAGGAGCAACAACTACTATGGTGGGCTGATGCGGCTGCTGCTTTTCTTGTTGCGGCTGTTGCTGCTCTTGTTGCGGCTGCTGCTGTTCTTGTTGTGGCTTCACACTTATCTGCTGAGTTTGCGCCTGCGTTGATTGTGTACTACTTTGCGATAATGACATTTCTTCAACATCGCTGCTCGTTAGTAGACTGGCTACCTCGGCGACACTAAAGCCCTTGGGGCTAGGTTGGTGGGGTTGGACCGCTGTGCTGCTCCCAGCTTGGTTCCCGGACAACGCTGCTGCAGACGTAATGTTTTTCATGCCAAAAAAAACATTGGCCGGCACACCACCAGTCGTGGTTAATGGCACTTCCTTTTTCTGTTCCTTCTTCTCACCTGCAACTTTCTTGGTACTGGACCTGGTACCTTTCTTTGGGGCCATCTTCTTCAGATGTCAGGCAGGATGCAGATGCACAACAAGTTCTGGTCACATGTGGACGTGATGCGCAGCAGGACTTCTGTCTGGCTGGCATTACAACGGGTAGCCGGGTGATGCTGATGACACCTCTTCCTCTGTCTTTTGTGCACCTAAAAGCAAATAAGCCAGGAGAAGAACATCAGTGAAATGTTGCATTTGTTGTTGTGGTTCAGTTACTTAGTACTGTACTAGTGCAAACAAAAGATACAGTCTAGCCATTTATGACTTTTTTTGAACAAGGGCTATGTTATACTACTTTGTACAGTCAGTCACACACTACACTCTCAGGAAGGATAGGAAAGTTAATAATAACCACCAAAATAAAAATGTATAGGAAGTGGGGTGGACCCTATTTGCCATTAAATTATTTGAACATCTCAGCATCCATGGAGCTGCTGCTGGCAAAGGGGGTGGATGGATGAAAGCAGTAAGCCAAATAGCCAATAGGAAAACCATGCAGGCCTATGGCAAAAGCAGGACACTAATAACTCCCAGTCCAAACACAAAAAAGGCCACCAGCCACATGGACACTCACACATCACAAACAAACAAGCAGAGGGCCTGGAAAACACCAGGAGCTAACAAAAGGCCTATAAAAGCCAGGTAAAGGATGCATGCTAAAGCACACTGCTCTGCCTTTTTAATGCAACAAAATGCAAATACGAACATTCACAGGCCCCAAAAAGGTCTACAGGGTGCATGCATTGCACACCAACACACCAGACACATACAACAAAAGCATGTCTTTAAGACAACCAACATCAGAAAGCCCACCCCAAAAAAACACACTTCCCCAACTCAATCTAATGCCATCCATGCTGAGGTTCTGTAGCGATCCGAACCCGTGTATTCGGTATCGTAGTACTGACACGATTTTGGTACCAATGAACCGTAAATGATCCATTATATGTATGACAGTGTTTTCGCTGCGCAACTAGCATGAATTCACTGAGAAATAGGGCATTCTGTTGTTAAGTTATGGCATCCATTTTAGTTACGACATCCATTTTGTTTCTTGCCCTCACATAGTCAATGGACGGGCGATGACCCCGGCAGAATCACCTTGTTAAGGACACGTAAGCTCGAGCCCCGAGAAAGGCTGACGCTGCATGACTAGGCAGAATCAAGCTGCCTCCCTTGCCTGAGGCCAGTCCTGCTATACTGGTTCTCGTGTCCATTGTCCTGACTGAGAGGCCGAAGACGGTAGCCATGCCCGTTTATGATCCATAAACACCTCTTATCCTACTTTTCAATTCTTTGCACCTGGCTCTGCTCCTCTCCTTCTGGGCTTTTACAATGGGGAGGTTACGATTTTTATGATGGGGAGGATCGGGCAAAGAATGGAAAACTGACAAGGGGACCTGATCGAATACCGAAAACCTACGACTAATTATTGTTTGATGTCTATTTATTGTTTGTTTGGGATACCGGGTTGGGCATGAGAAATATTCGTGTAATGTTGCCTAAAGACATATTTCGTGTATTTAAGGAACAACCCACTTAATGCAATTTGAACAGTCTCGTAGATTCTGCCTCTGTGTGGTTCCTATGACTTCTGTGTCCCTGCAGTGAATAAATCTTGGTCTCTGACGCCACCATCGAGAAACCCGCGTCTCTGTTTATTTGTGCACCGAGACAGGAAGGAACTCAGGGGTCTTCGGGTGTTGTTTCCCTGACACCTCTGGACTCTTAAAAGTCCAGAACCTCAATGCCCTAAATGATGTCTAAATTCAACAGACCACACAGAAAACACCTGATTAATAAAGCTGTGGCTACCTGCTCTGATCCTACCGGATGAAAGCAGTCCTGTTGGCAGACAAGGCCAGGCAAGCTTGCAGGCCTAGGCTTCAAAATGGCCATCAGCCACATGGCCAGGCCCAACAACATCAGAAAGCCCACCCCAAAAAAACACACTTCCCCAACTCAATCCAATGCCATCCATGCCCTAAATGATGCTTGAAAATCAAATACATTAAAGAAACACCAAAGGAACAGTTGCACACACCCATGAGGCCATGCCCATGACTAGCTTGGGCCTACTACTGATTACTACTACCCACAACATTTAAAAAAAAAAGGAATGATGATAGTTACCACAAATAAATTGTAGTTACAACAACTGCAATGCCCCCAATGAAACAGACACAACAACCACTTACTTGTAAAATATCCAAATCAAAAAATCCTCAAATCCAATTGCAATGATGCAGCAGACAAAAAGATTGATCTTTCCAGCTCAAAATCCAAAGGCAGAATGAGCAGGAGATGGACAAAGCACTGGGAGGAGCCTGCTGGACAGGAACAGGAAGTTGGAGATTCTGTGTCACTTCCTTCCTCTCCCCACCTTTTTAAAAAAGGACTCCTTGCACAAAAAAGGACAGTCAAATGTCAATCTGAGGAGTTGTTTTCATCCAAAATCATCATTTGCAGAAGGTTTCATGCTGCTAGAGCTGATATTCTTTTCCAAATTGAAAATTTTACATGTTCGAGTTCTCGAGCTTCACATTACTTCCGCCGGATGTCGATGGCGTGTCAAAAATGACTTGATCGCGTTCTCTCGCTCCCTGTCGCGTTGGATATGACGTGTTTGGGGTCTCTTTCTACTTTCGCGTTTGATTAGACGTGCCCGCGTCCTCACTCTCTCGCTCGCGGTGGAGAATGACGTGTTCGAGATCTCAATCTTCTCATACTCGTGCGGTGCATGATCGCGAGAAGAATAATGTGATCGCGCAACAAATGACGTGATCGCACGACAAGTGACGTTAACGCGCGCGTGAACTGTTGGGAGACAGAGCAAAATGGCTACCAACAATCCAATATCTTGTGGAGAACGCGACCGGGTCGGGAAAACTTGTCGGCGAACGTGGGGATTCAGGTAAGGCGATCGCACGAACGCGAGAATGTATTTTTTTACGGTGCGAGCAAGAAACAAATTACCGCTAAGATGCAGATTGCGGAAATTTTGACATTTTCGCGATTTCCGCGGAATGCGAAAATGTCAAATTATCGCAATTTCCGTCAACGGAACGGAATTTTGGCCGAGGCCTACCGTACTAGGAGAAATGTCTGTTGCCTACAACACTACATCATATGCAATAGCGACTCGATCAGAATTGTAAACACTGCTGTCTGCAGTGTAGGCCAGAGAGCGGTCAGCAAGGGCCCACAGCCACGTGGCATTGACTTGAGTTGCCCAGTTTGCCAGTACCAAAGCAACAAAAAGCGTGTGCGGACCCTGTGATGATGAGTATGCGTGATGCGGACAGAGCGCACAGGAGCAATGTCTTTTGCCTACAGGACTGCGTCATCTACAATAGCGACTCGATCTGAATTGTGAACACTGCTGTCTGCAGTGTAAATTGAAGGCAGTAGTGAGCACAGTCTTCTATGAATACTTTTTCTCACGTCCTCTTTGCAAAATACAACAACATAAATTAAACAAAGCTCTGCAATAAATAAATCAAAACAATTCGAATTGCGATCTCTGCTGTCTAAAGTGTACACTGTTATTCAGTGTTCTTTACCACTACCTAGAAGAATTTGGTCATTGAACTAGACCTATAAGTCATCTTAAAAAACTTCTTCATGCAAGTATACTAATTGTATATTTCAATAGACATTGTGGTTAGTTGCCTACTGGATTCTGTAATTAAACAATCACCACTCGATCTGAATTGTGAGCCCTGCTGACCGCAGTGTAGGCCAGAGGCAGTGGTCATTAATGCCTCACAGCCATGTGCTGTTGGATTCGGAAGCGCGCAGTTGGTGGCACCTGATTGGAGCGGGTACACAGAAATCATCACAAACTTTAACTTCTGACATCCTCAATCACAGAATCAAGACCTCGTTTCACTGTTCCGACCTGCTGTACCACGGTGTTCTCCACCGACTGCAGTTAGCCAAGCCCAATAATAATGTGCAGCAGTTAGCTGTGGAATCACAGACTGTGATGCACCTCAACGGAGGGAGTTCTCTCAAAACCAAGCAGCAAGTAATATCGGACATCGTCATTTTGGGATCAAGACACCGTTCCACTGTTGGGACCTAGAGTTGGTTGCACCTTGTCGAAGGGAGTACCTTCATCTCCACTCTCAGATGTAGTTCTAACATCGTCCATTGTGGGATCAAGACACTGTTCCACTGTTCGCACCTGCTGTATCGTGGTGTACTCCACCGACTGCAGTCACCCAACCCCAATAATCATGTGCAGCAATTAGCTACGGAAGCACAGAGTCTGATGCACCTCAACGGAGGGAGTGCTTTGAAAACCAAGCTGCACGTAATATCGTACATCGTTCATTTTGGGACCAAGACACAGTTCCACTGTTGGGACCTAGAGTTGGTGTCACCTGGTCGAAGGGAGTACCTTCATCTCCACTCTCAGATGCAGTCCTAACATCGTCCGTTGTGGGATCAAGACACCCTTCCACTGTTGGGACGTAGAGTTGGTTGCACCTGTTTCGAAGGGAGTACCTTCATCTCCACTCTCAGATGCACTTCTAACATCGTACATTCTAGGATCAAGACCTCGTTTCACTCTTCGGACCTGCTGTACCACGGTGTACTCCAACGACTGCAGTCAGCCAAGCCCAATGATCATGTGCAGCACTTAGCTACGGAAGCACAGAGTCTGATGCACCTCAACGGAGGGAGTTCTCTGAAAACCAAGCAGCAGGTAATATCGGACATCATCCATTCTGGCATCAAGCCACCGTTCCACTGTTGGGACCTAGAGTTGCTTGCACCTGGTTGAAGCAAGTACATTCATCTCCACTCTCAGATGTAGTTCTAAAATCTTCCATTCTGGGATCAAGACCCCGTTCCACTGTTCGGACATGCTGTACCGCAGTGTACTCCACCGACTGGTGTCAACCAAGCACAATAATCATGTGCAGAACATAGGTGCGGAAGCACAGAGTCTGATGCATGTCAACGCAGGGACTTCTGTGAAAACCCACAAGCAGCAGATAATATCAGATGTCGTACATTCTGGGATCAAGACCCCGTTCCACTGTTGGGACCTAGAGTTGCTTGCACCTGCTCGAAGGGAGTACCTTCATCTCCACTCTCAGATGTAGTTCTAACATTGTCCATTGTGGGATCAAGACACCGTTCCACTGGTGGGACCTAGAGTTGGTTACAACTGGTCTAAAGGATTACCTTCATCTGCACTCTCAGATGCAGTTCTAACATCGTCCATTGTGGGATGAAGACACTGTTCCACTGTTGGTACCTCTTCGACTACTGTGTTAGTAGTATACAGAGCACTTCACGGTGCTGGGCCTCAGGCTGGGCGCTGTCTGCCTGTGTCGCGGTTGCCAGCGTTGATCTCAGGAGCCTTCCCAGCTCACAGACCTCGGCTCAAAAGCTTACGTCGGCACGTAATGGGCCCTCTTTCACATACGATGGTGTTAAAAGGTGAACTGTTGGGCATATGTGTGTCGCAGCAGCCATGACGGTTTCTGGGTAGCAGCAGGCTGAGAGCATTATTCCCGCAGCCACCTTCGCTCACGCCTTCAGCCTTGTGGCGGTGTAAGCTGCGCAGACCTGACATACATGTTCGCCATTCCGGAAGAGAACCACACCCAGAGAAACGTCCCTTTTATTCATACCCCTACACTAGCCTTCCGTACTCCGAGCCAGCCCACTACTCTAAAGATTTGGGGGGGCACGTACACGCTATGTTTTCATAATCTTCCCTACTGACTGTACTTTCATGGTTGCGTCCACTGTCGACTTCACTCAATAGACCATCAGTGTATGTTGACATGTAAATGTCTGTGCTCTGCATACTCAAGTCGATCCGGCACATCCCCGCAACACTTTGCATTGTATACTTTTATAATCGAGAATCACTTGCCACCTTTGCACACACTTTGCTCCCATCTCTCCCCACATTCTGCATTGTGTGGCAGAGGTGCCATGCCATGTTTGGTTTGTGTACATTGCTAGCCACAGCTCCCACAGTACGTAGTGTTGTTGTGTCTGCTAGGTGTACATGTTGTTTGTTATGTTGTATGTGATTATATAAGGTACCGCGTTTATTCACGAGCAGTGGTTTCTCCCATTTACATATCGCTGTCTTAAAGAGGATACCAAAGTTTTTCTCACAGCTGAAAAGTGTTACTCAATGTGAGCTGGCATACCGTATGTTCTTACTGTTTCAAACCGGATAACTTTCTCTGGCAATCTCTATTCCCACCCACACAAAGTAACTCCCAAAGTTCAACTTGGCCTTCAATACCTACTTTGAAAACAGATTTTATTAAACAGAACAAACTGAAAGCGCTTTTGTTTCAAACAGAAGTGTCCCTCACTTCTCCAAAAGTAATTTATCGACTGCAGATAGCACAAACTGCAAGTAAAATAAACTCCCTTTTAAATACCAACCTCCCATTACACTTTGGGAATTGTTACACAATTTTCAACACATTCAGCACACTTTTTTAACATTGTCTCCTCCGGCCTACTCACAGGCTTCCAAACTGTTTTTAGTCTAATACCAGACTTCATTCATTCGATCATCTCTGGAACAATCGCAACAGTGCCCAAACTTCTCGCTCTGTTTGTGGCCATCCTACTACTATTTTAGCTTGTTAAAAATGGCTGCGCTCCCTGTGGTAACAAGCATGTCCGACAGAATACGCCTCTACGTGAAGCTACATCAATACCGTGAAAAAATTGAACAACTTTTCGGCTGCCTGACTCTATCTATTATCGGAGCCAGCTACAACATGACATTTATTTACACAAATACAATCTGCGTGCAACCATCTTTTTATTGCAAAACTTGCCCAATCGACTGGCGAATGGATCTATGCTTGCCAACATCCCAGCAAACGCTCCTGATATCCAGCAAGTAATGGAGTATCTTGAAAATCATGGACTTGCTTGGACGGGCAGTGGAGCAATTGTGGATGCAACGCAAAAAGGTTTCCTGGCGGAATGGGATTTCTGCACCGCCGCGAAAGATCTCCTGCAACGTGCGACCTTTGACAGCATCGCAGATTGCCTGCCAATTCAAATTGCCACTCCAACATTTGAGGAACATTACTGTCCCTTCGAGGATATGAATTGGATAGCGTTGCATTTCTCACACGATGGCAAAAATCGCCTCTTGGAACATTATGTATCTCAAGCCGCTGAAGAACTTCTAGACTTCAATCTCCAAGACTTGTAAGAAATTCACTTTATTCTTGGATTGATTTTTTCCAACTTTCTTGACTTTTTCCTATTCAATTTTTTAATACACTTAATTGAACTATTTTCATATAATAACTTTCTAAGTATGCTTAGGGATTTGAACTCTGTTTTCATTATTGGCCCTCACCTCTCCACACTAACCAGGGATGGATGATGTATGGACTATGCAAATGCACTATTTACCTGCTAAATTGGCCTAAACCCAACATCCATTTTGAAACCATATCTATTCATTGTTCACACATCTCTCTGCCTGCCTCTTGTCCACGAAGACCTTTCACACAAATTAGCTCATCCTCAGCCTCTGCTCATGAACTGACGATCAAGAACAAAAAACACGGCATTGTTTAGGAACTGGTTGGCACAGTGTGGTATTCGTATCCTACCTTTATTTTCATTATAAAATTTACAGTCATTCATGTCTAATAGGTATTGTTTATATCACATGGAACTGTAACATGTAATCTGGAATTGACTGATGAAGGAGCTTAGGTTTGAAGCGGTTGGAGTTTGCCTCAACTGGATTAACCCTGGGCGTAGTTTGCGGAGTAGCACTTCGCGAAGCTACGCAAAGTGAAGTTCGCACTACGCGAGCTACGCGTAGCACTTCGCGAACTGCGTAGTACCTTGTTCGCACTGTGCCAGATGTCGTTTTCAAAGATTGCACAGTGCGGACAAGCAACCGGCACTGTGCAATCATTGAAAATGGCATCTTGCACAGTGCGAGCTGTAGTTTTCTGCTGCTCGAGTAGATTTTTACTCGAGCTTCAGCTTTCTCAACGCGAACTGGTAGTTTCTCATCGCGAGCGGTCGCGAGCATACGCGACCACTCGGAATGAGAAACCTGACCTCCTCGCGTTGGGAATCTCGCCGGGAGGTTTATTTTCCATGCTCGCGATCTCCAACTTGAAGTTGCTGATCGCGAACAAGGAAAAAGTCTCGCCGGGATGTCATTTTGCTTGCTCGCGGTCGCCAACTTGACGTTGAGGACCGCGAGCAAGCAAAAAATGACCACAGCACTACGCAACACTACGCTACGCGTGTTCGCACTGTGCTACGTGCAGTTCGCGTAGTGCGAAGTAGCGCGAACTTTGCAAACTACGCGAGCGTAGCGTAGTGCTTTGCCCAGGCTTAAACTGGATGCCTTAGCTCTTTCACCAATAGGTCCATTTATAGCACCTAAATAAAGACACTTTGGGGCAGATTTATGTTAACTGGCGCATCCCTGCATATCCGCAGGGATGCGCCAATTATTATGCGCCACAGCTGCGCCACCATGGATGCGCCGCATTTATAATGCGGCGCACCATGGGGCAAAACGGCACAGATGCGTGATGCATCTGTGCCGTAAAAGTGGCGAATTGCTGGAGTTGCGTCGCAAGCGCGACGCAGCTCCAGCAATGTTCTGGGGGGCCCTATCTGTACAATGCTGCGTCAATCCTTACGCCTGCTTCAAGCAGGCGCAGGGTTTTGAAGCAGCATGGGCCTAAAAGTGACTGAGTGAAATCTTGTAGATTTCACTCAGCCACTTTTAGGAGGCGTTCCTGCGCCGGAACGACCCCACCTGCCCTGGAACGCCTACATGTGGCGCAGGGCTTTACAACGTGACGCATCTCCCAGATGCGTCACGTTGTAAATTCCCCGCACCATGGCGCAGGATTTGCGCCGCTGCTGCGTCACAAAAGTGACGCAACGGCGGCTCAAAACTGGCGCAAGTGCAACATAAATCTGCCTCTTTTTATATATTCTGCATTATATTCTTAACAATTATTTCTTTATTCCTGCTTGCTAAAACACTTCATTCGAGTCTTGAGACCGGTAGGGGTGAGTAGTTTGCTTCCCAATCCCGCTATAGTCTAAACCCATACTAACACCACTTGCACAGCTGTGCTCCAGCGGCCAGTATGCTACAGTGTCCAGAGCACATCAGTTTACAGCAATCAGCTCACGGTTTCATCCCCGAGTGTACCCGCACCTCACCTCAGCACCATCTCACTCTGGGCAAAACAGCACTTTCACACCGATTGGGGTGAAGACTACGCTGCACACTCCCTGTGTAGCACACCCTAACCACCCCACAGACCTCACAGCGCTCCTACCCTCCTCTTTCCTACTCTTTTTGCCCTTTTTTCCCCTTACTCACTTCAACGGAATCACAAAATGGCAGCCAACACTTCCTAGTTGCAACCGCTCACAGCGCTCACAACCAATAAGCAGCAAGCTTGTGCTCGTAACGCCTCAGCCAATCAAAATGGCAGAATTCCCAATTACCAATATCTGTAAATTTCGATATTTCTCAAAAAATACTGAACAGATTTACACCAAATAAACAAAAGCGTGCTTTCTAGACCAAGACCCTTCGCCCTGCCAAATTTGGGGTAATTCCATTCACCCGTTTGACCTGTAGCCTTGTCTAAAGTGTCCTATGGAACTTAACATGGAGAAAACACATTTTGGGACCCCCCTTTTTTCTCAACCCCCTTGATGAATCACCCCCTAACTTCCCACATAGGAGCTGATATGAACAAAGAATTAGTTTAGAAAATTTCATGAAGATTCATCAAATTACGCCAAGGTTATAACCTAAACAAAAAATGCTCTACCTATGGAAACTTGGTACTAACTATAACTAACTATTGGCGACTGCCAGTAGGTAATATATACATGGGTATAATATGATATAAACTGATTTTAGATTAACCTAAAAAACATAGTAGACATTAGGCAATCCTAAATAGTATTGGTACTCCCAAAACAGTTTAATAATCACTATTGTAGATTTGTAGCCACAATATTCGATATAAAACAATGTAAATTGATATCAAATTCTGTTTATTGGATTTTACTTTGAGAGTGATAAAGAAGTGCAATACATATGCAACAGTTGTCAAAGGCAAGCCAAGAGTTACAGCTCTCACGTGTAGGTTACAGCTTGTTCACAAGGTCTATTGCATGAAAAAAGGTTATGAATCAATAAAATCAAATCTTGTTGCATAAAGTATTCCGCAGTTGCATGTCTATCCACCCCCCAAAGAGAGTAACAAGAAAAGGAAACTTAACATACCTAACAAACCAACAAAACTATAATGTCATGGTGCACACAATAATGTAGTGGTCATGGGGGTTGGGATACCGAGCCCCTACTTAGGTAACTGATGAGCTGCTCGCCACCTGCTCTGCTGCTATGGAGTTAAATAAGGAACAGGTTGAGAGCTCTAAGCCGTGGGGCCAAAGCCGTCAGTGGAAGCCCCTCCTCGACAGATAGCTCACCAGCAGGGACCATATGTAATCAAAACCTTTTCTGGTGTTGTCTACTGTGTCGGTCATGCGTTCCAGCACCAAAACCCTCCAAAGCCTCTTGTGCCATTGATTTAAGGATGGTGCCTCTTGTTTTTTCAACACAGCAGCTACTGCCATTTTAGCAGCCCCCAGGCATAACCACATAACTGACTAATCGCTCTGTGTTTGGTGTTTCAGGATTGGGTCTCCCGCCCCCAGCAAGGTGTGTTCCAGTTATAGCGGGAATGGGTAGCCTAAAATAAGTTTAACTTGGGACAAAATCTCTTTCCAAAAGGACTGTATGGAGGGACAGTCCCACCAGATACATCGAAAATCACCCAGCAAGCCACAACCCTGCCAGCAACTATTCGAAGTGTTGGGGAAGTTCTTGTTTAGTTTCTGAGGGTGTAGGTAGCAATCATACATGACCTTGTAGTGCGCCTCCCTCAGATACATTGAGCGATTAATTTCACTAAATCCCTACTTTGTTGATCCCATTGTTTGTCCACTGGGGGGCATCCAAGAGTGCATCCCAAACAATGTCAATTTATACAATTTTGAATACCTTTACTGCCAGTCATAGCAATTTGCCTTTATTGTTTATTTCTAAATATCAGGTAAACTAAATAATATAGAAGACATTAGGTATACCTAAACGAAATAGCAGTTACTATTGTAGGGTCTCATTTACAATATTTTTAATACTAACATTATTAATTCACGGTATCTTTAAATACTCTTACAGCTAGCCATAATGTTTCTTCTATATTGTTTATTTTTAAATATCATATAGGGATTGCCCCGAAAACGGAAGCGATAGCACAGGTAGTGTGCAATACATAACGATGAGCCCACATGAGACGTTGACGTATGTGATGTCACACATATGTTATTGAAGCTCCGTAAACCACCAGGTGTACGGGATCAACAACGGATATTTAAGTCCGCATGAAAAACGCTTGGGCCATCCTACCATTGCGGAGCTGTATGGGACGTTCTTTCATGCAACGGACCTATTTTCCAAAATGTAAGAAATAGGGAATATGGGACTTGACAGAAGGGTGAGGTACTATATCCCCCTTTTAAGTTTACCAAATGAGGTCACCTTTTGACCCGTTTTTGACATGGATAGGTATGAAATATTTAGCTTATAAGTATCCCAAATACTAATTGTTGGATGGCTTACTTTAATTTTTTTAAATACCATATTTATTTTCCCTAGAACTCTAGGATAACGTATCGTGAAAACATATGGGGATACAACTTCTATGATCAAGGGAGATTTGAAACCCCTCTTTATTAGAAGCAGGACTAATTTGCCTCCGGTTACAAGATTGCCATCACTGAAGGACTGTGGCCCCAGTCCATGATATTATGGTTTTAAAAAATGAGAGCTTGAAGTCATGTAGAAACATAACATTCATAAACTTTATCTATATTCTCCGCAGGGATGCTGAACCCTGTTTATATTGCTCAGCCTTTTTTTATAGAAATTCCTCATCTTTTAGCGTATGCTATTCCGAGGAATAAGAGAACGTCTAAGTCCAAGGTGGGTCATTATAGTTACTCAATAACAAGTATTTTGAAAACATATTTCATACAGGATTTTTTTGACTTGTATTATTCTATAAAATTTAGAATCCACAATCTCATATAAAGAAGATATCAAATGCCAACAATACACTATGATTGAGCACTTATTTCTACTCAATGGGACAGTGCCATTACGAGGTATATAATATGAGCATAGTGATATACATTAAATTAAAAAGATGAATATAGATAGAAATATCTTTCTGACATCCTATTGACTCTTTATGGATACATAGTTAGGCCTAATCCCCAGATAGAATAATAAGGTCTGTAATAGGGATAGCAATGAGTATTCAATACTGGCAACATTCTCTTAGTTCTGTGAGGGAGGTGGGAAGTGATACTTAATCATTAGAATAAAAGGAGAGTGAACGATGGTGACTGATGCCAAGCATTGTGAATGGATTGATTAATTAAAACAAGGGACCCTAAAACAATTACAAACTGCAACATGATACTGTCTTATCATGAAATTAAGAGCATAAAAGTATGTTAATTCTACTATTGCTTCTATTTTAAACTGTTGACTTGTATGTGCATGGTTTTTGATTAAAGATAACTATAGGTGCTTTCCTTACTAGTTTTATTTGATATAGGTTGTTGATATGTTTTTTATATATTTTATTTTAATACAGGCACATATGACACCGTGGTAACTCTAAGAGAGGCATTAAGATTAAGAGTCCTGAAGAAGGTGGCGTAAAAATATTTAGCTCACTGAAACACATTGACGCTCTTTTTTTTTGCTATTGTTAAATTCGAGGAACGTTTGAGCCTAATTACAAAAGGATTAATAGTCTCCTACGCAACAGATTCAATCAAATTAACATATTTATGCAGATTTTTAATGTGTCACTTTTTTTTGTCTCTCATGCATATAGACATTAATTTGTTATATGTATAAATCTGCCAAAATATTTTTTAACTTGTCTAGAAATAATTGGTCATATGATTGTGTTTTATATTACTGATTGTGGTTTTAATAAATTAATTTTTGTAACACTTATAGAATATTCTTTTTGTGTTTATTATTGGTTTATGGGTTCTGAAACAATAGTGGATTGACTATACTTGTATGTCCTGTATATGGTTCAATGAGGTAAATGGACCCTTTGTGAGTTGAAATCTTTATCTATACACATGTACTTCTCCTTCACCCGCCTCTTTCGTCCTACCACTTCTCTATGTCATAGACTGTGCGCACATCCTCCCCATTGCTGTGACAGCAGTGGCTAAATGCTGACATAGAGCTGCCTTCTGTGTGCTACTGGTGCAGTAAAGGGGGAGACCCTATTGCCGTTTTTGGTACTTCACAATTAACTCCACAATCATGGTGGACTCCTTATCAGTGAAGTTTTTCTTCCTCCTCAGTTGGTACATTTTCCATTAGTGATGCACAGCAAATGAAAATAGGAACTCTCTGTAGCCAAACTTGTTCCTTGAATATGTGCTGCTTTTATGTAGTTTGTGGTTCTGGTCTTGCAGTTGGTGTTAATTGACTTCATATGACGCTGGTGGGGGGGCAGTAAGCACTTGGACAGGTGTATAGCATTGCTGAAAATTATCATCTGGCCCAAATTTGGAGTTTCCGGCCTGGAAGCAGAGATTCTGGCCCGGGAGCTGAAATTCCACTCCAGGTGCAGAAATTGAGCTTCGGGTGTGGAAATTCCGGCCTGAGTGCAGACGTAAAGATAGGAGTTGTAAGTAATTTCTGTGAATACCAAAAGTCATAAATTTAGACTTTTGTCTCAGATTACTTTTGTGAATTGGGCCCATTGTATTTACCTCAGTGGTTTCTGCATCACCTAATGCCAGATAATAAGCACCTTCAGCCACTGACTACGCCAGGGATTTAAAGGATAAACTTCCTGGGTTAGGCTAAAATGGACTGTTAGCAAATATTCATTGCCATTTGTAGTGACCTTCAAATTTACTTTATTTTTATAGATGTAACTAGATATGAAATCTTCCATTTCTGTGAGTGAAACTGAAAGAAATACACCATCCATTTTTTCCACGCTGATTAATATCAGTGTGTGCTCTGATTGGACGTGTTTTGTGCAGACAGGGAATAAACTATCACAATTACATGTTTAGACTTAGGCACACATTTGGGAGTGTGCTGAGTGGGTCCACTCCTAAAAGAGATAGAAATCTGAAAATAAATAATTTCAAAGGTGAGGGGCCACATACATATTTAATTTGGTTGAACGAAAGAGGTTTCTCTGAGGGATTTTTTCCAATAAATAAAGGAAACCGAGAAACGAAATGCAGAAATTGATTAATTGATTTATGCACACAAAAAGGTCAACCTAGTAGAAATTATGTATATATACATTTCAGATAATTCTTTAAACATCTTCGCTCCAACTTCCACCATAGTGCCGAATTCACAGCGGGTACTGCTGTACGTGAGGATGGAACTCACGGGTTATATATCGCTCAAAAGAATTGCGAGCACTCATGAAGTAAGAAGTTTTCATACTTAAATTCCAGCAAGCACGTTTCGACGAAAATGCCTTTCTCAATGCTTCTCATTTAAATTAACACTTGCACGCACATTTTGTGTTGTTAAAAATGTCCCAATTACAATCGTATTGGTGGTTTTGCAAGGTTAACAGCAATGCCGGACTCTGCACAATCCCTTGGGAATTTTGTTGTTTTGTTAACCATGACAGCATGTTCTTGTTACATTGCGTTTCAAATGACATCCTTTGTATTACATCTTTTACATTCTCAATTGTAAGGTTTGATACCTCCACCAACATTAGTTCCTTATGGGCAATCAGAATAGAAATGGCATATCCGTTTTTCTAACATCCACTATAAATCAGAAGGCTTTGTCCAGCTGCTTCTCACAGTGTGCCGATACTCCTCGCTTGCCACAATACACAAAATTCAGCCTGCTGGAGCCCTTTTGTAACACTGGGTGTCCTTGAGTTTCAATATCTCAGTCTATGGCAGGCTCCCGCGCTTCATTTTAATGAGCCTCCGGGTGGGCCAGGTCCCAGGGGCAATGCCAAAATTATATAGCGGGGACCCGCAGGGGCCCCTGTAGTCCGGTGGACCACTACCTCCCTGGGGCTTCTTTAATTGGATGTGGGGGGCCTCCCAGGCTCCCCCAAGCCTCAGCGGTTGCCACCTCCCTGGGGCTTTATTTAATTATGCACAGGGGGCACATGGCCCCCCCACAATAATTATTAAATAGGTGTAGGGGAGTTCATGCTCCCCCCACACTGCCCCTGGGACCACCACCTCCCCGGGGCTCTAATTATCCAAATTCGGGGGGTCCTTTATGGCCCCTTGGCCCCGGGGACCACCAACTCCCAGGGGCTTTACAAATGAGGGGAGGGGGACATCCGGCCCCCCTCCAGGAGCTCTTGATGGCCCTGGGGACCGCCACCCCCCAGGGCCAGCTCCTGCAATGTCTTGGGGTAACCACCCCTGGGACATTGCTGTTTGCTATGACAGTTCGGGAGCACATTTCCCGCCCTGTTATTGCAAACTATGCTTTGGTTTTTGGACTTCCTGCTCTTGCTTCTAATAACCAAAGCAGAATTGCTTTTGAACTAGAGGAGCCGCATGTTAGCAGCTCACCTTGTGCAAAAGCACTGCCGGCTCCCGCAGGAGGCAGGGACCTGGTTGGGACCATGGGGGAATTGGGGCTCCCCCCACGGTCCCCAACGCTAAGGGCCAGCCCCAGGGAATGGAGTCCAAAGGGCCTGGAATGGCCCAGGATGGGGGCCACACGGTCCCCTTTACTTAAAAAAAAAGAATGGCCTGGTCCTGGGGGATGGGGTCTCTGGGCTGAAATCAGCCTGAGGAGGGGGGCTGCGTGGCCCCCTTCCTCAAAATAAATATTTAAAATATTGGCCAAGCCCCAGGTAATGGGCTCCCTGGGGCCAATAGTGACCCAGTGAAGGGGAGCCACAGGGCTCCCTTCCCTGAAAATATTTAAAAACAGAAGGGCCCACGCCCTGGGGATGGGGTCCCTGGGGCCAAAATTGGCTTAGGGAAGGGGGCCACGTGGCCTCCCTTCCCTATAAATATATTTCTAAAAAAGAGGCCATGCCCCGGGGGATGGGGTCCACAAGGCCAAAATCGGCCTCGGAAAGGGGCTGCGCGGACCCCCATCCCATTTATTTTCTCATTTTATTTTTTTTAAAAAGGACATGCCCTGGGGGATGGGGTCCCCAGGGCCCTGAAAATACTAAAAAAAGGAGGTCCACACAGCCCCTCTTCTAAAAATGTAATTTAAAAAAGACGGATTCTTACCGGAGGCCCCGCCCTCTCCCTGCCGCACTCTGCAAACGCACCATCTGGAGAGTTCTAAGTTGAATAATTAGGTCTCCTAGAATACTGAGGGTTCCTGGGGACCAACTAGACCACCAGGTAACTCCACTAAGCACCACACAGCTGGATTGCAGAGAGGTGGTCCAAGGCCATGCCCCTTTTTACACCACTCTGCAAACGTGCCTCTTGGTGCACTGCTGGTAGGGCAATGAGGTCCTCTTGTGTCCTGAGGACCTCAGGAACCAAACATAGGTTTCAGGGACGTTATAGTTAGAAATTATCATTTATAAAAACTGAGAAATTCACTGAAAAAAACGTAGGTTTCAGGGACGTTATAGTTAGAAATTATCATTTAAAAAACCATAGACACTAAATGAACAAAAACATAGGTTTCAGGGACTTTATAGTTATTTGCACATTTCACTCGTACAAAACCAGAGAAATTCAGCTGTTATAGTTAGTTGAGATAACTACAACTCACCCCCGCAATTTACTGCTGATGACATCACATATTACATCATTCATGACATGGTCAGTGACATCACTGATGACATCTCAAATGAAATCTCTGATGACATCAATAATGACATTATCCACGTGATAATCTGATGTACCTCCTCACGCGCTAGTATAACCTTTGATACACCCACTCTAAAATACAGACTACCATTTTCGAAACAATAGACAAACCAATACCAGTTACTACATACCCACTCTGATTCCTAAGTCTACACAGGTGTCCATTCATTCACCCCTACAGTCACTCATACATGCAGTCACTTATCAATACAGCACTATCATTTGCACTCATACACCTATACAGACACTCACACATCGCCACTCATCCATAGAGTTACTCACACACCTAGTCAATCATGCAAACAATCATTCACACTCCCATTTACTCACCTATATAGTTATACACATACCACCTCACTTATTCATACAGATACTAACATATACTTACTCTCTTATATAATCACTGATGCAAGCACACACTCATCCATACAGCCACTCTAACAATCACTCACACTCACATATAGTGATTTATATACTCCAGCACTCACTTATACTGTCTTTCACATATGTATTTACTCATACATGTACCATTGAAACATCCATTCATTCACCAACACACCCATACACACACTCAGCCACCCATACAGACCTTCACAGATGTACTCTTGAACCCATACACGCTGTGAATTACCTACTCACACATCTATGCACACACTCCCCAACCACCCATAAAGATAAAGTGCTTTGTATTCCTGTGTGTTGTCCTCCTGTGTGTTGACCTCAGCTGAGGTTTTGGCCTCTGACCTTTTGTCAGTAAGTTCAGTATCAAACTATGGCATTTGTAAAGGGCAAATGTGTTAGTCCATCTCAAGCAGGTTACCCTGGTTAGACGGAGGTGTCAAGTGGCTCATATCAGGTGAGAGTGGGGCATCCAGAACAATGTATTTTTTTTAGGATTTTGGTACTTTCATTTCAAGAACATTCGAGGCAGAATGGAAAGCTAAAACAGACATGGATGTGAGATTAACATCCCACATAAAATAACCCAGGATCACAGATTACAAATGTATCTGTTTCTCTGTACTTTTGTAAATCACATATTTTTAAGAAAACACTCTCAATAACAATTAAGAGCACACACTAAAATAAAATCACCTAGGAACATAGGGGCTTATTTACAAGCCTCTTGTGCAGCCGGTACATTACTTTTTATATGGGAAACAGTGACGCACATGCGGCGCAAGGGGCTTGTAAATAAGCCCCATAGTTTTCAATGCTCCAAAGATATTTGGTTAATCTATTGCACTGTTTAAATTAAGCCTAATCATTATTTCAAATATCTAGTGTGCATGCATTTTCTCAGTAATACAGGCAAAGGGGCAGATTTACAAACCTCTTGTGCCACTTTTGCATTACTTTTCCCATGTTAAAAATGATGCAAACTGGCACAAGGGCCTTGTAAATCTATCCAAAGTATTTTGTTGCTTTGGTATGTATTAACGTGATAAAAACACATTTTAATATGCACCTTGTCAAGGGATTCCATGGAGAAACAAGGGTGCACTGGAGTGTTTACAAAACTGATTAAAAGCTAAGACTGAGATGCGTGATAGCTAATGCAAATACTTTTTAATGTTTGGGCAAAGTAGCCAGTCTGCTGCAAGGAAACTTCAGCTGAATTGCTCTGCTCAAGAAGATCTGCCTTTCCCCGAAGTTGATGTCTTTTAAGGTGAGTCCCCTTAATAATACTGAAAAATAGGTCTTTCAGTTTCAGTAATTGCTTTAACATGAAACCAGAGGTCTAGTGTAAAGTTGGAAAAAAAACAGATTTCGTAATGGATCAAAGGCTGGAGTTAGAGGAAAAAGCTTAAAAAAATGCTACGGGCATTGCTTAGAACGGACATGAATAATTTTCTCATTTTTATGCATTGAAACACTACTGAAGCTGCAAGTTATCAGCACTATGCCATCAATATTCTATTTACAGAGTTAGCAAATGCCACAAAGAGTGTGAAAGGCGATGACAAAATCAGTAGTGTCTGGGTAAATTTTGAATCCTGAATATTAAGAATGTCAAAAAAGGCACCAGCGCTTGCCAGAAACCACCCTTGTTTACGGCGCTCAACTACAGGTACAGCCCCTGTGACTGGTTGAAAGGGAGATGGAAGAGAGAGAAGAGAGAGTGGGGTGGAGGAATGGTGGGGAAAAAGACAGGACAATAAAAGCAAAACCAGCGCAGTGATCATGAAAGGGCGTCACACTGATAGAAAGACCTCATACCGCAGTTCTCTGCAAAGAATAAAGACCAGGGACATTCCACGTCCCGGGTAGCTGTGAGAACCAGGCACAGACAGCAGTGCCCCCTGCTCTGAGGGAGGTAGCAGCACAGCCCTCCCTCTCCATCTGCCTGGCTCCCCTGCTCTACTGTGAGGCAGGCTGATTGGAAGGAGGTGGGAGAGCACAGGAAGTCAAACGAAGGAGCTGGAAAATACACAAAAATGAAGGTGAAACCAGCACTGGGCTCACAAATATTAACCAAGCACTGGAGAAGGAGCCACGGTGGGGGAGGCAGCAGTAATAAAGGCAGCAGTAACACAACTGTGGTATTAAGAGGCAGTGGAAGGAAAAATGTTACATTGAAATGTAAGCAGCTAGGGTACTGAACCTAATGACAGACACACAGTAACAGAGCAGGAATTCAAGAAAAAATTGTCCCTCAAAAGAACAGATAAAGAAAAATAGCAGAATGAGACAGTACTAAGTCCCTGCTCTATAGGAGGAACAGAAGAGAGAAAGGAAGGACAAAGATGCAGGACTGCCCACTAGCAAGCAAGGATTTTTAGGGAATATTGACACGAAAGGGGATGGGCTTCAAGCCCACAGACAGATTCCCTCAGTATGCAGTCATACATGGCCTTAGACGGACGCGAATGAAGAGCGTTTCCCAGTTGTCAATGGATTTTGAATGTATGCGGACCCAATTTAATATTAGTGAATTGCATTGACTCATAGATGCACAGCACTTTCGGACATATATGCCTTAAGTCTTCAAGTTTCTGCATGAATGTTTGGCCGCATTAATTAATTGAATTACGGACTTTAGCCCTTCACTTCTGACTAGTAGACCACAATTAACGGTATGTGACTAGGCCCCATACCCCATTGCTAGGTTGCCCCACCATGTCCTGATGAAGATCCGCAAGGCCGAGGATCTAATCGCCCTCATGGCCATAAGACGGGTCGAAACGTCGATGCTCCTTTAACCAAGCCTGGACCTTGAACGCTATTCCCCACGTGCCCCTCTAGAATGGAAGTCTATGTGAATTGAAATTGCAATATATTTGTGATTGTTTTGTGGCCAGGCTCCTAAGGACGGTGATTTACAACCAGTCCTAATTGTTTTTGATATATTAAACTCTTCTATGCCATCCTTTGAATATCTTCCTTCCTCACTACTTCACACTTGAGCACCCTTATTCCTATGCACGTTCCCTCTGGAGCAACCTTCTCTATCAAATTGATAATGTAAGATAATACTATCTGACTTTCACCATTTGACATGAAAATAAAATGCATGGTGACCCAGATTATGGTTTGTTTGCACGTCTATGTTATGAATAATGTATTAAGTCATATGAGCCGATAGCTCATAATATCATTGGTTGATTTATAAATGAAGGTCTAGGACCACTGTTTTTTGTATTATACTTTACCCATGTCCTTTGATCATTATTGGGTTACCCCATTTTTGTAATGGCCACAGACAGATTACAGCAAGTCTTAACCCCTCCAGTACCTATGACGAGCTGGACTCGTCATGGAGCACAGTCGCGCTGTGCCCATGACGAGTCCAGCTCGTCATGAGGCATTCCCTGGTGCGGGAACCAGAGGGATTCCCTTTAATTAAAAATAGCCTTGGGAGCTGGGGAAGAGCTTCCCCGGCTCCCGGGCCCCCCCCCCCTTCACTGTAATGACGATCGGCGCGCACGTCGCGTGGACGTCATTACAGTGAAAGTGAAACTGAAATGAGCCAAGAGGCTCATTTCAGTTTCACTTTCTACGTGCTCAGGGGGCTATCTCAGCCCCCTGAGCACGTAGAAAGACGGGAGGGGTATCGTTGGAAAGGGGGGAATGTCCCCTTTCCAATGGTATCCCTCCCCAGTGGATCCCTGCTTGGATCCACCCACTAGACACCAGGGAGGGGGGAGCGGCCCCTTGGGCAAGGTTTGCCTACGAGAAGAATGACGTGATCGCGCGACAAATGACGTGATCGCGCGACAAGTGACGTTAACGCGCGCGCGATCTGTTGGGAGACAGCGCAATATGGCTACCAACAATCCAATATCTTGTGGAGAACGCGACCGGGTCGGGAAAACTTGTCGGCGAACGTAGGGATTCAGGTAAGGCGATCGCGCGAACGCGAGAATGTATTTTTTTACGGCGCGAGCAAGAAACAAATTACCGCTAAGATGCAGATTGCGGAAATTTTGACATTTTCGCGATTTCCGCGGAATGCGAAAATGTCAAATTATCGCAATTTCCGTCAACGGAACGGAATTTTGGCCCAGGCCTACCGTACTAGGAGCAATGTCTGTTGCCTACAACACTACATCATATGCAATAGCGACTCGATCAGAATTGTAAACACTGCTGTCTGCAGTGTAGGCCAGGGAGCGGTCAGCAAGGGCCCACAGCCACGTGGCATTGACTTGAGTTGCCCAGTTTGCCAGTACCAAAGCAACAAAAAGCATGTGCGGACCCTGTGATGATGAGTATGCGTGATGCGGACAGAGCGCACAGGAGCAATGTCTTTTGCCTACAGGACTGCGTCATCTACAATAGCGACTCGATCTGAATTGTGAACACTGCTGTCTGCAGTGTAAATTGAAGGCAATAGTGAGCACAGTCTTCTATGAATACTTTTTATCACGTCCTCTTCGCAAAATACAACAACATAAATTAAACAAAGCTCTGCAATAAATAAATCAAAACAATTCGAATTGCGATCTCTGCTGTCTACAGTGTACACTGTTATTCAGTGTTCTTTACCACTACCTAGAAGAATTTGGTCATTGCACTAGACCTATAAGTCATCTTAAAAAACTTCTTCATGCAAGTATACTAATTGTATATTTCAATAGACATTGTAGTTAGTTGCCTACTGGATTCTGTAATTAAACAATCACCACTCGATCTGAATTGTGAGCCCTGCTGACCGCAGTGTAGGCCAGAGGCAGTGGTCATTAATGCCTCACAGCCATGTGCTGTTGGATTCGGAAGCGTGCAGTTGGTGGCACCTGATTGGAGCGGGTACACAGAAATCATCACAAACTTTAACTTCTGACATCCTCAATCACAGAATCAAGACCTCGTTTCACTGTTCCGACCTGCTGTACCACGGTGTTCTCCACCGACTGCAGTCAGCCAAGCCCAATAATAATGTGCAGCAGTTAGCTGTGGAATCACAGACTGTGATGCACCTCAACGGAGGGAGTTCTCTCAAAACCAAGCAGCAAGTAATATCGGACATCGTCATTTTGGGATCAAGACACCGTTCCACTGATGGGACCTAGAGTTGGTTACACCTTGTCGAAGGGAGTACCTTCATCTCCACTCTCAGATGTAGTTCTAACATCGTCCATTGTGGGATCAAGACACTGTTCCACTGTTCGCACCTGCTGTATCGTGGTGTACTCCACCAACTGCAGTCACCCAACCCCAATAATCATGTGCAGCAATTAGCTACGGAAGCACAGAGTCTGATGCACCTCAACGGAGGGAGTGCTTTGAAAACCAAGCTGCACGTAATATCGTAAATCGTTCATTTTGGGACCAAGACACCGTTCCACTGTTGGGACCTAGAGTTGGTGTCACCTGGTCGAAGGGAGTACCTTCATCTCCACTCTCAGATGCAGTCCTAACATCGTCCTTCGTGGGATCAAGACACCCTTCCACTGTTGGGACGTAGAGTTGGTTGCACCTGTTTCGAAGGGAGTACCTTCATCTCCACTCTCAGATGCACTTCTAACATCGTACATTGTAGGATCAAGACCTCGTTTCACTCTTCGGACCTGCTGTACCGCGGTGTACTCCAGCGACTGCAGTCAGCCAAGCCCAATGATCATGTGCAGCACTTAGCTACGGAAGCACAGAGTCTGATGCACCTCAACGGAGGGAGTTCTCTGAAAACCAAGCAGCAGGTAATATCGGACATCATCCATTCTGGCATCAAGCCACCGTTCCACTGTTGGGACCTAGAGTTGCTTGCACCTGGTTGAAGCGAGTACCTTCATCTCCACTCTCAGATGTAGTTCTAAAATCTTCCATTCTGGGATCAAGACCCCGTTCCACTGTTCGGACATGCTGTACCGCAGTGTACTCCACCGACTGGTGTCAACCAAGCACAATAATCATGTGCAGCACATAGCTGCGGAAGCACAGAGTCTGATGCATGTCAACGCAGGGACTTCTGTGAAAACCCACAAGCAGCAGATAATATCGGATATCCTACATTCTGGGATCAAGACCCCGTTCCACTGTTGGGACCTAGAGTTGCTTGCACCTGCTAGAAGGGAGTACCTTCATCTCCACTCTCAGATGTAGTTCTAACATTGTCCATTGTGGGATCAAGACACCGTTCCACTGTTGGGACCTAGAGTTGGTTACAACTGGTCGAAAGGATTACCTTCATCTGCACTCTCAGATGCAGTTCTAACATCGTCCATTGTGGGATGAAGACACTGTTCCACTGTTGGTACCTCTTCGACTACTGTGTTAGTAGTATACAGAGCACTTCGAGGTGCTGGGCCTCAGGCCGGGCGCTGTCTGCCTGTGTCGCGGTTGCCAGCGTTGATCTCAGGAGCCTTCCCAGCTCCCAGACCTCGGCTCAAAAGCTTACATCGGCACGTGGTGGGCCCTCTTTCACATACAATGGTATAAAAAGATGAACTGTGGGGCATATGTGCATCGCAGCGGCCATGACGGTTTCTGGGTAGCAGCAGGCTGAGAGCATTATTCCCGCAGCCACCTTCGCTCACGCCTTCAGCCTCGTGGCGGTGTAAGCTGCGCAGACCTGACATACATGTTCGCCATTACGGAAGAGAACCACACCCAGAGAAACGTCCCTTTTATTCATACCCCTACACTAGCCTTCCGTACTCCGAGCCAGCCCACTATGCTAAAGATTTGGTGGGGCACGTACACGCTATGTTTTCATAATCTTCCCTACTGACTGTACTTTCATGGTTGCATCCACTGTCGACTTCACTCAATAGACCATCAGTGTATGTTGACATGTAAATGTCTGTGCTCTGCATACTCAAGTCGGTCCGGCACATCCCCGCAACACTTTGCATTGTATACTTTTATAATCGAGAATCACTTGCCACCTTTGCACACACTTTGCTCCCATCACTCCCCACATTCTGCATTCTGTGGCAGAGGTGCCATGCCATGTTTGGTTTGTGTACATGGCTAGCCACAGCTCCCACAGTACGTAGTGTTGGTGTGTCTGCTAGGTGTACATGTTGTTTGTCATGTTGTATGTGATTATATAAGGTACCGCGTTTATTCACGAGCAGTGGTTTCTCCCATTTAAATATCGCTGTCTTAAAGAGGATACCAAAGTTTTTCTCACAGCTGAAAAGTGTTACTCAATGTGAGCTGGCATACCGTATGTTCTGACTGTTTCAAATCGGATAACTTTCTCTGGCAATCTCTATTCCCACCCACACAAAGTAACTCCCAAAGTTCAACTTGTCCTTCAATACCTACTTTGAAAACAGATTTTATTAAACAGAGCAAACTGAAAGCGCTTTTGTTTCAAACAGAAGTGTCCCTCACTTCTCCAAAAGTAATTTATCGACTGCAGATAGCACAAACTGCAAGTAAAATAAACTCCCTTTTAAATACCAACATCCCATTACACTTTGGGAATTGTTACACAATTTTCAACACATCTGACATTTAAGGTCTGGCACACTTTTTTAACATTGTCTCCTCCGGTCTACTCACAGGCTTCCAAACTGTTTTTAGTCTAATACCAGACTTCATTCATTCGATCATCTCTGGAACAATCGCAACAGTGCCCAAAATTCTCGCTCTGTTTGTGGCCATCCTACTACTATTTTAGCTTGTTAAAAATGGCTGCGCTCCCTGTGGTAACAAGCATGTCCGACAGAATACGCCTCTATGTGAAGCTACATCAATACCGTGAAAAAATGGAACAACTTTTCGGCTGCCTGACTCTATCTATTATCGGAGCCAGCTACAACATGACATTTATTTACACAAATACAATCTGCGTGCAACCATCTTTTTATTGCAAAACTTGCCCAATCGACTGGCGAATGGATCTATGCTTGCCAACATCCCAGCAAACGCTCCTGATATCCAGCAAGTAATGGAGTATCTTGAAAATCATGGACTTGATTGGTCGGGCAGTGGAGCAATGGTGGATGCAACGCAAAAAGGTTTCCTGGCGGAATGGGATTTCTGCACAGCCGCGAAAGATCTCCTGCAACGTGCGACCTTTGACAGCATCGCAGATTGCCTGCCAATTCAAATTGCCACTCCAACATTTGAGGAACATTACTGTCCCTTCGAGGATATGAATTGGATCACGTCGCATTTCTCGCACGATGGCAAAAATCGCCTCTTGGAAAATTATGTATCTCAAGCCGATGAAGAACTTCTAGACTTCAATCTCCAAGACTTGTAAGAAATTCACTTTATTCTTGGATTTATTTTTTCCAACTTTCTTGCCTTTTTCCTATTCAATTTTTTAATACACTTAATTGAACTATTTTCATATAATAACTTTCTAAGTATGCTTAGGGATTTGAACTCTGTTTTCATTATTGACCCTCATCTCTCCACACTAACCAGGGATGGATGATGTATGGACTATGCAAATGCACTATTTACCTGCTAAATTGGCCTAAACCCAACATCCATTTTGAAACCATATCTATTCATTGTTCACACATCTCTCTGCCTGCCTCTTGTCCACGAAGCCCTTTCACACAAATTAGCTCATCCTCAGCCTCTGCTCATGAACTGACGATCAAGAACAAAAAACACGGCATTGTTTAGGAACTGGTTGGCACAGTGTGGTAATCGTATCCTACCTTTATTTTCATTATAAAATTTACAGTCATTCATGTCTAATAGGTATTGTTTATGTCACATGGAACTGTAACATGTAATCTGGAATTGACTGATGAAGGAGCTTAGGTTTGAAGCGGTTGGAGTTTGCCTCAACTGGATGCCTTAGCTCTTGCACCAGTAGGTCCATTTATAGCACCTAAATAAAGACACTTTTTATATAACTTGCAGACTCCATTGCTTTATTACAAACAGCCACTTTCTTAAACACACCTGATTTCACCATTTGTCTTCTGTGGCATTGCAAAATTCTGCATTATATTCTTAACGATTATTTCTTTATTCCTGCTTGCTAAAACACTTCATTCGAGTCTTGAGACCGGTAGGGGTGAGTAGTTTGCTTCCCAATCCCGCTATAGTCTAAACCCATACTAACACCACTTGCACAGCTGTGCTACAGCGGCCAGTATGCTACAGCGCTAGGCCTGGGCGGTAAATTCCGCTCCGCTCGCGGAATTTGCGTAATTTGCGTAATTTCGCGTTCCGCGGAGAACGCGAAAGTGCCCAAAAATCTGCATTCCGCGACTTCGCGGAATTTTTTGCTTGTTCGCATTCTCAATATGCGTGTTCGCGAGATATTTCACCCCGAGCACGCAATCAGCGATCGCGAACAGGAAAAAAGTATCGCGAACAAGCAATTCCGCGTGTTCGCGGAATTTCTGCGTGTTCGCGGAGATTTTTTACCGTTTCGCGGAGATTTGCGTAACGCGATTACGCAAATTCCGCCCACCCCTATACAGCGCCCAGAGCACATCAGTTTACAGCAATCAGCTCACGGTTTCATCCCCGAGTGCACCCGCACCTCACCTCAGCACCATCTCACTCTGGGCAAAACAGCACTTTCACAGCGATTGGGGTGAAGACTATGCTGCACACTCCCTGTGTAGCACACCCTAACCACCCCACAGACCTCACAGCGCTCCTACCCTCCTCTTTCCTACTCTTTTTACCCTTTTTTCCCTTACTCACTTCAACGGAATCACAAAATGGCAGCCAACACTTCCTAGTTGCAACCGCTCGCAGCGCTCACAACCAATAAGCAGCAAGCTTGTGCTAGTAACGCCTCAGCCAATCAAAATGGCAGAATTCCCAAATACCAATATCTGTAAATTTCGATATTTCTCAAAAACTACTGAACAGATTTACACCAAATAAACAAAAGCGTGCTTTCTAGACCAAGACCCTTCGCCCTGCCAAATTTGGGGTAATTCCATTCACCCTTTTGACCTGTAGCCTTGTCTAAAGTGTCCTATGGAACTTAACATGGAGAAAACACATTTTGGGACCCCCCTTTTTTCTCAACCCCCTTGATGAATCACCCCCTAACTTCCCACATAGGAGCTGATATGAACAAAGAATTAGTTTAGAAAATTTCATGAAGATTCATTAAATGACGCCAAGGTTATAAGCTAAACAAAAAATGCTCTACCTATGGAAACTTGGTACTAACTATAACTACCTTTTGGCGACTGCCAGTAGGTAATATATACATGGGTATAATATGATATAAACTGATTTTAGATTAACCTAAAAAACATAGTAGACATTAGGCAATCCTAAATAGTATAGGTACTCCCAAAACAGTATAATAATCACTATTGTAGATTTTTAGCCACAATATTCGATATAAAACAATGTAAATTGATATCAAATTCTGTTTATTGGCTTTTAGTTTGAGAGTGATAAAGAAGTGCAATACATATGCAACAGTTGTCAAAGGCAAGCCAAGAGTTACAGCTCTCACGTGTAGGTTACAGCTTGTTCACAAGGTCTATTGCATGAAAAAAGGTTATGAATCAATAAAATCAAATCTTGTTGCATAACGTATTCCGCAGTTGCATGTCTATCCACCCCCCAAAGAGAGTAACAAGAAAAGGAAACTTAACATACCTAATAAACCAACAAAACTATAATGTCATGGTGCACACAATAATGTAGTGGTCATGGGGGTTGGGATACCGACCCCCTACTTAGGTAACTGATGAGCTGCTCGCCACCTGCTCTGCTGCTATGGAGTTAAATAAGGAACAGGTTGAGAGCTCTAAGCCGTGGGGCCAAAGCCGTCAGTGGAAGCCCCTCCTCGACAGATAGCTCACCAGCAGGGACCATATGTAATCAAAACCTTTTCTGGTGTTGTCTACTGTGTCGGTCATGCGTTCCAGCACCAAAACCCTCCAAAGCCTCTTGTGCCATTGATTTAAGGATGGTGCCTCTTGTTTTTTCAACACAGCAGCTACTGCCATTCTAGCAGCCCCCAGGCATAACCACATAACTGACTAATCGCTCTGTGTTTGGTGTTTCAGGATTGGGTCTCCCGCCCCCAGCAAGGTGTGTTCCAGTTATAGCGGGAATGGGTAGCCTAAAATAAGTTTAACTTGGGACAAAATCTCTTTCCAAAAGGACTGTATGGAGGGACAGTCCCACCAGATACATCGAAAATCACCCAGCAAGCCACAACCCTGCCAGCACCTATTCGAAGTGTTGGGGAAGTTCTTGTGTAGTTTCTGAGGGTGTAGGTAGCAATCATACATGACCTTGTAGTGCGCCTCCCTCAGATATATTGAGCGATTAATTTCACTAAATCCCTACTTTGTTGATCCCATTGTTTGTCCACTGGGGGCATCCAAGAGTGCATCCCAAACAATGTCAATTTATACAATTTTGAATACCTTTACTGCCAGTCATAGCAATTTGCCTTTATTGTTTATTTCTAAATATCAGGTAAACTAATTAATATAGAAGACATTAGGTATACCTAAACGAAATAGCAGTTACTATTGTAGGGTCTCATTTACAATATTTTTAATACTAACATTATTAATTTACGGTATGTTTAAATACTCTTACAGCTAGCCATAATGTTTCTTCTATATTGTTTATTTTTAAATATCATATAGGGATTTCCCCAAAAACGGAAGCGATAGCACAGGTAGTGTGCAATACATAACAATGAGCCCACATGAGACGTCGACGTATGTGATGTCACACGTATGTTATTGACGCTCCGTAAACCACCAGGTGTATGGGATCAACAACGGATAATTAAGTCCGCATGAAGGACGCTTGGGCCATCCTCCCATTGCGGAGCTGTATGGGACGTTCTTTCATGCAACGGACCTATTTTCCAAAATGTAAGAAATAGGGAATATGGGACTTGACAGAAGGGTGAGGTACAATATCCCCCTTTTAAGTTTACCAAATGAGGTCACATTTTGACCCGTTTTTGACATGGATAGGTATGAAATATTTAGCTTATAAGTATCCCAAATACTAATTGTTGGATGGCTTACTTTAATTTTTTTAAATACCATATTTATTTTCCCTAGAACTCTAGGAGAACATATCGTGAAAACATATGGGGATACAACTTCTATGATCAAGGGAGATTTGAAACCCCTCTTTATTAGAAGCAGGACTGATTTGCCGTCACTGAAGGACTGTGGCCCCAGTCAATGATATTATGATTTTAAAAAATGAGAGCTTGAAGTCATGTAGAAACATAACATTCATAATCTTTATCTATATTCTCCGCAGGGATGCTGAACCCTGTTTATATTGCTCAGCCTTTTTTTATAGAAATTCCTCATCTTTTAGCGTATTATATTCCGAGGAATAAGAGAACATCTAAGTCCAAGGTGAGTCATTATAGCTACTCAATAACTAGTATTTTGAAAACATATTTCATACAGGATTTTTTTGACTTGTATTATTCTATAAAATTTAGAATCCACAATCTCATATAAAGAAGATATCAAATGCCAACAATACACTATGATTGAGCACTTATTTCTACTCAATGGGACAGTGCCATTACGAGGTATATAATATGAGCATAGTGATCTACATTAAATTAAAAAGATGAATATAGATAGAAAGATCTTTCTGACATCCTATTGACTCTTTATGGATACATAGTTAGGCCTAATCCCCAGATAGAATAATAAGGTCTGTAATAGGGATAGCAATGAGTATTCAATACTGGCAACATTCTCTTAGTTCTGTGAGGGAGGTGGGAAGTGATACTTAATCATTAGAATAAAAGGAGAGTGAACGATGGTGACTGATGCCAAGCATTGTGAATGGATTGATTAATTAAAACAAGGGACCCTAAAACAATTACAAACTGCAACATGATACTGTCTTATCATGAAATTAAGAGCATAAAAGTATGTTAATTCTACTATTGCTTCTATTTTAAACTGTTAACTTGTATGTGCATGGTTTTTGATTAAAGATAACTATAGGTGCTTTCCTTACTAGTTTCATTTGATATAGGTTGTTGATATGTTTTTTATATATTTTATTTTAATACAGGCACATATGACACTGTGGTAACTCTAAGAGAGACATTAAGATTAAGAGTCCTGAAGAAGGTGGCGTAAAAATATTTAGCTCACTGAAACACATTGACGCTCTTTTTTTTTGCTATTGTTAAATTCGAGGAACGTTTGAGCCTAATTACAAAAGGATTAATAGTCTCCTACGCAACAGATTTAATCAAATTAACATATTTATGCAGATGTTTAATGTGTCACTTTTTTTTGTCTCTCATGCATATAGACATTAATTTGTTATATGTATAAATCTGCCAAAATATTTTTTAACTTGTCTAGAAATAATTGGTCATATTATTGTGTTTTATATTACTGATTGTGGTTTTAATAAATTAATTTTTGTAACACTTATAGAATATTCTTTTTGTGTTTATTATTGGTTTATGGGTTCTGAAACAATAGTGGATTGACTATACTTGTATGTCCTGTATATGGTTCAATGAGGTAAATGGACCCTTTGTGAGTTGAAATCTTTATCTATACACATGTACTTCTCCTTCACCCGCCTCTCTCATCCTACCACTTCTCGATGTCATAGACTGTGCGCACATCCTCCCCATTACTGTGACAGCAGTGGCTAAATGCTGCCATAGAGCTGCCTTCTGTGTGCTACTGGTGCAGTAAAGGGGGAGACCCTATTGCCGTTTGTGGTACTTCACAATTAACTCCACAATCATGGTGGACTCCTTATCAGTGAAGTTTTTCTTCCTCCTCAGTTGGTACATTTTCCATTAGTGATGCACAGCAAGTGAAAATAGGAACTCTCTGTGGCCAAACTTGTTCCTTGAATATGTGCTGCTTTTATGTAGTTTGTGGTTCTGGTCTTGCAGTTGGTGTTAATTGACTTCATAGGACGCTGGTGGGGGGGGCAGTAAGCACTTGGACAGGTGTATAGCATTGCTGAAAATTATCATCTGGCCCAAATTTGGAGTTTCCGGCCTGGAAGCAGAGATTCTGGCCCGGGAGCTGAAATTCCACTCCAGGTGCAGAAATTGAGCTTCGGGTGCGGAAATTCCGGCCTGAGTGCAGACGTAAAGATAGGAGTTGCAAGTAATTTCTGTGAATACCAAAAGTCATAAATTTAGACTTTTGTCTCAGATTACTTTTGTGAATTGGGCCCATTGTATTTACCTCAGTGGTTTCTGCATCACCTAATGCCAGATAATAATCACCTTCAGCCACTGACTACGCCAGGGATTTAAAGGATAAACTTCCTGGGTTAGGCTAAAATGGACTGTTAGCAAATATTCATTGCCATTTGCAGTGACCTTCAAATGTACTTTATTTTTATAGATGTAACTAGATATGAAATCTTCCATTTCTGTGAGTGAAACTGAAAAAATACACCATCCATTTTTTCCCCGCTGATTAATATCAGTGTGTGCTCTGATAGGACGTGTTTTGTGCAGACAGGGAATAAACTATCACAATTATATGTTTAGACTTAGGCACACATTTGGGAGTGTGCTGAGTGGGTCCACTCCTAAAAGAGATAGAAATCTGAAAATAAATAATTTCAAAGGTGAGGGGCCACATACATATTTAATTTGGTTGAACGAAAGAGGTTTCTCTGAGGGATTTTTTCCAATAAATAAAGGAAACCGAGAAACGAAATGCAGAAATTGATTAATTGATTTATGCACACAAAAAGGTCAACCTAGTAGAAATTATGTATATATACATTTCAGATAATTCTTTAAACATCTTCGCTCCAACTTCCACCATAGTGCCGAATTCACAGCGGGTACTACTGTACGTGAGGATGGAACTCACAGGTTATATCTCGCTCAAAAGAATTGCGAGCACTCATGAAGTAAGAAGTTTTCATACTTAAATTCCAGCAAGCACGTTTCGACGATAATGCCTTTCTCAATGCTTCTCATTTAAATTAACACTTGCACGCACATTTTGTGTTGTTAAAAATGTCCCAATTACAATCGTATTGGTGTTTTTGCAAGGTTAACAGCAATGCCGGACTCTGCACAATCCCTTGGGATTTTTGTTGTTTTGTTAACCATGACAGCATGTTCTTGTTACATTGCGTTTCAAATGACATCCTTTGTATTACATCATTTACATTCTCAATTGTAAGGTTTGATACCTCCACCAACATTAGTTCCTTATGGGCAATCAGAATAGAAATGGCATATCCGTTTTTCTAACATCCACTATAATTCAGAAGGCTTTGTCCAGCTGCTTCTCACAGCGTGCCGATACTCCTCGCTTGCCACAATACACAAAATTCAGCCTGCTTGAGACCTTTTGTAACACTGGGTGTCCTTGAGTTTCAATATCTCAGTCTATGGCACAGAGGTGCAGAGAAAAAAGAAATGAAGTGCAGGCTCCAGCGCTTCATTTTAATGAGCCTCCGGGTGGGCCAGGTCCCAGAGGCAATGCCAAAATTATATAGCGGGGACCCGCAGGGGCCCCTGTAGCCCGGTGGACCACTACCTCCCTGGGGCTTCTTTAATTGGATGTGGGGGGCCTCCCAGGCTCCCCCAAGCTTCAGGGGTTGCCACCTCTCTGGGGCTTTATTTAATTATGCACAGGGGGCACATGGCCCCCCCACAATAATTATAAAATAGGTGTGGGGGAGTTCATGCTCCCCGCACACTGCCCCTGGGACCACCACCTCCCCGGGGCTCTAATAATCCAAATTCGGGGGGTCCTTTATGGCCCCTTGGCCCCGGGGACCACCAACTCCCAGGGGCTTTACAAATGAGGGGAGGGGGATATCCGGCCCCCCTCCAGGAGCTCTTGATGGCCCTGGGGACCGCCACCCCCCAGGGCCAGCCCCAGCAATGTCTTGGGGTACCCACCCCAGGGACATTGCTGTTTGCTATGACAGGGCGGGAGCACATTTCCCGCCCTGTTATTGCAAACTATGCTTTGGTTTTTGGACTTCCTGCTCTTGCTTCTAATAACCAAAGCAGAATTGCTTTTGAACTAGAGGAGCCGCATGTTAGCAGCTCACCTTGTGCAAAAGCACTGCCGGCTCCCGCAGGAGGCAGTGACCTGGTTGGGACCATGGGGGAATTGGTAAATGGGGTCTGAAGGGCCTGGAATGGCCCAGGATGGGGCCACGTGGCCCCCTTTACTTAAAAAAAAAGAATGGCCTGGTCCTGGGGGATGGGGTCTCTGGGCTGAAATCGGCATGAGGAGGGGGGCTGCGTGGCCCCCTTCCTCAAAATATATATTTAAAATATTGGCCAAGCCCCAGGTAATGGGCTCCCTGGGGCCAATAGTGACCCAGGGAAGGGGAGCCACAGGGCTTCCCTGAAAGTATTTAAAAACAGAAGGGCCCACGCCCTGGGGATGGGGTCCCTGGGGCCAAAACTGGCTTAGGGAAGGGGGCCATGTGGCCTCCCTTCCCTATAAATATATTTCTAAAAAGGAGGCCATGCCCCGGGGGATGGGGACAACAGGGCCAAAATCGGCCTCGGAAAGGGTCTGCGCGGACCCCCATCCCATTTTTTTTCTCATTTTATTTTTTTTAAAAAGGACATGCCCTGGGGGATGGGGTCCCCAGGGCCCCGAAAATACTAAAAAAAAGGAGGTCCACACAGCCCCTCTTCTAAAAATATAATTTAAAAAAGACGGATTCTTACCGGAGGCTCCGCCCTCTCCCTGCCGCACTCTGCAAACGCACCATCTGGAGAGTTCTAAGTTGAATAATTAGGTCTCCTAGAATACTGAGGGTTCCTGGGGACCAACTAGACCACCAGGTAACTCCACTAAGCAACACACATCTGGATTGCAGAGAGGTGGTCCAAAACCATGCCCCTTTTTACACCACTCTGCAAAAGTGCATCTTGGTGCACTGCTGGTAGGGCGATGAGGTCCTCTTGTGTCCTGAGGACCTCAGGAACCAAACATAGGTTTCAGGGACGTTATAGTTAGAAATTATCATTTATAAAAACTGAGAAATTCACTGAAAAAATGTAGGTTTCAGGGACTTTATAGTTATTTGCACATTTCACTCGTACAAAACCAGAGAAATTCAGCTGTTATAGTTAGTTGAGCTAACTACAACTCACCCCCGCAATTTACTGCTGATGACATCACATATTACATCATTCATGACATGGTCAGTGACATCACTGATGACATCTCAAATGAAATCTCTGATGACATCAATAATGACATTATCCACGTGATAATCTGATGTACCTCCTCACGCGCTAGTATAACCTTTGATACACCCACTCTAAAATACAGACTACCATTTTCGAAACAATAGACAAACCAATACCAGTTACTACATACCCACTCTGATTCCTAAGTCTACACAGGTGTCCATTCATTCACCCCTACAGTCACTCATACATGCAGTCACTTATCAATACAGCACTATCATTTGCACTCATACACCTATACAGACACTCACATATCGCCACTCATCCATAGAGTTACTCACACACCTAGTCAATCATGCAAACAATCATTCACACTCCCATTTACTCACCTATATAGTTATACACATACCACCTCACTTATTCATACAGATACTAACATATACTTACTCTCTTATATAATCACTGATGCAAGCACACACTCATCCATACAGCCACTCTAACAATCACTCACACTCACATATAGTGATTTATATTCTCCAGCACTCACTTATACTGTCTTTCACATATGTAGTTACTCATACATGTACCATTGAGACATCCATTCATTCACCAACACACCCATACACACACTCAGCCACCCATACAGACCTTCACTGATGCACTCTTGAACCCATACGCGCTGTGAATTACCTACTCACACATCTATGCACACACCCCCCAACCAGCCATAAAGATAAAGTGCTTTGTCTTCCTGTTTGTTGTCCTCCTGTGTGTTGACCTCAGCTGAGGTTTTGGCCTCTTACCTTTTGTCAGGTAGTTCAGTATCAAACTATGGCATTTGTAAAGGGCAAATGTGTTAGTCCATCTCAAGCAGGTTAGATGGAGGTGTCAAGTGGCTCATATCAGGTGAGAGTGGGGCATCCAGAACAATGTCTTTTTTTTAGGATTTTGGTACTTTCATTTCAAGAACATTCGAGGCAGAATGGAAAGCTAAAACAGACATGGATGTGAGATTAACATCCCAAATAAAATAACCCAGGATCACAGATTACATATGGAGCTGTTTCTCTGTACTTTTGTAAATCACATATTTTTAAGAAAACACTCTCAATAACAATTAAGAGCACACACTAAAATAAAATCACATAGGAACATAGGGGCTTATTTATAAGCCTCTTGTGCAGCCGGTACATGACTTTTTATATGGGAAACAGTGATGCACATGCGGCGCAAGGGGCTTGTAAATAAGCCCCATAGTTTTCAATGTTCCAAAGATATTTGGTTAATCTATTGCACTGTTTAAATTAAGCCTAATCATTATTTCAAATATCTAGTGTGCATGCATTTTCTCTGTAATACAGGCAAATGGGCAGATTTACAAACCTCTTGTGCCACTTTTGCATTACTTTTCCCATGTTAAAAATGATGCAAACTGGCACAAGGGCCTTGTAAATCTATCCAAAGTATTTTGTTGCTTTGGTATGTATTAACGTGATAAAAACACATTTTAATATGCACCTTGTCAAGGGATTCCATGGAGAAACAAGGGTGCACTGGAGTGTTTACAAAACTGATTAAAAGCAAAGACTGAGATGCGTGATAGCTAATGCAAATACTTTTTAATGTTTGGGCAAAGTAGCCAGTCTGCTGCAAGGAAACTTCAGCTGAATTGCTCTGCTCAAGAAGATCTGCCTTTCCCCGAAGTTGATGTCTTTTAAGGTGAGTCCCCTTAATAATACTTAAAAATAGGTCTTTCAGTTTCAGTAATTGCTTTAACATGAAACCAGAGGTCTAGTGTAAAGTTGGAAAAAAAACAGATTTCGTAATGGATCAAAGGCTGGAGTTAGAGGAAAAAGCTTAAAAAAATGCTACGGGCATTGCTTAGAACGGACATGAATCATTTTCTGATTTTTATGCATTGAAACACTACTGAAGCTGCAAGTTTTCAGCACCATGCCATCAATATTCTATTTACAGAGTTAGCAAATGCCACAAAGAGTGTGAAAGGCGATGACAAAATCAGTAGTGTCTGGGTAAATTTTGAATCCTGAATATTAAGAATGTCAAAAAAGGCACCAGTGCTTGCCAGAAACCACCCTTGTTTACGGCGCTCAACTACAGGTACAGCCCCTGTGACTGGTTGAAAGGGAGATGGAAGAGAGAGAAGAGAGAGTGGGGTGGAGGAATGGTGGGGAAAAAGACAGGACAATAAAAGCAAAACCAGCGCAGTGATCGTGAAAGGGCGTCACACTGATAGAAAGACCTCATACTGCAGTTCTCTGCAAAGAGTAAAGACCAGGGGCATTCCACGTAGAAAGACGGGAGAGGTATCGTTGGAAAGGGGGGAATCTCCCCTTTCCAATGGTATCCCTCCCCAGTGGATCCCTGCTTGGATCCACCCACTAGACACCAGGGAGGGGGGAGCAGCCCCTTGGGCAATGGCCTTTGCTCCCCCCTCCTTATTTTTGCACAATTTAGTCTTTTTGCCCCCCCCGGGGGGCAGATGGGGGCATTAGTCCCCATCTGTCCCCCCGGGGGGGCAAAAAGCCCACTAGACACGAGGGAATTAAAAAAAAAATAGGGGTGGGGGCATGGGTCTGCCCGTTACTACAGTCTTTCTGCCCCCCCGGGGGCAGTTGGGGCATTGGCCCCTAATCTGCCCCTTCTGGGGGGCAGAAAGCCCACTAAATACCAGGGATTAGTTTTTAGGTTTTTTTTAGGGTGGGGGCTGCTCGCAACGGGCATGCCAATGCCCCAACCCACCCGCCACCATTACAGCCTTTCTACCCCCCCTGGGGGGCAGATGGGGCATCGGCCCCCAATCTGCCCCCCCGGGGGGGCAAAAAGCCCACTAGACACCAGGGAATAAAAAATAAAAAAATAGAGGTGAGGGCTGCCCAAAACGGGCAGGCCCATGCCCCCACCCCACCCCCCAATTACTACAGTCTTTCTGCCCCCCCGGGGGGCAGTTGGGGCATTGGCCCCTAATCTGCCCCTTCGGGGGGGCAGAAAGCCGACTAAATACCAGGGATTAGTTTGTAGTTTTTTTTTTAGGGTGGGAGCTGCCCGATACGGGCATGCCAATGCGCCGACCCACCCGCCACCATTACAGCCTTTCTGCCCCCCCTTGGCGGCAGATGGGGCATCAGCCCCCAGTCTGCCCCCCCGGGGGGGCAAAAAGCCCACTAGACACCAGGGAATTAAAAAAAAAATAGAGAGGGGGACGGCCCAAAACGGGCAGGCCCATGCCCCCCCAATTATTACAGTCTTTCTGCCCCCCCGTGGGCAGATGGGGCCCCTAATCTGCCCCTTCGGTGGGGCAGAAAGCCCACTAAACACCAGGGATTGATTTTTAGATTTATTTTAGGGTGGGGGTTGCCCGAAACAGGCACGCCAATGCCCCCACCCACCTGCCACCATTACAGCCTGTCTGCCCCCCCCTTGGGGGCAGATGGGGCATTGGTCCCTAATCTGCCCCTTCGGGGGGGCGGAAAGCCCACTTGACGCCAGGGATCTTTTTGGCGCAATTTTCTTTAGGGTGAAGGATTTTATTTAGGGTGGAGGCTGCCCAAAACGGGCACACCAATGCCCCCACCCCCCGCCACCATTACAGCCTTTCTGCCCCCCACCGGGGGGCAGTAGCCCCCAATCTGCCCGCCCCGGAGGGGCAGAAAGCCCACTATCCACCAGGGATTTTTTTGCGCAATTGTTTTTAGGGTGTGGGCTGTCCGAAACGGGCACGCCAATGCCCCCACCCTCCCCCCCCACAAAATGACAGTGTTTCTGATCCCCAGGAGGCAGATGGGAGCTGTAGCCCCCAATCTGGCCCCCCCTGGGGGGCGCAGAAATCCCACTAGAATCCATAGATTTTTTTGTTTTATTAGTGTAGGGGCTCCCCAAAATGGGCATGACAATACACCCACCCCACCCCCAGAGAAACTCCAGTCGTTCTGCCCCCCTGGGAGGGTAGTTGGTGACAGCGGCCCCTGATCTGCCCCCTGGGGGGGCAGAAAGCCCACTAGGCGCCAGTGAGTACGCAGGCTTTTTTTATGCGTGGGGGTGGGGGCTGCCCAAAATGGTCATACTAATGCCCCCACCCCCACAAAAAATATCCACAGTCTTTCTGCCCCTTTAGGGGCATATTGGGATGAAACCCCCTTCCCCGATTCCGCCCCAGGGCGGCAGAAAGCCACTGGGCTCCGTTTTTTTTTTAGCAATGTATACCTGTGGATTTTGGGTCCTAGCGCAGTTGGCACGTAGGCAAACCTAGCAAACCTGTACATTTTTTTAAAACTAGACACCGAGGGGATTCCAGGATGGGGTGACTTGACTGGCTCTCACCAGGTTCTGTTACCCAGAATCCATTGCAAACCTAAAAATGTGTCCAAAATAACAAATTTTCCTCACATTTCTGTGGTGGAAAGTTCTGGAATCTGCGTGGGTCCACAAAATTCCACCCACCCCGCGTTCCCCGAAGTCTTCCGAGAAAAATGGTACCTCACTTGCGTGGGTAGGCCTAGTGCCCACGTCAGGCAAGGGCCCAAAACCAATTGAGGAGACATCAAAATTACCTATCACAAAACAACCTGGTTTTGCAAAGGGGTCCCATGAGTTTTTGGCCTCGGGCTTGGCGGCTATCTAGGGAAACCTACCAAACCCACACATTTCTGAAAACTAGACACCCGGGGGATTCCAGGGAGGTATGGCTTGCGTGGATCCCCCAACGTTTCCTTACCCAGAATGCCCTACAAACCTCACATTTAGCTTAAAAAATCACCTTTATCACAAATAAAGATAAAAACGGTGCCTCACTCGTGTGGGAGGCCTAAGTACCCGCGGGCCGCGACAGGCAAGGGCCCACAACGTAGTGAGGTGACATGAAAATTGCCTATCTCAAAACGACCTGGTTTTGCAAGGGGGGTCACTTGGGTTGTAGGAAATTTGTGTCAGCCCGGTGATGCCACAACTTTCCCACACAAAAATCTGTGTTGAGGTTTGCAGGGCATTCTGGGTAAGGAAACGTTGGGGGATCCACGCAAGTCATACCTCCCTGGAATCCTCCGGGTGTCTAGTTTTCAGAAATGTGTGGGTTTGGTAGGTTTCCCTAGGTGGCCACCGAGCACCGGGCCAAAAACCCAAGTGACCCCCCTTGCAAAACCAGGTCGTTTTGAGATAGGCAATTTTCATGTTGCCTCACTACGTTTTGAGCCCTTGCCTGTCGCGGGTACTTGGGCCTCCCACAGGAGTGAGGCACCGTTTTTATCAGGAGACTCGGGAGAACGCTGGGTGTTAGGAAATTTGTGTCAGCCCGGTGATGCCACAACATTCCCACACAAAAATGTGTGAAAAAGGTGATTTTTTCAGATAAATTTGAGGTTTGCAGGGCATTCTGGGTAAGGAAACGTTGGGGGATCCACGCAAGCCATACCACCCTGGAATCCCCAGGGTGTCTAGTTTTCAGAAATGTATGGGTTTAGTAGGTTTCCCTAGGTGCCGGCAGAGCTAGGGTTCAAAAACTACAGCTAGGCACTTTGCCAAAAAAAGTTCATTTTTCACTGCGAAATTGAGGTGTGTCCACGATGCGTTTTGCGCCGTTACCTGTCGTGTGCACTAGGCCGACCCACACAAGTGAGTTACCATTTTTCTCGGAAGACTTTGGGAAACACGGGGTGGGTGGAAATTTGGGGATCCACGCAGATTCCAGAACTTTCCACCACAGAAATATGGGGAAAATAGTTTTTTTGGGCAAATTTTGAGGTTTGCAAGGGATTCTGGGTAACAGAACCTGGTGGGAGGCAGTCAAGGCACCCCATCCTGGATTCCCCTCGGTGTCTAGTTTTAAAAAATGTATAGGTTTTTTAGGTTTCCCTAGGTGCCGGCAGAGCTAGGGTTAAAAAACTACAGCTAGGCACTTTGCTAAAAAAGGGTAATTTTGCATTGTGAAAATGTGGTGTGTTCACGTTGGGTTTTGAGCCATTTCCTGTCGTGGGCACTATGCCTACCCCTACAAGTGAGGTACCGTTTTTATTGGGAGACTTAGGGTAATTCAGATTTGTAAAGGAACTGTTATTACCTATTGACTTTTGATGCATTTCTGCCTTCCAAATGAAAGACATTGTGTAAAAAAGAAGTCATTCTAAAAAATGACTGATAATTCTCAAGCTAGTATGAATATTCCCAATTTCGGAAATGTGCAAATATCTACTGTTTCTAAACTCTATATTTTGTTCCCATTTCAGAAATACATAGGTGTCTTTCATGCCGATTTTTCCATGTACACATTTTTACAGAATAATTACTATATACCCGGTACATAATAAAAAACCATTGCAAGTTGCTGCTCAGTTTTTGGCTCTGGGTTCGTCGGGTTCTTGGTGAACCTACAAGTCCTATATATCCTCACAACCAGTAATGTCCAGCAGATGTAACGGTATATTGCTTTCAAAGAGCTGTCATAATTAGAAGAAGTTACAGGTGAAAATGTTGACACAAAAGGCTTTTTTATTCAACAAATTTTCAATTTATCCTATATTTAACTGTTAGTTTCTATAAAAAAACCTTGATGGATCTACACAAATGACCCCTTGATGAATTCAGAATTCTGTCTACTTCTATAAAATGTATAGCTTTCCAGGATCCATTATTGGTTTTGTACCCATTTCTACCATTAACTGGAAGGAGGTCGAAAGCACAAAAAATAGAAAAAATAGGCTATGTCCCTGAAAAATGCCAAAACTGTGTAAAAAATGTTGGGTTTCTGACAAAAGTCTGGTATCCCCTAAAAGCTGGGAAAATGGTGATCTCAGCCCCACAAACCCTTTTTTGATAACACTTGCAGGGAAAACCCCAGAAGCTTTCATTTGCAGCCCGTTTTTCCCATTTTCCCCCCAAAAAACTACATTTTGCTGTATTTTGGCTCATTTCTGTGACCCCTCCAGGGGAATCCATAAACCCTGAGTACCTTCAGAAACCCCATGATGTTGGAAGAAAAGGACGCACATTTGGTGTTGATACCTTATGTGGTCAAAAAGTTACAGGGGCCTCAGCGCGCACTACCCCAAATAGCCAAAAAAGGGCGTGGCACAGGAGGGGGAAAAGGCCTGGCAGCGAAGGGGTTAAAGAGACAGCACATGGCCGTCTGGCTTGACCTAAATATGAATAACACAAGTTAATGAAATGACAATGTTGCTAAGGTTTATAAAGTGCACTTGTGTTTGAGAAGAGAACATTCTGGTAAAAATCTAAAGATGGCACGTGCGCATTTGTTCAGTATCCAAACAATATCGTTTTGTTGTGTTCAGTATGATGTTTATTTATTTATAGGTGTAAATGGTTATAGAGGGAACCCTATTTAGAGCAAAACAGAGCTGTGCGTTGAGGTATTGGGGTTTAGGAAGAGGATACATTTCAAGATTGTTCATATAATACAGAGGAGGGGCCTTGATATTTATGAGGCTTACATAATGTCAAGACATTAGATTGAAAAACTGTAATAGTCACATAAATCAGCAGAAGGGGCAGCATTTCAAACCCACCAGCACCGGTGCAAATACAATATGGAGACTTTCTCCAAGCAGGGCCAGACTTTGACATTACAGGTGCAGCTCCATGATCCCTTCTCTAAAGACAGATGTAAACTTCTATTACAAACATAAACATCTGGGTATTCATTTATTTCTTGATGGCAACACACTGTAAAAAGGAGAAACGTTCTGTTTCCAAAGTGCACGCCCACATCACAGATTCATATATGCACTTATGCAGATAGGATGAGTGTATGCACACCCTACACCAAGTACTTAAAAAATAATCTAGGGCTACTCCTAGGTTTGTAAGGGATTTTATAAGACACCCAAGAGCTGGAGGGACACCACCGTAATCCGCCAGTTATAATTACACTCTGAAAATACCCTGCGTTTGTCATCCTGGTAGTCTTTATAAATCTACTTGGCCAATGTGTTTTTAGGACTGAGTAGGAAGGCCCAGTCTGCATGTTCCACTGTGAACACACCCACAGACTGGTACACCATTAGCCATAGGGTAGGTCACACTAACTATATTGTGTCACTTTCCATTCAACTATATATATTTAAAATTATCTTTTTTAATTCTGAGCAATGTTCTTTTCATGCAGATTTGGCAAACTGCATAACGTGCCCTGAAGACCAGCGGTCCAATCAGAAGAGAGATACCTGCATTCCACGGGTGGTAGAGTTCCTGGCCTATGAGGATCTGCTGGGAGTTGCCTTAACCTCTGTTACAAGTTTGTTCTCCCTCCTCACTGCTGGTGTGCTTGGAGTCTTTATTAAACACAGGAACACACCTCTGGTTAAAGCCAATAACAGGGATCTCAGCTACATCCTCCTCATCTCCCTCCTGCTGTCTTTCCTCTGCTGTTTTTTGTTTATTGGACACCCTTCAAAGACTTCCTGTCTCCTCCGGCAAACTGCCTTTGGGATCATTTTCACTATAGCTGTTTCTTCAGTTTTAGCTAAAACTATCACAGTTATTATCGCCTTCAATGCTACAAAGCCGGGCAGCAAGCTGAGGAAGTGGATGGGTCCCCAAGTGTCCACCTTTCTGCTGGTTCTCTGCTCATTGGGGGAGGTGGTGATCTGCACTGTGTGGCTCATCAACAAACCCCCACACCCAGACATGGACACCAGGTCAGAGACTGGTAAGATACTCTTGCAATGCAACGAGGGCTCAGTTGCTGCGTTCTTTGCTGTGGTTGCTTATATGGGATTCTTGGCTCTTCTGAGTTTTGTTGTTGCCTCCATTGCAAGAAAGTTACCGGCCACTTTCAACGAGGCCCAGTTTATCACCTTCAGCATGCTGGTGTTCTGCAGTGTCTGGATCTCCTTCATCCCAGCGTACCTGAGCACCAAGGGCAGGTACATGGTGGCTGTGGAGATCTTTGCCATCTTGACTTCCAGTGCTGGACTGTTGGGCTGTATCTTCATCCCCAAAGTCTACACCATCCTCCTTAGGCCTGAGCTCAACACCAAGGAATATCTAATGGAAAAGCAAGTGACCACTTGAGACTTACAGGACTGGGACAGTTGTATCTCACAACACTGAGTGGCAAAATATTGACCTGCAACAATACCACGTGCAGAATGTTGGATAACACTATATCGTCAAGGTGGGCATATAATTGTGTGTTTTGATTTACTATTCTTAACTTCACATCGATGTATCTTGACAACATATATATCATCAAGGTACATCAGTGTGGGGTAAAATATTAAGGGGCATTTTTATGTAGGTTTGGCGCAAGAGGGCACAAGAGCGACGCTAAACCTAAGTAGTATTTATCAAGCCACGCAAGGCCACCTTGCATGGCCCTGAGTGGCTCGATTAATCCATAGTGACGCAACCCAGCGCAAATTGATGCGTTGTATTTCTCTGACCTGGGGAGGCATTCCTTGGGATCCCACGCACGCACCCATGGATTCTGAAGCATTCCCTGATTTACCAACATTGGTAAACCTGAGCATGCGTCAGAATGCTAGGCCTTCCCAGGTAAGGCGTAACGAGGAGAAATGTCTGTATTTCTCCTTGTTCATCTTTCTACCTGTGAAGGTGTCCATTCCTGCACAAAAACAGTCCTGCTCACAATGAAGGCACCCGGGTGCAAGGGTGCAGGCGTTGGCACTAGGAATCACGCCAGCGCAGGGAAACAACAGGAATGAACCATATATTGTTAAGTACGGCATATTCATGCCCTTTCCCTATCATGCAGTGCAGTGCTTATATCTTAGTAAATATGCCCTTAAATCTAGACTTAGCAATATACGCACCTTGAAAATACAGGGGCAGACGCCGCCCTGAATTGATATTTTTGGCTTTCAATATTCTGCACTGAGTTTTGTGGTAGAAAATCCACAAGAACCTCAATGAAGAATAGGCAAATAGCTGTCACATTGTGCTGGTGTATTGACACAGTTCATCATTTACACACAAATAGATTTGTATTGTACACAGCAAAATTGTACTGACTTGATTTGAATTTATTTAAATGTAGGCCTAACTTTATATTTTTGTGCTAAAAGAAAAGCACTGAGCTTAGTAAAATTGTGTGTTTCCTGTGCTTGTCAGAACCTTGTGTAATCTAGTCCTAAACTCCATCTTGAATTCTAAAGCAGCCATGATGTGTGTTTTAATTTATTTTCTCATCACACATAAAAAAAAATTGTGTAATGTGTTGACATGCAATTCTTGAAAAATGTCAGAGGATTAATTTACTTCATTTCAAGGCTTCTACTATCTGTACTCCTGCAGTGCACCTTATGTTTTGAGATAGTAAGGGTTTAAGTGTAACTTGATTTGTACTGAGACATCTGGTTGCATTAGGGAATATTCAACATTGGGGTTGGTGTTGGGATGGTGGTAAATGATACTGCATTACATTGTGTGTTTTTTTTGCTGACTATGTGATTTTCATTTTGAAATGTGTTTCACAAATAGGTTGTTTTGGATATGAGCTGTGTCTGGTTTGCCCTGAATTTAGAGAGCAGACCCATGTTAGTCTATCTCCTGATTATGACGTCGAGTAGTTTACTCTGAGATTCGACTTCATGTCCTTCTCTTTGCTGCATTTGTCTCAGCCTCATGCTAATTGCCTGTATTGATTTAACATGCATGTTTACTATCTATTAATTGTAGCTTCTGTATCACACTTTATTATTAGATAAACCTTCATTGGTTCAAAGCCTTGTAGCAGGTTTATTCAATCAACAATTCTGATTTATTTGCTGCCACACTGTTATCTGTTGGGGACATTTCCTCATATGTTCTTGAGGTTAACACCATCTCCGATCCTGCACAGGTGCTGTATCTTAGATATGTGAGAAGAAAGCGTCGGCACTTTCTTGAATATGAGGTCATTAGAGGTTACCTTAACTGCATATTGTTGCAAGAGGATGGCATGGGTTGTAGCTGTAAGTGGAGGTTCAATGTTGTTACAAAAGCGTGATAAGCTGCTGTCCAAGGGTATGTACCATCTGAAGTGCTTCATAAACCCAATAGAAGCTCCTTCATCTAAGCCTGTCTCAGTGAGGTGCAGAGTTGGCCAGCCTTACGGAAGCACAGTTACCGCTTGATGATACCGCAGACCCATGAGGGTATTGAAATCACTTCCTCCTCTGCTCTTTCCAGATGACATGGGGGTGAACAACAAAACTGGTGAAACTCATCGCTCTCTTCCTCTTTCTCCATATCCATCTCTTTCTCGCCCTCTATCTCCCTTTTCTTTCTCTCTCCATTTCTCTTTCTCTCTCTTTCTACCCTCTCCATCTCTTTCTCTCTCTCTCCATATCTCTTTCTCTCTTTCTCTCTCTCTCCCTCTCTCTCTTTTCTCTCTATCTCCACATCTCTTTTTCTCACATTAAATAAGTTAAAAAAGTGTCTTCAGTGCAGTAGCTACCGCATTTGCTGTGTTACTTTCACCTGCAATTGTTGTTTAATACTCACCAACTGGCCCTACCTTCACCAGAAACGGATGTGCAAATTTAACAACCCTCATATTCAAACTGGTATTTTCAGGGTTAAGTGCTCATCTACAAGTTCTAACATCAGACTTGTGTAAAAGAGCCTCTGAATAGCTTTTTAGGTTGAGCCTATCGAAGGGAGCATGTGCTGCTCTGTGATGCATGGTGTTTCTGGGATGTACCCTCCAAAGTGATTGCCCCTGTTTTCATATCTGTTTGTTCCTGTGCACTCTCTTTTGCTTTCCCTTTGCTTGGCTTCACAAACACATTAATAATCACTTCTGTCTGCCTGGTTCTGCCTTTCCCCCTCCCTCCTTGCACTCAAAGCCCTCCCCCACTTTCCAAGCACACACACAGATGTGGGTTTCTCATGGCAAAGAGACCTCACACTGGTAATCCCCCACTGCAGCACCAGTGTTCCCCCCTGCCTGACTCTGTTTGCTCCAACAGTGGCTGCGGCATGTACAAGTGGTTAACACTTTCTTTCCCTGTTTCCCTTGTCCTTTTGTTCATTTCTGTGTAGCCTCAGTGCATGCCCTGGCCAAAGTTTGCAATTGATGTCTCTTCACTCACTCACTCTCCTCTATCTAGCCTCTTACCCCCTGTCAATCACACTTCACCCTATGCAACAACACTCCAAGCAGTGACACTCAAGACAATTAGGCCCGGGCGGTTCACTCGGTTTGTGGAGTTTGCAGAGTTTTCTGCACGCCGCACTCCGTGGAGCTTGCGGAGTGCAGAAAACTCCACTTTGCAATGTGCAGCAGAATTTTTTCCCTGATTGTGATCGCGAACGGTAAGTTCACAGATGCAAACAATAAGTTTGCAAGCGCGAACTGCCGCTCGGGTAGAATTTCTACCCAAGCGGCAGGAAGACTAGCACAAACTGCAGTTCGCACTGCACTTTGCTACTCGCAGAATTTTGCAGAGTTTTTTTGTAACTTCGCAGAGTTCCGCGTAGCAAAACTCAGCAAACTACGCCCAGGCCTGAAGGCAATGTCGTTTTAGGCAGCTCACTGTGCTCGCCACATTGCCACTCCTTGCAGTGCCACTGAGCTCTACACAACCCCACTCCATGCAGTACCACTCAGCTCTATGCAACGCCACTCCAAGCAATGACACTCAAGGCAACGCCACTCTACACAGCGCCACTCTAGACTGCACCACTCAAGGCAACATCACTCTACACAGCACCACTTCATGCAATGCTACCCATTTAACGTAACTCAGCTCCATGCAGCTCCATTCCATTCAGTACCACTTCACTCTATGCAACACCACTCCAAGCAATGACACTCAAGGCAATGCCACTTTACACAGTGCCAGTCAAGGCAACAACACTCTACACAGTTCCACTCCACACTCCACTCCACGCAACACCACTCCATGAAATGCCACTCCATGCAGCACCTCTCCACACAACTGCACACCTCACCACACTCCATGCATCACCACTCTATGCTTCACCACTCTGCTCCACCCAACACATCGCCACTCCAGACAACTCCACTCCAAACAAAAACACACAAGGCAACACCACTCCATACACTGCCATGCCACCCTGCTCTAGGCAACGGTACTCCATTTTATGCAACTTCACGCATTGAAAATTCCTTCTATGCAACTGTATTCCATACAACTGCACTTCACCCTACTAATCCACTCCACTCTATTCAATGCCACTCCAAGCAGTGACACTCATGGCAACATCGATCTACACAGCGCAACTTCTCACAACCCTGTTTCACACAGTGCCTCTCCACGAGATGCCAAGCAATACAATTCCTCTCCATGTAACTGTGCTCAGTGCAGTGCCACCTTAAACAGCGACACTTCACTCTGCTGAACTCCACACAACTGCACAGCGCACACCACAGCACACAGCGCCACTCCACGCAATGCCACTTCAAGCACTGGCCTTCACAGCAGAGCCAGTCTACGCAGCACCACCCTCTGTAGTGACACTCTATGTAGTACCACTCCCCTCTATGCAGCACCACCCTATGCGGCGCCACACCATTCCACACAACTGCATGACACACGCCACTCCACGCAATGCCACTCTCCACAGCCCCATGCCATGCAACACCACTCCAAGCACTGGTACTCATGGCAGCGACACAATGTGAAGCAACACTCTATGCAGCCCCACTCTACACAGCCCCACTCTACACAGTACCACTCTACATAGCATAAACTCAACACAACCCCGCTCCAAGCACTGACAATCCATTCAATACCACTACATGCAACACTGCTTTTAGAAAAAACACTCAAGACAACTCTATTAAGTACAATGCCACTCTGTACACTGCAATGCCACACCACTCTATGCAACACCACTCACTTTATGCAACTTCATGCAATGCAAATTCACTCTATACAACTGTACTCCCTAAAACTACAATTCATCATACCCAACCCACTCCATTCAATGCAATGCCACTCCAAGCAGTGACGCTTCACGCTACCCTGATTCACACAAAACCACTCCAAACAATGCCACTCCACACAATGTTGCTCCATGCACTGCCACTTTACACAAGGCCACCATAAACAGCGCAAATCCACTCTGCGCCATTCCACACAACTTCACAACGTACAACACTTCACACAATCCCACTCTACAGAGCGCCACTCCATGCAGCCGTACTCAACTCAACCCCACTCCAAGCACTAACACTCCATGAAATGCCACTCCATGCAACGCCACTCCATGCAATAACCCTCAAGGCAATACCAATCAGTACAATGTCACCCCATACACCATCATGCCACCCCGCTCTACGCAATGGCACTCCTTTTTATGCAACTCCATGCACACTATGCATCTGTACTCTATATACCTGCACTTGACCATACCCAACCCATTCCACTCTATGCAATGCCACTCCAAGCACTGACACTCAGGGCAGTGCCATTCCACGCAGTGCCACTTCACACAATGCCACTTCTTGCAACACCACTCCATGCAATGCCACTCCACTCAATGCTAGTCCACGCAACACCACTCCACTCTGCTGCACTCCACCCAAATGCACACCGCATGCCAATCCATGCAACACCACTTCAAGCACTGGTACTCATCGCACTGACACTCCAAGCAGTGACACTTCAAGCAACGTCACACCACCCACCTCTATGCAATGACACCCTGTTCTATGCAACACCACTCCATTTTATGCAGTGACACTCCACACAAACCTAATTTACTCTACGCAACTGTACTCCATACAAGTGCAAATAACTCTACCCAACCCACTCTACTCTATGCAGCTCCACTCCAAGCAGTGACACTCAAGGCAATGCCACTCTATGCAACACATCTCTGCTCCACAAAAGCCCACTCCTTGCAATGCCACTCCACGCCATCCAATTCCACTCTACGCAGTGTCACTTTGCTGCACACACCACTCATCACCAGTGTACTCTATGCAATGCAACTCCATGCAACCCCACTCCACACAATGCAGCGCAGCTGCACTCCACACAACTGCATGTAACATGCCACTCCATACAATGCCAGTTTACACAGCGCCACTCCATGCAACGCCTCTCCAAGCAGTGTCACTTACGGCAATGCCACTCTTTGCAGTACCAATCCACACAATGCCACTCTGCTACAAGCAACACCACTCTACGCAGAACCACTCTGCTCCACAAAAGGCCACTCCACACAATGCCACTCCATGCCACTGTACTCCACACAACAGCACACCTCACCCAACTCCATGCAACGGCTCTCCACACAGGAACACTCTGCTCCACACAACACTACTCTACACAGCACCACTTTGCTCCACGCAACACCCACTACTCCATGCAACGGCACTCTTTTACAAATTTGATAGATCCAACTACATATTCCTTTTAGTAAACTCTCACTTTACTTTAGCCACTCATACTTTCTTTAACTACCACTATCTTTAGTATCATAATCCTTTACCAATAAAACACCTACCACATCATTACAATACACAAATACAGTCCACACCACACACAAATGCACTACTAACAGATAACAAAGTAAGCACATTTCCACTACACAACACATACAGACACTACAATAAAAAACAAAACACATACGTATAAAACATCACTATTTACAAAGAGTCCATTAACTTTATACATGCTCCCACAGCCAGCATTTGCGAGCTTTGTCTGTCTTGGACCAGGCAGGGATCTGATCCTGGAGCACTGGTCACCAAACACAGTTGCATGAACTCTAACTCTAGAGGAAATGGGTATCCCTGGTCAAAGTAAAACAGAGGTTTTAAAACTTTGTAGGAGTCAATAACTTGTATCATGGTCAGAGTGGATTCGTCCTCCTGGAAGCAGTGCCTTGGTGTTAGAATGGATATGTCTCTTAGATTCTTCAGGCAAGATTTGCAAGTCGCATATGTTTTTTGTATGGAGAGATTGCATTACATTCTTTAGATAGACGTTTGCCGCCTCTTTTGAGATGCCTGAATTTATTTTCTGCCGGGCCCGAGCTGACACAGTGTTGGTATTGGCCTGAAGAAATCAAAATGAAGGCTTTTTTAATAGCCCAGCAATGTTTTGTGAGGCCAAATTCAAAGGCGCAGCTAAGGGTGGATAGGCAATTTAAAAACAGAGCAGTAGGTCTTAGCAGTTAACAGATCTAAAAAATTGCTTTTTTCTTTCCTACAATTTAAGAGTTTGGCTGCCATCATCTGCTGCACAGGACAAGGATGGGAACATGCAGTGACACTGGGTAAGAACACACCCTGCTTCAAGCCCATTGTTGTCTGTATCTTCTGTGAAGGTGTGTTACCTCCCCCCTTCGTGGAGCCAGGTGTCAGTATACAAAAGTTGAATTACTTTTAGAGTTTCGGTTAGGATCTCAGCGCACACTAATTCGTGACGTAATAGGCTGCCTGGGACCCTATGAAATGCTGCTTTAAGTCCCCGAAATAAGTGTAAAGCGTGGTTTTGGTGGTAAGGGTGGATAATGAGAGCACTTAGATTTGACAAAGTGACCTGCCCCGTGTAGAAACCAGATTGATTTCACGAAATAAGCTCCAGGGAGTTGGCCTACGCTGCTAGGTCCTGTAAAAAGAGACTGGCAAAGTATTTGGCTTCGAGATCTAACAAAGCAATTTATTGGTAGTTTCACAGATTGCTCCTTCCTCTCCATTTATAAATTGGATGTATTATTGATCCATGCCATGACGCTAGTATCAAAGGGTTCACCAACACTGAGTTATATAAAAGATCATGGGTCCTTTTATAGTATTTTCACAAAGACATTCATATAAATATATGGGGCCATGTACAGGCTGGATAATGTAACCATAGAAGAAGTCAGTGTTTATAAATATTTAGGTTTTAATTTTGATAAAAAATTTAACTTCCGTGCACACCAACAGTATATGGTTAGGAAAAATAATGCTCTAATACATTCATTCAGTTTACTTGCTAAAAAACTAGATGGCCGCTCTTATCAACCATTGCTCTCTGTAATCAAAGCTAAACTGCTTCCATCTCTTACTTACGCAAGCACGGTGATGCATGGAAAGGAATCCAAAATGGTGGATAGACTACAAGTCAAAACAAACAGACGGGTCTTTTGTCTGCCCTGTAATGCCTCTCCTGCTCAAATTCGTTTGGAATTCAGATTGACATAGCAAAATATAGCAAGAAGATATCACTTTATCAAGTCCATGCACGAATTACTTAACAGTCAGTCTAGCCTTCGAATCAGTGCCGTGTGGGATTCGGTGAATAATGATGTGAATTCAAGCTACAACACATACTTGTCATCATCGTGACAACTAACCAATACAGGTGACTTATGGGACTTGATTCTATCGCATTCTACTTTCTGCCAAGCCATGAACAAAACTGCAAACATACATTCGCTAGTTGAAGACAAAAGCATATTTCCGCAGCGATCCCATGTCTGGATGACAATTCAAACCTACATCACATTGCAACCTATCTACACCTAACATATTCGGTGTATTTTAAGAAAAAACTATTGGCCATGCACTTAGGTGAACTGCCGTCTCTGTCAGACAAACCAGCGATAGATAGATATAAAGATGACCAAAAACGTGCAGACTATGTAATGCTCCAAATGAGGATTTTGTGCATTTGGTCACCATATGTCCCAAACTGAATAATGTACGCCGCACACTTTTAAAACACCTATTTAATGAGAGAGGGATACTTCACGATAAAGCAATCAAGCAGAATTGTAAGCTAAATACTATGGCATGAGGAATTGCCTCGTACAATGAGTACACAATATTTATATGCTGTTAAAACAGTAGTAAGATGTTGACACTTGGAGTTGTGGAATTTTATTTCGAGGTATATGTCACTTTATAGCAACGGTGAATACATTTTACAATGATAATGTTTTTAACGAGACAACAAGATTTTCCTGAGCAGAAGCAATATTAATTCATGTTGCAAAGATAAGAGATTATTTTTAAAAAAGGATTGATTTTATATGTATATTGTGAGGGTTTTTATTAACTAATAACAGTAAACTCTTATTGGATTTGATACATGGGGCCTCATTTACAAGAAAATGATGCAGGGCGGCGCCACAAGCCATTTTGCTGGGGCCGAGCTGCATCATCTTCAAAGTACACAGATGCATCGCATTAATAACAATACAACAAATCCTTTTGCTTTCCCCTGTGCTGGAGCACGGTCAGCTGCCCTGCGTCAGCTTGGGCATCCTTGCGTCATTTTGTAAGGGTGCCTGCATTGCGGGGATGATTGTATTTGGGCTTCCTGCACAAACACTATCATTGATGGCATTTACCACTTTGTATGTGTTCTGCAGAATGAAGCATGCATAGAAAGAGAAAACAACAAGGAGAATTAAAAGTATTTCTCCTCATTGCACCACTGCTACTCCTCCCCTGGGGAGGTGTAGGATTCTGACGCGTTCCCAGCTTTACAAAACATTGTAAATCTGGGAATGTGTAGGGTTCCATGGAAGTTGCGTGGGAACACCCACAGCAACACCCATGGAAAGCCCCTTTTACGCAGTGTAATGCATGAAAGGGGCCCATATTGACAGCGCCATGTAAAGTGACTGCACGTTGCCCTGTAAGCATGGGAATGCCCAATGAGCCGCTCGTGCATCAAAAAAGTGACGCACCAGCGGCTCAATTGGGTTGTTGATGAAGCCCTGAGAGTTTTTACCCAATATTCTATATTGGACGCTTCCTGTGTACACTCGTTTTGCAGCTGCAAGTTTGAGTCCTATGCTTTTTCTATAGTGCTGTATAATTCCATATTGAGTACCTTATAGTTATCTTATAATAATTCAATGATCGGGTTATGGCCCCTCAGGGACCAATCCCATAACTCCTCAGTGACTTTAGAGTTGCAGGAAGATGATGGATATCTATTGATATCATTTATGATTTTCCAAAAGGCTTTGGGGGTTTTTTCTTGCGTGGATGCTGGACCTTGGCCGTCTTTTTTGGCTGCCACACTGCACACTTATAATTCTGGTGCATAGTTCTTAATTGCTCCCAAATTTGGACTCTATGAGTACCTGGTAATGCCATATGGTCTATGCAATGCGCCTGCGGTGTTTCAATACTTCATCAACGATGTTCTCAGCGATTTCATTGATCGTTGTGCTATCGTCTACATCGATGATATTCTAATTTATTCAAACACTACGGAAGAACACTATGACCAGGTCAGAGCTGGTTTACAACGCTTGCAAGAAAACTCCCTATACGTCAAACTGGAGAAGTGTCTTTTTAATACAGATACGGTGGAGTTTCTTGGCTTTGTATTGTCGCCTAATGGAGTTCAAATGGATGAACAGAAGGTGAAAGCAATTAAAGATTGGAAGACTCCTGCTAGTGTCAAAGAACTTCAGAGTTTTATTGGCTTCTCCAATTTTTATAGACGATTCATTCACGGATTTTCTTCTAAGATACTCCCTTTGACTCGTCTTCTGAAGAAAGGTGTTTCTTTCCATTGGTCAGATGAGGCGGAAGAGGCATTTCGTTTGATGAAAACCAGTTTCACTACAGCTCCAGTTCTACTTCATGCAGACCCTTCTGAGCCCTTTTATCTGGAGACGGATGCTTCAGATCTCGCTATTGGAGGAATACTCTCTCAACGACACAAAGACACCGGGCAGTTGCATCCTGTAGCCTATCGTTCACGTAAACTCAATCCTGCGGAGTGTAATTATACTATTACAGAGAAAGAACTTCTGGCCATCAAAGACGCCTTCAAGGATTGGAGACACTACCTAATGGGGGCTAAACATACTGTAACGGTGTTTACAGATCATCGCAATCTGAAATTTTTGCGCTCCGCCCGAACACTCACACCACGTCAGTTGCGGTGGTCCCTGTACTTCGCGGACTTTGACTTTGTTATCACCTTCCGTCGCGGCTCCAAGAATGGAAAGGCCGATGTCCTCTCAAGATTGGATACAGAAAATCAAACCTCTGTCATTGCAAATCAACCAATCATACCGGATGACAAATTTATAGGAGCGACATCCTTGGAACCCCTTTGAACATCTTGTTCGCAATTTGATGCCTGATCCAGATATGCAGACTTGGGTCTCAGAAGATCTTCTACGATCCATATACAATGGTCTCCCCTATCATGGCTCTGCTCTGTATCTACCTACCAAGGACCTCCAGTTGAAGGCAGTGCAGGAAAGTCATGACAATCCCCTGGCTGGTCATAAGGGTATTTTAAAAACTGAAGACTTACTTAGACGAAATTTTTGGTAGCCATGTATGTGCCGTGATATTCGCCAATATGTTTTGAGCTGTGACCTATGTGCACAGGGAAAACCTGACAGACAGGCCCCAAAAGGACTCTTGCAACCCTTGCCAACCCCCCCATATCCTTGGCACACAGTCTCCTTAGACCTAATTGTTGATTTACCATCCTCCCATGGGTATGACACTATCCTTGTGGTCGTTGACACCTTTAGTAAAATGGCACACTTTGTACCCTTTAAGGGTGTACCCACTTCTAAACAACAAGCACAACTTTTTAATCAACACATAATTCGCCTTCATGGGATACCTAAGATACTCATTTCAGACAGGGGCTACCAGTTCTTATCACGATTCTGGAAGGCCTACATCAAAGGCCTTAACATCGACCATCGTTACTCCACTAGTTTCCACCCTGAAACTGATGGTCAGACTGAACGCATTAATCAAGAACTAGAACAACATCTTAGGTTATACTTGTTAGATGAGGAGGGTGATTGGCCTGACCATTTATGGACTGCAGAGAATGCCCATAATAATGCCCTTAATGTCTCTACCGGTTGCTCGCCTTTCTTTATAAACTCAGGCAGACATGCCAATTCCCATGCTAATTTTGACACTGTGCAGGTTCCTGGTATTCACGACATCGCACAACAGCTAACTAACATCCATCACTCAGTAACTCACAATTTGACCACAGCAAAGGCTCGTTACAAACATTTCGCTGACCTAAAACGTAAGAAGGCACCTGAACTTCATGTTGGGGACTTAGTCTGGTTGTGTACATAGAATGTTAGACTTAAGGGTCCACGTAAATTCCAGCCTCATTTTATGGGTCCTTATCCAATTGAGAAGGTGATAAGTCCTGTTACCTATCGATTATCTCTTTCTGGTTCCACTAAGATTCACCCGGTATTTCATGTCTCCCTCCTAAAACCAGTTCATCCCAGGTTACGTAGGTCTTCCCCTCCTGATCCTTTAATTCTGCATGGAGAGACTGAATATGAGGTTAAACGGATTGTAGACTCAAAATTTATCCGTGGTGAACTTTTTTACCTCATTGATTGGAAGGGATTTGGACCTGATGAGCGTTCCTGGGAAAAAAGTACTGATGTTCATGCTCCCAGATTAATTAGGGCCTTCCATGCTCAATTTCCCTCTGTAGGACCTGGGGTCTCCAGGCCCTATAGGGCGGTAACGTGACACGAGCGGTCGGGCCACCAAAGGTCTGTGTGTAAAGCAACCATACAACACGCACCTCTCATGGGACAAGGAACACACACAATAAGTGACGCCACACGGCAGGAGTTAAGTAAATACTCAAGTTTATCCAAGCAGATTACGTTAGATGCAGTTCAAGAGGTAGCAGTACATTTCATAAGCTGGTGATACCACAAATGACATTCATAACAAACCAGTACTGCCTGAGGTACAACTACCCTTCAGCTAGAGGCACACGTGTGCTTCACGTTCCTGTAGCGCCTTAGGGGGGTGAGGATGGCGCTAGGCGCGCTAACTGGTGACGACCTCAGAACGGGGCATCTAGCACAGAGAGCTACTCGGAATAGATGTCGATTAGTATTTCATTATGAACATGAATAACAGCGTGCTACTCGTAACCAATAGCACGTGGTACTCCAATATGGAACATGAATGACAAAGCGCTACTCGTAATTACTAACACGCAGCACTTCAATATGGCACATGAATAACAAAGCGCTACTCGTAATAACCAACACGTAGCACTTCAATATGGTACATGAATAACAGAGCGCTACTCGTAATTACCAACATATAGCACTTCAATATGGCACATGAATAACAGAGCGCTACTCGTAATGACTGACATGTAGCACTTCAATACGGCACATGAATAACAGAGCGCTACTCCTAATGACTGACATTGAGCACTTCAATCCGGCACAGGAATATCAGAGCGCTACTTGTAATCATTGGCGCTGGGTACTTCAATGCGGGGTAGGACAGTCAATGCGCCTCACGAAGCTTTTAGCGGGAAGTGCCCGGGACGGGAGGAGCGAGTCTCTCGGCTCTGGTGCAGTTCGTAGGGCACCTTGCTTCAGAGCAGTCACGGGGGCACAAGGAGAGGATCCCTCGGCGGGGTCTCTCTGTCGCGCTGGCAGGGGGAACTCCCATGGAGAGGGGACCCGGGCTGAGGGTGCAGTGCGGTTCCCGACCAGTAGGGGGCGCACCAGGGGCAATCCCAGCCTCCGGGCTTACCTCGTTCTCAGCGTAAGACGGTGTATGCTCCAGCAAGATGGGGGAAACTCGGCCCCCGGCCTCGCGCACCTTCTCACACAGCTGCGACGGCAGCGGCGGGGCCCCGGGCTTCTCACGGGCCTCGCGATTCTGCAGGGCACTTCTTCCGGCCTCCGGGCCGCGGCAGTGAGCGCGCTGGCTTCCACGTCATGGGGGGGCTCAAGTTAAGGATGGGGGTTCCGTGCTCAGCGGAGCACGCTGCCGGGGGTCCCAGGCCAGGTCAGGGAGCGCAGGGGTCACAGCGCTAATACCTGGTCGATCCCCGGTGGCTCTTCAATCTGCTTTGCATACGGCTTCAGGGGTCAGTCTGGACACGCAGTCTCAGTGCTTGGCATATAAGTTTGAGAGTTCAATCTGGACACGCAGTCTCAGTGCTTGGCATATACGTCTCTGTTCTCAGATGTTAGATGAAGTCTTGTTGGCGCAAATGTATCTGGCGCCCTTAGGGGTTCTGTTACAGGGGGTTAGGAATGGAGAGGGCGACTAGATCCTTCCTAGTCAGGCTGGCAGAGAGTCTCTGGGTCCTCCTACTGCTGGGCAAGATCAGTGGGTTTCACAGGGTCCCTCACTCACTTAAGAGGCAGCACCTAAATCCTGTCACTCTCAGAGGCATAAGTCCCTGGCTAGGCCCTACCGCCTACACTCCTGGTGGATTCTTCCAGCTCTGCTTCACCCCAATGGCCAACTCACCACAAAAGTTTCCCTCCCTCTCTTAAGTAGCCCTAGGTCAGGTGACCTTTAGCCAAGGCGGCAAAAGAAAAACCACACCTCCCTTCTAGAAGGTTCCAGCACATTCCAGGAGCTTCCGCACTCTACCTATGGGACAAAAAGGCGGGCTGGTGTTGCAACATTGTTGTGGGGTTCCAGCCAGCTCCTGGCAGCTAGGGTGCTACTAGAACAGGCCTATCTGCAGCAGCAGGGGCCTGCGGCAGCCATCTTGGGTGAAGGGAGCACCTGCACCTTAACACTACAAAAACGAAAAAACTTAGGGAAAAAGGGCCAAGTCCAACACCCTCTAAACCTAGACTGGAGGAAACCCCGTTGAGAGGGGGTACTGTCAGGAATCACGGAAGGTTTCCTCCTCCTTCTGCTTCCGTGGCTTCTATGCTCTCTTCGCAAACTCAGAAAGCAGTCAATCCTTTGAGTTGGAGTGCTTGTTGGCATCGTAGAAATTCCAACATGGCTTCCAACTTGCTGCAATAGCATATTGCTGTTAGCAGTCTAGTCTTGCAGTGAATGACAGTTGGCGAGGTGTGCTCCAACATTCCATTGTGCACTTCACCGAAGATTCCTCAGGAGCAGCACCTGTTTCTGCGTCGTGAAAGCTAGTCAGGATAGTGGCGTCTAACTCGGGGTTAGTTCCGTCGGGTTAATATCTCAGGTTAGTTTGTGATGTCAAGTGTCATTAACGTTTTCTGACTAAACATAAACTACTCAAGAATTGTTTTAAGAAAAGGCTTGAATATTTTAACCTCAGCTTGTAGTAACATATGGAAGAACAATGATAAATTAATGTAAATACTTCTACTGAAGAGAGCCTGAATTTATCTGAAAGGAAAAACGAGCTAGTCATAACATTGGCTAAACTCGAACCAACAGCACCACCTGCTGGCTGAAAAATATAACGCTTTTAAGATACCAATACATTAAAGCCAAGTCAAGCGAAGGAGAACAAATATACTCGCTTCGCTTCTTGGCTCATAAAAATATCTAATTAAAGAATTGCGGACGTTAGTCAGTCCGTGATCTTCTAATTGCCTTCTCAAGTGGATTAAAAAACCCTAATAACGTTGGGAGTAAATTTACCACAAGAAAAATAAATATTAAACTAAGAATAGTTCTCTCAAGACAGCAAAGGCAATACACAGAATAGAAAATACACTAGACTCCAATTAATTGAATCAACTCTGTAACAATCAGCGAGTATACTTAGAAAAGAAAGGAAAAAATGCAATTACAGTTTATAGGAATTAAATAGGGTTGTACACTTACCTTTGTCTTCCGATTTTCGTAGAGTAGTGAAAAGTAGCATTCCTGCGAAGATAGAACAAACAGAGTTAAGACTTCTCTTCAGACACCTACAACGCAAGAGAAGTAGAAGAGGGGCAAAACCCAAAACACTTCCTGGTAAGATAAGTTATCTTAGTTTCTAAATGCAAGTAAGTCATGAAAGTTTTCGCCATTTAATTACATGATTGTGTCTACAGCTGTCACTACCGGTGAGGAAGGAGGTTCCTGCTGAACCGCTGAGTTTGGAGTTTTTCTCTTCTCTGTCCCATCCCCTTTCCCCCCTCGGTACTCACTTACTAAGGTGTAACTGAAGAAACCTGGTGGGGAAAGTTCAGAGAAGGGCATTGGGAACTTGCGTCATTCTACTCCTGTGTGGTTCGCAAATAAAGAAGCACCTGACATCAAGCATGAACATGTAGAAGAGGTGATTGGATTCAAGAAATCTTATGGTAATGAAGGACCTCAAGATTGTGAAGATTGCATGAGAATTCATTTCCTGCATGAGAGAGATAGTCAACAGAGAATATAAAAAATGTCTGGGTCGGAAAGTGAATTTTAAGCTGTTTGTGGTAAATATTTCATTACCGGTACTATTTTTTATGCGGTAAAGTCTAGTAGGAATAACTCAGTAAATATAAGAGGCAGAATCCGTGGTATTAGAGGTTGTAAAAGGCTTTATTCCTCTACAAAGGAAATACAATTCGAATTGCAGGCTTCACACTCCATCACCATGAGGGTTCAGGAAGGAAGGCGATACATTATTGACAGGTAATCAGTTTTATAGGAAATGCATTATAGTGTAACAGATGCAGGAGGCGTAACAGTTGATAAGAGAGATAAAATATGCATACGTAATCAAAAGGGCGAACATATAGGCGTAACTTAGAAAACGTCATTATACATGATGTCACAAGTGGGTGGATCCATAAGAGAATCCTGCAATGTCAGCAGAAATATTTGGCAGAGATGCGTGCGCAGCCGCATGACGTGTGATTGACGTGCAACTAGAGGGTGAAGGGGACTTGACATTTAGCTCTACGTGTGGAGACAGAAGTCTGGGGGTTATGTCAACCTAATCTCAAATCATATCTAATATCCTATGTTTAAAGAACTGTGTCAATTATATCAAGGGCGGGATCCTTAACTGTCATGCAATGTGTTGGTGTCAGAACTATTGTCTTTGTCGCGTCAGTTGTATGAGTCTGGTTCTGAGCAGTCTGTTTAGCTGTTCTGTCAGCTAGGTCATTACCCTGAGAAATGATATCGGTAACTTTTGTATGAGCTTTACATTTCATAATCGATATTGCAGTAGGTAAATGAATCGCATCTAATAGGGCTTGAATGAGGGGTCTGTGTTGGATGTGGGCACCGTGAGAAGTTAAATAACCTCTCTTTCGCCACAGCACGCCGAAGTCATGGACGACTCCGAATGCATAACGTGAATCTGTGTATATGTTGACTTATCTTTGGCTTGAATACAGGCTTGTGTCAGAGCGATGAGCTCTGCTGCTTGAGCTGACAAAGTGTTAATACAATTTGTTTCAATGACTTCAGTGTCTGTTGTGACTGCGTAAGCGGCCACTAACTCTCCTGTACTTGTTCTCATACATGAACCATCTACATATAATGTCAGGTCTGGGTCTGATAAAGGGATGTCTGTCAAGTCTTGTCTTGGTTTTCGTCGTGATAGTAATGACTTCGACACAATCATGTGCCAATGGATCTGTTCCGCCTACTGGTAACAGTGTGGCAGGATTTAACGTATTACAACGTCTGATTTCTATGTGTGGTTGAAACAATGTCAATTCGTAACCGGTGAGTCTCGCTATAGTCAAGTGTTGTGTTTGTGTGCGGTTCAAAAGAACCTCTACTGCATGTGGTACTTGTACTGTCAATTGATGTCCTAACACTATGGCATCGCTTTGTCTGATTGCTAAAGCTGTTGCTGCCACTGATTTCAGGCACGCAGGGAGAGCCTGAGCTACTGGATCTAATGTACTAGAGAAATAAGCACACGGTTTGTGTGATCCTGCTTGTTCCTGTATGAGTACTGACAAAGCAGTACCTTCGCGTTCTGTAACAAAGAGTGTAAACTGTTTATTGTAACATGGTGTTGCTAAAACAGGTGCTTGGCATAAAGCTTTCTTTAAGCTTTCAAAGGCATGTGTGTGTTCTTGAGTCCAAGGGAGGACAGTCGATGTGGCTGCCTCCTGTGTTGTCAACTGGATGAGTGGTTTTGCGAGAAATGCATATTGAGGGATCCACTGCCTACAGTACGAGGTGAGGCCTATAAAAGCCCGTACCTCCTTTTGTGTCTTGGGTGGTGGCATGTTAGCGATTAACTGGATGCGGTCGGGTGTAAGCTGTCTTCCCTCCTTGGACAGCGAGTGCCCAAGGTAAACAACTCGCTGGACACAGAATTGCAGCTTAGAAGGGGACACCTTGTGCCCCTTGTCAGCCAAAAATTTTAAAACCGTCAGTGATGCTGTTTCACATTCAGGTTCGCTTCGGGCGGTGATCAGCAGATCATCGACATATTGAAGCAAGGCAGTGTTAACTGGCATGTGGATACTGTCAAGTTCTCGTTTCAGTGCTTGGCTATAGATGCTGGGACTTTCTGTAAATCCTTGAGGTGCGCGTGTGAATTTAAAACTTCTTCCATTTAAACTGAATCCGAACAGATATTGACTTTCCGGATCTATTGGGACGCTAAAGAAAGCATTCTTGAGATCAATTACAGTGAAGAACGTTGCTTCTGAGTCAATAGCAGTTAGTAATGAAGAGATATCTGGGACCACAGGGTATTGTGGTACAATACATTTATTTAATTCGCGCAGATCAATAACTAATCGATATACTGGTGGTGCTTTTGGATCCGTTCTTTTAAGAATCGGAATTATCGGGGAATTGCATATATTGGAGTCGGTTTCTACAACCACTCCTTGTGCAATGAGCTCGTCAATGATTTGCAGCAAAGCCGCAACAGCATCTGGTGGTAACCTATATTGTCGCATTCGTGGTAGTACTACTCCTGTTTTTAGTGTGACTCGATATGGTGTAATGTTCATGCAACCAACATCAGTGGGGCCTTGTGCCCATAAATGTGTAGGTAAATTCTGCAGTCGCTGATCCATGTCTCTGGACACGTAGTGACCTTTAAAATCACGTAAAAATAATCGTACTCCTTCCGGGGAACAACATATTATAGCTCCTAGAGCTTTCAATGTTTTTATACCTAACAAGTTTTCTGGACATGATTTAGTAAGCAATAAATCTGTAGTACGTGTCAATGGACCAACCGTAAGTGGAAGAGGCTGTGTTACTTCATTAATGATAGGCTTTCCTGAGAATCCAAGGGAAATATTCTGTGAGCCTGAGAGGGGTGCCCCTGGAACTTCACTGCGTCTTATGGTTGTTCTGCTTGCCCCTGTATCAAGTAAAAACTTTCTGTCTTCCCCTAATAGTTCACTATGTACATAAGGTCCCTCTTGATCTACAGGAACCTCAATAAGGGGTAAGCCAACTTCCCTCTCTAGGCTATTTCATGTGTATCGCTGATAATCGGGATAATCTGCTTGTGCATACTGGTACATCTGTTGCGTTGTTGCATGTGTGGCAGCAATAGGCTGCGCTTGTGGTGGTGCTACGTTCTGTTGTGGAGCTGCCTGTTGCAGAGCTAGTTGTTGCGGGGCTGACCTATGTTGTGCAGGAATTTGTTGTTGATTCTGATCTTGTCTAGGTGGACGTGGTCTTTCTTGGGTTCTACCTGTGGCAATATTATGTTTCAGGACAGGACAATCGTGTATATAATGACCTTGTTGTTTACAATAGTTGCATGTCCCTTTCGTTGGACCTGCGGAATCACCCTTTTGGTGACCATCAGCTGGAACTGACTGAGCAACAAGCATTTTCATTTTGGTATCTTTCATACGTCTTTGTTCATGTTCTTGTTCTTCCCTAATTCTATTGTGGTGATATTGTAACATCTGTAACATCTGTGATGGGGTGTTACCCTGCCAGGTACTCTCAAATTTCAATACTCTATTCTTAACTTGCGGTAGGGAATTTTCAACTAATTTTGTCACAAACAGATGTGGATATGACTCACTACTTGCTTTTATGCCACTATTTATACCAAAACATTTTTCAAATCGGGAATAGAAGTCACTAGTGTCTTCATCTTGCTTTTGTTTACAGGCTGAGATTGCACCCCAGTACTCCTTTTTCGTAGTTAATAAACGTGGCAGTACCTGCACTAGTAATCCTGGTAGTGCTGTAGTCTTTTCCCCAAGCCCTGCTCCTGCAGCTCGGGCCTTTTCTTCGTTTTCTAATGCTGTCCAGTCTATCTTTTGGTCTCCCACCTCCCATTCCTTTTCTTTGAGTTTCTCGTAAACACCGGCAGGCATTAACACTTTTAATATTTTCATAATGTCGGGGTAGGTATACTCTCCCATGAGTAGCATGTTTTTTATCTCACGGTGGAAACCTGCTGGATCCTTGTCATGGCTGGGTACTACTTTCTTCATCTCTAATAATTCGGGTTTAGTTATAGGCATGTACACAAACACGCGTGTAAAGTTATTACCTTCACCTCTGATTGGGTGTACTTCGCGTAACGGATTCAGTCTATCTATGTGATACATTTTTCTTCCCATAATGGGAACTGGAACGTGTTCTGGGCATACGAAAGTTATATACTGGTTTCGAAATTCTAGAATTTCTTTAATCAAATCAGTACCTGAACCTCTCCATGTATTCGTGAATAGTTCTGTCAATATGTCAGGTAAGGGTCCTGGATCGGAGTGTTGGCTTTTATATAATATAAGGAGGTGTTGAATCATGTATATACTAGCTAAACGCTGTTCGTCTGGGGCAAGATTCAGAAACGTGTGTGCTAGTGCATCATCACTGTATTTACTAGGGCTGTCAGCCCATTGTACTGCTGACCTGGCTAATTCTTGTTCATCCATGGAATCGAGCATATGGTACCCCCTTCGATCTCGGAGTAATTTATCAGCGGCTTGGAATAGGTGTTCAGGGGACCTTGTATTTAACATAGGGGTTTGAAAATGTCTATTACATTCTGGACGTATCGAACATATCGGATCATTGAAGCCTCTAGTAATATTTTGGGGTCTTCCTCTACCTACGTAAGCTATCGTTTCTATTTGTTCTGATTCTTGCTCCTCCTCTTCCTCTGACTCAATTCTGTCTGCCTCTCGTCTTTCTTTATGTATTCGTTCTATTTCCTTGCGGATCTTTCGACACATAACTACTATGCATGACTGTTTATCATGTTTCTCGTCTGATATATTCTGACCCCATTTGATAAGTTTTTGCATGGTATCATGATCTGCCCCAGGCCTGTCTTGGTTCCTGATCACGCAGTTTATGAAAAAACGTAGTAGTTGTCTTTGGACATCCACTTTCTGGTATTCCATAGCTTCGTTAATACTTTCTGGACCTCGCCCTGTTTGGACAAAGCGATATATATCGTCTAGGTGTTCAACCATCCCTGGTATCGTCATTAAATACAATGTAGCTCGTCGTATACGTAGTGATGATATGAGCAATCTGTCCTGTTTACCTGGTACTGGGTCGTATCTACAATCCACAAGCTGTTCTTTAAACATGTCGGATGTCGCTAGTTGGGGTGTACGCTGGAGTGCTAAATCTCTAAGGGTCTGTTTATTTCGCGGCGGTGTGGCAAACATGTCTGTCGTACCTCCTGTAGCACCCTCTGAAGTGCTGGGCAAGAAAGGATTCGTTGGACGTAAGATAGAAATCGTAGATGCGGGAAAAACAGTAGAAACGGTCGGACCTATGGGAACTGGTGTAGGAGTTTGTGATTGCGGGGATACAGACGAATGCTCTTGGTGTTGTGCACCATCGGCAAGCGGTGTGTGTGGTATGGTATTAGCATACTCGGGAGCTACGTCATCTAAATAGGAGGAAAGGAAAACGTCCTTTGCTGTTTTGGGATGTGTGTTGGGATGTGCTTTTATCGGGAGCAATGGAGGAGTCAAGTCTTTTGGTATTTCCGGGGTAGCCTTAGGTAACCCTTCGGCCAGAAGAGGATACATACCATTCATAAGAGTATTTCTTTGTCTATCTACTTGTTCTGATTTTACTCGGGTACCTTCCTCAATTAATAGATTTTCTCGGATTTTATTTGAATTCTCTCTACCTTTCTCTTCCTGTCTGAGCGCTTTTTCTGTACGTCTATATGATTCTTTACGCCATAATTCAATGGCATCTTTCTGTGACTGTCTGGCTTTCTTTTTCCATAATTCTTCTTCTACTCTCATGATGCAATCTGCATCCCAGGTCCCCGCTGCGGGCCATCTTTGACTCTCTGGTAAATCTTTGGTGTAGTCCACCCATAAATCAAGAAATAATACGGCATCTAAGCCATGCTTATGATACATGAAGTATCCTGGAGTATCCCTAGGTGGAATGGGAACAGCTTCTTCGAGTACTCCTTTTCTAGTTTTGATCTGTCTTAATTTCGAGAAGAGCGGCATTTTTAGATCTGGTTACTTAATTTTAAACACACTTAATACGGTAAACACAATAATGAACAGTCATTCATACCACAAAGTATAGAACGTATTAAAACATTTAACATTTAACATTTAACGGATAATGATGACTAATAGGAAACTAGTTACTGACATAATACTGACACTAGGTAATACTTATGTATATGCAAGACATACTAGATATACTGCTAAACAGTACATATACACTGCTGAAACAGTGCAGACCGGATTTGTGTACCCAAACCCGTCTTGACCGGCACAGACTATGTGCACGTTAAATGCCTCCCCGGCAATGGTACTCACCGGGTAGCTCGAAACGGAAGGCCTCGGAACGGAACTGAAACTGGACCGGACTGGACTCGACTCGACTGGACTCGGAACTTCGGAACCTGGTGGGCCTCTGTATACCTCGGATCTTGCTCTCTCAGCTAGGCTCTGGTCGGGATACTTCGCACTTCTCACCGCCTCGTCTGGGTGTTGATCGCAGCCTCAGTCACCCCCGCTTGGCCGGAGGGAGATACAGGAAATCCTGCGGGTACGCGTTTTTGTCCGTTCAGCTGTAGCAGGAGACCGGGCCTGCAACGCACCTCCGGCGCGTGAGATGAGAAAGTGTCCCTGTTCGGGCGCCAATTTCTGTGGTAAATATTTCATTACCGGTACTATTTTTTATGCGGTAAAGTCTAGTAAGAATAACTCAGTAAATATAAGAGGCAGAATCCGTGGTATTAGAGGTTGTAAAAGGCTTTATTCCTCTACAAAGGAAATACAATTCGAATTGCAGGCTTCACACTCCATCACCATGAGGGTTCAGGAAGGAAGGCGATACATTATTGACAGGTAATCAGTTTTATAGGAAATGCATTATAGTGTAACAGATGCAGGAGGCGTAACAGTTGATAAGAGAGATAAAATATGCATACGTAATCAAAAGAGCGAACATATAGGCGTAACTTAGAAAACGTCATTATACATGATGTCACAAGTGGGTGGATCCATAAGAGAATCCTGCAATGTCAGCAGAAATATTTGGCAGAGATGCGTGCGCAGCCGCATGGCGTGTGATTGACGTGCAACTAGAGGGTGAAGGGGACTTGACATTTAGCTCTACGTGTGGAGACAGAAGTCTGGGGGTTATGTCAACCTAATCTCAAATCATATCTAATATCCTATGTTTAAAGAACTGTGTTATCCAAAAGGAAAGGTCTCTAGGATAGAATCTATTCTATACTGACTGTTAGTGCGTGTACAAGCGTCTAAGTGTCTGTATGAGATGCGAGGGGGCAGGAATCTTCCATGATAACAGGGCTATGAATTACTTGCATGAGGATAGCGAGGCCTGGCCCCCTGGCACGATAGCTTGGAGGAATGTTTACCTAAACTACTAGACAGGAATGCATCGGATGAGGAGCGAAGCAGATAATTTTGAAGGTGAAATACAGTTTTTGGCAGGCAACAGGCTGGATCAGGCACCGTTAGCCGCGCAGGGAGTAGGACAAAGTTCATGGATACAGATGCAGGCTCGGGCTGGAGCTTCCAGAGGCAGAAAGCAGGAAAGGCTTGATGGCAGAATTCAGGGCCTACTCGCCTGAATCTGTAAAATGTGGAAAGTGAACCACATAAAGTGGGTGGCCTTTCATACTTAGGAATGGAATATCAGACCCATTCATGGTGGATCTGAAAGAGGACATGTTGACGGTGGACGCACATGTATTTGCGTTTTCAAAACTGGAACTGGAGGGAACATACATGTACTTATAGCATGCACATGGAGCCGTTGGGGTCTACGATAGGGGACATAACTGATCACAAAATTCATATTTCCTCATGTTGATAGGAAAAGTTCAGTGAAATAGAAGAAAGGGGCATTTAATTAACTCACTAAAGTGGAAAATGGTATCCATCAAGGCTATGAAAGGTATAGAAGTGAATATTACATTTCTGTTCTCAAACAATGCTTTGTGGTAAACAAAGTTTATAGGCATGTTGGATATCTTCCCAAAATCAAGTTCAGCAAAGATGTCTTACCAGTGAAACGTGAGGTAAAGATAAGTACAGCTAACTGCAAAAACAGAGGCTAAACAGGCTAAACAGATGCTATTGGAGATGGTCTCAAAGGTGATGATTGAGCATATGGAAGCAGCGGATTGAATGTCCCATATAGTAATCACAAAAAAGGCTCATAGCAAGTTGAGATTGTGTGTCAATCCTAGGAGCCTCAACCGCAACACTGTCATAGACAGTTTCTTGTTACCCAGCATATGTGATGGTGATAGTATGAATGGTAGTAGGATCTTCTTGAAGTTGGATTTGTGTGTCCTGATTCCTATTTGCTGCTTCGGCGTTTGGCAGAGACTTTGCTTTGAGAGGGAGGCGGGACTGCGAGGACCAGCTTCCCCAGTGCCCGGAGCACCATCGGCGCAGCTGGGTCCTCTTCCCAGCCATTCCCCCTGACCAGCGCTGCGACTCGCGGCCCCTGCTTCGCGGGTGCCGCTCGGACCTATAAATTGCCACTGACATTTAGACTCTGTGTGTCCTGATTCCTGTTTGCTGCTTCGGCGTTTGGCAGAGACTTTGCATTGAGAGGGAGGCGGGACTGCGAGGACCAACTTCCCCAGCGCCCGGAGCACCATCGGCGCAGCTGGGTCCTCTTCCCAGCCACTCCCACTGCTACTTACTTCTTACGAATAGTACCCACTTCAATCGCGCGAGCGGAACATGCGCGGAACGAAGCGCGGTGCGAAGACCGGGCAAAGAGCGGGCCGTTTGAGGCCGTTCGAGGACGGGCGAGGCAGGGTAGGGTCATCCCTATCCCACGTCGCCCTCCATACCGTAATTTGGATTGCCACTCAACGAGGATGTCTACAAGAGAAACCAGGAGCAAAACAGCGCAGGCCATGCGCCCCACTGCAGGGACATTGGACACATATTTTGCAAAAGCTGGATCTTTACTTATTGACGAGATCTCGATATTAGAAAGACGTATCTCCCAAGAGATTGACTGGGTCAGAAGGTCCTCATTGGGTCCTTTACAACATGCCACAACCCCAGATCAATCGCTGAGGTACACCATGGCAACAGGGGGAGAGCATACTTTATTACCTGATGCTATATATGACCAGACTGTTTTATGTAATACTAGTGCCCCGATAACTGAGTGTGATATATCTGCCCACACCGAGCTTAGTTTATTACCCCTCCCGTTGCCTACTCCATCTAGACCTGATACTCAACATAATCCTAGATTATTAAATAGTGCACATATCCTTACAGGGTCTACTCAGTCTGAACCCGCTCCACAACATAATCAGGAAGGGGCTATCCCGAAAAGAAAAAGAGGGACAATATTAGGAGGAGGTTGTAAACCAAAGAATTTTAAGCGAAACCTCAGCCATGTGAATAATCGACCAGGTACCGCTAAAAAGAGCTCGAGCAATGCACATGAACAAAGGTCAACACTGTCTAATACCATGCTACATAAAGACTCTACCCTAAACGTTATAGCGAGGGAGGATGGCCAACCTTTGCTAAATATTGGTACCCTCCTTAAGGATCTACTTACCCCGCTTTTAGATTGCTTAGTGAAGATAGAGAAAAGCCTAGCTAATGTCCACATGGGGATTATTAAACCGGTGGAGAGATTAATAACATCTAATAATAGCCCTAGCGACATATTGCCTGCCACTGCCACGCTCCCTTCATCTGTAAAACTAACTATTGATGGCTCTTTGAATTCAAAGGTTGCATCATTGCAACAGCCAACCCCTGTCATTCCAGAAATTGCAAATCTTAATCTCCTCTCGAATATTCAAGGTCCAGACCAGCAAGCAAAGTTAGCTGAACCACAAAATGATGCTATCCGCAAAGATACAAACTATCGATCCATTGATCTACCACCAGAGGCCATCCCCTATACTGTAATTCTTACGGGGATACCAGAACTTAACCCCTCCACCCGTGAACCGCAGGGGGCCTTTAAAAATAAGGTTATACATTGGCTTTCAGCTAACAGGCCCCTTCCAGAAGGAATTAACAGCGAGGTACTGATGGTAAGGCGCGTTCCTTGGATAGGAAATACCAGGAAGTCGATCCAAGGAGACTGCGTGCTGATCAATTTTAGAGACCCATGTACCGTTTCTCACATATGTAATTGGACTCATCCGGTACAAGGGACCTCAATTATTCCACGCCCCTTATCCTTTTTTTATCCACTTGATAACTCTGTACAGATAGGTGAGCGTTTGGAACTAGTACCCAGTAGGCTAGGCAATTGTGTCCCAAGGGCTACATGGATAAACCCTATTTCCAGACCATCGCGACTAGACTATTTTCCAACCTATAACAGATTCACTAGTCTAGATATGGTGGATTGACCACCAAAGAGGCGGGGACAGGAGGTTATAGAGGGCAAAAGCCCTGTCAACACTCAAAAATGTAGAGCCACCTTTCCAGAAAAGCCTAGAGTTAATCGGGATTCCTTAGGCTTGGTCAAAGGGGCTGCGTCCCCTTTGGTCGAGTCTAGCTCGAGTGAGGAAACTGCACTCCAATCACCCAATTTAATTGCTATTTCCGTAACAGGCCAGGGGGATAGGGAGGACACAGCTCTAAATTCACAACCAGAAAAAATTAACTCTCCCTCCCTTAAGATTCTGTCCTGGAATGTGGCAGGCCTGGCAAATAAAGTTAACTCTCCAGACTGGTGTGCCTACATTCAAGTCCATGATATATGCTTATTTCAAGAAACTTGGGCGAGAGATTATATTATCCACCCAGGCTTTGCTTCTTTTACCCTGCAAGCAAAGTGGAGCGGAACAGGCCGCCCTTCTGGGGGCCTGGCAATATGGGTTGCTAGCGACTTGGGATGCAGGGCCACTGTGTGTCCGCAAAAATCAGAGGATATTTTGGTCGTTTGCCTTGAGTGGTCAAATGCAAACAGTCTCCTTCTGATTAATATATATTCTAGGCCAGTTAGCACCTCTCAGGTATCGTGTACAATAGAGGAATTGGCGCAAGTCCTAGACGAAGTAGCCCCAGGTACCCATATTTTGATTGGAGGAGATTTTAACTGTCAATATGAACCCCTTCCGGGCATCCTGGTAGACTTGGCTCAGGACGAGGACCTAGAGTGGTCCATACCTCCACTGAATGCAATAGCGCCAAGAGCATGGACACCATTGGCCACGCAAATAACTTCCCTAACATTAAAATATGGATTCCGGGCCTGCAATGGAAGGTTAAATCTGGATAGTCCAGCTAGCTTTACCTACAACAAGCCCGGCAGGGAGTCAAGACTTTATTATATTCTTGTTCCATTAGCTTTGTGGCCGAATATTATTGCCTTCCGTGTGGCACCTAGGGAGGACAGCTACCACAACGCATTGGAACTCGAATATGTCCATCTTGGTCTTGACCCGAGGGAAAAGCAAACGGCGATACCTGAAGCGGGGCTTGTCTTAGCCCATAACAGACGTAGAGTGAAATGGGAAAGTCTAACCTCTGACCCAGACAATTTATCCAAACTCTATGCAAGGGTAATTCCTATATTTGGGAACATACAGACATTCCCGGCCGGGAGCTTATTTATGCAGCTAGGGCAGTATCATAAAGACCTTTCGAACTCATTATCCGGAATTCTTACCCGTCCTATAAAACGGACTCATGGAACCCCGGTTGGTGCATCTTGGTATAACAAGGCCTGCCGCAAGGCCAAAACTAGCCTAATAAATTCCATTAAGGCAGGTTTGGGAACCGAGGTTATCAGGACCAAGAGGTCATTTTTATAAAACTTTAATGAACAATGCAAAAAAGGAATGGGAATGCGACAAATGGGAATCACTGACCACTGCACTAGCTACAGGAGATTCTCGTAAATTTTGGCACACTGCTAATAACGGCTCAGGGATTTTGCCGTCTGCAGTGAAGCCAAATATCTCTGCTAGGGCATGGTCAGATCATTTCGCATCCTTATACCACCTACCCGAAGGGAATCTGGTAGTTTCTCTACCAAAGATGGCTGATAGCATTATTGATGCAGACCATTTCACAATCAGCGAGGTCAGAGTCGCTATTGCTGGGCTGGCATCTGGCAAGGCCCCAGGTTTGGATGGCCTACCAGGAGACCTTTTTAAACAGGAGCCGGATGTTTGGGCACCCTATCTCGCTCTATTATTCAACTCTATTTTGGGGGGTATGAGGTTCCGGACACGTTGCTGGGCACAGAGATCGTCCCTATCTTTAAGAAGGGTTCGCCTCTGCTCCCAGCCAACTATAGACCAATCAGTCTTATCGATGTTTCGCAAAAAATCTTCGGAAGACTGATATTAAATCGCCTCCAGCTTTGGATTGATGAGTACGATATCCTGAGTCCATTTCAAGCGGGGTTTAGGAGAGGTGTATCAACGGTAGACCAGATTTTCCGTCTGAATATCCTCTACTGGAAGTCCGTTTTAATCGAGGGGGGTAGTCTATATTCTGTGTTCGTTGATCTGCGAGCAGCCTTTGACTTAGTCCCTCGGGACAGGTTATGGGCTGTCCTGACGGATTTAGGGGTACCAGCAGGACTTCTGGCACTCTTGAAGTTACTACATCAGGGGAATTTTGCTAGGGTAAGGTGTGGCAAAGGAGGAGCCCTCTCGGATCCTTTTCCCGTTGACAGGGGGGTTAGACAGGGCTGTGTGCTTGCACCGACCCTTTTCTGCCTCTTTGTGAACAGGGTCTTTGCCCACCTAAATGAGCTAAATAACATCGACTCTCCCAAGCTGGTTGGCACCAGGGTGCCCGCTATCATGTTCGCGGATGACACCCTGCTGCTCTCCAAATCCCCCATGGGTATTCAGAGGGTCCTGGACGGCTTTGTGGACTTCTGCAGCAAACACGGTTTGGAGATCAATGCTGGAAAAACAAAATATATGATCTTCAACCCTCCCCCCTCAACACGTCCGAGCCCATTCATAGGGCTTGCCAGTTTGGAGAGGGTCCATACTTTTGAATATTTGGGGGTTATATTCAATCAGTAAATGACATGGGACACACACCAAACAAAGGCAAAACTTAAGCTGACCCAGACGACGGGCGCCATCTGTAGAATGACAAAGGGTCTGAATTACAAGCCTTTAGGCCCACGTCTTCACATATATAAAACCCAGGCGAGGGCGGCCGGGCTCTACGGAGGTGAAATCTGGGGTTACACTTCAAACCAGGAACTCCAGGTTATAGAGAATAACCTCCTTAGGCATCTGACAGCCCTTCCGCCCACACTCCCTTATTGCCATTGAGATTAGATTTAGGCCTAAGACCCATTTCGGAGGAGCTTGGTCTCAAACCAATCATTTATTGGCGCAAATTATGGAGGTCACCAGAACTTCTGATTTATAGAGTGGAACTCCAGGAGATCTTGCGCCTTGCAAAAATTGCCCAAGTCCCATGGTTAAAGTTTGTTAAGCAAACATGTCAGGCGATAGGAAGATCAGATCTGTGGTCTGACCCAGTTAACACATGTAAGATCTCACGCAAAACCCTCATATCAATATATCACGAGTATAACTTGCGTGTGGCTTTAATGAATGTACGGGTCGGATCCCTGTCCGACAAATTTCTGACCTTTAAAGATACCTACCATCGGGAACTCGTTTTTGACGATATAAGCCCCCCTTTAACGAGGAAACTTCATCTCCAATGGCGCTATGGTACCCTGCCTCTTAGGGAATATATGGCCAGCTGGTCTAATCCGCAATTTGCATATCAATGCCCAGCATGTGGTTATCTAACTGAGTCAGATTTGCACATTTTATTCTTCTGCCAAGCTTATCAGAGACCAAGGAGGTATTGGTTGGTTCCATTATTAAAAAACCTAGGTTTCACTCAGCACCTTTCAGCATACAGAGTTTTAAAAACAGATGTAACAGCTTCCATAGTATTCGCAGTTGCGAAATTTTTAACAGCCATGTGGTTTACTCGCAATTACTATGTTAAACTGAATATCGTGCCAGAATGTAGTAATTGATTATTGTATTTTGTCTCGTGAACTTTTTCATAGTACTTGCGCAATCTTAATAAGCTATGTGAACAAATTTTAGTTTCTGCGCAGAACTGGATAGCCTGTACGCTGTGTGATAACTGTGGCATATCCTATTGATATACTGTATTCTGCCTTGAATTTTTTGAATTTTATTGTATGTTTTATTCTTTTATGGTCCTAGTGACCGAAATAAAGATAATAAAGTAAAGTAAGGATTTGTGAATTGACACAGTTCAAGGTACACCAAGGTTCTATGGCTTTGACACCATTCCTAACATTGGAAGTGGTCTTTACATCTACCTGACTTCTGCTCAGGCTTGCCTCATTTCCAAGAGCATTTCAACAGATATTGAACTGGCTGTCTGAGAAGCAGAAGAAAGTCTTATTCTTTCAGGTGTACATTTTGATATGAAGGAAAACAGCTGAGGAACACATGTTGACTCTGTGAGGCTATGATTATGGTTAAGACTCATGAAGAAATATCCTTGCTGAGCTCCTGAGTCTCTGATCCCTCCGCACCCCAAGAAGCATATTATCACCCTGCTATAATACACAAATAGAAGAGTTTGCTGGACAGGTGAAGCAGGCCATGGCGATATATGATAGAAGTCATCACTATAGGACAAACCTTCCAAAATGACTTTGGGGATGCACCCGCTCCCATCATATGCTGGGAACCAAGATGGCCTACGCTCCAATGCACTAACAGATGCCCCTTCACCCAGAGACCGACATACTCTATCCACTGCTGAGCCTAAGCCCTCTTGTCAAACAGTACAACTATCCTGTGTATCCTTTAGACCTCCCAGAATTTTAAGGCTTGACAATGGGGTTGTATGGGTGCATTAGATTGTGGGATTGTGTTAAAATTCTGCGGCCTACTGATGAGAAGGCATGAAACTGAACATAGCACTTGGAAATGCTGAGCAATGGATCTAGTGGACTCCATGGATAAAAAAGTGTCCTGTCGAGCAAGGAATGCTTTGGATTGTCCAGCTCTAGATGATCTTATAGAGTCTTTCTGCACTGCTCCCCTCAAGGTGTGGTTTGTCATAACCAAGGAGAGACCTTATAGGTGACTAAATTGAGGGCAGAGAACACCAGAGGTCACAGCATAAACCACGGCAACCCCTTGTGGAGAGAATGCCCCAGATGGGTCCAAAACATTGTTCCGACCAAGGAGGATTTGACACACCATCTCAATCAATTTGGAACTGTGGTGACAACATGTAGTGATCCCTTCAAGGGCATAGCCCTGGTTCTCTTCAATGAAATTCTTCATGCAAAAGAGGGCCTTGAATGATCTGAGTGAATGAGTTAATGGCTACAGGGTTTTTGTGATGATGCTTATCACAGACTGAATATTATTGTTATTGTTCCTTGGAAACATCTGGAAATAATATTAGTGATTTCCAATGGGTGTAGGCAGAAACCATTGATGCGTCACCTGTATTAACAGAGGAAATTAATGAGAGCCAAATGCACTTGAACTGCAGGACTATCTCCCCGTATTTAAGACAGGCAGCAAATAAGGTGGTTAGACAGAATATTGAAAACATAAATATCATGTGGACAAAATATTGTGTCAAGAATATTGAGGACAAAAATATTGCGGAGGTATGCAACTGAAGTCAGGCCAATGTTGAGTCTGTTGAAGAGAAACATTGATTTTGAATGGGGTGATATGTGGGAGACAACCTTTTACTGGTTAAAAAAACTATTGAGGGAGGTTAAGGACTTGAGGCCTTATGATTCTTTGCTTCAGTGTGTGTTGACGGTGGATGCAAGTAACCTAGGGCTGGGGGCAGATACTACAATGTTCCAAAAGGGAATTCCACCTGCTTGGATTCAAAAAAGAGAAAGATCTTCACCCTGCTCTCGCTTTATAAACTCAAAGAATGCATACAAGCTTTTGTCTCTCAGTGCGGAGGTCCCTATGGGGTCTGCATTTTTTAAATTTTGTCCTGGATGCAGGTTGGAGCTTTTTTATGTACAGCCCTATGGGTAATCATTCAAATTGTATTCTCTTCTTGATAAGCATCCAATGCAGTGATTTCAGACCTTGCTGATGAATTGCTGTTTAGAAATGTTCAGAACAAGCTGAACTGTAATATTCTGCACATGTTGCAACTTACTAGTCAACTCCAGAAGTGCCACCAGAAAGGGGACAGTTACATTGTCCAATCTTGATGTAATCAGCACATGTAAAATTCTTCCTTTCCAAGTGACCTCCTAGAGATATTGTAAAGTCTTGCTGTGTGATATAATTTGAGAAACACAAAATCCTGCAAGGCTGGTACAGGAGGTTTCAATGATAAGGCTGTATCTATTTTCACCCATAGATGTTTTGCAACTGATGATGGAACGGGTTTCTCCCATCGGTGTAGGCCATATTCTCTTCGTATAAAAAAGGGAGGAGGTCCCAAAAATAAATATTTGGTATTTATTAGAGTTAAGCTATAGACAGCCAAAAGATGCAACAAGAATACAGAACCATTGCCCTTTGATACACAGCCTATTGTTCCATAACTACGTTTTTCCCCAAATTGTTTTTAGCATTCATTTCACTTGGCCTTTTAGCTCTACCACATCCCACTGTCAATGATACCCTCATAGATACAAGATGTTGTAAGTTTTTTCTAAGGGACAAGAGGTGTGTCCCAACACTCATGGCTCTAGCTCTCATTCTTCTTCTCCCTTGTTTCAGTGAGTTTGTACGTTACAGCCCACTGGAGAAAACCTGTCCCAATTTTCAAGTCTGTATATTTCCATTTTACTATAATGAACGATACTATTCCAAGTAGAAGTGGTTGTAATATTATTTAGATGTTAGTACTGTTTTGTTATTTGATGTCATGTTAACTGACTAGAACTCATGATGACAATTGCATATTTTTCTATCAGCACGAGAGCTGGATGAGGAATAACAAGATTGTCCTTCTTCCTTTCATCTGGGAAAAGGTAGCCGACTTATGATTTTGATGTCCTTACCCATATTGTGTTTCCGTGTATTCGAGAGGTACCTGGCTCCCTGCGCTTAGTAGCGCCATCTTGCAAGGGCTACACCCGACTGAGCCTAGACCGATTGGCCTTTTTAATTGCTTTAATGTTTTCTGTGATGTTACTCCCATTTTGTTTTAATTACATTTGCTTTACCAGTAGTTGCCTACCAGCAGGGAAGCCTGCGATAGGCAATAAGGTGTGCTGGACCGCTATTCTGTTTTTAGGTTTCCCTCATGATTCCCTCATGAGGCTGAAGTTCCCTGCTTCAGCTCTAGCGTTGAGTGGCCATGCCCCCTGACACACCCCCCCTCTTCCGGCAGCTTTGAAATGACAGCCACAGCACAGACGCATGCGGCGGGCATGCCGCTGGTGCACCAAAGGCAAGCCCGTCTGTGCCCGTCAGCACTCAGAACATGACCAGAGTCAGCCCCCCTTTCCATTTCACACAAGATTCCAGGCCCACACAATCTTATACCAAAAATCATGCTACATCTGACAGATAAGTCATCATAGTGCAGAATTCTGCAAATTGGAGACCATGCTAATTACAGGGTCTGTCCGGCCTGCAAACTTACATTGAGTATTGTAAAAATAAAAGAGACAGCCTGTCCTAACAAAGAGGCGGCCATCAAGCAACCGCATTAACCTTTAAAATGCCTGGTACTCAACTCTAGATCCAAGTTAAGGCTTCCACATTTTTATCAAGCAACATCTTATCGATGTAACTTTTGTAAAAGAAGGCTGGCTAAACGGTTTATCATGCCCGGATAATACTAAGGCATTGCCTCCTGCATTTTCATTACTCAGGTAAGATACACTTGTGTGTAGAGGAGGTGGCTTTGCCATAATAAAAAAAAAAAAACGTTTCCATTTTCACCACGCCTTTCCCCACTTATGAGGACTATGAAGCATTTATTTTTAAACTGAACTTGAATGCCAAAAATATGTTGAATGGCATTCTCGTCTATCGGCCTCCAACAAAAAAAATACAATTCTCAAAATGTGTTGACACCTGTCTCGATTCCAGATTCTTCTATAAAAACTTTAATATCCTTGGTGATTTCAATCACAATTTGGAAGATACCTCCGACAAAGAGGCCTGCTATCCAATTGATATAATGTCCAGTTTTGGCCTGAAACAAATTGTCAGTTGATACACATAAGGACAGAGATACCTTGGATGGAATTTTTACAGATCATCCACCTCATTTCTTTGATAAAGCTCTCCCTCTGATCATTCAACGTCAGTGTCGGAAATCTAAACCCTATGGTTTCTTCTTCCTTTCAGAAAACTATAGGACCATGGCATACAATTGTTTTTGCACAGCTCAAAAGAATCCTATTATTCTTTCCCCCAATTACCAGACTGACCCAGACAGTACGGCCGCTAACTGTCACATGTGGCTCACAAACACCACAATGCTCTTAGCCCCTCCTGCCAAACAGTCAAATAATAGAAGAGCATTCTCAGAATCTTGGTATACATCTGATCTCAAAAACCATAAAAAGAAGTGCCGCAACTTGGAATCAAAGTGGGAGAAACATTATTCGTCCCCCAATAAAATCGAATATACCAAGGTCCTGTCCACATACAAATCTAAGATATTTCAGGAAAACTCAAGATATTTTACTCAAAAGAATGAGGGGGCAAAACATTCCATGAAATAACTTTGCAGAACTTTTTTAGTTTCTGTCCAATCCACCTGTCACAGCAAATGACAACATAAATCAATCTTTCTGTGACTTGCTTGCACAAACTTTTCAATCCAAAAGTTTTTTGGGGCATTGACTGCTGGGACACTATGTACCAGAGGAATTCCAAATATTAGCCAGCCATCTGAAACCTTGAATAAAGTTACCTCTCTCACCACTGAACAAGCACTTCCAATTTTCTTGGCGCTGAATCAGGATCACCAGGTGATCCCTGTCCTCCTAAAACTCTTCACCAGGTGGCAGAAGCAGTGACTACGCAGTGGATTGTCATATTTAATAAGATCATCAATATGGGAATTTTTCCCACAGGTTGGAAAAAAGCCTCTATTTTACCTTTTATTAAGAAAGTACTCTACCCTGCTCAGATCCTATGAACTATCGCCCCATTTCACTTCTGCCCCTTCCAGCTAAGATGATGGGCAAAGTACTTAACCTTCAGCTATCAGATTTTATAAATGCACATAATCTCCTTGATGTTGATCAATTTGTGTTCCGCAAAGAACACAGCATTGAAACAGCCCTTATCATGGCAGCAGAAAATATAAGAAAGCGCAGCCCTGATTTTATTAGACCTGTCTGTGGCCTTTGATACCGTCTATCACAAGATTCTTCTCAATTAGCTGCTTAGTCTTGGCATCAGTGACACTGCTCTATCCCTCCTAGCTTCTTTTCTATCAGAGGGGGATCAGCTAGTAGCTAAAAATTGCAACACATATCAATCCTTTTTTAGGTCACGCATAGAGCAGCGCAATTAGTATTACTACTGAAACTTCACCCCTTTTTTCCTCTTTGTTTTGTTGGTTGCCATAGGTGGAATCTTGGATTGCTGATGTTATGTTGGTCATTGTTGGCTGGTGGTCCGATACATCACTTACCTTTTATTCAGTTTCTGGAGGTAGCAGCATCGACCAACTACAGTTAACTTATGTTGCTGGCTGTTATCTTTTAATTTAAGGACTACTTTTGTTCTTTGCTGCTTGCATTTCCACATCTGGCAGTTTCCTGCCCACATCATAGGCCGTTTATTAATTTACGTTTAATATACACAAGATCTCGGTTTATTTATAATTAAATGATGCTGCCCACGCCCAGGCTCAAACCCTGTCCTGCTCCAAAGTCGGCAGCGTTATATGTTGAGCCACCTCCTCGCACCGTTTGTTTTACTTGGTTTTAGATGCTACATTTTTTTCATTTTCCTCACCTTGACTAGAGCTGCGTTGGAGGTCGCTTTATTTTTTAGTGTAACCCTCCCGTTTTTCGTGTAACCTTCCCGCCATGCTGGTTATCAGGAGCCTATGCTTTGTGTTCAGAATGCGCTGTCTTAGCGAGACCTAGAGTACTTAAAGTAATCTGTATGATGGCTGAAAGTCTGTGGAATTTCTCCTGTCCCTTGCGATTTGTCTAAGTCTGGAATTTCTGTTGTTATCTTTGTTTCTGTTGGCTGTTGATCCGATGCATCACTTCTGTTTTTCTCGGAAGCAGCACTGACCAACTACTGTTTTATTGTGCTGTCTGGCTTTGTTAGTTTTATTTAGGGACTACTTGATTTTTAAATTATTTGTTTCTGCAGATGTCCCGCGTCCTCTTTACTGAGCTGCGTTTTACAAGCATGACAGGCGTGCAGTGACTCACCGCCACCCCCGCCGGGCTCGAGAACAACAAGACTCACCCGCAGTGTGACCAGGCAGGGGGCGGGTGAGCAACGATCCACTCCCTGGCGCAGGTCGGGGACAACCCTCAATCTCCGGTTTCTCTACACTGTTCCGCCACACCAGTCTCTTCGTGCCCCTGCTCCTCGCTGCTGTGTTTGGGCTGTCACTGGGGTGCCTCAGCTGGGTCACTGCCTGTCCCCTGCACGTGGATGCAGGTCGATGCTGTTAGAAATCACCTCCTCTGCGGTTATATGAGCAAGCTGCCTAAGCATCCGGTGGAGCTCCGATCACTGCATCCTATTCCGTCACCATCCTGGACACTCCCTCTCCCAATCACTTTAAAGATCCAAGATTTCCATGACAGGCTCCGGGCAACAATTCCACTTTAGTTTTTTCTAACTGGTGGTCAGCATGTTCTTTCACAAGAGTGTCCTTCCCTGCGTATTTCTGTCCCTGCGGCTACAGAATGCCAAACATCGGATGCGTATAGCCCTTACTAGTTTCTCTTAACTCCTTCCCACACACTTCAGCCTTTCGTCCTGACTAAGCTGCTCACACTTTTACCCTGCCTCCCCTCCGCCCATCACAACATTCTTGCACATCTCCCCCTTTCACCACTGTCAGCCATGCCCTATCGCTCCACCCTGCCTCTGTCTACTCACCCACACATCCTTCGACCATTGGACTGTTCCGCTCCTTTCCCCACCCCTTAACACTTTCCAACTGCTCATTCCTCCCCAAGTAGTCACTCATCCGCTTTTCATCCCTCAGTTCGTGTACTCACCCATCAGCCCTCCGCTCCCTCCCACGGTCCCCCATCCACTTAGCGCCCTCACCTGAACCTGCCTCTCTCACTATTCTCACCTGCTTCTCCCAATCCACTCGCCTGCTCTCTCTCCATTCTACCCGTCAGTCCTCCCGACCGGGACTCTCGTCAGTCTATCCGTCAGTCCCTCACCTATCCACCAATCCCTCACCCATCTGCCCTTATGTTGCCTGTTACTACCCCAACCATCTCTTCTCCACCCGCTCATTTCTTTCTCACCCCATCCACCTCTACCTCCGCACTGTCCCAATCTGCATTCCTCGCCCACTGCTCTTTATTTCTCTCACATCTCCAAACAGTTCCCATATCTCACTCATCCATCCGGTTCTTTTCCCTCGTACAGCACCTCACCCTATTGTTACTTTCTTACCTCTGCACCCTGTACCCCATCCTCAGCCTCTGCGCTCCTCAATATAGCTGGTAATGTACATACATTGCCTAATGTCTCTTTTTCAGGCTTTTGTGTGCTATCTGCGGGACAAAAGTTCAAATGCTGGCGGACTGTCTTGGCATTTCATCTTCCCAGTGTCGATAATATCTAGACGTGACAGATTAGCAATCTCCTTTTACAACAAAACATAACAGCAGCATCACAGCATCAAGATCATTGACAAACAGTTGCACCTCAAATAAACCTTGACTGCAATACTGCCCCGGTGCAAGGCTTCTATAAAACGATGTCATTATTTCTGCTTCCTGTCCACTGCATTTCATGGCGATAAAACCGCATAAGTCAGACATGCTGTCAATTCAACAAAGCAGCACATCTGTTTCTTGTTTATTCGAGGTGGCCATCCTTACCACAGCACGCACAATTTGTTAATGAAGCTAAAGCGTTAAAACCCACTATCAGAAGACGGGAGATAAATCCGCGGTCAGTGCTTGTAGCTGCACGATCTGTTCGCCTGCTCTCAGTGTCCTGTTAAGCAGTTCAGATCTCCTTCTACAGTAACCCTTCTCCCGCTCATGGGCCCATACAGTGAAAGCGGGCACAGCAGTTCTCTTACCCAATGGAACCCCAACATACATATGGTATTCTGTTAACCATTGTTGTTGGTCATTGCCGGGGGCACGAAACTACGTAGAACTATGGTATCCTTTTCTGTTTTCATGGCTTGGCCCGTCAATAAAACTGTGTTTTTTTTCCTTGCACATTTATGAAGCGTAAGGGACTTTGTCAACTGAATTATCACCTCTGAAACTTGCAGATCACAAGTCCGAATCCTGGCATGGCAGCGACAACATTCCATCCATCGCATATGGTGAAATGAGCGCCATTGAATGGGGCGGAGCCTGGATGCGACGGAACTGCGGTTTGTATTGTTAACAGAGTTTAGTGCATATTCGCTCACAAGCTGAAGCTTGGTATAAAGCGCAATGGAAAAACAAGCAATTATTTGTATGCCCAGAACGCATTTCTTCATGTGTGATAGCCGATGCCACACTTTCAATAGAGGCGAAAATAACCTTTTTATATTAAGGCACTTTCTTATCTCCTCAATCCGGTGTACCATGAATTTGCATCGGAGATGTGGATATAGAAAGTTAAGGGATGTGGCATAACGGCCAGAGCTGCCTACTTGGACTCTGGGGAACCAAGTTTGAGTCTCGGCATCGGTTCAACATCCTGTGAATCCTGGTCCTGTGATTCTGGGCAAATCACCTAATCTCCCCATGCCTACCAAAAATGAATGTGTCCTTGTGTAATGTAACTAACTGGTGCTCATGTAAAGCACTCCAATACCTTAGGGTAGAGTTTGCGGTACACAAAACTGCACACAAAAAAGTGACACTATGTTGGAATTTGGACTGAGACAAGCAAATCAATTCCAGTGGCCAAGATAGGATGAACAGCAGCGTAAAACACATTCGGGACTGAGACAATGAACTCTTCTGGAAACGTTGCTTTTAAGCACACTTTTTCTTCGCTCTGGAGACTAGTTCATTTTACTTTCATGCAAAACTTTTTTTGTATTTGAATTATTTATCTTGTCTGAACGCTTCAATTAGTTCTCACTTACAAACCCCTTCCCACCACACTTTGTATTAGTAGTCTTGTTTTAATATGTAAATTAATTGTTGCATGAAGTCCACGAAGCAGTATATAAAATAATTTTCGAGTCAGCAGCTCTGGTCGTTCAGCCACATCCTCTCTTAATTGTCAGTTCTGTTGGTGACAGATCAATGTGCTACAGGTCTGCTGATGACATCAGATTCGCAAGCAGCACGGATCAAGTCCTGTGGACCCACTCAGATGGTCATCCTTCCCAGATTGACTAAAATAAAGTTGAATAACACCACCTGGTATTGTTTCAATGCTGCTAAGTCACCCCACTATTCCAAAATCTAGTTTTTATGAATGCATGCCTCTGAGATATATCCGACCAACCTACACTTTGTATCAGCATATGAAACATTAAAACCTGAGGTGAGGCACTGAAACATATGCCTGTGATGTGTGAGTTACACTTATGTAAACTATGAGCCCTAACCCACTGAGCTATGTTGCTGTAGCTTTCTCCCCACTTCACCCTGGCTAAGATCCCTCTCATTTTAAGGGTGCCTGCCACTGTATGCCCAATCACATCAATACATGTCAAAGTTGAAGCACATCTCAGACTGGAATTATTCATGCATTGATATCTGAAGTGCATGTCCTTCACCACCCTTTAACGAGATAAGCAGATATGTGGGATAGGGGTTCTTAGCATGTCGGACAGTGACGATGCGGAGGAGAGTGATGGTTTAAAAGGAGGCATTCGGGGGCTGGGGAAATGTCACAAGAACTCAGAGGGAAGAATGCTTTAAAACCGCCTTTCTCTTTACAATAATGAACTCATAAAAGCATTCAATTAAAAATGCACATTAATAAAACAAGTATAGGGGCAGAGCTATAAATACTGTTGGACTGAATAGAAAACGTGTCATGCAGGTAAGTCATATCTTTTTTTTCTACTAATGCTGTAAACGGCCTAAATTTATGTATTCTTTTCCTGGTGTAAAACAACCGCACACAACAATCTCCAGAAGCAGAACAACCATGAATCACACACACCCAACATACCCACAGTGATCTATTCACTCAGAAAGCCTACCAAACAGACCAACCAACACATCCCAGGAAGTTAAAATCACAGCCACCCCCACATGCACAAAAAACAAAAGAGAACTTCTTTATTTGTATAAACTCAAAATTAATAATATTACTAAAATGTAACTCAGTATTTATTTGTATTTGTTCTTCAAATTACAAACACACCTCTGTAGCAGGTTTCTTTCAATAATTGGAAGGCCATTTCAGTTTCCGCGTTCCACACAAACTTTTCATTCTTCTTAAGCAATCGTTTAATGGGACTGACCTTCTCTGAAAAGTTTTGAATGAATCGTCGGTAGAAATTGGCAAATCCCTGGAAACTCTGTATCTCCTTTACTGATCGTGGAGCAGGCCAATCCTTAATGGCTTTCACTTTAGAGTCATCCATGGACACTCCTTCGGGCGAAAGAATGTAACCTAAGAATTCTATCCGTGTGGAATTAAAAACACATTTCTCCAACTTTACCAACAGCTGATGTTCCAGTAAACGCTCCCAAATTGCTAGGACATGCCGTACATGCTCTTCTATGTTCTTGGAAAAAATGAGGATGTCATCAATGTATACTACAGCAAAGCAGTCCAAGAATTCTCGTAGTATATAATTGACAAAATGCTGAAAAGCAGACAGGGCATTGCATAGACCGAAAGGCATAACTTGATACTCGAATACCCCAAAGCGAGTTCTGAACGCTGTCTTCCACTCGTGCCCTTCAGCCATATGAACCAAATGATATGCCCCTCGCAAATCCAATTTGGTATAAACCTGAGCCTCTTTAACTTGATCCAAAAGTTCTGAGATCAACGGTAAAGGATATCTATTCTTTTTAGTGACCAGATTTAATGCACAATAGTCGATACAAGTTCTTAAACTCCCGTCTTTCTTTGGGATAAAAAAAGAGGGGAGGAGACTGGTGATTGGGACGGACGGATGAATCCATTGGCAAGATATTGATCTAAATAGTCTTTTAAATGCTTGTTCTCAGCTTCTGATAACGCATAAATGCGACTACAAGGTAGGGAAGCTCCGGGTTCCAGTTCTATCTTGCAATCATACTCCTGGTGTGGGGGTAATTTCATGGCTTCTTTCTCATTGAAAACTGCCTCCAGATCTCGATACTCTTCAGGAATGCTTTGTATTTCCACGGCACAAATCATACGAGTCTGTTCCGCCAAACAAACTGATGGGGATGGTTGAGATTCAATTTTGTCGAAATCAAAAGAATGCTTGACACAATATTCTGAATTCAAATCTATTGTTCTTTTTGACCAATCAATTTTCGGATTGTGCTCAGTAAGCCAGGGAAGTCCTAAAATCAACTGGAATTGTGGGGCGTCAATCAGATTGAAACTTATAATACTTCAATGTTTTTCTGGACCCAACAACGTGATCTCCTCGGTGTCATAGGTAATAGGTCCAGAAGAGAGGTTGGTGCCATCCACCGCTCTCACTGGCTCCGGTTTATCTTTTTTGACAAAAGATATTCCCAAAGATTTAGCGAACTGGATATCAAAAAAATTTCCAGTAGCTCCGGAATCAATCATTAACGAAACTTCCTCCACCTTGATATCTCAAAACAAAATTTGACTGGAAATTATTAAATGAGTAGCAGACGGCTGAAGGGTGTTCACTAACTGCTGAATGTTTGGAGTTGTCTCTTGTACAGCTCCCACCAGAGCAACTCCGCCTACTGATGGGGCCTGTCTTTTACCCATGATGAATTCTTAGGCTTCTTTGGACACTCCTTAACAAAATGGCCTGCACCGCCACAATACATGCACAACTTTCCTTGACATCTTTTTTCTCGTTCCTCTTTACTCAAGGGCCCATGTACAGTGCCTATTTGCATTGGTTCTTCCGTAGTTCCGAGATCACTGGTCTTTGGTGCTTCGGATTTCATCCTGTCAAATCTGGGTGGAATTTGTCGGAATTCTTTCCGCCCCTCACTCCTTCTTTCAAATTAACGCTGATCTATCTGCAGAACTAGATCAATTAATTCTGATACATTGGTGGGCCTCTTCGGAATCTGAGCAAGGCCATCCTTCAACTCATCTCTTAGACCTCTGTAAAAAATTGCAGCTCGTTTTGACTCGGGCCAATTTGTGTATACAATTAATTTATTAAACTGAGCCAAATAAGCCACCAACTCACGATTTCCTTGTTTCAAATCTAACAGCTCATTATCTGTGGTCTGAGAAATGGTTCTGCGATCAAAAATTCATAGAAACTCAGCCTTGAAACCTTCAAAATTGAAAAGAACAGGATCATTCGAAGTCACCAAAGGCATGCACCAGGCTGCAGCATCTCCGCTCAAGTAAGACAGCATGAACGCACCTTTAGATTGGTCCTCTTTAAAGATGATGGGCTTACACAGAAAGTGTAATGAACACTGTGTGAGGAAAATTTGAGCCCTATGAGGATCTCCCTGAAATCTCTCTGGAGGAGCTAGCGGGATCGTGGGAGACATGGCATGGATTACCTGAGTAGTTAACTCAGAAGTTGATGAAGAAGGTGTAAATGTTGTGGGTTTCTGCTCACTAAAATTTGGACTTGGGCTAATAGCTAGTTCATCAATTCTTTGTCTTAAATAACTAGCCTTTTGATTGGATTTTCTAACCTCCTCCCTGCTTTCGCTCAATTGCTTTTGTAGACCTTCTAATATTGTTGCCAATGTCTTGACATCAAAACCTTTAGCCATTCTGTTCGGGTAGAATGACAAGGTAAGACATTTCAATCTGTCAAGCCCAATACCTGATCAAGATTCTTCCACAGGAACCGAATAGCTGAAGTACCCCGATGAAGGTTTCCCAACTCCCCAATGCCCCTAAACCAGAATCTCTCTGATATCAGAAGCAGGGGGGAAAGGGGAATGGGACAGAAAGAGAGACTGCCACACTGGTGTCTTCACTGGATACTAGCCATGAAGGATCTATCTGCACCTGCAACAATAAGTAATTTTCTAATTTAAAGAAGTCTTTAACTGCTGATTCAAATGCAGTATTTAAATATTGTCTTTTTCTTTTTCAGTCTTTATTCATCAGGAAGAAGTTCCAGAGCTGGCACTGCGGTGTTGAAAATGTCGGTAAGTATAATATATATATATATATATATTCACTTAAAAAACCATAGGTTTCACACACGTTATAGTTAGCTGGACATTTCTCTCGTCGAAAACCATTGAAATTCCCCCTTTATAGTTGGTTCAGCTAACTATAACTTGCGCGACCGCAATCCACTGCTGATGACGTCATATATTACATCACTCATGACATGGTCAGTGACATCACTCATGACATCACTGATGACATCTCAAATGACATCACTGATAACGTCACTGATGATGTCATCCAGTGAATGTTTAATTTTCAAAAAAATGTATAAATATAGGGAAAGGCCTGTTAAAGAATGAGTGGGTGTACAAGTGTGTAAAGGGATGATTTTCTGTGTTGCGTAACTGACTCGACAAGTGAGTCCTTTAACTGCATCTTACTTCAGACTAGTGACTAAACTGTATAAATGTTTTGTATGTGTCTGTGTGTTGGTGTATAAGTGGTGGCATGGTTTTGTGAATAGCTATATAAGTGTCTATATGGGTTATTGATTGCTTGTCTCAGTATCTGTATGAGTTCCTGAGTGTTTGTGTGGGTAAGGTGTGTGTGACTGTGCATAGATGAGTGAGTGTGTGATTCTATGACTGGATGTTATTAAAAGTGCATCTGTGAAGGACTGCATGGTTGAGTGAGTGTATGTATGGCTGTGTTATGGATTGAATGTATATCTCAGTGGTACATTTGTGACTAACTAAATATGTAAAAGGCAGTATATATGTGTGTAAGAGTATATACGTGGCTAGATGTGAGAGTGTGTGATTGTGACAGTGACTGTATGGATGAATGTGTGCTTGTGTCAATGATTCTAATAGAGCATAAGAATATGATACTATTTTTGTGAGTGAGTGAACTTGAGTGTGTATAACTGCATAGGTGAGTAAATGGCAGTGTGATTATTTGTATGAATGACTAGGTGTGAGAGTACCTCTATGGATGATTGTTAGTGTGTGAGTGTCTATATAGGTGTGTGTATAAATTCATATGATACTTTTTTATGGACTGACTGTAACTATGAGTGACTGTACAGGTTAGTGTGTGGAGGTGAATGAAGACCTAAACGTTATTTTTTGGGTATGCAGTTATTGGTATTGCATTATTTATGGATTTGAGAATGGAACTGTGTAATTTTCAGTTGGTATATCAAAGGTTTTATAAGGGTGTGAGAAGATGTGGTAATTTATCACATTGATGTCGTCAACAGTGACATCATCAGTGATGTCATTTCAGATGTCATCAGTGATGTCATGAGTGATGTCACTGACCATGTCATGAGTGATGTAATATGTGACGTCATCAGCAGTGGATTGCGGTCGCGCAAGTTATAGTTAGCTGAACTAACTATAACGGGGGAATTTCAATATTTTTTTACGAGAGAAATGTCCAGCTAACTATAACGTGTGTGAAACCTATGGTTTTTTAAGTGAATTTGCAAGGTTTTTTAAATGCTAATTCCTAACTATAACGTGTGTGAAACCTATGTTTTTTTTAGTGAATTTGTACGGTTTTTTAAATGCTAATTTTTGAATTATTAAATTATATATATATATATATTTTTTTAAATTCCTATGTATTCATTTATATATTATCTGTATCCTTTTATTTGTTTTGGCTCATTTTTTTTTTAACTTTTAATTAGGATAAAGTTGAACAGCATATTTAATTTTTTCTATTAAGTTTTCTCCACTTTTAATTTTTTTTATATAAATTCTTGGGGTGCGCGCTCAGAGCGCGCACCTAGTACGTTTTCGTAAGTTTTTTATGAATACCGTCGTACGCATACATACGCTTTAGTGCGTGCTGGGAGCGCGCACCCAGTACGCATGCGTACGTACGTATGCATACGTACGCATGCGTGCGTGCGTCGTACGCGCTCCACGCGGTTTACTTCCGCATACGCCTAAATTACGCGCGTTTACGTTCGCGTATACGCGTGTGCTACGTATGCGCATTACGTACGCGCATATGACGTGTGCGCATGCGCTCCTACGCGTTCGCGCATGCGTAATCGCAAGGTGCGCGCTCGGACCTTGCTCAGTGCGCACACCTCGGGATATGTGCATAATAAAACAACACTTCTAATTGGTTTTCATTACTTTCAGTTTCTGATTGTTTCAACACCACACCCAATCCCCTCATGGCAAGTCATGTGATCAAGAATCATCACTTTTGATTGGTTTGAAGTACTTTCAGTTCCTGATTCTTCCCAAACCACACCTACTCCCCTCATTATTAGTTCTGATTCCCTTGGAGAAGGAGCTAATCTGTTGTTGAGAGACAATGGCTGAGCAGCAACCATCTTCAGAGAGTGAACAGGACACTCTTGAGAGACAGAGGAACAGGAAGCAGAAAGACAGCTTTATATGGCAGTTTTTTACTTTCCCTGAGGGACAAAAAAAGGTGAATGCACCGAAAGTTACTTGTAAATTGAGTCAAAAAGTCTTATCACGTGGGAATGCTAACAAGAAGTATTCTTTTAGCATACACACAAGGACGAGGCATGTTGAGGCAATGCATCCAGTGACTTTTCGTCGAGCTTCTGGAGCAAACCCTCCAACTGCTCAGCCAACGACATCTGCAGCAGCTCAGCCGAGCACATCTTCGGCAGCTCAGGCGAGCACTTCTTCTGCGATGGTGCCTTCGCCTTCTTCCACACCTCTTGTTGGTCCACCTTGTTTGGCGAGGTTGTCCACACGGTGCACTGATTGCGGTCGTCTTATTTCTGTGGGGGAGACCAGTCTTGATCTCCTTCAGAGAAATTTTGATGCGCATGAGTGCTCTAGGCCATAGATGTTTTTTTCTTTTTTTCGTTTTTCTCTTCCTGTTTCCCTACATTAACTCAAGGGCTCTTTTAAGAGCTACTTAAAAACTAAACCCCCAAAAATTTTGGGGGGATTTATTTTTTAATTTTTTTTTGGGAGTGCGCGCACCCTACGCGCACCCCAGGATGTTTTTTAAATTTTTTTTTTTTTTTTTTTTTTATTTAATTTACAAAGAGAGGTGAAGAAATGGAAGCATGAAAAGGGAGGATTGAGAAATACAAATATTTTTAACTTATTGTTTTTTAAAAATAACTTATTTTGAAAAAAAACATTTTTAGTAATTTGCAACGGAACAGAATTTCATTTTTTAATTTTTCTTTCTAGTTCTGCAAAAAAAGAAAAAAAGTATTAATATTCAATCATACATTTTAAAAAGCATTACATGTTTTTACATATTTAACAAAGCAATTTTTTGCCCTTTTTTTGCTGTTTTCAAAATTTTTAAATTTTCACTTAAAATTGTGAAAACAATTGTATTCATCATTTAACAGCGGGCAAAAAAAAAACAATCTGAAAGATTGTTTAAAAAAAGCCCCAAAACTATCCACACTAAAATATACCTTGTTAGAAATATTACATATATATTACAAATACTTTTCTAGATGAATACAAATTTTCTAGATAAACCGTCTTTAAAACTTGTTGCAAAAGCACATATGCCAAAATAATATCTGTCAAAGGAGTCCACAATTGTTTTTATTACTTTTCCTTTAGGCCAAATAGTAATTTCAAAATCCTTTTTAAGTGATATCTTCAATTATAATCCTTTAAAATTACAAAAAATGCTTTGTTCAGATGCAGTTTTTAGTTTTCAAAATTTAGGTTTCAGAAAAATTAAGTAAGAATTGGGTAAATCATAAGGCAAACGTTGCTTGAAAATCAATTGGGAATCATTACACAGTGTCCATCCTTTTTCACATTTAAGATAAACTGTGTAATGTCCAGAAGTTACAGTAGGTCCTTCATGAAAAAATATTGCAACTGTAACAAAAGTTTTTCCAGAAATTGATAAATGTTGTCATATAAACTTCTTTATTAAAGTATCCAATTTTGAACCATCAGCTCTACAACGTTGCATCATTAAAATTACATACTGACCATATTTCTGTAAAAATAACGTGGAAAACATGTCAGATTTACATTCAGAACATTCCATGTTGTGATTGGCATCTTTAACTAATTTACTAAAAGTCACTGATTTACTTTGTGGTAATGGTAAAAATATGAACCTTTCAGAATCAACATTACTACTGCATGTGTTCATACAGTTTTCCCAGCAATGTTCCCATTTGTAAGAGACACCAAATAAGTTTTCTACTTCTACTCCTTCATCTTCAAGTACGCTCAGTATATATATTAAGAATTCCTGTGCATCTTGCTGGACATTTTCTTTAAACTGTGTAGATCCAGAACATACATCTAAAAGATTTCTAACATCAGAAGCACTTTCTATTTTAGTTTTATCATTACTTAGCTTCTCATAAAGGAGACTCAGCAGAGAACAGAATCTTTTTCCATGATTTACTATTATCTGTTCTTGCAACTTTTCAAGATAAAATACAACATTCAGCACTACATTTGCATAGCAGTTGACACCAGAGCTATTTTCAAAATGGCAACCAACAGCCTCTTCAACACTGTCCTTTTTCTTTTTCCTTGCTATCACATCACTGTCCTTTTTTTTTTGTTCCGTTCATCCACATTACAGATGTTTTCAATTCTCCTTTTCCGAGAAACAACATGTTTTTCAATCACAGGATACTGACCTAAATGAGGAGCATAGGTTCTTCTTAATCTATTATACTCCTTTACACAGTTTGTATCAGCACTAACTTTTGAGTCATCAAAGTCTATCATAAATAAACCAGATAATGTTTTTACTCGTGACAGAGCAACATATGCCATACCTTCTTTGAACACAGTAGAACCAATGTTTATAAAAGCACTATCAACAGTCAATCCTTGAGACTTGTGAATAGTTACAGCATATGCTAGAGAAAATGGAAACTGCTTGCTACGCACATATAAGTCTTTCACAAGCAAGAAACAAACTGAACAACGACAAATGTCTTTAACTTCTTCTATCTGATCAAATTTTATTTTTAAACATTCAATTCCATCTTTTTTCTGGTAATTAATAAAACCCACACCTCTTCCCATAGCTCCATTCACTAAACCTTTTTCTACATCCAAATTTCTACTTAAAATCACTCGACAATTCATGCAAACATATAGATTTTTTTCTAATCCAGCTGTTTTGGAAATGTTCTTCTCTAGTGAATCCAATTTATTTTTCAGTTTGCCTGTTAATGTAATAGTAATTCTTTAATGCTGAATTTTGTCCTCTGCTTCCATTTTCTTAATCTCTTCCTTTTCCAATTTCAAAAGTTCCTCATTGAATATTGAGCACTCACGTAGTGTTGGCATTAAGCAGATTACAGTATTTTTTTCAGCAATGTTCTTGTATATTTTCTCTGCAACTATTTCTTCATTTGGAAATAAATTATGTAGCATCCTACTCTGTAATGCTTTTTTGCCAACTTCTGTGAGTAGTCCAATTCTGATATCTTTCAGAATACTTGCATAATCTTCATCGTTTGCTTGCCTCATATTGGTAGTGAGTTCTTTGTACTCAAAGAACGACCAAATATTCGCATTACCAATGCTTCCTAATGACTTCTTCGTGTCTTCATGTGTCACAGTATTAAACACGGGTTGTCCTTTAACTGGAGTGAGCTGTAAAAGATCCCCAAAAACTATGACGTGTTTTCCTCCAAATAACACGTCATAGTCTCTCTTTAGAATTGGTTGCATTCTTAAATGCACAAAGGCAAGCATTAAGTTTGATACCATGCTCACCTCATCAATAATGAGAACTTGCATCTTCTTCAAAACTCTTGAAACTTCGAAGCATGCTTCTCCAGTTAGCTTGTGGTATTCTATTTTGTTCTCATGCTCCACTGGTAACATTAGCATGCGATGTAAGGTAATTCCTTTTATGTTATAGGCTGCTAACCCAGTTGGAGCAGTTACCACACAAGACAAATTTGAAGCTGTTTTTTGCTGTAGGTAGCTTCTGATGACTTTTATTAAGAAACTTTTACCAGTTCCAGCTTGTCCACTCACATACATCCTGGTTGGTTCAAATGATGTGCATGAGCACTGTTTTTTTTCATGTAGTAATCCATGATCAATTTTTTTGGTGACTTCTTCATAAATTTGTTTTTGTTCTTCATTCAGTTGTTGTTCCAGATTTAGTAAGTCTATTGAATCTTCCTGTGCTTGATTCATAGCCGTTTCTACTTCAGTCATGGCTATTGCAGCTTCATTTTCTACAACAGGTTGTCCTAGGGGACCTTGACTGAGTGTTCCAGAACTTTGGCTGTCTTGAGAACTGTCTCTAGCTACTTCAGCTGCAATTGTTGCTTCCTGTTGAATTTCTTCATTTAACATTTGGACATAAGTTGTGAAAGTACTGCATTCTATGCTGTCTTTGCTAGCATTAAATGAATCTTCATAGCTTTGAAGTTCTCCCAGTAGTTCGTCCTCTGAACGCCATGGTTTAAACAGCTGTAAAAGCGCCAAGTAGTAAAATTCCTTTTTGTCAGTAGTGTCGCAACTCAGCTTCCTGTGATTTATCAAACTTCCTTTTGTTTGCTTCACCAAACATCCTTCCACACCAATGACTTTATATTTTCCATTGTTGATGTCTTCTGTGGCTTTCCGTGAAAAAATGTAGTTCTGCAGCACTTCATAGAGACACATGTTCTCAAGATGATGACTTCTTTTTGGGTAATATGTGTCCAACATGTTTGTTTTCAAAATATCTGTACTTTCTGGGTCGTTCTCGGCCAAATATTCAATTTCTCCAACAGATTTCAGTACCCGATTTCGCATTCCTGCAAGGCCTAAACTGACCCAAATTATTCTTCTTGATTTCGAGTACAGACTTGCAGATGATAACCTATCTGAACATTCGTAGGATCCAATTTCACGATGCGATAACATCTTTAAACTGAAACTGTACAGCTTCTTACTGACAGTCTTCTCGTGAGAAATCTCTTCCCACATTTCCTTCAATTCTGTTTTCTCAGATTTAGTGATGTAAGATGTGACATACCGAGCAACAGCAATAGAATTGTCTGCCACATACTGAATATCCATGTTAGCATTCCACATGGTTAAAATGACTGGGTTGTAGTCATTTATATATTTTGACTCTTCTTTTCTTCTTAGGTTGTAGGTATTCTTAGGCGATTTTCTTGTTATAATATGTCGCACAGCTGACATAAAACTGTTGACTCTTCCTTTTGAAAGAACAGGTCTAGGAAATCCAAATCGACACTTTGTGTAGAATTTATCTTTGGTCTTGTACTTCCGTCGACAGTATTTTCCACACCGATGACTTTGGAAACGTAAAACTTGCTCTTTTAAGTTTTTTTCTTCTGTGCTTTTAGGTATAGCACATGTTGCATATTCTTCAATAAAAGATAACACTGCTTCATCAGCATCTGTTCCAAATTTTGGAGCATCCTTGATCCACAACAGCATATGAATATGAGGAGCACCTCTTGCCTGGTACTCTTTTCTCCAAAAGAAATCCACAACTTCTCCAAGAGGTGGATATTTTTTATTGCAGATGAAGGACATCATAGCCTCAAATATATGATTGAAATATCTGCAAACATTAACCGGATCCAATGAGCACAGTTCTCCTGCTGTCTTGTATTCGATGTTTTTAATGTTTGAATTTGCCTCTCGTAGAAAATCCAATAAATCATCCCAAGCGTACTCGGCACAGCTTAGGGTTAGGAACCATGTAGGAGTTCCTAAATTCCGTAACATACATTTCAATTCTCCATGGCGTCGGTACCAATATTCATTTGTCCCACGCTGACAAGCCATCAGATTGATCAATTGTGTTTCCAAATTATCATCTTGGTGCTGTACTTTCTCCATAAAATCCTTAGCAGACACATTATGTAGATGTACTCCACTTTTTAAAATGTGATTTACTGCATAAGATAGTGCAGACAAGTCGCTTTCAAATAAAAGATGAAACAAATAAGGAATACTTTGACGAAATCTTGAATCTTCAGCATATAGTCTTGTAGTCCGATACTAAGAAGCTGGAATCTGTTCTGGGCGTTCATCGTATCGTCAACCTTTTCCTGTAGGAAACAGCTGAGGAAAACATCGAGCTTCCAAGCTCTTCTCCCATACACTCACGGGAGTTCCTTTTGCTTTCTTCATCTGAAACAGATCAATAGTGTCTCCCATAACTTCTTTTGAATGAAGAGGATGTATGCTAAAATGTTCATAAATTTCTTCTTCTTTTGACTTGTCCACTTTTTCAATTTGTCCAGTTGGTGTTTCTGTGTCTTCTTGTAAATCTTCTTCTTCTTCATCTATATAAATTGATTCATACCATTTATTATTCCTTTTCAAATATAAATTTGCTCTTTGTACTTTCCGTACATCTACCAGCTCCTGCCAAATCTTCTTATTCTTTGTAGGTACACCATTAACCAGAATAACTAATGGTTCAGTTTCCAAAGTATCTGCATCAATAGTTTCCATATTTTTTTCAAATCCAACGGCAAATAGACCACTCTTCCTTTTAAACCTCTCAGTAAATCTGAAGGAGGTAATTTACCAGTTTTGGGCTCCATACGTACTATCGTCTGGAACGGATGAACACATTGAATGAGTATAGACTCATATGTATTTAAATCAGAAAGTTCAGCAGGAATAGCATCCAATTCTAAATTATTATGTACAGCTCTGGTCGGCATTCTATTTTCTTCTAACTTATTATAACAGTATTTACAAATACGCTGATCTTCACCCAAATCAAAACAATTTTCCAGAAATATATATGTTGCAAAATCCTTCCACTTATAATTATCTTCATTTTCACTTTTTTTATACAGATCAACATTCCTTGTTTGAATTTTTTAATGGCTTCTGCGGCAACAAATACAAGTAATATTTGGTCTTTCATTAGAGATGATAGTAAATTTTGTCATTTCATCTTCAAAATTTTTAGTAATAATGAGTTCTACATTCTGTTCCTCATTTTCCTCATTAACTGTGTCCTTTTCTGCACTTACTTGTTCTGGACAGAAGTAGCAAAACTGAATCTCATCGGTAACCTTCACTACATCTGATACAGATCCACGGAACAGAGCATTATTTAACTCATTTAACTTTACTGCTGGACTTTTAGCAAAATACAATGTTCTCACAAACTTTCTCATTTCAGTATGATGTACTGCCAGCATCCTAAAATGGTGAAAACACTTTGACAAACTTTCCTAGAAAGACAAGCCAGAGAATGTCCTTGCAAACCAGTATTCTCTCTCACTCTGCATGGATCTAGTGTTTGAAGCACCTTAATCTTCTGTTTTACACTCTTTTTACTATATTCTCTTAGAAAGTCACGTAATTTATCAATAGATTCCTGACACACAGTACAAATACTACTACAGTTCCAAGTGTACACTGGGGCTTTTGGACGTCTCCCCATAGCCTCAGCAGCCATTACTTCTTCCTCATTTCTTGGGAACATTTTCTCCTTTTCCATCACACAACCATCCTTAACTTCATATGCTCTACCATTGATGTCAACTGCATGCAACAAACCATTACTTTGAAGATAACTCTCTTCATTAAAAAATGGTTCAGTACTTGAACTGTGCTTCCATTCTCCCAAGAACACTTTACAAAAGTTACTTTTTTTCACTTCTCTTTTCCTTTTGCTTTGTGACTTCATTGCATTGGCTAATTTATCTAATCTACGCATCCTATTCAAAATTAAAATAAAAAGTTTTCTTTTTATTTCCAAAGCCTTACTTACAATATTTTCTATTAAAAAATGTTCTTAATAAATTTTGATTTTTTCTTATATTTTTCACATCCTTTAGCAAATTTAACATCACTCTTCTCTGAAACATTTTTCGACAAATGTTTTTAAAATCTAATTTTCCTGTTAAATCAGTTTTACTTACTTCTGATTGTACATTAGATTTTGTTTTTTGCTGTTGGCTCTGTTGTTGCTTTGTACATAAAACACTGTTTGTTTTACATTTATTTTTTCCATTTTTTGTTTTTTTGAAGATATTTTTAAAGAAAACTTTAGTTTGCTTACCAGTAGAGTTTTTATTTTTTCCATCACAAGCTTTTCCTCCTATTTTTTTTTCCCAGTTTTGTCCAGATATACTTGTTGTTGCTTTTCTTTCCTCTTTCTTGTCCTTAAAGGCATTTTTTTATTTTTTCACTGTTGCTCAGCAATACCTGCAAGAAACTTAAAAAAAATACCTTTTTGTAATTATAATTCATTAAAATATTTTTTGAGCTTTTCAATAATTTCAAATGTTTTAGCATTTGCCTCTCATTTGTGATTTACTGATTTGTGCAGAGTGCTAACCACCACAGTTGAAAAAAACAAGCTGCCCCTTTCCTGCAAGTGCAAGTCTTTCAGAACAACTGCAACACACTTTAAATCTCTGCCCACAATTCCTGTGCGCACACAGCCTCATGGTGTGATTCTAGGCAGAAAACGATATTTGATTGGCAATTTCAAAGCACATTTACTACTGTGGTAGAGCAAGTGATAATTGCTGTTACAGCCTGACACATTTTCCTTATAGTTTACAGAGACTGAAAAGAGCACATTTCCTAACAGCTACTTCATACCATGAGCATGTGCAACCTGGGTGAGTGATTAGACTAGAGCAAAGAAAATGAGGCCTTGATGATGTTTTTATGTGTTTGCGTTACACACTGCTATCTGAAACATCACACAGAGCTGAGTACTACGCATCGGAGTGTTGGGAAGCTGCTGCGTGTGTGCCAAGAGTGTGTTTCTAGAGACTGAGTATTTTCTGGTGCAAGAGAGATGAGCAAGGAGACTTCCACAACTGCATGAAGACTGCTGGGATGTATGTAACAGTGCACGTGTGCTAAGGGATAATTTGAGTAGAGAAAACAAGCTGCCCCTTTCCTGGGAGTGCAATTCTTACAGAACAACAACTTCACAAATTAAATCTGTGCCCACAATTCCTCTGCGCACACAGACTCATGCTGTGATTTTAGGCACAACACAGTGTTCCTGGATAGTACCAAATTACTGTTACAGCCTGACACATTTTCCTTATCATTTAGAGAGGCAGAAAACAGCACATGTCCTAACAGCTCCTTGAGACCATGACCATGTGTTACAGGGTGAGTGATTAGACTAGAGCAAAGAAAATGAGCCTTGATGATGTTTTTATGTGTGTGCGTTACACACTGCTATCTGAAACATCACACAGAGCTGAGTACTACGCATGGGAGTGTTGGAGAAGCTGCTGCGTGTGTGCCAAGAGTGTGTTTCTGGAGACTGTGTATTTTCTGGTGCAAGAGAGATGAGCAAGGAGACTTCCAGAACTGCATGAAGACTGCTGGGATGTATGTAACAGTGCATGTGTGGTAAGGGTTAATTTGAGTTTAGAAAACAGGCTGCCCCTTTCCTGGGACTGCAATTCTTACAGAACAACAACTTCACGAATTAAATCTCTGCCCACAATTCCTGTGCGCACACAGACTCATGCCCTGATTTTAGACACATAACACAGGCTGCCCCTTTCCTGGGACTGCAATTCTTTCAGAACAACAACTTCACAAATTAAATCTCTGCCCACAATTCCTGTATGCACACAGACTCATGCTGTGATTTTAGGCACAAAACACAGGCTGCCCCTTTCCTGGGAGTGCAATTCTTTCAGAACAACAACTTCACAAATTAAATCTCTGCCCACAATTCCTGTATGCACACAGACTCATGCTGTGATTTTAGGCACAAAACAGTGTTCCTGGATAGTACCAAATTACTGTTACAGCCTGAAACATTTTTCTTATCATTTAGAGAGGCAGAAAACAGCACATGTCCTAACAGCTCCTTGAGACCATGACCATGTGTTACAGCGTGAGTGATTAGACTAGAGCAAAGAAAATGAGCCTTGATGATGTTTTTATGTGTTTGCGTTACACACTGCTATCTGAAACATCACACAGAGCTGAGTACTACGCATGGGAGTGTTGAAGAAGCTGCTGCGTTTGTGCCAAGAGTGTGTTTCTGGAGACTGTGTATTCTCTGGTGCAAGAGAGATGAGCAAGGAGACTTCCAGAACTGCATGAAGACTGCAGGGATGTATGTAACAGTGCATGTGTGCTAAGGGATAATTTTAGTTTATAAAACAGGCTGCCCCTTTCCTGGGACTGCAATTCTTACAGAACAACAACTTCACAAATTAAATCTCTGCCCACAATTCCTGTGCGCACACAGACTCATGCCGTGATTTTAGGCACACAACACAGGCTGCCCCTTTCCTGGGACTGCAATTCTTTCAGAACAACAACTTCACAAATTAAATCTCTGCCCACAATTCCTGTATGCACACAGACTCATGCTGTGAATTTAGGCACAAAACACAGGCTGCCCCTTTCCTGGGAGTGCAATTCTTTCAGAACAACAACTTCACAAATTAAATCTCTGCCCACAATTCCTGTATGCACACAGACTCATGCTGTGATTTTAGGCACAAAACAGTGTTCCTGGATAGTACCAAATTACTGTTACAGCCTGACACATTTTCCTTATCATTCAGAGAGGCAGAAAACAGCACATGTCCTAACAGCTCCTTGAGACCATGACCATGTGTTACAGGGTGAGTGATTAGACTAGAGCAAAGAAAATGAGCCTTGATGATGTTTTTATGTGTTTGCGTTAAACACTGCTATTTGAAACATCACACAGAGCTGAGTACTATGCATGGGAGTGTTGGAGAAGCTGCTGCGTGTGTGCCAAGAGTGTGTTTCTGGAGACTGTGTATTCTCTGGTGCAAGAGAGATGAGCAAGGAGACTTCCAGAACTGCATGAAGACTGCAGGGATGTATGTAACAGTGCATGTGTGCTAAGGGATAATTTGAGTTTAGAAAACAGGCGGCCCCTGTCCTGGGACTGCAATTCTTACAGAACAACAACTTCACAAATTAAATCTCTGCCCACAATTCCTGTGCGCACACAGACTCATGCCGTGATTTTAGGCACATAACACAGGCTGCCCCTTTCCTGGGACTGCAATTCTTTCAGAACAACAACTTCACAAATTAAATATCTGCCCACAATTCCTGTATGCACACAGACTCATGCTGTGATTTTAGGCACAAAACACAGGCTGCCCCTTTCCTGGGAGTGCAATTCTTACAGAACAACAACTTCACAAATTAAATCTCTGCCCACAATTCCTCTGCGCACACAGACTCATGCTGTGATTTTAGGCACAAAACAGTGTTCCTGGATAGTACCAAATTACTGTTACAGCCTGACACATTTTCCTTATCATTTAGAGAGGCAGAAAACAGCACATGTCCTAACAGCTCCTTGAGACCATGACCATGTGTTACAGGGTGAGTGATTAGACTAGAGCAAAGAAAATGAGCCTTGATGATGTTTTTATGTGTGTGCGTTACACACTGCTATCTGAAACATCACACAGAGCTGAGTACTACGCATGGGAGTGTTGGAGAAGCTGCTGCGTGTGTGCCAAGAGTGTGTTTCTGGAGACTGTGTATTTTCTGGTGCAAGAGAGATGAGCAAGGAGACTTCCAGAACTGCATGAAGACTGCTGGGATGTATGTAACAGTGCATGTGTGGTAAGGGTTAATTTGAGTTTAGAAAACAGGCTGCCCCTTTCCTGGGACTGCAATTCTTACAGAACAACAACTTCACGAATTAAATCTCTGCCCACAATTCCTGTGCGCACACAGACTCATGCCGTGATTTTAGACACATAACACAGGCTGCCCCTTTCCTGGGACTGCAATTCTTTCAGAACAACAACTTCACAAATTAAATCTCTGCCCACAATTCCTGTATGCACACAGACTCATGCTGTGATTTTAGGCACAAAACACAGGCTGCCCCTTTCCTGGGAGTGCAATTCTTACAGAACAACAACTTCACAAATTAAATCTCTGCCCACAATTCCTCTGCGCACACAGACTCATGCTGTGATTTTAGGCACAAAACAGTGTTCCTGGATAGTACCAAATTACTGTTACAGCCTGAAACATTTTTCTTATCATTTAGAGAGGCAGAAAACAGCACATGTCCTAACAGCTCCTTGAGACCATGACCATGTGTTACAGCGTGAGTGATTAGACTAGAGCAAAGAAAATGAGCCTTGATGATGTTTTTATGTGTTTGCGTTACACACTGCTATCTGAAACATCACACAGAGCTGAGTACTACGCATGGGAGTGTTGAAGAAGCTGCTGCGTTTGTGCCAAGAGTGTGTTTCTGGAGACTGTGTATTCTCTGGTGCAAGAGAGATGAGCAAGGAGACTTCCAGAACTGCATGAAGACTGCAGGGATGTATGTAACAGTGCATGTGTGCTAAGGGATAATTTTAGTTTATAAAACAGGCTGCCCCTTTCCTGGGACTGCAATTCTTACAGAACAACAACTTCACAAATTAAATCTCTGCCCACAATTCCTGTGCGCACACAGACTCATGCCGTGATTTTAGGCACACAACACAGGCTGCCCCTTTCCTGGGACTGCAATTCTTTCAGAACAACAACTTCACAAATTAAATCTCTGCCCACAATTCCTGTATGCACACAGACTCATGCTGTGAATTTAGGCACAAAACACAGGCTGCCCCTTTCCTGGGAGTGCAATTCTTTCAGAACAACAACTTCACAAATTAAATCTCTGCCCACAATTCCTGTATGCACACAGACTCATGCTGTGATTTTAGGCACAAAACAGTGTTCCTGGATAGTACCAAATTACTGTTACAGCCTGACACATTTTCCTTATCATTCAGAGAGGCAGAAAACAGCACATGTCCTAACAGCTCCTTGAGACCATGACCATGTGTTACAGGGTGAGTGATTAGACTAGAGCAAAGAAAATGAGCCTTGATGATGTTTTTATGTGTTTGCGTTAAACACTGCTATTTGAAACATCACACAGAGCTGAGTACTATGCATGGGAGTGTTGGAGAAGCTGCTGCGTGTGTGCCAAGAGTGTGTTTCTGGAGACTGTGTATTCTCTGGTGCAAGAGAGATGAGCAAGGAGACTTCCAGAACTGCATGAAGACTGCAGGGATGTATGTAACAGTGCATGTGTGCTAAGGGATAATTTGAGTTTAGAAAACAGGCGGCCCCTGTCCTGGGACTGCAATTCTTACAGAACAACAACTTCACAAATTAAATCTCTGCCCACAATTCCTGTGCGCACACAGACTCATGCCGTGATTTTAGGCACATAACACAGGCTGCCCCTTTCCTGGGACTGCAATTCTTTCAGAACAACAACTTCACAAATTAAATATCTGCCCACAATTCCTGTATGCACACAGACTCATGCTGTGATTTTAGGCACAAAACACAGGCTGCCCCTTTCCTGGGAGTGCAATTCTTACAGAACAACAACTTCACAAATTAAATCTCTGCCCACAATTCCTCTGCGCACACAGACTCATGCTGTGATTTTAGGCACAAAACAGTGTTCCTGGATAGTACCAAATTACTGTTACAGCCTGACACATTTTCCTTATCATTTAGAGAGGCAGAAAACAGCACATGTCCTAACAGCTCCTTGAGACCATGACCATGTGTTACAGGGTGAGTGATTAGACTAGAGCAAAGAAAATGAGCCTTGATGATGTTTTTATGTGTGTGCGTTACACACTGCTATCTGAAACATCACACAGAGCTGAGTACTACGCATGGGAGTGTTGGAGAAGCTGCTGCGTGTGTGCCAAGAGTGTGTTTCTGGAGACTGTGTATTTTCTGGTGCAAGAGAGATGAGCAAGGAGACTTCCAGAACTGCATGAAGACTGCTGGGATGTATGTAACAGTGCATGTGTGGTAAGGGTTAATTTGAGTTTAGAAAACAGGCTGCCCCTTTCCTGGGACTGCAATTCTTACAGAACAACAACTTCACGAATTAAATCTCTGCCCACAATTCCTGTGCGCACACAGACTCATGCCGTGATTTTAGACACATAACACAGGCTGCCCCTTTCCTGGGACTGCAATTCTTTCAGAACAACAACTTCACAAATTAAATCTCTGCCCACAATTCCTGTATGCACACAGACTCATGCTGTGATTTTAGGCACAAAACACAGGCTGCCCCTTTCCTGGGAGTGCAATTCTTTCAGAACAACAACTTCACAAATTAAATCTCTGCCCACAATTCCTGTATGCACACAGACTCATGCTGTGATTTTAGGCACAAAACAGTGTTCCTGGATAGTACCAAATTACTGTTACAGCCTGAAACATTTTCCTTATCATTTAGAGAGGCAGAAAACAGCACATGTCCTAACAGCTCCTTGAGACCATGACCATGTGTTACAGCGTGAGTGATTAGACTAGAGCAAAGAAAATGAGCCTTGATGATGTTTTTATGTGTTTGCGTTACACACTGCTATCTGAAACATCACACAGAGCTGAGTACTACGCATGGGAGTGTTGAAGAAGCTGCTGCGTTTGTGCCAAGAGTGTGTTTCTGGAGACTGTGTATTCTCTGGTGCAAGAGAGATGAGCAAGGAGACTTCCAGAACTGCATGAAGACTGCAGGGATGTATGTAACAGTGCATGTGTGCTAAGGGATAATTTTAGTTTATAAAACAGGCTGCCCCTTTCCTGGGACTGCAATTCTTACAGAACAACAACTTCACAAATTAAATCTCTGCCCACAATTCCTGTGCGCACACAGACTCATGCCGTGATTTTAGGCACACAACACAGGCTGCCCCTTTCCTGGGACTGCAATTCTTTCAGAACAACAACTTCACAAATTAAATCTCTGCCCACAATTCCTGTATGCACACAGACTCATGCTGTGAATTTAGGCACAAAACACAGGCTGCCCCTTTCCTGGGAGTGCAATTCTTTCAGAACAACAACTTCACAAATTAAATCTCTGCCCACAATTCCTGTATGCACACAGACTCATGCTGTGATTTTAGGCACAAAACAGTGTTCCTGGATAGTACCAAATTACTGTTACAGCCTGACACATTTTCCTTATCATTCAGAGAGGCAGAAAACAGCACATGTCCTAACAGCTCCTTGAGACCATGACCATGTGTTACAGGGTGAGTGATTAGACTAGAGCAAAGAAAATGAGCCTTGATGATGTTTTTATGTGTTTGCGTTAAACACTGCTATTTGAAACATCACACAGAGCTGAGTACTATGCATGGGAGTGTTGGAGAAGCTGCTGCGTGTGTGCCAAGAGTGTGTTTCTGGAGACTGTGTATTCTCTGGTGCAAGAGAGATGAGCAAGGAGACTTCCAGAACTGCATGAAGACTGCAGGGATGTATGTAACAGTGCATGTGTGCTAAGGGATAATTTGAGTTTAGAAAACAGGCGGCCCCTGTCCTGGGACTGCAATTCTTACAGAACAACAACTTCACAAATTAAATCTCTGCCCACAATTCCTGTGCGCACACAGACTCATGCCGTGATTTTAGGCACATAACACAGGCTGCCCCTTTCCTGGGACTGCAATTCTTTCAGAACAACAACTTCACAAATTAAATATCTGCCCACAATTCCTGTATGCACACAGACTCATGCTGTGATTTTAGGCACAAAACACAGGCTGCCCCTTTCCTGGGAGTGCAATTCTTACAGAACAACAACTTCACAAATTAAATCTCTGCCCACAATTCCTCTGCGCACACAGACTCATGCTGTGATTTTAGGCACAAAACAGTGTTCCTGGATAGTACCAAATTACTGTTACAGCCTGACACATTTTCCTTATCATTTAGAGAGGCAGAAAACAGCACATGTCCTAACAGCTCCTTGAGACCATGACCATGTGTTACAGGGTGAGTGATTAGACTAGAGCAAAGAAAATGAGCCTTGATGATGTTTTTATGTGTTTGCGTTACACACTGCTATCTGAAACATCACACAGAGCTGAGTACTACGCATGGGAGTGTTGGAGAAGCTGCTGCGTGTGTGCCAGGAGTGTGTTTCTGGCGACTGTGTATTTTCTGGTGCAAGAGAGATGAGCAAGGAGACTTCCAGAACTGCATGAAGACTGCAGGGATGTATGTAACAGTGCATGTATGCTAAGGGATAATTTGAGTTTAGAAAACAGGCTGCCCCTTTCCTTGGACTGCAATTCTTACAGAACAACAACTTCACAAATTAAATCTCTGCCCACAATTCCTGTGCACACACAGACTCATGCCGTGATTTTAGGCACATAACACAGGCTGCCCCTTTCCTGGGACTGCAATTCTTTCAGAACAACAACTTCACAAATTAAATCTCTGCCCACAATTCCTGTATGCACACAGACTCATGCTGTCATTTTAGGCACAAAACACAGGCTGCCCCTTTCCTGGGAGTGCAATTCTTTCAGAACAACAACTTCACAAATTAAATCACTGCCCACAATTCCTGTATGCACACAGACTCATGCTGTGATTTTAGGCACAAAACAGTGTTCCTGGATAGTACCAAATTACTGTTACAGCCTGACACATTTTCCTTATCATGTAGAGAGGCAGAAAACAGCACATGTCCTAACAGCTCCTTGAGACCATGACCATGTGTTACAGGGTGAGTGATTAGACTAGAGCAAAGAAAATGAGCCTTGATGATGTTTTTACGTGTTTGCGTTACACACTGCTATCTGAATTATCACACAGAGCTGAGTACTACGCATGGGAGTGTTGGAGAAGCTGCTGCGTGTGTGCCAAGAGTATGTTTCTGGAGACTGTGTATTGTCTGGTGCAGGAGAGATGAGCAAGGAGACTTCCAGAACTGCATGAAGACTGCAGGGATGTATGTAACAGTGCATGTATGCTAAGGGATAATTTGAGTTTAGAAAACAGGCTGCCCCTTTCCTGGGACTTCAATTCTTACAGAACAACAACTTCACAAATTAAATCTCTGCCCACAATTCATGTGCGCACACAGACTCATGCCGTGATTTTAGGCACATAACACAGGCTGCCCCTTTTCTGGGACTGCAATTCTTTCAGAACAACAACTTCACAAATTAAATCTCTGCCCACAATTCCTGTATGCACACAGACTCATGCTGTCATTTTAGGCACAAAACAGTGTTCCTGGATAGTACCAGCACACCTTAGATTCTGGGGAAGACATACTCCAAAATATCTAACATGTTCAAGACAGATACATATCTTCCACAACATAAAATGCAATTCACAACTTTTAATGTAGAACGAATATCTACCATGCTAATTTCAAATGTGTTGGCATTTGCCTCTCATTTCTTTCAAAGTGATTTCTGCTAAATCCTAACCATCACAGTTAAAAAGAAGCTTTCCTTTGCTTTCAAGTGCAAGTCTTACTTTTCAACAGCAACACAAATTAAATCTCTGTCAACAATTCCTCTCTGCACACAGACTCATGGTTTGATAGTAGGCACAAAATGTTATTCCTCATTGTTACCAGTACACCTTAACTTATGGTGAAAACATACTCCATAATATTTTACATATTCAAGACAGTTAAATATCTCCCAAAACACAAAATGTAAATCACAACTTTAAACAAATAATCACAATTCTTTTATTTATATCTAAATTGACCACATACACCCCCTCTCAAACTCATAACTCACCTTTAAAATTAGTTAGTTGTGAAGGAAATGTGGCAGTCACACAGCAGTTTATCAGACCAGAATCTCTGAGCTGAACACCTCTCTCCTCTCAGCAGAACCAGTTAATGGCACAGTTTCCCTCTCTTTTTTCACACATATACATGTTAACTCCAAATCACATTCCTTCCCACATTTTTTCAAATGGAATCACACTTTTTTATTGGTTGTCATTTTCAACCCTTTTCCAACTGAACCCTTCCCCCAACATGACTTCTACCTGCTGCCATAGCAACAGGTCATGGAACACTGGTGTGTGCAGAGAGGTCAGAAGTTCAGCACACAATGTTTTGAATCCAAAGAGCAAGAGTGCTTGACCTGTCAAACCTCACAGCAAATCCAAAGTAATGTTCAGTGGCAACACATTTTTCATAACCAATACAAAACATGCTTCTAAAAATGTATACAGACAGCCTAGTTTTAACTTTAAAATAGTTTGAATCAGCCAATCAGTTATTTTTGTTAAAAAAAATATGTATGCCTCCATTTTTCAACTGTCTTTCTTTTCATATTGCCATTCTGCTGAAAGACACCTCCTGAGTGCATCCAGATCTCCTTGGAAGATGTTCACAGTGTGGATTGTAGGTCACAGCTATGTCTTCTGGAGTGAAAAGTATGCAGAAAAAAGAGGTATGGTGAGAGACCTTGCTTTGCCAAATGTAAACATTAAATGGATTGGTCAGAGAGGGTTAAAGTGGCACCAATTAATGCCTTTGGTGAAATCTTTACTACACCTCCAGCAACCTAACCTTATTATTGTGCACTGTGGTGGAAATGACCTAGGCACTTTAACTGGGGTAGGTCTGGAAATGCTTGTTAAGGACACCTTTGTGCAATTGATGGCGCTTTTTCCACAAACTGCCTTTGTATATTCTAATATATGCCAAAGGCAAAAGTGGAACTGGTCCAACCAATTTTGTCCGCAGATTGACAAAGCAAGGAAGCACGTCAACACATCTATTTCTGCTTTCCTCAGAGACTATGGTATGGGTTCTATATACCACAACAACTTGCGTCACAACATGCAAGGCATTTATAGAGGAGATGGTGTACACTTCACTGATGAAGGCAACAGAGTCTTCCTCTTGAACTTAAGACTCTGCATCGGTACTTACTTGCAGGTACTACAAAAAAACACTCAATGAACACAAGGGCTCTTTTTAGAGCCACCTAATATCTAAACACTTTACTGTAATTTTTTTTTCTTTTTTTTGTTAAAGTTTTTTTTCGGGTGCGCGCTGGATGCGCGCACTCAGCGATATTTTAAAAAAATATATAAATCTTTTTTTTTGCCCTACAAGGTCCTACTGTGACCCCCTGACAATGCCTAGTGGGTCAATATCTCCCCACTCTGCCCCCTTTACACGTTCTCCCCCTTTGTTTTTTACTACCTCAGACTGCGAGAGACAAAATGGCGGCCACCGCTTCCTGATTTCCACCGATTCGAATGTTTACTGACATCTAACAACCAATCAGAAGTGCGCTCGCGCACTGCAGGGTGCGCGCACAGGGCTTGCTCAGTGCGCGCACACTGCGCGCGTAGAGATATATATATTGATTTAAATGCTATTTTCTCTGGAAATACTTTACAGATTTACACCAAACCTGCAAAAGGCACTTCATGGACCTTATGGCTACCTCTCTGCCAAATTTCACATAATTCTGTTCAGCCGTTCGGGCTGTAGCTGCGACTAAAGTCCCTATGGAAAAATCCATGGGGAAAACGTGTTTTGAGACCCCCCCTTTTTCTCAGCCCCTGCTTGCCGAATCACCCCGAGACTTTCAGGGTAGGAGCTGAGCGGAGCGCCCCATTAGTTTTGAAAATTTCGCGAGGATTCGTCAACCGGCGCCAAAGTTATTCAAAATAGAATTTTGAGATTTCCTGGAAACACGGTCCTAACTATAACTACCTACTGGCGACCGCCAGTAGGTAATATATATATATATATATATATATATATATATATATATATATATATATATATATATATATATATATATATATATTCCTGCTTACTTGTTGAGTACAAATGCTGTGTACCCCCAACTGCTAGAAATTCGATGTTCTTAGGAGATTTAAGTAAATATCCTCTTATATATTCTCTGTTGCTGCTAAATGAGTAAGTAATCTTCTCATAAACAAAGTGTCTCAGTAGAATTCCAAAGAATAGTTTTGAGTGAAAATATAACAAGCTCTAGCGGAGAAGTGGGAACACTGAAACGAAATGCCTGGAACAAACTAGATAGTCTAACTGGGAAAATCAAGTTACTGACAAGCGTTTGCCCACTGAGTTCTTAACTGGCCATAACGACCTTGCGCTGACTTAGCGCTGCCTCACAGAAAGGATACATTCACTGGAAACTGGAGCGCTGAGTGAAACTGGAAGTTCTCTCTCAGAAATTACAAAATACCTCACCAAAGGCGTCGCTGTAAAAATGCGAGCGTTTGAACCTCGCGGAAATACTGCTGGGAGTTGACAAAGAGGGATTCAAAGAGTCTGGAAACAAGCAGGAGAATGCGCGTTCTGAGGAGACAGAGAACGCGTACCAACCGGCAAAGGTCTTCAGTTGAAGTGCGCCGATAATCAGGTTAGCGCGCTCAATACAGCTGAGCTGTCAAACGAGGGTGCAACAACTAGAGCGCTAACCAAATAAAAGGGGCCGCCATGTTGGGACAGTGTGAGGAGCATTATGTTTTCTTACTTATGATTTTGCAATTACCCTAGCCACTTACTGAGACCAATTAATGGTGGAATGCAACAGTGAATAACCTTGCTTAGATTTAAATGTCGGACCCAATCGCTTAGGCTCTAAACACTTTTGACCTATCCTGACAGTACCCCCCACCAAAACCCCCTCTCTAGGCTTCTGTGGATTAGTCTTGTGGAATTCTCTTATTAGTCTCGAGGCATGAACGTTTGAACTGGGCTCCCATGATCTTTCTTCCGGGCCAAAACCCTTCCAGTCAATCAAATAAAATAGTTGACCCTTCTTACATTTGGAGTCTAGAATTCTCTTAACTTCAAATTCTTCTTCTGATTGTACCACAAGACCTTCGGGTGATGTGTGCGCTAAATAAATACTCCTTGATTTGATTTGATTTACTTGAATTGGAACTGGTGGTGATAAACTTCTTAAATTAGAAGGACTTCTTTTTGTTAAAGAGACATGGAAGGTTGGATGAATCTTAAACTTACTAGGAAGTCTAACCTTAACACTAACAGGATTCACCATCTTGACTACAGGATAAGGACCCACAAATCTAGGTTGAAATTTCCTATTTCCTCTCAATCTCATGTGTCGAGTAGAAATCCAGACCTGATCTCCTGGCTCAAAAACTGGACTAACCTTTTGTCGTTTGTCTGCCTGCCTCTTATGTGAATTCTTGGACTTAACTAGATCCTCCGAAGCCTTTTGATAAGCTTCTTGCAACTTCTGTATCACTTCTCCAGCTACAGGAACCTCCACCTCAACCTTACCTAGCAGCATATTTGGATGTCTTCCTGAGTTCAAATAAAAAGGTGAATAACCAGTAGAGGAATGGATTGAATTATTGTATGCAAATTCGGCTGTTCCCAGAAAATCTGGCCACTCTCCCTCTTGATCCATTAAATAGAGACGTAAATATTTTTCTAAATCCTGATTGACTCTCTCAGTTTGCCCATCAGTCTCTGGATGAAAACTGGTGGACAAACGAGAATCAACACCAAGCCCCTTCAGAAAAGATCTCCAAAATCGGGACGCAAATTGGGGGCCTCGATCAGAAATCACAACTTTAGGAATTCCATGGAGTTTCACTATGTTCTGAATGAACAGATTTGCCAATTGGGAAGCATTCGGAATGGCCTTTAGAGGAATGAAGTGGCTCATCTTAGAAAAATGGTCCACAATAACCCAGATAACTGAGTAACCTTGACTGGAAGGCAGATCTACAATGAAATCCATGGAAACTGTATGCCATGGGTAGGGAGCTACAGGCAAAGGCATGAGAAGACCCTGTGGAGTTTGACGATCTACCTTTCCTTTAACACATTGCTCACAAGTAGCAACATGCTGCCTCACACGAACTTCCATGCCAGGCCAATGAAATGTTCTTTTCAAGAGTTCCAAAGTCTTTTTAACACCCTTATGTCCAGCCAATGGGTGATTATGAAACAGTTGAATCACCTCTTTCCGGAGGTCCTCATTTGGCACAAACTATTTTCCTTGGAAAAAAGGTTTACCACCCTTTATTTCTCGCTCAGGTCCTTCCAACTTCCAAGATTCTAACTCACTAGGAGGGAGATTCTCCTCGATCCATTCTTCAAGTTCCTTGTAGACTGTTGTGCTCACAATCTTCTCTTCTGGGATTATATGCCCTTGTTTTACTTCTTCTTTCCCATCACCAACATTCAAACGAGATAAAGCATCGGCCTTTCCATTAACTGAACCGGGCTTGTAGGTCAGGACAAAATTGTAATCGGCAAAAAAGAGTGACCATCTGAGTTGCCTTGGAGTGAGAGTTCTGGCTGATTTCAAAAACTGTAAGTTTCAATGGTCAGTGAACACAGTTATTTCATGTTTCGCACCAAATAGGTAATGTCTCCACTCTTGAAAAGCATCCTTTACAGCCAATAATTCTTTGTCTGCAATGGAGTAGTTGATCTCAGCAGCTGATAAGTTGAGAACGAAAAGCCACAGGATGGAGTTGGCCAGTATCCTTATGCCGTTGAGAGAGAATGCCTCCAATAGCCAAGTTGGAAGCTTCTGCTTCCACAAAAAATGGTTCCACCAAATTTGGATGTTGCAAAACTGGTGCCGTAATAAAGGTTTCTTTCAATAATTGGAAGGCCATTTCAGTTTCCGCGTTCCACACAAACTTTTCATTCTTCTTAAGCAATCGTTTAATTGGACTGACCTTCTCTGAAAAGTTTTGAATGAATCGTCGGTAGAAATTGGCAAATCCCTGGAAACTCTGTATCTCCTTTACTGATCGTGGAGCAGGCCAATCCTTAATGGCTTTCACTTTAGAGTCATCCATGGACACTCCTTCAGGCGAAAGAATGTAACCTAAGAATTCTATCCGTGTGGAATTGAAAACACATTTCTCCAACTTTACAAACAGCTGATGTTCCAGTAAACGCTCCAAAATTGCTAGGACATGCCGTACATGCTCTTCTATGTTCTTGGAAAAAATGAGGATGTCATCAATGTATACTACAGCAAAGCAGTCCAAGAATTCTTGTAGTATATCATTGACAAAATGCTGAAAAGCAGACAGGGCATTGCATAGACCAAAAGGCATAACTTGATACTCGAATACCCCAAAGCGAGTTCTGAACGCTGTCTTCCACTCGTGCCCTTCAGCCATACGAACCAAATGATATGCCCCTCGCAAATCCAATTTGGTATAAACCTTACCTCTTTAACTTGATCCAAAAGTTCTGAGATCAACGGTAAAGGATATCTATTCTTTTTAGTGACCCGATTTAATGCACGATAGTCGATACAAGTTCTTAAACTCCCGTCTTTTTTGGGATAAAAAAAGAGGGGAGGAGACTGGTGATTGGGATGGACGGATGAATCCATTGGCAAGATATTGATCTAAATAGTCTTTTAAATGCTTGTTCTCAGCTTCTGATAACGCATAAATACGACTACAAGGTAGGGAAGCTCCGGGTTCCAGTTCTATCTTGCAATCATACTCCCAGTGTGGGGGTAATTTCATGGCTTCTTTCTCATTGTAAACTGCCTCCAGATCTCGATACTCTTCAGAAATGCTTTGTATTTCCACGGCACAAATCATACGAGTCTGTTCCGCCCAACAAACTGATGGGGATGGTTGAGATTCAATTTTGTCGAAATCAAAAGAATGCTTGACACAATATTCTGAATTCAAATCTATTGTTCTTTTTGCCCAATCAATTTTTGGATTGTGCTCAGTAAGCCAGGGAAGTCCTAAAATCAACTGGAATTGTGGGGCGTCAATCAGATTGAAACTTATAATACTTCAATGTTTTTCTGGACCCACCAACGTGATCTCCTCGGTGTCATAGGTAATAGGTCCAGAAGAGAGGTTGGTGCCATCCACCGCTCTCACTGGCTCCGGTTTATCTTTTTTGACAAAAGATATTCCCAAAGACTTAGCGAACTGGATATCACAAAAATTTCCAGTAGCTCCGGAATCAATCATTACCGAAACTTCCTCCACCTTGATATCTCAAAACAAAATTTGACTGGAAATTATTAAATGAGGAGCAGAAGGCTGAAGGGTGTTCACTAACTGCTGAATGTTTGGAGTTGTCTCTTGTACAGCTCCCACCAGAGCAACTCCGCCTACTGATGGGGCCTGTCTTTTACCCATGATGAATTCTTAGGCTTCTTTGGACACTCCTTAACAAAATGGCCTGCACCGCCACAATACATGCACAACTTTCCTTGACATCTTTTTTCTCGTTCCTCTTTACTCAAGGGCCCACGTACAGTGCCTATTTGCATTGGTTCTTCCGTAGTTCCGAGATCATTGGTCTTTGGTGCTTCGGATTTCATCCTGTCAAATCTGGGTGGAATTTGTCGGAATTCTTTCCGCCCCTCACTCCTTCTTTCAAATTGACGCTGAGCTATCTGCAGTACTAGATCAATTAATTCTGATACATTGGTGGGCCTCTTCGGAATCTGAGCAAGGCCATCCTTCAACTCATCTCTTAGACCTCTGTAAAAAATTGCAGCTCGTTTTGACTCGGGCCAATTTGTTTATACAATTAATTTATTAAACTGAGCCAAATAAGCCACCAACTCACGATTTCCTTGTTTCAAATCTAACAGCTCATTATCTGTGGTCTGAGAAATGGTTCTGCGATCAAAAATTCATAGAAACTCAGCCTTGAAACCTTCAAAATTGTAAAGAACAGGATCATTCGAAGTCACCAAAGGCATGCGCCAGGCTGCAGCATCTCCGCTCAAGTAAGACAGCATGAACGCAACTTTAGATTGGTCCTCTTTAAAGATGATGGGCTTACACAGAAAGTGTAATGAACACTGTGTGAGGAAAATTTGAGCCCTATGAGGATCTCCCTGAAATCTCTCTGGAGGAGCTAGCGGGATCGTGGGAGACATGGCATGGATTACCTGAGTAGTTAACTCAGAAGTTGATGAAGAAGGTGTAAATGTTGTGGGTTTCTGCTCACTAAATTTTGGACTTGGGCTAATAGCTAGTTCATCAATTCTTTGTCTTAAATAACTAGCCTTTTGATTGGATTTTCTAACCTCCTCCCTGCTTTCACTCAATTGCTTTTGTAGACCTTCTAATATTGTTGCCAATGTCTTGACATCAAAACCTTTAGCCATTCTGTTCGGGTAGAATGAAAAGGTAAGGCATTTCAATCTGTCAAGCCCGATACCTGATCAAGATTCTTCCACAGGACCCGAATAGCTGAAGTACCCCGATGAAGGTTTCCCAACTCCCCAATGCCCCTACACCAGAATCTCTCTGATATCAGAAGCAGGGGGGAAAGGGGAATGGGACAGAAAGAGAGACTGCCACACTGGTGTCTTCTCTGGATACTACCCATGAAGGATCTATCTGCACCTGCAACAATAAGCACAAAATTATTACAGCTCCGAACTCCTAAGGGGCCCTCAAAAGATGTGTTTGTAATTCTAACTTCTAGTGAAGTGTGGTTTACCTTGACTTGTGTGGAACCTTGCCTCTCTCTTGTTTAAATGTTCTAAAACGTAATTTTCTAATTTAAAGATGTCTTTAACTGCTGACTCAAATGCAGTATTTAAATATTGTCTTTTTCTTTTTCAGTCTTTATTCATCAGGAAAGAAGTTCCAGAGCTGGCACTGCGGTGTTGAAAATGTCGGTAAGTATAATATATATATATATATATATATATATATTCCTGCTTACTTGTTGAGTAGACATGCTGTGTACCCCCAACTGCTAGCAATTCGATGTTCTTAGGAGATGTAAGTAAATATCCTCTTATATATTCTCTGTTGCTGCTAAATGAGTAAGTAATCTTCTCATAAACAAAATGTCTCAGTAGAATTCCAAAGAATAGTTTTGAGTGAAAAAATAACAAGCTCTAGCGGAGAAGTGGGAACACTGAAACGAAATGCCTGGAACAAACTTGATAGCCTAACTGGGAAAATCAAGTTACTGACAAGCGTTTGCCCACTGAGTTTTTAACTGGCCATAACGACCATGCACTGACTTAGCGCTGCCTCACAGAAAGGATACATTCACTGGAAACTGGAGCGCTGAGTGAAACTGGATGTTCTCTCTCAGAAATTACAAAATACCTCACCAAAGGCGTCGCTATAAAATCGCTAACGTTTGAACCTCGCGGAAATACTGCTGGGAGTTGACAAAGAGGGATTCAAAGAGTCTGGAAGCAAGCAGGAGAATGCGCGTTCTGAGGAGACAGAGAACACGTACCAACCGGCGTATCTCTTCAGTTGAAGTGCGCTGATAATCAGGTTAGCGCGCTCGATACTGCTGAGCTGTCAAACGTGGGTGCAACAACTAGAGCGCTAATCAAATAAAAGGGGCCGCCATGTTGTGACAGTGTGAGGAGCATTATGTTTTCTTACTTATGATTTTGCAATTACCCTAGCAACTAACTGAGACCAATTAATGGTGGAATGCAACAGTGAATAACCTTGCTTAGATTTAAATGTTGGACCCAATCGCTTAGGCTCTAAACACTTTTGACCTATCCTGACATCATCTCTGGTTAGAATATTAGGCAGGTTGATTGCCTATCAAGGCTGATGACTAAAGGGGAAAGTTGGCAAACTTTTGAGACAATTGTAGCATATGTATAGAACGGAATAGAAATGGTAAATTTCTAATGAGAGTGTTTCTGAAAGCAGAATAGAAATTAAATTAAATTGGTAGTTTTATAGAGTGTGGCTTATCACCTGGGAAGATATTCATGCACTGTCTATGGGCACGGGGAGATTGCATGATTTGCCCAGAATCACAGGATGTTGAGCCAGGGCCCAGATGCAATCTCAGATTCCTAGCTCTTAACTCAGTAGCTCTGGCCACTGCGCCACATCCTCTCAATAGAGCGAGGTGTATGATCATCATGGGTGGGACATGTAAGAGTTGTCAGGATGTATCAATGAGACAGCACTTCAATGACTTGGATGAGTTGCTTGAGGTGAGAATGTTTCAATGCGCAGTGGGCAATGTGTTCTAGCTTAAGGTGTGCAGATAAAGTATGCTAAAGTTGGCATTGGTAAGAAGAGACATTTACAGGATCCTGGTGATCCATGGGTTAAGGTCACTGTGTATGAGAATGTGTCTCTTTTTGAGTGGTCACCCAATTTGTTTGTGGACTGATGCTGCTGGTTGTTTTAACTCTGCTCACTCGGACACTGCTTTCCAGTCCCAGCGTATGAGCTCTGGCCCAAAAAATGGTACAATTCGCTAACTCCAAATTGACATATTTGACTTTCCAGAAACCTACTTTTAAATATTAAGGGGCAGATCTATGTCGGAGATGCGCCACTTTTACGCCGCCGTTGCGTCACTTTTGTGACGCAGCGGCGGTGTAAACCCTGCGCCACGTTGCGCCATATTTACATCGTGACGCATCTATGGAGATGCGTCACGATGTAAAGCCCTGCGCCACGTAAAACCTGCGTCAGGTTTCACGTGGGCGTGTCGACATAGGGGGGGGCGTTCCGTCGCAGGAACGCCCCTGAAAAGTGACTCAGTCAAATCTATAAGATTTGACTGAGTCACTTTCCCAACGCTGATGCGCCAAAACCCTGCGCCTGCTTGAAGCAGGCGTAAGGCTTGACGCACCATGTTAGGGATAGGGTTGGTTGGAACAGTGCTGGAGTTGCGTCGCGCTTGCGACGCAACTGAAGCACTGCGCCAACCTTACGCCATTGGATGCGTCACGCATCTGTTTATTCCTGCGCCATGATGCGCCGCATTATAAATGCGGCGCATCATGTGTGGCGCAAGGGTAAACTTGCGTGACGCATCATTCCTGGCGCATCCTTGCTGATTTGCAGGGATGCGCCAGGCAACATAAATCTGCCCCAGAATATTCATCTTTACATAAGCCTTGCAGACAAAAAGTTTAACGTGAAAAATTCAAGACCTTAGGGCCTGATTTAGGGTTGCACCGTCACAAACAGGACAGACATCCCGTCCACTGTTTGACAAGCCTGTTACATCCTATTTCCCATGTAATAAGGTGGACAGGGTATCCATCACATGTGTAACAGAGTATACCATCTGACAAACTCTAAATCAGCCCCTTGGGGTTGGTTTACACCTACTGTGACTAGCCACAAGAGCTTTTTTCACTCTCGTAGGCTGTAACTGTCATTTGAGAAAAACTAAATTTTACATAAAATAAAAATGTTGCTACCTCTAGTTTGGTATGAGCTGCAGAGATGAATTAACCTATATTTTAATGCTTATTTAAAGACATTTTCCTTCTCAGGGGCAACAAAAATTAGATCACATCACACCAGATCTAACTCAACTTAATTGACTCACTCTTGAAGCAAGGTTCCGTTTCAAGATAGCCTGCCCGACGCTCTAAGCGCTTCATTATAACACTCCGATTTGCCTGGCAAATAATCCCAAACTTTCTGGTCTGAACTGGACCATAAAAAGCTCAAACACTCTACGACTGAAGCCACAAAAATTCAAGACGAAGAAAATGTTTAACCGCGCCTTCTCCAGCCATGCTCCAAGATTATGGAACGCTCTTCCCTCCGAAATCAGAGCTAACCCATCTAATGCCTCTTTCCAAAAATAACTCAAAGGGATGTTCCTGAAAAGCTGCCTGCAACTATGCAACTATAGACTTGAAGTCACCACACTATCTCATGTTTTACAGCGGGGGGTTACCTTTCAACCATGTTATCATTGCATTCTTATATCTCACGTCTGCTTAACATCTTTGACGGTTTGGTTACATGTACAGCATTCTGATATTTTGTCGGGTCATGTACGTGCTTTAATTTTTTTTTCAAATAAATGAAATAAATAAATTGGTGATACATTTTTAGAAAAGATAACTTGTAGAGAGTTACTGTACCATCGTCTGTTGCTGGTTGAGCGGAGTAACACTCTGTTCAAGCATTACCAACAATCATTGCCAGGGTGAAGTCACAAGCAAACACTAAATTAACCTGTAATTAACCCTCTGGTAGCTTGGCACGGAGCAGTCATGCTAAAGTTAGAAGCAAAGTCTAAAATATGTGTATAACATTTAAAAAAGGAACACAGTAAAAAAAAAACACAAAACAATCCAACACCAGTTTAGAAATAAAGATTAATTTCTAATCTATACAACAAGATCAAAACAATAATACTCCAACCAGAAGAACTGGAAATATGCATTAAAAATAGTACAAAAAAAACAAAATCACCAACTGTGGATATCTGGTCGCACCAGACCAGGACAACATCACAAGTTCAGCCCAACTGTGATGAAGTGAGAGCAGCTAAAAGGACCCAGTTAGGCCCAATGAACAAAGTACCTTATATCCTGTTTGGGGAGCATTGCGTGGTTACATGCCGAGATGATGCGTTGGTTCTGAGGTGCTGTGGAGCTGTGATACTAGGTTCTGTATTGTCGTTGTGGATCCCGCCAATGAGGGCTTGCAATGTGAAGTCTGGTGTAGAGGATGATTCGCGCAGAATAGGCATTGAATTGATTTTGGGGAGATGAGAGGCTTTAATGCAAGAACTTGTGTAATTGTCAAGACTGCCGTCAATGAGAGATGCAAGGGCCTGCGTTGGGAAAGCTTCACACAGGCGGTGGTTCCGATGCGGGCTGCGAGGTCAATAAAGAGACCTTTGCATATGGAGAACCCTTGATACAGATGTGAAGCATCAGTTATGCTTGAGATTGCACTGTGCAGCAGAGGAGATGCACCCGTTCTGCTGGGTCAACAGATAGGCTGGCAGAACACCTATAGGCCTATTTCCAAGGGTCCAGGATTGCTGTGGCACCACTTGGCAAGGTAGAACTCACAGATGGCAGAGTCCAGGTTCTGGGCTAAAGGTTGTTGGATCCTTCTGTCCCTGAGGCTCCAGACAGGAGGCCAGCAAACCAGTACCTGAAGTCAATTTTGAGTCCTGGATTTAACAGATGCAGGTCCCGTCATTCTCACCCAGGCAGGAGGGCAGCACGCAGCAGGTCAGCACAGCAGGGTAGCAGTTCCTTCAGAATATCAGGCCAGCAGAGTTGAAGTCCTTTCAGCAGCAGAGCCGTCCTTCTTTCTGGCAGAGTATCCATCGACCCAGAAGTTTACTAAAGAGTTGGTATCTGAGGTCCAATATTTATACCTGGTGCCCTTTCGCGAGCTCTGAACCTCTATTCCTTCCATTAAAGGCCCATCCAGGTACACATAGAGTGTGGCCATCTAGGAGGAATACACAAAGCCCTACTGTCAGCTAAAACCAGTCATGTGCTCCACTGGCAGGCTACAGGCAGTAAATGGCTAAGGCAGAACAATTTTTACTTTCTAAAAGTGGCATTTTAAAAATTGTAATTTAAAATCCTACTTTCCCAAAGGTTACCTGTTCACATTTGGAAACTACAACATATTGAATACAATAAGGTAACTCCAATGTTATCGTATGGGAAATGTAGGCCTTCCAATAGTGAAAAATGAATTTAACCCCTACGATGCTCATGACGGAATGGTTCCGTCATGAGCATCGGTACCCCTGTGCTCATGAAGGAACCATTCCGTCACGAGGCCAGGGGCACGAAATCCCTCTGCTGCAGACAGCAGAGGGATTTCCTTCTCTCCCCCAAAGCCTCAGGAGCTGGAGAAGAGCTTCTCCAGCTCCCGAGGCCCCCTCCCTGATTTCTGTGCAATGACGATCAGCGGACACGTCGCCCTGTCGTCATTACACAGAAACAAAAACTGAAATGAGCCTTTATGCTCCTTTCAGTTTCACTTTCTGTGTCCTCAGGGGCTATCTCAGCCCCCCGTGCAAGTAGAAAGAAGGGCGAGGTATCATTGGAAAGCGGAGTATCTCCCCAGGGATCCACCCACTAGACACCAGGGAGGGGGGAGCGGCCCCTTGGGCAAGGGTGTTTGCTCCCCCAAATACATTTGGTGTGATTTAGTCTTTTTTGCCCCCCCTGGGGGTCAGATGGGAGCAGCAGCCCCCAATCTACCCCCCGGGGAAAAAAGCCCACTAGGACCAGGGACTGTTTTTTTGATGCATACATTAATATGGCCCCCAATCTGCCCCTCAGGGGTGAGGTTCTGGACTTTTAAGAGTCCAGAGGTGTCAGGGAAACAACACCCGAAGACCCCTGAGTTCCTCCTGTCTCGGTGCACAAATAAACAGAGACACGGGCTTCTCGATGGTGGCGTCAAAGACCAAGGTTTATTTACTGCAGGGACACAGAAATCATAGGAACCACACAGAGGCAGAATCTACGAGACTGTTCGAATTGCATTAAGTGGGTTACTCGTTAAATACACGCAAAATGTCTTTAGGCAATATTACACGAATATTTCTCATGCCCAACCCGGCATCCCAAACAAACAGTAAATTTGACATCAAACAATAATTAGTTGTAGGTTTTCGGTATTCGATCAGGTCCTCTCGACAGTTTTCCATTCTTTGCCCGATCCTCCCCATCATAAAAATCGTAACCTCCCCATTGTAAAAGCCCAGAAGGAAAGGAACAGAGCCAGGTGCAAAGGATTGAAATGTAGGATAAGAGGAGTTTATGGATCATAAACGGGCATGGCTACCGTCTTCGGCCTTTCAGTCAGGACAACGGACACGAGAACCAGTATAGCAGGACTGGCCTCAGGCAAGGGAGGCAGCTTGATTCTGCCTAGTCATGCAGCGTCAACCTTTCTCAGGGATCGAGCTTAAGTGTCCTTAACAAGGTGACTCTGCCGGGGTCATCGTCCGTTCATTGACTATGTGAGGGCAAGAAACAAGATGGATGCCGTAACTAAAATGGATGCCATGACTTTTACAACAGAATGCCCTATTTTCCAGTGAATTCATGCTAGTTGCGCAGCGAAAACACTGTCATGTATACAATGGATCATTTGCGGTTCATTGGTACCGAAATCGTGTCAGTACTACGATACCGAATTCACGGGTTCGGATCGCTACAGAACCTCAGACCGTCCTTTTGCCCTTACATAGGCAATAACTCACTCCATGTCAGAGTCCATTTCTATGTTCATCAGGTCACTGATGTGTTGTTGCAGCATTACTCTATCTCGTGGCGTATCTCTAAAAACAGGTGGTCTTCTTACGCATGTAGAAATGCAGAGATTACATAAGGCAGGACCACACTGAACAATGAGACAGCACGAAAATAAAAATACTGATGCAACACCAGTGACTATCAGAACCTTCCATCCCCATGCAGACAACAGGCTCCAGAACCATCCCATTAATGACCAGTCACCTTCCTCTACATGAATAGAGTCAGAAATCTTATGTAACTTAGAGATGGCCTTGTATACTGTTGGCGCATTATCTGGAATAAAAACGCAGCAACTTGATTGGATCATCTTACATACTCCACCTCGATCTGCAAGTAACACATCAAGAACCATACGGTTCTGTAACATCATGAGGCGATCCGCTTGAAGCTCAGCTGTCAGGTTACTAAGGGCACCCGCAGTTTCGGTGATAGTGGATTCAACTACCCGTGTTAGTTGACGTAAGTTTCTACTGTTGGCCATAGGCCCCCAGAATGGAAGGAAACCTTTGAAGAAGTCTCCTGCTTCTTGACAAGCAGTATCCTCTTTACTGAAAACACCTCTCACAACTCTAGTTTTGTGATAGTCCGGTGCAGCAGTATATGTCGGAGGTAACAGTTGAGCGATGTAACATGAGCCTGAGAAGTCAGCAGGCAGCCATGTGTATGCTCTGTCTTGGCAAACAAAATAGGTACCCTTAGCAGCTAAGAATGCAGGGGAAGACTGTGAAGGGAAAACATATGTTTCGATACAGTCACTTTTCCCTAGTCGAGCTTTCGGATTCCTCCCATTTCCTTGCAAACAGACTTGACCTTGGTGGGGTACGACCCAGATCGGAGTTGAGCTCTTACGTTTGATCTCACCCAGAGTAATGCCATATTCCGTAACATTCCAACCCATGTAAACTTCCTTGGGAATGAACGGAGTATTATTGACATCTCTCACCATGTCAGTGATTCCTTTTACCAAGGCTCTATTAGCAGAGTTATACCGGTGGAACGCGGAGGTCGTGGGGGATAGGTCTCTAGGGCATAAGCGAACATGGTCTGAAATGCCCAGAATGATCCATTATAACTAAAAGGCAGAACCAAATAAGGGATGCCCTTGTCCATGGTATGTGGTATCAAACCACACACCCAGCAGTTTGTTGTGTTAACCACTAGTTGATGTTGGTGCAAGAGTTGAATGAAAGTGTTATTTATAAACTCAGAGCGTCGAGCTTGCTCGTGGGCAGGAAAAGGATGGAAAGAATGAAGAGAAACAACAGTCGGAGAAACAGGAGCATGGGGAGATACTGTAGATGCAACAGGTGTAAAGATCAACTGAATACCAAAAATAATTCCGCCTACCAAAGTTATTAACCCCTTCAGCGCTGCGCGGATTCCCCCGCGGTGCTGAAGGGTTCGAGCGTGGGCGGGGCCATGACGGAACGGTTCCGTCATGAGCACAGCTCAACCGATGCTCATGACGGAACCGTTCCGTCATGAGCATGGAAGGGGTTAAGACAATCAGAAGTGTCAGAGTACATTGCATTAGGAAACATTTACTGTACAATATGTCATATAATTTTGTCTTGTGCACATTTATGACATTAACCCGTTGTAATTCAGGAAGCTCCATCTTCTACAACCGTTCGCAACGGATGGTTTGTACCTGTTAAAAACTTGCCTCTGTTCATCCTGGGAGTTCCCAAGACAAACAGAAGAAACCGACCTAGTGTCTGATTCCCTGCAAATTAAAACAAGGCACACGTTACGACCCTACGGTAACCCAGATGGTAAGGTGAGAGAAACAGAAAAAATAAAAAGATACAAATTGTAGCAAACTTCCTGACTGAATGGAATGCAATACGATCAAAACAGTTTTACAGTTTTCAAACAGAAAGGTAATAATGCAATGTCATTAGTTCATCACATGAGAACGTAGATTATATCTGTACTTCCTGGGTCTTGTCTGGTCTTGGAATAGCTGGTCTACAGGTGCGGAAATGTTCGACTCCACAGGTGACAAATGTTCACTTTGAACAATACTCGGTTCAGGATTCAAAGGAGCGGTTCCTGCTGAGGTGTCAAAGTTCTGTGTTTCCGTTCGTGGGTGGTCCGTTAGGTACTCTGCGTCACTGAAAGGGATGTGCCTAGGAACAGGTTCTGTCTCGGATACACCAATTCCCTGTCTAACCCAGTTGTCATAGGGGAGTGGAAGAGGGACACGCTTCGTATGGCTGGCGTGCACCCAATTTTTCCTTCCAGCTAGGCGTACTGCAGTTCTTGTTGTGAGGAGGACCTGAAACAGACCCACGAATCTTGGCTGGAGGTTCCGAGTACGTTCAAAGTTCCGAACTACAACCTGGTCGCCGGGCTTCAACGTGTGGCCTGGACTCTCCGGCAGTTTAGGCAAGGATTCGAATACCTGTTGATGAATAAGGCTCAATTTAGCAGTCAGATCATGAAGGTAATCAATCAACATTGGGTATTCAATCTGTTTGAATTCCTTTGGCCTAGGGACTCCCCAAACATTAGCAGGGCGGCCGAACACAATCTCATATGGGCTAAGCCCTACTCGAGAGTGTACAGTCGCTCTGGTGGACAGTAAAGCTAAAGGCAGTGCGTCTGGCCAAGAGAGACCAGTGGAAGCTTGAATTTTAGCAAGTTTCAGCTTCAGGGTGCCATTGTACCCTTCAACCAAACCCGCTGACTGTGGGTGATTCGCACTGTGAAATTTTTGGGAAATACCCAGACCCGCACACACACTCTTCATAACTTTCCCTACAAACTCACTTCCATTGTCTGACCAAACAATCCGTGGCATACCATACCTGGGGAAGTATTCTTTGAGGAGGATTTTGGCGGTGGACAAAGCAGTGTTATCCTTTAACGGGTATGCCTCAAACCATCTTGAGAAGGCACGGACTACCACTAGGACGTATTTGAGATTGTTACACCTGTCCATGTGGATAAAATCCAACTGAATCACTTCAAAGGGACAAGAAGGGGGAGCAAAATGGCCAGTTGGGGTTGGGGTTCCCTTGCCAGGATTATGCATCAGGCATATCATGCAATTTTTCACCACTCTTTCTGCACACTTAGTAATTCCATCGTTCTTCCATACTGGAGCTAACATTTTACAGATCCCTTTCGAACTTATGTGCGCCGCTCCATGCGCCATTGTGACTACTGCAAGTACATACGCATCAGGTAACATCCAACGCTGCTGCTCAGACAAATCGACCCAACATCCACTTGAATCCATTTTACCCGTTTTCTCCTTCCATTCATTCTTCTCATTTTCAGTTGATTCATTCTGGATTGCTTTCACACTTTCAATCGTATTCTCACACATTCCTGATTCCGCAATCCATCTTGCAGACGTTGCAATGTACATTCGGCTCGTCATGTTCTTGGCCGTTTCTTTAGCGACCTCATCAGCAAACGCATTCCCACGGCCAACATCATCCGTAATCTTCCGATGTGCACTGCACTTCACAATTGCAACTTCATTCGGTAGAGTCAGGGATTCCAATAGATCGCTGACTAACTGTCCATGTTGGATCTTAGTCCCATGGGACGTGAGAAAACCTCCTTCTCTCCAGAGACGCCCAAAATTGTGTGCAACGCCGAAGGCGTATTGGCTATCAGTAAACACATTCACTCTCTTTCCCTCAGCTAAAACACATGCTCTTGTTAATGCAATTAATTCTGCAGCTTGGGCAGAATTCTGACTTACTCTTGCAGTCTCAACAATCGTACTCAAAGTCGTAACTGCATACGCGGCCGTCACATCACCATTCTGTAACTTAAAACAAGACCCATCGACATATAAAGTGCCGTCTGGGTCTAATAACGGAGTGTCTTTTAAATCAATCCTACCTTTTGTCTCTTCCTCAGTTCTGAAACAACAATCATGGGGCTCTGAATCACTCGATTCCTGAGTAGTCGGCAACAGTGTTGCTGGATTCAATATGTTGCATCGCTTGATCTGAATGTGACTTGCCAAAAGCGTCAGCTCATAGCCTGATAGTCTAGCACTGGTGAGGTGCTGAGTTTTCGTTCGATTCATGAGTGTATCCACAGCATGTGGAACCATGACTACTAACATGTTGTTCATGACTAGTCCAGCAGACTGTCGAATAGACACTGCAGCTGCCGCTGTAGCTCTCAAACAACTTGGCAACGCTCTGGCTACCGGATCTAATGTGGATGAGAAATATGCACACGGCCGCTGTTTGTCACAAAATTGTTGCGTTAAAACACTCAATGCACAACCTTCTCTTTCATGGACATATAGTGTAAACGGCTTACTGTAGTCAGGAGTACCCAACACAGGAGCTGAACACAGCGCATCACGTAAGTCGGAGAAACTCTGTTGACATTCATCAGACCATGGCAAAGGGCTCGGAACACCTTTTCCAGTCAGGGCTACCAATGGTTTCGCCATGAGAGAAAAATTTGGGATCCATTGCCTACAGTATGACGTAATACCCAAAACGCACGCACTTCTCTCTGTGTGCCTGGTACAGTCATCTGTGAAATTGCTTTGATTCTCTCTGGGGTCAACCTTCTTCCCTCCTTTGACAAAAGATGACCTAAGTAGGTCACTTCTTGGCAACAATATTGCAGTTTAGAAGGTGACACCTTGTGATGTAAGTCTGACAAATGACGCAACAAAGAAATTGTAGCTGCTTTGCAAGTTTCTTTGTCATCAGCGGCTAGTAAAAGATCGTCTACATATTGGATCAGAGCAACACCAGGAGGAAGTACAAGGGCATCTAATTGACTCTTCAATGCTTGGCTGTAAATTGAAGGGCTTTCACAATAACCTTGTGGAGCGCGTTTGAATCTGAAACTGCGACCTCCTAAGGAGAAACCGAAAATGTCTCTACTTTCTTCGGCTATGGGAATGCTGAAAAAGGCATTTTTCAAGTCGATCACTGTAAACCATGAAGCTGAGGCAGGAATTAACGTCAGTAATGCAGTGATATCTGGTACCACAGGAAACTGTGGAATCACTATTTTGTTAACCTCTCTGAGGTCAATCACAAATCTGTAAATTGGAGGTCTGGAAGGGTCAGTACGTTTCAAAATCGGCAGAACAGGACTATTGCAGACGTTTCCTCTAGTTTCCTCAATCACATCTTTCTGTATTAAGTCTTTCACAATCAGCAAGAGTGCTCGTTCACCTTCATTCGAAATCCGATACTGTGGGATTCGTGGAAATTTAACATTCGCTTTCAGACTTACTACATAAGGGGGAATTTCCAAGAGGCCTACATCGTTAGGACCAGTTGCCCAAAGAGTATCAGGGAGAGAACGCAGCTCCGGTGGGAGCTTGTCCATCGACATATACATTGGAGAGATGACTCGTTTGCCTAATGTGAGCTGTACTCCCGAAGGAGAACAGTACAGTGTCGCGTGCAGGCGTTTCAACAGATCTAAACCAAGCAGATTCTCATTACAACCGGTTGTTAGGATAAGGGGTGCTTCTAGTTCGCATGGCCCAACAGATATTGACAAAGGACTAGAAACAGGATTGTGAACAGGGGCGCCTGAGAATCCTACCGAAGTGTTCGTTAAGCCAGACAAAGGTGCGCCAGGGAGTTTCGCATGCATAATTGAACTTTTTGCCGCACCAGTATCCAACAGAAACGGTTCGACCACGCCTGAGGTAACTACTGCGACATAAGGTCCACTCTGATCAACTGGAACTGATACTACTCCCTCTCTCTGCCTGCGGCTGTCCTATTGCTCGCTTCTTTGAATGTCTTCATTATGATCATAGTAATCTTCAACATGATACTGTGGAGATCTACCTGGTTGCGTAGGTTGTATATTTCGCTGATCGAAATAATTCGATTGGCGATCAGTCTGTGGTGTCATCGTACCACGCCCTCTACCTCTAGGAGCTTACATAAACCCAACATTACCTCTCTGAGCTGGGACACCACTAGTTTGTGGGTGCAGTACTGGACACTCATTCTTATAATGACCCTCCTTTTTACAATAAGCACACTGATTCCATGCTAACTGTTGTCGGGGAAAACCATAATTAAATCTTTGGGCCGTCCCTTGCTGGAATTGTGGCTGCTGCTGAAACTGGGGTCGCTGCTGTGAATCTGACTGATTCGAACGAGGCGGATACGCCTGTTGCAAAAGAACTGTGGTCTTTAAATCTTTTGTTTTCTTTTCTGATTTTTCCTTCTCTTCTTTCTCTCTATTCTCGTAATACTGAGCAGTTGCAGGTATCTGTGCTGTCGTCGACACTGCCCATGCACTTTCAGAATCCTTTATCTTGTTACTAAGCTCAGGTAGTAAATTAAACACGAACTTGTCGACAAACAATCTCTGGCCTCCCTCAGTACTCATATCTTGCCCACTGTGGTCTACGAAGGTCTCTTCAAATCTAGTGAAGAAGTCAGAGACGCTTTCGTCCTTCTTTTGCTTGCATGCCGATAATTTATCCCAATTGACTCGTAACGCTGGCATCAGCGTTTTCATCAGAGTAATTATTCTGCCAGGTAAGGCAGCAATCAGAGGTTCAGGTTTAGCACCGCCAACTTGTTGCGCATCTGCCGCTATAATAGCTGCCCAATCACCTCCTAAGGCGACTGGGTGGTTCTCTTGCCGAATTTTGGCCCATATAGGCTGTGGCACCACATTACCACACAACATTTCAATGTCTGCCAAATTCATGATACACGCTTGAACTGTCTGTGTTAACTCTTTGTAATAACCAGCAGGATTTTTACGTGGGTCTGGTAACGCTTGTTTTACTGCTAACACTTCGGCCCGTTTCCAAGGGATGTGTATCCACACTCTCTGGAAATGTGCCGGGGCAGCTACAATATTATTAGCCCCATCAGCTTGAACTGCATCATGCCATATCGGTGGAACTTCCCTCATCGGATATTGTCCTCGTCGTTTCCTAGTAGTAATCGGTGAACCATCAGGGTCTCTTGTCGCTCGAAGAGGGGACTCATCCCTATAAGCTAAAATCAGTTCTATCGCTCCCCTTACTTCTGGACCTATCACCATTCCTGCGGCAAATTTCTGTTGAATATTTATCAGGTCAGAGGGGACGGAGTCTAAATCATCATCTTCCCATTCTTCACGCACAAGAGAACACATCACGTCAAAAACATAACGTTGAGTTGGTTCATTCCATTGCATAAATGTATCTAACACTCTTTGTGCATCATACTTCACAGCTTTCGACATCCACCTAAGAGCTGTCGAATCTAAATTGTCTCGTTCTTGGGGACCAGGAAGCTGGCTACGTCTCTGTATAGAGTCAGAAACGGGGGTCCCAATTAAAGACCTGTAGAGAGGAGTTAAGATATTAGTTACAGAGTCGGTTATTTTCCGACGAACGGAAAGCGGGGTCAGAAAGTTCACAGGGTTCGGGAGCAGGGCAGCTGGAGCAGATGAAATAGTAAGGGTGGGAGTAGCAGGTAAAGCAGTTTGCGAAACGACAGGCAAAGGCGGAACGGGCAACCCAGGAAGAGGGGGTGCCGAAGGAACATTAACCACGGGAAGGATAGGAGCTGCAATCAAAGGAAGTGGAGCAACTATTCCAGGCTGACCAGCAGCTGGCTGTACAACAGGTAGCAACTGTGGTACTGCAATACCCTGTGCATACGGTGGAGGTGAATTCAACAGGTAAGACAACAGAGGATCCTTTTTATGATCCTCCATCGGCTTAGCAGGACATGATGGCAATACAGGGTAACATTTATCAATTGCCAAATTATATTTTCTATTCGCCATCTCCATTGCTTTCTCAGTCTCGTTGACATGCAGCTGCCTAGCAGACTCCATTAAAGTCAACCCTTTCTCTTTCTGTTCTTTCTTCGTTTTCCTAATTTCTCTCAGTTTGGCTTCTTTGTGCCATACGCGAAAAGAATCAAACATTGCCGGCCGGGCTTTTTTCTTGAACAACTTCATTTCTAGATTGTCTAGTATTTTCGTTTCGAAGCTACCATGCGGTGGCCAACTAAGGACACCATCTTTTTTGGTATAACGGACCCATACTTCATTATACGTAATAGGACCCACACCATGTTTACAATAGAGCTCATATGTAGGAGTTCCAATCGGAGGTACCGAACACGAATCCTCCAACCGGGAATCCCCGTTGCAACGTAACCAGGACAAGAAACAATTACTACTGGTAGTCATGACAACAAAGACAAATTCCAACAAAAATTTGCAGAGAACTTAGGCCTACCAAAATGAACTAATACCAAAACAGAGATTATCTAAACAAGAGCAACCAATGATAATCTATGAATCAAACCAGAGCAACAAGGAACAACCAAATCGAGCGTAACTAAATACTTAACTGAAATGTGGAAGACGTCACCAAGGAGAACCCGTCTATGTCTCGCCGTACTAAGGTCTGCACCTCGGGTCCAAGACAGGGCGACAGTCAGGGCAGCGGTCCTCTGTAGCCGTCTGGGAACGGGAACCCTTGTGGAAGAGATCGTCGGGCCACTTTTACGACATGCAGGGATCGATGAAGCGGGGTACCTCCCTCCGGAATCTTCACACGAAACTTCTCGAACTTTTCAGGCTTTGTACCAGTACCGGATGACATCGCCCCACGTTGGGCGCCAATTTGAGGTTCTGGACTTTTAAGAGTCCAGAGTTGTCAGGGAAACAACACCCGAAGACCCCTGAGTTCCTCCTGTCTCGGTGCACAAATAAACAGAGACACGGGCTTCTCGATGGTGGCGTCAAAGACCAAGGTTTATTTACTGCAGGGACACAGAAATCATAGGAACCACACAGAGGCAGAATCTACGAGACTGTTCGAATTGCATTAAGTGGGTTACTCGTTAAATACACGCAAAATGTCTTTAGGCAATATTACACGAATATTTCTCATGCCCAACCCGGCATCCCAAACAAACAGTAAATTTGACATCAAACAATAATTAGTTGTAGGTTTTCGGTATTCGATCAGGTCCTCTCGACAGTTTTCCATTCTTTGCCCGATCCTCCCCATCATAAAAATCGTAACCTCCCCATTGTAAAAGCCCAGAAGGAAAGGAACAGAGCCAGGTGCAAAGGATTGAAATGTAGGATAAGAGGTGTTTATGGATCATAAACGGGCATGGCTACCGTCTTCGGCCTTTCAGCCAGGACAACGGACAAGAGAACCAGTATAGCAGGACTGGCCTCAGGCAAGGGAGGCAGCTTGATTCTGCCTAGTCATGCAGCGTCAACCTTTCTCAGGGATCGAGCTTACGTGTCCTTAACAAGGTGACTCTGCCGGGGTCATCGTCCGTTCATTGACTATGTGAGGGCAAGAAACAAGATGGATGCCGTAACTAAAATGGATGCCATGACTTTTACAACAGAATGCCCTATTTTCCAGTGAATTCATGCTAGCTGCGCAGCGAAAACACTGTCATGTATACAATGGATCATTTGCGGTTCATTGGTACCGAAATCGTGTCAGTACTACGATACCGAATTCACGGGTTCGGATCGCTACAGAACCTCAGGGGTGCAGAAATCCCACTAGATACCAGGGATTTGTTTTAAAATTATAATTAGTGGTGGGGCCTGCCCAATATGGGCATGCCCATGCCCCCACCTCCCGCAAAAATGACAGCCTTTCTGCCCCCCTGGGCAAAAAGCCCACTAGCCGCCAGGGATTTTTTGGGGCAAATCTGAATTACGGTGGAAGCTGCCCAAAATGGGCATCCCAATGCCCCCACTCCTCCCCCACAAAACTTACAGCCTTTATGCCCCCCCCCGGGGGGCAGATGGGGGCATTAGCCCCTAATCTGTCTCCCAGGGGGGCAAAAAGCCCAGTAGACACTAGGGATTTTTTTGGGCAAATATTAATTAGGGTAAGGGCATTGTAATGCCCATTTTGGACAGCCCCCACCCTAATTAAAATTTGCCCAAAACAATCCCTGGCGTCTAGTGGACTTTCTGCCCCCCCTTGGGGCCAGATGGGGGCATTAGCCCCAATCTCCTCCGCCGGGGATAAAAAAGCCCACTAGATGCCAGGGATTGTTTTGGGGCATATTTAAATTAGGGTGGGGGCCGCCCAAAACAGGCATGCCCATGTTCCCACCCCCTCCCCTGCAAAAATTACAGCCTTCCTGCCCCCCCAGGGGGAAGATGGGGAATTTGCCCCAATCTGTGGCCCCGGGGGGGAAAAAAGCCCACTCGTTGCCAGGGATGGGCAAATTTGAATTAGAGTGGGGGCTGCCTAAAACAGGCATGCCAGGCAAGCCAATGCCCCAACCCCAATTAAAATTTGCCCCAAAAAATCCCTGGCATCCAGTGGGCTTTTTGCCCCCCCGGGGAAGCAGATTGGGAGCTAGTGCCACCACCTGCCCCCCAGAGGGGGCAAGAAGGCTGTAAGGCAAGGATCCAAAAACGTATTGAGGCAACATCAAAATTGCCTATCACAAAATGTTTTGGGCCTTTTCCTGTCACGGGTACTTGGGCCTCCCACACGAGTGAGGCACCATTTTTATCGGGTGACCTGGGGGAACACTGGGTGGTAGGAAATTTGTGTCAGCCCGGTAATGCCCCAACATTCCCTAACAAAAATGTGTCAAAAAAGTGATTTTTTAAGCTAAATTTCACGTTTGCAGGGGATTTTGAGTAAGAAAACGTTGGGGGATCCATGTAAGCCATACCTCCCTGGAATCCTCTGGGTGTCTAGTTTTCAGCAATGTGTGGGTTTGGTACATTTCCCTAGGTGGTTGCCGAGCCCCGGGCCAAAAAGTCATGGGACCCGCTGCTAAACCTGGTCATTTGGTCATAGGCAATTTTGATGTTGCCTCAATACGTTTTGGGCCCTTGCCTGTCGTGGGTACTTGGGCCTCCCACATGAGTGAGGCACCAGTTTTATCTGGAGACCTAGGGGAATGCTGGGTGGTAGGAAATTTGTGTCAGCCCAGTGATGCCACAACTTTCCCACACAAAAATGTGTGAAAAAAGTGATTATTTCATCTAGATCTGCAGGTTTGCAGGGGATTCTGTGTAAGTAAACATTTTGGGATCCAGGCAAGTTATTCCTCCTTGGAATCCCCCAGGTTTCTAGTTTTCAGAAATGTATGGGTTTGGTAGGTTTCCCTAGGTGTCCAACGAGCCCCGGGCCATAAATATATGGGACCCCCCTTGCAAAACCAGGTCGTTTTGAGGTAGGCAATTTTGATGTCGCCTCAATACGTTTTGGGCCTTTGCCTGTCACGGGTACTTGGGCCTCCCACACGAGTGAGGCACCATTTTTATCGGGAGACCAGGGGGAACGCTGGGTGGTAGGAAATTTGTGTCAGACCTGTGATGCCATAACTTTCCTACACAAAAGTGTCTGAAAAAAGTGATTTAGTTCAGCAAAATTCAGGTTTGCAGGGGATTCTGGGTAATAAAACGTTAAGGGATCTACACAAACCATACCTCCCTGGAATGCCCCAGGTGTCTAGTTTTCAGAGATATGTGGGTATGGTAGGTTTCCCTAGGTGGTCAACGAGCCCCGGGAGAAAAAGTCATGGGACCCCCCTTGCAAAACCAGGTTGTTTTGTGATAGGCAATTTTGATGTTGCCTCAATATGTTTTGGGCCCTTGCTTGTCGTGGGTACTTGGGCCTCCCACACGAGTGAGGCACCATTTTTATTGGGAAACCTGGGGGAATGCCGGGTGATAGGAAATTTGTGTCAGCCCAGTGATGCCACAACTTTCCCACACAAAAATGTGTGAAAAAAGTGATTATTTCATCTAGATCTCAGGTTTGCAGGGGATTCTAGGTAAGAAAACATTGGGGGATCCAGGCAAGTTATACCTCTTTGGAATCCCCCAGGTTTCTAGTTTTCAGAAATGTATGGGTTTGGTAGGTTTCCCTAGGTGTCCAACGAGCCCCGGGCCAAAAAGTCATGGGACCCCCCTTGCAAAACCAGGTCGTTTTGAGGTAGGCAATTTTGATGTCGCCTCAATACGTTTTGGGCCTTTGCCTGTCGCGGGAACTTGGGCCTCCCACACGAGTGAGGCACCATTTTTATCGGGAAACCTGGGGTTATGCCGGGTGGTAGGAAATTTGTGTCAGCCCAGTGATGCCACAACTTTCCCACACAAAAATGAGTGAAAAAATTGATTATTTCAGCTAAATTTCAGGTTTGCATGGGATTCTGTATAAGACAACATTAGGGGATCCACGCAAGCCATACCTCTCTGTAATCCCCCAAGTGTCTAGTTTTCAGAAATGTATGGGCTTTGTAGGTTTCACTAGGTGACCACCGAGGCCCGGGCAAAAAGTCATGGGACCCCCCTTGCAAAACCAGGTTGGTTTGTGATAAGGTAATTTTGATGTCGCCTCAATAGGTTTTGGGCCCTTGCCTGTCGCGGGTCCTTGACTCACCCATGCAAGTAAGGTACTATTTTTCTCAAAAGAATTTAGGGAACTCAGGGTGGGTGGAAATTTGTGGATACACGCAGATTCCAGAACTTTCTACCACAGAAATGTGGGGAAAATGTGGTTTTTTTGGATAATATTTTAGGTTTGCTAGGGACTCTGGGTAACAGAACCTAGTGAGAGTCAGTTAAGTCACCCGACCCTGGGTTTCCCTGGGTGTCTAGTTTTCAAAAATCTATATGTTTGCTAGGTTTCCCTAGGTGCCGGAAGAGCTAGGGTTCAAAAACTACAGCTAGGCACTTTGCCAAAAAAGGGTCATTTTTCACTGTGAAATTGTGGTGTGTCCACGTTGCATTTTGTGCCGTTTCCTGTTGCGGGCACTAGACCTTCCCACACAAGTGAGGTACCATTTTTCTCAAAAAACTTTCGGGAACTGGTGGTGGGAGAAAATAGGTGGACCCACGCAGGTTCCAGAACTTTCCACTACAGAAATGTGGGGACATTTTTTTGGGGGGGATAATTCTTTTGGTTTGCCAGGGATTCTGGGTAACAGAACCTGGAGAGAGCGAGACAAGACACCCCATCCTAGATTCCCCTGGGTCTCTAGTTTTCAAAAATGTATAGGTTTTCTAGGTTTCCCTAGGTGACGGCAGAGCTAGCGTTCAAAAACTACAGGTACGCAGTTTACCAAAAAAGGGTCATTTTTCACTGTGAAATTGTGATGTGTCCACGTTGCGTTTTGCGCCGTTTCCTGTTGCCGGCACTAGGCCTATCCATACAAGTGAGGTACCGTTTTTCTTGGAAGACTTTGTGGAAAGCGAAGTGGGTGGAAATTTGTGGATCCACGCAGATTCCAGAATTTTCCAACACACAAATATGAGGAAAATGTGTATTTTGGACAATTTTATAGGTTTGCAAGGGTTTTTGGATAACAGAACCTGGTGAGAGGCAGTTACGTCACCCCATCTTGGATTCCCCTGGGTGTCTAGTTTTAAAAAATGTATAGGTTTGCTAGGTTTCCCTAGGTGCCGGCAGAACTAGGGTTCAAAAACTACAGCCGGGCACTTTGCCAAATAAGGGTCATTTTTCACTGTGAAATTGTGGTGTGTCAACGTTGCGTTTGTGCCGTTTCCTGTCGCGGGCACTAGGCCTAACTACACAAGTGAGGTACCATTTTTCTTGGAAGGTTTTGAGGAACGCAGGGTGGGTGGAAATTTGGGATTCCACGCAGATTCCAGAACTTTCCACCACAGAAATGTGAGGAAATTTTTTTGTTTATTTTTGGACAATTTTTTAGGTTTGCAAGGGCTTGTGAGTAACAGAATCTGGTGAGAGCCAGTCAAGTCCCCCTTCCTGGATTCCCATGGGTGTCTAGTTTTCAAAAATCTATATGTTTGCTAGGTTTCCCTAGGTGCCGGAAGAGCTAGGGTTAAAAAACTACAGCTAACCACTTTGCCAAAAAAGGGTCATTTTTCACTGTGAAATTGTGGTGTGTCCACGTTGCATTTTGTGCCGTTTCCTGTTGCGGGCACTTGACCTTCCCACACAAGTGAGGTACCATTTTTTTCAAAAAACTTTGGGGAACTGGTGGTGGGTGGAAATAGGTGGATCCACGCAGGTTCCAGAACTTTCCACTACAGAAATGTGGGGACATTTTTTTGGGGGGGATAATTCTTTTGGTTTGCCAGGGATTCTGGGTAACAGAACCTGGAGAGAGCCAGACAAGACACCCCATCCTAGATTCCCCTGGGTGTCTAGTTTTCAAAAATGTATAGGTGTCTAGGTTTTCCTAGGTGACGGCAGAGCTAGCGTTCAAAAACTACAGGTAGGCAGTTTACCAAAAAAGGGTCATTTTTCACTGTGAAATTGTGATGTGTCCACGTTGCGTTTTGCGCCGTTTTCTGTTGCCGGCACTAGGTCTACCCATACAAGTGAGGTACCATTTTTCTTGGAAGACTTTGTGGAAAACGAAGTGGGTGGAAATTTGTGGATCCACGCAGATTCCAGAATTTTCCAACACAGAAATATGAGGAAAATTTGTTTTTGGGACAATTTTATAGGTTTGCAAGGGTTTTTGGATAACAGAACCTGGTGAGAGGCAGTTACGTCACCCCATCTTGGATTCCCCTGCGTGTCTAGTTTTAAAAAATGTATAGGTTTGCTAGGTTTCCCTAGGTGCCGGCAGAACTAGGGTTCAAAAACTACAGCCGGGCACTTTGCCAAATAAGGGTCATTTTTCACTGTGAAATTGTGGTGTGTCAATGTTGCGTTTGTGCCGTTTCCTGTCGCGGGCACTAGGCCTAACTACACAAGTGAGGTACCATTTTTCTTGGAAGGTTTTGAGGAACGCAGGGTGGCTGGAAATTTGGGATTCCACGCAGATTCCAGAACTTTCCACCACAGAAATGTGAGGAAATGTTTTTGTTTATTTTTGGACAATTTTTTAGGTTTGCAAGGGCTTGTGAGTAACAGAATCTGGTGAGAGCCAGTCAAGTCCCCCTTCCTGGATTCCCATGGGTGTCTAGTTTTCAAAAATCTATATGTTTGCTAGGTTTCCCTAGGTGCCGGAAGAGCTAGGGTTAAAAAACTACAGCTAACCACTTTGCCAAAAAAGGGTCATTTTTCACTGTGAAATTGTGGTGTGTCCACGTTGCATTTTGTGCCGTTTCCTGTTGCGGGCACTTGACCTTCCCACACAAGTGAGGTACCATTTTTTTCAAAAAACTTTGGGGAACTGGTGGTGGGTGGAAATAGGTGGATCCACGCAGGTTCCAGAACTTTCCACTACAGAAATGTGGGGACATTTTTTGGGGGGGGATAATTCTTTTGGTTTGCCAGGGATTCTGGGTAACAGAACCTGGAGAGAGCCAGACAAGACACCCCATCCTAGATTCCCCTGGGTGTCTAGTTTTCAAAAATGTATAGGTGTCTAGGTTTTCCTAGGTGACGGCAGAGCTAGCGTTCAAAAACTACAGGTAGGCAGTTTACCAAAAAAGGGTCATTTTTCACTGTGAAATTGTGATGTGTCCACGTTGCGTTTTGCGCCGTTTTCTGTTGCCGGCACTAGGTCTACCCATACAAGTGAGGTACCATTTTTCTTGGAAGACTTTGTGGAAAGCGAAGTGGGTGGAAATTTGTGGATCCACGCAGATTCCAGAATTTTCCAACACAGAAATATGAGGAAAATGTGTTTTTTGGACAATTTTATAGGTTGCAAGGGTTTTTGGGTAACAGAACCTGGTGAGAGGCAGTTAAGTCACCCCATCTTGGATTCCCCTGGGTGTCTAGTTTTCAAAAATGTATAGGTTTGCTAGGTTTCCCTAGGTGCCGGCAGAACTAGGGTTCAAAAACTACAGCCGGGCACTTTGCCAAATAAGGGTCATTTTTCACTGTGAAATTGTGGTGTGTCAACGTTGCGTTTTGTGCTGTTTCCTGTCGCGGGCGCTAGGCCTACCTACACAAGTGAGGTACCATTTTTCTTGGAAGGTTTTGAGGAACGCAGGGTGGGTGGAAATTTGTGATTCCACGCAGATTCCAGAACTTTCCACCACAGAAATGTGAGGAAAATTTGTTTTATTTTTGGACAATTTTTTAGGTTTGCAAGGGCTTCTGAGTAACAGAACCTGGTGAGAGCCAGTCAAGTCCCCCTTCCTGGATTCCCATGGGTGTCTAGCTTTCAAAAATCTATATGTTTGCTAGGTTTCCCTGGGTGCTGGAAGAGCTAGGGTTCAAAAACTACAGCTAGGCACTTTGCCAAAAAAGGGTCATTTTTCACTGTGAAATTGTGGTGTGTCCACGTTGCATTTTGTGCCGTTTCCTGTTGCGGGCACTAGACCTTCCCACACAAGTGAGGTACCATTTTTTACAAAAAGCTTTGGGGAACTGGTGGCGGGTGGAAATAGGTGGATCCACGCAGATTCCAGAACTTTCCACTACAGTAATGTGTGGGAATTTTTTTTGGGGGGGATAATTTTTTGGTTTGCCAGGGATTCTGGGTAACAGAACCTGGAGAGAGCCAGACAAGACACCCCATCCTAGATTCCCCTGGGTGTCTAGTTTTCAAAAATTTATAGGTTTTCTAGGTTTCCCTAGGTGACGGCAGAGCTAGCGTTCAAAAACTACAGGTAGGCAGTTTACCAAAAACAGGGTCATTTTTCACTGTGAAATTGTGGTGTGTCAACGTTGCGTTTTGTGCCGTTTCCTGTCGCGGGCACTAGGCCTACCTACACAAGTGAGGTACCATTTTTCTTGGAATGTTTTGAGGAACGCATGGTGGGTGGAAATTTGTGATTCCACGAAGATTCCAGAACTTTCCACCACAGAAATGTGAGGAAAAATTGTTTTATTTTTGGACAATTTTTTAGGTTTGCAAGGGCTTCTGAGTAACAGAACCTGGTGAGAGCCAGTCAAGTCCCCCTTCCTGGATTTCCATGGGTGTCTAGTTTTAAAAAATGTATAGGTTTGCTTGGTTTTCCTAAGTGCCAGCAAAGTTAGAGTTAAAAAACTACAGCTAGACACTTTGCCAAAAAAGCGTCATTTTTCATTGTCAAATTGTGGTGTGTCAACGTTGCATTTTGTGCCATTTCCTGTTGCGAGCACTAGGCCTACCCACACAAGTGAGGTGCCATTTTTCTCGGAAGACTTTGTGGAACGCTGAGTTGGTAGAAATTTCTGGATCCACGCAGATTCCAGAACTTTCCACCACGGAAATGTGAGGAAAATGTGTTTTTTTGATAATTTTTTAGGTTTGAAAGTGATTCTGGGTAACAAAATCTTATGAGAGCCAGTCAAGTCACCCCATCCTGGATTATCATGTATGTCTAGTTTTAAAAAATGTATAGTTTTGCAAGGTTTCCCTTGGTGCTGGCAGAGCTAGGGTTCAAAAACTACAGATAGGTACTTTGCAAAAATAGGGTAATGTTTCATTGTGAAATTATGGTGTGTTCAGGTTGCGTTTTGAGCCCTTTCCTGTCATGGGCACTAGGCTTACCCACACAAGTGAGGTACCAATTTCATCGGGAGACTCCAGGTAATTTAGATTTGTAAAGCACATTTTATTACCTATTGACTTTCTATGCCTTTCTGCCTTCCAAATGAAAGACAATGTGTAAAAAAGAAGTCATTTTGAAAAATGACCGATAATTCTCATGCTAGTATGAGTATTCCCGATTTTGGAAATGTGCAAATATCTACTGTTTCTAAACTCTATGTTTTGTTCCCATTTCATAAATACATAGGTGTATTTCATACCGATTTTTCGATATATTCAGTTTCCCAGAATAATTGCTAAATACCCTGCACATAATAAAAAACCATTGCAAGTCCCTGCTCAGTTTTTGGCTCTGGGTTCGTTGGGATCTTGGTGAACCTACAAGTACTATATATCCCCACAACCAGTATGGTCCAGTGGATGTAAGGGTATATTGCTTTCAAAGAGTTATCATAATTAGAAGAAGTTACAGGTGAAAACATTGACCCAAAATGCTGTTTTTTAACTCATTTTACATTTTTCCTATATTTAACCTTAAAGGATGTACACAAATGACACAAATGACCTCTTGCTGAATTCAGAATGTTGTCTACTTTAGAAAAATGTATAGCTTTCCAGAATCCATTATTGCTTTCACACCCATTTTATACAATTACCTGGAAGGAGGTTGAAAGCACAAAAAATAGCAAAAATAGGCTATGTCCCAGAAAAATTCCAAAACTGTGTAAAAAATGTGGTTTTCTGACAAAGGTTTGCCACACCCTGAAATCTGGGAAAATTGTGATTTCAGCCCCACATACCCTTTTTTGATACCATTTGCAGGAAAAAAAAAAACAGGCGCTTTCATTTGCAGCAGTTTTTTCCCATTTTTTCCCAAAAAACAAAATGTTGGTGTATTTTGTCTAATTTCTGGGTCCCCTCCAGGGGAATCCACAAACCCTGGGTACCTTTAAAATCCCCATGATATTGGAAGAAAAGGACGCAAAATTGGCATGGATACCTTATGTGGTCAAAAGGTTACAGGGGCCTCAGCGCGCAATACCCCAAATAGCCCAAAAAAGGATTAGCATGGGGGGGGGAAGGCCGAGCAGCGAAGGGGTTAAGAGTTTTTCACTATTATGACAGGTAAACCTTAAATGTGAATGCTCTACTTTTACAATACACTGTACCCTATCCTCTGAGGTGAGCCTATGGGTGACTTATATGTATTGAAGAGGAAGATATAGACCTGGCAAAAAAATATTTGTCGCCATGCCACACTATCAATGCCACCTTCCAAACTGGCATCTTTCCCGATGACAGGAAACGCACTGAAGTCAGACCACTACTCAAGAAGCCCTCATCAGATCCCATGGACCTCAAGAACTACCGACCCATCTCCCTCCTCCCCTTTGCAGCCAAAGTCATTGAGAAGACCGTCAACGTCCAACTAACGAAATTCATTGAAGAAACTCCATCCTCGACCCATCCCAATGCAGATTCCACAGCAAGCACAGCACTGAGACTGCCCTGAACGACGCCACAGACGACATTTGCACTAGGCCTGGGCGAAGCACTACGCTACACTCGCGTAGTTTGCGAAGTTTGCGCTACTTCGCACTACGCGAACTGCACGTAGCACAGTGTGAACACGCGTAGCGTAGTGTTGCGTAGTGCTGCGGTCATTTTTTGCTTGCTCGCGGTCCTCAACGTCAAGTTTGCGACCGCGAGCAAGCAAAATGACATCCCTGCGAGACTTTTTCCTTGTTCGCGATCGCGAGCATGGAAAATAAACCTCCCGGCGAGATTCCCAACGCGAGGAGGTCAGGTTTCTCATTGCGAGGGGTCGCGTATGCTTGCGACCGCTCGCGATGAGAAACTACCGCTCGAGTAAAAATCTACTCGAGCAGCAGAAAACTACAGCTCGCACTGTGCAAGATGCCATTTTCAATGATTGCACAGTGCCGGTTGCTTGTCCGCACTGTGCAATCATTGAAAACAACATCTTGCACAGTGGGAACATGTTACTACGCAGTTCGCGAAGTGCTACGCGTTGCTCGTGTAGTGCGAACTTCACTTTGCGTAGCTTCGCGAAGTGCTACTTCACGAACTACGCCCACCCTTAAGTTGCACCCTCCTTGACCAAGGACACACCGCAGCCCTGATCCTTCTCGACCTCTAGGCAGCCTTTGAATTTGTCTCTCTCTGCACACTCACCACCAGACTCCATGATGGCAGCTTACAGGGAACTGCCCTCGACTGGCTCCACTCCTTCCTCAGCAGCAGAACCCAAAGAATCAGACTCTGACCCTTCCACTCTGAAGCTACAGAGATCAACTGCGAGTACCCCAAGGATTGTCGCTCAGCCCTATGCTCTTCAACATCTACATGGCCCCCCCACCGCCATTGTCAGACAACATGAACTCAGCATAGTATCCTATCCCGATGACACGCAGCTCATCTTCTCTCCCCACCAAGGACTCCCTCACCACCAGACTCAACTTCCAGGTAGCAATGAAGGACATCGCATCCTGGATGAGCAGCATCTCCCTGAAGCTAAACTCAGAGAACACAGAGGTCCTCATCTTCGGACCCTCCCCCTTTGCATGGGACAATACTTTGTGGCCCTCCACCCTCGGTAGCCACCCCACTTCCATAGACCATGCCCAAAACCTTGGCATCGTACTCGACTCCTCCCTCTTCATGACCCGACAGGTCAACGCCTTTGCCTCCACCTGCTTCAACACCCTCTAAATCCTTTGTAAGATCTTCAAGTGGATCCCCAGAATCAAGAAAGACCATCACCCACACACTCATAACCAGTACACTGGACTACAGAAATGCCCTCTATGCCGGGATCAACAATTCCCTGCTCCACAAACTCCAGACCAAACAGAATACCGCAGCCAGTCTCATCCTCGGCATCCCTCGACACAATCACATCTCCCAACAACTGCATAACATCTACTGGCTCCCTGTTAAGAAGAGAGTAACATTGAAGATACTCACCCATGCCTACAAATGCCTACATAACATCAGACTGCAATATCTCAACAATAGAATCTCCTTCCACGCACCCAAGAGGAACCTCCGATCCACAAACCTCACCCTCGCCGAAACCCCACGCATCTACAGAGCAAGAATGGGGGGAAGATAATTCTCCTACATCACGGCCAAGACCTGGAATGATCTCCCGATAGTCATCAGACTCGCCCTCACCCTGCACATCTTCAGGACGACCCTCAAGACCTGGCTCTTTGACTGACTGGTGCTGCCCTGCCCCCTCCCCCTAGCTCCTTGAGACCCTCATGGGTGAGTAGCACACTCAGAACCCCCTGATTGACTCATTGACTTATTTTTCAAGGTGGAAATGTCAGGTGGAAACTGCTCACACACCAACTGCCATGGAAGACCTGAGACATGTTTAAGAGACTACTTAAGAGGGTGGCACAATCAGTGCTGCAGGGCCTGGCCACATGTACTATCAATTTACTTAGGGCTTCCAGGTAATTTAAATATGCTGATTAGAGCTGAGCCAATGTTACCATGTTTTAAGGATTAAGCACATTCACTTTAGCAGTAGTAAAGTGCTCAGAATCCTAAGGCTGACAAAAAGGAGATCAGCAAATATAAGGGGGGAAAGCAAAACCTTTGGAGTAAGTATTGACTCTAGGTTCTTTTGAATCTATTCACAAATTCTGAGTACATGCTTCTATGTATCATTAAATTGTCAAGTCTTTAACTTTAAACATCTTGTTTCTTCTTTTTTCCCTTAAGGTACTTGCGTGACTGGATTTGGTAGGAGACTTGAAGAGATGAATTAACGGATGTCGGTAAGTTGACTTTGTGATGACTTTCTTCAGGTCTTTTCTTCAGGACACCGACGGGTAGATTATAACTAAACTACCGATGGAACAACAGGATTTCAAACGCCTTGCTGCACTCAAAATTAACGCGATCGCAGCGGTAAATCTTCCGATTCCATCAACGAACTTGGTGAAGTGCGCGGCATTCAGAGCCAGGGCGAGCCTCAGCTGTGCTCTCGAGTCACGCGCAAATCACCGGAAAGCTGCAGCTCTAACCTAGCGCTGCGCCACCATCTTGAGATGCTGCCTCCTAACCAAGGCAGACCAACTTCCGTGCTTTTGGAATTAGGGAGAGATTGTAGCCTCCACAGATTGGTTCCCTTGAGAGTTTGAGTTGCTGACAACTGCGGACGAATAGGTCACAAGCACTTTCTAATTCAGCCTTGATTTATTTATGGCAGACTTGATGTCATTGTACAGGCCACATCGCAGACTGCATCCCCTTTCAGCCCCGGTGCCAGTATGTCTATTCCCCGAGACCCATGGACACTTTTTAGTTGGACTTTGGTGGCGACTGAGTCCATGGACTTAGGGTTGTTGTCGCCATCATGGAGGTGATACTGACATTGTGGTGAAAACAAGGCCGTGGCATTCCACCCCTCCATTTGCTGCATCTGGACAGCTTCCACCCTGTGCATCAAGCCCTGGAGGACATCTTCCACTGTCCCCTGCAACCCTTTGCAACATACACCTCGGACACTGATGAGGACCCGCTCAGGTCGCATGGCCCTTCTGACTGCACCGCAACTCACCGTCCTGTGGTGGGGGGCCTGTGCCGGCCGCAGTGCATCCAGGGCTGGTCATGTCCGGGACCACTTCTTTTGAGATATTGAATGGCCTCTGAAGCAATGGCCTTGGGGTCATCAACGCCATGTGTCTGTGGCCCTGCACTCTCCACAGCCTCCCATCTCAACTGCGGCCCGCCAGGGCTCACTCATCAAATTGAGTCCTGACCGGCCTGGATTGTCGCATCACCGCAGGAGGCACACACCACCACCACCAGGACCGACTCCAACCGCAAAATGCCTGTGTCAAAATGGTTGCCTTCACATGTCATGGATGCCATCTTCTGCATGACCCCTGCTCAGTACTCCAGGTGCCACTGACTCAGTGCACCACACATCATCATCCACCACTGTCTTGGTTATCTACTGTGGTGGGTTCACACAGCAATGTCACCTCTGGCGGTCTGGGAGACCTGGGACGTCGATGAGGAAGATGATGCAGGTGTGACACCCCCCCACTGCAGCTGCATCATGTTGGTCCTGAAGGGAAAGAATCCTAGACTTACTCTTCACATGAGCGTGCTCAGCTCTGGTGCCCCAGACTCAGTGCACTGCAACTCATGGACACTTCTGTTTGCTCATTGTGTGCCCTCTGGACTTGCTCAGGCTACCTCCATAATGCTCCGCAGTTGTCCCTGTAATGCTGGTGTTGTCTGTTTCCGTTTTCATTGTGTTAACTGTTGTACTTGTTGCCAGCACCAACAACTCCCTGAGTGCTGGCTTGCAACCTCCCCACACACATCCAGCACAGGCGTCACTGTATTTGTGGCCCTGCCAATAAAGGGGCTGGGCGCACGTGCCCATAGCCAGTTCATCATAATATCTGCACGTGTCCCTGTGGTATTGTTGTATGCATGAGGGCCCTGGGCCCTACGACATTACATTGTGCTGTGTACAGCAGACGCAGACATGTCACTGCAGGCAGCGGGTTGGAGCTTGGACATGTAGCTTTGTCATCAACCACTCAATTTATAAGGGAAGTGGACTTTGCCGTCGTACACCGAGCCAACATGGTTGTGTGACTGATACGTGCATGTCCCTGAGTGTGGTTCTGTACTGGGAATGTGCATCTGCATGTGTCTCTATGGAGGTGTTGGTCTCCTTTGTGTGGTGTAAATGGTCCCTGAAGGGTAATGGGTAAAGGGTAATGGACACCCCTGTATGTGTTCTGTTACGCCTTCCATGGGTTCGAACCACACCCGCACCTGTTGGGCCACCTCCTTTTGGCGTTCTGACACTTGGCATTGGTGTGCCATGTGTGGGTTGGTGAAGTGTTTTGTGCCAGCCGAGCTTGCCAATGCTTCATGCTGTCTGGTCTGTTGCAGGGGTTGTGTTCTCCTCTAAGTGGCTTGTCTGCCCTGGTCCTGGTGGTGGGTTGCATGGAATGTCCATGGGCTGTTGAAGGGCGTCGGTGTCGAAGGTGTGGTGGTCGTCTCTGGCATCACTGATGGGTTGTCTAGTGTGACCTGCTGGAGGTGTTGTTTGTCCCTCTGCAATGTGAAGGGGAGGTGCATGTTGACATTATGTTGACATTTATGTTGGATCACAACGGTACCATCGGATATCCTCTATGCATTTCGGGTGAAAACCCTTCGTCAGGAGGAATCCTATAACAAAAATAGGAGATCATGTGGCTTGCCCCCTTAGAAAATTATATGATTTAACAAACCATGCAAATGAGTGTGTGACATATCCCATCCAAGATATCAAAAATTGAAAGAGTAATCGGAGTATGGAAACACGCAATTGTAAGGAGTCACCCAAAGGTGTATCCTAAAAGGTAACAGTGCTAAAGTTCGCTAGTGTAGATAATACGGCGAGGTGAAGCGTAGTGATGGTAACTTGAAAAATAGTGCACGAGTGAAATTTGATAGTAAAAAACACCGCGTGTGAAATTATGTGTATATAATGCTAAAGTCGGTTCAACGCATAAAAAGAGTGCTCGGGCGCTGTGAACGTAAGACGGAATGGAACGGGATCAAACACTAGTGCACGAGTGAAATTTAATAGTAAAAAACAACGCGTGTGAAATTATACGTATGTGATGCTAAAGTGGGTTCAACGCATAAAAAGAGTGCTCGGGCGCTGTAATCATAATAGTGAATGGAACAAGATCAAACACCAAAGTTAGAGAGGAAAGTTACCTCGGTTCGTTGGTTAAATGGGCATAGCGAAAATGTGCCGATCCGGAAGGCCATTAGTTATGAGGGTCGCCATGTTAAATAGGGAAGTAAATGGTTAACAGGAAAAGAGGACTCAAAGTGCAGCGGCCATCTTTGAGAAGCGGAATGTGTTAGTTGTTGTGATAGTGTCTAATAACGAGTGTAAACGAATATGTAGCAGGTGAAAAACGAATCAGAGGAAAAACAAGTGTGTTAACTGATAGCGGAAGATTAGTAAGGTGACTGTGTTTAAATGCAGCTTGAAGGTGTCAAATGTCAAATGTTGGATGGAAGGAATGTCAAGAACAATAAAGTTGGAAAAAAAAAAGTTGGGAAATAAAAGTTGAAGAAAAGGTTAAAAGCAACTATGATCCAAGAATCTTGAGTAAGAGATAGAATCACAAAAAGGAATAAGTTGAAAAAACAAGTAATGTTGGAAAAAATAGAAAAGAGTCAAAGTATTATAGAATTAAATGTAAACATTAATGTATAAACTTTCACGTAGGCATCAATGCAAAGTCAAATGAAGCAACTGAGTTCAAGGCGGTCATTCAGATGCATTGATGCCTACGTGAAAGTTTATACATTCCTCTTTTCTATTTTTTCCAACATTACTTGTTTTTTCAACTTATTCCTTTTTGTGATTCTATCTCTTACTCAAGATTCTTGGATCATAGTTGCTTTTAACCTTTTCTTCAACTTTTATTTCCCAACTTTTTTTTCCAACTTTATTGTTCTTGACATTCCTTCCATCCAACATTTGACATTTGACACCTTCAAGCTGCATTTAAACACAGTCACCTTACTAATCTTCCGCTATCAGTTAACACACTCGTTTTTCCTCTGATTCGTTTTTCACCTGCAACATATTCGTTTACACTCGTTATTAGGCACTATCACAACAACTAACACATTCCGCTTCTCAAAGATGGCCGCTGCACTTTGAGTCCTCTTTTCCTGTTAACCATTTACTTCCCTATTTAACATGGCGACCCTCATAACTAACGGCCTTCCGGATCGGCACATTTTCGCTATGCCCATTTAACCAACGAACCGAGGTAACTTTCCTCTCTATCTTTGGTATTTGATCTTGTTCCATTCACTATTATGATTACAGCGCCCGAGCACTCTTTTTATGCGTTGAACCCACTTTAGCATCACATACGTATAATTTCACACGCGTTGTTTTTTACTATTAAATTTCACTCGTGCACTAGTGTTTGATCCCGTTCCATTCCGTATTACGTTCACAGCGCCCGAGCACTCTTTTTATGCGTTGAACTGACTTTAGCATCATTTACACATAATTTCACACGCGGTGTTTTTTACTATCAAATTTCACTTGTGCACTATTTTTCAAGTTACCATCACTACGCTTCACCTCGCCGTATTATCTACACTAGCGAACTTTAGCACTGTTACCTTTTAGGATACACCTTTGGGTGACTCCTTACAATTGCGTGTTTCCATACTCCGATTACTCTTTCAATTTTTGATATCTTGGATGGGATATGTCACACACTCATTTGCATGGTTTGTTAAATCATATAATTTTCTAAGGGGGCAAGCCACATGATCTCCTATTTTTGTTATAGGATTCCTCCTGACGAAGGGTTTTCACCTGAAATGCATAGAGGATATCCGTTGGTACCGTTGTGATTCAACATATGAAGTCTATAATATGGTAAACATATTTTTCATCATGAATAAATGAACTTTTGATTCAATTTCCGTTTGAGAAGACTGGTAACTTCGTTACCCCATAGCGCTGTGCGCATAGAGGGACACCACCCCGGATGGGGCAGTGCAACTAACATTATCTACCGACCTTGGTTCAGGGGTCGCTCCTCTAGCAGCACGCCATTACCTGTTAAAGATCCAACGATACTTTGATAAACAATTGGTGTGCGTGATATCTCATCTCCTGACATTTATGTTGGCACATTGTTCTTGTGGACATGCAGACTGTGTGACAATGTACATCATGACTGGGCGGTGCTGGCAATTTGAGTTGTGACTAGGGGTGGGCGGAATTTGCGTAATTGCGTTACGCAAATCTCCGCGAAACGGTAAAAAATCTCCGCGAACACGTAGAAATTCCGCGAACACGCGGAATTGCTTGTTCGCGATGCTTTTTTCCTGTTCGCAATTGCTGTTTGCGTGCTCGAGGAGAAATATCTCGCGAACATGCATTTTGAGAACGCGAACAAGCAAAAATTTCGCGAAATTGCGGAAAACACTCTTTTGAGCAATTTCGCGTTCTCCGCGGAACGCGAAATTTCGCAAATTACGCAAATTCCGCGAGCGGAACGGAATTTGCCGCCCAGGCCTAGTTGTGACAGTGGACATTTGGACTACATGACTGATGTGAGGTTGTACCTGTACATATGCATCTCACAGTTCCCTGCTCTGTCCAATGTGATTGGCCTGGTTCTGTGCATGGGCGGACCCAGTTGTGTCCCCTGTTCTGCAGTGTTGGTGTTGCACTTTGTGCTACATTGTAATGGGATGTGCTGTGATTGCTATGTGTGTGTGCTGCAGTGTGCCACGGGGATGGGGACAGGTCTCTGGGTATTTGTGGTTGTGCAGAGTGCTATACATCGTTGCACATGTGTGCCATTGTGCCCATCTCCCCCAGTCCCCCATTCCCTTTTAGATCATCAACCTGTTGTTGTTGTATCAGGTCCTATCGAGCTGTGTCCGGACTCCCAAATCCTTGCACTGTCTCCACACTGATGACTGGCCTCCATTTCCTCCAGCTCCTCCTGTGGTGCAGGACTCCCACCTCCTGTCTCCTGTGCTGCCTTCCTGTTGGCAGTGGGTTTGTGCCTGTTTTGGATTTCCACATCATGCCAGCACCTCTTGGTCTCCTCCATTGGCCTCCTCAACACACTGTCTGCATTCAAGATATTCTGCTTGAGGGTCAGTTGCTGGTAGTGTTCTGTCACCTCCGTGATACTGATCTTGTTGTCCTGCGGTCTGCACCCCATTTTCCTCTCCCTTTTCCCTGACCACATTGTTCCTTGCTGGTGGTCTGTGGGGGTTGTGGGGTTTGCGTTGGCCTCTGCGCTGGGTCAGGGCGCATCCATGTTGCTATGTGCTTTGGCTTGTTTCTGGTGTGTTATTTCTGTGGTTTTTATGGTGCATTTTCCTGCCAGACGCATGGGATTTGCAGGCCGGTGGCTGGTTTTCGCGACTTTTTGTACTGCGATTGGCCTTATCACATGATTTTATGCGTTCGCGTTTCCCATTTTTGTGGCGCGACGTTGATTTTTGCATTGCCATTTGACTCGTTGTCTGGTAACTATCGCATGCTACCGCCGCGTTGCGGATACTTGCTTGGCACGGCGTAATTTCCCTGCGATAGGCTGCAATGTTGAGAGTTGCGTTAAGCTACTCTTGAGGTAGTTATCACACGTTCTTGTGAATATAACCTTCATATTTTTATTACACCTAACTATGACACTACGCTAACCTGAGTTTTAAAAAAATATACATATATTTCAAAATGCATAGACGCTAAGAATTCCAGCAATGTTTGAGATGTGAATGTTCAACTTCTTAGTTTTGGTAAATTTACATAATAAATAAATATTTACAGATTTTCAAAGCCTTAGTATGTCTCTTTACGTAAACCTAGTATCAATATTTCAAAAAATCACTGAGATTTCCTTTTCTGTAAACTACGGCCCTCATTTATGGGATTTTGGTGTACGGTAGTGCAGCAAGTCAAATTGTTGTGCTGCCCTATGCCACAGTGAAAGGGCAGGAATGCATCGTATTTATGCAATACGATGCATTCCTGTCCTTTCTCTCTGTGCCAATGCCATTTTGGCAGGCTAGCACCAAACTCAGGCCCCCTTACACTATGGTGCAAGAGTGCTTCAGTTAGATGCAGGATTGTTTTGTGCATAAAGGGGGCACTTCCTGCATGGAAACAATCCTGAGAGCCATTTCCCCCTAGCTACGTGTGCAGCAGAATTCAGCACACATAGACAGAGGAAAAAAATAGGAGACATAAAGATATTTCTCCTTGTTACATCTCACCTCGGGAGGTGTAAGGATTTGGCGCTTCCCCAGGTATACATGATTCTGCAAATCTGGGGCTGCATCAAAATCCATTGATGGTGCATGGAAACACCCACTGGAACACCCATGGAACACCTCCAGGGCAGAGAGTAAGGTGGCACAGAGATGTGTGCTGCATCGCCTTACACAAGATTTATGATGCAACTCAAAGGCACACAAAGCGGATATGTGTGACTTCATAAGTCTGATTCACAGCCCTGCGTCATGCATCTATCACTTTACATGTTGCAAAAGTGATGCAAGGCTCTCAAAAATAAACCCCTATGTGTTTACAGTATGCACATCAATTTTTAAGGTGTGTGGTCACTCTCGCAAGTGGCTTGCAGGATCGCTGTATTATAAATGTTCTTCTAATCTGAGTTTTTTTTTAACTGGTCAGTTATTATTGAATGCTAATGTTTAATAATAAAATCAGTATAGTATTATATTGTATTAATTTTTATTTTTTTTCAAACTTAGGGCTCTCGTGAGAGTATTGCAGTAGCCAAACACACTGCCAAACCCCTGCATGCACTAGAAGATGGCTGTCCAGCTCTCTCAATCCACTCGCAAGATCATGCATTTCGAATTAAGTTCATAAAAATGCTTTTTTGCAATTTTGAACAAAGGAAGACATGAGAATTTTCACTAGAGACAGGAGCCTTCCGCCACCAACCCACATCTGTGAAGCACAAAAAGGGAGATATCAGGCATTTGCTCGCCTGCTTCCGATCGTTCCCTGGATTTCTCTCTATCCAGCAAGTCGGTCTCCCTCCTGAGGCCCAGCCCGGAAGATAGTTACCTGGCCACACATAGTGGCTGGTGGCTGCAGGGGTGTGGCTGAATTGGTATTCTTGATGGCGAAGCAGGGATGACCGTGGAATGGGGGAAGAAGAGGGGAAGCCTCTTATGAGGAGAAGCGCCCCTGTCAGACACACGTAGATTCAAGTGCGACCAGCCCCACTGAGTGACAAGTCTGGTGCACGGTGTTGCAAGTAGCACCAGACCCTTTCACTTGATGATGAGTTGCAATTGTCGTACCTCTCTGGAATGAGGCACAGCACATGGTAGATGATGATATGATTGCACAAAGTAGCTCTGATCACACACAATGAGTTGCAAGTGCTGCACCTCCCTGGAATTAGGCACAATACTCGGTGCGTGATGATACGATGATATGATTGCAATAAAATTACTCTGGTCCACACAAACAGCGCAAGTTCAATAGGGCCTTAGGAAGTAGTCTGAGGCACACTACGGGTACAGCCTCACCTTCGGGAGTCAAAACCTGTGAAGCAGACACCACATGCGTTGAGTGTGCAGTTGGAGTGCTGTGCAAGAGAAATACAGCACAGTCAATGAAGCAAGCCACCTCAGGTCCCGCAACTGATGAATCTTCTCACCTCCCACAAGTTGCTGATGTGTTTTGTCGACCCAGCATTGGGCACGCATACCTGAGATGGCAGAGTGGGGGTGCATGAAACAACACCGCCATAGGTGGATAAGGGTGCATTCACTTACCTGCAGAGGCAGGTTAGTGGTACATAAAGCAGTGTTACTATTGGTGCATAATGGTACATGCATAAGCACCCCCATGGAAGCACAATAGTGCATGCATACACCTGCATTGGCAGGTTGGGGGTGCTGGAGGGAACACTACCATGAGGACAAATGGGTACACGCATAAACCTACTGTGTCTGGTTGGCGGGTTTTGTGACAGCACCAACTTTGGTGCATAATATTGCATGCACACACCACTTCCTCACTTATGTAGAAAGGGTTCATGCACTTTCGCATTGTGTTGACAGCAGGACAGAAACCAAAGCCCCTGGAACATGCAAGAACGTCAGCCCCCCTCACCCACCAGGGTTTTTCTGAGGAGGCTGCACCTTGGCAGGGGGACCTGAGGACGCTTTCACAACCTGCCCCACCTTCCACTTACCACTCACCCTGTTTCTTAGGGCTACCATTGGGGTGCTCTTACTGGGGTGGAGGGGCTGCTTAGGAGGCTCCCCCTGAAAGGGGAAAGCCATCCTGAAGCTCGAGTGCCATAGTGCTCCTGCAAGTCAATCAATCAATCAGGGGAATTGTAAGCGTGCTACTCACCTGTGAGGGTCTCAAGGTGCTGAAGGGGGGTCCGCAGGTCAGCTATTAGCAGGCCGGTGGATGGATGTCCCCTTATATAGATATTTTATTTAATTTCCACAACACCTTGTATTTTTCACAGTAAACAGTAATGACCGTCATTTCATTTCTAACTTTCCAACAGCCAGTCAATCAGAGCGCTTGCTCTTGAGAGAGTCTACCACAAGAGTGTAAACGCTCATGGGCAAAATGGGTCTCTCGAACCATCACAGGCTTCCATTTTTAAATTTGCCCTTCTGCTGGACCTCCTCAGGACTCTTGTGAGCCTAACAGTCCAAATATATAATTACTATTGACCCGTAATTTCTAAAAAGATTCTGAATGGATGTACACCAAATCACAAAAAGCTGTCTACCAAGATCAAGCTTACTATCGAACTTTGTGTAAATCTGTTTAGCAATTTTTGCATGGGGATATTATGCTTTGTGACCAACCATTTTTCTCTGCCGCTGCTTGATGGATCACGCCACAACTCTCCAGGAAGGAGCTGAGGTGGATGAACTGTTTTTTGCAAATTGTCTTGAAGATTTATCAAATAGGGCCAAAGTTATCAGCAAACAAAAACATGCTCAATCTATGTAAATGCACATCTAGCCACAAATACATAGGATATGCATTTTTTGTGTTGCCAATAAGGTTGGTGCCATTTGACAAATTTTCAACAAACTTTCCAAAAAAGTGGTACTTATTGGCTAGTTTTGGGGTGACTTGGCAAGTGGGGTTGAGAAAACGTGTGGGCCCAAAACACATTTTTCTCATTAAGTTTACTGAATTTTAGACACAGTGACATCCCCAACATCTGAATGGATTAACACCATATTTGGCAGATAGCTAGATCTTGGGCCCAAAAAAGTCCATTATGTGATGTTCAATATTTTTTGAGTAATTTTGGATCAAAAGCTTTGTATATATATCACAAGTGAGGATCAGTGGACCTGACAGATCTTAAGTTGAGATCTGATTGGCTGACACCACATGAAACAGGATGTGGTGCCAGCCATCTCAGGACTCGGAACTCAGTCCTGAGTCCTTAAATAGAAAAAGATTAAAATATAGACACAAGGGGACAGGGTAGAAATATTCTGACCCTCTATAACTGCTGGTAGGGTCCCAGAAGGATCTCGCTTGAGACCAAAAACGTTTTATTTTTTAAATTTGCAGAAAATTCATGGAGGATTTGCAAATCCGGGGCCCAAAAAGTTTGGGCTCCCACAATACTCTTAAAAATATGGTCCAGTGTGGGCCGGGGGTTAAGCAAAATATGGAGAAGAGGAGGGCATGGCCTCCTCCCTGAACCTCTGTGAGGCCTCAGGCAACACATCCCCAGAGGGCAATTGGTAAGCAAGGGTAGGTGAGTGCTTATTCCACCACCAGAGTACTATTAAGTCCCACGGCCACATCCCCCAGGTCCACATTTTAATAAAAGGGGGGCCAAACCGAACTTAAAATTGAGAGAGGCAATCCAGCTCCTCTACCTGGACATCTTAAGGTCTCTGGGATCCCTTTCCTTGGGGCTGGTTCACAAACTGCGACCCGGGTAGCCCTCCCTCGAGACACATTAGTTTTCAGGCCTGCATCAGCACATTCAGAAAACATGTTTGCCCCCACCTGGTGTGAGAATATTTTTTTTAAAAACCCTCACGTGGGAGTAGTTCTGCCTCCCCTGCTACAGAAGCGTAGGCAGGGAAGACATGTCTGCTCTTACTCTAGAGGATCTTTAAAAATGATTCCACCAGGTGGGAGCAAACTTCTGTTTCCCTGTGGTGCACCTCCAGGTGGGTAAATGTGCATTGCTCCTTCCTGGAGGGAGCAAACAAAAACAGGTATCACCACCGAGTGAGATCAATACCAGCTCCCACTACTTGCAGAGAGAGGGCTTGGGAAGCTGGGGCCCTTTGGCCTCTTTCTTGGGTATTAACTTGCTGTTTAGTGGGTACCCTAAATGTGCACAGGAGCACCCCTCTAAAAGAAATAAGGGCCATGGGGGACGGATCCACACATACTATTTATCAATCAGGTTCTTGTGTAGCACAGCTTATCATCCGTGAGTTTATCCAGACGCTAGGCTGCAAGATTCAGTTGAAAAGCCAGGTCTTGGGTTCCTACCTGAAGTATCTCAGACTGGGTGATGTTTAGAGGTAGAGAGTGTGCCAGGAATTGATGGGAGAAGGACTGTCCTCCTGAGGGGGGGGATGAATTGATGGGGTCTGTGTGAGGGCAAAGTGGGCAAAGTAGATTTTTCTGGATGTTTGGTGGAATTTCAGGCAGTGGTTCATGTTCCTGTAATTGGAATGCTTTGTAGGCATGGGTCATTGGATTGAACTGGCATCTCTTCTGGATGGGGAGCCAGTGGAGGTCTCTTGAGTACTGGGTGATGTGGGTCATTTTCGTCAGGTTGATGATCAGTCTGGCTGCTGCATTCTGTATCATCTAGAGTCGTATTATGAGATTGATGGTGGTGCCGTCATGGATTAAGTTGCCATAGTCAAGACAGCTAGTAATGAGGACCTGTGTCACTGTTTTACTGGTGCTGATGAGAAGCCATTTGAAGATTCTGCAGAAAATGCAGAGAGTGTGGAAAAAGGTTGAGGAGACGGTGTTGGCCTATTGTTTCATGAAGAGTTTGTTGTCCAGAGTGATAACAAGGTTTTGTGCATGGTCTTTCGGTGGGAGGGGGTCTGAGTCCCTATGGCCACCAAGGTGTCCTTCCATGAATTGTGACTGTGGAAGATCAGCGCTTCATTTTTGTCTGTGGTGAGATTCAAGGAGTTGTGTTTCATTTTTCATATAGTTGTGTAAGTTGGATTTCACATTGGTGGGGTCGGCTGAGAGTGAGAGGATGAGCTGGGTGTCACTCGCGTAGGAACTTCTGTTGATTTTTTGGGCTCTGGCAATGTCTGATAGCGATGTCATGTAGATAAAGGCTCTGGGAGGGGGCCTCCTTCCCATTTTTAAGACATTCAGTCCTGGCTGATGGGGTCTTGGAGCCTTTTAAGGCTCAGGAAGAGGACCATGCAGCTTTTTCCACTAATTTAAGAAATTAAGTGCAGGTGATGGGATCCATGGGGCCTTTTAAGGCTTAGAGAGCGGGCCATGCAACCCAACTCCTTTTTAATAGAATTTTGCCCTAGGCAATTGGGTCCCCGGAGCCTATCAGGGATGTAGAGGAGGTGCAGACCCCTTACTCCTATATTTAAATAATGGCCCCAGGGGATGGTGTTATCTAGGGGCACAATTGGCTCAGAGACTGAGAGAATGCACCACTCATACAATTAAAGATCCTGAGATTGGCGTCCCTGGGACCCCATGTGAATGCAGGAAGGGAGCAAATGCACCTCATCCCTTTTACAAATATCATTTAGCCCAGGGGCCCAAAAAGGTATAGGGAGAAGGTTGTATGTCCCCTGCCCTTTAAAAAAGGCCTTAGGAGCTTGGGTCTCAGGGCCCAAGGAGCCTTAAAGAGGGGTCTGCTCTAATCAGTTGGATGCAGAACCTGGCCACATGCCAGGCCCGGTGGTCATATCCACGCTGTGCACTGCCGAAGGACGTGTGCGCTGTTGGGTTAGCTTAGTTTCCTGCTGGGTTTCGGCCACAGGAACAGGCTTTATAGCCAACTTCCTGCTGCACATGGTGGGGGTTGAGTACCTCCTCTGCATGAATGGGGCGCACACAATTTATACTACACTTTTCCTACTCATGTCCACCTCATTTCTCACAAGAGGTTTTTTGACTGTCAAGGGTTTGATACAGCCAAAAGGCTTTCCAAAGTAGGGGATTACTCATGTAAGAGGGTTGAATGCATTGAGGAAGTTGGTTTCCTCTGCACTTTTGTTTATAGACTGAACACGGTTAGCAGTAGGGGTTACTCATCAATGTGTGATTGACTCTCTCCATGATCTTGGTTACCATTAAATTGTATGATATAGGTTCAATATTCTACATAACAGAAGCTTGCTTCACCTTAGGGGGTTATATGTTTGATGGTATTAATGATGCTTCATATTATTCTGGGCTGGTTTGTACTTAGATTCATATCTCTAATTGTCACATGCTCTACCTTCTAGTTCCCAGTCTTCACAGGAACAGAAGGATGCTTGAACCCAATGCCCCTCTAGAGCTCTCTCCAATCTCCAGTATGGCCCCAAGAGATTAAGTAGCGCTCCAAAAGGAAAAGGGCATGGGGCAGACAAAGGAGAGACTACCTTGTCTTTTTCTCAGGGCCTGTGCTAATCACCTTGCCTGTCTTCTCACTTCCACTATCTCTGACTATTTTATTCAAAATGCAAAATTAGGTTATATTCTAAATACAAATATTTTCATACCCCTTCAGATTGAAACCACTTCTGTCTTTTATATGTATGTGCAAGCCAGTTGTAGCTTGTCAAACTATTTAATTATCCTGTATTCTTATTCTATATATGTTACTAGTTATTCACTGTTGATTAATGTCACCATTCATTACACTCTCAAGAATATTACACTTTTTGACTTTAATCTATTTTGCTTTGCATCTTCTAGAAATAATTACCTGCCTGCTGCGAAAGACGAGACTGCCCTGTCAGAAAGAGTTTCAGAATTCAGAAAAGTCAAGGGGTAGCGGTTCTTGATCTTAATCTGATTTAGAGCCCTGTAATCTATGTAGGTTCTCAGATATCTTTCTCCTTTTTAAACAAAAAAAACTGTGGAGATGAAACAGGTGACTGGGATGGCCGAATTAACCTGTTCTTTAGATACTTTTGAATATACTCCTTCAGATGTCGATTCTCCTTTTCTGTCAAGGCATGTATCCTGCTACAAGGAAGGTTGGTGCCTGTTTCCAGCTCTATCTTACAATCGTACGACCAATGGGGGGATTCTCTGCCTCCACTTCATTGAGGACGTCCTGAAATTCTTGCTACATTTCTGCAATTTCTTCAGTATATATTACACAACAGAGACTCCTGCTTCACATAAACTGGCAGCTATACCGGTTTCCTTCAGCTGAAGATTCTTACAGAATCAATACTTCTCACAATACTCAGACTTCATTTTAATGGACCTTTGTTCCCAATCAATCGTTAGGTTTTGTTCTGTTAACCTCGGGAGGCCTCGAATAATTTGAAATTGTAGGGTATCAATTAAATTAAAGTGTATAACCTCTTGCTGACCATCCTGAGAGATCAATTGAACCTGTTCAGTGTGACTCACAATGGGGCCTCAGAAGAGATTTGTTGCATCCACCACTCTCACAGCCTTGCTCTGAGGCTTCCTAATTGCCTTCAATCCAATTCTTAAAGCAAATGTCAGGTCGCAGAAATTCCCAGGTGCTCCTGCGTCAAACATTACTGATGTGACAAATAAAGTTTGAATTTCGGCATCATTGCAAGCGTGAGATGCAGGGCACATGACTGTAGTGTATTAGCCAATTGATGGAAGAGTGGATTAGTGGAAGAGGTGTGGTGCCGCAGCCTGGGTGCCTCACTCTGGACTACGGGGTTCACAGTTCGATCTCTGGCGGCAGGTTAGCCTGGCACCATATGACTCTGGGAAATAGCTCGCTTAATCTTCCCGAGGGCCCACAGCACCGAGACACCACTTTGAAGGTAGCTGTGTGCTTTACAAATACTGGTATTTTATTTCATTTCATGGGTTTTTGCAGTTATTCCCTCTGTAGCATTCCCCAATCCCACTCATCCTACTGGAAGTTTTCCTTCTGGATAATTTGGGCTTTTTAGAGTAGACCTTAACAAAATGACCACTTGCTCCACAATTCAAGCAAAGATTGTTTTGCCTCCTTTTCTTTTTCTCTTCCTTTGAAAGAGGTTCCTGCACTGCACTCATTTTCATAGGCTCAACGGCTTGACCGTTATCTGATACTCTTGTACCTTCTGTCCTTGTTTGATCAAACCTGGGCATACTAGAGCAAAAACCCTTTTGTTTCCCCCCTCTCCGTCTGCCGATAGTTTATCTCTAGAACCAAATCTATTAAAGCTGAAACTTTGGTGGGTTGGTTTGGAATTGGAGTTAGGGCATACTTAAGTCCATCCTTCAGACCTTTGTAGAACAAGTCTGCCCTCTTATTCTCAGGTCAATCTGTCTCTACAAGTAACTTATTGAATTAGGTGAGGGAGGCAAACAATTCCTTATTACTCTGTTTCAACTCAGTCACCTGTGCTACTCTCCTCCTAACAAAAATTCTAAGGAAGTCCTTCTTGAAATCTTCCACATTATACAGGATTGGAGCATCCTTCAATACCAATGGTAAGGATGAGGCCGCTGCATCACCGCTTAGACAAGACAATATGAAGTCAACTCGGGACTTGGGATTGCTGCACATGAAATGAAGTGAACATTGGGTTAAAAAAATTTCGGCCTTTTTGCGGGTCACCACTAAAACACTCAGGGAGGCCAAAGGGATTACCGGAGACAACAACTGAATTACTTGAGTGGTGTTTTTAGGATCGTGAATAGGAGAGGAACTAGAAGCCTGAGTTTCAGGAGACAAAGCTGCAAAACTCATTCTTATTAAATAACCATCAATTCTTGTTGCTAATTCAGTGGTATCTTTCCTGGATGCCACCAAATCTATTCTTATATTCTTATTTTCTTTCCTCACTGCAATTAATTCTTTTTGCATGGCTTCTCTGACCCCTCTTAGGTTCTTCAAATCTAACCCTTCTCCCATGCTGCTCAGGTGAATAAATTAGACGTGGTCACTTAACTCTTTCACAGACTGTACCATTTAGTTCCCAGTCTTCACAGGAGCAGAAAGGCACGTGAGCCCAATGGCCCTCTAGTGCCCCCTCCAATCTCCAGCATAGCCCAAGAGATTAAGTAGGGCACCAGGGGGAAAAGGGGATGGGGAAAACAGAATAGACTGCCTCTTTTTTTTCTTAGAGCCTCTTCTTACCACCTTGCCTGTCTTCTTGATGGTAATGTCTTTTCAGTGATGGGAAGCTGTAAAACAAGCAAACAATTAATCCACTTCTCGAATCAACTATCTGCGACTATTTCATTCAAAATTAGGTTATATTCTCTAAACAAGTATTTTCATAACCATTTAGTTCTAGACGTTTGCTTCTCTTCTGTCTTTTATATGTATTTGCAATCCAGTAGTAGGTTGTCAAACTATTTAATTAACCTGTATTCTTATTCTATATGTATTACTATTTATTCACTGTTGATTGATGTCTCCATTAATTACACTCTCAAGAGCATTATGCTTTTCGATTTTATTCTCTTTTTTAGCATCTTCTAGAAATGCTTGCGTGACCGAATCGCAAGATGAGACTGAACTGTCATGAAGAGTTTTGGAATTCAGGTAAGTGTCTTTCTCTCTTCCGTGGTAGTTTTCTTGCAGCCTAAACGTGCTCATAAAAAGGCGGCTCAATGACTCTGACAAAGGATTCCATAGAGGAAAAGGCTTTGCCTCAATGTAATATCTTTTAAGGATTACAAATTATGTCTCCCGTTACAAGACCAATGCCCAAAACTGCTTCCCAATACTGCTGGACCGACATGCACAACAAAATGTGTTCCTGAGACACAAATCTAGAATTACTGCACATGTGTCAGGAAAAGCTGCTTCATGATGGAAATGTCTCAGTGAAGTGCGCGTCTGATGAAGCTGCGCTCTTCACACTTCGCTGTGGTCCTAGAGCACCTGCAGCCGCGTAGACTGCTAGAAGGATAACTTCTTTCTTTGATAGCATCCGCCATCCTACAAGACCACCTTTGCCATAGTGATCTCCATGATAGTACATCTCTTACATCATGAAGATGGTAAGCTTGATTAACCTTTTCTTTTAGCAATGTACCCACTACTTGAGGGTTCACTGACATAATAGGGGCACTACTGACATTGACCTACAAAATTATCGCCACACTAAGGGGCATATTAGCAAGGGCAGTATCCCCACTTTAGTGGCAATTTTTGCCGCTAAAGTGGCGATATTTTTATCGCCCTATTAGCAAGCTGTCGCTAACAGCTGTTACCGACAGCTTACTGGTGATACTGCCCGTTTTTGTACCTCTTTGCATGTCAGCGATATTTATCGCTATTGACATGCAAAGGAGGCATTCCCAACTTGAAAGCGAATGAAAACAGTCTCAAACACACGTTCCGCCTATTACCAAGGCCCGCAAAGTGATAAAACAACGCACACTAACCGTGTTTATCGCTGAGATTTTACACCTGGTAGAAACCTGACTTACACATTTTAGTCAATGGGAGGTGGATTCTACGGTTAAGTCCTCACCTGCCTATTAGCAAGATTTCAATTAGCGATGGGATTTGTATAGCTGGGTATCTCACGTTATTGTTGGGATTCACCGCTATCTCTGGATTTAATATCGCCTTTGAGATAAACGTTGATGATAATGCGTTATCTCTGCGATAAAATCCAGCGATAGCCGGCGATAAAAAAAACAGTGCTAAGCGCGCTTATCGCAAGTCCTTGCTAATATGCCCCTAATATCAATAACCAAAACATACCTAATTAAAAAATACACAAATATCTAGAAAAAATTATAATCATAAAAATCATCATCACTCATATCGAACACATAAATATTGTTTACAAAAATATAATCAACCTTAAATAAACATAGCACATAACAAAATATTGACTTAAATATCGTGCAAACATAAAAATATTCTCTAATAAAAATCACACATCCAAATAAATGTTATGTTTAAATAAATCATATTTTCACAAATCTAAAATCTCACATCACATTTTAAACAAATACATTACCCACCCAAAACTAAATTGCACATATAAGCATCACAAAGTAAATAAAAATACATTGTTTACATTAATTTAATCATTTTAGACATGAAATAAACACTTCTTTATAAATAAATACACATTTAAAACAACATAAACCAAATTAAGTAGCAGTTTACAAATAAGGACATAACTGACAAAACAATTGACTAGACGTTGTAACAACTAAATAAAATAAAACTACAAACAACAATAACCAATAACAATCTTCTACCAACTACATAAACCATATAAAAGATGCCAAAAAATACAAACAAACTACCTCTAAAACTGCAAAAACTGGAGAAGAATGACATTCTGCCAGATTTCTTCCAGAAGTCAACAGCTTTAAATATATGCTTCACACACCAACTTACAAAAGTAAGTATATTCTCTAATTTAATACAACACTTTAGTAAAATAAATTAAATGCAATATAAAACAATTAAAGTAATTCATGTTTTTGTTCTATACATTTTCACTTCTCTACAGACTATCCAAACTTCAATGAAACCAACTTCACGGAAAACAATAACTTTTGTTTTATTTCAATGCAAACTAACACACACATACAAAATCTAAACCAATCCCACCCTCACCCTTTTCCCCCCTAAACAACACTTAGGTGCCGATTCCGATCCGTGAAAAATATTCCCCGTACGATTCGTATCCGTATTTTTTTACGTACGAATCGTACTAGTCCCGTACAAACTGGCAAGTACGATTCGGATGTGAAAAACTACATGCGAATTGTATTGGGAAAATTCCCCGACATGTCCTCGGGTCGGGAAAAGTCCCCGACACGTCCCCGTACATTTTTCCATACAACTCGTAAAAATTAAGTCCGACAGCGCAAGTACGATCCGTCCCGTCCGTCCGAATGTACAACCGTATGGAAAAAACACCGTACGGAGCGAACATCAATAGCAACCATGGAGACGTCCAAACATGTGCCCGCATACGCGCCGAACACCCCTCTCTATGTACGCGCCGTACCCCCAGCCCCGTATGTATGCGCCGTATCCCCAGCCCCCCAAGTACGCGCCGTACCCCCAGCCCCCGTATGTACGTGACATATCCCCAGCACCCCCGTATGTACGGCGCATACCCCCCACCCCCCCGTATGTACGGCGCATACCCCCAGGCCCCCACACCCTGCCCGTGCCTGTACGCACCCTACCCCAGGCCCCTACACCAGCACCCTCACCCAGCATCGCGCATGTACAAGTCGTACCAAGCCATAGCAAATGTAAGCACTGTACAACAACATGGCCGATGTACGCACCTTACAGACGCAAAAACACTCGTACTGAACCAGGACACTGCAAAACACCACAAGGAGGGTCAATTCGAATCGCACAACACCACAAAACACGTCAACAAGCCCAAATACATCCAAAACACTGACCTGCAACAGCCAAACAGGTAAACAGAGGCCCAAACCACAACACCTACCCTGTGGAAATATGGATTTTTATGATCAGGTATGTCCCCTATCTTGGACCCCAACGGTTTCATGTATAAATCACAAATACATATATGTTCCCTCCAGTTCCAGTTATGAAGACGCAAATACATGTGCGTCCACCGTTAACATGTCCTCTTTCAGATCCGCCATGAATGGGCCGGATATTCCATTCCTAAGTACGAAAGGCCACCGGCTTTATATGGTTCACTTATGCCATTTCACAGTCCAGGCGAGTAGGCCCTGATTCTGCCATTAAGCTTTTCCTGCCTTCTGCCTCTGAGAGCTCCAGACTGAGCCTGCATCTGTGACCATGAACTTTGTCTCATTCCCTGCGCGGCTCACGGTGCCTGACATCAGCTTGTTGCCTGCCAAAAACTGTATTTCACCTTCGAAATTATCTGCTCCGCTCCCTGCCCAATGCATTCCTGTCTAGTAGTTTAAGTAAACATTCTTCCAGCTACCGAGCAAAGGCCCGGCTTCTCTGTCTTTATGCAAGTAATTCATAGCCCTATTATTATGAAAGACTTCTGCCCTCGCATCTAGTGTAGACACTTAGACGCTTGTACACGCACTAACAGTCAGTATAGTCAGTATAGAATAAGATTCTACTCTAAGAGACCTCTCTTTTGGATAACGTAGTTTCTTAAACATAGGATGTTAGATATGATTTGGGATAAGGTTGACTTGACCCTCCAGACATCTGTCGCCACATGTAGAGTTAAATGTCAAATCCCCTTCACCCCCTAGTCGCACGTCAATCATACGTCATGCTGCTGCGCGCGCATTTCTGCCAAGTATTTCTGCTGACATTGCGAAATTCTTTCATGGAACCACCCCAGTATGACATCATACCTGATGACGTTCTTTAGTTACACCCAGTTACGCCCACTTTTGCTACGCATGTATGTTCTATCTCTACTATCAATTGTTACGCCTCCTGCATTTGCTTCACTGTAATGCCTATTGTATAAAAGTGATTACTTATCAATAAAGTATGTACTTCACTTCCTGAACCTCCGTGGTGATGGAACCTGGAGTCAACGATTCGAATCGTCCATTGGAATAAAGCCCATTCCGAACCTCTAATATCACGGATTTTGCCTCTTATTTTACTGAGCTATCTTTATTATTTTTCTGTATCAAATTAAGTCCCGGTAATTAAATTATTTACCACATGAATGGCGCCCGAATAGGGACACTTTCTCATCTCACGCGCCGGCGGTGCGTTGCAGGCCCGGTCTCCTGCCACAGCTGGACGGACAACAACGCGTACCAGCAGGATTTCCTGTATCTCCCTCCGGTCAAGCGGGGGCAACTGAGGCTGCGATCAACACCCAGACGAGGCGGTGAGAAGTGCGAAGTATCCCGACCAGAGCCTAGCTGGGAGAGCAAGATCCGAGGTATACAGAGGCCCACCAAGTTCCGAAGTTCCGAGGTTTCCGATGTTCCGAAGTTTCCGAAGTTTTCGAGTCAAGTCCAGTCCAGTTCAGTTCAGTTCCGTTCCGAGGCCTTCCGTTCCGAGCTACCCGGTGAGTACCATTACTGGGGAGGCGTTCTGGCGTGCACATAAGTTGTGCCGGTCCAGACGGGTTTGGGTACACAAATCCGGTCTGCACTGTTGTAGCAGTGTATCTGTACTGTTTAGCAGTATATCTAGTATATCAAGTATATAAATTCAGAATAATTCAGTTAATGCCGAGGATTATGTCTTGTGATTACGTTTTCTTAGATCGTCATCATCATTGTTGCTCATTTAAACGTTAAATGTTAAATGTGTTAATACGTCCTGCATATTGTGGTGTGAATGACTGTTCATTATTGTGTTTATTGTATTAAGTTTGTTCAAGACCAAGTATCAGATCAGTTCTCAATATGCCGCTCTTTTCGAAACTAAGACAGATCACAACTAGAAAAGGGGTACTCGAAGAAGCTGTTCCCATTCCTCCTAGGGACACTCCAGGGTACTTCATGTATCATAAACATGGCCTAGACGCCATATTATTTCTTGATCTATGGGTAGACTACACTAAGGAATTATCAGAAAGTCAGAGGTGGCCCGCAGCTGGGACCTGGGATGCAGATTGCATCATGAAAGTAGAGGAAGAATTATGGAAAAGGAAAGCTAGACAATCACAGAAAGACGCCATTGAATTATGGCGTAAAGAATCGTATAGACGTACAGAAAAAGCACGTAGACAGGAAGAGAGGAGTAAGGAAAATTCAAATAAAGTCCGAGAAAATCTATTAATTGAAGAAGGTACACGAGTGAAATCAGAACAAGTAGACAGACAAAGAAATGCCCTTATGAATGGTATGTATCCCCTTCTGGCCGAGGGATTACCTAAGGCTACTCCGGAGATACCAAAAGACTTGCCACCCCCATTGTTCCCAATAAAAATGCATCCTAAGGGGCATCCTAGAACAGCAGAAGATGTTTTTCTTTCCTCATATTTAGATGAAGCAGCTCCCGAGTATGCTAACCCCGCCCCACATAGACCGTCTGCCGGGGAGGTTCAACGCCAAGTTCCTGTATCTGTATCCCTACAGCATCAAATTCTGACACAAGTTCCGGCAAGCACATCTGTTTCCACATCTGTTCCTACAGCTGCTTCTACAACTGTGTCCACACCTATAGTTGCTGTATCGCGTTCAACGAATCCTTTCACGCCCGATACCCCAGACGGGGCTACCGGAGGTGCTACCAACATTTTTTCTACGCCACCCAGAATAAATAAACTTACTTTTCAAGAATCAGCACATCCACGTACCCCCAAACTCATAAATTCCCACACGCTTAAGGAACTTCTTGTAGATTGTAGATATGACCCTGTGCCCGGAAAAGAGGACGAAATGATCCTGGCATCATTACGTATCAGACGAGCTGCGGGGTATTTAGGAAAGCTACCAGGAATGACTATGCATCTAGATAATATATATCATTTTGTCCAAACAGGGCGAGATTCTGAATGTATTAACAGAGCTATGGAATACCAGAAAGTGGAGATACAGGGGGAACTGTTACGTTTCCTCATAAATTGTGTAATCAGAAATCAAGACCGACCGGGGGTAGATCCGGAAATAATGCAAACCCTTACCAGATGGAGCCAGAATATATCAGAAGGGAGACATGACAGGCAAAAATGTATAATAGCCATATGCCGAAAGATCCGTAAGGAAATAGAACGCCTACACGAAGAGAGATTAGCGGTAGACCAGTTTGAACAAAATGAGGAGGAGGAAGGATCAGGACTGCCCACAGGACAGTCAGAAACCATAGCCTATGTAGGTAGAGGAAGATCTTGTAATAGTACTAGATGTTTCACTGACCCGATACGTCCGATATGTCCAGATAATAACAGGAATTTCCAAACACCTATAATAAATCCAAGGTCCCCCGAGCATTCGTTCCAAGCCGCTGACAAATTACTCCGAGAACGAAGGGGTTATCATTTACTCGATTCTATGGATGAACAAGAATTAGCCAGGTCAGCCGTTCATTGGGTTGACAGTCCCGGAAAATATGGTGATGATACAGTAGCACACACATTTTTGAACCTCACCCCAGATGAACAGCGTTTAGCTGGGATTTATATGATTCAACAACTTCTTATACTTTATCAAAGTCAACATTCCGATCCTGGTCCGTTACCTGATATATTGACTGAATTACTCACGAATAGATGGAGAGGTTCAGGTACTAAGTTAATTAGAGAAATACTAGAATCAAGAAAGCAGTACATTCTTTTCGTATGCCCAGAATATGTCTCACTGCCCATCAAGGAAAGAACGACGTATTACATGGACAGACAGAATCCCTTACGAGAAGTACACCCAATAAAGGGCGAGGACAATTAGTTTAAACGTGTATATGTATATACGCCCATATCGAAAATAGAATTGTTAGAAATGAAGAAAGTGGTACCCAGTCATGACAAAGACCCAGCGGGTTTTCACCGAGAAATTAAAGACATGTTACTCATGGGAGAGTATACCTATCCCGACATTATGACAATATTAAAGGTATTAATGCCTGCTGGCATTTATGAAAAACTCAAGGAAAAAGAGTGGGAGGTGGGAGACCAAAAGATAGACTGGACAGCATTAGAAAATGAAGAAAGGGCCCGAGGTCCAGGTTCGGGGCTTGGGGATAAAACTAAAGCACTACCAGGTTTACTAGTACAGGTACTGCCACGTTTATTAACCACGAAAAAGGAAGACTGGGGTGCAATCTCAGCCTGTAAACAAAAGCAAGATGAAGACACTAGTGATTTCTATGCCCGATTCGAAAAATGTTTTGGTATAAATAGTGGTATAAAAGCAAGTAGCGAGTCATACCCACATCTGTTTGTGACAAAATTAGTTGAAAATTCCTTGCCCCAGGTGAAGAATAGAGTATTAAAATTCGAGAGTACCTGGCAAGGTAATACCCCATCTCAAATGTTACAAATGTTACAGTATCATTACAATAGAATTAGAGAGGAACAAGAACATGAACAGAAACGCATGAAAGACACAAAAATGAAAATGCTAGTCTCCCAGACAGTTCCAGCTGAAGGTCATAAAAAGGGTACGACACAGTCCGGTGATTCAGCAGGACCTGTAAAAGGGACATGCAACTATTGTAAACAACCAGGTCATTACATACACGATTGCCCAGTCTTGAAGCGTAATATCGCCACAGGTAAAACACAAGAAAGACCACGGCCACCTAGACAGGATCAGAATGAACAAGGAGCTCCGCAGCATGCACAGGCCATGCCAGCTCCACAACAGTCTATACAGTTTGTGCCAGCTGCACCAGCGCTGCCTGTTGCTGCCACACAAACCACGACACGACAGCTGTACCAGACCGCACAGTATGACTATCCTGATTATCAACGATACGCATGAACCAGCCTAGAGAGGGAAGTTGACTTACCCCTTATCGAGGTCCCTGTAGACCAAGAAGGACCTTATGTACATAGTGAACTATTAGGCCAAGATAGAAAATTTTTACTTGATACAGGGGCAAGTCGAACAACTATAAAACGTAGTGAAGTTCCAGGGGCACCCCTCTCAGGCTCACAGAATATTTCCCTTGGTTTTTCAGGAAAACCTATTGTTAATGAAGTATCACAGCCTCTTCCACTTACGATAGGACCCTTAACCCGAACTACAGATTTATTGCTTACAAAATCATGTCCAGAAAACCTGTTAGGTATAAAAACACTGAAAGCTCTAGGAGCTATAATATGTTGTTCTCCGGAAGGAGTAAGATTGTTTTTACGTGATTTCAAAGGTCACTATGTGTCTCGAGACATTGATCCCCGACTGCAGACTTTACCTACACATTTATGGGCACAAGGCCCTACTGATGTGGGTTGCATGAATATTACACCATATCGAGTTACACTAAAGGCAGGAGTGGTACTACCACGAATGCGACAATACAAGTTACCACCAGATGCTGTAGTGGCTTTACTGCAAATTATTGACGAGCTCATTGTCCAAGGAGTGGTTGTGGAAACAGACTCCAATGTATGTAATTCCCCGATAATTCCGATTCTTAAACGAACAGATCCAAAGGCCCCGCCAGTATATCGATTGGTTATTGATCTGCGCGAATTGAACAAATGCATTGTGCCACAATTCCCTGTGGTCCCAGATATCTCGTCATTACTGACAGCTATTGATTCCGAAGCAACATTCTTTACTGTAATTGATCTCAAGAATGCCTTTTTCAGCGTCCCAATAGATCCGGAAAGCCAATACTTGTTCGGATTTAGTTTAAATGGACGTAGCTTTAAATTCACACGCGCACCTCAAGGATTTACAGAAAGCCCCAGCATCTATAGCCAAGCACTGAAACGAGAACTTGACAGTATCCACATGCCAGTCAACACTGCCCTGCTTCAATATGTCGATGATCTGCTGATCACCGCTAGAAACGAACCTGAATGTGAGAAAGCATCACTGACGGTATTACAATTTTTGGCCGAAAAGGGGCACAAGGTGTCCCCTTCTAAGCTGCAATTCTGTGTCCAGCGAGTTGTTTACCTTGGTCACTCGCTGTCCAAGGAGGGAAGGCAGCTTACACCAGATCGCATCCAGTTAATTGCTAACATGTCAGTACCCAAGACACAAAAGGAGGTGCGGGCTTTCATAGGCCTCACTTCATATTGTAGGCAGTGGATCCCTCAGTATGCATTTCTAGCAAAACCACTCATTCAATTGACAACACAGGAGGCAGCCACATCGACTGTCCTCCCTTGGACTCAGGAACATACACACGTTTTTGAAAGTTTAAAGAAAGCTTTATGTCAAGCACCTGTCCTAGCAACACCATGTTACAATAAACAGTTTACACTCTTTGTTACAGAACGCGAAGGTACTGCCTTGTCTGTACTCACACAGGAACAAGCAGGATCACACAAACCATGTGCTTATTTTTCTAGTACACTAGATCCCGTAGCTCAGGCTTTGCCTGCATGCCTAAAATCAGTGGCAGCAACAGCTTTAGCAATCAGACAAAGCGATGCCATAGTATTAGGACATCCATTGACAGTACAAGTACCACATGCAGTAGAGGTTCTTTTGAACCGCACACAAACACAACACTTGACTATAGCACGGCTCACCGGTTACGAATTAACATTGTTTCAGCCACATATAGAAATCAGACGTTGTAGTACATTGAATCCTGCCACACTGTTACCAGTAAACGGAACAGACCCACTTGCACATGATTGTATTGAAGTTATCACTATCACGACGAAACCCAGACAAGATTTAACAGACGTTCCATTATCAGACCCAGACCTGACGTTGTATGTAGATGGTTCATGTATGAGAACAGGTACAGGAGAGTTAGTGGCCGCTTATGCAGTCACAACAGACGCTGAAATCATTGAAACAAATTGTATAAATACCTTGTCCGCTCAAGCAGCAGAGCTCATCGCTCTGACACAAGCCTGTATTCAAGCCACAAATAAAAAAGTCAACATATACACTGATTCACGTTATGCATTCGGAGTTGTACATGACTTCGGCGTGCTGTGGCGAGAGAGAGGTTATTTAACTTCTCACGGTGCCCACATTCAGCACGGACCCCTCATTCATGCCTTATTAGATGCAATACATCTACCCACTGCAATATCAATTATGAAATGTAAAGCTCATACGAAAGTTACTGATATCATTTCTCAAGGTAATGATCTAGCTGACAGAACAGCTAAACAGACTGCTCAAGCTCAAACATCCGACATGACAAAGACAATAGTCCCGACACCAACACATTGCATGATGGTTAAGGATCCCGCTCTTGACGTAATTGACATACAGACACATGCTACTCCAGACGAAATAAAGAAATGGACTGAATTAGGAGGGATCCAAACGGATCAAGGATGGATGACAAAGGAAAAATCTGTGTGGTTCCTTCCTGATTCAATGGTCCAAGTCATTATTAACACTGTACATAGTCCAGCACATCTAGGAGAAAAAGCTATGCTAGACAGCATCCAACACATTTGGTTCAACAAACATTTACGAGCAGCAGCTAAACAAAAAGTCCGTACCTGTATGATCTGTTGTCAGTTTAACCCAGGAAAAAGCATTCCCGTAGAACAGGGTGGATTTCAGCCTCCTGATCACCCTTTTGAAATCCTCCAGATGGATTATATCCAGATGGAACGATGTCGAGGATTCAAATATGTTCTCGTAGTTGTCTGTGCTCTTTCCCGTTGGACAGAGGCATACCCGGTTTCAGATTACACTGCCCCGACTACTGCCAAACAGTTAGTTCGAGAATTCTTCCCACGGTACGGTTTACCACGTGTTGTCTACTCAGATAACGGCCAGCCGTTCTCATTCGAACTAATGAAACACGTTTCACTTTTGTTAGGTTATCAGTGGAAGTTTCACTGTGTCCGACACCCCGAGGCAGCAGGCCTCGTGGAAAGACATAATCAGACCCTGAAAATTAGATTGTCCAAAATTTGTAGAGAGAAAGGTGTCGACTGGGTAGTAGCTTTACCCGTTGCACTCTTTTACATGAGAATGGTAGCACACTCTCGAACAGGGCTATCCCCGTATGAGGTGATCTTTGGCAGACCACCAAATATGTGGGGGACGCCTATACCACGCAAAATAACTGATATTGACTGTAATATGCTGACAGATTACTTGGCTTCCTTGATGTCTGCACTACAATCTTGTCGTTCACAGGTAGCTGCAGCTTTTACCGACAACACTGAGGTGAAACCCCATGACGTAATTCCAGGAGATTTGGTCTTAGTGAGGAACTTTGATCGGAAGTCTCAGCTGGATCCTAGGTGGAGGTCGCCTCAGCTCGTATTACTAACGACGAGGACAGCCGTGAAGATCGAGGGTCGAAAAGGCTGGATACATTCAAGTCATATCAAGAAATTTCATGGACTACCATCAGATGTAAACGACACACCTTGCGTGTCTTCCCCGAGTGACTCTAAACTTCCTTTGGTTGAATTGAATAGTCGAGAACTATATAAACTAAAACTCAGGTCTAACCAGTCAGGCAATTTGATTGTTTAAGTCCTCTCCAAGGTGAAGCGGTCGAATTTGTCTCTGACATGTATCCCTTAGACCTGTACAGAGAAAGAAACAAAAGGATAAAGCTGAAACGACATGCGTACTGTAAATCACTGATTAGTCATTGCACAGTGACGTTATTAATTCTGTTTTTCCTAAGTCTTTTAATAATTACTGCAAGTATATTGTTGCACATATATCATCCTATTTCTAGACATGTTTATAATGTTACTGCTGAACATTCTTTTAGTGAATTACCTCCGCATGAATTGTCATATAGATTTGCGCTGCGCAATAACACTTTTATTAGTATGTTACATCATTCCCATCAGGTTAGCAATGCTACAAATTGTTGGATATGTGGCCGACTCCCTCCCTATCAGAATTATAAAGGAATTCTACCTCTCTTTCCATACCCGTTCACACACAACGGCTCCTGTGGAGCATGGTTTAGTTTAATTAATTCCCAAGATTCGAACTCCGCAGTTTATCAAGACAACGGGGTATGGGGAAATCTGAACTTAGTTTTACTTAAAGTCTGCCACCCCAACAAGGAGGGACTTCCCAAAAGAACAGGAATTGATCTAGAAAATGAAGTATATGGATTAGGTAATTTTACGCTTAATCTTATGATCCTAAATGTCGAATCCGAAGCTACTCCAATTTTGCCCGCCATGTCAGTATTTCCAGTAAAAGGTGAATTATGTGTAAGAAAGAATGGTTCCATACATATGGGCCATAGTAGATGCACCACTGTAATAGAATTTAGTGATCAAGGCAAGTCGACATTTAGAGCTTCCCGCCATTCCTATTTTATATGTGGTCAGACGGCATATATACGTCTGCCTCTAGATTGGGATGGTACCTGCTACATCGGATTCCTTTTGCCACCTGTTTTCCTGGCTCCTCCTGATTATCACAGAAATACTCATTTAGTACACAATAGAGAAAGGAGAGATCTCCCAATAGTCGATTACACTGAAACAGCATGGGAAAAATACACAGATTTCAATAAAGGTCTCTTTCCCTATATAGGTACCGTTACTAATAGTAAGCTGATACGTAGATTAACTAGAACCCTTGAAGCAGTAGTGAACGAAACTATTTCCGCCTTAGGCAATTTAACAGAAGAGCAGTCTGCTATGCGGATTGTTGTGCTTCAAAATCGTCTTGTCCTTGACGTCATCCTGGCCGATAGGGGCGGAGCTTGTAGGGTCATCGGATCAAGCTGTTGCATTTTCATACCAGAAAATTCGCCATCTGTATATAAAGCCATAACTCGCCTTCATAAGATTGTAAGCCAGATACACCAGAATCCAGGCACCTGGACTTGGTCCAGTTGGTTTTGGAGTGTATTATCTACCTTTGGATGGAGGGTCCTATCCTTCCTAGGTATTGGCTTTCTCATACTATTCAGTTGCTGCCTATGCCTACAATGTGGACCAGCGATCTGTGGTCTGTGTGCCACATCGTGTATTCCACCACCAAGATTTCATTCGTCCCAGAAGAAAAAAGAAGAACAAATGATGCTATATGAACAGATGAATGGATTGATGAAGATTGATATCTCTTGACGGGCAAGTAGGGGACAAGGAGGGAATGTGGAAATATGGATTTTTATGATCAGTTATGTCCCCTATCTTGGACCCCAACGGTTTCATGTATAAATCACAAATACATATATGTTCCCTCCAGTTCCAGTTATGAAGACGCAAATACATGTGCGTCCACCGTTAACATGTCCTCTTTCAGATCCGCCATGAATGGGCCGGATATTCCATTCCTAAGTACGAAAGGCCACCGGCTTTATATGGTTCACTTATGCCATTTCACAGTCCAGGCGAGTAGGCCCTGATTCTGCCATTAAGCTTTTCCTGCCTTCTGCCTCTGAGAGCTCCAGACTGAGCCTGCATCTGTGACCATGAACTTTGTCTCATTCCCTGCGCGGCTCACGGTGCCTGACATCAGCTTGTTGCCTGCCAAAAACTGTATTTCACCTTCGAAATTATCTGCTCCGCTCCCTGCCCAATGCATTCCTGTCTAGTAGTTTAAGTAAACATTCTTCCAGCTACCGAGCAAAGGCCCGGCTTCTCTGTCTTTATGCAAGTAATTCATAGCCCTATTATTATGGAAGACTTCTGCCCTCGCATCTAGTGTAGACACTTAGACGCTTGTACACGCACTAACAGTCAGTATAGTCAGTATAGAATAAGATTCTACTCTAAGAGACCTCTCTTTTGGATAACGTAGTTTCTTAAACATAGGATGTTAGATATGATTTGTGTTAGAATGGGGAACCTCTGGTTGGCACAGGTAGGTACTTGTGACAAGCAGCGGTCCCTTCTTCTATTCAGGGCGAGGGAATTACCCCTTCAGAACAACCCCTGCTCACCCTATAGGTAGTGTGGCGCGAGCAGTCAGGGCTAAACTTCAGGGCGCTAGTCAGTTAAGCATTTATGATCACACACAGTAAACCACAATGATCCCCCACAAACGGACACCAGGCGTAAGTTGTATCAAAAATACGGATGCTTTATATAAAAGATTCTTTGTTACGCAGGCATGTACAAGACCATCAATAACGGTCGCGAAAGGGAAGCCACAAGATGATGATTAGGCACTGTTCTTGTCTTTGGTAACTTATTCGTTCACGAGCGCTTCACAGGGCTCGGTTGAGTCGGTCCAGTCACGGTGATGCGCAGCGTACCCGGGATACAGTGATACGGGGAAATCAGAACGTTGCGGACCCCGAGTCCGATAGAGAGTTCACTGTACCTGGGATCGTGCGATGTGGTTGGACGAGTCTTCAGGGGAGATGCAGGTTCTGCACCTCGTGGGTCTTCCGGATCAAGAATTCAGCGGGCGGCTCTCGGTAGACAGGTGCGGCCCAGGGCCTCCGACACGGACTGTGCGGGAGGTCACTGCGGAGGGCGGCACGGTCAGACTCAGGCTGGGAGGTGAAGCGGGGCGGCCGGATACGTTACGACGTACGGGCGGCCGTCCGAGGCTGGATTTCACTTCCCCACTAGAAATCCGGCGGGAGGGCGAGAGGGCACCAAGCGCGCTCCAGTAGCAGGCAGGTGACAGGGAAGCGGGGCGGCCAGACTCGATGGGTCCAGAGCGACTCAGGTAGAGCGGGGCTCTCGGCGAGTGGAGGCGGCCAGGCTTCTGGGTGTCACGGCCCTAGGAGGGATGCGAAGGTGCGCAGGGCACTCCGGCGGGAGAAAGCACACGGCTCGAATTCTCAGACGAGCGGAGACACGGTGAACCCACTGGTCCTGGGGTTCAGTTCAGGGGGCAAGCTCTTCTTCCAAGCCCTTGGAGATAGTTGAAAACAAAGTGCAAAGTCTCTTTCAGTCTTTTCCTCTCCTTCCTCAGCAAGGCACCTACTGCAGGCCAGTCCCTTAGGTCAGGGAAAGTTACTCCTCCTTCAGCTTCTTCCAGGTCCTTCTAGTCGGGCAGAGTTCCTTTGTGGTTCAATCTGGATCTGATTTCTTAGGAGCCAGGCTCCTACTTTTATACAGGGATTCTTTTGTTCTTTAGCGCCAGGGGGCCTGGGCCTGGCTCAGTCCAGTTTTGGAGCACTCTGTTGTGGTGACTCGGCTTGTTCCTTTCAGCAGCAGGGCAGAGACATCAGCCGCTCCACAGGGGGCGGCGCCGGCTTTGTGGTGGCAGAGCACAGGTCTATTCAAGAGTCAGGGTGCACTCCTCCCACCCATCCTGGTGTAATCTCTCTACCCACCACCTGGCAGCCAACCTGTCTCCTGGAATCCCCCAGCCCTGCTCCTGTACTGTTGCTAGGCAGGACACACACACAGCAGAGGCGGACTGAGATGGTCAGGCACGCAAAGGCTAACTTTCTAAAAGTAGCATTTGCAAACCCAGGATATTAAAATAACCTTTACTAAAAGATGTATTTTATTATCCCGAGTTCAGGCATACTAAACATGACGTTCTACCAGGCTCTCTGAGTCCACTGGGGTCACAGCGTGTAGCGATCCCAGCAGCCCATTCTGGCCTATGGAGAGCAGGTAGCCTTCAATAGTGAAAAACGAAAATGGCTGTAATTCACTACTAAGACATGCCACACACATCAGGGCATGTCCTACCTTATACCTACAATGCACCCTGCGCTTAGGCCTACCAGAGGGGTGACTAACATGTAGTTAAGGGAAGGTTTAGGGACTGGTAAGTGGGGACACTTGCTCAGTCAGCGCGACGGTACCAGACCGCGCGCAGGTTCTGCAGTGGCAGACCCTAGACACATTTTACCCCGCTGCTTCGGTGGGTGGCACAACCCGTGCTGCAAGCCCACTCGCAGCATTTGGATATACAAGCCCTCGGCACCCCTGGTGCACTCTACTAGGGACTGATAGTAAACCAAATAAACCAAACGTGGAAGTCAATTCACATAATACATTTTACCATAGGGAGCACTTGCACTGTGGCACTGGATGGCAGTGGCACAGTGCCCTGAGCAGCTAACACCAACACAAAAACACATTGAGGCACAGACAAAAATGGAAGGGTGACCCACGCCAATGGTGCCAGGTCTAACACGTGTCCCCTCCAGCTGAAAAGTGGGGAGAACTACCCTACCCCAGGGAGTTCTGCATCACTAAGGCGGAAAAACCTGGACAGACCGTCAGCATTGGCGTGATCTGTGCCAGGGCGATGCTCCACCGTAAAGTCCATACCCTGTAGGGAGATGGACCACCTCAACAGTTTTGGGTTCTCACCCCTCATTTGCATCAACCATCTGAGGGGCCTGTGGTCGGTCTGAACCCGGAAGTGAGACCCAAACAAGTAGGGTCTTAGCTTCTTCAGCGCCCAGACCACAGCAAATGCTTCTCGTTCTATCGCACTCCACCTTTGTTCCCGGGGAAGTAGCCTCCTGCTAATAAAGGCTACGGGTTGGTCAAAGCCCTCCTCAGTGATCTGTGAGAGAACAGCCCCTACACCATGCTCTGATGCATCCGTCTGCACCAGGAACTCTTTGGAGAAGTCAGGAGCCAAGAGCACGGGCGCCGTGCACATGGCAGTTTTCAGGGTGTCGAAGGCTTTCTGACAGGTGTCAGTCCATATCACTTTTCTGGGCTGCTTCTTCGAAGTCAGCTCTGTCAAGGGGGCAACGATGCTGCCATACCCCTTGACAAACCTCCTGTAGTACCCGGTGAGTCCTAAAAAGGCCCTCACCTCCGTCTGGGTCTTTGGGGGCTCCCAAGCCAGGATGGTTTCAACTTTGGGTCGGAGGGGCGCCACCTGGCCGCTCCCCACTTGGTGTCCCAAATACACCACTGAACCCTGCCCGATCTGACACTTGCTTGCCTTGATCGTGAGGCCTGCCTTGCGCAGCGCCATCAATACTTCCCAGAGATGTTGCAGGTGTTCTTCCCATGTGCCGCTGAACACTGCGATGTCATCCAGGTAGGCGGCGCTGAACTCGGTCAGCCCAGCCAACACCTGGTTGACCAACCTCTGGAAGGTGGCAGGGGCATTCTTCATCCCAAAGGGCATCACCCGGAACTGGTAATGCCCATCTGGTGTAGAGAATGCGGACCTCTCTTTGGCCCCATCAGTTAAGGCGATCTGCCAGTACCCAGACGTTAAGTCAAACGTGCTGAGGTACCGTGCAGCCCCTAACCGATCGATGAGCTCATCAGCTCTGGGGATGGGGTGCGCGTCAGTCTTCGTGACTGAGTTGAGTCCTCGGTAGTCCACACAGAACCGGAGTTCGGGCGTGGCACCCGGCGCTGCAGCCTTTGGGACCAAGACCACTGGGCTGGCCCAAGGACTGCTGGAGGACTCAACCACCCCTAGGGCAAGCATCTTCGAGACCTCCTCTTTGATGCAGGCCCTGACCCTGTCAGTTACCCGGTAGGCCTTGTGCTTCACAGGTAAGCTGTCTCCCGTATCCACATCATGGACGCACCAATTTGTGATACCAGGAACCAGGGAGAACAGGTCAGGGAACTGCCCCAGCAGCTGGCGACAGTCACCCTGTTGCTCAGGGGTCAGGGTGGGTGAGAGGTTAACTCCATCCACTGACCCGTCTCGCTCGGAGGCTACCAAGAGGTCAGGAAGAGGCTCGGACTCCTCTTCCATCCCGTCATCAGTGGCCAAGAGCATGCCCACTTCGGACCTCTCCAAGTGGGGCTTCAGTCGATTGACATGTAGGACCCTTAAGGGGTTCCTCGGAGACCGCAAGTTCACCAAGTAGGTGACAGAACTCTTGCGCTCCACAATCTCAAAGGGTCCTGTCCACTTGTCTTGGAGTGCACAAGGCTCCACAGGGGCCAGGACCCACACTTTTTGGCCAGGTTGAAGCTCAACCAGAGTGGCATTCTGGTCGTACCACCGCTTCATTTCCTCCTGGCTGGCTTCCAGGTTTGCCTCAGCAAGTTGCCTGAAACGCCTAGTCTGGTTCCGGAAAGCCAGCATGTAACTGTATACATTCTGGGGAGGTTTCCTGGGAGATTGCTCCCAGCCTTCCTTGACCAGACTAAGAGGTCCTCGTACTGGGTGGCCATACAAAAGCTCAAAGGGACTGAACCCTAGAGACTTTTGTGGCACCTCGCGGTACGCAAAGAGAAGGCATGGTAAGAGGACGTCCCACTTACGCCTCATGGGTTCCTCGAGACCCATAATCATGCCCTTCAGGGTTCGGTTGAAGCGCTCAACCAACCCGTTTCCTTGGGGATGGTAAGGTGTGGTGAACTTGTAGGTTACACCACACTCTTGCCAAAGGGACTTCATATATTTCGATATGAAGTTGGTCCCCCTGTCAGACACCACCTCTAGAGGGAATCCTACTCGTGAGAAAATTCCCATCAGTGCCCGTCCCACCACGGGGGCCGTCACTGTCCTCAGAGGGATGGCTTCAGGGTACCGGGTGGCATGGTCCACCAAGACCAGGATAAACCTGTTGCCCATGGCTGTCTTGGGGTCCAGTGGCCCCACAATGTCAATCCCCACCCGCTGGAATGGGGTACTGACCACAGGGAAAGGTTGGAGTGGAGCTCTCAGCTTCCTTCCACTCTTGCCACTTGCCTGGCAAGTCTGGCATGTCCTGCAGTGAGTGTCAGAACTCCTGCGCATTTGGGGCCAATAAAAGTGGGTGACAAGCCTTTCAAAGGTCTTGTCCTGCCCCAAATGTCCTGCTAACGGTACGTCGTGAGCCAGCCCCAGTAGGAAGGCTCTGAACCTCTGGGGTACCACCAGCGCACGGGCTGACCCAGGTTCAGCAACCTTAGGCTCCGAGTATAGGAGGTCGTTCTCCCAGTAGATCAAGTGAGTTCCGGACTGATCACCATTGGCCTGGGCTGCAGCCTGCTGCCGCATACCCTCTAGAGAGGGGCACTCTTTCTGCTCCCTGCAGAATTCCTCCCTGGTGGGGCCTCCTTCTTGCTGCCAATGGGTCAGCTCAGGCAGGTCCCCCAGTTCGGCTATCTGTTCCCCGGTAGGCTCCAGGGCATCCCCCTCAAGGTCTGCTTCCTCCTGGGCCGTGGGAACGTCAGGAGCCGGATTCCCGTGCCTCCCTTGCCCTCTCTCTAAGGCCGGTTCCTGGGCCTCTCCCTCAGGCTCCAGGGTTCCTTCAACACCCCTACCGGCTGCCATCGACCGGGTGGTCACACACGCCCAATCAGGCAAGCCCACCATCCGCAGGTGAGTTGTCTTCTCCACCTTTTCCCAAGGGGAGCTCTCCAAATCGTTACCAAGGAGACAATCAACAGGCATGGCCTCTCTCACAGCCACTTGCAGAGTACCAGAGACCCCCCCCCACTCAAAGGGAACCTGAGCCATTGGACACTGACTCTCTGTGTTGTCGGCGTTGACAACACGGCAGAATGCGTGCGGGACAACCTGCTCTTGAGACACCAGGTGTTGCTTGACAGCAGTCACACTGGCTCCTGTATCTCTAAGAGCCCCCACCCTTTTGCCATTTATGGTCACCCACTGCCCATACTTTTGAGTATTGGGGGGCAGCTGGGCCTCAGCGACCATCTCACTGTCTCCTAATGAGACTAGGGTCATCTGTACGGGATCCCCCGCCCCTTGGGCATCTATCTCCCTCCCCAAGGCTACACTATTCACCTGCTTGGGGGGTGGAGCACCGGAGGGTGCTGGTTTACCATACAGGGGGCACTTGGGATCCACGGAAATGTGCCCCAGGTTGTTACACTTGTAACATCGGAGGGGCCCTCTTTGAACAGGGTTACCTGTCGGGGCCCCGGTCTGCTTCGGGGGTGGGGGTGGCTGAGAACCTTTCCCTTGGTTCCCTTGGGATTTACTTTGGGGCCCTCTGTAGAACTCCCTCTGTTTACCCTTGTCCCCCCCACTCTTCTGCTGGGGACCCTGAACACCCTTGGCGGGGCCTCCTACGGGACCCTGGTGGACCCTGGTGCTGATCCAGCGGTCCGCCTCCTCAGCAAGCTTCCTCGGGTTGGACAGCTTGCTATCGATCAGGTGTTGGCGTAGCTCAGGAAAACAATTATCCGACAAGTGCTCCCATGCAATTAAATCAAACAGCCCTTGGTAATCATTCACTTTGCTACCCTTCACCCAACCATCCAGCGCTCTGCAAAAAAAGGTCACATATTCTACATAAGTGGTACCAGGTTTCTTGGTGCAATCCCTAAATCTCTGTCTGTACAGTTCAGGAGTTAACCCATACCTTGTCATAAGAGCCTCCTTCATGTGTGGATAGGATGTGTGGACATCAGAGGGGAGGTCTAGCAGTGTGTCCCGCCCCTCACTTAGGAACCTTCCCCACAACCCCGCTCCCCAATCCTTCTCAGGGACCCGGTGGGAGGACATGGCTACTTCATAGGCCCTAAACCACTGCCCAATATCATCCTGCTTATAATATTCTTTGACTACATCTTTAGGAATGTGCACCCTTGACTCTGTTGAATTGCTGCCACCAGAGGGTGAGTTGTCTAAACTCCTGGCCTTGAGATCCAACTCCCTCATTTTTACCTCATGCTCCATGGCCAGTTTCTGCCTTTCTCTCTCCATTTGCAGTTTTGCCATCTCCACCTCGTGTGCTCGGGCGGCACTCCTGTCGGCCAACTCCTCTGGCGACAGGCCTCTGCTAGGCTCAAACACACCTTCGGGGGGTATCACCTCCCGGGCATTCTCTGGGAACTTTGATTCGTGCCAGGCTCTCAGTGCTGTCACGTACTGATCCTTGTTGCTTAGTCCACTTTGCTTGATTCTGTACTTGGAGAGATATCCCTTCAGGACATCATTTGTGCACTTCCTCAGTGCCTCGGGCTCCCAATCGATGTCATCTACTCCAGAGAATACAGAGGGCGCTCCGCCTCCGTTGACTGAGCTAGGCATGGTTCCTTAAGGTGGAGATTTTTCTTTAGCAACAACTGTCACTCAATCTGTGGCTGCGTTCTAGGTCTGCTCTACGTGGTGATCAATAATTCACTGTAGGTAAATCATAAATGCAAATTCGAAATCCCACCGCTGCCACCAATGTTAGAATGGGGAACCTCTGGTTGGCACAGGTAGGTACTTGTGACAAGCAGCGGTCCCTTCTTCTATTCAGGGCGAGGGAATTACCCCTTCAGAACAACCCCTGCTCACCCTATAGGTAGTGTGGCGCGAGCAGTCAGGGCTAAACTTCAGGGCGCTAGTCAGTTAAGCATTTATGATCACACACAGTAAACCACAATGATCCCCCACAAACGGACACCAGGCGTAAGTTGTATCAAAAATACGGATGCTTTATATAAAAGATTCTTTGTTACGAAGGCATGTACAAGACCATCAATAACGGTCGCGAAAGGGAAGCCACAAGATGATGATTAGGCACTGTTCTTGTCTTTGGTAACTTATTCGTTCACGAGCGCTTCACAGGGCTCGGTTGAGTCGGTCCAGTCACGGTGATGCGCAGCGTACCCGGGATACAGTGATACGGGGAAATCAGAACGTTGCGGACCCCGAGTCCGATAGAGAGTTCACTGTACCTGGGATCGTGCGATGTGGTTGGACGAGTCTTCAGGGGAGATGCAGGTTCTGCACCTCGTGGGTCTTCCGGATCAAGAATTCAGCGGGCGGCTCTCGGTAGACAGGTGCGGCCCAGGGCCTCCGACACGGACTGTGCGGGAGGTCACTGCGGAGGGCGGCACGGTCAGACTCAGGCTGGGAGGTGAAGCGGGGCGGCCGGATACGTTACGACGTACGGGCGGCCGTCCGAGGCTGGATTTCACTTCCCCACTAGAAATCCGGCGGGAGGGCGAGAGGGCACCAAGCGCGCTCCAGTAGCAGGCAGGTGACAGGGAAGCGGGGCGGCCAGACTCGATGGGTCCAGAGCGACTCAGGTAGAGCGGGGCTCTCGGCGAGTGGAGGCGGCCAGGCTTCTGGGTGTCACGGCCCTAGGAGGGATGCGAAGGTGCGCAGGGCACTCCGGCGGGAGAAAGCACACGGCTCGAATTCTCAGACGAGCGGAGACACGGTGAACCCACTGGTCCTGGGGTTCAGTTCAGGGGGCAAGCTCTTCTTCCAAGCCCTTGGAGATAGTTGAAAACAAAGTGCAAAGTCTCTTTCAGTCTTTTCCTCTCCTTCCTCAGCAAGGCACCTACTGCAGGCCAGTCCCTTAGGTCAGGGAAAGTTACTCCTCCTTCAGCTTCTTCCAGGTCCTTCTAGTCGGGCAGAGTTCCTTTGTGGTTCAATCTGGATCTGATTTCTTAGGAGCCAGGCTCCTACTTTTATACAGGGATTCTTTTGTTCTTTAGCGCCAGGGGGCCTGGGCCTGGCTCAGTCCAGTTTTGGAGCACTCTGTTGTGGTGACTCGGCTTGTTCCTTTCAGCAGCAGGGCAGAGACATCAGCCGCTCCACAGGGGGCGGCGCCGGCTTTGTGGTGGCAGAGCACAGGTCTATTCAAGAGTCAGGGTGCACTCCTCCCACCCATCCTGGTGTAATCTCTCTACCCACCACCTGGCAGCCAACCTGTCTCCTGGAATCCCCCAGCCCTGCTCCTGTACTGTTGCTAGGCAGGACACACACACAGCAGAGGCGGACTGAGATGGTCAGGCACGCAAAGGCTAACTTTCTAAAAGTAGCATTTGCAAACCCAGGATATTAAAATAACCTTTACTAAAAGATGTATTTTATTATCCCGAGTTCAGGCATACTAAACATGACGTTCTACCAGGCTCTCTGAGTCCACTGGGGTCACAGCGTGTAGCGATCCCAGCAGCCCATTCTGGCCTATGGAGAGCAGGTAGCCTTCAATAGTGAAAAACGAAAATGGCTGTAATTCACTACTAAGACATGCCACACACATCAGGGCATGTCCTACCTTATACCTACAATGCACCCTGCGCTTAGGCCTACCAGAGGGGTGACTAACATGTAGTTAAGGGAAGGTTTAGGGACTGGTAAGTGGGGACACTTGCTCAGTCAGCGCGACGGTACCAGACCGCGCGCAGGTTCTGCAGTGGCAGACCCTAGACACATTTTACCCCGCTGCTTCGGTGGGTGGCACAACCCGTGCTGCAAGCCCACTCGCAGCATTTGGATATACAAGCCCTCGGCACCCCTGGTGCACTCTACTAGGGACTGATAGTAAACCAAATAAACCAAACGTGGAAGTCAATTCACATAATACATTTTACCATAGGGAGCACTTGCACTGTGGCACTGGATGGCAGTGGCACAGTGCCCTGAGCAGCTAACACCAACACAAAAACACATTGAGGCACAGACAAAAATGGAAGGGTGACCCACGCCAATGGTGCCAGGTCTAACAATTTGGGATAAGGTTGACTTGACCCTCCAGACATCTGTCGCCACATGTAGAGTTAAATGTCAAATCCCCTTCACCCCCTAGTCGCACGTCAATCATACGTCATGCTGCTGCGCGCTCATTTCTGCCAAGTATTTCTGCTGACATTGCGAAATTCTTTCATGGAACCACCCCAGTATGACATCATACCTGATGACGTTCTTTAGTTACACCCAGTTACGCCCACTTTTGCTACGCATGTATGTTCTATCTCTACTATCAATTGTTACGCCTCCTGCATTTGCTTCACTGTAATGCCTATTGTATAAAAGTGATTACTTATCAATAAAGTATGTACTTCACTTCCTGAACCTCCGTGGTGATGGAACCTGTAGTCAACGATTCGAATCGTCCATTGGAATAAAGCCCATTCCGAACCTCTAATATCATGGATTTTGCCTCTTATTTTACTGAGCTATCTTTATTATTTTTCTGTATCAAATTAAGTCCCGGTAATTAAATTATTTACCACAACCCAAAGTTCAAACACAGCCACACCCACAAATGGACCAATAAAAAGGGCCCACACACACAAACCATGAGCCTTTGCAACAGACCCACTGCTGCCAGACCCCACAGACAACCCACGGCACCATACTTGAACCTTGACTACACCTTACACTTGCACACCTTCACACAACCACCTTCACAAACACCCCCTCATCACATTCACACACACACCTTCACAACCACACCCACACACCCACAACTTGTGAACTTTGGATACTAGACACCTGGCGAGCACCTCTGTTCATCCCCCCAAACACCTACCCCACCACTAATAAAAATCATCACAATCACGAGATGATGCCGTCATTTAGCATTATTCCATAACATGTGTGTGTTGTAATGTCAAACCATGCCTGAGTTATGAAGTAACTCCAACCATCCATACCCTTGGATCTGAGTCTGGCACGGGGCACACATGGGTCACAATGTATCATCCAATACAGACATGGAGCACCATACTCACCCCTGATGGGCTCAACCAGCTGAGGGGGTGCCTGCACAACTGTGCGGACAGACCTATTTCAAAGAGCATCGGTCATGCGCAGAGGTCAGGGCTCATGTGGAGTGTCCTAGGGTGGGAGTCCCAGGTATGTGTAGCCAGGTGGGAGAACTATGTCCTGCATGCTGGAGTCAGGTGGATGTGGAGAATGGTGGCCAGGCCAAGGTTGGATGCATGGAGATGGCACAATGGGGACTTGGATGACAGTGCCACAAGGTTGTGTTGGGGTCGTGGTCGTGGGCTGCATCCTGAGTGTGGGTGTGGATTGTGAAGGTCATCCTGCAGCTGACAGTGATCCATTGCAGCTATCTCTGTCGGACGGTGATGTGGCTGGGTCGCCGGATGTTGAAGCAGAGCTGTGCAAATGCACCCTGGATGTGGACAAGTATCATGGGAGTTGTAATGTACTTGTCCGTAGAGGGCAGGGTAGGATCTGACACGGATGTTGTAGTGGACCTGGGGGATGGTCTGTCTTGCCTTGAGGTGGATCGAACTTGCTATCATGTGCATAATGCAGAGTGTGCTGCAGCCTGAGGTACAGATGCTGGTGATCAGCATAGCACATGTGAGCAAGCAATCCATGATGCACACCAGCTTGTGTGCGTGGCCACTGGGTGCTTGTGCAGGGCCCTTGCGGGTGGGACACAAGCAGTTGACCCAGCTGTAAGGGGACAATCCGCAGATGATCACCTCAGTCCTGTACAAGTCCAGCATCAGGTGGCTGATGTTCAGCCATCTGCCAATGGATCCCATGCATTATTGAATATGAGAACTGGCAAGGACTGCGTCTTTGGGGAGGGTGAGAAGCACCTGGCTGTCAATGGCACACGAGATGATGATGAGATGCTGTGCGCATGTCATGGTGTAGAGGGGGATCCTGGACACATTGTAGACTGACACGCTGAGACATGATACCAGTGCCATGTGTCCGACAACAACACCATACTACATGCAGAGGCCTGGAGTACCACTCCCATTGCCTTATCGGGGTACAGAGCCGGTGGGGAGTAGGAGGGACTTGACCCGGTTGGTGTGACAGGACCTGGAAGGCATGCCAGCGCTTTGTAGGCAGCTGGAGTTGCACACTCATTATGCAAACGTGTTGTGTGGACGCTTAGTGCATGCCTGAGTGCATGCAACAGATGTATTGGATGGACATTGCTTGGTGGGTGGCCTCAACATCATGGTGTAGCGTGATGTGGCTCATGCAAGGACATGAGGCTCCTGCAATGTGAACGTAGCATGTGCAGATGATCCAGCCTTTGCCACCGCAACTGTGTCATACACAAGCTGATTACACCCAAATGAATGGGTGGAGGGAGGAAGGGGGGTGCATCTTAGAGGCATGTGTGTGAGTCCAAATATAGAAACTCTGTGTGCCCTTGCTGCAGGGCCTGCAGCAGCAGGCGCCATGTCCTGAAAACCATTCCACAAGTTGCACACAAAGACAAGGATGTCAGAAAGGACTACTGCAAAAAGTGTATGTTAAAGAAGGAGTGTCTGGTTCAACATGGCACACACACAGACAATGGATGCACAATCAGCAAAGTGGCCATAGTGGGGACTGAGATGCAAAAATACCTACACAGCCATGGACATCATGCACAATACAGATTATAATCCCTGACAAACAGCTTGCATCTTGCTACTCTACACATAGACTCATATGCACAATCTCTGATAACTATGCCAGACATGCCGCATGCACAGTGGCAAGAGACCTGCATTGACAGAGATGAGGAACCTTGGAGGCTGAGGGACACCTTTATTGGTCATGTTTGCCGGAAGGCAAATGCATCTATATTAACAGATGCACAGGTCATGTGGATGAACATGTGGGACCTACACTGGCACCCCCCTTTGCACCACAGATGCTGGAAATCCATAGAACTGGCACACAAGTGAGGGGTTTGAGCTAAACACCCCCTGCTGCTCACGGAGAGGCTGCTATTCACCATTGAGCCTCTAATGGGGATGTCCCACACTATGTCAACCCGGTGCATCCCGTATGTTTCCGAGGGTAGTGTTACACACATTGATGCCTTCATCACAATCCACAATCCCATTACAGATGACTGTCACCAAGTGTGACTATCAATTCATGTGAATCCAGCTCCATGTCATGTGCCCCATGGTGATTCTACATGTATGCAAAGTAACGAAACATGAACAGGAGCAGTGCACACACATTCCAAACAAATACCACACCCAAAAAGCCGTGGTGCATCCCTTACCCTAAGGAGAATTTGCAACATGTCCGTGCATGTAACGCTGATTGAGCACACGTTGCTGTATTCATGAGGAATAGCAGGAGCACAACGATGCCACCAGCAGACAGCATGCGCAAATCCCTGGGGATGAGAGACACACAAGAAGTGAGCCAAAAGAAGCACATCCGCATGCATGAGCATGTACTCGACACGTATAAGGTTGTCAACATGCTAGGTGAAAATAGTGTCCCAGGAAAAACATTATTTTATTACACCATCACTCGAGTGACACATCCAAACACACCTCTGACTCACTTAGCATACATGCAGATGGACCCACACATTGCAACACATGCCACACAAGGCTCAATGCGTGCACACTCAGACACTGGAACTCACCACTAAGCAAAGAAGTTGCGTATGAGCCGACTCCGGATGTCCTCGTCCTCCTCCTCCTCCACATCACTTGCCTCGTCACCAAGCCCTTCATTCTCCACGGGTGGATGTTCCTGCTCATCCGGATCCAGGATGAGTGGCACAGCTTTCTCCACTGCCATGTTGTGCAGCATGCAGCACACGAGGAAGATTTTGCAGACATTCACCGGTGCATATGGGAGGGACCCGACGGTCTTGTGGAGGCACCGGAATTGGCTCTTCAGGAGGCCAAAAGTCCTCTCTATCACTCGCCTGGTCTGCCCATGGGCGTTGTTGTACCGGTGATTGGCAGCCATTCTGGGGTTGCGGAGAGGCGTAATCCGCCATGGCATGTTGGGATAGCCAGAGTCCCCTACATGGAAACATCATGGACAGAAGTGGGTCAGGAGAAGCAGTAAGACATGAAGATGACGCTAAATACAGGACTAACAGAGTATACCCACCAACAAGACATGCTCGTTCATTGCGCAGCACCCTGCTACGCCTCATGATGTAGGCATCGTGTGCTGATCCTGGAAAACGAGCACAGACATGGGAAATCACCATGTTAGCAAGACACACCACAAGGGAATTAATGGAGTGGTAATGTTTACGGTTGCGATAGGGTACCTCCTGTGCCTGTGGTGGTACCAAAGCCACATGTGTCCCATCAATAGACCCAATGACATGGGGCATCCCTCCCAGGGCATAGAACTCACCCTTGACACCTGTCAACTGCTCACTAGTTGGGAAATGAATAAACTCATCCAGGTGAACCAACATGGCTTCTAAAAAATCATGCAGGACACGGCTGAACATGGTCTGGGACATGCCACCAACATCAGCAATGGTCAATTGAAACGTACCCGTGGCAAAGAAATGTAGGGCTGCCATCGCCTTCATCTTGGGTGTCAGTGCAGTAGGATACCTGTGAAGCAGTTGGAGGTGTGGTGCCAGCCTTGCCGTCAAGTTCTCAATCAACGGTTGGGAGAAGCGGTAGCGGCGTATACAGTCACGTTCCCTCAGGGCAGCCAAGTCTGGCATTGGTCAGGGGAGAGGCGGAGCCCTGCAGTAATTTGGAAGGGATAACGAAGAGTGAGTACAGTACAACAACAATGTCAATGTACTGAGCACATGTTCAACAGCCAATACACATATGCTACATACAGAGTCAGGTCTGCGCAATATATCCTGGACACGTATGCCAGGCAGGTGACACTCCTACCAAGAGCCAGCTACAAACGTGGATTCTCAAAGTCAACATGACATGGCATGAAACTAGCTGTGGGCCAGTGTAAGTGAACAGGCAGACGCATTACAGGAGTGACAGACATCCACATATGTGCAGAAGAAGAATGTTTATCATACAGACAGGTTGCGGAACACTAGAGGCACTGGTCACATGTCCTTGAAAAAAGGACAGACCACACACCTTGCCATGAAGGGGTACATGTCAAGACTGATCACACATACATTGAGACTACGCAGATATGTCCTTGTCTCGCAAGTCCGTGTTCGATGCATACATACACATGTTACGTCTGATTCCACATGTGTCCTGGTGTGCGTAATAGTGTGCCATGCCCATCTACACACAGACACATGTTGGATGCAGCAACTGCTGATGCATTTTACGGAACAACAACAGCAAGCTCATGGGAACACATGACACACACATGACATAGTCACATCGTGATACGGCGGTAGTTACATGTCAGGTGTAATTATCCGTGTACCTGGCATCAGGAGACTGTTGCGGGTGTTGGTGACTGTGCCATGCCAGTGATGCATTGCTCGACAAGTCTGTACTACATGCACACATGTCAAAGGTGTGAAGGGGATGTGTGGCACATAGTGCACCATCACACATGACATGTGTAGACAGCTCATCACACATCTATTGGGTTCAAACATGTGGAGATATGTGCCACATCACAACCTGCCACACCTAGGCCCGAGACATGTAGGACTGCAGTGACAATGACTTGATGTCCAGCCTTGGCCAAGTATGACAGCTCCATTCCTTTCTGTGTGTTGCCTGTCACCAGTGTAAGGTGTGAAACGCACCGTACACACGCTCTGAGGGCGTGTGTAGGGTCCATATCACTATGGTAGTGTTGCCGTAGGTGTACTCCATAGGGATACGGTCCGTACATGCGTGTGTAGGGTCCGTATCACTATGCTAGTGTTGCCGTAGGCGTACGCCATAGGGATACGGTCCGTACACGCGTGTGTAGGGTCCGTATCACTATGCTAGTGTTGCCGTAGGCGTACGCCATAGGGATACGGTCCGTACATGCGTGTGTAGGGTCCGTATCACTATGCTAGTGTTGCCGCAGGCGTACGCCATAGGGATACGGTCCGTACACGCGTGTGTAGGGTCCGTATCACTATGCTAGTGTTGCTGTAGGCATACGCCATAGGGATACAGTCCGGACACGCGTGTGTAGGGTCCGTATCACTATGCTAGTGTTGCCGTAGGCGTACGCCATAGGGATACGGTCCGGACACGTGTGTGTAGGGTCCGTATCCCTATGGCGTACGCCACACTAGCATAGTGATACGGACCCTTCACAGGCGTGTACGGACCGTATCCCTATGGTGTACGCCTACGGCAACACTACCATGGTGATACGGACCCTACACACGCGTGTACGAACTGTATCCCTATGGCGTAATCCCCGAGTAAGAGGTGTAAGTACTTCCTCTGTCTCAATCACATTGTCTCAGGTCGGGGGGGGTTTGTGCGGGCAAGGCCTACATGTCCAAACCGTATGTCTCCTTGCCAGGTCTGGCCTGTGTGTGATGATTGTCTGAACATGCACTCAACATGCAGTGACCCAGTCATGTTGGGCATGGTTTAATGTATTTGCTAAGCAGCATTACCAAAAGTTAAAAGACATGGTTCCTGTTCATCCCTTTTTTGGCAACGGTGTGTGGTCCAGATGCTGTGCTCGACTGTCCCCAGACACTAGCTCCTCTATCTAATTCGATATCAAGTTATTTGCTGTTGTGTCATGCTCTCCATTGTTTCTCAGTGGCATGGTGGGTCAACCAACTGTGTGGTGCAGGGCCTACATATGTGCGTAGTATTGTAGATGTTACTCATGTTGCTTTTCACGCTATGCACTGTGACCTATGTAGTTTTGACTCATGTGTCATATGTATACAGGTGTCTGATTATTTCCTGTCTTTTCACCTTGCCCACAGCATCGTCGGGGGAAACCGAGGGAGACACTGGCACGGATTTGGAGGAGGGATCCAGCACCAGTGCCACCAGTGCTGGCGAGTCTGGCACAGCGAGTGGCACAGAGGCCGAGGGGAGTGTGGCGGAGGACCTGTCCAGTCCCACCACTGACTATGACGCTGACGGGTCTGAGGCTGAGCTCCCAGAGGGGACGGAGGCTGCTCCCAGAGCTGAAAGCAGCACTACATCTCTCGCCACCCCCTCCATTCCCATCACCGGCCTCCCACTTGCTCGGGTGCCTTCCATTCGTGCTAGGCGACAACATGTCTCCTTCGTGCCAGGCACCGCACCCCCTGCCCCTGTCGCCCCTGCTGCCGTCAATGCAGAGTCTGTGGACATTCTGCGGCAGTTGCAGGTTGGTCAGACATCGCTGCTTAATGTCCTCCATGGCCACACCAGACTGCTGACACAGATGGTGTCGTACTTGGAGGGCATGTCAGCAGCGATGTCTGACCAACGGATGTTGCTGAGGTCCATGGACTCATCACTGACAGCAGCAGTGGGTCCCCTGCAGAGCTCCGTCCCCCCCACCCCTGCACCATCCACACTTCCCACTCCCATTCCTGTCCCAAGCACACCCAGACGTCCCCATGCATGCACCCCACCAGACACAGGCAGCACACCACCAGGGAAGGCCAAGCGCACACCTCCTGTCACGCACACACAGGGGGGAGTAGGCACAGCCACTGGGTCGGGGGGCATACAGCAGCCATGCAGTCACAGTGGGAGTCCGCAGTCCTCACGACCCACTTCCTCCAAAACCACTCCCCTTAGCTCTCCTGCCCAACAGTCGGACAAAGAGTCCCTCATGTCCAGTGTGTCCCTCAGCCCCAGTGTGACACCACCCCGCAAGCGCTGGAGGCAGTACCCGGGCAGGGTAGTTGAGTCCCCCCCCTGTCCACAACCTCCCCCAGTAGCGCTGCAACCCATCCCTCCGACCCACCCCCTCCTTGGGGCCTGTGGTTTCTTCGGGTGCAGGGGAGACCCTGGAAGACCTTGCAACCGTGTGCAGCGCCGTGCTAACCACCACCCCCTGTGGTGGAGTCGTCCGTCCCTGCACCCACAACACCTACCCTTGCCCCTCCTGCCCCTACGGTGCCTGGTCCTTCCCCCCACATGATGCCCCCCCTTCTGTGGATGATATGGAACAGTGAACTGTGCAGGCAAGCTAGGGGAGACACGTCCCAAAGTGTCCCCCACCAGGACTTCGCACATGGCCTGGCCTATGGGCCCTGTATATAGTGGACATTTCTTTTGCAATAATTGTTTATGCTGAATAAAGCATTTTCTTTTTCATTTGCACACTAATGCTTTTCTGGTCTTGCTGTTGGTGGTGCTGCTCCATGATTTGGGGTGGTGATAATGTGTTAGGTGTCTGGGAAATGTTGTAGTGTGCTGCTCATGGGGTGGTCCCTGGTATCTGAGTGCCATCACAAGGTACCTGCAAATAATCTTTGGTCATGTAAGCTCTTACTGTATGGTGACATTGTCCCAAGGTGTGTTCCTTCCTCTGTGGAACCTGACATCTTCCCTGCAGGGTGTTTCCCCATTGTTGTGCTGAGCTGTGTCTACATTTCCTGGCTGTGTGACGGATCCCTTCAACTTTGGCCATGCATGCTCAGCAATGTCTCCACCTGCATCATTTGTGGCATCCTTGGTGGTCACTGTACTTGTGTATGGAGTATATTGACATGACTTCATGTGGACATGTTCCCTTTTACTCACTATGCATGTGTATACTCCCAGCCTCGCACACATATGTTACGTGTTCTGCAGGGTCTTTGGGCACCTGACTGACAATTGTGGGCATTGCATCTGTGGGTACTCCACCCTTTTCCTTCCTTGGGAGGCAACAACTTGTTGGCTGCCCCAGCACCTGTACATTCCAATCAGTCCTGGAATGTGCGTGACAGTGTGTGTTCCCTTTGGGTCTCTTAGTTTAGTAGGGTGGCACATGAATATACAGTCTTGTTGCATGCTCTCAGTGTGTGTATTGTGCTTCCAGCACCAGGGGTGGGTATGCATGTGTCATTTGTCATCACACCCACATGTGGTTTGTCATGCAGTGGGGGATGGACATCTACCCTCATGGGAGTAGGACACTGCTGTCAGTGATGTGTTGGCATGCCACTCTCAATATAGTCGCACTTTGTGTATGCCTTCATGCACCCATGGAGTTTTGCTAATTGTAGGATGGTGTACACACCACCATGTCTCTGTCCACTGCTGGGAGGACTCTGCACCCACCCCTCCTATGTCTGGGCACTGCTGGGAGGACTCTGCACCCACCCCTCCTATGTCTGGGCACTGCTGGGAGGACTATGCACCCACCCCTCCTATGTCTGGGCACTGCTGGGAGGACTCTGCAACCACCCCTCCTATGTCTGGGCACTGCTGGGAGTGATAGGCACCCACCCCTCCTATGTTTGGGCACTGCTGGGAGGACTCTGCACCCACCCCTCCTATGTCTGGGCACTGCTGGGAGTGATAGGCACCCACCCACCCTATGTCTGGGCACTGCTGGGAGTGATAGGCACCCACCCCTCCTATGTCTGGGCACTGCTGGGAGTGATAGGCACCCACCCCTCCTATGTCTGGGCACTGCTGGGAGGACTCTGCACCCACCCCTCCTATGTCTGGGCACTGCTGGGAGGACTCTGCACCCACCCCTCGTATGTCTGGGCACTGCTGGGAGGACTCTGCACCCACCCCTCCTAGGTCTGGGCACTGCTGGGAGGACCCTGCACCCACCCCTCCTAGGTCTGGGCACTGCTGGGAGTGATAGGCACACACCCCTCCTATGTCTGGGCACTGCTGGGAGGACTCTGCACCCACCCCTCCTATGTCTGGGCACTGCTGGGAGTGATAGGCACCCACCCCTCCTATGTCTGGGCACTGCTGGGAGGACTCTGCACCCACCCCTCCTATGTCTGGGCACTGCTGGGGCTGATGGCCACACACCCCTATGTGTCTGTCCACTGACGTGCTACGACCCGTACCCACGTCCTAAAGGCCTGGGTACGGGCCGTACCGCCATTGTTGGGGTGACGTAGGGGTAGGCGTGGTACGACCCGTACACACGTCCTAAAGGCATGGGTACAGGCCGTACCCCTACGACACCCCAACAATGGGGGTACGGGCCATACCCATGCCTTTGGGACATGGGTACGGGCCGTATCGCCATTGTTGGGGAGACGTAGGGGTGGGCGTGGTACGACCCATACCCATGCACTTAAGGCGTGGGTACGCTGCGTAGCACAATTGTTGTGTTAACGGTTCGCGTCCATGTCCACTTCCGTAGCGACGGACGCAGGCCTTGGTGGACACGCCCCCACCCCCGAAGTGACCAGGCCCTGGGGGTCAGGTATGTACAGGGCATGTATGATTTTTAACTTGGGTGGGGGTTATGTTTCCTGCCCCTGCTCCCCCCTTGGCCCCTGGGTGTTGTTCTGACCTTCTGCGGCGTCTGCGTCGGTTCCTGTACACCAGGTGGACTGCTATTAGGGCCGGGATGACACGTAGGTTGGGGTCCATGGCTGTCCGTCGCGTACAGGTGCTCCTTCTGCACGTCGTGCTGATTTCCCGACAGTTTTTGGCTGCCTTAAATATAATCCGTGCGGAGTGACGTGGGCACGGATCGTACTTGCTGGTTCGTGAAACGCTGCCTGACTCCGTCCGGACGTCACGTCCGCGGTGTCCCGGATCAGAATTGTGGGTATATTATTTTCGGTCATTGGTTTTTACGAATCGTACGGAAATGGTGTTTCCGTTCGAATCGTACTTGCATGTTTGTAAGGTGTATTTCCAGGGTACGAGTCGGACGGAGAAAACGCTCCATCCGACGGTTCGTACCCGGGTTTTAACGGATCGGAATCGACACCTATATGTCTAAACAAAATAGCTAAACATTTATTATTATTTATTTTTATTTCAACAGGTATAAGCAAAAAATGAAAAACACGAAAGAAGAGCAGAACATTTTTCAAGAAACCTAAGTATCTATGCACTCCACATATGTAAGTATAACAACAAATGTGAAATATTAAAATGTAAAAAATTGATATAATATTCATTTAACCTTTTCTATATACATTTAATTACAGTACAATTAGGAAAATGACATAAGGTGCAAAATGTATCTGTTCACAAAAAGGCACAGTTTTATTATACTATATGAGGTATACATACAGGCAAGAAAGAACAACCGCTAACCACACCAATTGGAAGAGTACAAAATATTATTCAAATGCTTGCTATGGGAGGGTAACAACTAGAAAAACAACTGTTATACGTGTTAAGGAACACAAGCACCCCCCTAATATGACTGAAATCGAAGTCAGAGATGTACTAGAAAATCTTAAAGAAGCAAGCACTAGCTTCCAAAAACCCACAGAAATTCTCGAAGACATTTTGCCTCATGTCCCATAGCACATAACTGGTCAGCTGCCTGCCATACCAACTATCAAACAACTAATTCCAGAGCTAAAAAAGCCACTTTTCATACACAACCTGCCCCAAAAACATTTAGGGCCTCAATTATAAAAAGAGGTGCATCTCTGCGCTGCTGCAGACATTGATGCTAAAAAATGATGCAACTGCCGTAAAAGTGGCGCAAGTCATAATTGCGCATTCAGATACAAGCCAATTTATCATTGCACCAGTTTTCGTTGCCTCAAGATAGAAAAATAGCAATAAAATAATAGACGCAAATTACTTTAAAATCAATTCTAAGGCATAAAAGACATCCATAGAGCAGGGAGGAGACACCAGCAGTCAAGAAAAAGCCCCCACACCAGCCAGGATGTCCAGGCTGACACCGAAGGGAAGAGGTAGAGGAAATGAAACTTCAGTGCAGAGGACAATGAGATCCTAATTAATAAGGTGACAGGCCACCAACACCAGCTGTTTGTGTCACTTCTAAGTTGCAATTATAAAAAAAAGAGGACAGTGCCAGAAAGGCTGGCATGACATCAAGCGCAGGGAAAAAGAGATAATGGCCAAAAACCTGAGGGCAGCGATGCAGACCGGAGGAGGGAGCCCAGCACATCAGGAGGAGCTGGATGCCCTGGAAGAGCGGGCGGCAGCTGCTATCCTAGAAGTGTTGGTGGCAGGACTTCCAGGACATTGCTGAGCATGAGGCACTGCAAGACCCACAGGGTATGCTGCAACAAGGGGCTGTTTAGGTAAAAAGCTAATGTTGTGCAGTGAATATAGCTATGTATCGGTCCTCTGTAGCACCATGTGCACGGCAAAGGGCAGGTATGTGTGTCAATTATGGTTAAGTATCACATAAAAGACACATATACTGGACAGTCAGATGTTGTCCAGCTCACTCTAGATCCATCATGCAACTCACATACATGTTTGAAGGGAAGTAGCATGCCACTGTCACCTCTGGAAACTGCCAAATGGAGTTATACCTACACCTTATCCCACCAGAACTACAAATCCCACTATACCCTGTAAACAACATAGGGCCTCATTTATGATGTTTGAACTAACACGATAGAAAGCCTTGGAAACTGTGCTGCCTCAGGAATCTTCTGAGTTGAAGTGTGCATTTGTTTGGTAGCGTGAGCTCGACATTCTATTCAGGTGTGAGGAAGGAAAGGGAGGGAAGAAACAAGTGCACTTACAGGGAAAGCTGAGCTGGCAGACATGTTGAATTTCCAACGTTGCCAGCTCAGTCTCCGCTTGTTGCTCTGAGTAATCTTTGGCCACCACTTCCTCAATTCACTGGGGGACACACTGGCATGTGTTGAGTTGTTAGCAGGAATCCCTTTAAGGATCCTAACAATCGGGCTCCTGGTTGTCTTCGCACAGGACTTGGGTTGCACTGGAATTGTCTGTGCATGCTGGCCTGTTAGTCTCTCATGCTTGGACCGAAGCATTCATCGTTTGGTAGGTGGCCTGCCGACTCTTTATATTGACAGGTTGCAATATTCTAATGCGGGCAGAGCTGCAGTGAGCACCTCCGTACCTGCATATGGTGGGGGAGGTGCTAATGCCTTGCTTGCTGTCTATAGTGTAGGACTGTCAATTTGGACTTCCTCGAAGATGGCACAGAGTGCTTATAATGTATCTCTCCTGTCTTTATTTTGACCTGTGTAATTGGTTTATTTGTGTGTTCTTATGTGTTCACATGCATTAGTGTCAAAAGTTCACTCCTTTGGACAAGGAAACCTGTGTGCCTTCATGTGTGGACTCCATTCTTAGTAAAACGTATTACGTGTTTTAGCCTGTGTGGGGAACCTGGTTTACATGTGCTTTAATGGTCACTCCATTATTAGGTTGGTAGTTCTAGATGACAAAGTCCACCTTAGCTTTTTTGTTTTGGGGAATCTTTGGTTGTGATCTAATCATGGGGAAAACTATATGTGGGATATGTCTTAAAATTATGTAACTACGAGCTAAGTGCTATCTTCAGATGCATCAACTATTCAACAGGAACATTTCAGCCACATAAATAACAATGCACGTGAAGGGTTGCAACATTGCAAAAAGTGCAATTTTCAATAATACAGTATTTGAACGATATTGACTTTTGACATCAAATACACTTTGTTAGAAATAGCAAAACTCTTATATGAAACATTGAGTCATTGACAAAAAACATATTACCTAAGGTACGGGTACTCATAGTATGGCCCGCGGGCCATCAGCGGCCCGTCAAGCCTTTCTTGGCAGCCCACGGTCCTTGCAGACATCGTACTGGTGTTTGTTGTGGGGGCCGGGTGATTCAAGTGATAGTCCGAGTGGAGCTGCAGGGGCGCTAAGAAGAGGTTAAATACAACAAAGCATTGTTATCATACAAATGGTCTCTTAAAGACCTGTGAAGTACTCGGGTGGGGCTGTGTGTGTGCCCAGGAAGGGAAGCTGCCTCAGCTGCCACACAAGCGGGGGTGAGGTGACAAAGAATGACAGAGGACAGCAGGGTGTGAGAGTCGGGTGAGGTGACTGAGGGTGACAGAGGGCAGTAGGGAGAGACAGGAACAGAAAGAGACAGATAGAGATAGAGACAGAGACAGGGACAGACTGACAGATAGAGACAGAGGGAGGGAGTCAGGGGAAGACAGAGGGAGGGAGAGGGAGACAGAGAGACAGGGAGACAGAGAGAGGGAGACCGATAGGGAGGGAGACAGAGGGAGAGACAGAGGAAGAGACAGAGAGGGAAGGAGACAGAGGGAGAGACAGAGGGAGGGAGACAGGGAGGGAGACAGAGGGAGGGACACAGAGGGAGGGAGACAGAGGGAGACAGAGAGGGAGACAGAGGGCGACATATAAAGGGAGGGAGACAAGGGAGGGAGGCAGAGGGAGGGAGGCAGAGGGAGGACAGCAACAGGCAGAGAGAGGAGGGCGGCAGACAGAGGGAGACAGAGGGAGGGAGACTGAGGGAGGGAGTCAGGGGGAGACAGAGTGAGGGAGAGGGAGGGAGAGAGACAGAGGGAGGGAGGCAGAGGGAGTGAGGCAGAGGGAGGGAGGCAGATGGAGGGAGGCAGAGGGAGACAGAGAGAGGAAGACAGAGGGAGGGAGACAGAGCGAGGGAGACAGAGAGAGAGTGACACAGAAAGAGGAAGATAGAGAGAAGGAAACAGAGGGAGGGACACAGAGAGAGAGAGACAGAGGGAGGGTGACAGAGGGAGGGAGACAGAGGGAGGGTGACAGAGGGAGAGACAGAGGGAGAGAAAGAGAGGAAGGGAGACAGAGAGAGGGAGACAGAGAGAGGGAGACAGAGGGAGGGAGACAGAGGGAGACAGAGAGGGAAACAGAGGGCGACAGACAAAGGGAGGGAGACAGACAGAGAGAGACAGAGGAAGACAGACAGAGTGAGGAAGGTGGCAGGCAGAGAGAGGAGGGCGACAGACAGAGGGAGACAGAGGAAGGGAGTCAGGGGGAGACAGAGGTAGGGAGAGGGAGACAGACAGAGGGAGGCAGAGGGAGGGAGGTAGAGGGAGGGAGGCAGAGGGGGACAGAGAGAGAGAGAGGGGGACAGAGAGAGAGAGGGAGACAGAGAGACAGAGGGAGACAGAGAGAGAGGGGATAGAGAGAGAGGGGGACAGAGAGAGAGGGGGGACAGAGAGAGAGGGAGACGAAGAGAGAGGGAGACGGAGAGAGAGGAAGACAGAGGGAGGGAGACAGAGAGAGGGAGGGAGACAGAGAGAAGGAGAGAGAGATAGAGGAGAGAGAGAGAGAGAGAGAGAGAGAGAGAGAGAGAGAGAGAGAGAGAGAGAGAGAGAGAGAGAGAGAGATGTGTATGCCGGGTCCTGTGGCTCAGTGGACGAAGAAACTGAAAGAGAAAGCATTGTGACTTAGTCAAAAATATCTTAGCCCATTCTAAGTGATTTGATTTGATTTTTAATTTGATATTTATAAAGCACAGCACATACCCTGGGGTGTCTAGGCGCTACCCTTGATAAATATTGAACGGAAGGAGGAAAGAAGGATTTATGCTATAACGGCCATCTTTTTAGGCCTTTTCTGAATTTGAGAAGATTGGGTTCTCTCTTCAGAGCAGTAGGCAGGGAGTTCCATAAGCTGGCAGTTGTGGCTGCAAAACTTTTTCGTCCCCATCTCACCTTATTGACTCTAGGGACAATTAATTTTCCCGATTCAGCAGATATGAGGGCTCTAGTAGGAATCTAGGGCTTTAGAAATTTCTTCAGCAATATGGGTTCTGTGTTATTACAGGATTTAAATGCTATACACAGTGATTTGAAATGTATCCTCTTGGCCACTGGTAGCCAATGTAGTTCAGCCAGGGCAGTAGAGACTGAGGTAAATTTAGGAATGCCCAGCAACATTCTCGCTGCTGCATTCCGGACCATTTGAAGCTTGCTTATACTGCGCCTCGATGCATTAGAGAGAAGGTCATTACAATAGTCCAGTCTTTAGGATATCAGCACTGACACTACTGTCTTCCTTAATTCTATGGGTATAGCTGGGAGAATTTTCCTTAGGATTTTCATGATGAAAAAGAAGAAAGAAGTGACTGAATGAATGTGTTCTTCAAAATACAACATGGTGCCAAAAGTGACACCAAGTTTTTTTTGCTTTGTGTACTGGGTTTGGTAAGGGGCCAAGATGAGCTGGCCACCAATTGGATTGTTCTCCAGCACCAGGACTTTGGTCTTTGAGGAATTCAATTCCAAACAGTTATCAGTCATCCATGTTGCTATGTGGCTCATGCAATCGCAGAAGCTTGATGCTGTCTGACTGGCGGAGCTGCTCACCAAGACGATGATCTGAGTATCGTCCGCGTAAGACACAATGGGAAAGCCATAACTTCTTACTAGGCTAGCAAGAGGAGTAACATAAAGGTTGGATAACGTTGGGCTCATTGAAGAGCCCTGGGGAACCCCGCAAGGTAGTGTAAATGGGGGGGGCTATCATATTACCCAGAGCAACTTCCTGAGATCGTTCAGACAAAAAGGAGCCTAGAAGGCACAACGCCTTGCCCTTGATACCGATGGAACTCAACCGATCCCGCAGCAGCCCATGATCAACCATTTCAAAGGCTGCTGACAGGTCCAGGAGGATCAGGGCCGCATTCCCTCCTCTGTCTAGGATCTGTCTGAGTCCTTCCATAGCGGTGATGAGAGCCAACACTGTACTGTGTTGAGCACAGAATCCAAACTGAGAGGGATCTAGGATGCTGTTGTCCTTGATGAATGCTGAGAGTTCTGTATTTATCGCTCTTTCAATTACTTTAGCAGGAAAAGAAAGTCTTGAGATTGGTCTATAGTTGAGGGGTTCCTTAACGTCCAGATTATGTTTCTTTAACAGAGGAGGTATAGAAGCCTTTTTCCATTCTATAGGAGAGGACATGGGTCAGAGGGAGAGCTGGATCTCGTAGCAGCAATGAGTTTACTGGTTTGTTCTACTGTGAAGGTTGTGAAGGAAGGAAGTGACTGGGGTGATAAAAAAGAGCGACAATGTGTTGTGACAGAAGAGGTTACAAGGGATTTTTTTTAAGCTCAGTCAATGTTTGCACTCAGTGGTTATCCTGCTGTGTAAATAAGTTAAAAACAGACTTGACTTTATTCTGGAAAGATTCAGCTAGCGCATTGCAGAAGTCTTGGTTTCAGGTTCATCTGGCAAATTTGCCAATATCCTTACATTAGTGAACTGAGTTTTGAGACATCTGTTTGCTGCTGTAATTTCCTTTGAAAAATATTGAGTCTTCTCCCTAAATATACGTTTTTTATAAATTAGAAGGGACAGCTTATATGCCGCCAAATTGGATCGCACCTTCTTGCACTTTCTATTGTGGGCTGCCGCTATTGCTATGATCTCCCCCATACCACAACCTTCATCACCTCCCATAATGTCATAACTGCTATGTCTGGGGTGTCGTTAAGTGTGAGGTAGTCCTTAATACCTTTAGGAAGTTGCTGTTCCACTACCTTGTTGTGGAGCATATTCTCTCTAAGTCTCCAGCTCCCGGGTCAGTGTACTCGTGGGGTCATTAGTACCTGTACCGTCAAAGCGTCATGATCAGACAAGGCCACAGCTTCAATGCACGTCACCCTTACCAAGCTGTTTGAGCATAAGACTTGTGTGCCTGGGAGTAGAATCTATATTGTTTCAAAGTTGGGTGGGGTGGACTGCCCTCCAGATGTCTATCAAACCATCTCCCTCAGCCATTCCATCCCATCCCTGGAGATCTCCCCCCGTGGAAGCAAGATGCCTGGATTCTATCTATGTTAGAGTCCATGACTATGTTTAGGTCCCCCTACCAGCGTCATGCGATGTTGTGGGGCCAGTACATCTGCTAAGGCAGCTTGGAGGAATTTCTCCTGATCCGAGTTAGGGGCATAAACAGAGCCGACCACTAGTAGTTGGTTGCCAAATTGAAGTGTATAGTCCAGTAACCTCCCCTTGAGTTCTGCCACTTTCTCCTTTACCTCCCCCTTGCTGTGCCTAGATATGATAATGGCCACCCCTGCCTTTTTCTCCCCCAGTGAAGAGAAGTACTGATGAGTAAAAGCCCACAAGCGTATGTGATGGCTATCTTTGAGAATGAGGTGCGTCTCTTGTAAGGCACACATGTTAGCCTCTGCCCTCTCTAAGTAGGATCGTATTGCATGCCTCTTCACCAGGCTGTTGAGCCTCGTAACATTAATCATAAGTATTTTCACAGATGCCATAGCTAAAGCAAGAGTTTGCGGGACAATCTAAGATGGCCCCTAGAGAATGGCATGGCTTCCAGTCTGGTGAGGTGGCTATGTATAGGTGGAGACTGCATGTGTTGGCATGGAAACACTCCTGTGGAGATGCCAGGGACCTCCAGGAGATCTTGCAACAGTGGATTTTGGATATCGGACCCCACCCCCCAACCCCAACCAACCCAACAGGAAATACCCCACAAAGTTTCCAGAAGTCGCAGTGATTGACTGTGCCTCCTTGGTGAAACAGTTTGTAGGGTGCATCTGTGGCCGACGGTGCTCCGGCCACCCACCATCCCCCGGCACTGCTATGGTCCACTAATCTGACCCCCTGCTCAGTTCACTCGCCAGCTCCTAGTCCGGATTCAGCAGTCAGGGAGGCCAGGACAGCTCGGCACTCCTGTGCCATCATCTCCAGATTCATTTTGAGGGGGTCCCCGACCGCCTAATGCCTCCGACTCGTTGCCACTTCTCCCATTGATTTTTCCTGTCTTTGCTCGAGGACTCTGCTGGTGGGGGCTGATCAATGCCCAGGACCTGGCACACTTCCTGCAGGAAGCAAATTTTCCATAGTTTGCCATCTCATTTGAAAATGATGCGGAATGGATGCCCCCACGAGTAGGAGCTGCCCTGGTTGCGAGGGTGGGTCATGACCGATCGACAATCTCTCCATTTCTGGAGCGTGATGGCTCCTAAATCTTGATATGGGGCTATAATGTGCCACTGGTATGTTAAGGGGTCTGCGTCCCTCACTCGCTGCAGGATGAGCTCCTTAAGCTGAAAGTCCAGCAAGAAGGCCAGGATGTCATGGGGGGTGCTGGGGCCCTCTGCTGCAGGCCGACTCTGTGAGCCCTGTCAATTTTGATAGCAAAATCCTGAGTTTCCTGCAGCACATGGCGAAAGAGGCCTTGGAGAAACCCAGTGATGTCTGTGCCTTCTTTGTTAGAAGGGACACCCTTCACCGGTATTTTGTTTCTGTGTGAGGGGTTTTCCAAGTCTTCCACATGGGCCTGGAGGTCTATTTGTTGTGCCTGCAGGCGGATCACTTCTTGCTGCAGTTGCACGACTTCCTCATCATGGGATTGCTCGTGGTCTTCCATTGTTGCCACTCTTTCTCCCACTGCGTCCAGGTCCCTACACACCTCCTTCATCTCATCGGTGAAATCCTTTTTAAGGGCATGCAGGATGTCCCTCAGGGCTGAGAACAGTTGGGACAAGAAGGCCCTTGTGACTGGTTCATCCATGTTCTCCTTCTCCTGCCCCCCGGGGGGAGCTGGAGAGGTGCGGCCTCCTCCTCTGTGCACCCCCGACATCTTGGCGAGCATGTCCTTCCCATTCCTGTCCTCCTTCCCCTTTTCTTTTTCCTTCATTCCCCGCATGGTGAACATGACTAGTCTGCGGCTGTAAGAGTGAAGTAGCTGTCTGGAGGCAGGGGTCTACCCTCTGGAAAAATGGAAGGCCGTCCGCTCGTGGTGTGGGAGCAGGCAGTTGCTCATCTACCGATCATTCATTACTGGCACCTCCCATGTGATGGGTGCGCTGCGAGGCTGTTCTGAGGTGGATGGTCCGGTCTGGTGCCCTACGCTGCCAATGAGTGGTGTGTGACCCAGTAACCAGTGACTGTGATGTATCCTGTGCAGGTGCACAGAATCAGCAGGGTGAACCCAACAGCCCTCTCAGCAGCATGGATCATCCTGCTTCAGGGACGCTGCCAGCGCGGTTGCTCTCCTCACCTGGTGAATCCCTCCTGCACCAGAGCTCTGTCTTCTTATGGCCCGGACTCGATTAGTGGTAGGCAGCACGTTGGCCCCGTCGGGTCTTGTGGCAGTGCACCCCCTCCGATGTGGTACAATGGCGCCGCAGCCCCTCTGGCTGCCGAAGCACTGTTCTTGTCTTTCCCCAGTCCAGTAGGGCACACAGCGGTCATTGTCTTTGTGCTAGGCCTCAGCCCTGCTCCCTTCGGTGGGTCACGAGTCCCCTGCTCTCGACTTGCAGTTGACTGCAACGCTGAGGCCCCCCAGGTGTCCCCAGGGATCCCATGCCGGCCGAGCAGGGGCGAGTCCACGTGGCCATGTAGTAGTGAGGCCTATATGGCCGGGTGGGGCATTCTGTGGCACTGCATCCCGCAAAATGTTTGGTGCTGGGGGCCAGCCTATTGCCCCATCTGCAACCCTTACTCCGGGCTCTCGATGGCACCTCGGCAGAGACTGGTCTCCGGTGTTCCAGGTGAGGTCACAGGCCTGGAGCAGTGTCGTCTGTCTCATCTGTCAGGGGAGGGAAATGCCACTGGGTCACTCACCTCCAGTGACCGGAGACCTGATGCACATTGTTTGCGGAGGCCCCAGGTTTGTGGATTTGGCCTCAGGCACCCAGCCTGCTCTGACTCCGGCCGTGCCTCCGCTCTCCATCACCCCTCCTCCTCTGCACTCTCTGTTGCACATGGTCGTCAGGGGGAAGCGTCTCTCACCTCCTGTGGGCTACGATAGCTCCCCGCAGAAAGCGCCGCTGGTACTCTCAGAACCTCTGAGGCAGGGACCCCCAATGCCGAGGCCCGCTACTCAGTTCAGCTACTGCGTCCAGGCTGCCATTTTGACTCGCCGGGGTCGAGCCACCAAGCACTTTGGCTGGGGACGTTCCCTCATTCAGACCCCACCACAAAGCAGTCCAGGAGGGTCTTGCTCGTCCGCTGAGCACAATCAAGGGTCTGGGACGCTGAAACAGCTCCAGGAAGACATCGGATGGCCGACTGGAGCAGAGAGACAAGCGAGCCACATCCTACCCGCTCACTATCTTACCTCTCATTATTTTGAACTATTATTTCTGTTTCCTAATTTTATTTTTTTCCTGAATACTCTTTAATCTAGCTTTTTCTTAATTCTTGTTATCCCTGCATTATCCTATTTACTAACTTAGTTATTCATATTTCTAGTGTTTATATATTTTTTTTTACCTCAAACTGCCTCTGTCTGACTGTCGTTGCTTTCTTCTGTTTTTTTAGTCAGCTCTCCCTCTCTCCTTATATATTTTGTGGATGCCACCCACAGGCCAACACAATATTCACAGGGGACTTCATTGTGAGCTTCCTGCAAGGTGAGGAGAAAAACATATCAGCCCTTTTACAGGCAAGACAGGGTAACACAAGCAGAGGGGACACCCTGATTAAGAGATGCGCGGCATTTCTAGACAAACTTTCCCTGCACACGCTAAATGGATGAGGTCATTTGGACTGTCCCGCAGGATTCACAAGAGTGACATAAAAAACAGGCACAACCATCGACATCACCTTGGCGGACCTTGACCTTTTCCCTTTAATTCCCAACTTCCAAATAAAGGAAAGAGTAGAAAGTGACCACCATCCTCAAACCTTTACACTTACCACCATTCTAAAAAGGGCAAGCCTAGGCTCTATCGATCCCAACTCAATCCTGAAACTTAGAACAACTCACCTGGAATAAGAGTAACATAGACACCATCATAGGGACATGCTTCTCACTACTGGCATTATCGGAAGTCGAACCGCCCTCTATAGAGGCCTGGGAATTGTTTGTCAACAACTTAAATAAAAAAAAATTAAAGCAACGCTAACAGCCATAAAGTCCACAAAATCACCGGGGCAGCCTGATACACAAACAAACTGAGAAAAAAAAAACAGCTGAACAAATACCTAAGATCACAGAAAACTCAGGGCTCAGATTTGACACAACAGACCCTCACATTAATAGCAAAAATAAAAAGAGACCTAAAAAATTAAGTCAAGGAGGCAAAGCAAGCATACAACGAACAATTCTGGATGAACGTACTCCATGCCAGTAAGCAAAGAAATTCCAAACTTTTCTAGGCAAACATCAACTTCTTATTAAACGGCAAAAACAGACATTTCAATTTGGATATAACCGAACACACATGGAGAGCATATCAAAGCCACATACAGTTTGTCCCCACTCTCAGGTGAGTGTAATACTCCCAAACCAGCAGTAGCGAAGGAGATGGATGCCAGTGAGACAACAAGTCCTATGGATCAAAAACTTAGGGGCATAGTATCAAGACAGGCGATAAAATTATCGCCGCTTTAGCAGCAGAAAACTGCTGCTAAAACGGCGTTAATGGGCTTGATAATATGCTCTATGGAATTCCAGTTGAAGCCAGTGTTAGATGTGAAGGACATCTAACATGGGCTTCTATTGTAATTCCACAGAGCATAATATCAAGCCCATTATCGCCGTTTTAGTGGCAGTTTTCTGCCGCTAAAGCGACGATAATTTTATCGCCGGTCTTGATAATATTCCCCATAGAACCATCGAGAAAATAGACACCAAAATCACCAAATCACTTCCCAAAAACCCACTCCACTACCGACAAAATCAAACAGAGGACAATTCCCATCCAGAGGCTCGGGAAACAACAAGGTCAGTACCAAGAGACCACCACCTACAGATAACACAAAAGCAGGTTTTCAACACAAAAAACACCTAAGACCAGACAGGGCACCGGGGCCAAATGGCCTGCCAAACACTTTATTCAGAAAAGATCCATCCTTTTGGTCCGACCACCTAACTCCTCTGTTTACACCCATCTTAGAATCCAGCACCATTCCTGATTCCTGGTGAGGAAGCATCTTACAACCCATATTTAACTCAGGGCCTGCTCTGATCCATCCAATCACAGACTGATAGCACTCATCGAGGTTGAGGCAAAAAACTATGCATCTAACTTGCTGGCAGATCTTGAGGACTGGATCATTAGCACAAACCTCATTCCGAAATCACAAACAGGGTTGCAGGCAGGGATGGGCACTTTAACAAACATATCCACAGTCACCTTTCTGGCCAACCAAGCCATCCATAAATCAAGCATCCCTTTTGCCTGCTTTGTAGATCTCAAAGCAGCCTTCAATAAAGTGCCCAGATCCAAGCTGTGGGCAAAAATGGAAACTTGGGGAGCTCCCACTAAATTACTTTAGGCAATCATTAATCTTTACTCTCAAACATGGGTCCAAATAAATAAAATGGGACACGCGAAGTCTAACTGATAAAATCCCAACCATCAACAGCTTACAACGGGGGTGCAGGCTGGCACCCTGCTTATTCAACATCTACACAGCTGACCTAGACGAAAATCTTCATTCGTCACAAGGCGACCCTCCAAAATTGGGCAATGCTCCAATAGTAAGTCTTCAATATGCGGATGATATTGTCCTACTCTCAAACGCCGCAAGGCCCGCAGCGGCTGATTTCCCAACTAGCAATCAACTGTCAAAAATCAAAGGTTGTGTGCTTCTCCAGAACCCACAATAAACACCCTCAGTTTATCTAGACGCAAAAAGTTTGCTTATTATAATTGTAACCCGATCAATTGTTCTGATGCCTCATGTACCAAGGTGGTTTGTTCAACCATTTTATGATTTTAAAGAAATCAAATAAAAGTATGACTTACTTACTAGTGGTGAGACTGTAATACTCAGAGAACCTATTGGACTCTACTGCTACTAGTACTACTACTCTGTCATGCAGATTGCATGCCCAAGTAAGGTATTCTACGCATATTTTTTGTGTACTTCTTCTCATCCAGGCCTATTATTATTATTAGCAGCTGTTGATGGTGAAATGATTACCGTAAACCATAGCTGGATGAAAGTATGAGGAAGAGGAGGACGGCACTGTTACATTTTCCTACCAAGAAAACCTCATGTCCTACTGTTTGCCCGTTGGCCATACACTCAGATTCACCAATAGCTCTAGCCACTCAGTCCAGTCCTGTACAGGTTGGCTTCTTGAGAGAGGCATATCAAAAATTGCCACCAAAAGAAATCCACAACCGGATATTTTTACTGTCTGTACCCGAATTGTAGTGATGTGTGTTGAATATGTATTTTCAATCTTGCTAGTGAAAAAAAGAACTAGGGGGAGGTGTATTTGGCATCTAATAAATGTGTAATTTTTTTTCCAGCTGTACAGATCACCAGTGCCCAGACCAGCGGGGATGGCGACGACAGCCAGCAGGGAGCAGATGCGGCAGCTGCAGGGGTTAAGCTACCAACAGTAGCGGGCGGGTGTAAGTCATATTGTTAGCTTATTGACAATTGAATTTATACACTCACTGCAAGGATGTACAATGTACACTGTAGTGTTGAGACTAAGTTGTGAACAGTTGAAGACACCCTTTACTTAGCATTAGCATATACAGCGAGAGGCGAGTAGCTAAAGGCCTCTTCTATCTTCAACTCAGCAGAAAAAGTTTTATGAAAAAGAGTCAGACCTCAATGGGTTGACGGAAAAGGGAAGGAAGGATGGAAGGAGGAAGGACGGTGAAATGTAGTAATACTGGCAGGCAAGGATGCGCGGGTGAAGGCCTGGAAGGCATATATAGATGGCTGACAGGATGCATGGGTGGCTGAAGGATGGGTGAAAGGTAAAAGAAAGAATGCCTGCCTGGGTGGATGAAAGTGTATGGGTGAAAAGAATCCTCCCGGCGGGTTGATTGGTTAAAGGCAATCAAGGACGCATAGGTGATTAAATGACAAATGTATGTTGATGAAAGGTTTGTTGAAAATGATAGCCATGTTTGGATGGATGGATGGTATTCAATCATAGGTGAAGACTGGATGAAGAGAATGTAAAAGAAACTTAAACCAAACCTTAGAAGCAAAGCAAAGGGTGAAGAATAAAAATAATGCTAGAAGAACAACGAAATGATAAATAGAAAAATCCCTGGGAAGAAGAATAAACAAAGAATGTTTTTATTTTACATGAAGCCTTTTGATTCAAAGAGGTTTGAGGTTGTATTTCAGGTTACCCCCTTGATTTGCACGTAGTTTTCAAGCACAACATATATATTATGTACCCACCCATCATCAATTGCCTCCCTTCGAGGCCCACTCCCTACCCATGGCATTTCGACAGTGTTAGTCATGGGTGGCCTATCTGCTGCATGGTTACAATAGTAGTACCTCATGTGATGTTGTGCTGTATATCCTCATACATATTAGTAATTATTCACATCATCTGCCTTGTTGTAGTCAGGTTAAAAGTGAAATTGGAGCATGTTCCATTTAACAGAGCATGGCCATAAAAGAAAAAGAGATAATTGTGTAGTACCGCTGCCCTACCTGCAGACAGTAGTAAAGTAACTCTGTGACACGCGTATGTATGTCTAGGGTGTGATTTGAACTGGTATGCCTACAAGATTAATTTAGTTAAACAAGAGAGAGAAGAAGAATACTTGTCTACTCCATGGTACCTATTGCCAGAAAATCTAATCACATCCATATCTTAGGGGCAGAGGAATCAAGTATACCACAAATGTTATGTAGTGCTAGTGCTACTGTGCCACTCTAAAACGTTATGTGTTACTGTTTTGCTAAGAGTATTGTTTACAATTGTCTTTTTTCTTTCTTGATATAGCTACTCTTTCTGAAACCCACCAGGCAGGAGATAGCAGCCAAGACCCGTCAACGGAAGCTGGAGGACATCAGGGCAGATTAGCAGTGGCTGGTGGCATCAGAGGAGGAGGAGGCGTAAGCATTTTGAGCCTCCAATGCCCCGGGCCCTAGCCAGGCCACCCCAGTGCCCCTGGTGGTATGGGGCCATGGTTCAGCAGCTGCCTCCCACCGCCATTCTTCAACCATTGCTGCTCCCCCTGTATACTTCAAACCTTTCAGCATTGAATGCTCCTTAGGATGGCATGACTAGAGGCCAGGATGGAGGAGCGTTTTGACCAACTGAAGCGAAAGCTTTGAGACCTAGCCCACTGCTAGATAGACCTCTCTTCCCCCTTTTTTAATCTTTTGTTTGGTGGGTGGGTCTTGTTGGGGAGAGGGTGGGAATGTGTGAGTCGGGGAAAACTTGGGTGTATTGTTTTTTTTTGGGCATTTAATTGATATGGACAATTTTAATTTTGAACTTGCTTCACTGGACATTAGTTGGGGTTAGGGAGAGAGGTTGGTCAGGTGTGTTGGGTTTCTTTCCTTCTTGTTTATATTTGTTGGGGGAATACATGTATAGTTTTATATATAATGTAAAAAAATGTAGGGGGTTAATCTTTTACTTCACACTGTTTCCTTTGCTGCAGGGCAGCAGCCAGTGTTTGAAATCTACCGATAGTGTAACCCACCAAGAGATGGATGTGGTACCCTCACTTGTCCTCCTAGTCTATGCAGTCTGCAAATATATTAACCTCTATAGACTTGAAAGGGGTGTGGTTGTTTGAATTCATTTCCATAGTTTATAGATTATTGCATCTTCAATGAATCCCCCACAGATCTTCTCTTACCTGTGATTAGGCAAAGAGGTGGCTGCAGGGTGATGGTTTCTCAAGGTGCCATGGTGGCGGTAGTATCATCATCATCATCAAGGCAACTTTATTCGGTTTCAGAGAAAAGAAAACATAAAAGTGCATAAAATCAACTATAGATTTTGTAGTTACCATAGCCCAATTACATACACATGATAATCACTTCAGTCATTTCAATTCTTAAAAGGAATAAAGACTAAGAATACCATCCTTAAAATCAGTCTAAAACAAAACTGAAAGGAAATTCATTATTAATTCTAAATAATGTGAATCAATTACAGATATCAATATCATTTTCTGATAGCAATTACCACCTTAAAAAAATTGGAAACCCCAATACATATTTCTGATGTGGTCAAAGAATACAAGAGATTAAAACCATCAGTAAAAGGGCTTGGCCTAGAGCTTTTTAAAATTAGGAACACAAATCTGCTCCTAGGCTCCTTCTACAGGGTGCAAAAAAGCATAGGGTGCAATTTGCTTTGAACTGCCAAATTGTTGCAGGGGCACTAGGTTGTCTGTCCAACCAGCTTGTGTCGGAAAAGCTACTAAAAAATGCAGGGTCAATAGCCGTAATCTTATTAGGTAAAAGCGAGTCTGAATATTGGTGGTATGTCTATTGATGTTTATATATGTTTTTATACATAAGTTTGTTTTTATTGTGAAATATAAATGTTATATGTCTGTTTATGATATGTCTTTGTATGATTGTTTCAGCCCTGAGGAAGTTCCTTGGCACACAGGAACGAAACGCATTGGCTGTGCTTCAATCTATATAAAAAACCATTTTTTGAATAAAGAAGATTCTTTGGACATTACTGGATTTCCGGAAATATTTATTTAGTGCACCTCAGTTTGTCTTTTAAATAACATTGCTGTTGGGCTGGAAATAAGCACAGAGGACCTGCTACCTCTGGTTGGGAATGACGGGCATTTGCCCTGCCGTAATATGCCTCTTTAATAATTCTTTCTGCATTCCCAGGAATGATTGCAGGGCAATAAAAATATTGTCCCAGGCTCAACTTATAAAAATTATGCCTGACAAAAGATAGCCAGCGAATAGCTAATACACCATCAATATTATGGCATCTCTAGTAAATGTTAGCTCTTCCGACAGCCAAATTTTGGACCATAAAAGTCCATCATTTCCTTTGGTTTTTGCTTTGTTCGCCATAAGTTGGCAGGGTATGCTCAGACGTGAGTCCCTTGCTCACTTTGCCACTGGATTCAAGCAAGCCTGGCTGAAGACGGCTGAAATGCCAGAAACCAGTCTAAGAAGCTTGTTTCCGGTCCAGGGAAGACATGGCTTGGCAGTTTGGGCTGGACTGTTCCCATGAGGCACAGGGTCAGACTGATTTGCATATGGCCATGTCTGAACTGGGGTGGCAGAGTGGGCTAAAGAACGGTGATGGATCAAACCCAGATCTGTTGACTGGGGGTGAGTGCTTACAATGTTCAACACTCCGTCCATCATTTCCTTTGGTTTTTGGCCCATAAAAGTTGGGGGGCAATGTTGACAGAAGGTAGTAGGGGTACCTTTTGGAGCCATCAGCAGCCTTTTAATAAATGTATTCTCCTTAGTTTGCAGCTGGCTGCTGTTATGGTACCCCCAGACACCCGCACCATATGTTACCACCCGGAAACATCTGGCCTTATAAATTGTAACAAGCTTGGTCACATGTTTTTGCCCTAATTGAAATGCAAAACAAAACAAAAAAGTCCCTCAATCACCCTACTAGCATTATGTATTCTTGATGTCAAAAGCAAATCCCATTTCAACTTGTTAGCAAAAACATTCCCTAGATAGTTAAAACTTTTCATTTTATCAACTCTCATTTAGCCAACTGCATGATTTCTGTTTTTGGTTGTTTGAGGTCCACAGACCATGACATATGATTTCACAAAATTGACCTTTAAGTCCAACGATAGCATAAATTCGGAGAATGCATCAAGAAATTTTTGAAGGCTGAGGAAATTCGATTTTCGATCTCGATCGTATTGATCCGCCATTTTGTAATCCGCCGCCATTTTGTGTTGCCCTCACTCAGGCAGCACGACGAACGAAGTCTTTTCTGCTTTTCCTGCAGTATCGTGTCAAAATAAGCCTTCTGCCTCTGTTTACAAAGCTGATGTTAGGGACTGGCCGAGTACACTAATCCCTGTCTGTTTTTTCTAATCGCTGTCTCAACTATCTGTTGGTTCACACTATTCTCTTCTGACTTTATCTTATCTTCTGGCCTTCACTGTTCTCTGCTCATATTCTCTCGTTTCACAACTGTCCTCCAAAACACACAAATGTATCTCGCCACCTGCAAGTCAGTTGCAGACATGTTAATAAATTAACCCGTAAGTAGGGGTGACAAACACAGTTGAAGGAGAGGCTTCTTCGGGTTACTCGATACTTTATTTTTACACTCTTTCTATTGGGTATATTTTGTTTTCAACCCTTTCTTACTGGTTCTGCATGTATGTATTGGGTGTGTTTCTGGTTAATATATATGCCATCTATGACCTCTAAAAGATTGTGCGCCACGGAGTGAAGTGGCAGTCTCCTGAGAACATACCGTGTGTACTTCTAGGACAACTGTACTAGCTGCAGCTAATAAATCTGATCTTTTACGCCGACAGAGTGTCCCTGTGTCTCTGTTAGCTGAAGCAGGAGAACCCAGGAGATTAAAGCGTACCCTGCGCCGCCAGGCCCATAAGGTTCTGGTTCTCCAAGGCCATTTGCTGTTAGGGCCATGAGAACAGTTTCGTAAGCATAAGAGAGAAGCAAAACCTGGACGCTCCCAATGCTTGGACAGTCAAGATTTTTCTGGACCAGGAACGCTTCTAGACCATTAGTGTAAATTATAAAAAGAAAAGGTGCTAGAATGCATCCCTGGTGGACACCCTCTGTTGATGCAATGGGCCTAGTTTTTTCGCCATTGGCACCATATCTAATGCTTACAGATGTAGAGGTGTGGAGCCTATGGAGAAGGCACTGGACAGGTCCCTGAAGACCAGATGGATAGAAACCTTCCTGGTCTGCATGTACTTGCCATAATCAGTGACAAGTTGAGTCACTGTTCTGTGGTACCCACGCCCCTCCTGAAGCCATACTGTTATCTTTCAATAATCCCTAAGTCTCTGGCCCAATTTTCTAATCTCGCAAGGACGACCCTACCCAATACTTTTGCGGTGGCATCAATTAAGAAAATAGGCCTATAGCAAGAGGGATCTGACCTGTTGCCTTTTTTGAACATAGGGATAACTGTAGCCTCCTTCCACAGCCTTAAAAGATTAGACAATAATGGGGCCCATTGTTCCGGATTAGTTAAAAAGATCCAGTGGGACACCATCCGGGCCAGGTGCTTTCATGCTGATACCATTAGCTACGGCTTCCTCAACCTCAGCTACAGAGATTGATGCACTTAGATGGTGCACTGAGGTCAAATCTAAAGGGGGTCTCATGTTTGTGGCCTTTAGGATTGAATTTGGTTGCATGGTGGAATACCCAGGCATCTGCCACAATGAGGGAATCCATCCTGCCTGTCTCCTCACTGAATAGAGGGCAGTTTATGACTTCCCAGAAATCTTTTGAATCCTTCAGGGTGCTTGCTCTATCCAGGTCATCCCAGGCTATGCGCCTTCATTCTTCTTTCCTCTGTTTTACTGAATCTTTGTAAACCTTCCTGCAATTTTAATCTGGGCCCTATCTTGAATGTGTGCGTGTAATGCCAGTTTTAGAATTTTGTGTGCTCCAGGGCATTCCGCGTTAAACCATCTTTTCTCTGGGGTGTCCGCCACCTTAATTTTTCTAGTCACATTTGTTGCTACATTCGAGCAGATCAATTGAAACTCCTGAATAATCTCAGCAGGTGGTGGTAGTAGTAGACAGTAGCAGGTTGCTAGCCGACTAGTCAAACACTGGTGAAAGTAGTACACCAGATTCTGCAGTGAGGTTCCACTCCCTCCTAGTTGAACTCAAACTGTAGGATGAGGAACATTAATTGCAGGGAACTAAATAAATTGACAAACTGAGTTAATGTTGATTTAAATGCAAGCTTTGCAAAAACAATGAGACAGTCACCTGAGGGAGACCAGAGTAGGACTAGTAATAGTACACAAGAAGAAGAATGCCAAACGAGAAAACATGATAAGCAATGATAAAGAAAAATAAAAAATATTCAGAAAGGTGGAATAGAACAAGTTACACATTGAAGTCGACTCAAGCTACAAATTGGAGATGACAAGCGTAAACTTTATTGCTGGAAGGATGATGATGCTGGCAATTATGATGGATTATGTTCCTCTCTGAAATAAATGTTAATCTCAGTACTGTGCATAAGCGGGCAATTTAACATTTCTCCTGGGCGGTGAATTCTTCTCCGTCGCGGAGTTTGCAGAGTTTTCTGCACTCCTTACTCTGCTGAGCTCGCGGACTGCCGAAAACTTTGCTTCGCGATCTGCAGCTTTCCGATCTTGCAGTTTTCCAGTTTTACCCAAGCAGCAGGAATACAGCACAAACTGCAGTTAGTACTGCACTCGCAGAGTTTTTTTGTAACTTCGCGGAGTTCCGCGTAGCAAAACTTCTCAAACTAAGCCCAGGCTTATTTAATTTATATAATATTGCAATTGTTACTTTGCTCACCATGCCACCCCAGCTGAGACCCAGCTGTATGAAAATTAGTCTTGGCCCTGTGCCTCATGGCAACAGTCCAGCCAGAACTGCCAGATAGATCTTTCCTGGACCGCAAACAAGAATCCTGGGATCGGTGTGAAGGCACAACCCCTCATCAGCCAGGCTAGCTTTAATCCAGTTGCACAATGAGCCCTGGACCTACGTCTGGGCATACACTTAGGGTGAGAAAGCAAAAGACACACAGATGATGGAGGGAATACAGAGCAAATCAAACATTCAGCCCCAGTCAAGAGATATGGGTTAAATCCATGGTTCTTTTGCTCACCATTCCACCCAGTTAAGACCCAGCCATATGCAAATGAATCTTGACCCTGTGCCTCATGGGAACAGTCCAGTCCAAACTGCCAAATCAGGTCCTCCCTGGACATTAAACAAGCATCCTGGGACTGTTTCAGGGCAATACCTCTCATGAGCCCGGCTAGCTTCAATCCAGTGGTACAATGAGCCCGGGACCCACATCTGGGCATACCCAGCTCACTGTGGGTAAGAAAGCAAAAGACACACAGATGATCCCGAGATGAAAAGCTATGCCCAGGCGTGGGTCCCGTGGTCTGTATGCCACTGGAGTCAAGCTATCCTGGCTGATGAGAGGTGAAACCCTGAAACTTGTCCTAGGATGCTTTTTGTCCATGCCAGGGAGGACCTGGCCTGTCAGTTCGGGCTGGGCTGTTCCCATTGGGTGCAGAGTCACGACTGATTTGCATATGGCTGGGTTTAAACTGTAATGGCACAGGGAGAAAAAAAACCAATGGATTTAGGCTCATATCTCTGTACTTCAGTGAATGTATGACATTGTTCTGCATTCTGTCCATCAATTGTTCTTTTTGGGCTTTAGAAGATAGCAAATTAAATTAAAATATCTGTAGGAGTCAAGTAAACAAACATAAACATAATAATGCCAAATTGGAAGTTTTATCTCTGCATTCCTGTTGAACTGTCCGTTAATCTTGGGTGCCTGGCGAATGCAGTTTGGTGAGGTAAGTGTGAGTTGTTTTTCCTGTATGGCACAGGGTAAATGGTCTGTAGATGGAAAAATAAAAATGATATTCAAGACTCAAGGAGGAAAGTTAAACTGCATAAAGAAGTTCAACGAGAACACTTTCAGTGGCAACATGGCTAACTATGTGTTTTCGGCAGCTACCTCAAACAACAGGCCCCACCTAACTTCCACTTAGATTTCAATTTGAGCCACACAGCACTGAGCACACACAGACACTCACACAGCAACAAAGAATTTTCCTAATTAAGTAAAAAACCAATGCACCACTATTAGTCAGTCACAGCACTCTCACCACAACCACTACTCAGATATGTGTTGGTCTGGTATTGTTGTTTACCTTTAGGCCACTTCAAAGTCATCATCATCCAGATCGGTTAGTTTCAGTGAATTTGAACATTTCTATCTTTATCTGGTAGTCATGCTCATGCCAGTGTCCCGAGTATTTCCATCATCTCTGATCCTCCTGAGTCTGACTCCGAGTATGATGTACAACTCTGTACCAACAGTATCCACAGTGAGTCCTGACTCGGCCTGTAGTAGTACAATTTTGTTATTGAACAACAAGAACAAGAAGGGAAAGATTGACTTGAGTCACCTGTTGTGTGTAGAGTAGACAAGAGTAGACTAGATTTGTGTTTGCTCGCTTTGCATTAACTAAGTGACTGGTCAGGTCTGAGTCTTTAAGGAGTATAAGGTAAGCATAAAACTATAAAACAATGCAGTGTGGAAAGTTTGGAGTGGACCTGGTGAAGGAATCTTGCTATCCGATCTCTGAAAGGGGAAGGAAAAAACATAACCTTCAGGGGAAGATATTGATCGCCGTTGGTAAGCCACCAACATTGTGAATTTTAATCATCATCACTAACATATTAAGCGTAACAAACAAACACTCAGTCTCACACTGCCTGCCACCACATGAATCATCTTTCGTTCTCAGGTCTCAACTCAAGATGACACATTATGATAACATATTATTCACTATTTCACATCAGCACAAACAACATTCGCTCAGTGTGCAATTCATGCCATCATTTACCTGTTCTTCCGGTGTGCTCACTGTGACCGATTGGTGGCACATTGCAGAATGCAGATCATCCATTTCTACACTGTACATCCAATTATATAATAATATCACATGTGGGGCAGTTCCTCGAAGCTGGGAGGAACTCCAATCTGGCAATACAATGTATCTAAGAGTAAGGTGGTGGGGATCATTGGTCAACCAGATACACACAAATATAATACAGTAAAGATTCCTCAGCTATATCGTTTTTTGTAGGTTTTTTGGGGCGTCAAAGGATGAAAGAAACTAGAAAAGCTTAGTAGTCAGAGAAGTAGAGCTAGTCCTCAAACTCTGTTGGTTCACCTAGAAGTAGGTCATCTAACACACTCCTTCTATGACCTGAGTCTCCGTCATCTACCTCCTGTAGTACTTCAGGTATGGTGCAATCTGGTGACATAAAGTGCTGATTCATTTTGATCATGGTTGTTCTTCCCTCGTTTTGGGGCGAGAGACTAGTCCTTCTCATTGTCAAACGGTACCAGCAGCACTGAAAACATGCTCAACAGAGGCACTCGCTATGGGACAAGCCAGATAGTTTATTGCTAGCCTGCGGAATAGTGACCATTGGCGCCTCTTCCCATACCAATACAGCAATGGGTTTTGATGAAAGTAGACCTCTGTTGGGTCATCCAGAGACGCCTGGACCATCCATTCATTAGTCATGGGTGCTGTGCCTTGCTCGGCCTCTTTTGCCTTTGCCTCAGCACTGGACTTAAGCCCTGCCAGTACAAACCATTCCTTTGCAGATTTTAGGGCTGATACTCCTGTTCTTGTTGTTGATGTTGTTCTTGCTGTTGATGGTTTTGGCTGCTGTGAGCCAACCGCACTGCCATCAGGCTCTGAACTTGAAGACTGCCCTGCAGTATGTTTGTTTGCTGGAGGAGGGTGCCTCTAATTCCTGGCCTAACTTTTTCTAGTGATGGGCTTGCACAGCCATCCGAGTTTTGTATTTGGCAACATGCCCATCTAAAAAAGGAATGAAAGCAGTCATTATTGGTTTGTACCGTGGATCAAGAATGGTGCAAAAATTTCATGGTTGGATGACACAATGTTTTTTTCCACCCTTGTATTTGCAGATAAGTGAAGGATTAAGCTCTTCAACAACTTATATGTTTCTTTTTTTTTTCCTTTAATCCTGCGTACATTGCAGACACCTCCTTTAGCGGTTCCTGTAGCATGTTCAACAATGGGATAGTTTGACCATGTTACTGTCCTCCTTGCTGACTTCACATGTGAACACCTCAAAAGGAAGTAGCATCTGTGTCAGGCATTTAACTAGTCCCCAATGGTTTATCTCAATGATCATGCCTTTCACAGCTGCATCCCCTCTTCGCATGACATATTCATTGATTGTTGTGTACTGCAAAAACAAACATTCAAGAACGTAATAAGTTGAGTTCCAAAGTGTTGGCACCTCCTGGATGAGTGCTTTAACTGGCAATCTATTATCACATTGAATGATCCTTAGCACTTTCTGAGCTACAAAAGAATGGCTGAAATGTGTTCTGATTCTTCTGCTTGTGGACAGTAAGTTGCTGGCTAAATCTACTTTTTTGAGAAAGTCTTGAACAATGATGTTAATGCAGCACGCCAAACACAGGACCTTGAAATAGTCACCATCAGCCATGGCCTTAACTAAATTACCACCATTGTCTGTGGCAACAAAACCAATGTTATGCCCTCTTCGTCACAGCCATTAGAGACATTAGTGCTAAAGTCTTCTAAAATATTTGAAGAAGAATGGGATTTCTCCGTGGCAACCATGGCTACTGTTGCATGTATCCAAGTGCCATTAAAAATGTCAGCAGTATGAACACCTGCAGATATCTTTTCTCTAACCACCACAATAGCGATTCAGTGTGCAGTAATGCACATGTAATCAGTGGCTTAGCTACTGGTTCACATGTCTCTTGTCAGGTGGATTGTGTGAACAACACTCTGCTGAAAAACTTGTCCAAGCAATTCCAGCACGTTGTGGTGTAGCACTGAAACAGCAACTCTGGCGAAATAGTACCGGTTGGAAACCTTCCATTTCGGAGTCAGAGGAGGAATCGCCATTGTCCACAAGAACAGCATCAGGGTCTCGACTAGCACCGACGACACGCTCTGCACCGCCAAACACATGCACTTCCAGATCCACACAGACCCTAAATCCACCCTAAGAGGCACCCTCGTCTACCGACCCCCCGGACCCCGTCCCCAGTTCAGCGACTCCATCGCCGACTTCATCAGCACGCACGCCCTGACCTCCACTGACTACATCCTCCTCTGAGACATGTACTTTCACCTTAAGAACAACAACGACAACAACTCCACAACCCTGATCGATAACCTCGCCAACCTCGGACTGAAGCAACTCGTCACAACGCCCACCCACTATGACAGCCACAGGCTCGACCCCGTCTTCTCCTCAAGCCCGCACGTCTCCATCAGCCACACCACCGAACTCCTCTGGACGGACCACCGCTGCATCCACTTCGCCTTCCAGCAACCCACCACACACCACTGCACCCAACAGATCCCCTGCCGCTGCTGTAGCAAAATTACCGAAGACCAACTACGTGCAAACCTCGCTCTCAGCCCACCCACTGATCCCTCCAACACTGACGACACTGCCCACAGCCTCAGACGCTGGATCGATTTCTGCGCCAACACCCTCGCCCTGCTGAATAAATCCCCACACAGGGACACCAGCAAGAGGGCCAGCTGGTTCACCCCAGAACTCCTTGCCTCCAAGCAAGCCTGCCGGAAACTAGAGAAGGAATTGCACAGTGAACAAACTCCGGACAGCCATGCAGCACACAAGGATGCCATCTGCAACCACAAACACCTCATCAAGGCAGCCAAGGGGACCTCCTTCAAAGACCGCCTCGACAGCAACATCCACAATAGGAAGGAGCTCTTCAACATCATGAAGGAACTCTCCAACACCAACGACATCCCGCCGTCGCAAGCCCTGTGCGACTCCCTCGCCACCTTCTTCCACCGCAAGATAGCTGACATCCACGACAGCTTTAACACCCAGACAGCCCCAACAGACAGCATCACAACAGACCCTCCGCACACCATCGACCACGACCCCCTGCTAGCCTGGGCCAGCATGAGCATCGATGACAGCATCAAGACCATGAGCACAATCCACTCCGGGTCTCCGTCAGACCCATTCCTGCACCACGTCTTCAACAAAGTAGGAAGCTCCATTGCACCCCACCTACGCAACGTCATCAACTTCTCCCTCAAGACCGCGACCTTCCCAGAGAGCTGGAAACCCACTGAGATAAACGCCCTACTCAAAAAACCTAAGGCAGACCCAAGAGACCTCAAGAACTTCTGCCCCATCTCTCTGCTCCCCTTCCCGGCCAAGGTCATCGAGAAAATCGTCAACAGACAGCCAACCCAATACCTCGAAGAAAACAGAATCCTGGACCCTTCCCAGTCAGGGTTCCGCAGCAACCACAGCACCAAGACTGCCCTCATCGCTGCCACCGACAACATCAGGACCTTGCTGGACAATGGTGAGACCACAGCACTCATCCTCCTAGACCTCTCCGCTGCCTTCGACACCGTCTGCCACTGCACACTACACGTACGCCTCCACGCCGCAGGGATGCGAGACATGGCTCTGGAATGGACCACCTCCTTCCTCTCCTGCAGAACCCAGATAATCTGCCTCCCCCCATTCCGTTCCAAAGCCTCCGAGATCATCTGCTGCGTACCCCAGGGATCCTCCCTCAGCCCAACACTGTTCAACATTTACATGGCCCCGCACGCACACGTCACCCAACAGCACAACCTCAACATAATCTCCTACGCCGACTAAGGACCCCATCACTGCCAAAGCCAACCTCCACGAAGGAATGAAGGCCATCGCCGAGTGGATGAAGATCAGCCATCTGCAGCTGAACTCGGACAAGACGGAGGTCCTCATCCTCGGCTCCAACCCATCAGCCTGGGATGACTTCTGGTGACCGTCGGCACTGGGGGCAGCCCCGACACCCACCGACCACGCATGCAACCTGGGAATCATCCTCGACTCAATGCTCTCAATGACCAAGCAAGTCAACGCCGTCTCCTCCTCCTGTTTCAACACCCTCCGCATGCTCCGCAAGATCTACAGATGGATCCCGACAGATACATGAAGAGAGTCACCCAGGCCCTCGTCAGCAGCAGACTCGACTACAGAAACACCCTCTACGTGGGAGCCCCGACTAAGCTCATCAAATTACTACAACACATCCAAAACGCCTCAGCACGACTGATCCTCGATGTATCACGACACGGCCACATCACCTCCCCTTGAGAAACCTACCACAACAGACGGCTCTCCTTCTACATCCCAATTTGCCAGCTACGATCCGCTGACCTCTCGCCACCGTCCCCCGCATCCGAAGAACAACCACCGGCGGGAGATTCTTCTGCCACCTCACTGCCAAGACATGGAACACTCTCCCACTGAGCCTACGACAGACCCAAGACCTGCTGACCTTCAGGAGGATACTCAAGACCTGGCTGTTCGATCAGTAGCGCCCCCCCCCCCCAGCGCCTTGAGACCCTCACGGGTATGTAGTGCGCTTTACAAATGATTGATTGATTGATTCCATTTCGGGCAGATGGCTTTCAGCAATTCAAGAAAACCCACCCCTTTCACAAAAGAAAAAGAGAGGAGGTCCAACGCTAACATTTTAGCCAGCTCTGCATTGTAAAAATATGCTGTTGGGTGGTTGTGTTCGTACTGGCCTTCGACCTAAATTTGCTGAGAATGGTAGCTGGAATTTTTTCTTTTCTGGTGCCACTGATGCAGGTAACTTTTTGAGGGCAGATATTGGTAGGCTCAAAACAGTCACTGTACTCTCTTGTATTGGACCCCTTAGTGTCTCACCTTGTGCCATTGCAATGTTGTTGATGATGGTGTGGGCAATATCACTGCACTGCTGGGGACTGGGCTGCTTTGTTGTGTACCGGAGAAAATATCTTTCTCTTCTTTCCATTCCACCGTGATCAGATCTGATTCCTTGCTCATATTTATTGCAATTGTTACTTTGCTCACCATGCCACCCCAGCTGAGACCCAGCTGTATGAAAATTAGTCTTGGCCCTGTGCCTCATGGTAACAGTCCAGCCAGAACTGCCAAGATAGATTTTTCCTGGAACGCAAATAAGCATCCTGGGATCGGTTTGAAGGCACAACTCCTCATCAGCCAGGCTAGCTTTAATCCAGTTGCACAATGAGCCCTGGACCTACGTCTGGGCATACACTTAGGGTGAGAAAGCAAAAGACACACAGATGATGGAGGGAATACAGAGCAAATCAAACATTCAGCCCCAGTCAAGAGATCTGGGTTAAATCCATGGTTCTTTTGCTCACCATTCCACCCAGTTAAGACCCAGCCATATGCAAATGAATCTTGACCCTGTGCCTCATGGGAACAGTCCAGTCCAAACTGCCAAATCAGGTCCTCCCTGGACATTAAACAAGCATCCTGGGACTGTTTCAGGGCAATACCTCTCATGAGCCCGGCTAGCTTCAATCCAGTGGTACAATGAGCCCGGGACCCACATCTGGGCATACCCAGCGCACTGTGGGTAAGAAAGCAAGAGACACACAGATGATCCTGAGATGAAAAGCTATGCCCAGGCGTGGGTCCCGTGGTCTGTATGCCACTGGAGTCAAGCTATCCTGGCTGATGAGAGGTGAAACCCTGAAACTTGTCCTAGGATGCTTTTTGTCCATGCCAGGGAGGACCTGGCCTGTCAGTTCGGGCTGGGCTGTTCCCATTGGGTGCAGAGTCACGACTGATTTGCATATGGCTAGGTTTAAACTGTAATGGCACGGGGAGCAAAAAAAACAATGTATTTAGGCCCATATCTATGTACTTCAGTGAATGTATGACATTGTTCTGCATTCTGTCCATCAATTGTTCTTTTTGGGCTTTAGAAGATAGCAAATTAAATTAAAATATCTGTAGGAGTCAAGTAAACAAACATAAACATAATATTGCCAAATTGGAAGTTTTATCTCTGCATTCCTGTTGAACTGTCCGTTAATCTTGGGTGCCTGGCGAATGCAGTTTGGTGAGGTAAGTGTGAGTTGTTTTTCCTGTATGGCACAGGGTAAATGGTCTGTAGATGGAAAAATAAAAATGATATTCAAGACTCAAGGAGAAAAGTTAAACTGCATAAAGAAGTTCAACGAGAACACTTTCAGTGGCAACATGGCTAAATATGTGTTTTCGGCAGCTACCTCAAACAACAGGCCCCACCTAACTTCCACTTAGATTTCAATTTGAGCCACACAGCACTGAGCACACACAGACACTCACACAGCAACAAAGAATTTTCCTAATTAAGTAAAAAACCAATGCACCACTATTAGTCAGTCACAGCACTCTCACCACAACCACTACTCAGATATGTGTTGGTCTGGTATTGTTGTTTACCTTTAGGCCACTTCAAAGTCATCATCATCCAGATCGGTTAGTTTCAGTGAATTTGAACATTTCTATCTTTATCTGGTAGTCATGCTCATGCCAGTGTCCCGAGTATTTCCATCATCTCTGATCCTCCTGAGTCTGACTCCGAGTATGATGTACAACTCTGTACCAACAGTATCCACAGTGAGTCCTGACTCGGCCTGTAGTAGTACAATTTTGTTATTGAACAACAAGAACAAGAAGGGAAAGATTGACTTGAGTCACCTGTTGTGTGTAGAGTAGACAAGAGTAGACTAGATTTGTGTTTGCTCGCTTTGCATTAACTAAGTGACTGGTCAGGTCTGAGTCTTTAAGGAGTATAAGGTAAGCATAAAACTATAAAACAATGCAGTGTGGAAAGTTTGGAGTGGACCTGGTGAAGGAATCTTGCTATCCGATCTCTGAAAGGGGAAGGAAAAAACATAACCTTCAGGGGAAGATATTGATCGCCGTTGGTAAGCCACCAACATTGTGAATTTTAATCATCATCACTAACATATTAAGCGTAACAAACAAACACTCAGTCTCACACTGCCTGCCACCACATGAATCATCTCTCGTTCTCAGGTCTCAACTCAAGATGACACATTATGATAACATATTATTCACTATTTCACATCAGCACAAACAACATTCGCTCAGTGTGCAATCCGTGCCATCATTTACCTGTTCTTCCGGTGTGTTCACTGTGACCGATTGGTGGCACATTGCAGAATGCAGATCATCCATTTCTACACTGTACATCCAATTATATTCAATTCAATTCAAAAACCTTTATTTCGATTGTTTAAAATCATAAAAGTACATAAATGAAACAATTCATAGTAATATATTCAATCAGTACAATACCCATAATAGAAATAAAGGTGACTAACTATTTTATCAACAAATAAAAACCCCCATTGAATTTGTAGCAATCAATCAATCTGTATTGTTACGTATCAGTTTCATGCGAATTAGCCACATTGCAAGTAGAAACCTGGAAACTGTTACCAAGACCAGTGGATTTAGATCACTTCGCAAGACCCTGAAAAAGTCAAGGTAGCTCCTAATACCCAGATTCAAGCAAAGCTGAATAATCCATTTCTTCCGAATTCTAGCATATGCTGGGCAAAAAGCATAACATGAATCACAGTTTCCTGTTCAGATGAGCACCCCGGACAATTGTGCTCAAGGACACCCACCCATTTATCAGTAAATGAATATAAAGGAAGGGTCCCATATCTGAACTGTAGGAACAGCTTCTTTGCTAGAGTGGGCTGGATAATGTCGAGGTCAGATACAAAGGCGTAATTGCACTTAACGTCCAAGAACTGATCAGTCAGGCTAGAGGGCCTAACTAGACGGTAAGCTTTAGTGAGAAAGTAGTCTTTGAGTGTTAGGGCAAGACTTTTTTTGGAAATGCCTGAACAATTCTCTGGATTAGTCCAGAGATGGGCAAGGCCAATGTTGGATAGTGACTGCCTAACATACTGGAGCCAGGGAATCTTATCGGCCCCAAGTAAACCCAAGATTACCTTCAATTCGTCTCTGTAACATGCCAACTCTGGTGTGCTCCAAAGCCTTTTCCAATACATCACCGGACGTATGGCAATGACCTCAGAAATAGGACGGATATTAAGATCCAACCGCAATGGCATGAGCGGAGTATTGATTGGGAGTGATAATAGTTTCCGCAAAAAATTATTTTCAGTAATAGTCAGATCATTTGTGCTACTAGAACCCCATAGCTCAGCCCCGTACAGTGTAGAGGATCTAGATTGGACACAGTAAATTTCTAGAGGGGCACTTATAATTTTTAAGCGACAGTTCTTATGAACTTTAAGGATGCCCCCCACCGCCTGGTTGAGTTTTAAATTGGCTTTAGAAATTTGTGGGGACCAACCCATCTTGTCATTTAGGGTCAAGCCTAAATACTCAAAGATAGAGACCCGATCCAAAGCGACTCCTCCCATTTTAGGATGTGGGTAATTAGAGGATTTTACATTGAAGGCCATATACTTTGTTTTGCCAATATTGACCACCAAATTCCTTTGTTTGCAAAAACTTGTAAACTGGTCCAACACCCTCTGCATGCCCATCGGGGATTTGGACAGCAGCAGGGTGTCGTCAGCAAACATGAGGGCAGGGAATTTTCTGGAGGCCAATTTCGGTGCATCAATGTCAGTAGCATCTAAAAGATCGTCAATAAGGCCATTGAGGAAGAGGGAAAACAAGGTTGGGGCAAGTACACAGCCTTGTCGAACTCCCTTAGCAACAGGAAATGGGCCAGTCAGATTTCCAACTTTTCCGTAGCGGACTCTAGCATAGGTCCCGTCATGAAGAATCTTCAATTGATGACATAGATAAGGCGGGACACCCATATCCAGCAGTAGGTGCCATAGCTGGTTACGATCCACCATATCAAAGGCGGATTTCAAATCCACAAAGGTCATATATAGGCTACCCCCGTCCAGAATAACATGTTTCCAATGGAGCAACTGGAGCCTAAATAGTTGGTCCATAGTGGACGTTTTGGCCCTAAATCCAGCTTGGAGTGGGGTTAGTATATTATTCTCTTCTATCCAACTCTGTAGGCGTTGGAGAAGAAGCCTAGAGTAGATTTTTTGGCTCACATCTATTAGGCTTATAGGCCTATAATTACCTGGATCAAGGGGGGATCCCTTTTTGTAAATAGGGATAATTTCCGCGCCCGTCCAGGTAGATGGAATCGGTGAGCCTTGTAGGATGGAATTGAAGAGAATTTGGAAATAAAGGGCCCAAACCTTTGGTTCGTCTTTGTAAAGGTCCCCTGGAATACGATCCAACCCCGGAGCTTTATTAGCTTGAAGCAGGTCCAAAGCCAAGTCCACTTCTGATAGGGTCCAGGGGGGTGCCAGCCAGGACGGATCCTTTGACATTATGATGGCTGGGGGATCGATGCACCTACTAGTGTTAATCGAATATAGTTTTTCGAAATGGGAAGCCCAAGCATCCTCGGAAACATTTGGATCAATCATGGTGTTGCCCTCAGGGCTTCCAGAGTGGACAAGATTCCAGAATGTTCTTGGGTCCTTTGCCACAAGGGCTTGCCTCATTGCGACCCATCTTTGCTCTTCCCACTCAGACTTAGCTGCAGAAATTAGCTTTTTATAAACTCGCCTGGCTTCCCTGATAAGTAGAGGGTTACCTCCTCTAATGGCCTGAAGTAGTTCCTGTTTGGCTAACCTACATTTCTTGGTAAACCAAGAATTAGACTTGCCTGACATCTTTGTATTGGGCGGACCTGAGGTGTAAAAGGAACCGCCCAATATAGCTACTAGATCTTTGTGAATTTTGTCCATATCTAGGATTTCATCATCTGCACTGCTATTAGTCTCACCCTTAAACACCCTATCAAGTAGGGGGAGAATATCGGAGTACAATCTGGCTATTGCTGTTTCGGACTGTTTTATGGTTTGCCAGCGAATCCTCTTCCCCCCTTGTATAATTCTTAGATTACCCACTGGAGGAATAGCTGTATCTAGCCCTAAGTTCAATAAATAAAAGTTTAAAGCAACTGTCAGGGGGTCATGGTCACTCTCTGTGCGTCTAATTACTTTAAAATCCAGGATATTGGGCCATAAATCTAGGCTCACCAAGACGTAGTCGATCACAGATTCATGTCCCATTCCCCTATAAGTTGGTTGTCCTGGGGTATCACCGCCAAATCGACCATTACATGCTCTCAAAGAGAAAGCATAAGTAAGGGAAGTTAGCTGAAGGGCCTTCGGAGTCCAGTTTTTAGCTGGATACATATTAAGGGGAGGTATAAGTCTGGCCTCATCTTCTACATTTGTCAGTGAAGTCACTCCGGACAAAGGCTCAAAGTGACAGTTAAAATCCCCGCCAATCATCAACGCTACCTCATCATGGAATGATTCCAGAAGTTGTGACAGGGAATCTATAGTGGTAGAACGACCACCTCCTTGAGTACTTCGCGAATAGATATTAATAAGTGCAATCTTAGGAATCTTTTTATGTAACAAAAGAATGCACAGTATATCGGAACTTGTTATATCAACCCTCTTGATATTAAAACCAAGATGAGTGCCTACCCAGACACACAAGCCCCCCGAAGGCCTCCCTCGATGTCCCTTTACAGCAGGAAGCATATAAGTTGTATAGCCTAATCGATGGATGGGTTCAGTTGACCAGGTTTCCTGAAAGAGACAAATTCCAAAGGGGTCAATAAAGGAGCACCATTCTGGATTGCCAATGTTAGTAGCAAGTCCCGCAATATTCCAGCTAAGAACTTTAAACTGGTTATCGATATTTGGAACGGACTCTTCATAATTAAGATGAGCGGGTGGGGGGGCTGTAAGAATTGGTTGTGTCTCAGTAACACCCCTCAAAGCTATGGGATCAGTACAAGCATCCCGCATAGGACCATTAGAATTAGCGTAGTTGACTTCTGCTTCCAGGGAAGTTGGGCCCTCAACAGACAACACCAGTTGTTCACCATGATCTCTCTTGGCGTCAACATAATCATGAACAATGGAGGTGTCTCGTTCAGAAGGGGGAACAAGACCAGCTACTTGTTTGCTGGGAGGGTCAAAGCATAGTGGCTTCCCGCTGTTCACGCCCCCATCCTGGAGAGTCCTCAAACCCCTCGACTGCTGTAAACTTCAGTCGCACCCTTCCATGTCTGTTAATACATCAAACCTATTTACAGTCTCCAGCGGTGTAAATGGTCTTAGATGCTCCATTCCCCTTATGATGTTTAGATTGTGCCTGGGGGGAACAATATTCCACCCAAAGGGATCGGCAACAGATACTGGATGTTGAATCTGTGCAGGGCATCCCATATCAAGAGGAGCTAAGTAGTTCTGGTAAATAGGTCCTTGGCCTCTTGCATAAGATGTAGGGAAGACCAGTGATCTTGGATAGAAGTACGTAAGTGCACGGGGTATGATGGAATTCATTCCATTGCCCGAGGGCCAATTTAAAATATGGTCCACCACTCGAGGGTCTCTAAAGTTCACTACAACTACATCACCCTCAAGATCTTTGCTCCTACCACCCAGCCATGAGAGTCGCCTGACATGCACTATTTCTCCATTAATATTACTTTTAATAGGTCTAAAAATATTAAGCCAGTGCATGATTTTATTTTTTAGTTGGGCGAACCCTTCCCTTTTATGATCTGTCAATGAGGGAACCCCAGTCAAAACAACCACATAAGGCACGGCTTCAGGGGGGAGTTCAACCATTGGACTTTTGTTCGATGGCATCCTTTTATATCTGGAGCTCCCCACCCCCTCCTGCTGTTTAGTTGCAAATACGTTATCCGTTCCTCTCTTCGATTAATTATCAGATGTAGCTGCTGATTTGTTTGCCACCTTAGGAGGAGGTAGCCTCTGTTGAAGGGGTTCTCCTTGATTAAAAGGTACTGATGCAGCTTTGGGGGTTTGACTATTCGATTGTGCACCCAGGTGTGGAGAGGGCATCACCGTATTCACAACATCCCTTATTGCAGCGTCCTTGCTCCTAATAGCACACTCAATAGTTTCGAGACGTTTCTCCACCCTCTGAAGCTCCTCTATAATTGGAGAAACAAGGGACCTGAATAGATGTTCTATACTGTCTAGTAGAGGAGAGGGGGGGGGGGCTATTTTCAATCCCCAATCAACAGAAGGGGCGGCAAGTACAGTAGTACTAACTTCCTTGTCTAGGAGAGTGGATTTGGGAAAATTAGCTGAAACAGCAGTAGGCGCCTGGTGTGGTCTAATGTCCAATTTGGCATGCCTACCAAAATCTTTATAACTAGTCTTACATTTTTGGTGTTCGCCCCCTTTTCGCCTTCTTTTACCTGGAGGGGGGCCATGAGCCTTAGGCGGGATTGTTTTAATTACCTTGTGACGGACGGATTTACTCCTATTGGTAATAGGACTAATTAGATTAGCAGTTATTATACTAGGGCTAGGAGGCGTGTGGTGGCTGCCAATCTGGTCAGTTAGAGGGGTAGGAGTACATGTAAAATCTCGTAGCAGAAAAGGGACGCTCGCAGAAGGTGTAAGGTCATCGATATCATTATGGCTGTCGCCACTCGGAAGGAGAGTCTGAGAAATCAGATCTGTAAGAGGCTGATTTCTCAGACTCTCGACCGAGCGACGATGCTCCAGCCTTCGCTCTTCCAAGATTGACTCCCTGTCTAATTCAGTGGGGACCCTTATGAAATAGCTGTCGATTGTACCAATTGAGGACCCCCCCGACTTTTCTCCGATAACATTGGCCACATTCTGAGCCATAGCAACAGCGCACAAGCACAGATCAGTACAACACAATGGGGGCGTTGGGGAATAGGCCCTGCCCGGCCTCTTGCGGCCTCTGAGGGCCTAAGAGGGCCCGCCCTTTGCCCGGGCTTCGCCCCGGGGTGCGCCCCACACGCGTCCCGCTAGCGCGTGTGGGCGGATGTTCATATAGCAATAGGCGTTACCGTGAGGAGGCGGGGCCGAGAAGAGCAACCAGGTGTGCTCAATGAAGTCCGCACAAGGAACCCTGGTCCTCGCAGTCCCGGCAGTCAAGCCCCCACAGCGTCCAGCGCAGTCCCAGCCTTCCCGCTGGTTTAGGTATTCCGGCAGGGGACAGTCCTCCTCCGATCAGCACAGAGTCTCAGCACACGAGCGGCCCCCGCGAAGCGGGGGCCACGAGTCGTTTTGTTGATAATTCATGTTTATTCCTGTCCTCACAGTCCTTGCACTTGATCACAAAGGAGACCAGTTTACCGAAGAGCTCCTCCGCCATGCTGGGCCCTTGTCTCTTCAAACCAGTCTCCAAAACTCCTGTGGCATCCCCGCCGGAGCTGGCATCCGCGTCCTAGAGTTGCCGCACTCGCAGGTGTGTACCCTGCCCTCCCGCGGTAGCGAGTGGTGCCCTCTTAACAAGGTGCTACAGGTCGGCTCCCGGGGATCACCGGTTGCAAGCGTGGCCCCGACAGCAACCCCCGGTCCACGTACGCCTCCTCCCCGTGAAGAACCACGTTATCACCCGCCTCCCGCGCTCGGCTCTGAGGCCGGGTTTCCTCCTCTGCTCCCGTGGGGATTCGCGCCACCTTCCCGCCGCTGGCGCCCGCAGCCCTCCTCCTCCCTGCCCGCAGCACCTTCTCCACTGCCAGGTCAGGAATGCGCCTGCAGGCTGTTTAGGTTCGTAGGAGGGCAGGTACCTAATTCACGGTGTGTAGGAGGAAAGAGACTCGGGACAGACAATGGGAGTGGGGACAGTATCACACTTTCATGCGCCCCTCTGTTTTACACAATTATATAATAATATCACATGTGGGGCAGTTCCTCGAAGCTGGGAGGAAAGATAGATAGATAGTCAGGGCCCAGGGCTGCAGACAGGCACACATTTGTTTGTATTCTCCATCTAATGAGTGGCTTGAGGGAAATTGCTTTAGGGCGAGTGAGAACTTCTTCACCTCACACAGTTGCAACTCCAATCTGGCAATACAATGTATCTAAGAGTAAGGTGGTGGGGATCATTGGTCAACCAGATACACACAAATATAATACAGTAAAGATTCCTCAGCTATATCGTTTTTGTAGGTTTTTTGGGGCGTCAAAGGATGAAAGAAACTAGAAAAGCTTAGTAGTCAGAGAAGTAGAGCTAGTCCTCAAACTCTGTTGGTTCACCTAGAAGTAGGTCATCTAACACACTCCTTCTATGACCTGAGTCTCCGTCATCTACCTCCTGTAGTACTTCAGGTATGGTGCAATCTGGTGACATAAAGTGCTGATTCATTTTGATCATGGTTGTTCTTCCCTCGTTTTGGGGCGAGAGACTAGTCCTTCTCATTGTCAAACGGTACCAGCAGCACTGAAAACATGCTCAACAGAGGCACTCGCTATGGGACAAGCCAGATAGTTTATTGCTAGCCTGCGGAATAGTGACCATTGGCGCCTCTTCCCATACCAATACAGCAATGGGTTTTGATGAAAGTAGACCTCTGTTGGGTCATCCAGAGACGCCTGGACCATCCATTCATTAGTCGTGGGTGCTGTGCCTTGCTCGGCCTCTTTTGCCTTTGCCTCAGCACTGGACTTAAGCCCTGCCAGTACAAACCATTCCTTTGCAGATTTTAGGGCTGATACTCCTGTTCTTGTTGTTGATGTTGTTCTTGCTGTTGATGGTTTTGCCAGCTACGATCCGCTGACCTCTCGCCACCGTCCCCCGCATCCGAAGAACAACCACCGGCGGGAGATTCTTCTGCCACCTCACTGCCAAGACATGGAACACTCTCCCACTGAGCCTACGACAGACCCAAGACCTGCTGACCTTCAGGAGGATACTCAAGACCTGGCTGTTTGATCAGTAGCGCCCCCCCCCAGCGCCTTGAGACCCTCACGGGTATGTAGTGCGCTTTACAAATGATTGATTGATTGATTCCATTTCGGGCAGATGGCTTTCAGCAATTCAAGAAAACCCACCCCTTTCACAAAAGAAAAAGAGAGGAGGTCCAACGCTAACATTTTAGCCAGCTCTGCATTGTAAAAATATGCTGTTGGGTGGTTGTGTTCGTACTGGCCTTCGACCTAAATTTGCTGAGAATGGTAGCCTGGATTTTTTTCTTTTCTGGTGCCACTGATGCAGGTAACTTTTTGAGAGCAGATATTGGTAGGCTCAAAACAGTCACTGTACTCTCTTGTATTGGACCCCTTAGTGTCTCACCTTGTGCCATTGCAATGTTGTTGATGATGGTGTGGGCAATATCACTGCACTGCTGGGGACTGGGCTGCTTTGTTGTGTACCGGAGAAAATATCTTTCTCTTCTTTCCATTCCAACGTGATCAGATCTGATTCCTTGCTCATATTTTCACCCCCTCCACCAATAACACTTGTAGATTTTTGCCGCTAATGTGCGCCTCCCACAGGATCAAGTGGTGTTTTCTCAGATGGGTTGTTTGGACTCTGGTATCATAGTTTGTATCAAGCTTACCCGGACTAACACTTGCACCATGAATGGAGCATATAGCAATGATTACCTCCTTCCTGCTAACCAAAACGAAGTCTCAAACTGGGGATTTACCTGATGGCGAGGAGGATGAGGCTGCAGGCTGCTGGACACAGACGGAGGCGAATAAATGAGCGCATTTTCAGAGTCCCATAACTTTGCTAGGACAGCAAGAGGATGAGATACACGATAAGTATAGGCTCAATGCAGCAATGATCCATGATCTAATCAATGAATTGGATCCCATTCTGCAACGACAGACACATAGGACCAATGCTATCCCAACGCATGTGCAGGTCCTATGTTCCCTACACCTTCTGGTGCCAGGCAGTTTTCAGGGGGTCATTGTGGTAGCGGGAGGTGTGTCACAAACCGCACTTTCTAGAATATTCAAAGCATTCCTTGATGCCATGATGGCCTTGATCGGGTCACACATCAATTTCCCTATCACCGCGCTTGACCTTGCGAAAACTAAACAGGAGTTCTACCAGATAGCTCGCTTCCCACATGTTTTGGGTTGTATTGATTGCACCCACGTGGCAATATGTCCCCCTGCAGCACAGGAATATTTATATAGAAATAGGAAATGTCGCCATTCCCTCAATATTCAGGTTGTTTTCAATGCCAAAAACATAATAACTGACATTGTTGCACAATTTCCCGGGAGTGCACATGATTCTTATATATTCAGGCAAAGTGGCATACAGACCCGTCTTGTCAGGGGAGAATATGGAGAGGGACATCTGCTTGGTAAATATGTGTAATTGATTCTCACAGTCATTGTATGTGTGTCAATGTCAAACTGCCACTGACCCTTTGCTTACTTACATGTAGGTGACAGCGCATACACCTTGCATAATTAGCTTATGACGCCTTACCTCAATCCCACATCTGCCAATCAGCAGAGGTACAATGCAGCACATATTTCAACAAGGAACATCATAGAGCGCACATTTGGGCTGCTGAAGAGCCGATTCAGATGTCTCCATAAGACCGGTGGAGCACTTCAGTACAACCCTGAACAATGCTGCAAGATAGTAGCAGCATGTGCCATGCTGCACAATATTGCGACAAAGGGAGGAATGGAAATCGAGGTGTCTGACAGCGAATCAGAGGATGGGAACCAGCAAGTGCCACACCACCATGCAGCACAAGGGGCAAGCACAGCAGAAGGACGCAGGAGAAGATTGGACATCACAAAAAATTATTTCTGAGGTGAGTAATGATGACACATAAACTTGCAATCAAAGTAATCTTTAATTAAATAATATTGACATGAGTGTTGAAGCACACATTTAATGTGACCAGTGTCACAGGATTCTGAGTAATGGACATAAGTGGTTTGGAAATGAAAAATTACTTGTAAGTCAGTAAAAGGTCAGATTATAACAATGGCTACATCACCATATTGGAATGTAATTGTACATGGCAGTCTAGAGCTTTCTCCCACAAACACCCAGATGCCTGTCAGAGCCAGCATCGTCATCCCTAATGTTGGAAGCAGAGGGGGTACTGCTGCGTGTGTTGCGTCTTCCTGCAGTGGCGACTGGCATTGCCAAACTACTTAAGCTTGAGGCACCCTCACTACCCTCTTCCGGCGTGGAAATGTTGGCCGCAATTGTGGAAGCATTAATCAATTCCACTGCATTGGTCACCTGTCCAGTGCTTTAGCCACATCCCTGCTACAATGGCACATTTCTGTTTGCATGGTTTTATATAGCACTGGATAGACCCGGAGGTATCAGAGCGCTTCACATAGGACATTGTTTCAGGACATTGATACATAGTTACATCAGTTACAGTTAGAGTTGCAGTTACCAGTATATGTTTAGGAGAAAAACGTGAGCTTACACAATAATATAAGATATTAGCTCGTAGCATATCTAAGACAAACGTCTTATGGGGAATGGAAGGTAGTAGGGTAAACAGGGGAGAGGAAAGCCGACAGAGTCAGGAAGACCTGAATGTGGGAAGTACTCCAGGAGGAACAAAGCTGTCAAAGCAGTCGAGGAGAGAGACAGATAAAACCGTGAAGAACTGTGAAAAACAATGTCCGATGTCCTGCTGGGTAGGTGACGGCCGAGTGGGAGACCCAGAGCCAGACTGCTCTATAGCTGCATAGGACAGCTCCACTGGGCAGCAGGTAAGGGTACTCGGGCTCCGCAGTAAGTACAAGGCATGAATCCCAGTGTTACTGGGAGGCGCCATCCGCCTCATCCTCCAGCTCACCCCCAGGTCAGAGGACATAGGGAGAGATCACTGGCAATGTCGGAGGAAAAGGTTCCATAGCGTAGGAAGTAGTGGAAACATCTCACTCAGTGGGGTGTTTTGTATGTAGACAGTGCGTAGCCACAGCCTTGGACCTTAAATGTATCACTTATTTATGTGTCATTTCTTCATAAGTTGTGGTACAGCAGTGCTCCCAGGAACATATGGGTGAAATCTAACAATGGAGTATGAGCAGAGCTATCTATGCAGCAGCTACATAAAAAAGCCAGGCTTGATCCTCCCAACACTCAGGAGCGCTCTCCATCAGTTCTCTGGTTCGTTGTCCTGCACTGAAATGCAAAAATAGGCCCTGCAGCTCATTTGTATCTCTAATCCGCTATTGCCGTGTGTGAAAACAAAGCAGTTTGTCTCCGGCCCGTCGTTGCTGTCCCCGGGTGGGCCGCCATCTTAAGGTCAGGCAACTGTGTCTGCCTGCTCCCCTCATCGCTGCCACTTAAAACAGTGCACCGGCTGCTACTGGACCCAGGATACGGTGAACAGTCTGTTCTCCCCGCTGTCTGAGGTAGATTACTTACAGCATTGCCTTCAATGCTGGGTGCTTCTCAACAGTGCTGAGTGAGAGCCAGGGATACTTGGAGAATTCAACATGCACATATGTGCAAGCTGAGCTTATATCATACAGAGCAGAACTCACATTCTGGTATGGGGTACCACTGCCACTCTCAGAGATCATACAAATAATAATGCTATTATTACACTCAGGCTCTTAGTGCAGGATAAGCAATGGATAGGGAAAGGTTTCTAATATGATTACCATTTATATTGTTTTTATAATGTTTGTAATACTGATCATTTTATACTCTATATGTGCCTAGAAATAGCAGCACACATGTTGCATGTTAGACTGCAGTAGTTTCAAACTTTATATTGTGAACTTTCCTGGAGTAATTCATGTGTTTACCAAAGGCACGTATGGGTAATGAATGAAAGCGGGTGAGACCTGTTTCCACGATTGCCTGGGGAGTCAGTGTGTCATGTTCGAGGATGCCAAAATCACTTTTTACTCCGGATAGGTTAGGAGTTCATGTGAGGCACTGTGATCTGCAGAGTCCCACATGGATCCTCCATCAGCCCGAACCTGTTCAACATCTACATGGCCCCGCTCGCATCCATCGTCAGAGCACACAGACTCAACATCACATTGTATGCAGAAGACACACAACTCATCCTCTTCATATGCAACAAACCCAACATCACCAAACACAACTTTCAAGACAGAATGGAAGCCAGATGGATGAAGAACAGCTGCCTTCAACTCAACACAGGCAAAACTGAGATACTCATCATGGGCCCACACCCCGAAACCTGGAACGACACCTGGTGGCCCCCCGCTCTTGGGGACCCCCTTCCCCCACAGACATTGCATGCCACCTTGGAATCATCCTGGACTCCGAACTCAAACTGGGCTGCAGGTCAAAGCCATCACCTCCTCCTGCTATCAGAACCCTCCACCTACTCCGCATGACCTTCAAGTGGATCAACCGAACACAGAAAAACTGTCACACTCACCCTCATCAGTAGCAGACTGGACTACAGCAATGCACTCAACACAGGGATTGACAAGAACCTCACCCACAAACTCCAGAACATGCAGAATGCTGCCTGCAAACTAGTCCTCAACCTACCACACCACTGCAACATCAGCCAACACCTACAGACCCTACACTGGCTCTCCATCAAGAAGAGAATCACCTTCAAGCTTCTCACACACAAGACCTTCCACAACACCAGACCCACCAACCTGAACCACTCACTGCCCTGTGTTCCATGCTCCCCAGTGCTCTCTCTAGTCGGCCCAGCTCTCCCTCGCAACAGTACCTCGGATCAAAAAGAGCTGAATAGGAGGAGGCTACTTTTCTCTCCTCACGGCTAAGGCATGGAACTCCCTCCCCCTCCACCTCTAACAGACTGCTTTGCTCCCCAAGTTCCTAAAGGACCTCAAGACCTGGCTCTTCGATGGAACTCAGTGAACCTCCAGGATCTGCAGAACCCCCCCCCGCTCTTCTCCCTCAACATCTTGAGACCCATTCTGGGTGAGTAGCTTGTGCTATATAAACCTTTGTTTGATTGAGTGATTGATTGTGAGCTAGCCAGGAAAAGCGAAGACAGGTACTAATGAAGCAGGAGGTCCCAGCCACTGCAATCTGACATCCTGTCTCCCCATAGCAGGGTCCATGCAACAATATTTAAATGGATGAAAAGGTACAATGATGTTGTCACAGTCACACTCAGGGACATGTGTCAGCACACAATGCAAATCCTCAGGAGGCACACTAAGGGACCAGAACATACACACCATCACTATTTCAGTAGCATAACAAGGATAACAAAGCACAGTGGTCTGGTCTGACTGACACTCTTGGACATGTATGCACATTTTGCCACTTACCTACGCACTGCAGGGCTCTCTAACATATCCTTACTGACTCTGTGTCACTTTAATAGATGCAAAGACACTATGATGTACTCAGAATCACAGCCAGGGAAAGTTTTAGAATTTCACCCCCCCCACCCCAGAAACACAATCAGGGGCACAGTCATTGACGCAAACATTCACATCATTGCTTACAATTTAACATTTAAATGGATGCAAAGCAGAGCAATGCAATCAAAGTTACAACATTGTGTCTGCATCACCACACTGCTACTTCACCTACATGCACACATTCAAGGGCACACTCAGGGACCAGATTCATCTACACAAACACTCAGGAGCACTCTAATGTACCTGAAAGGCACACGTCACTGACCACCTGTTGCTACTATAGATGCACATTCACTGTGATGTAGTGAAAGCCACACACAGGGACATGTGTTAGCACATCTCCTCTCACTCAGACCCACACTCAGGGCACACAGAGGGACCGCAACACAGACATGATCACTGACTCAGTGTCACTCCTGTGGAGGCAGAACAATGTACTCAGAGTTTCACCCTGGGACAGTTCCCTCTATTTTTCCAGTCATTCATATGCAGAACCAGTAAGGTCGAGCATGCAAAGCTTAATTTATTCGCTGAAACACTAAGAGATGCAAAGGCACTATGATATTGTAAGATTCATACCCACGGACATGAGTCCATACTCTGCCAAATTCCCAGACACACACTCACTGGCACACTCAGGGACCTGAACTTGCATATGTAATGGTGTCCTCTGATGGAAGTTAAAGCACAGTGACATGCTCAGAGTCATACCCTGGAAAATGTATCAGGACAGCCCCACTCATCAAGATACATTCAGGTCAAGAACATACTTACCTTCACTGACTCAGTGCTACTTCAATAGGTCTGTAAGCACAATGATGTAGTGAGAGTCACACCCAGTGATGTGTCAGCACACTGCAGCTCCCTCAGAAACACTCTCAGTTGCACACTCAGGACCAGAATATCATATTGTCACTAAAGTTGGTAGCATTCCAATAGATATTGACACAATGACACTGTCAGAGTCATTCCCAACATTCACCCAAACAGAAACTTAGTCCGACAGCCATGTAAATCAGATGGAAACGACCTTTGGGGGCCCCAAGCATGGAACGTGTCCCCCCTTGGGCCACTGCTGAGATGCCTGGGCGGGAAACATGGTACCCCCACACATCCATGCACCATTTGCCAGGCACAAAATGGTGCCTAGCACACCATTAATGGATGTGCAGAACGTGACTTTTTCTACAGCTGCTTGTGTTACGGTCCTTTTCCTGGGCTTATGGGGCAGCCATGGGATTTCCCATATGTGTACTGTCTACCGCCTGATCCATTAACAACCAATGTTTTTCTGAGGCTGCTACAAATCCTTCTACCATGAAACTGAGCTGAGCAGTCTGGTCCTATTGTGTAGTGTGTGGTCTGTGGGTGTGTTGCCTTTCCATTCGTGGTCTCTTTCCTATCCCATATATACTTGTTGAGTTTGAGCTGCAAACATTGCAAGCATTTACAGGGGTGGCAGCGAGATGGCCTGGAATGTGACTAAGATCTAAGGCAATATAGTATTTTGTATTGCAGCTCCTCTGTCCAGTCAAGACAGCCAGAGGCTGCACCACCCTGTGATTTCAGGTCGCACTTGAGTAAGGAGTTATTATAATTGATCGCGGTGGTCTGAGAGATAGAGGAGATGGTGCGGACCCCCAAGCAGGAACTGCGTGAGTAAGTCCACTCAATGGGATATTGCAGGGCTATTCTGTTCAGTGTTGAGGCACCAAGAGGTTAAGGATCTGAGACGTTTGAAGGTTGACTTTGAACCCCAAGATTGCTCCAAAGTAGCATAGTTCCGCCATCATGCTGGGCAGTGAGGATTTAGTATGAGTAAGCGCCAGTATCACATTATCTGTCCAGAGGCTTATAATATGCATCATACCCTCAAACAGGATCCGCAGAATTTAAGTTTATCATGACCCTTTGTGCAATGGTTCCATGTAGAGAACGAACAGGAGCGGGAACAGTGGACTGATGGGCAGCTGTAGAAACTTTAGATCTAGCGACAGAATTTGAGTCCATAGCCGAAGTGTTTCAGGGTAGTAAATAAATATGGCCAGTGAAACCCGTATAAAGCTTGTTCTGCAGTGATTGCTAGTAGGAATGCTTCCCTTTTGGATGAATGGAATTTGTTTATGATATATAATATGAATTTTGTATTGTCCCCGCATTGCTTGTGTGGGATGAAGCCCGCTTTTTCAGGTTCAACCAATTTGGGTGTTTATGAGTTAAGTCTGGGTGCCAGAATACTCAAACAGAGTTTAGCATTGATATTAAGGAGGGAGATGGGCCTATATGTACTTCACAGTAACTTGTCTTTCCTGAGTTTGGGTAGGACGGTGGTGAAAGCTTTAAGCATAGACTAAGTGAGACTTCCTATGCTGGTGAAAGTGTATACTAATCAAGTGAGTATGGGGGCCAGGACAACGCAGACGATTTTGCATAATATTTGTGAAAAGTCAGCCAGACCTGGGGATTTCAAAGGTTTTGCCTGGCTATTGTGGATCAACCCTTTGAGTCTAATTGGCTCTTTCAGTTTCTCGTCCTTTGCTACGATGAGCCTCCTTATTTGGGCCTTATCAAGGTCTGAAGGGACAGTTGACTAGTTGACTAATTCAATTTTTGATATGAGTATACAGTTTGGTAAAACTCCTGGATGACAGCTGCTATTTGACTGTCCCTGTGACCTCTTCCCCCCTTATTCCTGATCTTGCCAATGTTTTTCTACTGTCTCCTGGAGCACAGCTAGTGTGCGAGCAGCCATCCACGCTTTATTACCCTTGGTGTAGATTTTGTGTTTAAGATGCATCAGGGCATACTTTGCCCTATCAAGGTCGAAGTGTTTGAGCTGTGTACCTCCTTTGTCCAGCTCGCGCTATACACTGGGGGCAGCTCTAATTGCTTTATTTGTTTTCTAATTGTGCCGGCTTTTCCCTCCTCAGTCAATTGTTTTGAGCAAACAAGGCTTTTAGCTCCCTTCTTACTTCTGTTTTGAATGCTTCCCAGAACGTGGCCATCATTGTCTCCCCGATCCCGCTGTTCTGTAGATAAGTGGAAAGGACAGTGCATATGGTCTTGAAATTGTTTGTGTTTTGGATAAGACTGTCTCGTAATCTCCAAGTATTGGGAGCTAAGCGCTCCCTGTCAACCTGCATCATCATCCATCAAGATGTCAGGGGCTTGGTTGGACAGAGACATGGGGGTCGGTGCCCACCTTTCAGACCTGGGTCTGAACAGCAGGAGCACCCACAAAATAATCTATGCGTGCGTAGGTTTGGGTGCTGAGGATAAGTGCCTGTCACCGGGCTGGACGTGCTTCCATTCATCCTCTAGGCCACCATCTTGCAACCACTCAAACCTTTTGCTGAGAAAGCGCCAGTCTAACCATGGCATTGGCCTGATTGGCCTACTTTGCTGTTCATTACTAGGTTTAAGACCTCACCTACCATTACTGCTGTGTTTGAAGACTGCAAAGTGTTTGATGGGGCCTCCTCTGTGAATTGATCCTGCTGCGCATTGGGGGCGTATATAGAGGCTAATGTGAGCATAACATACTACATTTGTGTGTGATATGCCAGTAGGAGACCTTTGATTTCAGCACATCCCCTTCAAAGCCCTGGGAGAGAAGAAGGGCCACTCTCCCTTGTACCATGCCCGTGAGGCTCAGAATTGTCAGAGAAACCCTGAGACTTCATTCTCACTTCATATTTTGGTACTAAATGCGTCTCCTGGAGCAGGTATATATACCTTTGTGTTAGACCTGGCACCATTGGCGTGGGTCTCCCTTCCATTTTTCGCTGTTGTCTCCTCTGTTTTTGCTGGTGTTAGATGCTCTGGGCTCTGTGCCACTGCCATTCAGTGCCTCAGTGTTAATGCTCCCTGTGTAAATATGATATGTGAATTGGTACATCCATGATTGGCTTACTTGATTTACCTGTTAGTTCCTAGTAGCGTGGCCTGAGTGTGCCCAGGGCAGGTAACCCAAATGCTGCTGGTGGGCCTGCAGCGCTGGGTTGCGCCACCCACAGAAGCAGCCAGTAAAGTGTGTCTCAGACCTGCCATTGCAGTGTCTCTGTGTAGTCCAGAATTGCCATCTTGGCTGTGAAGTGCACCCACTTCCCAGCCCCTGAACCTTCCACTGGCATCATTGTATGTGTACGGTAGGACATGCATTGATGTGTGTAGCATGTCCTGGTGGTGAATTACACCCAATTTCGTTTTTCACTACTGCAAGGCTACCTGTTCTCCAAAGGCCTGAATTGTCAGTTTGACTATTACATTCTATAGTCCTAACTGATCCAAGGAACTTGATGGAAAAACTAATTTAGTATGCCTGAGCTCAGAATATTAAAATACATCTTTTAATAAAGTTTATTTTTATATTCTGTGTTTGAAAATACCACTTTTAGAAAGTAGGTATTTTCTTGCCTAAGTCTTCCAGTGTGCTCTGCTGTTATGTGTATTGGCTGTCTGGTTTTGGAGGGACAGGGAAGGCCGAGTCAGACCTGGGTTGAATAGAGAGATCTGCATTGGAGTATGGGGAAGGGTAGCTCCTTGACCTGAATAGGGCTGCGCCTGGCAAGGTGAATGCTGGCTCCACCTCCTACTGTGCATCTGATGGCAGAACCTCTCTTTCTGAAAGGAAGGATGCAGCCTGGTAAACAAAGTGCTCCAGGACTGAGCAGAACTGGTTCTGGCTGGGTTCAGTGACTTGTAGCTTTTGAGAACAAAGACTTTTGGGGTATAAATATCTGTGCTGAAACCCCTACAATTTGTATTGCTCCTGGACAACAAGACAAACTTCTGTCCGTGTAACTGTAGGAATCTGCAGGAGGTGACTATCCCTGTGCTTGTGTGCTGTTTCTTGGATTGGCCTGCCATGGTTACCATTGGACTTGGAAGCAGAGGGAAAAGGACTTTGAGAGAACTGTTATTAATCTTGCTAAAGCAATCACCCAAGGGCTAGAAGAGAGCTATCCTCCTGCTGAAGTCTTAGGCACATCAGACTTCAACACCAGCCTCCTGATTCCTCCCAGCAAGGATTTCTATCTGCTGGTGAGGCTCCTGTGAGTTCCAGGGCCTCTAGTTCTACTACAGAGAAGAAAGTAATGAAATTGTCACTAACGCACGTTTACGAACCGCCGCAGCTGAAAGCACACGGAAAATCATTGCGCTGCTGCCGCTGAGTGCTCGCAACCAAAGATCATCGCATCGCACGTTTGCAGGCTGCCAAGTGCTCGCTAACTCAAGAGATCGTCGCATCGAGATCATCACTTCATGACATCGCAGCGCGGACGCCGGGCGTCCGCCATTTTCATCGCATCGCATCAGGATCGTCGCTCCCTCGTGGAGCGCCATTTCTGCCCATCGCAACCTGATCGCAAGCACAACAGGATCGTCGCATCATCTCCTCCCGTGCGGCAAGGATTCATCGCATCGCCGGCCTTGCGTGCAGAAAATCATCGCTACAGATTCTTTGCAACATTTTGTTGGTGTTGCTACGAAATCCAGGTACTTTGTAAGTAAAAGGGTCGCAGAGACCACTGCTTTGAACAGAACTCCTCTTTGCACACTTTGAACTCTTTTGCAGCATTTCAAGAGTAATCCTATTTTACAGTATTGTGGCTTTTTATCGTTATTGGTCTTGTGTTAAATCTATATATAAAGATCCTTATTTTGTATAACTACTTGTGTGGTGTCCCTTTGTAGTGTTCTTCACTGTGTTACTGTGTGTGGTCATAAATGCTTCACACACTGCCTCTGAGATAAGCCTAGCTGCTCATGCTACGTTACCACAGGGTTGAGCAAGGGTTATCAAAGGGTGTAGCCCTCTTACTCTGACTGAGGAAGAAGGGTCCCTACTTGGACATTGGGCAGCCTTTGCCAACTAGAGACCCCCATTTCTAACACTCTTCTGTGCTCCATGAGATACAATATTGCGGTCCACTTAGCCTGGTGACTTAGGCCTCTGACATTGAGGCTAAGTACTTTGAGCTCTATCTCTAATGATCAAAGGACATAATATTGTGGTAGTCCTTGGTTTGCCCTTTGAACAGGGGAAAGGCCAGGATCCCCTGTGTATGTGCATATGCTATGGGCCATAGCAGTGATGAAATGTACAATGTAGGTGTTCCTGGTTTCAAGAGTGTCAAAAACATTCCCCAACAACAACCATATCAATGTTTACCACAGTGGAGTCTATCAGAAATGGTACGTGAACATTTTAGTCCGTCCAGCAGAGCTTGGTCACAAATGTGTAGTTCGCCCATCCTTGGGAAAGGAAGTCCATTTAGTGCAACGCCCGTCCTGGTGAAATTCAGGGGAGGGGGTTGTGCACTACTCGCAAGGAGAGGTTTCAAGGCTGGTCCATGCTTCATCCAGTATCCTGAAAGACTCTGTCCAGCACCAACCTACGTTTATGTGGGTTTCTGACCGGTATTGACGCGAGCGCTTGGTTGTTTTTGAGGGCCTATATCAGTAGGAGACCAATAAGGGTGATGGATTGGTGGCCCTGCTGGTGAAGTAGACCATCCTCTGGCTGCAGACCCAGGATTCAGGGGTCTCATGGAGTGTTCTGAGCAGATGCAGCTGGCCCTCCAAGTGGAATATAGTCTTAAACGGATGTGTGAAGAAATTCTGTGATTGCCTTTAAGTCCTTACCTCATTGCAGAGTAAGAGCTGAGAGGTCCTGCAAGAGTGAGAGCTTGCACCCACAGAAAGCCTTCTTTTGACAGGTGTTTTCTAGGTCTTTGGGAATGTTGTTAGAGACAAGTGTCATTTCCCCACATCGTCTGTTTATTGCATCCATGGACCCCGCAAACTCTCAGGCTTCGGGTGAGCAGATGCAGTGAAAGCCCAGGCTGCCCCTGAACCTTCAGAAACATTAATGTATTTATTTATTTATCAGAATTATATAGTCCATGGTCACACAAGGTCTTAGAGAAAACTGGAATTGGTAAAAGGAGGAGGAGACCAAGGGGGGAAACTATAGGGGGGCGAAGGGGCAGTATGATTGGAGAGGGGGGAAGAATTGGAAGAAAAAACATGATAACAGAAGGTAGAAGAGGCCGAGACTCCTAAATGTGTGTGAACTATTGCAAAATCGAAAACCACGAGAACTAACAAGCTGACTCCAGATTTTGTAGATGTTAAATATTGGCTCTTCACCTTACACCGTGACACGGCGCTCAGCCAGGGGCTGCAGGAATTGGCTGACCAAACAGACATTGCACACAGGAGTGTTCTACCATTCCTCTGCTGCAGCTCCGCTCCGCCCCCTCACGCAATGCCACAGCATTATTATTATTTGATTTTTTCCTTTCTTTTCTGCTCCTAACCTTAGCGGAGGAGCCGCCACCGGGTCTAATCGTAAAGTTCTTTCAGTTTTCAATGACCCATTCTTCAAAGTTTTCAACCAGGACTGATTCTAAGCCTGATCCCATTTATGTATTTATTTGATTTTGAGAATTATAAAGTGCGTGGTCACCAAAGGTATATACGCTGTTTACAAGTTACCAATGACTGCCACATAATGCTTTACAGAAAACTGGAATTAATAAGGAGCAGCCCAGGCATGGTGAAGGTGTGGTAAATATTTAATTACCTGTACTATTTTTCATGCGGTAAAGTCTAGTAAGAATAACTCAGTAAAAATAAGAGGCAGAATCCGTGGTATTAGAGGTTCTGAAAGGCTTTATTCCTTACAAGGAATTATGGTTCGAACCATAGGCATCAAATTCCATCACCACGAGGGTTCAGGAAGGGAAGGCAATACATTATTGACAAGTAAAGATATTTATATGAAAAGCATTACATTAAGACAGATGCAGGAGGCGTAACAGCTGATAATATAGATAATAAAACACATACGTAATGTAAAAAGGCGTAAACATAGGCGTAGACTAGAAACGTCATTAAACATGATGTCACAGGTGGGTGGATCCATAAAAGAATCCTGCAATGTCAGCAGAAATACTTGGCAGAGATGCGTGCGCAGCCGCATGACGTGTGATTGACGTGCAACTGGAGGGTGAAAGGGACTTGACATTTAGCTCTACATGTGGAGACAGAAGTCTGGGGGGTCATGTCAACCTAATCCCAAATCATATCTAATATCTTATGTTTAAAGAACTGTATTATCCAAAAGGAAAGGTCTCTCGGACGGAATCTATTCTATACTGACTGTTAGTGCGTGTACAAGCGTCTAAGTGTCTACATGAGATGCGAGGGGGCAGGAATCCTCCATAGTAACAGGGGCTAGGAATTACTTGCATGAGGACAGTGAGGCCTGGCCCTTTGCTCGGTAGCTGGAAGAATGTTTACCTAAACTACTAGACAGGAATGCATCGGATGAGGAGTGGAGCAGATAATCTTGAAGGTGAAATACAGTTTTTGGCAGGCAACAAGCCGGATCAGGCACCGTTAGCCGCGCAGGGAGTAGGACAAAGTTCATGGATACAGATGCGGGCTCGGACTGGAGCTTTCAGAGGCAGAAGGCAGGAAAAGGCTTGATGGCAGAATTCAGGGCCTACTCGCCTGAACTGTAAAATGTGGAAAGTGAACCACATAAATTCGGTGGCCTTTCATACTTAGGAACGGAATATCCGACTCATTCATGGCGGATCTGAAAGAGGACATGTTGACGGTGGACGCACATGTATTTGCGTCTTCATAACTGGAACTGGAGGGAACATACATGTACTTGTAACATGCACATGGAGCCGTTGGGGTCTAAGATAGGGGACATAATCTGATCATAAAATTCATATTTCCTCATTCCCTCCTTGTCCCCTACGGACCCTCAGGAGATATCGATCTTCATCAATCCATCAATCTGTTCATATAACATCATTTGTTCTTCTTTCTTCTTCCGGGATCTTGAACGAAAACTTGAAGGCGGGATACACGATGTGGCACACAGACCACAAATCGCTGGCCCACATTGTAGACATAAGCAGCAACTGAACAATAGGAGAAAGCCAATACCTAGGAAGGATAGAATCCTCCATCCCCAGGCTGACAACACGCTCCAGAACCAACCGGACCAAGTCCAGGTGCCTGGACTCTGGTGTATCTGGCTTATAATCTTATGAAGGCGAGTTATGGCTTTATATACTGATGGCGAGTTTTCTGGTATGAAAACACAGCAACTTGATCCGATGACCCTACAAGCTCCGCCCCTATCGGCCAGGATGACGTCAAGGACAAGACGATTTTGAAGCACAACAATCCGCATCGCAGACTGCTCCTCTGTTAAGTTGCCTAGGGCGGAAGTAGTCTCATTCACTACTGCTTCAAGGGTTCTAGTTAATCTACGTATCAGTTTACTATTAGTGACTGTACCTATATAGGGAAAGAAACCTTTATTGAAATCTGTGTATTGCTCCCATGCCGTTTCAGTGTAATCGACAATCGGGAGATCTCTCTGCTGTCTATTGTATACTAAATGGGTATTTCTGTGATAGTCAGGAGGGGCTAGGAAAACAGGTGGCAGAAGGAATGCTATGTAACAGGTACCATCCCAATCTAGAGGTAAGCGTATATATGCAGTCTGGCCACATATGAAGTAGGAATGACGAGAAGCTCTAAATGTAGACTTGCCTTGATCACTGAATTCTATTATAGTGGTACATTTACTATGGCCCATGTGTATTGAACCATTCTTTCTTACACATAATTCACCTTTAACTGGAAATACTGACATAGCGGGCAAGATTGGTGTAGCTTCGGATTCAACATTCAGAATCATGAGGTTAAGTGTAAAGTTACCTAATCCATATACTTCATTTTCTAGATCAGTTCCTGTTCTTTTGGGAAGTCCCTCCTTGTTAGGGTAGCAGACTTTGAGCAAAACTAGGTTCAGGTTTCCCCATACCCAGTTGTCTTGATAAACTACTGAATTTGAATCTAGGGAATTAATCAAACTAAACCATGCTCCACAGGAGCCATTGTGTGTGAACGGATACGGAAAAAGAGGCAAAACTCCCTTATAGTTCTGATAGGGAGGGAGTCGGCCACATATCCAACAATTGGTAGCATTGTTGGTCTGATGGGAATGATGTAACATACTAATAAAAGTGTTGTTGCGCAGCGCAAATCTATAAGACAACTCATGCGGAGGTAGTTCGCTAAAAGAATGTTCAGCAGTAGCATTGTAAGCACGCTTAGAAATAGGGTAATACATATGTAGCAATACACTAGAAATGATGATCAGAAGACTTAGAAAAAACAAAATTAATAATGTCACTATGCAGTGACTACGAAGTGATTTACAGTACGCATGTTTTTTAAGCTGTATCTGTCTATTTCTCTCTCTATTTCGGTCTAGAGGATACATGTCAGAGACAAATTCAACCGATTCACCTTGGAGAGGACTTAAACAATCAAATTGTCTGACTTGCTAGACCTTAGTTTCAGTTTATAGAGTTCGTTCTCCGTCCTTTCAACCAAGGGGAGCTTTGAGTCTATCTGTGAGGGAATGCAGGGCTGAGTATTCACATCGGACGGTAGTCCATAAAATTTTTTGATATGGCTCGAGTGCAACCACCCTTTACGTCCCTCAATCTTCACGGCTGTCCTTGTAGTCAGCAAGACGAGCTTGGGCGACTGCCACCTGGGCTCCAGCTGGGTCTTCCGGTCGAAATTCCTCACAAGAACCAGGTCACCTGGAACCACGTGTTGGGGCTTCACCTCAGTGTTATCGGGAAAAGCTGCAGCTACCTGTGAACGACAAGATTGTAGTGCAGACATCAAGGAAGCCAGGTAATCTGTCAGCATATTACAGTCAACATCAGTGATTTTACGAGGTATAGGCGTCCCCCACATATTTGGTGGTCTACCGAAGATCACCTCATACGGGGATAGCCCTGTTCGAGAATGTGCTACCATTCTCATGTAAAAGAGCGCAACAGGTAAGGCTACTATCCAATCGACACCTTTTTCTCTACATACTTTGTACAATCTAATTTTCAGAGTTTGATTATGACGTTCCACGAGACCTGCTGCCTCGGGATGTCGGACACAGTGGAATTTCCATTGATAACCTAACAGAAGTGAAACGTGTTTCATTCGTTCGGATGAGAATGGCTGGCCGTTGTCTGAGTACACGATACGAGGCAAACCGTATCGTGGGAAGAATTCTCGAACTAACTGTTTGGCAGTAGTCGGGGCAGTGTAATCTGAAACCGGGTAGGCTTCTGTCCAACGGGAAAGAGCACAGACAACTACGAGAACATATTTGAATCCTCGACATCGTTCCATCTGGATATAATCCATCTGGAGGACTTCAAAAGGGTGATCGGGAGGTTGAAATCCACCCTGCTCTACGGGAATGCTTTTACCTGGATTAAACTGACAGCATATCATACAAGTACGTACTTTCTGTTTGGCTGCTGCTCGCAAGTGTTTGTTGAACCAAATGTGTTGAATGCTGTCTAGCATAACTTTTTCTCCTAGGTGCGCTGGACTATGTATTGTGTTAATGATGACTTGAACCATGGAGTCGGGAAGAAACCATATAGATTTTTCCTTCGTCATCCATCCTTGATCCGTTTGGATCCCTCCTAATTCAGTCCATCTCTTTATTTCTTCTGGTGTAGCATGTGTCTGTATGTCAATTACATCAAGGGCGGGATCCTTAACTGTCATGCAATGTGTTGGTGTCGGAACTATTGTCTTTGTCGTGTCAGTTGTATGAGTCTGGTTCTGAGCAGTCTGTTTAGCTGTTCTGTCAGCTAGGTCGTTACCCTGGGAAATGATATCGGTAACTTTCATATGGGCCTTGCATTTCATAATCGATATTGCAGTAGGTAGATGAATCGCGTCTAATAGAGCTTGAATGAGGGGTCCGTGTTGGATGTGGGTACCGTGAGAAGTTAAATAACCTCTCTCTCGCCACAGTACGCCGAAGTCATGGACGACTCCGAATGCATAACGTGAATCTGTGTATATGTTGACTTTCTTATTTTTGGCTTGAATACAGGCTTGTGTCAGAGCTATGAGCTCTGCTGCTTGAGCTGACAGAGTGTTAATACAATTTGTTTCAATGACTTCAGTGTCTGTTGTGACTGCGTAGGCGGCCACTAACTCTCCTGTACTTGTTCTCATACATGAACCATCTACATACAATGTCAGGTCCGGATCTGATAAAGGGATATCTGTCAAATCTTGTCAGGGTTTCGTCGTGATAGTAATGACTTCAATACAATCATGTGCTAATGGATCTGTTCCATTTACTGGCAAAAGTGTGGCAGGATTTAATGTATTGCAACGTCTGATTTCTATGTGTGGCTGAAACAATGTTAATTCATAACCGGTGAGTCTTGCTATAGTCAAGTGTTGTGTTTGTGTGTGGTTCAAGAGAACCTCTACTGCGTGTGGTACTTGTACTGTCAATTGATGTCCTAATACTATGGCATCGCTTTGTCTGATTGCTAAAGCTGTTGCTGCCACTGATTTCAGGCACGCAGGAAGAGCCTGAGCTACGGGATCTAATGTACTAGAAAAATAAGCACATGGTTTGTGTGATCCTGCTTGTTCCTGAGTGAGTACTGACAAGGCAGTACCGTCGCGTTCTGTAACAAAGAGTGTAAAATGTTTACTGTAACATGGTGTTGCTAAAACAGGTGCTTGGCATAAAGCTTTCTTTAAGCTTTCAAAGGCATGTGTATGTTCTTGAGTCCAAGGTAGGACAGTCGATGTGGCTGCCTCCTGTGTTGTCAACTGAATGAGTGGTTTTGCTAGAAATGCATATTGAGGGATCCACTGCCTACAGTATGAAGTGAGACCTATAAAAGCCCGCACCTCCTTTTGTGTCTTAGGTGGTGGCATGTTGGCAATTAACTGGATGTGGTCGGGTGTAAGCTGTCTTCCCTCCTTGGACAGCGAGTGCCCAAGGTAAACAACTTGCTGGACACAGAATTGCAGCTTAGAAGGGGACACCTTGTGCCCCTTTTTGGCTAGAAACTGTAAAACCATCAGTGATGCTTTTTCACATTCACGTTCGCTTCGGGCGGTGATCAGCAGATCATCGACATATTGAAGCAAGGCAGTGTTAACTGGCATGTGGATACTGTCAAGTTCTCGTTTCAGTGCTTGGCTATAGATGCTGGGGCTTTCTGTGAATCCTTGAGGTGCGCGTGTGAATTTAAAACTTTGTCCATTTAAACTGAATCCGAACAAATATTGACTTTCCGGATCTATTGGGACGCTAAAGAAGGCATTCTTGAGATCAATTACAGTAAAGAACGTTGCTTCTGAATCAATAGCTGTTAATAATGAAGAGATATCTGGGACCACAGGGTATTGTGGTACAATACATTTATTTAATTCGCGCAGATCAATAACTAATCGATATACTGGTGGTGCTTTTGGATCCGTTCTTTTAAGAATCGGAATTATCGGTGAATTACATACATTGGAGTCGGTTTCCACAACCACTCCTTGTGCAATGAGCTCGTCAATGATTTGCAGTAAAGCCACAACAGCATCTGGTGGTAACTTGTATTGTCGCATTCGTGGTAGTACCACTCCTGTTTTTAGTGTGACTCGATATGGTGTAATGTTCATGCAACCAACATCAGTAGGGCCTTGTGCCCATAAATGTGTAGGTAAATTCTGCAGCCGGTGATCCATGTCTCTGGACACGTAGTGACCTTTGAAGTCACGTAAAAATAATCGTACTCCATCCGGAGAACAACATATTATAGCTCCTAGAGCTTTCAATGTTTTTATACCTAACAAGTTTTCCGGACATGATTTAGTAAGCAATAAATCTGTAGTTCGTGTTAATGGACCAACCGTAAGTGGAAGGGGTTGCGATACTTCATTAATGATAGGCTTTCCTGAGAATCCAAGGGAAATATTCTGTGAGCCTGAGAGGGGTGCCCCTGGAACTTCACTGCGTCGTATAGTTGTTCTGCTTGCCCCTGTATCAAGTAAAAACTTTCTGTCTTCCCCTAATAGTTCACTATGTACATAAGGTCCCTCTTGATCTACAGGAACCTCGATAAGGGGTAAGCCAACTTCCCTCTCTAGGCTATTTCATGTGTATCGCTGATAATCGGGATAATCTGCCTGTGCATACTGGTACATCTGTTGCGTTGTTGCTTGTGTGGCAGCAATAGGCTGCTGCTGTGATGTTGCTACGGTCTGTTGTGGAGCTGCCTGTTGCGGAACTGGCCAAGATTGTGCATGCTGAGGGATTTGTGGTTGGTTCTGATCCTGTCTAGGTGGACGTGGTCTCTCCTGGGTTTTACCCGTGGCGATATTATGTTTCAGAACTGCACAATCGTGTATATAATGACCTTGTTGTTTACAATAGTTGCATGCCCCTTTCACCGGACCTGCGGAATCACCCTTTTTATGACCATCAGCTGGAACTGACTGAGCCACAAGCATTTTCATTTTCGTGTCTTTCATACGTCTTTGTTCTTGTTCTTGTTCTTCTCTAATTCTATTGTGGTGATATTGTAACATCTGTAACATCTGGGACGGGGTGTTACCTTGCCAGGTACTCTCGAATTTCAATTCTCTATTTTTAACTTGCGGTAGTGAATTTTCAACTAATTTTGTCACAAACAGATGTGGATATGACTCGCTACTTGCATTTATGCCACTATTTATACCAAAACATTTTTCAAATCGGGAATAGAAATCACTAGTGTCTTCATCTTGCTTTTGTTTACAGGCTGAGATTGCACCCCAGTCCTCCTTTTTCGTAGTTAATAAACGTGGCAGTACCTGCACTAGTAATCCTGGTAGTGCTGTAGTCTTTTCCCCAAGCCCTGATCCTGCAGCTCGGGCCTTTTCTTCGTTTTCTAATATTGTCCAGTCTATCTTTTGGTCTCCCACCTCCCATTCCTTTTCCTTGAGTTTCTCGTAAATACCGGCAGGCAATAAAACTTTCAATATTTTCATAATGTCGGGATAAGTATACTCTCCCATGAGTAACATGTCTTTTATCTCACGGTGGAAACCTGCTGGATCCTTGTCATGGCTAGGTACTACTTTCTTCATTTCTAATAATTCAATTTTAGTTATGGGCGCGTACACAAACACGCGTTTAAAAATATTGTCCTCACCTCTGACTGGGTGCACTTCGCGTAAGGGATTCTGTCTATCTATGTGATACATTTTTCTTCCCATAGTGGGAACTGGAACATGTTCTGGGCATACGAAAACTATATGTTGGTTTCGAAATTCTAGAATTTCTTTAATTAAATCAGTACCTGAACCTCTCCATTTATTCGTGAGTAATTCTGTTAATACGTCAGGTAGGGGTCCAGGATCGGAGTGTTGGCTTTTATATAATATAAGAAGGTGTTGAATCATGTATATACCAGCTAAACGCTGTTCGTCTGGGGTAAGGTTCAGAAACGTGTGTGCTAGTGCATCATCACTGTATTTCTCAGAACTGTCAGCCCATTGTACTGCTGACCTGGCTAATTCTTGTTCATCCATAGAATCGAGCATATGGTACCCCCTTCGGTCTCGGAGTAGTTTATCAGCAGCTTGGAATAGGTGTTCAGGAGACCTTATATTTAACATAGGGGCTTGAAAATTTCTGTTATATTCTGGACGTATCGGACGTATTGGATCATTAAAACATCTGGTATTATTAAAAGATCTTCCTTTACCTAAATAAGCCATCCTTTCTAATTGTCCTGTAGGCATTTCTGATTCTTCGTCCTCCTCTCCCTCTGATTCATGTTGGTCTGTCTCTAATCTTTCTTTATGTATTCATTCTACTTCTTTGCGGATCTTTCGGCACATAACTACTATACATGTCTGTTTATCATGTTTCCCTTCTGATATATTCTGACCCCATCTGGTAAGTACTTGTATTTCCTTCTGCTCTACCTCAGGCCTGTCTTGGTTTCTGATCACACAATTTATGAGGAAGCGTAACAGTTGTCTCTGTACATCCACTTTCTGGTATTCCATGGCTTCGTCAATACTTTCAGGGCCTCGCCCTGATTGGACAAAGTGGTATATATTGTCTAAATGTGCCACCATTCCTGGTAGCGTCGCTAAATACCTTGAAGCTCGTCGTATACGTAGTGATGACAGCAACATACCGTCCCGTCTACCGGGCACAGGATCATATCTACAATCCACTAGATGCTCTTGTCAGAAGTTGCTAGTTGGGGTGTACGTTCGTACGCTAAATCTCTAAGGGATAATTTATTTCCTCGGGGTGGCGTGGCAAAAATTTCTGTCGTTCCTCCTGTCGCACCGTCTGAGGTGCTAGGCACAAAAGGATTTGTTGGATGTAAAATAGAAACTGTAGATGTAGGAAAAGCGGTAGAAACAGATGGACCTGTGGGAATGTGCGTAGGAGTTTGTTGTTGCGGGGATACAGACGGATGATCTTGGCGTTGAGCACCATCGGTAGGCGGTGTGTGTGGCGGAACATTAGCATATTCAGGAGCTACATCATCTAAATAGGAAGAAAGAAAAACGTCTTTTGCTGTTTTGGGATGTGCTTTTATCGGGAGTAATGGAGGCGTCAAGTCTTTCGGTATTTCCGGGGTGGCCTGGGGTAACCCTTCGGCCAGAAGAGGATACATACCATTCATAAGGGTGTTTCTTTGTCTGTCTACTTGTTCTGCTTTTACTCGGGTACCTTCCTCAATTAATATATTTTCTCGGACTTTATTCGAATTCTCCCTACTTTTCTCTTCCTGTCTGAGCGCTTTTTCTGTACGTCTATATGATTCTTTACGCCATAATTCAACGGCATCTTTCTGTGACTGTCTGGCTTTATTTTTCCATAATACTTCTTCTACTCTCATGATGCAATCTGCATCCCAGGTCCCAGCTGCGGGCCACCTCTGACTTTCTGGTAAATCTTTGGTGTAGTCCACCCATAAATCAAGAAATAATACGGCATCTAGGCCATGTTTATGATACATAAAGTACCCTGGAGTGTCCCTAGGTGGAATGGGAACAGCTTCTTCGAGTACCCCTTTTCTGGTTTTGATCTGTCTTAATTTCGAAAAGAGCGGCATTTTTAGACCTTATTACTTATTCTTGAACACACTCAATACAATAAACACAATAATGAACAATCATTCACACCACAATATGTAGAACGTATTAAAACATTTACCATTTAACAGTTAACGAACAATGATAACTAATAGAAAACTAGTTACTGACATAATACTGACACTAGATAATACTGGATTATATATAAGACATACTAGATATACTGCTTAACAGTACATATACACTGCTGAAACAGTGCAGACCGGATTTGTGTACCCAAACCCGTCAGGACCGGCACAAATTAATGTGCACGTCTAACTGCCTCCCCAGCAACGGTACTCACCGGGTAGCACGGAACGGAAGGCCTCGGAACTGAACTGAACTGGACCGGACTGGACTCGACTCGATTCGGAACTTCGGAACCTGGTGGGCCTCTGTATACCTCGGATCTTGCTCTCTCATTTAGGCTCTGGTCGGGATACTTCGCACTTCTCACCGCCTCGTCTGGGTGTTGATCGCAGCCTCAGTCGCCCCCACTTGGCCGGAGGGAGATACAGGAAATCCTGCGGGTACGCGTTTTTGTCCGTCCAGCTGTGGCAGGAGACCGGGCCTGCAACGCACCTCCGGCGCGTGAGATGAGAAAGTGTCCCTGTTCGGGCGCCAATTTATGTAGTAAATATTTAATTACCTGTACTATTTTTCATGCGGTAAAGTCTAGTAAGAATAACTCAGTAAAAATAAGAGGCAGGATCCGTGGTATTAGAGGTTCTGAAAGGCTTTATTCCTTACAAGGAATTATGGTTCGAACCATAGGCATCAAATTCCATCACCACGAGGGTTCAGGAAGGGAAGGCAATACATTATTGACAAGTAAAGATATTTATATGAAAAGCATTACATTAAGACAGATGCAGGAGGCGTAACAGCTGATAATATAGATAATAAAACACATACGTAATGTAAAAAGGCGTAAACATAGGCGTAGACTAGAAACGTCATTAAACATGATGTCACAGGTGGGTGGATCCATAAAAGAATCCTGCAATGTCAGCAGAAATACTTGGCAGAGATGCGTGCGCAGCCGCATGACGTGTGATTGACGTGCAACTGGAGGGTGAAAGGGACTTGACATTTAGCTCTACATGTGGAGACAGAAGTCTGGGGGGTCATGTCAACCTAATCCCAAATCATATCTAATATCTTATGTTTAAAGAACTGTATTATCCAAAAGGAAAGGTCTCTCGGACGGAATCTATTCTATACTGACTGTTAGTGCGTGTACAAGCGTCTAAGTGTCTACATGAGATGCGAGGGGGCAGGAATCCTCCATAGTAACAGGGGCTAGGAATTACTTGCATGAGGACAGTGAGGCCTGGCCCTTTGCTCGGTAGCTGGAAGAATGTTTACCTAAACTACTAGACAGGAATGCATCGGATGAGGAGCGGAGCAGATAATCTTGAAGGTGAAATACAGTTTTTGGCAGGCAACAAGCCGGATCAGGCACCGTTAGCCGCGCAGGGAGTAGGACAAAGTTCATGGATACAGATGCGGGCTCGGACTGGAGCTTTCAGAGGCAGAAGGCAGGAAAAGGCTTGATGGCAGAATTCAGGGCCTACTCGCCTGAACTGTAAAATGTGGAAAGTGAACCACATAAAGTCGGTGGCCTTTCATACTTAGGAACGGAATATCCGACTCATTCATGGCGGATCTGAAAGAGGACATGTTGACGGTGGACGCACATGTATTTGCGTCTTCATAACTGGAACTGGAGGGAACATACATGTACTTGTAACATGCACATGGAGCCGTTGGGGTCTAAGATAGGGGACATAATCTGATCATAAAATTCATATTTCCTCAAAGGAGATGATTTTACCATCATGGTTCCCGCTGATAATCATGTTTTTAATGAAATATGATCTTGCCAAAAAGAGAACCTCTGTTACCAACACAGTTTATGGGAAATCTTTAAAACTTCATTGAAAACACAGCCCACCGCCTCAGAAACTATACTGAAAACTGTTGTCATACTGATTGCAAACGAAGTGGAATAAAAACATATAAAAATATATTATAAAAATATAAAATGAATGAATCAGCTCCCATAATATTTGTGGGTTTAGCTTTTTATTCCAAAATAATGGAGCACAGTTAAGGATTCCATATGCGTGGTGTTGTTCTGTTTTTCTCCAACAGATGGTTCATTGATGTTCAAATGATTGACAGACTGGGCAGAATGCCTGCCCTGAACACCCGCAGTGAAAGCAAGTCCTGTATTGCACGTCCTTAGAAATTAAGACATTTGTTTGTTTGATATCAGGGAAAGGATTAGAGCATTATAAGCATTTGTGCTGGTCCCTTAGATTGCGGCAAGACAAGGTTGATGATATGGCAAAGTGGCGCTGTGTGGAGGAGAGGAGGTAAAATGAAGTGTGATTCTTGCGAGATGAGTGCAAGTGAATGTTGAGATTAGCATGAGTTCAGAACAAGAGCATTATTGTTTTGTTTGTGTTTTCCAGCTCTATTTCTGTTCTGCGTCCTGATGAGTATCCTAAAAAAAATGTTGAAAAGGGTTAAACCAAACAAGTGTCCTATTATGTAACTTCACTGTAGCTCATTTGACACATTTATTTACAGTTTTACAAGAATTTAGTTTTGAGCTCAGTATGACAGGTAGGGGTAAGAGACTTGTTGGAAATGGAAGGGAGAAGAGGCAGAAAGGAAAGGGAAAGATATAGAGAAATATGGATATGGAGGAGGAAAACAGAGAAAAGAAAGGTCATGGAAGAGAAGGAAGGTGAATGCAGCAAATCTAACAATCAACTCTCATTGAAGTGGGACCCAGCTGCGATCCTGTTGAACTATAAAGAGTTATTAGATGTGTTATTGCATGTCTAAGTCTAGATAGAAGCCTGACAAGGCCCAAAGTTAGTGAGAACATGTAAAGTACCATTGGCAGTCTATCATGTACCAGAGCCAGTAGTCAGACAGTTTTCTAATTATATGATGATAGCACTCTTGTGTCACTTGAGAATGTCATTATCTGGTTGTGTTCATCTTTAGCAGGTTATCTTGGCCTTCAGCTTTGGATGGTGTAGGCCTGCTAAGCATAGATAGGATCTGGGATTTATACACATATATGTTCCAAAAGGAGCAACAGGCTCGACCATTGATTAGGAAGGCTTTTTTTAAATCTGGAACCAAACCTAGAACAATAGCAAAGCATTAAAGAATGTGGCATATGAGTGCTGCATATGAGAAAAATGTTGAAAAATTGCCCTTTTTGAAGGGTCACCACAAACGTTTTGCCCTTCTCCTCCTCTTTTTCTGACCTTGTTTTTGTTGGCTTGACGGCTCTGGGCACTTTACCACTGTTGAGCAGTATTATAGTGCATGTGCTTCTCCCCTAAATTTGGTTACATCGGTTTATTCACCATTGTGATATTTATGTATCTGTAAGTCCCTAGTAGAGTGTACTATCTGTGCCCAGGGATTGTAAATTAAATGATATTATGGGTCTGCAGCACTGATTGTGCCACCCGCTCAAGAAGCCCTTTAAATATGTCTCAGGCCTGCCCCTGCAGAGCCTGTGTGTGCAGATTTACTGCCACGTTAACTTGCCATTTAAACCCCCCTGCATGCCTTAAACTCCCCTTTTCTTACCTATAAGTCACCCCTAAGGTAGGCAATAAGTAGTCCATATAACAATGTGCTGTCACAGTAAATGGTAGGGCATGTATTTTTAAGTTTTGCATGTCCTGGTAGTGAAAAACACCTACATTTGTTTTCCACTACTGTGAGGCCTACTCCTCCCATAGGTTATCATTGGGAATTCCTGATTGAGAAGGAGTAGCGCTGCCATGATTTATTTATTTGGAATGGTAATAATAAATCATTTTTACTTGTGAAGTTTGATTTAACATTACTATAGTTATTATTGAGAAGGTCGAATTTATTATGAATAATGCTATATGTATGTATAAAACTGAAATAGCATCTCTATTAACAAATTCACCAGTTATGAACTCTTAATAAAATCTGACTCAGAAATATGTAGTTAGGCAGGCCCTGAGACCTAGGCCTGAGGTTACTGACTGATAGGTCACAGGTGGGGTGGCACGCAGCTGGCAGACAAACTTGCAAACAAGAAACCCCAGATCAATCCACAAATAGACCCAACAACACCACAATGGTTCAGGGAGATTGCCCCCAATAAAGCACACATGGCCAAAGGTGTATGCATGCTCCCAAAACACCATAAAGTTGGATGCCACATAAAATTAGGAACACATAGTGAATCAGGATACAGCACATACAGAACGGGTAGCAATCACATGTTCCTCATGCCGGACTTCTGGACACGTTACCAACTGGCCACATTGTGACCACGCAAGGTTGATACTCCCCAGGATTTCCCATCAAAAACATTAATTTGTGGCTCCAAACAGTTGCTCCCATTCCTTATCCAAAAAAGGATTGTCAGAAATTTTTATGGCATTCAATGTATTGTGTATAAACTCATCTCAGGCCGTTTGTAAATTAAGACAGTCCTCAGTCCCTGTATTTATAACTGTTCTCTGGGCTGACCTGTTTAATTAAACAAACTGTCCCTGCTTTGCTTTACGCTTATTGTACCTTGTTTTGTTTTTTAAGGTAATTCATGTTCAAGCAACGCTGTTTTAGAAATGCTACTTTTAAAAGGCTGGTATTTCTCTGCTTTTAATGTTCTGTTTCCCGGACAAAGGAAGGTTAGTTGTGTCTGAGTGTCCATCTACATCCTGTTGGCTCATCCATTGGCTGGATTGGAGGGAGGAGCTGACACACCTGATTGGCTGGTTTCCTGTCTCCACACAAAGGGTTGAACGAACCCCTTTATTAAGTCTAGAGACAGGGCTTAGAAAAAAAAAAAGGGCCCCTGTGCACTTCAATTTCCTCTTCTTTGAAGTCACCTCAACTTCAAAGGCACAACTGGGCATTAGCACTTGGTCACTGGCCCCACCAAATCACACACATCTGGACCTGTGAAGAATCTCTGTCAGAAGAACTGCTATGTTGCTACAAGGACTGTCACTCTGGCGGACTGCTGCTCTGGAATAACAGCTTTTCTGCTCTGCTGCCCTGTTGCCTGCTACTTTCTGACCCTACTGACGGAGCGTTGTTCTCTTCTTTAAACCAAGAGTGATCTCCAAGGGCTGGTTGGCTTGCCTCATGTTGCTTGAAAACTCAGAGATATCAAAGTCTCTTTCCCGGCTCCTGTGCTTGATTCATTGGAAATGGATCTAGGTGCTTGCGCCAGTCAAACTGACACATATCCGGTTTGCGTGTAGCAGGTCTGATGCATCTTTTATTTGAGGGTCGAACAACCGATGCATCAACGGTGTTGCAGGAATTAGCACATCATACTGTTGTTTTTTATGCTGTATTTGTGTACTTTTAAAAACTATACCTTTGGCAACACTCTCGCTACTTCCCCTCCCCCGCACAGCCGATCTGAACGCTGTTGCGGGCCGCCATTCACTGCCACGTCATTCTGGGGAAGCCTGGTCAGGCCACGCCCCCTTCATCATGGGCCACGCCCCCCCGCCTTATAACACGCCAATTCACAGGCGCCGGCAGATAGACTGAACTCCTGAGGCGGAAAGCCGGGAGCAACGAACGAGCACGCAGAAATTTGTATTTTATGCTGTATTTGTGTACTTTTAAAAACTATACCTTTGGCAACACTCTCGCTACTTCCCCTCCCCCGCACAGCCGATCTGAACGCTGTTGCGGGCCGCCATTCACTGCCACGTCATTCTGGGGAAGCCTGGTCAGGCCACGCCCCCTTCATCACGGGCCACGCCCCTTCCTGTTCTTCACTTACATAAACCATGTGCCTCCCACGGCCGCGCAGCGGACGGGCGCAGCGGGCGCGCCGGCGGTGCACCGAAGGCGCGCCAAAGGCAAGCCCGTCTGCGCCCGTCCGCGCCAGGACGGGCCTGAGGGCATGTCATCCTGCTTTGCCTATTACATATTCCTCCCAAGCACTCAGGGACTTTCAGCATACTGCAATTTTACCACCTCCTATGGCTTTACATCGCATTATTTCGGCGGGCTTCATGCGCCCCAACCAATCCCTCCCCACAGGCTACACACCCCAAGCACTGGCACCAGCGAGCACCACATTTCTCAAGGTATCTTACCTCAACACCCGCTCACTGGTGAAGCACTCTGAGGATATTTTTATCCTGTTAACTAGCTCGAACCCCGATATGCTTTTACTTACAGAAACATGGCTCACATCAGAGTCCATGCCGGACATCCTGGCAGCCCTCCCCCCCGATTACTACATCCTCTGCGCAGACCGCCCTGGCGATCGGCCTGGTGGTGGGGTGGCGGCCATTATTTCTAAGCGCCTAAAATCCATATCTTCATACTCCCTTCCTCTACCTGAGGTGGAGAACCTAATTATTAACTTGCAGACGGATGCTGATCCCCTCACTCTTCTTTTACTATACCGGCCCCCATATCCCATGCCTTCTTTTTCCGCCACTCTTAGTGAACAACTATCCTCCCTTCTTATATCGCATTCCCATCTCGCCATTTTCGGCGACCTGAATTACTGGCTCGGCGATAGCCACGCCGGCTCTCATGCCACTGAGCTTTTTGAGACGCTTAAAAGCCTGAACCTTGTCCAACACGTCTCCCAACCTACTCATATCAAGGGACACGTCTTGGATCAGATCTGGACCTGCAACCTGGAGCTGTCCCCACCAGACATACGTCCGTGTGCCTGGTCCGACCATCATTTGGTAGACACTATCATCACAGTTGCTGCTCAGACCCCCGCTCCCTTGATGGCCGGCGGCCATGCCCGTAAATGGAGCTCATATGACTCCCAGGGATTTCTAACTGCCCTGGCTGACTCCTCCCCGGTGATTTCTGACCCCACCGACATGGACGGGCTGGAACAAAAAGTGGCCACCTGGCTCGGGTCGGCCAGCGATTTGTTTGCCCCTCTAGTCAAATTTCCCTGTACCAAGCACAGGAACTCTCACAGGTGGTTCTCCGATGACCTCAAAGCCCGGAAACTTAAAACACGCCAGCTGGAACGCATCTGGAGACACGATTATTCTGACCTAGCCAAACAATCCTATCTGACCGCCCGCAAAGAATTTAAAATAGCTATTCGTTTAGCCAAATCCGAACACTTCGCCAGTAGGATATCTCAGGCAGCTAATAAATCTAAGGAGGTGTTCAGAGTTATGAACGAGTTAACCACAGATGATAGGACCCTACCAGCCCAGACCCCCACGCAGGAGGCCTGCGACACCTTGAACTCGTACTTTCTAGAAAAAATTTCCTCTATCAAAAAATCCATTTCCTCACTCCACCAACTGCCACTACTGGATAACTCCCTCAATAATCCCCTGTCCTTCACTACTTTCCCGGTTCTAGACTCCTCTTCTTTGGCGGAACTAGCCACTCGCGTAAAGTCTGGCTCTCCAAATGACTGCTGCCCGCTGTCCGTTCTGCGGAACATATGTCTTAATCTACCTGACAGTATTTTACATCTACTCAATAGCTCCCTCAGCAGCGGCATTTGCCCCACTTCCTTCAAGGAAGCTATCCTTGTACCTTTACTAAAAAAACCCGGCGCCGACATGACGGAGCCATAGAACTACCGCCCCATCTCTCTTCTCCCCTATTTTTCTAAACTCATGGAGGCCCATGTTACTCGCTGCCTGTCCGGGTTTATTGAATCTTCCGGCTATCTTGTACCTACCCAGGCCGGCTTCAGACCCGCCCATTCTACAGAAGCTGTTATTCTGGCAGTCCTTGACACACTCAGAGGCAACGCGGACGCGGGAAACCCCCAAGCCCTCGTCCTACTAGATCTATCGGCCGCGTTCGATACGGTGGACCATGACATCCTTCTTCACCGTGTCGGACAGGCGGGCATCCAGGGCGTTGCTCTCAAGTGGGTCAGGTCTTTCCTCACAGGGGGAACACAGGTGGTCCGCCTTGGTCCTTACACTGCAAAAAAATCTCTCACATCCTGTGGTGCCCCCCAAGGCTCTTCCCTTTCCCCGCTCCTCTTTAATCTTTACCTCCGGACACTCATTCAATCGCTTCTGAAATGGGACATCGTCACCTATAACTATGCTGACGATCTCCAAATCATTCTCCCCCTTAATTCACCTAATGCCATCACAACTTTCCACGGAGCCATGACCCATATCCAACTCTGGATGAACCAGAACCAATTAAAGTTGAACCCCGGTAAAACTGAGCTCCTACTCCCCGGACTCAGTGCCACCTACTGGGGCCCACAGTTCTGGCCTCCGGAGCTCGGCTCCCCCCCCCGTCCCAGCAAAATCAGTAAAAAGTCTGGGTGTCATTATCGACACCGAGCTCTCTCTTAGTGCTCAGGTGGGAGCAGTGGTATCCTCCTGTATGTTCCAACTTCGGAGGATCCGCAAAATCCGCCACCTTCTCCCCCCCGGCACCACTCACCCAAATTGTCATTTCGCTGGTACTCTCCCGTTTGGATTTTTCCAATGCCATCTACCACGGTCTGCCACAATACCTGACTCAACGCCTTCAAATCGTTCAGAACCAGGCTGCCCGCCTGATCCATGGCTCACCCAGATGGCAATCAGCTAAACCTTTGCTTACGAACCTGCATTGGCTCCCGGTTGAGCGAAGGGCTGCCTTTAAGGTGGCCTGTCTCACCTTCAAGGCACTTCATTGCCCCTCCCCTGCTTTCCTAAAATCTACCATCCGCCCTTACTGCCCCACACGTAATCTTCGATCCGCCCACCGCGACTTGCTGATCACCCCCAGGAGCAAAACTAAGAGATTCGGCGGACGCCGGTTCTCTCACCTAGCCCCCGGGCTCTGGAATCCCCTCCCTTCCTCTATTAAATCTTGCCCCTCTTTTCTCAAATTTAGGAAATTGCTAAAAACTTACCTCTTTCCCACCCCCACGTAGACTTTGTTCCTCTACCTCCCCCTCACTTTGTTCTGTCTACCAGCGCCAGGAAGCTTCGGTGTCAGTGCGCTTTACAAGCAACACTTAACATAACATAACTGTTGTGTACCTTCCACTGATCAGTAGGAATTGTGCATTTGCAGTCTACATAAACTTTGGGTAAGGCTGATTCTATGCACCCCCACAGCACATGTTGTTCAATAGACAAGCTAGCTCATAGTGCCACAGTAAGCCCTCCTAAACTAAACATTGAGCGAATGGTTTCTGGCAACCACTGAACGAGACAACCTTGGGCCCTCAGGGATCATAGTAACAGATCTAGGACCCTTTTGCTCAGTCACACATGAACTCTTGTTCTCAGAGAAATATACAGTAAATACAGTGTTGTACCCAACCGTGAGCAGCAGCTGATTGTCTGGAACTGAAGCGGAGGAGCGGCGCGATGTGAGGAGAAGAGCCTGTGCAGGTAGGCTAGCCGAGCCGTGCCGCTTTTTTCTCCATTTGTTTTCCTTGTCCCCCTCGAGTACTTATACCAGACACCCGGCCCCACCAGATTGTTGTGGTCGCGCATTCCCACATTCTTGTGGAACTGAAGCACCCGCAAAACAGTAACAGTGACATCATCAGCGGTGTAAGACCGGATGCATGAGCGAATGCGGGAGAGCAGAAGAGTGTGGGTGCTGGTAGTTGCCGGCCGCGCAGTGTGAGTTGCAGGTGGCCCATGGAGGCAACCCGACTAGGATCTGGTCTAGCCTGCGGTGGCGTCCTGCTCCCCACTTGTCTATAAATCCTATAACTTGTGCAAAATAATCTGCAAACCGCAGCAGCCAACCCACCTACCAGTCGATTAGGTTGCCTGCTGGAGCCAACAGGAGTTAAAACCCCAGGGCAAAAGTAAAGGGACCCAAGAAGGGGCCTAAGAAAATGAAAGAAGAGCAAAAGAAAAGCAAAGGAAGCACAGAAGGAGACCCAAAGCGATCTCAGAAGTCTTCTTGGTCTCCTCTGCCAGGGTCCAACTATATTCTGCAACTTTGTCATGTTCTCCTGCACTTCCAACTACGGCCCAGTAGACAGCCACGCTACCAGCCGCAAACAGAACAGTTAAGGAGATGCAAGAGGCTGAGAAACCGGGACACTGGGTCCCATTTGCATCACCTGTCTCAAACCTCCCTAAGCTTCACCTCCCTAAGATTCAGAAGCAGGTCTGTAAAAAACTTGAACAGGTTTGGAGGAGGGATTACACAAATGTAGGTAAAGAAATCTATATACTGAGCCTCAGAAGCTATAAAAATCTACTGCTCGAATCAAAAAAGGAGTTCTTTGCCCGAGAAATTCTCTTAGCAAAATCGAATGCAAAAGAACTATTCAAAACTGTGAAGAAGTTTGCGGTCCCGGGTTCACCGAAGGTGACCAGCTGTCTTACGGTTCTGTGCAACCAACTGGCATCCTGGTTCCAACAAAAGGTGGGTGATATTTACTCCTCCTTTTCTATAAGCCAATCTGGCTTTGATACCTCGCCCTATTGTAAGAGTATGGCGGATTGCTACACTGGACCCACCTTCGACCGGTTCCTCCCTTTGGAAAGAATTGACACACAAAAAATGTTGACCTCAATTAGTTCGGGTTCCCCCACTGATCCCTGCCCTATCTTCATTGTGAAAACCGTCCTGGAATTGATTGGGATGGCTTTACACCCACTGATCAATGACATCCTGATCTCAGGGCATTTCCCGAAGGCTTGGAAAATGGCATCTATTTTTCCCCTTTTGAAAAAGTCAACGTTGGACCCATCTGATCCGGGCAGCTATAGGCCAATCTCGCGGCTCCCTATGCCAGCTAAAGTTGTGGAAAAGGCCATCAATAGCCAGCTGAGCACCTATTTACTTACCAACCACATACTTGACCCAACGCAATTCGGTTTTAGAGGCGAGCATAACACCGAACTGGCCTTAATTAGATCGTTGGATGAAGTAAGGGAGGTGCTGGATGGTGGTGGCAAAGCCGTGATGGTCCTGCTGGATCTTTTGGCGGCCTTCGACGCGGTCCATCATGGGATTTTGATGGATCGGTTGTCGGAGGTGGGAGTTCAAGGGATGGCCTGGAAACTGCTAAGCTCATTCCTCTCTGATAGGTCCCATACTGTCAACCTGGGAGAGTATAATTCTGATGCCTTTAGCCTTCCTTGTGGAGTCCCTCAGGGATCCTAATTAAGCTCCACCCTTTTTAATATCTACATGATCCCGCTTGCCGCTCCTATAAAATCCCATGGCTTTCAGCTAACGTCCTATGCGGATGACTCAACTCAAATAGTGTTATCCTTCAAGGACGGGCTGGAAAGAGAAAGGGGATTGCGCTTCCATGCTTGTATGACGTAGATCGCCGGATGGATGGCACTCAATTGCCTGAAACTTAATTTGTCCAAAACAGAGATTATTGTGTTTGGAAATAATCCCAATGTCTGGACCCCGGCGGAACTAGGCAGTTGTCCTACTCCCTCGCTGAAAGCAAAAAAACGAGGTTTAACTGTCGATTGTAAATTGACCTTTAGCGATCATATAATCGCCGTGGTCTCCACCTGCTTTATGTGGCTACGAATTTTAAGGAAAATAAAACCTTACCTTTCGGAGGGGAACTTTAGGGCGGTGGTCACGGTGCTTATCATGTCAAGACTGGATTACTGTAACGGCATTCTTATGAATGCCCGTCAATACCTGGTTAACAGGCTGCAGATGGCGCAAACTGCGGCAGCAAGGCTGTTACTAGGTATTCCTAAATTTGCTTCGGTAAAAAACGAGATAACCAGGCTGCACTGGCTGCCGGTGAAGCAAAGAGTCCGCTTAAAGGCCCTTTGTACGGTCTTCAAGGCCTTAAATGGGACAGGCCCTCAGTACCTGCAGGGCAAGTTTACATGGTATGCTCCCACCAGGGCCCTTCAGTCCTCCAGCGGTAAAAAGATTCTCACACCGCAAGTTAAGAAGGCCAGCTGTGGTGGTAGGAGTTTCAGGACTGGGGCTTCTGTGGCGTGGAATAACTTGCCTTTTTCCTTGAGGAACACTTCCACTCTTCCTCTGTTTAGGAAGGGTCTGAAGACCTGGTTTTTCATCCAATGATTATTCACCTCCATACGACCAGCCATCAATACAGCACCAGGACACCTCAGGGTAACCGCTGCGCTCTATAAATTCTGTTAACATAACATAACATACCAATTTCCGGCCTTCATCCTTCATTTTCCATTCCCCCAGTCTTCCTGATCTCCCTGCTCTGCTGGAGGTGCAGTTTCTATTAATAAGTGAGGCAGTGAAGTGGAGTCTTGGTTAGGTGGTGCTAAGGTAAGACTAGATCTGTGGCATACTTTTTCAGGGTGGAGGTGGCCTGCTTTGATAGAGCTTGTCTTTAGTGGATTCCATTTTATAAGGCTGTTCTTAGTGCTTTTATCCAGCAGCTATCCACATTTCATCATCTTGACTAGCCCTTTGCCTTAGTAACTCTTTTATCCTACCATGCATTTCTTCTCTCTAAGTTTTAAGTCTATCCAGCGCCAATCCATCGGCGCTGGTTCCGTCCAAGAATAATGAGGTCGGGCAGAATAAGCGTTACTCCTCACCTTGTACAATGCGAAAGAAGAACCAACATTATTTGAATTGTGGAAAATAAAGCTTGTGTAGCAATTTCACTTTCATCACCAATAACACATCAGCTGGTGTCACCACTTACAGGACATGTGCCCAATACCTTTGATTCATGGCCCAAACTTCAGGAAAACAAGATATCGAAATTCACTTTTATGAAGGATGAAAGTGCTGTTCTTGATCCATCAGCAGAGGACATTAGAGAGGTGTTTTCTATTCTATTCTATTCACCACTTGACATTCTGGAAAATTCTGCTAATCGAGTCACAAATACAATATCACAAATAACACTGCAGAATCTCCAAGTAAATACATCAACATTACACGTGGCAGAATCACAACCTATGTCCCAAATCACTGCAAAGTTAGTAAAATGGCCCCAGTCTATTCCTTTTTCAAACTTTCAGTCGACAACAAAAACAGTTCACAAACTCGCTCAACTAGACAAACCAATTGTGAAATCAAATGTCTGCGGCCCAAACATAGTAAAACTCCTAGCTTCACACGTGAAATTTCAACATCTCACTTCAGCTGATATCAAGGGCATCCAGTTTATTCTTTCAAATGTATTTCCCCATAAAGAAGCAACAGCCTACTTTATCAGCTACCAGCACAGTTTATGAAAATTGTACTCTCTTTGAGGAATAGGGGATTCTGATCACACTGCCCCAAAGGTCTGATATCCCCGTTCCTTTTCTCAGCAAGAATTAGAAAGGTCTTTAAAACAAGATCCCTCCGATCTAAGGAGCAATACAAACTGCAATAAGTAGCAAGAAAGACTGCGCCCTACAACCCTTCTCAGAAATGCAATTGGCTCTCACCACCAAGAAGATTCTAATTTTATACAAAGTTTGACTATTAGTACCAATGCCAAAGAAGGAAGAATTTGCATACTCACCCCTCCGACACTGGAATACCAGAAAGAGGATTGGGGTTGGTTGGCAGCAACTTTGGCTGGCCCTCCGTTAACATAACTCACGTATGAAAAGCATGTTCTGTCATCTCACAAAACCAAGACTGACACTAAACCTATGAGTCCATTATCCTGGAATGTAGCCAGACTGGATAACATCTTAACAGAATTGGACTCAAAATCCTTTTTATTATCACAAGACATTATATGTATTGTATACAAGAATTATGGCGTGAAGAAGAAACCTCACTTAAAGGCTACCAAGAAATGTTTAATCCAGCCACCAGACGATCTACTAAAGGCCACGCGATCAGCGTTTTATCCATTTATGTATCATTACGCTGGTCCTTGGATGTATCTATCAATTCAACTAATCACCATAACTTTTCCGGGTTCAAATTAAAAACTGGAGCAAAAATCTCCTCCCAACCAGTTTAATATTGCTAAATGTCTATGTCAATCCAACAGTTCAGGAAAAGAAGCAAAATGTCCAAGCTTTGGGGTATCTAATAACAGACATTAGATTAACTCATCCAAAAGATCATTTATTATTAACAGGTGATTTGAACTTAAATGTAATGGAGCATCCTGTTCGAAGTCCTTCCACAGCTTTCGTGGACTCTCAGTGGCTGATCCCCTCACAGATCAAGATACCTCAAAGAACTCAGCCCATAGGACAAGCTGTTAGCAGTCCTAGAGGACTTGTATCTGCATGCCCAAAGAGAACGCCATCCTGAAGACCAGCCTGCCCACTACACATATTATACAAGTCACAGTAAACAATATTAGACTATATGTTTTGCTCAGTTTCTTTGCTAACTCATGTAAAATATTTTGTTATTCAAGTACGTTGTGAAGTGACCATATGCCGCAGCAGCTTCTTGTAGACCATCAAAACAAGTCCTTCAGGACAGAGGAGATGATTGGGTCACAAGACCAACATCAAGACTGGAAACAAATCAAATGGTTGTCTAATATTGCAGGGAAAAACGCGTTGTGGAAAAAATCACTCCACACCCAAATACTGTCATGATGTGACACAAAAGAAGATTGGAAACCATTTATAAAGTACCTTCTTTTAGATCTTACCCAGTTTCCTGACCCGGGTTTAGGTCAAGAAAGAGCCCCCAAAACAAGTCCATGGTTCACAAATGATCTTAAAAATGTAAAAAAGATCAGACGGTTAGTAAATGGTCTAGAAATTGCCTCCTCTGAAGAAATAAAACATCATCGAGGGTCATACAAACAATCTCTCTGGTGCAGAGGCGTAGCTAGAGCTTCTGGCACCCGGGGCTATCCCTCAGATTGCCGCCCATGGCAGGTAGTGGGGGAGGGAGGGTGCTGGAGCAAAAGGAAGGCGAGCACTTGAAAGAGGTCCTAGAGACACGTAGTATCGCCGCTAATAGTTACCTCGATCATGCAAGTTACATGCACATACAGGACACAGTCCAAGGCTACACAGAAGGTAGGAAGGCGCATCTTTTATACTTTTCACCAGCTCCCTCTGTGTTTTTCACTTTTCAAAGAAAGCAGGGGATGCAGTTGGCACTCAGAGCCACATTATGCCCAGACCCCTCACTCTTATCGCTTCATTTCAAGTAGCCTCTTTTCTATCCAGGTGCCTCTTGTTGGACTTACTTAACTCGTTTAAGACACCAAGGTAAATATTTGTAGAGTGTGGACCTGGCGCGAGCGTCTGCACAAATCACCGTCTATGTAATACGTCATGAGAGAGGATGCAATACAGAGAACACAGACACTTGCCTGAGGTGGCTAACCAATTGCATTTACTCTTGCATTGTACCAGAGATGATATTGACCAATGAAGGCACCCAAGGTATTCCTGTTAGTCAGAAATGGTCAGTTCATACAAGTAAATAATTGTGCATGATAAATGTAATTTTTCCACATCTAAAGTCTGTCTTCTTGGCTGTAAAAGGCTTTCAAATTCAAATATAGGTCTGAATGATGCACATAAACAACAGCACAGCAATGATTTACATAAATAAGCAAAGAGGGATAGTATCTTATCAAGATTGTCACAGGTCATTTGGCCCTGTGCCATAGAACAGATGTGGCTATAGGCATACCACTGACTGGATAAGGTATACAAAGTGTAAGGACAGATGCTTTAAGCAACCATGTAGGCAAATCTCACGTACTGTAGTTTAATCACATTATTGTGAAAAAAGCATTTTATAGCAAGCAGAAATTCAGACGTAGATCTGTTTGTGTCACAAGAAAATGCAAAAGGCATATGATTCGTCCCGGGTTGTTCATTTGTGCAGTCTTCGGGAAAGACGCTGTCACTTCACTGTTACATTGTCGTTCACTTTTCCAATTCCACAAATTCTCCTAGTGATCAGCATATGCAGGGGGTTGTACATGGCAATGATACTCGTTGCGCCACAGTGGGCACAACAGCCTTTGTGTTCACACCTCGTGATCATTTCCAAAAAGTAAATACTCAACTTGTGAGAGTTTCCACAAGTACTCATAGTGGAACAGGGAAATGTTCACCGCCTGGATCCATGTAGTTTACACCTGGAAGCCTGACCCCATACATCACCTAGTCCCATCATCTTCGTATCCCACTGCATGTCTGCGTATTGTAAAGGAGGTGTGTAGTACATCAAGACAGATGTGTAATGCTGCTAAGTGGACTCCTATCTAAAGTGGTGTCAAGATAATAATATGCAGGAAGACAACACAGTGGAGTGTCATTATACCAAATATAATGCTTTCAGTAAAGATGTGCATCTTACAGCATCACACAAGGTTCCAAAAAAAGCTGATGTTTTCTGTATCTGTCCTAAAGTGATTTTGAGAAGGGGTGAAGAGAGTGTGTGCCTTACATACAACACCCACACCAACATGGAGCTTAAAGGAAGTGAAGGTGAAGAAGCTACCCCTGAACAAGTCCATTAATCTAATCTAAAACACTTCCCTGCATTTCTATAGCACTATTACAGCACTACATAGAGATGGTGAGATGCAGTTATTAACAGGTTGAGAGCTTTAGAATGCATAAGGACAAAGTGGTCACGAGAACTAATCCAAGATGTATTGCGTAGGTCGTATCAAACTTACATGTCCATTAAAATATACATCAACCCTCTTTCTTCTGGCATACAATTATCACTGAAAGGGTGTTCCATATATTGGATGTCAGAAGAGTCACAAGCCCCATACGAGACACAAAACCAATGCATAAACCTACACTGTACAGAACAATCCATGAAACTGAACCGTTTTTCATTGCCTCTTCACCACAGGTGCCAGCCTCACCAGTAATAAACGGTACTATAGCAAGATTGATTATAACAACTATACAGTTAAGCCACACAATGGGACAATCATTACGCACATTAAAGTAAGACCAAAAGATCATATTACAAGAAAAAAAGGCAATAGTAGCATACTTTGGTGACGTTTCAATCAATGACATTTATGCAGCGGCCAAACGGTTGTCAGTGCACAGATTTCCTAAGCATTATTGTTTGATTGTTTAATCTCAACGAGAAGTATAAGTTGGTCAGACAGTTTTAAAACATTTATAAGGCACCACTCACTCTCCACTCACCCCCCCCCCCGGGAGGGAAACCTCTGCTGTGTAATCACTGCATAATTTGAATCTCCAATATTTTCATGTTGCAAAATAAACTAGTATTTTTAACTAGAACAACATTTTTGCAGCATGAAATTGTTGGCGATCTCCGTATGAAGCAGGGAAGTTAGTGCACAAGATACATATTTTAAAAACAATGCACAAGACACTAACGGCCACCTCATTCGTCGTGTGGGATTTTACCCCAAATCAGGACACAGACACCGTGGGTAAGGTATGTGAATCCTCACTGACTCTAATTCGTGTGAATGCGAAAGGTGGAATAAAGTGATACATGTTAGAGGCGAGCGTAGGGCCAATAACACAAGCATCTGGTACCGAGACTCAACCAAACTGGATGGTATCGTCTGATAAAATAACTTGTTCGATTTACATTACTTACAGAAATATGCGAACAGATTTAACCAAGAAGACTCAAAAACCCATATAGTATTCCCAAGAATCTACCTAAATATGTATTTTTCAAAAAAGCGGGATAGTGGTATTTTAATACACCTAATGATTACGGCCAAGCAGCAACTCTCTGTAGAACAGGCCGCCATGCTCTTGTCTTGTGTACAGTCGCTGGTCTGTCCCTAACTTCCAGAAATTGTTCACGAGAGCGTGTGGTGGAGCAGGTGACACGTCACTGCTGCGTTTTCAGCGTTGCAGGGGCAGGCCAAAAATGATGCCCAGGGCCGTCATTGGTAGCGCTTTTGTGCGCTACAAGATTGATGGCCCTGGGACCCACAAACACGGTGCATCGGGCACCCTGGTGGTATGTGCGTTGCAGTTGCAGGCAGCATTTGCAAGCGGGTGCGCGCTTGCACTTAACACATAACTGCACATTTTCTCTGTGCTCAGTGACAGCCGCATGTGTGTACTATGCTTAATTGTGCTGTTTTATATGTTTTATTAATTTGCAATGGCTTCAATTAGCCGAGTAAAGTAAAAATAAACTCAAAACTTGAACAGTGAATACACAGAGGGTCGTTCTCTAATATTTCTTGAACCTACGTTATTCTTGTATATAGTATGTGTGCTGCAATGATCAGTAGGCAGAAGCAGAAGAAAGTGATGACAAGCACCAAAATAGTGCACAACAGAAATAGTTCCACCAAAATGCCAAGACAGTATATATATGCAAGCACATAAAACAGTAGATGATATTGTCATACTCCTAGTATGCAGTCCCTAAACTAAATTTCTAGGGCGTGTGTATGTGTAATGCCAAGAATACCCTTACTGGATGATCCACCCCGTTTCCTGGCAGGAGAGAATGTTGGAACCCATCTTGGTCATGAACTGGAGACCCCTCACAGTGATGTCCGGTAGCTGCTAGGCTAAGCGTCAGCTTCGCAGGGACCTCACGATGTCAGCTGTAGTGTCTGCTCTGCCTGATTACTAGAAATACGTGTTTATATGTAATGAGAAGCATCCTTGCAGGATACGTGCACTCCAGCATTTTCTATGGTCTTGCAGATAGTCATGATGTCTCGTGGATGAAGAATAGAATACCTCTAAGTAACTTTATAGAGCAAGGATGTTCCCATCCAGCCCCCACAGCAGCTGCTGAGGAAGGAATCCCAACCTATAGAAGTTCCAAAGCCATATCACTAGGAGCAGTCACTTCATGGATGCCTCGAAGAAGGCGTTCCACAGCAGTGGAAGATGCTGGGGACAACAATACAAATTGTCATTTAGAGATGCTTCAGTCCATCCATGTCCATGTCTGATGGCTCAAACACGCATGATCTGCGGCATATCTGCACAGCAAACAGGGGAATGCAGGTTGTCCGCAATAAAGCCACATGGGCTGAATGGATAGGGACCAATGTTCATTATGATCCTAAAGCCGAGAGATGCAGAAGCATTAAACCATGCACTCACAACAATATGGCCCTAGTGGCAGTGCTTGTTCTATTTCGTGTTAAACTGGGACATCATTTGCGTAGCAGAAAAATAAAAAATCACAGTCCCAACAGCGAGGTGCAGGACAAGGGGAAGACCTCTCGAAATGCTCCACAATACAGAGTGTATAAAAGATGGAATTACTCCGAAATCCAAACTAGAGTCAATACAATTAAAAAAGTGTGATACTCCCTTTGTACCAGACAGAGTCTTAAACATCGAACCTCTCAAAACGATCCAAAATACGTAATGTATAAATGATGGAATTACTTGGAAATCCAAACCAGAGCCAATACACTCAAAAAAGTGTAATACTCCCTTTGTACCAGACGGCGTCTTAAATATCGAATTGCACAAATATCGAGTCTTAAATATCGTGGGTCAGGAATATCGACATATTCATTCTCGTGGTCAAGAATATGGATTTTCGATAAGTAGTATCAATGTTTAAAATATTGAAGTGTTTAATATCGTTTGAAAAAATATGGGGGGCCATTATGATGGCGGGCTGATCACCCTGGCGGGGGCGATCCGTCCGCTATCTACACCTCAAAGACCCCCGCCATATTAGGATGGCTAGGGTGTCCCCGGAAAACATGGTTAATATGGTGACGGTGTCTGCAAGACACCACCATCCATATTATGATTACGACAGAGATCAGCCTTTCCATGGTCATGAACAGGCATGCCGTCTTTGCTATGGGGGCCCGTAGCCGGCACCCAGGAGGTTGGTAGGTGCACATGGTACCCCCCTGCATTGGCATGGACAAGGTGGCAGGCACCACGCGGTGCCTGTCACCTTCTGCATGCCAATGCACACTGTGCATTCCCAGCATTGTGGCGGGCAGTGCAGTGAGCATCGCCCGCCACAATGCTGAGAATAGGGGATGCCACCGCCATGGTGGCAGTGGCATCCTAATTGCAGGTGCGGCACTGCCACACCCCTGTCAGACAGTCCCGCATTCCTTTACGGTAGCGGTCGGATCGTAATATACCCCATAATGGTTAAAAATATTGATTTTGTATTAATGTGATATATTTTAGTATATATTTTATATTTAGATGATGTACGTGTCTTTTGTATAAGAATTGTTTGTATTTTTGATTAATGTGTTAGAATTTTATTAGTCATTTTTTTTAATTCAAATTTTGAGTTTTTAGTTCTGTAGCAGGTTGTGAGTTTAAAGGGGAATAGGGTGGGAAGTAATTTAATTATATAAAATGTATTCAATATTTTTAATTAATTGATATTTGTTTAATTGAGATGTTATAGTGTTAAATGTGTAAAGTAATTCATTATTAATTCATTAATAATTCATTGTTAATTAGTTTTAATTAATTAATTGGTTATTAATATTGGTAATTGTATAATTAATTTTCGGTGTGTGTTGTGGTGTGTATGGGTGTAAAGTGTGGCAAATAATTTAATTTTAATTGATGAATTAATAGCTAGTTGTTAATTAATTTTAAGTAATTAATTAGTAATTCATTATGGTAATTGTGTAATTAATTTCTGGTGTATGTTGTGGTGTTTACTTTATAGGAATAAATGGGGGTAAGTAATTAATACATAGTTGTTCATTAATGTTAATTATATGATATATATTTTGTGTAATTGTTCATTTGTTTGTATGTTTTTGCTTTTAAAGGGAAAAACGTGGGTATAAAATTAATTTAATTTAATTAATTATTAGTTGCTAATGATAATAGTTTTTAATTTTAAATGAATATTTAATGGTGTTTTATTATCTTATAGTTTAATGTAGGTTTGTGTTGTGGATATTATAGTGTCAACGTATGTGTTGTCAATCAATGTTTATTAGGTTTTTTTAAAATAATAATTTTTTACTGATTATTAATTATGTTAAATATGGAAATACATTTGATCAAAAATGTTGAAGTGTTTGTTATTTGTGTGATGTTATAGGGTAGGGAATAAAAGTAAAACACATACTTTTTACATAATTATTTTTTTATATTATATTTTATTTTAAGAATATTTTTAGTTTTTTATATATAATTAATAATATAATATGTGTTCTTTTTATGTGTTTAATATATATATATTAAATATATATATATTTTTTATATTTTTTTAATTTTAAATTTTGTTTTCCCATTTGAATGTGATTAGTCATTTTTGTTTCTCTCCTATCCAACAATTTCCCTAATGTTGCACTCACTAGAGTGGGAATAATAATTGTTAGCTCTCTGCTATCCAACACTTTCTCTACTGTTGCACTTTCATTTTTACCCCTCCACTATCCAACACTTTTTCTACTATTGAACTCGCTGGAGTTGGAATAGTATATTTTCAATTATTCTGCTTACCAACTCTTTCCCTACTGTTGCACTTATTGAATTGGGAAATTTAGGTTGAATTCATTTTTAATAGTACAATATTTTAATGTATTATACAAACTTTTTTATTATTTAAAATTATTGAGATATATCTATCTATATAAATAGACATATATGTATGTATATTACCTACTGGCGGTCGCCAGTAGGTAGTTATAGTTAGGACCACGTTTCCATAGGAAATCCGCAACATTCTATTTTGAATAACTTTGGCGCCGGTCGACGAATCCTTGCGAATTTTTTCAAAATCATATGTCCTCCATGTGCGCACGGTGCGCGAAGCTCATCGTGCGTACATGGCCCATCTACCGTAACGTGGGCACGCGGTGCGCGTAGTGCACTGCATGCCCACCGTGCGTGCACGGCACTAACTGCGTAAAGTGGGCGCGCGGTGCGCGAAGCGCACCGTGCGCGCACGGAACGAACTGCGTTAAGTGGGCGCGCACGCCACGAATGGCGTAAAGTAACTTAGCATTTAAAAAAACGTACAAATTCACTGAAAAAACCATAGGTTTCACACACGTTATAGTTAGGAATTAGCATTTAAAAAACCTTGCAAATTCACTGAAAAAACCATAGGTTTCACACATGTTATAGTTAGCGGAAATTTTACTGATAAAAAACCAATGAAATTCCCCCGTTATAGTTAGTGCAGGCAACTATAACTCACGCGACCGCAATCTTCTGCTGATGACATATGTGTCTTTATGAAAAAAAAATATTTGTAATATATGTATAGCTAAAAATTTATGGAAGAAGAAATGGGCAAATAAGTGTCTAAATACAGTATTAGCATCAGCAGAGGATTGCGGTCGCGTGAGTTATAGTTGCCTGCACTAACTATAATGGGGGAATTTCATTGGTTTTTTATCAGTAAAATTTCCGCTAACTATAACATGTGTGAAACCTATGGTTTTTTCAGTGAATATATATATATATATATTCCCAAAAGTGCCCGAAAGCTTGAGGCCGCAACACAGCTGCAGTGAGGTCAACAAACCTTTATTTAAACAACAAAGCAGGTAACTTCGCATCCCTTAGCTTCGTCCTTAGTCCGTCTAATGCATTTCGGAGAATCTTTCTCCTTCCTCAGAGACTGCGTGCCAAACGCCAATTAATCGCATCACTGCAACTCCCCTTCATGCTTTTAACTGATTGGCCTTCAGTGTGCCTCATTGTTCGTAATTGCTCAGATGCATGTCGGGAGATGTAGTTGATTCGTGCTTTTTCAAATCCCTTCAATGGGTTCTGGTTTTGGCAGCGTTTTCCAGGACAGTTCACAGCCCTCCATTAGGCTCAGGATGGGACTTTGCCTGCTTTCAGTGAAAGTTACTGCAGCGCCAACACGACGGGCAGATTCCCTTCGGTTGGACCCTTCATCTGCTCTTGGGTTGCGCGATCCCTCTGCGGCTCGGACTCGCCGCATACAATATTCCCACAAGTGCCCGAAAGCTTGAGGCCGCAACACAGCTGCAGTGAGGTCAACAAACCTTTATTTAAACAACAAATCAGGTAACTTCGCATCCCTTAGCTTCGTCCTTAGTCCGTCTAATGCATTTCGGAGAATCTTTCGCCTTCCTCAGAGACTGCGTGCCAAACGCCAATTAATCGCATCACTGCAACTCCCCTTCATGCTTTTAACTGATTGGCCTTCAGTGTGCCTCATTGTTCGTAATTGCTCAGATGCATGTCGGGAGATGTAGTTGATTCGTGCTTTTTCAAATCCCTTCAATGGGTTCTGGTTTTGGCAGCGTTTTCCAGGACAGTTCACAGCCCTCCATTAGGCTCAGGATGGGACTTTGCCTGCTTTCAGTGAAAGTTACTGCAGCGCCAACACGACGGGCAGATTCCCTTCGGTTGGACCCTTCATCTGCTCTTGGGTTGCGCGATCCCTCTGCGGCTCGGACTCGCCGCATACAATATTCCCAAAAGCGCCCGAAAGCTTGAGGCCTCACTGCAGCTGTGTTGCGGCCTCAAGCTTTCGGGCACTTTTGGGAATATATATATATATATATATATAGATTATATGTAGATATCTATAGATTATATATAGATATACATATTACCTACTGGCGGTCGCCAGTAAGTAGTTATAATTACAACCTAGTTTCCATAGGAAAAGCATTTTATGATTTGCTAATAACTTTGGCGTTGTTTGACGAATCTTTATGAAATTTTCTAAAAAGTTGCACTTGTTAGGTTAGCTCCTATCTTGAAATTTGGGGGTGATTCTTCTTGCGGGGGCTGAGAAAAAAGAGGGGGCCCAAAATGTGTTTTCTCAATGCATTTTCAATAGGAAACTTTAGACAAGTGTACTGGTCAAACGGAATTACGCTAAATTTTACAGGGAGAAAGGTCGTGGTCCAGAAAGTGCTCTTTTGTTGAAATTGTGTAAATCCATTCAGTAGTTTTTGAGAAATATCACATTTTACAGATATCGATATTTGAGAATTCTGACATCTGATTGGCTGAGGGGTTACGAGCATGAGCTTGCTGCTCATTGGCTGTGAATGGTTAAAACTAGGAAGTGTTGGCAGGCATTTTGTGACTTAGTCCGTCAGCTCATATCTCTCCATGTAGAAGCCATTGGGTATGTAGTTTTACCTCTGCAAGTCAATACTGGCATCTATGTCTGTGTGATATACCCCTTTCACACTACCTCTACCCACATCACCAGGTTGCAGCTATGCGTTTTGAAGCCAGTCCGTCGGCTCGGAGCTCTGTGAGTCAGTCCGTCGGCATGACCCCCTACACTACCCAAACACCACTGCACTACCCTAAACACTAAAACTACTCCCAGCATGACCTCCTATACCACTGTACTATCCTAAAACTCTACTTCCAGCACAACCTTCTACACTATCCAAACACTTCTGCACTGCCGTAAACTCTAAAACACTAACCCTGGCATTATCTCCTACACTACACAAACACCACTGCACTACCATAAACCGTAAAACTCTATCCCCAGCATGACCCCATACACTACCCAAACACCACTGCACCATCCTAAACCCTAAAACAGTAACCTAGGACGATCCCTTACACTACAGAAACACCACTGCACTGCTGTAAACCCTAAATCTACCCCAGCTCGACCCTCTACACTACCCGAACACCACCGCACTACCCTAAACCATAAAACACTAGCAGTCCGTCCGCTCACAGCTCTGCGTTTGGGAGCCGACGACCCGTAGCTCTCTGTGTGCGAGCCAAGCCCACGGGCCGCAGGTGTTTCTCTGCGAGGCTGCTCGACAACCCGCAGGACTCCCTGTGGTAGCCGGATTACAGCTGTCAATCTGCGAACCGATATTGGGAATATAAGGCGGCTCTAAAAAGAGCCTTGAGATTATTAGTTGGAGCTAGATATAAGTGTGGATGTATAGCTTCAGGTTATTCAGAAAAGCTTGATTTCCCTGATCTGTGAAGTGTACTCCATTACTTCTGTAGATATCAGCCATATGAAAACGTATGTTGTTGTTGTAGATCGACTCCATTCTATGGTTTCTGAGGTATGCAGACACAGCTTTGTTGACATTCTTCCTAGATTTTTCAATCTGAGGACAAAATTGGTTTGACCAATTCCACTTCTCTCTTTGGCATATATTAGAATATACAAAGACAGTTTGAGGCAAAAGCAATATCAATTTTCTAAAGGTGTCCTTCATTAGCATTTTCAAACCTACTCCAGTAAATATGACTAGGTCGTTACCACCACATTACACAATCATGAGGTCAGGGTGTTGGAGATGCAAACAGGTTTTAACCAAAGGGAGCAATTGGTGCCAGTTTAATCCTCTTTTTCCAATTCATTTAGGGGCCGATTCCGAACCTGGATAAACCGGGTACGAACCGTCTGTCGGAGCGTTTTCTCCGTCCGACTCGTACCCGGTAAAAACACCATACAAACTTGCAAGTACGAATCGTACGGAAACACCATTTCATACGAAATACATACGAATGTGATCCGGGACACCGCGGACGTGACGTCCGGACGGAGTTAGGCATGTTTTTACATCCCAGCAAGTACGATTCGTACCGACAGCAGTCCGGAAGGCATTATTTTTACGGCACCCAAAAAGTGCCGGAAAAGTGAAGTACGCCGCGATGCGAGTGGAATACGGGGCCTGATACGCGCCGTTCCCCCAGCCCCCTGTATGTACGCGCTGTCCCCCCCAGCCCCCCGTATGTACGCGCCGTCCCCCCCTCTCCCCCCGTATGTACGCGCCGTCCCCCCCAGCCCCCCGTATGTACGGCGCGGACCCCCACCCGTGTATGTACGGCGCGGACCCCCACCCATGTATGTACGGTGCGTACCCCCAACCACGTAGGTACGGCACGGACCCCCACCCGTGTATGTACGGCGCGGACCCCCACCCGTGTATGTACGGTGCGGACCCCAGCCCCATGTATGTACGGCGCGTACCCCCACTCCCATACATACATGGGTGGGGGTCCGCGCCGTACCTACAGGGGTGGGGGTATGCACCGTACATACACGGGTGGGGGTCCGCACCGTACATACACGGGTGGGGGTCCGCAGCATACATACACGGGTGAGGTACACGCTGTACATACACGGGTGGGGGTCCGCACCGTACATACACGGGTGGGGGTATGCGCCGTACGTACACGGGTGGGGGTCCGCACCGTACATACACGGGTGGGGGTACGCGCCATACCTACGGGGGTGGGGGTACGCGCCGTACATACACGGGTGGGGGTACGGCGCGTCCATCCGCGGGGGAGCTGGGGGTACGGCGCGTCCATCCGTGGGGCTGGGGGGGGACGGCGCGTACATACGGGGGGCTGGGGGGGTGTTCGGCGCATACCGGGCACCTGTTTGGACGTCTCCATGGTTGCTATAGGAGTTCGCTCTGGACGGTCTTTTTACCATACTGTTGTACAATCGGACGGACGGTACGAATCGTACTTGCGTGCTCGGACTTCAGTTTTCAGATTCGTACGTAAAAATGTCCGGGGACGTGTCAGACATCTTTTCCGACCCGAGGACGTGTCGAGGAATTTACCCAATGCGATTCGTATGGACTTTTTCACATACGAATCGTGCTTGCCAGTTTGTACGGGACTTGTACGATTCGTACGGTAAAAAATCCAGATACGATTCGTACGGGGAATTATTTTCCAGGATCGGAATCGGCCCCTTAATGTCCACATTTTGTAAACCTAGGTCTAAGTCAATATGTCTCTCACCAGAAAACATAGCCATCTCCTACGATCCATAATAGCATTTTGAAGGTATAGCTGGAAGATATAGATAGATGTCTGTAGCTCATGCAGTCCGTTCGTAGAATAAGAGATATGTTTAAAGATGCGGAACTTGTTTTTAGTCTTATACAAAAGGATAACTGATTAGGTGATGAAAAGCATTGTTTACTAAAAAGTACAGTGCATATTAGTTTGTCGAAAAGCATCTTTTTCATTGATTAAAAAAAAGCAATTCCAACGTGGAGTACATATTATTGGATTAAATTTGCTCTATTGAACCACACCTGCTACATGCATTTGGAAGGCACTGTTCGAACTTAAAACAATGGTGAACTTTTAATCTGCAGGTGCGTTAAATGTTCGAGAAAATGTTGGCAAAAAATGTCGATAGGTTTGAAAAAATGATGAACTTTTAACCTGCAGGTGTCGTAGAATGTTTTAGAAAGTGTGTTGATAGAATATGTTCAAAGTCTCATCTGTATGTGTTCTTACATTTTTTTTAAAACTGTTTATATGGAAAGTTGAAAAATAACCAATAGAGAGAAGTTTTGCAATTTGAAAAAATCAAGGAACTATTCAGATTTGTTCTTTACATGTATTTATGTGTGGAGCAACAGGGAAATTGTGCCATTACTGGTTCCATTCTTAATGAGATTGGTGCATTACATGGACTGTTTGACAAAGAAAGAATTACATGCATTTGTGACATTTGGAATCTGCATACCAACTACGAACGTAAGTTAAAATATGCTTAGTGTGGAAATAATGGGGAAGAGTAGAACATTCATGTGTTATTAACTTAACAGAGATTGAACAAAAACCAGAAATGTTATGTGGACAATTTGTGGTCTCATTTTTTATACTGAGAGTAGATTTCAATATCATTGAAGAGTGGTGTGTTACTGGGAGGCTTTGGATTTTGGTGTTGTTATCAAATGGAATTTGTTGGGGAGCGTTTCTTCAGAAGACATTTTTTTGTAAATATGTGAGAGATAAAAAATAAATGAAAATGTTCTGTGTATATTTTCAGTACGATTTTGTTCAGACTGCTAAAGTAAATGGGATTATTAGTGAAGGTAATTGTCAGATTGTGTTTGTCTACTGAATATATGCAGGCCTTTAAGTGGTCCGGGGCTTGTCGCTCCTGCGCTCCCCCACCCATCTAAGACAGTTGCCAAATGTTTCTTTCCACTTAAAACTGTTAATGTACGTATAGTAAAGGGAGTATACATAAAATGTTTGCAAATTACACCTTTATTTATTCTGTCCAGCTCCTACTACCATTTTGTGCCCCCAGCGGTACAATATATAAAAACAATCTATTACAGTTCTTCGTATTATAAAAATAGCAGTTCTAAGTTTATTGCCATATTGGTAGGGTTTGTACTATATAGGGAATGTTGCAATCAGTTTTAATGGTATAAAACTGCACTGTGTTATGTTGGAAACATTACATATGTATTGGTTGTGATGGTATATTTTATACTGTGAGGTACATTTGAATATAAGTGAAGACAGGTGTTATACTGCGAACCCGTTCAGAATGTGCACAGATTACATGGAGATTAAATGGACAAAGAGTAAACGTGCACGTTGTTTTCTGTACGTATGCATGGTTAGAATCATTTGATGATACGTTGAGATATAATCTAATTAGTGTTTGTGGTTTATAATTGGGTACACTGCACCGTGTTAGTAGTTAGTGACGAGATACAGCTAAAGGGATTATTTATTGCTCGTTTTTATGAAATAAAGGTGGAGAGGGGCGTTTCTTTCAAGAGATATTTTATAAATGTGTGATAGATAAAAAATAAAAATAAATTTCTTAGTAAATTTTCTTGTTAGGTTGTGTCTCTATGCTGGATATATGCAGGCCTGTAAGTGGACAGGGTCTTACCGGTGCAGAACACTGCCACCCCTTTCAGACACCTGCCATTTTTTTCATCCCACTTAAAGCCATGAATATACGTATATTAAAGGAATGGTACAATAAAAGTTTAGGAATTACACTTCTGTTTACTCTCCTTATCTTCCACGCCCATTCTGTGCACCCAACAGTATTGTTTGTACAAATTAAGTGATAGAGCTTTATCTAGTATGAAAATAGTAGTTATACTTTTATTATTGGCAGGTTCGTGGGATGTGAAGTGTAAAGAAAAGGTCGTAATCAGTTTCATTGGCACAAAAGTGACGTGACATATGTTTGAAAGATTACATGGTTTTAAGAATAAGATCTCACTCTGCGAGTCCTCGGACAGGCAGTTGTACCTCTTGAAGCCGACACTAGAAATATACTGCAGCTCTCTCTCTACGAGATACCCCCTCTAAGCTCCCTCTCCCCACATCACTGTCCCGCACCTATCTCTTTACAATTGAATGGTCCGCACCTCTCCCTATACTAGTATGCCCGCAGCTGTTCGTTTGTGAGCCGACCCGCAGCTCTCCCTCTTTGAGCTGATGGGCCAGTTGGCTCGTAGCTCTTCCTCTACGACCTAGTACACCGGCTCGCTAGTCTCCCTCTGTGAATCACCGGTCAGCTCCCTGCTTTTCGTCTGCGAGCTGTGGGGTCCGTAGTTGTACCTTTGCAAGCCATCACTGGAAATATACCTCAGCTGTCTCTCTACAAGATATACCCTTCACGTTCCCTCTCTCCACATAACTGTCCCACATGTATGCATTTGCAAGCCGACGACCCGCATCTTTCTCTATAACAGTAGTCCCGCAGCTGTTCCTGTGCGAGCCGGCCTGGAGCTCTTTCTTTTTGAGCCGATGGGCTGCAGCTGTTCGCCTACTAGCCAGCTAGTCGGCTCGGAGCTCTTCCTCTACGAGCCAGCCCGCCGGCCTGCAGTTCCCTCTCTGCAAACCATTGTTCGGCTCACAGCTCTTTCTCTGTGAGTCAACCTGCAGTTGCATGTCTGCAAGCCAACACTGGAAATATAGCACAGCTCTCTCTGCCTGCGAGATACCCCCTTCTTTCTCCACATCACTGTTCCGCAGCTATCTGTTTGGAAGCCGACGTTCCGCTCCTCTCCCTATACCAGTTGTCCCGCAGCTGTTCCTCTGCGAGCCGGCCCACAACTCTCACTTTGTGACCCGACGGGCCGCATCTCTCCTTGTACGAGTCAGTCAGTTTGCTTGGAGCACTTTGTCTACGAGCCAGCCCGCAGCTCTCTCTCTGCCAACTATTGGTGGGCTCGCAGCTCTTCCTCTACGAGCTAGCCCACCGGCTTGCAGCTCTCTCTCTGCAAAGCATTGTTCGGCTCACAGCTCTTTCTCTGCGAGCCAACCCGCAGTTGTATCTCTGCAAGCTAACACTGGAAATATGCCGCAGCTGTCTATGTCTGCAGGATACCTCTTCACGATCCCTTTCTCCACATCAGGGTCTCACAGCTATCTTTTTGGAAGCCGACGGATGGCACATCTCCCTATACCAGTTTGCCTGCTGCTGTTCCTCTGTGAGCTGGCCCTCAGCTCTCCTTCTGTGACCCGAAGGGCTGCAGCTTTCCCTCTACGAGTAAGTCAGTCGGCTTGGAGCTCTTCGCTATGAGCCAGCCTGCCGGCCCTCAGCTCTCTCTCTGCAAACTATTGGTGGGCTTGCACCTCTTCCTCTACAAGCTGTCTCACAACTCTCCATCGGCAAACCACTAGTGGGCTCGCAGCTCTTTGTCTGTGAGCCGTCGGGCCGCAGTTGTAGCTCTACAAACCAAGACTGGAAATATACCGCAGGTGTGTGTCTACGAGATACCACCTTCATGCTTCCTCTCCCCATATCACCTTCCCACATGCATGATTTGCAAGCCGACAGCCTGCAATCTTTCTTAAGGCGGTCGGCCCGCAGCTGTTCCTATGTGAGCTGGCCCGCATCTCTCTTTCTGTGAGCCCACGGGCTGCAGCTGTCCCTCAAGGAGCCAGGCCGCCAGTTCGCAACTGACCCTCTGCAAACCATTGTTGGGCTTTCAGCTCTTCGTCTGTGAGCCGTCGGGCCCGCAGTTGTACCTCTGCAAGCCAAAACTGGAAATATACCGTAGTTCTGTCTGCGCGATATCTCCTTCATGCTCCCTTTTCCAACATTAGTGGTCGTAGCTATCTCTTTGCAAGGCGACGGCCCGTACTTTTCACTATAATATTTGGCTCACAGCTGTTCCTCTGTTAGCCAGCATGCAGCTCTCCCTCTGCATACCATGTAGTTTAGCAGTCCTGCTGTCAGTTTCATGCAGTTCTTTAAACATGCAACCAAGCACTATCTTCTTACCCTTCACTCTGGCAATACGTAAGCACTTATAAATTTACCATGCACTCTGTTTGCAGCACTGTAATCATTCTAGTTAGTAGTTATGTACATATGGAATGGCCTCGCCACTTAGACAAGTATAGCTATAATATTCTGTGCAGCATCTATCCACACCTCTAACCAGCTACATACTATTGGTACACTCCTATAAATAACCAGTTAGTACCCATGCAGTCTAGGAATCATGCTGTCAGTCCCATGCACTTTTCTAATCACTCTTCCAGCACTATATACTTATCTTATTACTCCGGTAATATCTAAGCACGTATAATTCACCATCCACTCTGTTTGCAGCAGTGTAATCATTCTAGTTAGTAGCTATGTACTTATTAAATTGGGTAGCTAGTTAGACAAGTACAGCTACAATATTCTGTGCACTATCTATGCACACCTTTAACTAGCTACATACTATTGGTACACTGCTATAAATACACAGTTAATACCTGTGCAGGGTATGGATCGTGCTGTCAAACCCATGCACTTTTCTAATCTCCCATCCAGCATTATCTAGTTATCCTATCACTGCACCAAAACCTAAATACTTATAATTTCAACATGCAGTCTGTTTACAGCACTGTAATCATTCCAGTTAGTAGTCATGTACTTATGGAATGGCCTAGCCATTAACACTACTATGGATACAATATTCTGTGCACTATGCATGCAGCTGTGTAACCAGATACATACTATTGATATAGTCTTGTAAATACCAGTTAGTACCTATGCAGTGTAGGAATCCTCTTGTCAGTCTCATGCACTTTTCCAATCAACCATCCAGCACAATCTATTTATCCTATCACTTCACAAATACCCAAGCACCAATAATTCACTATGCACTCATTTTGCAGCACAGTAATCATTCCAGTTACTAGTCATGTACTTATGGAATGGCCTAGCCACTAATACAAGTAGAACTATAATATTCTGTGTGCTATCCATGCAGAGCGTTAACCAGCTACATACTATTGGTACACTTCTGTAAATATCCAGTTAGTACCTGTGTAGTGTAGGAATCCTCCTGTCAGTCTTAAACACTTCTCCAATCACCCATGCAGCACGATCTAACTATGCTATCGCTCCACCAATATCTAAGCACTTATAAATGCACTCAGGCACTCTGCTTGTAGTATTGTAATCTTTTAGTCACTAGCCATGTATTCCTGGAACGATAGAGGTTGTTACCATGCAGTTCCATAACTAGATGAGTACTATTAAAGCTGTGCTCTTGTATCTTTCACACTACTCATACACTACTACAATTATGCAAGTATCACTGTTCCTTGCTGAAATCATTGATCTAGTTTCTTTCCATGTATTTTTATAGTTATATATGTGAATATGTATATAAAATTATTTTAATTAAATTAAACTTTTCTTATTTTACAGATATTTTGCATAATTTTTAGGAAAGAGTAAAAATGACAAGAAAAGAGCAAAGAAAAAGAGAACACAGAAAAAGGTGTATTTAAACCAAAAAGGAAAAGATGAATTAGATCAACTACAACATGGATCTTTAAAGAAAAAGTGTTCTGGAAAGATAAGTAAAGATTTTTTTTTAAAAACTAGTACAAACAGTTTCCAATTTTGAAAATAAAAAACAGACAGATACAACAAGGACAGTGAAACAAAGGAAAAGAAAAATGTATACAAAATGGGAGAATTGGATTATCGGTAAAATAATTATGTTGGAAGCAGGAAAAAACTATTTTCAGAAATTCTAAAAGGAATCTATAAAAGTAGAGTACTCCAAAATTTACTACAGAAATGTAAAATATATAAAAAGCGATCAGCATTCTACAGACAAACAAGGAGATTATAAGTGAAATTGAAAAAGCCTTTGAATTGAAAAGAAAATGATTTATCTCAATTATAAAAAGATTGAAGACTTTAAATACATTAATGCAGTGTATGAAGGACAAATGTAAAAGAAAAAGAATTGTAAATAGAACTAATTTTTGTAAAATATTTTCCGGGGAAAGGAAGCATACTTCTAGTACGGAACCTTTTTTCAATGAAGAAAGGTATTTTCAAGAAAATAGATTACTGCATGCAGTTGATACCTGTAGTCATTCTTATGAAGTAAAAAAAATGGATTTCCAATTGAAAAAGAAAAGATAGTTCCTAGAAATGTTGAACAAGTAATAGCTGAGGAAGTTCAAGGGAGACATACCCAGGCTCCAGTGTTTACATGGGATTGTAGTGGTATTTGTAGTATACGTCAACAATCTATTGATATTTTACTTGATTTCTCAAGTGAATATGGAAGAAAAACTGTGAAACTGAAGATTAAGATGTTACAAGGACTGGATCCTTGCAAAGTGAGAAAATATACAGGGTTGCAAGGTCATTCTCTGGCTTGTCTTTCTGTGAAAGTGTGTCAAAGTTGTTTTCATCATTTAAGAATGTTAGCAGTACATCATTCCGAAACGCAAAAGTTAGTTGGAAGAATATACTACGTGAAAAGTCCTGCATTATGTTTAAATGAAATTAATACAGCTCTTTTGCAGGGTTCAGTGTTGGATGTAAAAAACAGTTGGTGATGATATAGACTTATGTTTCTTTGCTGGTCAAGAGGAGTGTAGAGAAAGTGAGAGTTTGATAAGTGTAGGTGTTGAAGAACGGATGAAAGATAGTACTGATGTGAAGTTTGAAAAATAAATAACAAAGTTTAAAGTAGTGTCTGGTGAAAATCCCAACTATGTTTGTATTTGTTGTCGACGTACTCATTATAAAATTCAAACTAAGAATGTAGATGTACTTTTAAAAAGTGAAAACGAAAACAATGATAAATGGAAAGAATTTGCTGCTTATCTGTTTGTGGAAGGTCGTTTTGAGTTAGGTACTGTACAATGTATTTGTAAATATTGTTACAATAAATTAGAAGAAAACAAAATGCCAGCTAGAGCTGTCTATAATGACTTCGATTTAGTAGCTATACCGCCTGAACTTAAAGATTTAAGTAAATATGAGGCCATCCTTATTCAATCTGTGCACCCTTTTCAGGCTATAATTCATTTGGAGCCTAAAACAGGTAAGCTGCATCCAACAGATCTACAAAGAGGTTTAAAAGGAAGAGTTGTGTATTTACCTTTAGATTTTAAGAAACATGTTGAAACTGTTGGTGTAGAAAGAGAGGATGTGGAACCTGTAGACATTCTTGAGAATGGTGTACCCACAAAGAGTCGGACAATATGGCAAGAGGTAGTAGATGTGAGGAAAGTCCAAAAGGCTACATTATTTTTGGTGCAAAACAATATTTACTCTAAAAGTGTAAATGTAGAAGAAGAAGAAATGACTTTAGAAGTTGAAACAGATATTTCAAGTGGACAAATAGAAAAAGTAAAGAATTCAAGAAAAGTTGAAATTTATGAACATTATACTATACACCTTCTACATTCAAAAGAACTGATAGGAGATATTATTGAATTGTTCCAGATGAAAAAAGCAAAAGGAACTCCTATGAGTGTGTGAGAAAAAAGTTTGGAAGCTCATTGTTTTCCACAGCTGTTCCCTAATGGAAAAGGTGGACGATATGATGAACGACCAGTTCAGCTTCAAGCTTCAGGTTATCGTACTTTACCACTCTACTCAGATTTCGTCAGTGTGTTCCATATTTGTTTCATCTTTTATTTGAGGGTGATCTGTCTGCACTTTCATATGCAGTCAACCATATATTAAAAACTGGGACGCATCTTTCACATGTTTCTGCCAAGGAATTTATGGACAAAGTTGAAGAAAGAGATGAACATTTAAAATCACAGTTAATTAATTTGATGGCATGTCAACGTGGCACTAATGAATATTGGTATCGATGTCATGGGGAGTTAAAATGTATGTTAAGAAACTTGTGATCTCCTACCTGGTTTGGTACATTTAGCTAAATTCAGATATAGAAAATATTGAATTGAAGACACCTGGAGAACTGTGTTCCCTAGATCCTGTAAATGTCTGTAGATATTTTAATCATAGATTTAAAGCTATGATGTCTTTCATCTGTAATAAAAAAAATACACCTATTGGCAAAGTTATTGATTTTTTGGGGGAGAAAAGAATACCAAGCTAGAGGTGATCCTCATATTCATATGCTTTTATGGATCAAGGACAAACCCAAATTTGGAACTGATTCGGATGAGACTGTTTTATCTTTTATTGAAGAGTACGTTACCCGTGCAATTCCAAAAACAGGAGGATAAAATATCTTAAAACAGCAAGTTTTACGGTTTCAGAGTCATCGATGTGGAAAATATCGTCGACAGAAATATAAGTCAAAGGATACATTTTACACAAAATGTCGATTTGACTTTCCACGTCCAGTAATTTCCAAAGGAAGAGTGAACAGTTTTATGTCAGCAGTGAGGCATACTATCACTCGAAAATCACCCAAAAATACTTATAATATAAAAAGAACAGAAGAATCGAAGTACATTAATGATTACAATCCGGTGATTTTGAAGATGTGGAATGCAAATATGGACTTACAGTTTGTTGCAGATAACTCAATTGCTGTTGCTCTCTATGTTACGTCATATATTACCAAGTCTGAGAAGACAGAATTGAAAGAAATGTTGGAGGAAATTTCACAGGAGAAGACACTTAGCAAAAAATTGTACAGCTTCAGCTTGAAGATGCTTTCACATCAGGACATTGGATCCTATGAATGTTCGGATCGAGTGACATCTGCAAGTTTATATTCAAAGTCAAGAGAAATCATCTGGATAAGTCTTGGTCTTGCTGCTGCACGAAATCGAGTTTTGAAATCTGTACAAGAAACTGAATACTTGGCACTGAATGAACCAGAAAGTACAGATATTCTGAAATCAAATATGTTGGATACATACTATCCAAATAGATGTCCATACCAGGAAAACATATGTCTTTATGAAATACGGCAACATTATAGTTTTAAAAAAAAGTTACAGAAAAAATGAATGAAGGAAAATATGCTGTAATTGGATCTGATGGATGTTTTGTAAAGCATGCCAAAGGAAATTTGATTAAAGATAAAAGAAATTAAGTTGTGATACTCCAGATAAGAGAGAGTTTTTCTATTTAGCTCTTCGGCAACTACTCAAACCTTGGCGGACTGAAATGGAATTATTTGGAGATTTTGACTGCTATGAAGATTCTTTCAATGCATGTAAAGATAGCATTGAATGCACAATTTTTCCAAATGATCTCCAAATGTTGAATGAAGAGATTAATCAATAAAAAACTATTGCAGCTGAAATTGCAGGAGATAGTTCGCAAAATAGTCAGAGTTCTGCTCCACAAAGTCAAGATCCACTAGGAGAAGCCATATTGAAAATGAAGCGGCAATATCAATGAGTGATGTGGAAATGGTAATGCAGCAAGCACAACAGGACACTATTGATGTGGAAAAATTGAAGGAACTTCTGAATAATGAACAGAAAGAAATATATCACCAAGTTACACAACAGATACAACATGGATTACTTCATGAAAAGAATGATTGCCAATGCACATCATTTAGACCTATTCTTATGTACATCAGTGGACAAGCTGGAATGGGGAAAAGTTTCTTGATTAAATGTTTGTCAAGTTATCTACAGAAAACAACGGATTCACATTTGTCTTCCGTTGTAACTGTTCCAACTGGGTTAGCAGCACACAACATTAAAGGGATTACTTTACATCGTCTACTTATGTTACCAGTAGAACATGAAAATAAGTTGGAATACCACAAGCTATCTGGAGAAACTTGTTTCGAAGTTTCAAGAGTACTGAAGAAAATGAAACTTCTGGTAATTGATGAAGTAAGCATGGTGTCAAAAGTAATGCTTGCATTTGTACATTTGAGGATGCAGCAGATTTTAACCCCTTCGGTGCTCATGACGGAACGGTTCCGTCATGAGCCACGGTTGAGCTGTGCTCATGACGGAACCGTTCCGTCATGACCACGCCCGCGCAAGATTCCGTCAGCACAGCGGCGGAATCTGCGCAGCATGGAAGGGGTTAAAAACAAATTACTATGTTTTATTTTGAGGAAAACATGTATTTGTATTTGGTGATCTACTTCAACTCACACCTTTGAAAGGCCAACCGGTATTTAAAACCCTTCTTCATGAAGACACTAAAAAATCATTGGGAAGTATTGGAAATGTGAATATTTGGACTTATTTTGAATAACTTACTAAGAACAAGCGACAAGCAAATGACGAAGATTATTGAAACATTCTTCAAAATGTTAGAATTGGTGTCTTAACAAAGGATGGAAAAAATGCTTTAGAAAGTCAGCTACTAAGAAACTTGTTTCCAAAAGTAAATGTTGCAGCTGAAACAATCTACCGAAGAATTGCAGAAAAGAAATCTATAATTTGCCATATGTTAACACTGAAAGAATGCTCTACATTCAATAAAGAACTGTAGAAACTGGAGAATGAACCGATAATGAAAATGATAGCTATTGATAAAGTTAAACATTAGGAGTACCTATTCTTCTGTCAGAGAAATTGCAGGTAAAATTAGACTCTTTGGAAAAATCAATATCTATGGCTGCTGGTTTGGAAAAGACCTTCTATGTATCTCTAAACTACCGGGTAATATTACGGCGTAATTTAGATGTTGAGAAAGGATTAGTAAATGGAGCAATGGGGAAAGTTGTTTACTTTGTTAGTTATGCAAATAGAGATGGGATTGAATTTTAGAAGAATAAATTTGATCAGATTGAAGAGGTGAAACAGATTGGGCACTGTTTTGTTTGTTTCTTGATTGTAAAAGAGTTGTATGTTCGTAGAAAAAAGTTTCCTCTTTGCTTACCTTATGCAGTGACTATTCATAAATCTCAAGGTTTAAGTGTACACAGTGCTTTGGTAAATATTGGAAGTTCTGTGTTTAGGGAGGGTATGGCATATGTTGCATTGTCTCGAGTGAGAATATTATCCGGATTGTATTTGTTTGATTTTTATGAGGAAAAGGTTAGTGCAGATGTAAATTGTGTAAAAAAGTACAATAGGTTAAGAATAATCTATGCTCCTAGAATAGGTGAATATCCTATTTATGAAAAATGTTTAATACGTCCAAAATGAAAATATGATAAAGATTTTACTGAGGTTGCAAAGAAAAAAAGAATTGAAAAGAATGATGAGTCTGGAAAGAAAATAGAAGAGAACACGGTTGCTAATATTGTAGGATATCAGTTTGAAAATAGTTCAGGTATCAACTCCTATGCTAATGTAATCATCAACGTTGTGTTTTTTTTTAGAAAATCTACAGCATGCTATTATGGAAAATCGAGAAAAAAGATTTTGTTCTTTGTTATATTATATTTTTTAGAAGTTGAAAACTGAGAAAACAAAAGTCCATATTGCTTCTGATGTGCAGAATCTCCTGGATATATGTTCTGGTTCTTCACAATTTACACAGAATGTACAACAAGATGCTTAGGAATTTCTTATGTTTATGCTTGCAGTATTAGAAGATGAAGGTATACAAATTGAAAATCTGTTTGGACTACGTTACAGATGGGTTCATACATGTGAACAGTTATTCATTTTCATCTACTACTAAAATAGACGCTGAAAGATTCATATATTTGACAATGCCAGATTTGAAAACAGTGTCTTTCAAGAATTTAGTAAAATCAGCTAATCAACATATGGAATGTACTCAGTGCAAATCAGAAATGTTGTCAACATTATTTATGCAACGATGTGGACAATATATTATTTTAATGCTGCAACGTTGTAGAGCAGATGGAACAAAAGTGGAAACTAAAATTAAACATTTTGTGGCTGGTCAAGTTTCAATTTCAGGAAGAACAGTAGCTATTGTTTTCCACGATGGAGATACTTCAACATCTGGACACTATACTGTATATTTAAAATGCAATAAAGAATGGACCCTATGTAATGATGCACATTTAGAGTATAAATTTCGGTTGCCTAATGAATTACCAAATTCATATTTAATATTTTTGATGCCAAAATTCGGAGAAGATGTCAACATGAAGTAATCAGTATATTTTGGATATATTCACCACAAATAATTTCACAAATATCATTCGACCTATTGGGAAGGTGTTAATATGAATTTAGAAGTTTATTTCGGATATCCTCAATGCAATTGTTTTCAGAAACATCATTTGGCCTTTTGGAAATATTTTCAGAATTGCGGTTTAAATAATTGATTCCGTTTTTAAATGTGTTCGAAAGAAGGTGCTCATATATGTAATCTTTTTTTATATACATTGTTAATAAGGATGTTCATTTGTGAAACTGGAAACAGAGAATTGAGTTTGTAGTAGATATTTTGAAGATAGAGGTGTTTTTTTTTAACAATCTTATTGACTGGATTACTGTTGATAAATAGTAAGTAGTCGATCCGCGAATCCCCCGATACTACTTGTTGACCAGATGAGATTGGTCAATTTAGTTATTGCAATTGTTGTTTACATAAGTGTTTTTTGACCGTTCTTTAAAAATATTTTATTTGTTTGACACCATCCATCAATGTTTGTCTCTTTCTTATATCTGTCCTGTTCATCAGCACACAGGGTCAGGCAGACAGGGAGTGGGCAGTCGGCAGGAGAACAACACTACCAGGAGGACACCGAGGGCTCCTCTGCTGGCCCTAATAAGTCTTCTTGTTTTTAATAATAATTCTTATTCCATAACTTTTAATGTACCATATTTTTCAAGAACTATTTTTTCAGTTTCCCAATGCTATTTTTTACAAACAATTATCCTTCGATCTGTACGGTTTCAAAAATCTTGTTATCCCTGCCTCTGCTATGATGACTCTCTGTACTACTACTACTATCAGTCTGTCTGTACTGTAGTATCTAAGCTTGCCCAGTTGGCCACTCTTTATTTGAAAGTTTGTACATAAAACTCAGATTCACCAGTAGCTCTAGCCATTGAGTCCAGTCCTTTGGGTCGTCCTCTTGTACTACTTCTAGTCTTATCGATCCTGAGTCTTTGTTAATCTTGAGGCTTTGACAATTCACACCGACAAATGCCCAACCAGATTTATTACTATTTTAATATGATAGCCTATAGGACATACTACTACTGTTGTAGGGATTTTGCACATACAGACCTTTGCACAAGAAAATAGGATGTTGGTGATGGTAGGTTGGACCTTCCTCACACACCTCAATCAGAAATTCAGAACCCACCACAATCCCCTGCCCGACTATAGTAGTATCTTGTCATAACTATTAGGTCTCTGAACCCTCCCCCCAAGATACCCAACAAGTAGACAACCCAGAGCATAACACACCCAACGTCTCAGTCGTGGAACCAATGCACATGCACACCCTTCCTTTAATTTGCTCACTCGTGTAAGTCTACACCAAATACCAACAAGTCTATGTAGGTACAAAATGTTTATTTTGAATTGAGAAGCTCTGTACATTGTTCTATTATATAATGCAGCACCAACAGGAAAATCAATAACATTAAAACAATAAACATTGTTACACTTACTTACAGTTGGGAATTAAATCATGATAACTGAACAGTGGTATAAGGCAGCACCACCATCCCCTAGGAATTTAGTTTATATACATTTATAAATGAAGATCTCTGAGTGAAGGGACCCCTCACCTTAGAAGAACCTAGTACTGGTAGTTGTTGCATCATAAGCTCTGCAAAGCTCTTCCGTCTGTAATGCAAAAAATGAAATGGTGTGCGTTAGTATATTGCAACTTGCAAGCATTTCTCAGCCGTGCAAAAAAGTGTAGCATTTATGGATAAGCAATATGGACTAACAGTACACCAGTACTTCATAAAAAAGTGGCTTGTTAATGTTTTTGTTGACCTCTTGTACGCAGCGCGTAGACAGTAGCAGTGTGAGGCAGGTCATGTGGGCTCAAAGGTGTCTTATACAACAAGCTGCAAGGTAACGTCACATGTGCAAAAATATAAGACACAAACGTAAAATGGTTGCATGGCTCGGGCTAACTAAGCAAAGGCTAGAAGGACCCTAGGGGGGACCATATATAACTATTAGTGTCTACTCTACTACTACCTGATTTGTACTAGTGATGTATTTTATATACTATTAACTAATTTTTAGGCCTGGGCAAAAATTTCGTTCCGTTCGCGGAAATTGCGATAATTTGACATTTTTGCGTTCCGCGGAGAGCGCGAAAATGTCAAAAATTCCGGTTTCCGCAGCTTGGCGATAATTTGTTTCTTGCTCGCGCTGTAAAATGATACATTCTCGCGCGCGCGCGATCGCCTTACCTGAATCCCTGCGTTCGCCGACAAGTTTTCTTGATCCGGTCGCGTTCTCCATGAGATGTTGTATTGTTTTTAGCCATTTGCGCTGTCTCGCGACAGTTCGCGCCCGCAGTGACGTCATGCGTCGCGCGATCACGTCTTTCTTCTCGCGATCATGCACCGCGAGAACAACTCAAAACAAGATGGCCGCGCCCGCAAGCAGCCACATGGGTAAGTTGGCGACCCGCAACCATGCAGAAAATCGCGCGAACATGCCGGAAAAAAACTTCCGCATCTTCGCGATATTTCTGCTTGTTTGCGATAATTTTAAACATTCTCGCGATAATTTGCGAAGGTTAATTCCGCAAATTCCGCCCACCCCTACTAATTTTTCAATCTTGCTACTGACCAATAGGGGGAGGTGTATGTGACGCCTAATAAATGTGTAATGTTTTCTAGGCGCACTACCGACCACGCCCACCAGTGCCGGGGCCAGCGAAGGCGACGCGGAGGGAGAGGATGTGGCAGTTGGGGGAGTGCCAGCACCAGTGGTGGGCGGTGGTAGGTTAGATTCATAATCCTTAACTATTGTTGACACTACACTCACTGCAAGGGTGTACTGTATGTATACTGTACTGTCAAGACTTAGGGCCCCATTAGGATGGCGGGTGGATTGCCCCCGCCGGGCCGGCGGTAGTCACCACAGACCCCGCAGGGGCAAACCTCCCACCATCCCTGTAGAAAAGACCCCCCACATGTCGACCGGGCTGAAAAGGGTTCAATATGGTGGCGGTGTCTGAACACACCGCCAGCCATATAATCTACATTTTGGAATGCCTTTACGTGGCGGCATTGCCGGCCGCCACGGAAAGGCATGCGGAGTATGCTTGGGGGCCCCCATGGAGGGTACCTATGCTATGGTACCCCCCTGCCTTTCAAAGCACAACGTGGCAGGCTCCGCGCAGTGCCTGTCACGTTGTGCTTGGAAAAGCACAACACGTATTTTTAGCATTGCATTCGGCACCGCCCACCACAATGTAAAAAAAACAGGATGCGCCCACCACTGTGGCGGACGCATCCTAATTGTCCCCACGGGACCCCTGCCCTTTTTAGCGTGAGGATGGTGGGCGGACAAAGTCCCCCCACCATCCGATGTCCTAAGTAAGTAAGAGTTGTTGTGAACGTTTGAAGAGTGAACTAGACACCCTTTAATTGGCATAGGTGCGGGAGTATTGAGTAACCAATGGCCTCATCTATCTGATTTCAACTCCGCTTTGAAAGTTTTATGGAGAAGACTAAAAGTCAGATCAGATCACCTGGTGTTCAACTAAAAAGTGAAAGACGGGTGGAAGGAAGAAGGACGGGCGAGATTTAAAATGTTATGTACTGTGCTTTATAGTGCTACCATGCCACTATGTGTATAATTAACTTGTATTACTGTTTTTCTAAGAGTATATTTTACAATTGTCTTATTTTTTTCTTTTTGATACACAGCTACTCCTTCCAAAGTCAATCGTATGGGTTGGCCGTCAAGGCACGGCGCCGGAAGCTGGAGGCAATCCAGTAGGAATATTGGCGGCTGGTGGTCTTGGCAGAGGAGGAGGAGGAGACTGCAGCAGCACTTCAAGCCTCCTCCAGTGCCCTGGGCCCCAGCCACCGCCCTCCAGCGGTACGGCGCCACCGTCTGGCAGCTGCCCGCCGCCACTGCAATACCATCTCTGGTGCCGCACCACTGTGGCTGAAACTGCCGCACCCTCAGACGCCGCGTCGCTGCTCTAGAAGAGCAGATGCATGTCCTCCTGCAATCCCGCCCCACACCTTAGTCCCTGTCTTCTGCCCGTGTTTTAATTCTTGTTTGGGTGGGTGGGAATTGGGCGTTGGGTTTTTGGACTATTTAGGACTTTCTTACGGACATTGGTTGAGGTTAGGGAGGGGGGTGGGTCAGCTTTTGTGGGTTTTTAGTTTATTTTTGTTAGGGTTAATTAAATCTATATTTCTACATTACATGCAATGTTGTTAATGTTTTGTAGGTGGGGTTACTGTTTTACATCACACTGTTTCCTTGCAGGTGCAGGCCCGCCCATAGCCAGTGTTTGATTTAAATAATTGGCTGACTGTGTAAGACACAAACAGATAGATGCAACACCCCTCACTGATTGACTTGTCCTACTAGTATTTTCAGTCTCTCCTCTAGTCTATGCATTCTTTATCTGGACTCAAAGGGGTGTGTGAAATTGAATTCATTGAAAACATGACCATTATTAATTCTGCCTGCCCCAAGCTTCTCTTACCTTTGCTTGATGTTTAACTTAGGCACAGCAGTGGCTGCATGGTGAAGGTGGTTTCCTTTTTCTAACATGCCTTGATTGGGGTGGTGGTGGCAGTATAGTAGTAGTAGTAGACACTGGCAGGGCAGCAGCATTTGCAAAAAAAAGAAAATGAGACAGTCAGTCGCCTTTGAGAGACTGTTCAAGGAGTAGTAGAATGAAGTACAGTACAGAACTTACCGAGCAACAATAATATGCTAAAATATTTTACAACAAAACATAATGGTGGTTGGGATAGCCTACTAGACAGAGTTACAAACTATAGTTGTGTTGTGTCACTTGTCTAGGCCTACAGCGTAACAGTTAGTGCTGTGTATGAGGAATGACAACAAATCCAATCAATGCCGGCAATTAATGCTGAGGTATATGTTCCTTTGTTAAATAAAATCACCTCTAAAATATACTACTCATGGGTGGGCAAGCAGAAGAAGATCATCGCTCTGCCTTGAAATTGAAGTACTGTTGCTTTCGCCACATCCGCCCCAGCAAGCGTGTGATTAAGTATTGTTGTACATTTAATTTAGTCACACCTCGACAATAAGTCACACAGCCCGGGGGAAGAGGGTTAGGGTTTGTTGAATGGATGGGAAGGGGGTTTGGGGAAAGGTTTGACAGTGAAAAACAGTACGCATGGACAAACAAACGACAATCTTTGAAGACTCCCATATCTATATGTTAAGGGAGAAAAAGGAAATGCATGCATGATGATGATTGATAAGGAGACCCCGATTACATACACTTCTTGTTCTGTTGTTACGGCCTTAATACTTTTACAGATAGCAAATAGAAGATTGGTAGGGATGAATCGTAAACAGAGAGCAAACCTAATGATGATAATAGCAACAACAAGAACACGCTGTTGTAAAGATTGTAGACAAAAAAATGAATCAAATTATTTAAAAGAAGATGAAAGTTGATACTGTTACTGTGTCATCCTGGTCGAAAATGTGGACTGGATTTGCATCTCGGCATTCCTCTTGGTCCTCTCGTCCATCAATCCTGGGTGTCGCCAACCGCCACTGCCCGACTGGAAAAAAATGACGATTTATTGGTAAGGTAAGTGTGCATTGTAATGTTTTCCCAAGTATAGGGCAAGGCCTGGCCTGTAATTGTAGATGGAAAAACAAAGGGAATATTGAGAAACAAAGTTGAAACAAATGCACAAGTTATGGTGAAGAGCAACAAGAAACACTTTCCGAGGCGGCATGTATGCATCATCTCTACTCTAGTCTGTTTCCAGCATTCAACAACAACACAACAACAGGAGAGAGCAGGCCCACAGTGACAGGCCTGACGGCATGTTGCTTAGCACATCCTACGTTTAGAGTACTTTTTTTTTTTAAAAGAGTTGGACAAAGGCAAAGCACATATCCATTCCAAACATAGCATTTTACAATTTAAGTTAGTAACTCAATGCACAGCAGTCATCCCACCGCTACACTCGACTCCACTTCTACACAGACATTTGGGTCTGCTGTGGTTGTTGTTGACGTGTTTACCTTTAGGCTTTTATGCCACTCATAAAACGTCCTCCTGACTTGTTATTATTCCATCAATCATCTCCAATACTTGTACTGACTGACTGTGAAGATCGGCCTGCAGTAGAAGTAAAATGTTGTTATTACACAACAAGAGTAGAAATAATATTGACTTGAGTCACTCTATAGTGTGTACAGTAAGACTAATAGTACACTTTGACTTCACTTCGTGCATAACAAACAAACAACAATAACACAAACACCAATCGCTCAGAGTCAGGTGTCCAATGCATGCCATTAATTGTCATTACCTGTTCCTCCTCATCTTAAGTTAACGTGTCATCTTTTTCGCCATCATCATCATGGACGGTGCTGTTGTCAATCATACTCAGTGCGCAGATTGAGTCCCTTTCCTGTATTCAATTAAAAGCAATGTATCAAGCTGCAGGAGAAGTACAAACTTCTTATTTGCAAGAAGGGGAAAATTCACCTTGAGTTACGTTTAGTGTGTACTGTAGAAAGATGATTAGTGCACAATGACATAACTTCATGCACAACAAACAACAACAAAATCACTCAGTCTGCGACTCTGCGTCCAATGCATGGCATCAGTCATTGCCTGTTCCATCTCATTTTCAGTTAATGGGCAGTCTCTCTTGGCTCTGAAAGGAAGATAGCTATAGTAGTCATCTGATTCATGCTCCACTTCTTTTGGCGGGACTAGGAAAGTTTTTATGTTTTCTTCTATTTTCCATCATTCAATCATCATTCATGAGGGCAATGGATTTAGGCGGGAGATTCAGTATGATGGAGCGGAGGAGCTGGATTCGGAGGACTGTACTGTCAAATTGCAGACACCTGAAACTTGTATATTAAATAAGAAGAGTAGAAGACGGTGGTAATGGATTTGTTGTGATTCACAAGTTTGTAACCGGAACGACAGAAACACAAATAAAGGGGAAAAAAAGGATGAAGACAGTAAGTGCAAGCCTAATTGTCAAGGAAGTATAGCTCGTCCTCAAACTCTGGGGGTTCAGCCAGTAGTAGGTAATCATGTGACACACTACTTGCGTCACCTGAGCCGCTGTCTTCATCTTCCTCCATTGCTTCATTTATTGTGTAATTCGGTGGTATGAAGTGCTGATTCATTTTGATCATTGTTAACCTCTCCACGTTTTTGGGCGAGAGACTGGTCCTTCTCACTGTTACAATGGAACCAGCAGCACTGAAAACACGTTCAGAAGAGACACTTGCAACAGGGCAAGCAAGATAGCTTATCGCAAGCCTGCTGAGCAGTGGCTATTCATACCTTTTCCTATACCAGTACTGCAATCGGTTTTGATCAATGTACACCTCTGTTGGGTCGTCCAGATAGGCCTGGACCATCCGCTCAATGTTCAGGGGTGCTGCTGGTAAGCTTTTGGGCTCTTTTCTCTGTGCATCAGCACTGTGCTTATTAATGTCTAACTGTACATACATACCAATCGTCTAACGATTCAATTGGGCCTAATGATCCAGTTATTGTCTCTGTTGTCGATAGTGATGGTGAGTGTTGTGATCCAAACGCGCTGCCCTCAGCCGACGAAGTTGCACTTGATGCTGCATGCCCTGCTGCAGTACTTCTTGGGGGTTGATCTTGCGAGATTTTAATTAGCAGCCGTTCATTTTCCAACTTACTCACTGCCTTAGCTATACAAGTTTTGTAGCGGGCAACATCAATCTCTGAAAAAGCAAAGAATGTCTTCAGTCCAAATTTTGTTCGTGGATTCAGAATTGTGGCACAAATGTAATGTTCTTGTGACAAAATTTTAATTTCTATCCTTGTATTTTCAGCTAAGCGACGGGCTAAGCTCTCCACCAAGTCATAGGCTCCCTTTTTGCCCTCTACACCTTTGTATGATTCAGACACCTTCTTCAGCTGATGCTCTAGCATTTGCAATAATGGGATAGCTTGACCCATTGTACAGTCCTCCTTGCTGACTTCAAGTGTGAAGATCTCAAAAGGACGAAGCATCTCAGTCAGGCATTTAATTAGGCTCCATTGCTCCATCTGAAGGTTCATGCCTTTAACAGTAGCATCCCCTCTTTTCCAGACATATTCATTGAGTGGCCTGTACTGCTCAAACAGACGATCAAGAATGTAATACATTGAGTTCCAACGTGTTGCCAACTCCCGGATGAGTGCTTTGACTGGCATCCTATATTCACCTTGAATGATCCTCTGCTGCTTCCGAGCTTTAAAAGAATGGCTGAAATGAGTGCATATTCTTCGGCAGATGGCCAGTAAATTGCTGACTATGGGTTCTTTTTTCAGAAAGTCTTGAACTATAATGTTAATGCAGTGCGCCAAACACGGAACCCTGAAATAGGAACCAAGATCCATGGCCTTAAGTACATTACTACCATTGTCTGTGGCAAAAAAAACAATACTAAGCCCTCTTGGCCGCAGCCATTCCAAAACCTTGCTGTGAAACTCGTGTAAAATGTTTTCAGCCGTATGAGATTTCTCCATGGCGAACATGGCTACAGTTGCATGTTTCAGAGTACCTTTAAAAATCGCAGCTGTGTCAACAGCACCTCATTCAGATAACTTATCTCTAACCCCCACAAAAGAGACACAGTGTGCAGTGATGCACATGTAATCTGTGGCTTGGCAACTGGTCCACATGTCTGTTGTCAAGTGGATATTGTGAATAGCACTCTGCTGCAAAGCTTGTCCAACCAATTCCAGCACATCATGATGTAGTGCCGGAACAGCAATTCTTGCGAAATAGGACCGGCTGGGAACCTTCCATTTAGGGCAGATGGCTGACACAAATTCTAGGAAACCCACCCCTTCCACAAATGAAAAAGGGAGAAGGTCCAGCGCTAACATTTTAGCCAGTTTTGCATTTTATAACCGTGCCGTTGGGTGGTAGCATTGGAACTGCCTCTCCAACCTAAGCATGCTCTCAATGGTAGGTTCTTTTGTTTTCATTAACCCACTTAGGCTCAACGACACAATTTGTCTCATTGCAGTACTCGGTCGCCTTGGTGTCTCAGCTTGACTCTGAGTATGGCTCTTACTGGGGTGCCGCTCAGATTTTACCGAGGAGGGTGTGGGCGGTACCACTACACTGCTGGAGACAGGGCTAGAAATGCGTCCCTCTTCTTCACCTTTTTCCGCAATAATATCGCCCCCTGATTCTTCCTGACCAACTTCAATGGGTTGAGTTTTTCTACTTTCTTTTAACTGAAGTAGGTGATTCTCCCACACGATAGTGTGGTGTATTCTGAGATGACTTGCTTGGCCTCCGGAACCATAGTTTGTACCAAGCTTATCCCGCCGAACACCTTGTCGACAAATTGAGCATATAGCAACATTCTCCTCCTTGGTGCTAACAGAAAAGAAGTCCAAAACTGGGGAGGAGAACTTTCTGGCACTGCTGGATGTGCCACTTTCAATACCAGATGAACTGGAGAGTGTGCTTGGAATGTGACCCTGTGCAGCAACACTGTGACTTTTACTACCACTGCCTACTGAGATGGTTGAGCTGGATGTAGGTCCCTGCCGGGCCTTGGAAAATATGGCAGCTGGAGGTAGTGGTGGTGTAACCTGTGTTGGTGATATCCGTGTAACATCCCGCTCAGTAGCAGCCTTTCTGGATAGGGTGAGTATATTGGTCTCCAATCCCTTTGGGGCGGGAGTGATGTGCGTGATGACTGGCTCATCTTCATCAACATCACCCCCCTCTTCTACATCTACCTCCATAACTCTAAGTTTTTCTGGGACCTTCCTTTTCAGAAGCATTGTCTTGTGGTGTGCATCACTCTCAGACTGAGCTGGTGGCTGCCAAGTGTCATCACGATCATCAGAAGCGGGGCTTGAAGAAGAAGATGATGGACTAAGCCTCCTCTTCCTTGCTGGTGGTCTGGAAGACAATAGATTTTCCGAAACAGTGGTTTGCTCCACTTTGTCTGCAGGAAGCTCGATTTCCTGAAATGCCCCTACGTCAGGAGCAACAACTACTATGGTGGGCTCTTGTTGCGGCTGCTGCTGTTCTTGTTGCGGCTGCACACTTATCTGCTGAGTTTCCGCCTGCGTTGATTGTGTACTACTTTGCGATAATGACATTTATAAATCGCTGCTCGTTAGTAGACTGGCTACCTCTGCGACTCTCTAGGCTTTGGGCCTCGGTTGGTGGGGTTGGACCACTGGTGCTGAGGTGCTGCTCCCAGCTTGATTCTCGGACAACGCTGCTGCAGGCGTAACTTTTTTGGTGCCAAAAAAAACCATTGTCCGGCACACCAGTCGTGGTTAATGGCACTTCCTTTTTCTGTTCCTTCTTCTCACCGGCAACTTTGTTGGTACTGGACCTGGTACCTTTCATTGGGGCCATCTTCTTCAGATGTCAGGCAGGACGCAGACGCACAACAAGTTCTGGTCACACGTGGACGTAATGCGCAGCAGGACTTCTGTCTGGCTGGCAGTACAACGGGTGATGATGATGACACCTCCTCCTCTGGCTTTTTGTGCACCTAAAAGCAAATAAGCCAGGAGAAGATCATCAGTGAAATGTTGCATTTGTTGTTGTGGTTCAGTTACTTACTACTGTACTAGTGCAAACAAAAGATATAGTCTAGCCATTTCTGAATTTTTTTCAACAAGGGCTATGTTATACAACTGTGTACAGTCACACACTACACTCTCAGGTGGGATAGGAAAGTTAATAAGAACCACCAAAATAAAAATGTAATGGAAGTGGGTTGGATCCTATTTGCCATTAAATTATTTGAGCATCTCATCATCCATGGAGCTGCTGCGGCAAAGGGGGAGGATGGATGGAAGCAGTAAGCGAATAGAAAAACCATGCAGGCCTATATGGCAAAAGCAGGACACTAATAACTCCCAACACAAAAAAAGGCCACCAGCCACCTGGACACTCACAAATAACAAGCAAGCAGGGGGCCTGGGAAACACCAGGAGCTGACAAAAGGCCTATAAAAGCCAGGTAAAGGATGCATGCTAAAGCACACTGCTCTGCTTTTTTAATGCAACAAAATGCAAATACGAAAATTCACAGGCCCCAAAAAGGTCTGCAGGGTGCATACATTGCACACCAACACACACCAGACACACACAACAAAAGCATGTCTTTAAGACAACAACATCAGAAAGCCCACCCCAAAAAAACACACTTGCCAACTCAATCCAATGCCATCCATGCCCTAAATGATGTGTAAAGTCAACAGACCACACATAAACACTTGATTAATACAGCTGTGGCTACCAAGCAGGCCTGATGTTGGCAGACAAGGCCAGACAAGCTTGCAGGTCTAGGCTTCAAAATGGCCACCAGCCACATGGCTAGGCCCAACAACATCAGAAAGCCCACCCCAAAAAAACACACTTCCCCAACTCAATCCAATGCCATCCATGCCCTAAATGATGTCTAAATTCAACAGACCACACAGAAACACTTGATTAATACAGCTGTGGCTACCTGCTCTGAGCCTACTGGATGAAAGTAGGCCTGTTGGCAGACAACAAGGCCAGACAAGAGACAACAAGTTTGCAGGCCTAGGCTTCAAAATGGCCACCAGCCACATGGCCAGGCCCAACAACATCAGAAAGCCCACCCCAAAAAAGCAAACTTCCCAACTCAATCCAATGCCATCCATGCCCTAAAGGATGTCTAAATTCAACAGACCAAACAGAAACACTTGATTAATAAAGCTGTGGCTACCTGCTCTGAACCAACTGGATGAAAGCAGGGCTGTTGGCAGACAAAGACAGACAAGCTTGCAGGCCTAGGCTTCAAAATGGCCACCAGCCACATGGCCAGGCCCAACAACATCAGAAAGCCCACCCCAAAAAAACACACTTCCCCAACTCAATCCAATGCCATCCATGCCCTAAATGATGTCTAAATTCAACAGACCACACAGAAACACTTGATTAACAGCTGTGGCTACCTGCTCTGAGCCTACTGGATGAAAGCAGGCCTGTTGGCAGACAACAAGGCCAGACAAGAGACAACAAGCTTGCAGGCCTAGGCTTCAAAATGGCCACCAGCCACATGGTCAGGCCCAACAACATCAGAAAGTCCACCCCAAAAAAACACACTTCCCAACTCAATCCAATACCATCCATGCCCTTAATGATGTGTAAATTCAACAGACCACACAGAAACACTTGATTAATACAGCTGTGGCTACCTGCTCAGCCTCTGTGCCTACTGGATGAAAGCAGGCCTGTTGTTGGCAGACAAGGCCAGAAAAGCTTGCAGGCCTAGGCTTCAAAATGGCCACCAGCCACATGGCCAGGCCCAACAACATCAGAAAGCCTACCCCAAAAAAACACACTTTCCATCTCAATCCAATGCCATCCATGCCCTAAATGATGTCTAAATTCAACAGACCACACAGAAACACTTGATTAATACAGCTGTGGCTACCTGCTCTGATCCTAGTGGATGAAAAAGCAGGCCTGTTGGCAGACAAGGCCAGGCAAGCTTGCAGGCCTAGGCTTCAAAATGGCCACCAGCCACATGGCCAGGCCCAACAACATCACAAAGGCCACCCCAAAAAACACACTTCCCCAACTCAATCCAATGCCATCCATGCCCTAAATGATGTCTAAATTCAACAGATCACACAGAAAACACTTGATTAATAAAGCTGTGGCTACCTGCTCTGATCCTAGTGGATGAAAACGCAGGCCTGTTGGCAGACAAGGCCAGGCAAGCTTGCAGGCCTAGGCTTCAAAATGGCCACCAGCCACATGGCCAGGCCCAACAACATCAGAAAGCCCACCCCAAAAAAACACACTTTCCAACTCAATCCAATGCCATCCATGCCCTAAATGATGTCTAAATTCAACAGACCACACAGAAACACTTGATTAATACAGCTGTGGCTACCTGCTCTGAGCCTACTGGATGAAAGCAGGCCTGTTGTTGGCAGACAAGGCCAGACAAGCTTGCAGGCCTAGGCTTCTACATGGCCACCAGCCACATGGCCAGGCCCAACAACAGAAAGCCCACCCCAAAAAAACACATTTCCCAACTAAATCCAATGCCATCCAGGCCCATCATACTTTCACCCATGAGGCCATGAATAGCTTGGGCCTACTACTGACTACTACTACCCACAACATTTTAAAAAAAAGGAATGATAGTTACCAAAAATAAATTGTAGTTACAACAACTGCAATGTCCCCAATCAAACAGACACAACAACCACTTGCTTGTAAAATATCCAATTAAAAAATCCTCAAATCCAATTGCAATGATGCAGCAGACAAAAAGAGTGATCTTTCCAGCTCAAAATCCAAAGGCAGAATGAGCAGGAGATGGACAAAGCACTGGGAGGAGCCTGCTGGACGGGAACAGGAAGTTGGAGATTATGTGTCACTTCCTCCCTCTCCCCACCTTTTTAAAAAAGGACTCCTTGCACAAAAAAGGACAGCCAAATGTCAATCTGAGGAGTTGTTTTCATCCAAAATCATCATTTGCAGAAGGTTTCATGCTGCTAGAGCTGATATTCTTCTCCAAATTGAAAATTTTACATGTTCGAGTTCTCGAGCTTCACATTACTTCCGCCGGATGTCGATGGCGTGTCCAAAATGACTTGATCGCGTTCTCTCGCTCCCTGTCGCATTGGATATGATGTGTTCGGGGTGTATTTCTTCTTTTTGCGTTCGATATGACGTGCCCGCGTTCTCATGCTCTCGCTCGCGGTGGAAAATGACGTGCTGGAGATCTCAATCTTTTCATACTCTCGCGGTGCATGATCGCGAGAAGAATGACGTGATCGTGCGACAAATGACGTGATCGCGCGACAAATGACCTTAATGCGGGCGCGAACTGTCGCGAGACAGCGCAAATGGCTACCAACAATTAGGGGTGGGCGGAATTTGCGAAATTAACTTTCACAAATTATCACGAAAATGTTTAAAATTATCGCAAACAAGCGGAAATATCGCGAAGATGCGGAAGTTTTTTTCCGGCATGTTTGCGAGATTTTCTGCATGGTTGCGGGTCGCCAACTTACCCATGTGGTTGCTTGCGGGCGCGGCCATCTTGTTTTGAGTTGTTCTCGCGGTGCATGATCACGAGAAGAAAGACGTGATCGCGCAACGCATGACGTCACTGCGGGCGCGAACTGTCGCGAGACAGCGCAAATGGCTAAAAACAATACAACATCTCATGGAGAACGCGACCGGATCAAGAAAACTTGTCGGCGAACGCAGGGATTCAGGTAAGGCGATCGCGCGTGCGCGAGAATGTATTATTTTGCAGCGCGAGCAAGAAACAAATTATCGCCAAGCTGCGGAAACCGGAATTTTTGACATTTTCGCGCTCTCCGAGGAACGCGAAAATGTCAAATTATCGTAATTTCCGCGAACGGAACGAAATTTTCGCCAGGCCTACCAACAATCCAACATCTCGTGGAGAACGCGACCGGATCGGGAAAACTTGACGGCGAACGCGGGGATTCAGTTAAGGCGATCGCGCGCATGCGAGAATGTATTTTTTCACAGCGCGAGCAAGAAAAAAATTACCGGTAAGATGCGGATTGCAGAAATTTTGACATTTTCGCGCTTTCCACGGAACGCGCAAATGCCAAATTATCGCAATTTCCGTGAGCAGAATGGAATTTTGGCCCAGGCCTAATATAGACACCCGTGGAGCTACTGACGAACTGATGCAGCAGGTTATACAACAACAGACAGACTGATACAGACATTCACACAGTTTAGTCATTAACCCATGTATTCATTAAGACACATTTAATCACTCACTTAAAGAGTGAGTCACACACCTACTAAATCCTCCATCCAGACACTGATACATCCACTCATTCTTCAATACACTTGGTATATATATAATATAATTTTAAATTTTAAAGAAAAACACATTCTTTGGGTGATGTCATCAGTGATGTCTTCAGTAATGTCATTTGAGATGTCATCAGTGATATTATCAGTGATGTAACTGACCATGTAATGAATGATGCAATATGTGCCATCATCAGCAGTGCTCAACTAACTATAACAGTGGTATTTCTATGGTTTTGTATGAGTGAAATGTCCAACTAACTATAATCTCCCTGAAACCTATGGTGTTTTCAGTGAATTTCAAAGGTTAAGTGCTCATTTGTAACTATAACATGTCTGAACCTATGTTTTTTCAGTGAATATATATATATATATATATATAACTGAGTATGCAATCTATGTTTTAGAATGCACTTGCCATTTATTATATGTGGGCAGTACGAAGTTACAAGTCTTAAATAGGATTCTTCAACATCTTAGAGCTGTGGTGAATTCCGATCCTACATACCCTGTAGCGAGACATTTAAAATTGGTACACAAGAATAACCTTAGTTATTATGTCATAAGTGCAATACCGAAAAACATCAGAGGTGGAAATAGAGAGAAAAGATTGAGACAAGTGGAGTCTGAATTTATTATGCTATTAGATACTAAGATGCCAAATGGGCTCAACAACAATGAGGATTTGCATAACTTTTTATAATGAATTATTTTAATTCAATGATGTTAAGGAATTAATGAGTTCCTGGTGTGCTTTTAAACTGGCGTTTTATCCTTAATTTTACCATGTTCTGTCTAGGTTTCTAGACTTTGTTTGGTTTTATGGGATTTTATTGTTGGTTTTAAGCTTCCAGATTTTATTCATTTTAGACATCTTTTTAAAGTTATGCAATTATGTGTGGTCCTGGTCTGCTAATTATTGATCAATTTTTGATGTTTACAAATGTATGCACTTTATATGACTATTTAGTAGTTTTAACATCTTTAGATATGTGTTTAACTCTAATTGAAAGATAATTTTGACTTCCTTATTCTATCAGATGCCATCAATAAGAACGGTTTTGGAGAAAATGTTGCGTGTATCTGCATGAACATTGCACTTTAAATTACTGAAACATGGAAAAACTTGGAAACGTCAACTACAAGCTGCTATGTATTTTATTTATTAGATATTTAGATATATAGGTTTACTTGTTTATGCACTTCATTATTAGTAATGGGTTTTGCACTATTTTGCACTAGTCTTTATATTACCGCTTAATATGCCAAACATATAATTTTAGGAACTAGTGATTTTAAAATGTATTGTACACATACAATTATACATGGGCAAACATGCCAATTATTAGATGCCAACAAAAAATGTATTATGCCTACTGATACAAATATTGACAAGAGTTATAATGGTTTCTACTTAAGAGAAATTGACCAGTTGAGAATTGTAAGACAAATGAACACTATGTTCTTATTGAAAAATTATTTGGTTTACAATTTTCTGATAATAGAATTCTATATTTATTGTTGAATGTTATCAAAGCGGAATTACATTGTGTAACGGTCATATAAGAACACTATGTTCCAATTGGAAAATTATAATTACATGTCTTTTAGATGTATCAAGGGGACAATTTTTATTCATTTAAAAAAAAGTTTGGCCAAATGTATTAAGTACTAGAGAAATATCTGTATAGTCTAATCGCAGTCCCATGTTTATGTTTATATGTAAACTGTGTTGGCAATTATCTAAACGGTTATGTAATTGGTCAGCTTATATAAAATCATTGATTGGTCCTGCGCGTCATGTGAGCAAGACTGCCGTGGGCAGTCGAAACGCGTCAGGCTGAGTTGAGCACATGCGTGAAATCTTATGCACTATGCACTTTAATCTGCACTATCAATAAAAAGAAGTTATTTTACACGAAGTGGTCTGTACCTGCTTTTTTAGATCCCATTGGATTGTTCCAGGACTTTTGGCTCTTTTATATATATATATATATATATATATAATATTTACTGGCGGTCGCCAGTAGATAGTTATAGTTACAACCTAGTTTCCATAGGAAATCTCAAAATTCTATTTTGAATAACTTTGGCGCTGGTTGACGAATCCTCGCGAAATTTTCAAAACAAGTGGGGCGCTCCGTTCAGCTCCTACCCTGAGAGTCTCGGGGTGAATCGTCAAGCGGGGGCCGAGAAAAAGGGGGGATCCCAAAATGCGTTTTCCCCATGCATTTTTCCATAGGACCTTTAGTCGAAGGTACAGCCCGAACGGCTGAACAGAATTACGTGAAATTTGGCAAAGGGGTAGTCCTCAGGTCAGGCATGTGCCTTTTGCATATATGGTGTAAATCCGTTCAGTAGTTCCTAAGAAGATCAAAAGTAAAATCATATACATATCTGGGCGGAGCCTAACCACACATCTCATTGTGAGATCTGATTGGCTGTCAGCATTTCATCCAAGAAGTGTTGGCAGCCATCTTGGGACCAATATACATGATAACACCTCATTAAAAAGCATTGCAGTTAATAGAAGGTTTTAAGACTTTAGTTACATTATAAATCATTTGTTGATGGTACCATACTCATTTTAGGAATTGTGGTATGTTATAAGGTGATTTTACCATGTGAAAAAGCCTTCTGCTGGGATATCATGAATCATGTTTGAGAGAAAACTATTTTCACATGCTTTTCCCACAGAGGTTTGGAAGGTGATCTATGAGCTAAACTGAGAGCATATTTTCTGTAAATTCACATTATCTTTCTCAGTCATGTGAGAATGAAGTCTGACATTCTCAGTAAAACATGTACATCCAACAAGGGCAGAGACTGTCAGTTGATTCCTTTGTGTTCTACTGCAGCTTCCCAGAGTGTTCCAAAGAACAACTAGAGCGCCAACAGTCTTACTTATGACAAAGGTATGGCACACCTGAAGCCATCTTGATTGGAATAAAGTGGTAACATTTAAAACATTTAATTTAAAAAGGAACAAAATGAGAGGGTTCATTTTGCCATAGAATGTATGATTAGTGCTGCAGAAAGAAAAATTAGGGCACATTTTGAGTGACTTCTCAAATCCTCTTCTATTTCATTAAAGAATTCTGACATGCAGACTGAAACATGCACTTTCAATACCAGCAGCAGACTTCCCTGGTGAGCAGTAGCTTTACTACAGTGATCTAATGAGCGACTAGAGTGCTAACATTCTGAATTTATGGCACATGTGTGACACATCTGAATGCCTTCTTCATTGAATTAAAGTAAAAAACTGACAGTATGCCTACTGAGGAGACTGCAGTAAATGAGGAAATTAGGAATCTTCATAACAAGGTTCCCAAGATGGCCACCAGAGACAAAAGAGCCCAAATGTAGCACAAATATCTCCGAGATGTAGCCCAAGTATAGCCCAATGACAGAAATCCCAGAGTGTTTTAAAGAACAACTAGAGCGCTAACAGTCTTACTTATGACAAAGGTATGGCACACCTGAAGCCATCTTGATTGGAATAAAGTGGTAACATTTAAAACATTTAATTTGCAAAGGAACAAAATGAGGGGGTTCATTTTGCCATAGAAATTATGATTAGTGCTGCAGAAAGAAAACTTAGGGCACATTTTGACTTCTCAAATCATCTTCTATTTCATTAAAAAGTTCTGACATGCAGACTGAAACATGCACTTTGAATACCAGCAGGAGACTTCCATGGTGAGCAGTAGTTTTGCTACAGTGATCTAATGAGGAACTAGAGTGCTAACATTCAGAATTTATGGCAAATGTGTCACATCTGAATGCCTTCTTGATGGAACCAAAGTAAACAAGCATTGAAAATGCAATAGATCTCGCCCTCGTTTAAGTTAAAGCAATTCTGTTTATAATTAGGTGGCTTTTTAGCTTTGCTTTTATTAGTGTTTTTTCAAAATTTCATATACATACCATGCATATGTATACGTATATGTATATGTATATGTTTTCATGAATTTATATTTATATAGATATGCAGATTATATGTTTATATATGTATATATATATATATATACACATACATATATAAATGCATATGCATATATATGCATATATATATATGTGCATATGTGTGCATGTACAGAGAGGTAGAGAGGTAGAGGTGTATAGGTAGAGGTGTAGAGGTAGAGAGGTAGAGGTAGAGAGGTAGAGAGTAGTAGAGAGAGAGAGGTAGAGAGGTAGAGAGTAGAGAGCGAGCAATAGAGAGTAGAGAGTGAGTAGTAGAGAGTGAGTAGTAGAGAGTGAGTATTAGAGAGTGAGTAGTAGAGAGTAGTAGAGAGTGAGTAGTAGAGTGAGTAGTAGAAAGTAATAGAGAGTAGTGGAGAGTGAGTAGTAGAGAGTAGTAGAGAGTGAGTAGTAGAGAGTGAGTAGTAGAGAGTAGTAGAGAGTGAGTAGCAGAGTGAGTAGTAGAGAGAGAGTAGTAGAGAGTGAGTAGTAGAGAGTGAGTAGTAGAGAGTGGTAGAGAGAGTAGTAGAGAGTGAGTAGTAGAGAGTAGTAGAGAGTGAGTAGTAGAGAGAGTAGTGGAGAGTAGTAGAGTAGTAGAGCGTGAGTAGTAGAGAGTAAGTAGTAGAGAGTAGTGGAGTAGTAGAGAGTGAGTAGTAGAGAGTAGTAGAGAGTGAGTATTAGAGTGAGTACTAGAGAGTAGTAGAGAGCGAGTAGCAGAGAGTAAGTAGTAGAGAGTGTGTAGTAGAGAGTGAGTAGTAGAGAGAGTAGTAGAGAGTGAGAAGTAGAGAGAGTAGTAGAGTAGTAGAGAGTGAGTAGTAGAGTGAGTAGTAGAGAGTAGTTGAGAGTGAGTAGTAGAGAATCAGTAGTGGAGAGTGAGCAGTAGAGAGTAGTACAGAGTGAGTAGTAGAGAGTGAGTAGTACAGAGTGAGTAGTAGAGAGTAGTACAGAGTGAGTAGTATAGAGTAGTAGAGAGTGAGTAGTAGAGAGTGAGTAGTAGAGAGTGAGTAGTAGAGAGAGAGTAGTAGAGAGTGAGTGGTAGAGAGTAGTAGAGAGTGAGTGGTAGAGAGTTGTAGAAAGTAGTAGAGTGAGTAGTAGAGAGTGAGTAGTAGAGAGTGAATAGTAGAGAGTAGTAGAGAGTGAGTAGTAGAGAGTAGTAGAGCGTGAGTAGTAGAGAGTGAGTAGTAGAGAGTAAGTAGTAGAGAGTAGTAGCGAGTGAGTAGTAGAGAGTGAGTAGTAGAGTAGTAGAGAGTGAGTAGTTGAGAGTGAGTAGTAGAGAGTGAGTAGTAGAGAGTAGTAGAGTAGTAGAGAGTGAGTAGTAGAGAGTAGTAGAGAGTGAGTAGTAGTGAGTGAGTAGTAGAGAGAGAGTAGTAGAGAGTAGTAGAGAGTCAGTAGTAGAGTAGTAGAGAGTAGTCAGTCAGTGTCAGTGTCAGTCAATGTCAGTCAATGTCAGTCAGTCTGTCAGTGTCAGTCAATCAGTGTCAGTCAGTGTCAGTCAATCAGTGTCAGTCAGTCAGTGTCAGTCAATCAGTGTCAGTCAGTCAGTGTCAGTCAATCAGTGTCAGTCAGTGTCAATCAGTGTCAGTCAGTCAGTGTCAGTCAGTCAGTGTCAGTCAGTCAGTGTCAGCTAGAGCAGCTCTGCTGACCTGGTTCTCTGGCTCTAAAGCAGCTCTGCTGACCTGGTTCTCTCTCTCTAAAGCAGCTCTGCTGACCTGGTTTCTCTGGCTCTACAGCAGGTCTGCTGACCTGGTTCTCTGGCTCTAGAGCAGCTCTGCTGACCTAGTTCTTATGCTACAGAGCAGCTCTGCTGATCTAGTTCTCTAGCTCTACAACAGCTCTGCAGACCTGGTTCTCTGGCTCTAAAGCAGCTCTGTTGACCCAGTTCTATGGCTCTGAAGCAGTTCTGCTGGCATGGTTCTCTGGCTCTATCGAAGCTCTGCTGAACTGGTTCTCTCCCTCTAAAGCAGCTCTACTGACCTGGTTTCTCTGGCTCTGCAGCAGCTCTGCTGACCTGGTTCTCTGGCTCTAGAGCAGCTCTGTTGACCTGGTTCTTAGGCTCTAGAGCAGCTCTACTGACCTGGTTCTCTGGCTCTAAAGCAGCTCTGCTGACCTGGTTCTATGGCTCTAAAGCAGCTCTGCTGATTTGGTTCTCTGGCTCTAGAGTAGCTCTGCTGACCTGGTTCTCTGGCTCTAAGGCATCTCTGCTAACCTGGTTCTCTGGCTCTAAAGCAGCTCTGCTGGCCTGGTTCTCTGGCTCTAAAGCAGCTCTGCTGACCTGGTTCTCTCCCTCTAAAGCAGCTCTGTTGACCTGGTTTCTCTGGCTCTACAGCAGCACTGCTGACCTGGTTCTCTGACTCTAGAGCAGCTCTCCTGACCTAGTTTTTAGGCTCTAGAGCAGCTCTGCTGACCTGGTCCTCTGGCTCTACAGCAGCTCTGCTGACCTGGTTTTCTGCACTCACGACGCACGCAACCGACTTCGCGAAAATATATTTAAAAATAAAATAAGTTTCTTATCAGTACAAATATATTATTTTGATGAATATCTTACATAATCTCTTGCCTTAATATGTATATTAAAGACACATACATATCATTTTGGAACATCATTTTTTTTTGCGGGAGTCATGCACCCAGCACGCCCCAGCACGTATATGATATCACGCGGGACCCACAAGCGCGCAAACATCTTGTGCCGTAATGCGCATGTGTCGCGAATGCGCGGGAGCAGGAGTCGCAGACTGGTCGCATCCCAATCGCGCATATCACGTGATATTAAATGTATATGATGTAACTGAAAAACACGCAGCCGTCGCACACCATACGCGGATCCTTCATGTCTTTTCTAAAATGGCGGCTAGAATGCGCGCACCCACCGTGATGTTTACACTTTGAGTGCGCGACTGCGAATTTTTTTTTTTTTTTTTTAAAGAAGTCTATATAAATATATTAAAATAAAAAATGAAAACAAGAAAATTCATCAATATTTCTGTTTTAATGAAAATTTTTTTTTTTGTAATTTTCTGAAAAATATATGTTATTTAATGAATAAAATATTTATAAATAAACAGTTAAAAAACTGTAGAAAATCAGTACAAAAAAATAGATATAACTACTATCACACTTAAAAGTTAGCATTTAAAAAACCTTTGAAATTCACAAAAAAAAACATAGGTTTCAGAGACGTTATAGTTAGAAATTAGCATTTAAAAAACCTTAGAAATTCACAGAAAAAACCATAGGTTTCAGGGGTGTTATAGTTAGCTGCCCATTTCACTCTTACAAAACCATAGAAATTCCTCCGTTATAGTTAGTTCTGCTAACTATAACTCACGCGCCCGCAATGCACTGCTGATGATGTCACATATTGCATCATTCATGACATGGTCAGTGACATCACTGATGACATCACTGATGACATCTCAAATGACATCACTGATGACATCATCCACTTGACAATCCGATACACCACATCATACACTATTATAACCTTTCATCATTCACTGTAAAATACAGAGTACCATATTTGAAACCATTGACACACCAATACCAGTCACTACATACCCACTCACTGATTCCTAAGTCTACACACACAACTACCCATTCAACAACAGAATCATCTATACATGCAGTCATTAATTAATAGAACACTATCAAATGCACTTAAACACATATGTAGACATTGACACATCAGCAGTCATCTTAGTCGGTTATGCAGTCATCCTACTCACTCTTGAAAAAAATGTATCGCACTTAAATTTACTCACTTACACAATTATCCAACGACACCTCATTTATTCAAACACATAGTAACTCATTGTTAATATGTTAAAAAAGCACCATTACAATTATACACTCATTCATATATTTACTCTCACAATCACTGACTCTTACACAAACGTATTTATATACACCAAGTCTCACATACAATGCCTTTTATTTTTTTACTTTGTTGAAGATGTACAACTAAACATATATTCGCTCACCAGCACACAAATAAATACACTCAGTCACCCAAACAACTGTTTCCACATGCACTCTTAAACCCATACACCTAGTCAATCAACCATTCACACATCTATGCATAGAGTTAGACACACCCCATCCAACCACACACAAACTCAGTGTCCCATACAAATACTCACCCAACTAATCAATAACTAATATACACACTCATGTAGTTAGTGACCAACTGAGGCAGCATGTTATACAACAACAGAGACAGTGCTGCACACATTCACTTAGTTTCGTTACTAATCCATGTATTAAGTGAGACCTTTTAATTACTCACTTAAAAAGACAGTCAGACAGCTACTAAATCCTCCATCCAGACAGTTGTATATCCACTCAATCTTCAATACAGATTGGTATATATATAATACATATTTAAATTTCAAACTAAACCACATTCAGTGGATGATGTCAACAGTGATGTCATCAGTGATGTCACTGACCATGTCATGAATGATGCAATATGTGACATCATCAGCAGTGCATTGCGGGCACGTGAGTTATAGTTAGCAGAACTAACTATAACGGAGGAATTTCTATAGTTTTGTACGAGTGAAATGGGCAGCTAACTATAACACCCCTGAAACCTATGGTTTTTGCTGTGAATTTCTAAGGTTTTTAAAATGCTAATTTCTAACTATAACGTCTCTGAAACCTATGTTTTTTTTCAGTGAATATATATATATATATAAATATAAATATATATATATATATATATATATATATATATATATATATATATATATATATATATATATATATATACGCTCCACACAATCTCGTCGTGACGGGAAAGAAGCTCGGACTCCAAAGTTGTATGCAGTTACGTTTATTCGCACAAGTGCAAAACGACGCGTTTCGCCATTACGGCTTGGTCACGCTCGAATACACCGGAAATCATTATGGTACATATACAAATTCATTAAAAGACGGACTACTACAACTGGAGGAACCTGATTTGACAGTCGCGGCCATCTTGTAACGGTATAATGCGTAAAATACATTAGTCTAGAACCAGTGCAGATATCTACAGTGCAAAATGACATCATGTTGGTGCAATAATAATCATGAACAAAATAAATTCATGTAAATAAATCAGTCATTAGATACAACTTGTGTGTTGCAGGTGAAATAGTCACTTACCAAAGTGGGCCCTGCCATAGAGTGGAAACCACCGTGTTAATTCAATAAAGTTGCATCACATATATATATATATATTTTGCCACAAGGTTGCCGTTCAAGGGATATCACGCACCTCAGGGTATCCGCACACTGAACCTCAGGCGGCAACACCAACAGCATGCCACACGTGTTTACGAAGCCATACGCGTTTCAAGCTACTCAAGCTCTTGATCACTGGCAAAGAATGAGGCAAGAAGCGGACCTTGTAGAACGTGCTTTTAATTAATTGTATAGTCCCGCCCCAGTGGGCGTTTGTAAGGTCACGCCCCAGTGGGCGTCATCACTGGCATTCTGGATGATGTAGTTCAAAGTTCTCTCACCAAGTGGCTAGTCTGCTTCTGCCTCAAGTAAAATAAAATCCATCAGGGTAAAAGCGTGCCGGCACCCACGTCAGTGCTGCCAAGTCTTCCTGAAGTTCAAGGCCCCTTTGGTCCCCGACGGTGCTTGAAATACAAACACCAGGGAACGCCTCTCAAGCGTCAGGACATCACCGCGGCCGGACCAGCCGCATAACATTTTACATTTTGCCACAAGGTTGCCCTTCAAGGGATATCACGCACCTCAGGGTATCCGCACACTGAACCTCAGGCGGCAACACCAACAGCATGCCACACGCGTTTACGAAGCCATACGCGTTTCGAGCTACTCAAGCTCTTGATCACTGGCAAAGAATGAGGCAAGAAGCGGACCTTGTAGAACGTGCTTTTAATTAAATGTATAGTCCCGCCCCAGTGGGCGTTTGTAAGGTCACGCCCCAGTGGGCGTCATCACTGGCATACTGGATGATGTAGTTCAAAGTTCTCTCACCAAGTGGCTAGTCTGCTTCTGCCTCAAGTAAAATAAAATCCATCAGGGTAAAAGCGTGCCGGCACCCACGTCAGTGCTGCCAAGTCTTCCTGAAGTTCAAGGCCCCTTTGGTCCCCGAAGGTGCTTGAAATACAAACACCAGGGAACGCCTCTCAAGCGTCAGGACATCACCGCGGCCGGACCAGCCGCATAACATTTTGCCACAAGGTTGCCCTTCAAGGGATATCACGCACCTCAGGGTATCCGCACACTGAACCTCAGGCGGCAACACCAACAGCATGCCACACGCGTTTACGAAGCCATACGCGTTTCGAGCTACTCAAGCTCTTGATCACTGGCAAAGAATGAGGCAAGAAGTGGACCTTGTAGAACGTGCTTTTAATTAAATGTATAGTCCCGCCCCAGTGGGCGTTTGTAAGGTCACGCCCCAGTGGGCGTCATCACTGGCATTCTGGATGATGTAGTTCAAAGTTCTCTCACCAAGTGGCTAGTCTGCTTCTGCATCAAGTAAAATAAAATCCATCAGGGTAAAAGCGTGCCGGCACCCACGTCAGTGCTGCCAAGTCTTCCTGAAGTTCAAGGCCCCTTTGGTCCCCGACGGTGCTTGAAATACAAACACCAGGGAACGCCTCTCAAGCGTCAGGACATCACCGCGGCCGGACCAGCCGCATAATATTTTGCCACAAGGTTGCCCTTCAAGGGATATCACGCACCTCAGGGTATCCGCACACTGAACCTCAGGCGGCAACACCAACAGCATGCCACACGCGTTTACGAAGCCATACGCTTTTCGAGCTACTCAAGCTCTTGATCACTGGCAAAGAATGAGGCAAGAAGCGGACCTTGTAGAACGTGCTTTTAATTAAATGTATAGTCCCGCCCCAGTGGGCGTTTGTAAGGTCACGCCCCAGTGGGCGTCATCACTGGCATTCTGGATGATGTAGTTCAAAGTTCTCTCACCAAGTGGCTAGTCTGCTTCTGCCTCAAGTAAAATAAAATCCATCAGGGTAAAAGCGTGCCGGCACCCACGTCAGTGCTGCCAAGTCTTCCTGAAGTTCAAGGCCCCTTTGGTCCCCGACGGTGCTTGAAATACAAACACCAGGGAATGCCTCTCAAGCGTCAGGACATCACCGCGGCCGGACCAGCCGCATAACATTTTGCCACAAGGTTGCCCTTCAAGGGATATCACGCACCTCAGGGTATCCGCACACTGAACCTCAGGCGGCAACACCAACAGCATGCCACACGCGTTTACGAAGCCATACGCGTTTCGAGCTACTCAAGCTCTTGATCACTGGCAAAGAATGAGGCAAGAAGCGGACCTTGTAGAACGTGCTTTTAATTAAATGTATAGTCCCGCCCCAGTGGGCGTTTGTAAGGTCACGCCCCAGTGGGCGTCATCACTGGCATTCTGGATGATGTAGTTCAAAGTTCTCTCACCAAGTGGATAGTCTGCTTCTGCCTCAAGTAAAATAAAATCCATCAGGGTAAAAGCGTGCCGGCACCCACGTCAGTGCTGCCAAGGCTTCCTGAAGTTCAAGGCCCCTTTGGTCCCCGACGGTGCTTGAAATACAAACACCAGGGAACACCTCTCAAGCGTCAGGACATCACCGCGGCCGGACCAGCCGCATAACATTTTGCCACAAGGTTGCCCTTCAAGGGATATCACGCACCTCAGGGTATCCGCACACTGAACCTCAGGCGGCAACACCAACAGCATGCCACACGCGTTTACGAAGCCATACGCGTTTCGAGCTACTCAAGCTCTTGATCACTGGCAAAGAATGAGGCAAGAAGCGGACCTTGTAGAACGTGCTTTTAATTAAATGTATAGTCCCGCCCCAGTGGGCGTTTGTAAGGTCACGCCCCAGTGGGCGTCATCACTGGCATTCTGGATGATGGTTTTCTCGACAAAAAGTGAGTAATTTTTCATTCCTAACATTTCTTGAATAGTTTGTGACCATTTCTTAAGTGCTGCTCGTTGTGACCTGCTCACTTGTTTCTCATCTGCTGTACAGATATTAGAGATGCTGAAATAAATGGTGAATTATGCTGGATTTCATTTGAAAGCAACATGAGAGTGGGAATAATTGTGGGAACAGGAGTTCCTTTTAAGTAACAAGCCAAATTAGGGGCAAAACACATTACAGGTGCCATTAATTTTTGCATGTTGACAAGCAAGGGAGAGACCAGCAGGAGAGCTGCATTCTTCCACCGTAAGAAATTGTTTTCTCTCAGCCCGTTGACAATGATACATAAATGGCAGGGACCACTACTAATGTATGTAGCTGCTCCCAAGAGATTCATATCTACCTATCAGGATATTTTTTCATGCAGGCATTGTACTGAAAGGGTTAGATCGGCAATGAAATAACGCTGTGCATTAACCAGACTGCTGGAAAAGTTTCCGCCACAGTGAAGGGAAGTTATTCTAGTTTTGATTGCTGTTTAAATATCAAATTAAAGAATAAGAACAAAGTGGAATAATTAAGGTAAAGCCAAGGAAGGTGCCGGCTTTTGAATGTTTGGAGTGTCCAACTAAATTGCACAATTAAGTGAGTTTGAGTTTGAGCATGATACAATGTAGCTACATCACTGTGTACCATATTAATTACAGACAATACAATATTATCCAAACTATATATATGAGATGACAAAGTATTAATACTGTTGTCCCCTACATCAAGCACTTTATCCAAATTATCTTAATCAATTTGGCATAAACGTACTGCAGCTTCCATTTGTCACAATTTCAAAATGTCATTATAAGCAGCATAACGAAATCATTTAGAATGGGTGGGGGTAGGACAAAAAGGAAATCAGACGGATTTATGTCTTCTGGTGGGGAAAAACATGTTGTGTCACTGCAGACAATGTAGAATGGTCCAACCATTGTTGGCATAATTTTGTAGTAACAGTGATAGGATGTGTGGATTGGGAATATCACAGATCAGGTCTATTTTATATCAACCCAGATGTGGAATTTTAAAAAACGAGCATTAGAACCATTAGTTTCTGTTGACCATAATAACCACCCACCTGAAGCCATAGTTGATATACAATTCTGCATCATGCTATTTATTTGGTATTTAGTATAATATGCATAAGATTGTCAATTATTGAAAAGGGGAAAAGGAAGGAATAGTAATAGAGTATTGAATGATATAATTTTAGCCAATCCCAGACAGGTAGTTTGTTGGAATGTATCATTTAGAAAAATAATTTGTGGCGGTATTAGACATGCACGAAATAGAGAGTCTGTACCTTTGACTTGCCAGGACTTAGTACCCCAAATTGATTTCAAATCTATTTTGTCTTCCCAATAATCATAGCCTTTTAGGGCTAGTTGCTCCATGAAGTACACTGTATAGATTAACTTTGTTTGAGTAGCCATATATTTTATTGAGGTATTAGGAACCGATTTCAAATAGTATGATTTAGGGTCTGAAGCATTATAACTGGTGAAATATGTATACTTCACCTTTGTATTTTTGAGCTACCCTGAGGTGGAGTTGTGCAATGCTCCCGTTGAGTATAATTATATTGAGGACGCAGTCTATAATGTTGATAACAGAACAAATCGGCATAGTTAGCAGAATTTAGATATAAATTATTATCAGTTTCAAAGACAGTATAATATTGCAATTCAGAAAACATGGAATTAACAGTATCAACATCCCAATCGTCTGAATGTAAACCAGGTACTATAACATCACCCATGGAAACTCAGAAGACACATGGTATCTGCAGGGTAAGCTGTAGGACCGATTACATCAAATGGTACTTCATTCCATAAAATTCCATCAGTGACTGGGACCACTGAAACGTTAACAAGGACTGGTCTCTTTCCATTTCTTTATGTAATACTGTGAGGCCAACACCCCATCAACTAGTTCTGCAGCAGAACTTCTTGGAGGTAATGGCCGATGATCAAAAGAAAATAAACCATCACAAATCCAATCCACATGAACAAAAATACCATGGAAATCACGATCTAGATATATCCAAGGTGGAAATAGGTAAGTGCGTTTTGATCAGGAGATGAACACAGAAACACACGCTGGGGGTGTGGGAAAAACAGAAGACAATGAAGAACTGTCTGAAGAAAAGTTATTTTGATCGATGCAGTAACCAGAAGAACTCCACTGAAATTAAGGAGGCTGTGATTTTGCATGTAGACTTGTAGGCTTGCCTTGCAGATGAGGCCTCGATTGGAGGAAGTATGGATGGTGCTCATATCCTGTAAAGCAACATTCTGCATTGGAACAACTCTAGGCATACTATTTAGGATTGGCCAAATGGCATAACTTGACATGTTCAATGGAAACCAAGCTGTTGTCTTTGTATCTGGGAAGTGGAGGTAAAATCACACTTCCGGCACGCTGAAGACAAAGCACTGAAACAGGAGCATGGTAGGAGGGACCAAATTTATTCTTGATCACCACCTTTTCCTGAACCAGATCACTGTCTTTAGGACGCCAGCCAGAAATAGGAATCTGAACAGCTGCATCTGATGGAGACTCAAATGCAAATGGTTGTTAAACAGAGCATCACAACATTTGCGTAGATTCTGCAAGACAGCACAGTGGATATCTAAGTCAAAGGGTGTGGCAGACGCCACAATGTCTAGACCATCAAGATATTGCCAAGATGAAATAACCAATATGACCACAGGTGAAGAGGTCGGAATATGAGCTCCGGGGCAAGGATTTACTTTCTCTGACAACTCACGGCTGCTCCCACCCCTCCACAAACACCGGAACTCACCGGTGAACTGGTCGGCCAGGGAGACATCCTTGGGTCACATTGTGATCCCTCTGCTGGGTCTGCTAGTCCGTTCCTCGCTGTCTCTGCCTATGGAGTGTAGAGTGACCGTCCGAGAGACACCACATCGGAAGACCCATGAGTCTCTTGCTTTGGACTCGCAAGAGTTCCAGAGGTCTGCGGCCCCACCGAATACCAGTCGATCGCGAGGAGGCATCCTCGGACTGCAGGGATGTTGAAGGCACTGAGCAAAACCGCGGGGAGCGTGAAACACCCTAACATCATAGCCGCCAGCCCTCTGCTCCCACAGAGAGCTTCTAATTCAATATTGGTGGGTACCAGCGCAATGCAAGGATAGGGGTTACTCACCAGTGCAATGTAACCCGTGGAAGAGCCACACAGAGCGCCGTGTTCTCACCTGCAGTTTCACGATTGTGGTAAATAGGCAGAAATGCGCCTGACCTCAAAATGGCATTCTGATCCATGCGAACGAACGGGGATTACATGTAGAAGCAATCTTTGGTGAGGACCCTCACCAAAGCCTAGAAAGGGGTTACTCTCCGGTGCAACGGAACCTGGAAAGAGCTGCTCAGAGCCCGGTGACTAGTCCTGGGATATCACACCCTCAATAACAAGCTAATAATGCTCTTGAGTCCAAACTTCTGAATTTAAAATGGCGGATTGCCCTGTGCGAACCAAGTAGGAAATACCTGTATAAACTGCTACTGCTACTAACCCTCCCACTGAACTACGGGCTAGGTCTCCAGAATAGCCCCCTGGTAAAGGAACTAACCTCTCAGCCGCGCTGCCCCAATCATAAGGAATCCCAGGTCATGGCCCCAAAATGGCAGCATTATCGTCCTCCCACTGGCTAAATTCCATGTGCATTTAGCGGGAAAGATCTAACCTTTATATCTCTGATCCCTTAGGAAAATGCAATAGCCCACTGAAAGTGAAACAGCTTCAGACCCAAGATGCCTCAACAGTGGGAGTCGGAAATCTCAGGGCTTGGTACCTGATCCAAAAATGGCTGCACTTACCTTACTACCATGCCATTACTGCCATGCCTAGTCCTGACCCCTTATACCTCACCATTTAATGGCCTCCTAGGAGTCACTCTCAGTCATATGCTCCGGTGAGTCTACAACCAGCCCTTGAGCAACAGCAAGAATCTCTCTACCACTCGCACTTTACCCTCAAAGGACGGCTCTGGAAACTCTATCCCACCTTTCCCTATAGGGTGCCTGCTCCCATCCTACCTAGTCACAATGCCATCTTCTACGCCAGCCTACACCAACCCCGCTTCTGTGGACCACCTAAAAAACGCACGGCCCGAACTCCTTATCGATCAGTTTCCCCCCAACCTCTCACCCAAAGCAAAAAAAAACTTTAAGCAAAAAAAGATCAGACAACATCATGAATCACTATTCGCTGACATCTACCACTGCTCCTCCAAAGGACAGGTAAAAATGGATCTCATCTTCCACACTTTATTGGCCTGAAATCCTCAGATCGCAACTCAATTTTTCCAAAATGACTAACACTTTCCATTGCTGCAAACTGGCATTCTCAGCCCCTAACCACACTAGGTGAAATGGGAATACCACTGTGACCATCTACTCCAATGGCACAGTCCTGATACAAGCCAACAACAACAATTGAAAGTGCTTTGACACCCTCTTCCCATCTCTCCAGAATGGCCCCTCTCACGTACTCTTCCCCTGCCCACCCCTCCTCCTCTCCCTGAAGAGCCTGACCCGCCAACAGAACTCACACACCATTCCGGTGCACCCTAGTAACAACACCTGCCTCCTGCTGTGAGACATCACCCCCAACACTACCAGAGAAAACAAGACCCCCACTACCCCCTCCAGCAACCGCTCCCACCTGCCCCCACACTCCAGCCCTCCCAACCCACCGCGAACAACATCAACACACAGTACGTGACTCCCAACCCCCTTCCCAGACCCACATGCAATTTAACAACCAGCAACCACCCCCACCCACGCCCTGCCCTTTATCCCTCCCAACCCACCTCGAGCGACTTCAACACACAGTACGTGACTCCCAACCCCCTCCCCAGACCCACATGCAACATAACACCGACACCCCAACACGGCCCACACCTCCCCACACCACCGGCTCTGCCTAGAATCCACACGGGCAATCACTCACAAAATGGCAACTTAACAACCTTAGGTTCTCTGTGCCTGGTTTAATATACCCACCCAGAACACCTCCACCGACAGAGAGGCGGAGCAGCATCTCACCCTGCTTGAAAGTCAGATAACAGCCATAATCCAGGGCTTTAGTGAAATCCTAAACAACCTCGCCATGCCCCTAAAGCCGCACAGTATCCCCTCCTTCCCCTCTCTTTCCCAACAGAAGCTTTCCAAGGCTTCCCACCTGAGTTGGATCTCAACCCCTTCTCTAATCAGACACAGAGACCCAAAAGAACTAGAGATGCAATGTCTGCTAGTGAAGTGGCAGATCTTGCTTCCTCGTACAACAATCCAAAATCCAGGTGATCACCGGTCTGGGAAGAGAACAGGCCCCTCTGAAATCCCCTAGACCCCCGGCCAGCCACACTATCATCCCCACGGTCCCCCGAACAAAAAAACCCATAACAGAGACTTCCCCCACAAACTGCATGCTCATAAACTGCAGATCAACCACCAAGCATGCCACAGAGCTAGCGGAATCCATCCTCACCCATGACATAGACATAACAGTCCTCACCGAGACACGGCTAAATGACTCCTCCTTACCACTCATGGATACTCTTGTTCCCCCCTGGTTTTGTAATCACCAACAAAGATAGAAAAGACCAAAGAGGTGAAAGCATAGCAATCATCCACAAAAACAATATTTCTGTGAAGGAAATAGACTTTTTCAACTACAACACCTTTGAGTGCCTAACCGCCAACATCAACACTAGCAACAACAAAACATTAATCTGCCACCTTATTTACCACCCCCAGGCAACACCACCACATTCACTGAACACCTGTCCGACCTGATAGCCCAATGTTCTCTCCGAGACGCAAACAACTTAATTCTGGGTGACCTCAATCTACACTAGAATGAAGAAAATAATGTGCTAATCCAGAACCTGAATGAGCTGCTACACAGCAACAACCTCCCCCAACATTGCTCAGAGAAAACCCATAACAGAGGAGCAATCCTTGATGCCATCATCGCCCAGCACGACACAGTCACGATAGACGGCAACCTGCCCATGGATTGGTCCGACCACCAATCAATCCTATTCCACCTCACTCAGCCGATCACATTTAATCCCCCCACCCAAAACCCTCTGAAATGGACTCCAAACCTTAATCAGATTAACATGACTGACCAAGAGGAAAGGGTTAACTCTCTCCTCACTGCCTCCACGGATGATCTATCCACAACAGAACTCACCTCCCACTACAACACAAACATGACATCCGTTCTAGATCAAGTAGCCCCTTGAAACTAAAAAAAAAACAGGAACATCCCATCCAGATCTTGGTTCAACACAGACATTAACAATGAAAGGAGACAACTAAGAGCTACAGGAAGACTATGGAGGAGCAACCCCTCCACAAGCCTACACGAACAACTCAAAACAACCGGTAGGACATACAAACACATCACCAGCAAACATCCACCTTTTCTGCACCGCCGTGGACAACGCAACGCAAATAACAGGCCCAACAAACTGTTCAAAAGAATTAGGAAACAAACCTCCAAGCCCCCGGAAGCCTCTCTCCAGGCCTCTAAGGACTTGTGCGAGAACTTCGAGATTAAGCTCTCACTGGACATCAACTTCAACCCCGTCTGCAAAAGCCTGTCCCTAGTGACAGTAGACAGCAGGCTCAAGCACCCCATGAAAACCTGGAAGTCCTTCAACTCCATCCTGGAAACCGAGATCCTCAAACTGATCTCCACCTCCAAGCCAGCCTCTCACGTCCTTGACCCGATACCCACGTAATTGACCAAAAAACTGAAACTCTCTATAGCCCCATTCTGGTGCAAGATCATAAACAGCTCCCTGAAAACCGGCATCATACCTGAATGCCTCAAAGTTGGTCAAGTCACGCCACTACTAAAAAAGCCAAGCCTTGACTCCAAGGACCTGAATAACTTCAGACCCGTCTCCAATCTCCCCCTCCTATCCAAAATCCTTGAAAAATGCGTTCTCCTACAACTGACTCAGCATATGGACAGCATCAAATTTTTTGATCCCCACCAATCGGGTTTCAGAAAAGGCTATTGTAGTAAGGACTCCCTTAATACGTACATACATTGTTAAGTTAGCATAACCACTTTAGATGTTAGAAAGCCATCTTGCTGCTTTTGCGCACGACACTGCGTTTACATGTTATTGCTTAAACAAACTGCTGACTCGAGCTTTGCCTCACACGAGAGCAATCTGTTGTTACCATCCAGAGCTCTGCGCAGCGACCTTGGTCTGTACATGATGTGACAAACAGTCTGGGTTGTTAGACAATGCATGTTTTCCACTCTAGGTTGATCGACCCACTATTTAGCCATAACACAGCCATAATCCCTTACCCTCATTGTTGAGCTCGTAGCCCAAAAACAACACTTTATATTCCGCGATGTGAGACTTCGCAAAATTAAATTTGTAGCCATAGTCTGCAAAACTCACAATAATATTGTCGACTCGAGACAGATGTGGCATCAGCTCATCATCCGTGAGATAGATATCGTCAACATATGAGTATGCGTCGGGGTCTATTCTCTCTAAGAGAGAGACCACGCGAGCGGAAAAGACGCCAGGGCTGTTTTTGTAGCCCATGGCTAATCTCGTAAACTGTTTTTGTTTGCCGCCCGAAGTAAACGCTGTCCACTGGCTACTCAGTGTGGATAGGTTGTGGCTAAAAAAGCCATTGGAAATGTCAAGTGTCGTTTTAAATCTTTTACGCACGAGACTGTCGACAAGAGCCGAGCTGTGTTTATTTTGTACCGCGCAGGTCCGGCAATGCGAATTTAGGTGCCGGTAATCCAAAACTAAACGGTACGAGCCATCAGGCTTCGTTACAGTGAATAAAGGGTTATTCATAGGAGACACACAAGTTTCAATAACACCCTGATATTCCAATTGTTCAAGGATCGCCGCGACGTGTGGCCTAGCTTCACGACGCATGGGATATTGGGGTTGAGGCTGGGGCATAGACCGCAATGGAATCTCATGGCAGGGGGACAACCGGTCCCATCCCACCTGAGTACGATACACCGCCGGCGCAAGCACCAGCGCCCACTCCTCAGCGTACACTTCAGCCTGGTCCTTAGGCACTGTGTGCGCAAAGGACGGGAGGATTACCTCCTCCCCTCTAGGAGCTTCTAAAATGAAAGCTGGGGGCCAATCTGCCTCCGCTAGGAGGATATCATAGGTGGTAGTCAGATTATCCCAAAAAATCCCCTTTATTGTACGTTGTATGTCACCCTCAATTAGTAAGACTATTTCATAAAGTCTGTCAGGGGGAGCCACTCTGGTATCAGCTGTTTCAACAGTAACCATTATATCAGTTGCTGTCGCCGCCAGAAATGGACGCAGAGCTTAACGGACTATGGTAATTTCCGCCGCGCTGTCCAGTAGCGTCAGCGCCCATGTCCGGTTCCGAAGCTGTGTCCGCACTATCTGATGTTTCCTGTGAAGAACGAGCAGAACGTTGTTCAGAAACCTGAAATCTATCAGGAGACTTAATAGTAGCACGATCACGCAGATCATAAGTGCGTTCACTACCTGACTGAACGGGAGAGGCAGGCCGAGAGCCTTGTTTCTGCTGCTGCTTTCCCTGTTGTTTCGACCGCCAATTCTGTTTCTGAAAGTTTGGACGGTCATCCTTACCAGAGGCTTCCGCCTTACCCTGCTGCTTAATATCGGGAGTTTTGATCACAGGCTTAACTCCTAAAGAGCTACGACCCAAATCTCTGTACGAAGACGAGATTATTTTCGCAAATTCCAGCGGCTTATCCGCATCAGCAACTTTCTTCAGTTCATTACGAACTTGGAACTGCATAGCATCACCCTTAAGGTTACCCATTATCATGGTAGCCACCAGGTCAAACTGTCCGAGGAGCCGCATTCCTAATTCTATCGCAGACTCCGCACCGTGGTTCTCTTGAACACGTTTAATAACGGAGGGCAGCATCAACATAGACGGAGTGCCAAAGCACTGCGCGTACGTCGCTGCAAAGACCTTGCTCCAGTTTACACAATCATTAATGTCGGGGACCAAGTCTTTAGGCAAACTAATGGTAAGTATCCTGTGTTTCTCCACAGGAGATGTATTCGGGTATACCGCTTCTATTTGGTCAAATTTTTCAGCAAGCCAAAAGGGGAAATCATCCCTAGTTTGGGGGCGCTTGCCCATAACAGAATTAACCATAACAGGACTAATGACTACCGCGTGGTGGTCAGTTGGTTGTCCCGCAACAGCAGGTGCCCCCGCCTGCATATTGCGCGACACGTACTGCACTAACGCCCTATATACCATAATAAGGGCAGTGTGTAGTACACGCAACTCAGCCACCGTCACCGTGAGGAAACGGGGATGAGGCGTAAATCCGGCTAGTACCGGCCAAGTGGCCCCTGCAATTGATAAAGGGCCCATTCTCGGCAGTATAACCACATGGGGAAGAGCGCCATTAAACCAAATAAGATGCTGCCAAGCATATATTGGTATTTCCTGTGTCCTATACGGTGTATAGTTCGCTGGCACGGCAGTGGCAGTGTAAGAATGAAAGGTATTATCATCTCACCGCCGGAATCGTCACCCAAGAGTAGAACAACTCATAGGGATGAGCCGCATCGGCTCCTACCACAAAGATGACGTTCATACCAGTGTCCGGCACCCCATACTGCGTCAAATGAGGTTTCAGAGCTGCACGGCTATGCGCCGCAATATCTACCGCCATAAGGACAAGTTACACTTGAAGCATTCAGTAGCACAAGGGTTCAATAACCTTTTTAATGATCAAGCTTGAAGAAACCTATATCAACAGAAATAGGTAGGTTTAAATCCGTCAGACTTGTTATCCGGAAACAAGAATGAGGGTGTTGTGGACTAATATAAGCACTACTAAGGCGTTTCAACTCATAGACCAAACGTTAGGTGCGCCATGTTGCAGGGATTCTGCTTATATACAGAACTATGCGTAGAAACCCAGGACCTCAGTGAATTGTGGTATACCAGAAACTCACCTTAGAACCCAGAACCCAGTATCCGGCTAGCATAAGTGTCTCATTCGTTATCCGAGATTTGGCTCGGCGATCCCAATGAAAAGACAACCCAGAACAAGCTACTCAGTGTACTCTCAGGAATGGTGGGAATCGGAAATACCTGTTCGTATATTATTCTCACATCAGTCCACAACAAGAATCAACAGAGACACGGTGAAAATAAAAAGAGTTTATTTTTATAGACCACGTGTCCTAAGATGCAGTACTTTGGCTAATACAAGCAGACAAATGATTAGAATCAAAACCATCAGCATCGTTACAATACCATAGAATATAAAAGGGGTGATCATGTTATAATGACAGTGGATACTACCACCTTCCCTTTACTAAGAAGCTAATATTATTATTATGCTAATAGAAGGTCTCTTAGGCTTGAGGGGGGACCCCATACCTCAAAGATCAGCTTAGTGAAATCACATCACAGGAGCATCAGGAGTCTTCTCGCAGGAAGGCTCATCTTCGGTCTGAATACTAAACATGAGGGCTGCAATATTAAAAGCACCAACTTTCAGGTATTTGCAGCTGCCCGTGTGTTATGGCTAAATAGTGGGCCGATCAACCTAGAGTGGAAAACATGCATTGTCTAACAACCCAGACTGTTTGTCACATCATGTACAGACCAAGGTCGCTGCGCAGAGCTCTGTATATAAGCAGAATCCCTGCAACACTATAGCACCGAAACCAAGATCCTTAACATCACAGACAACATCCACAAATCCATCGATACCGACCAATGTTGCCTCCTCATTCTCCTTGTCCTATCGGCAACCTTTGACACGGTTGATCACCAACTCCTCATCAAGGCTTTGCAAGAAAGTGTAGGTGCTGAAGAGGTGGTCCTATGCTGCTTCTCCTCCTTCTTACACAGCTGCTCACAAAGGATAAATATACAAAACTTTACCTCCGACTTACACCCTGTCAGCAGGGGCGTTCCCCCAAAGTTCAGTGCTCTCACTTCAACTGTTCAACATATACATGGAACCCCTCACCACCTTACTCAAAGATGCTAACATCCCTTTACACCTATAAGCAGATGACACCCAGATCTATCTAAAAACCTCCTCCATAGATGACATTCATGGACTAAATGAAATCCAACATTGTCTGTTGCTTAACCGCTTAAAACTCAACCAAGACAAAACTGAGATCCTCTCATATCCAACAAAGAAGAGAACCCTCAAATTTCAGAATGGCTAAAAGCTTTGGATGCTCTCAACAGCAATCACACTCTGACCAACACCGTAAAATCATTCGGAATCACTCTAGACTCAAAACTTGACATGGCCAAGCACATCAAGAACTACGCAAAAAGTGCCTTTGTCAACCTGAAGCTACTCACCAAAATAAAACCATTCATCCCAACCAAAGACCTCAAACAATCCACCCAATCACTGGTGCTATCCAGAATCGACTATGGGAATGTCACCCTCACGGGTACAACAAAATCTCACCTAGCTCCCCTCAAAACTACTCTCAACACAGCAGCCAGATTGGTCACTGGAATTAGAAAGTACGATCACATTTCACCAGCACTCAGATAACTAAAATGGCTCCCAGTCAAATTGCGTGCCAGTTTCAGAACTACCTGCCTCACGCACAAATCACTGCACACAGGAAAACCTGAGTATCTGGCTGCTAAACTCAAGAGGGCTGTTCAGACAAGGAACCTCAGGAGCTCCAGCACCTTATTACTCATCCCTATGAAAACACGCAATCAAAAAACTGCCACACGGTCCTTCGCCAGAAAGGCGCCCAAAATCTGGAACTCCATCCCAGTCAGCATCAGGACTATCTCGTCTTTCACAAAATTAAAAAAGCACCTTAAAGTCCTCTTCCTCCACCGCTCCCTCCTGAATGGATAGCCGCCGACTAAACGCAAATTCCTGCTCGCCGATGCTCCCAGACATTTTATCTACCTCCTCCTTGCTTTTTGACCCCTACCTGCTCCCCCGTCAAGAGGATCAACCCGATACAACATGCACTCAATGGGGTTATCTCAGGACTCACGTACTACCTCAATGCTGCTCAGCACACTTGGACGTCCGAACCAATATGTAGAATGCTGCGCTATTTTATGACTTTTGCACAAATACTGTTATAAAGCACTCTGATACCCTCAGATCAGGCCAGCGCTATATAAAACTCCTTAATAAATAAATAAATCAAGGTATGGAACATACATCTTGATGCCAAAGAGCATTTTATACAGTGACGGTACACCCAGAGATCTTTTAGGGAGGTTATTAAGAGGTCGTTATACCCCATAAAGATGAGCTATTTAGACACAGCCCGTACCTAATACCCTTGCCATTAAAGATTGCTTTAAGTCACAGTTCATCGGCTCAACAACAGAATTGCCCTCAAGCCTGAATGGAGGCGAGAAATGCACCTGTACCCTCAAGGACGTCATTGAATCGCGCTGCGCCTTAGAGTTTAAAGCCGGACCCTGGTCTGAATGGAATGCACCAGAGGCATAAGTCCTGAAAAAGACCTGCAAATCCTTAATATCCGTTCGAGCATCAGCCGAGTGCTGCAACCAGACCCAGAGGAACCTTGAGCAAGAATCCACTGTAACCAAAATATATTTGAATGCATTGTTTGAAACAAGGGGACATCAATGATCAAGATATGTACAGCCAAATAGCTGATTGGAAATATATAGGTGTGACTCAGGAGGATTGGACAAAGTAGAACTCTGAATTTGTTGACAAACATCACAACATAGGGCATAGCGGTGAGCTTGATGGTATAAACCCCTCCACCAATAACATTGCTGTAAGAGTGAAACAGTAGCAGTGACTCCTGCATGCCCAGAAGCCAAACCCTCGTTGGTGGCCACAATCAAAGAGTGTCTGCGGTCAAGGTTGGGTATCCGATGATCACCCATCCCTGGAATGGTCACAAAGGGAGCTTTGTCAGCATTTAACTGATAAGTGCATTTAGAAGGAAATTCTTGCAGAAAAGCATTACCATTGCAAGATGCAGCGATGGCAGTCAGGATGTAATCATCAATTTTAGTTATACAACGGGTTATAGAGGCTACCTTATTTGTGGCTACTTCAGATTTGTCCGCTTCTTTGGCCATTGAAATACCAACAGCGTGCACTCTCATACGTTGATGGCCCAATATACGTACAACATGTGTAAGTGGTTGGCCCTCTTTAAGAACAGCAACCTTAACCTAAAGCATTTTATGATTTGTTGTGCTACCTTTACAATCCCAAAAGTCATTTTGTTTCCAGAAATGCAAATTGTCATTAAAGGATTGTATGCAATAACAAGAGTCACACACCACAAGGGTGAGGGACTCAGGATCAGAATGTATGAGAGCTCAAAGTAAAGTTCCCAACTTGACCAACTGGGCCGTACTACAGTCGCCAAGAGACTGTCTATGAATCAAAGTGGAGTGAAAAACTCCATCGATCATAGTGCCTGCAACAATAAGGCAAGCTGCAGACTGAGTCTGCTTAGAACCAATGGTCGGTTGTGCTCAACGATCAGTCTAAATGATACATTTGTATTGATCAAGTGAAAGAAGTGAAGGAGGCAGAGGATGAACATGTTCATATTGATGAAACTCCTGCATTTGTAAGGAAGGGTCAAAAACAAAAGAACCTTCAAAAGATGCTATAGACATAGCCCATTGAATCCCAGGTGGATGTAGGGCTTTTGAATTCAGAACGCAAGCTTCGGTGACTTCCTCTAAGGCAAACACAGGTGAAATGACATCAATTATTTTACCTTGAGCTAGAGGTCGTTCTTTCAGGATTGCCATTTGAACAGCAGTTAAAATCTTCTCACTAGAAGAAAAACGCATTTTAGCAGGAGTGTATGGATGAGATTTAAAAGCGATGGGACCGTGTCGCCCTCATGGAATGTTACATAAGTAAATCCAATTGCACTCGGCAACATCCGCACAAACAAATTTGTGGTATTGATTCTAGTTTGTAGTAACTGCTTTGCAAGCAGATCCAACTGTAAATCACTTAAAATCATCGTATGTTCTGGAAGCCGGGGCAAAGCGAAAAAAGTAGAGTGTATCAAAGAATAAAGAGGTTTAATTCGCTGAGCATAATCAAGAATGTAAGTTCTTCCAAAATCTTAAAAAGCAAGCAGAGACTGCAATTTTTTGAGGGTTGTAGTGGGCTGCAATTGTGCACATTTCTCCAAGAAATGAGGAGCCGGCCCCCTACCCTCATTGGTTAATTCATAACCAAGAAAAAGCACAGCAAGAAAAGCAATGTTCGACTTTGCAAAATGTAACTTATAGCCAAGTTCAGCGAATCGTGTAATAATGTGATCCACTCTCACCAAATTAGGATTTCGTTCATCATTGGTAAGGTATATGTCATCGACAGAGAACAAAGCTTCAGGATCAATGTCATGTTAATTGGGCACTGCAAAGACACCGGGGCTATTCTTATACCTCTTTTGGTAGATGGGCATAGCAACACTGGGAACTGAGGGCCGTAAATGCAGACCAGTCATGGCTCTCAGGAGCAAGGTTGTTTCAGAATTTTTTTTTTTTGAAATATCAAGTGTAGTCTTAAATCGTTTACAGACAATATTGTTAATCAGGGCTGTATTGTGAGCCTGATTATGATGTCAGTTGGAAAGCCTCCGACCGACGGTAGGATTCCCCTAGGCCATGTCGGGACCCATCCTCCCGACTCAGTCGAAAACATTTCTGACCGACCGATTACGATGATCGTGGTCAGAAGTGGAACCGTTCGGTCATTCCGAATCAGTTCCAACCAGCATTTAGAGAATCTGAGTCGGTCAGAGCTGATTTGTACAGCTCAATTGACAGCGTTTCCAACTGACCGATTACGATGTCGGATTCCAACATCCTTTATGACTCGGTCTTTCCAACATAAAAAGGCTGTCATAAACTGACTTTGGGGGACCCTAGCAGGCCACCCTGCATCCTAAGTCTTCTGGTTTGGGGGTGAGGGGGTACCAGAGGGACCCCTCTGAAAAACCATGCACAGTGTGGCAGGCACCATGGGGAGCCCACGACTGGGTGCAAGGTTTTCTGCAGACACCCATTTTACCCATAGAAGCCTGTGTTGTTGGTCAGAACACAGGCTCCCATTGAAGTCAATGGGAGTCCTTCCAAACAGTGTTCAGAAGCATCATAATCAGTCTGGCAGATCCGCTGACTAAGAGTCAGTCAAAACCATATCCGACAAGGAGTAGGGAGGTTTAGTTTCTGACTGACATCATATTCTGGCCCTGTGAGTGTTCTGTACTGCAAAAGTGCTTGTATGACTACTCAAATATCTATAATCTAAGACTACATGATAGAAACCATCAGGTTTTAAAATCATAAAAAGAGTGTTCATAGGAGATATACAGGGCTCAATCACACCCTGTGCTCAAGGTGAGTATGGATGTCTTTAAAGGATGCTTAAGCATCACATTAAATTTGATGTTGAGGCTGAGGCTGAGCAGTAGAACAAAGAGGAACAACATGTAATGGAGAATCCATATCCTAATCAGCCTGGTTGCGATACAAGTAAGGGTGGGCGGAGCTGGTGCTGTGAGACTACACGGAGGTCCACGGAGATGAGTTAAAACTCACTGGAACTCTGCTCTGCTCCTCTCCACCACACGCCTCCACCCCCTAATAAAGAACAGTTATACATTAATTTAAAATGAAATAAAAACACACTTACCTGTACTGCAGCATCCCCGGGCTTCCCTCTTCTTCCTCGCCGTCTCTCTCCTACGTGGGATGTACATCTTGAGAGAACTACGCAGGGTGCTCTATATCCCATGTGGGGACATACCTGCATGAACAGATCCCTGTAATATCTGAGGCCATTCTTGGATAATATAAGTGCAGGGAAAGTCATAAAAAGTACATGGGTAGGATACTCATCATTAAAAATTTCCTAGCTCCATGATGGCTTCATGGTACCCTAAGATGTTTGGGACCAAACATATTATCCTAATAAATCTTCACTGATGCCAGTGGGGGGTGTATTACTAAAAACATACAGGAGACCCTTTAGAGGGTCCTCTGAAAACCTACCAGAACTGGTAGCCTTAGCCAGCATGTCATGACCAGACATGTTTCTGACCTCTTTCAAATGGAGGCAGACAACATTGTTGGCCCAATGGCCCCTCAAACAGCATCAGGGAACTGATTTATGCTGGCAGAAGTGGATCATGCTATCAGGTAGGCTGAATCTATTCCCCTTAGTACTAACACTCCTCCTGCAGTGGCTAGGGCCCTCCTTGGTATTTTTACCAGGGTGGGTTTTCCTAAGGAGGTGGTGTCAGACAGAGATACCAACTTCTTGTCTGCATACCTGAAACATATGTCGAAGAAGTGTGGTGTGACCTACCATTCACTATCCCATACCAGCCACAAACCAATGGACCTGCTGAAAGATTAAATAAGCGTTACAACATACAAATGATGGACGGAATGCTGACAATGCAGACATTCTCCCCCAGTCAAGAGATCTGGGTTAAATCCATCGTTCTTTTGCACACTACGCCACCCCAGTTCAGACATGGCCATATGCAAATCAGTCTTGACCCTGTGCCTCATGGGAACAGTCCAGCCCGAACTGCCAAGCCATGTCTTCCCTGGACCGGAATCAAGCATCCTAGGACCGGTTTCTGGCTATCAGCCGTCATCAGCCAGGATAGCTTGACTCCAGTGGCGTAGTGAGCACGGGTCCCACGTCTGGGAATACCCATCCCACTTAGGGCGAAAAGCGTTACAACAAACAAATGATGGACGGAATGCTGACAATGCAGACATTCTCCCCCAGTCAAGAGATCTGGGTTAAATCCATCGTTCTTTTGCCCACTACGCCACCCCAGTTCAGACATGGCCATATGCAAATCAGTCTTGACCCTGTGCCTCATGGGAAAAGTCCAGCCCGAACTGCCAAGCCATGTCTTCCCTGGACCGGAATCAAGACTCCTAGGACCGGTTTCTGGCTATCAGCCGTCATCAGCCAGGATAGCTTGACTCCAGTGGCGTAGTGAGCACGGGTCCCACGTCTGGGAATACCCATCCCACTTAGGGCGAAAAGCGTTACAATAAACAAATGATGGACGGAATGCTGACAATGCAGACATTCTACCCCAGTCAAGAGATCTGGGTTAAATCCATCGTTCTTTTGCCCACTACGCCACCCCAGTTCAGACATGGCCATATGCAAATCAGTCTTGACCCTGTGCCTCATGGGAACAGTCCAGCCTGAACTGCCAAGCCATGTCTTCCCTGGACCGGAATCAAGCATCCTAGGACCGGTTTCTGGCTATCAGCCGTCATCAGCCAGGATAGCTTGACTCCAGTGGCGTAGTGAGCACGGGTCCCACGTCTGGGAATACCCATCCCACTTAGGGCGAAAAGCGTTACAACAAACAAATGATGGACGGAATGCTGACAATGCAGACATTCTCCCCCAGTCAAGAGATCTGGGTTAAATCCATCGTTCTTTTGCCCACTACGCCACCCCAGTTCAGACATGGCCATATGCAAATCAGTCTTGACCCTGTGCCTCATGGGAACAGTCCAGCCCGAACTGCCAAGCCATGTCTTCCATGGACCGGAATCAAGCATCCTAGGATCGGTTTCTGGCTATCAGCCGTCATCAGCCAGGATAGCTTGACTCCAGTGGCGTAGTGAGCACGGGTCCCACGTCTGGGAATACCCATCCCACTTAGGGCGAAAAGCGTTACAACAAACAAATGATGGACGGAATGCTGACAATGCAGACATTCTCCCCCAGTCAAGAGATCTGGGTTAAATCCATCGTTCTTTTGCCCACTACGCCACCCCAGTTCAGACATGGCCATATGCAAATCAGTCTTGACCCTGTGCCTCATGGGAACAGTCCAGCCCGAACTGCCAAGCCATGTCTTCCCTGGACCGGAATCAAGCATCCTAGGACCGGTTTCTGGCTATCAGCCGTCATCAGCCAGGATAGCTTGACTCCAGTGGCGTAGTGAGCACGGGTCCCACGTCTGGGAATACCCATCCCACTTAGGGCGAAAAGCGTTACAACAAACAAATGATGGACGGAATGCTGACAATGCAGACATTCTCCCCCAGTCAAGAGATCTGGGTTAAATCCATTGTTCTTTTGCCCACTACGCCACCCCAGTTCAGACATGGCCATATGCAAATCAGTCTTGACCCTGTGCCTCATGGGAACAGTCCAGCCCGAACTGCCAAGCCATGTCTTCCCTGGACCGGAATCAAGCATCCTAGGACCGGTTTCTGGCTATCAGCCGTCATCAGCCAGGATAGCTTGACTCTAGTGGCGTAGTGAGCACGGGTCCCACGTCTGGGAATACCCATCCCACTTAGGGCGAAAAGCGTTACAACAAACAAATGATGGACGGAATGCTGACAATGCAGACATTCTCCCCCAGTCAAGAGATCTGGGTTAAATCCATCGTTCTTTTGCCCACTACGCCACCCCAGTTCAGACATGGCCATATGCAAATCAGTCTTGACCCTGTGCCTCATGGGAACAGTCCAGCCCGAACTGCCAAGCCATGTCTTCCCTGGACCGGAATCAAGCATCCTAGACCGGTTTCTGGCTATCAGCCGTCATCAGCCAGGATAGCTTGACTCCAGTGGCGTAGTGAGCACGGGTCCCACGTCTGGGAATACCCATCCCACTTAGGGCGAAAAGCGTTACAACAAACAAATGATGGACGGAATGCTGACAATGCAGACATTCTCCCCCAGTCAAGAGATCTGGGTTAAATCCATCGTTCTTTTGCCCACTACGCCACCCCAGTTCAGACATGGCCATATGCAAATCAGTCTTGACCCTGTGCCTCATGGGAACAGTCCAGCCCGAACTGCCAAGCCATGTCTTCCCTGGACCGGAATCAAGCATCCTAGGACCGGTTTCTGGCTATCAGCCGTCATCAGCCAGGATAGCTTGACTCCAGTGGCGTAGTGAGCACGGGTCCCACGTCTGGGAATACCCATCCCACTTAGGGCGAAAAGCGTTACAACAAACAAATGATGGACGGAATGCTGACAATGCAGACATTCTCCCCCAGTCAAGAGATCTGGGTTAAATCCATCGTTCTTTTGCCCACTACGCCACCCCAGTTCAGACATGGCCATATGCAAATCAGTCTTGACCCTGTGCCTCATGGGAACAGTCCAGCCCGAACTGCCAAGCCATGTCTTCCCTGGACCGGAATCAAGACTCCTAGGACCGGTTCCTGGCTATCAGCCGTCATCAGCCAGGATAGCTTGACTCCAGTGGCGTAGTGAGCACGGGTCCCACGTCTGGGAATACCCATCCCACTTAGGGCGAAAAGCGTTACAACAAACAAATGATGGACGGAATGCTGACAATGCAGACATTCTACCCCAGTCAAGAGATCTGGGTTAAATCCATCGTTCTTTTGCCCACTACGCCACCCCAGTTCAGACATGGCCATATGCAAATCAGTCTTGACCCTGTGCCTCATGGGAACAGTCCAGCCCGAACTGCCAAGCCATGTCTTCCCTGGACCGGAATCAAGCATCCTAGGACCGGTTTCTGGCTATCAGCCGTCATCAGCCAGGATAGCTTGACTCCAGTGGCGTAGTGAGCACGGGTCCCACGTCTGGGAATACCCATCCCACTTAGGGCGAAAAGCGTTACAACAAACAAATGATGGACGGAATGCTGACAATGCAGACATTCTCCCCCAGTCAAGAGATCTGGGTTAAATCCATCGTTCTTTTGCCCACTACGCCACCCCAGTTCAGACATGGCCATATGCAAATCAGTCTTGACCCTGTGCCTCATGGGAACAGTCCAGCCCGAACTGCCAAGCCATGTCTTCCATGGACCGGAATCAAGCATCCTAGGACCGGTTTCTGGCTATCAGCCGTCATCAGCCAGGATAGCTTGACTCCAGTGGCGTAGTGAGCACGGGTCCCACGTCTGGGAATACCCATCCCACTTAGGGCGAAAAGCGTTACAACAAACAAATGATGGACGGAATGCTGACAATGCAGACATTCTCCCCCAGTCAAGAGATCTGGGTTAAATCCATCGTTCTTTTGCCCACTACGCCACCCCAGTTCAGACATGGCCATATGCAAATCAGTCTTGACCCTGTGCCTCATGGGAACAGTCCAGCCCGAACTGCCAAGCCATGTCTTCCCTGGACCGGAATCAAGCATCCTAGGACCGGTTTCTGGCTATCAGCCGTCATCAGCCAGGATAGCTTGACTCCAGTGGCGTAGTGAGCACGGGTCCCACGTCTGGGAATACCCATCCCACTTAGGGCGAAAAGCGTTACAACAAACAAATGATGGACGGAATGCTGACAATGCAGACATTCTCCCCCAGTCAAGAGATCTGGGTTAAATCCATCGTTCTTTTGCCCACTACGCCACCCCAGTTCAGACATGGCCATATGCAAATCAGTCTTGACCCTGTGCCTCATGGGAACAGTCCAGCCCGAACTGCCAAGCCATGTCTTCCCTGGACCGGAATCAAGCATCCTAGGACCGGTTTCTGGCTATCAGCCGTCATCAGCCAGGATAGCTTGACTCTAGTGGCGTAGTGAGCACGGGTCCCACGTCTGGGAATACCCATCCCACTTAGGGCGAAAAGCGTTACAACAAACAAATGATGGACGGAATGCTGACAATGCAGACATTCTCCCCCAGTCAAGAGATCTGGGTTAAATCCATCGTTCTTTTGCCCACTACGCCACCCCAGTTCAGACATGGCCATATGCAAATCAGTCTTGACCCTGTGCCTCATGGGAACAGTCCAGCCCGAACTGCCAAGCCATGTCTTCCCTGGACCGGAATCAAGCATCCTAGGACCGGTTTCTGGCTATCAGCCGTCATCAGCCAGGATAGCTTGACTCCAGTGGCGTAGTGAGCACGGGTCCCACGTCTGGGAATACCCATCCCACTTAGGGCGAAAAGCGTTACAACAAACAAATGATGGACGGAATGCTGACAATGCAGACATTCTCCCCCAGTCAAGAGATCTGGGTTAAATCCATCGTTCTTTTGCCCACTACGCCACCCCAGTTCAGACATGGCCATATGCAAATCAGTCTTGACCCTGTGCCTCATGGGAACAGTCCAGCCCGAACTGCCAAGCCATGTCTTCCCTGGACCGGAATCAAGCATCCTAGGACCGGTTTCTGGCTATCAGCCGTCATCAGCCAGGATAGCTTGACTCCAGTGGCGTAGTGAGCACGGGTCCCACGTCTGGGAATACCCATCCCACTTAGGGTGAAAAGCGTTACAACAAACAAATGATGGACGGAATGCTGACAATGCAGACATTTTCCCCCAGTCAAGAGATCTGGGTTAAATCCATCGTTCTTTTGCCCACTACGCCACCCCAGTTCAGACATGGCCATATGCAAATCAGTCTTGACCCTGTGCCTCATGGGAACAGTCCAGCCCGAACTGCCAAGCCATGTCTTCCCTGGACCGGAATCAAGCATCCTAGGACCGGTTTCTGGCTATCAGCCATCATCAGCCAGGATAGCTTGACTCCAGTGGCGTAGTGAGCACGGGTCCCACGTCTGGGAATACCCATCCCACTTAGGGCGAAAAGCGTTACAACAAACAAATGATGGACGGAATGCTGACAATGCAGACATTCTCCCCCAGTCAAGAGATCTGGGTTAAATCCATCGTTCTTTTGCCCACTACGCCACCCCAGTTCAGACATGGCCATATGCAAATCAGTCTTGACCCTGTGCCTCATGGGAACAGTCCAGCCCGAACTGCCAAGCCATGTCTTCCCTGGACCGGAATCAAGCATCCTAGGACCGGTTTCTGGCTATCAGCCGTCATCAGCCAGGATAGCTTGACTCCAGTGGCGTAGTGAGCACGGGTCCCACGTCTGGGAATACCCATCCCACTTAGGGCGAAAAGCGTTACAACAAACAAATGATGGACGGAATGCTGACAATGCAGACATGCTCCCCCAGTCAAGAGATCTGGGTTAAATCTATCGTTCTTTTGCCCACTACGCCACCCCAGTTCAGACATGGCCATATGCAAATCAGTCTTGACCCTGTGCCTCATGGGAACAGTCCAGCCCGAACTGCCAAGCCATGTCTTCCCTGGACCGGAATCAAGCATCCTAGGACCGGTTTCTGGCTATCAGCCGTCATCAGCCAGGATAGCTTGACTCCAGTGGCGTAGTGAGCACGGGTCCCACGTCTGGGAATACCCATCCCACTTAGGGCGAAAAGCGTTACAACAAACAAATGATGGACGGAATGCTGACAATGCAGACATTCTCCCCCAGTCAAGAGATCTGGGTTAAATCCATCGTTCTTTTGCCCACTACGCCACCCCATTCAGACATGGCCATATGCAAATCAGTCTTGACCCTGTGCCTCATGGGAACAGTCCAGCCCGAACTGCCAAGCCATGTCTTCCCTGGACCGGAATCAAGCATCCTAGGACCGGTTTCTGGCTATCAGCCGTCATCAGCCAGGATAGCTTGACTCCAGTGGCGTAGTGAGCACGGGTCCCACGTCTGGGAAGACCCATCCCACTTAGGGCGAAAAGCGTTACAACAAACAAATGATGGACGGAATGCTGACAATGCAGACATTCTCCCCCAGTCAAGAGATCTGGGTTAAATCCATCGTTCTTTTGCCCACTACGCCACCCCAGTTCAGACATGGCCATATGCAAATCAGTCTTGACCCTGTGCCTCATGGGAACAGTCCAGCCCGAACTGCCAAGCCATGTCTTCCCTGGACCGGAATCAAGCATCCTAGGACCGGTTTCTGGCTATCAGCCGTCATCAGCCAGGATAGCTTGACTCCAGTGGCGTAGTGAGCACGGGTCCCAAGTCTGGGAATACCCATGCCACTTAGGGCGAAAAGTGTTACAACAAACAAATGATGGACGGAATGCTGACAATGCAGACATTCTCCCCCAGTCAAGAGATCTGGGTTAAATCCATCGTTCTTTTGCCCACTACGCCACCCCAGTTCAGACATGGCCATATGCAAATCAGTCTTGACCCTGTGCCTCATGGGAACAGTCCAGCCCGAACTGCCAAGCCATGTCTTCCCTGGACCGGAATCAAGCATCCTAGGACCGGTTTCTGGCTATCAGCCGTCATCAGCCAGGATAGCTTGACTCCAGTGGCGTAGTGAGCACGGGTCCCACGTCTGGGAATACCCATCCCACTTAGGGCGAAAAGCGTTACAACAAACAAATGATGGACGGAATGCTGACAATGCAGACATTCTCCCCCAGTCAAGAGATCTGGGTTAAATCCATCGTTCTTTTGCCCACTACGCCACCCCAGTTCAGACATGGCCATATGCAAATCAGTCTTGACCCTGTGCCTCATGGGAACAGTCCAGCCCGAACTGCCAAGCCATGTCTTCCCTGGACCGGAATCAAGCATCCTAGGACCGGTTTCTGGCTATCAGCCGTCATCAGCCAGGATAGCTTGACTCCAGTGGCGTAGTGAGCACGGGTCCCACGTCTGGGAATACCCATCCCACTTAGGGCGAAAAGCGTTACAACAAACAAATGATGGACGGAATGCTGACAATGCAGACATTCTCCCCCAGTCAAGAGATCTGGGTTAAATCCATCGTTCTTTTGCCCACTACGCCACCCCAGTTCAGACATGGCCATATGCAAATCAGTCTTGACCCTGTGCCTCATGTGCCTCATGGGAAAGATTAACCAAGACATTGAAATGAATGATTGTTTGACTTCCTGAAAGACTTAGAAAGAGATGGGATGTCTTACTACCATCCCTGATTTCCACTTACAGAGAAGTGCCACAGATTGGAGTGGGGTTCTCACCCTTTGACCTTCTGTTTGGTCATCCTGGAATGGGGATGCTGTGTCTTGTAAAGAGAGGCTGGGAGGGACCTCTTACAGAGCCTCAACAGGATACTGTGGATGATGTTCTTGGCCTTCACTCCAGGATAGCTGAGTACATAGAAAAAGCAAGCAAAAACCTTGAGGTCAGCTAAGAGCTCCAGAAGCTCTGGTATGACCAACAAGCTGGATAACACACATAAAGGGAAAGGGGGTCCAAGGGAACACGTTTTAAGACCTGCAAGAAGTTAATTCCCCAATAAGTAATCAGACAAAACACCAATAACTTCTTGGGTCTGAGCAACTTTACAATAAGAGCATGAAAAGATGAATACTGTGATCAAGCTGTGTCTGGGCTGACAATGCCCTAATAAGGAAAGAAATCCCTTTCAGGACGAATGCCCTCACTCACCAAGAGGTGACATGCTTCATCATTTGGGCTTTATCCTCTCAGTGGGAGCTCAGGGATGTTTTTTATGGAGGATTAGGATACTTAAATCCCAAAGACGAGCACTTGTGTGATGCGAGGGTGCAGCGCAAAGAAAATAAAAAATTGTGTAAATGTGATCTAAAACTGGCTACCGCTAGTGAAAAAATGTTTTTTTATTGGCTCATTAGCCCTGCCAGAAATAAAAACAGTGCAAAGCAGTTACTATTGAATACTGCTAGATGAAAGAAGGTCGACATGTTTCAGCCAATGATCATCCCTAAGGTATGTGTGGCTTTCTTCAGGACCAAAACAAAGTTGCTGCTAACAAGTGTTGCACACGTGCAAATAAAGAAATGAAAAAACGGACCAAACCAGAAAATGTTTTTGTTGCGGATACAGTCTCGCTGGAACTTGTCTGGAAGTAAAACAAAAAAGACACAGGTGGAAACACAATAAGTATTCATACCATTTCTCTGAATGGCAATTATTATTGAGGCAGTAGTGTATCTGTCTCAACCATAGTTCATCTTACCAATTTATTCAAAAAGCTCAAATAATAAAGACTCACCCAATTTGTGGGACAAGTAGGCCCACCTCAACCTGGTTACAACTCAGGGAAGGGAGCCCCGCTCTGCAAAGATAAGCAAGCGTGAACTAATCAATGCAATTTGCTATATGATAGGTGCTAGGAAATGTAAAAATTATCAATAACAACCAACAATGTGAATCAAAAAGGGGAAGCACACAGTACCATGTATAGCACTGATTGAATTGGAAGGATCCAACTCATATTAGGACAAAGCCAGGGGAAATGATATAACCTCACCCCTCAACGTTATTCTCAGGGAGATCGACATGAGGTAGATTTAGTAAATGAGGAAAATGAAAAATAAAAAATAAATAATACAAAGCATACCGGCTCGATTAAGCATCAATGGTTAGGTCGGAAGGATCCAAATCATGCGTGAACAGAGCCCAGGGGAGATGCTATAGAATTCTACCCCTCAACGTTTTTCTCCAAAGGGATCAATGTGAGTGAGGCTCTGTGAGTAAGGAGTGCAGATTGACCCTCATACTGGTTGTACAACGGCAAACACATACTTGTCTCCATAGACAAAATGTACTAAATGTAGCCCAACACACGAGCAAAAACCACAACCAGAAATAATAGCAACTAACACATATGCCAATCTACTCACCTCTCCGTCAGTACTCCGTCGTAGTACTGAAATTGCAACCGGAGGTACCGACGGGGTGGTAGAACTGGGATTAAATACCCATCTCTCTTCGGCTCCGAGAAAAGGTATGAGGACCCCATAGGTATCCAACAGTGATGCCTGTATCCATAGAGGCATTAATTGTGGGGAGCAGTATAACGCAAATGCGTTATGATGTCAATGTAACACCAAACCTAAGCAGCAATTATTTAAAGGGCCCATTAGTGAGGAGCAGTAAATGGGTAAGGGAACCCCATTTCTCGTGAATTCCAAAGAAAGAATATAAGGACCCCGGAGGTTGTCGACAACAGTGCCTGTCCCCATTCCCACGTAAGCTGTGAGGGGAATAAAACAACATACTTTTTGACCGGGTTGCAGTTTCCCAGTCGCGGGTTTCAGAATAATTGCCGGACGGGATTGGCGATTCTTCTGCACCCCAACGCGCATGCGTTCTTCAAACATACTATTCCTACCTGTTACCTACCTGGTGGACCTTAGCAGTTGCAGGAGCCTCAAGAAGGGGATCCATGTCATCCATCCTAAACCCGATCATTACAAGGCTGAAGTGACCATGTTCATGTTTACAGATGAGGTTCAGGAAGCCGAGAGTAAACCTCTCCTTGACCTCCTCTGAGCCTATTGTAAAGCGTATCTGGATGATATTGCTGTCTTTAGCTCCTTTTGCCAGGATCACCTGATCCACCTTGGCAAGGTCCTTTAGGCTCTGAGAAGGGCAGGCCTCACTATCAAGGAAAATGCCAGATAAGGCAGGGCAAAGTTGTATACTTGGGCCACCTTTTAGGGGGAGGCCAAGTTCAACCCCTACAACCCAAGATCCTGACAATTTTGGACTGGGTAGCTCCAACAACTCAGACCCAAGTTAGGGCATTTATTGGCTCGACTGGGTACTATAGGAGGTTTGTGAGGGGGTATGGGTCCATTGTGAGCCCCCTCACAGATTCAACTTCCAAAAGAATGCCCAAGAAAGTGAACTGGACTATGAGCTGTCAAATAGTTTTTGACACTCAGAAGTCATCAATGGGATCATTTCCCAGTCTGAAAGACCCAGCTTACTCCAAGCATAAAACAGACAGGTGCCTCTGAAATGGGACAGGAGTGGTCCTATCCCAAATAAGTGATGATGGACATGACCAAACTGTTGCTTTCATTATCAGCAGACTACTCCCCAGAAGGAAGAGTTGGAGCGCCATCGAGAGGAATGCCTTTGCTGTGGTTTGGTCCTTGAAGAAGCTGAGACCCTACTTTTTTGGATCTCACTTCCTATTCAAACCTACCACAGGCCTCTCAGATGGCTAATGCAAATGAAAGGGGAGAACCCCAAACTGCTAAGGTGGTCCATATCGCTACAAGAAATGGACTTCGTAGTAGAACACAGACCTAGAACTGCCCATGTAAATGAAAATGGCCTTCCCAGGTTGTTCCACTTAGATGATGAAGACTCTCTAGGGAAAGTTTATTCTCATACTCTTTTGTTTTTTTTGTAGAAAAGAGCCCATCTGTTGACATGGTTAACCCCCACTTTTTGCCTGGAACATGATGTAATTTCAAATGAAAGTGTACTGGGTCCCTGCCAACAAGGTCCCCAGTGTCACAGCTCTTTCCTAAACTGTATCATGATTGGCACAACTTCAGCCATCCCTATACGTCCCTCGTAAATGGTACCCCTGGTACCCAGGACTTGGAGAGTGAGGATGGTCTACTAGGGTAGCAGTACAACTTGTGCTATCCTAGAGCCCCCTCACCAAGGCTAGGCAGACTGCCATTGCAGGCTGTGTGCCTTTTTGCAGAGAAAACCGAAGAGTCAACAGGGCACACAGCCCTGTGTGCCATGCCTCTCAGCACTGCATGAGATATAGGTAAGTCACCCCTAATGCAGGCCTTATAGCCCGAAGGCAGTATGTACTATATCCCATGTATGAGCAGATATGACCCTGCAATATCTGAGCCCATTCTTGGATAATATAATTGCAGGATACTCATCATTATGAGTTTCCTACCTCCATGAGGGCTTCACTGCACCCTCAGATGTTTGGTACCAAACATCTTGTTTTGACAAATCCTTACTGATGCCAGCGGGGGATTTATTAATAAAAGTACACAGGAGACCCTTTAGAGGTTCCCCTGAAAACCTAATAGCACTGGTATGGTCTCTAACTAGCCTTAGTCCCACTCCCATGACCTGACATGTTTCTAACACCATGGTGGACGGGGACCATCGCTCTCACAAGGCCAGGAACAAAGCCTGTTCTGGGTAAAAGTGATAACACCTTTCTCCAAGCCAGAACTGCATCGCAGAGTGTGGAGCTTCAAAGGCCATGCAACTTTTGATGCCTGCTCCTGGCCATCTGTTGTTAGAAGCAGATGCCAATCCCCCTGTCTTGCTCCACTTTTGGCTGGAGGACAGGTGGCTAAATTAGTAAGCTTAGGAGGTGTACCCTCTCCTAGCCAGCACAGCTGAGGTGAGCTCCCTAAATCAGTTTCCTCCATCTTTCTTTAGAAGAAACTAGTCTATCAGGGTCAGGGATATGCCCACTTTCCACTTGGGGTGAGCAAATACAGGGTGTAGACAACCTAACGTTAGACAGCCTATTGGCTACTACCTGTCTCTCCCTTTAAAGCCCCTACATTTATATTTAGGTGGCTCCCTGAGACCTTGACTTCAGATTAGACAGACAAAATAAGAAACCAAAGGAGATGTGCTTCTGACCCGGGAATTGAGTCTTTCTGCTGAGACATTGATGCCAACCCCTGCCTGCTGCTTGAAGGACTTGACAAATGTAATCTGCAGGCCCCACCTGAAACCTGTGAGGCCTCCAAGAAACCCCAGAGCCCCTCCAGGCTTCAACAATTTTCCAGGATCATCCCTCTGGACTAGTGCACTAGTACCCTGCATACCACAGATAAAAATCTCCATGTGGTGAAGACTGGGATGGACTGTGCCTATGCGATTCACCATGACAACACACATTGCAGCAACCAAGGCTTGTTAGTCACCAGTCCAGTAACTGACCCCTTTAGTGCATCCACCAACAGGAGGACTCCTCACAGCACCATTGCTGGAAACAGCCCTACTAGGGTGAGCCTGCAACCACTTTCTGGTGGTGTTGTGGTGTTAACTGCGTAAAACATCAACTTGATCACGACCACCCTAACTGCGATGGCCTGCCCCAAAGCACACTTGTGGCCCAACCACTGCCGGGGATGAACCATGTAGCTCATCTCTGCCTCCGGTGCCTCTGAATCAGGTAACCCAGAACTTGATGTTGTACCCGAGCCCTGGGACTCCCAAGATTCTTACTTCTCCAGGAGTAAAATTCCCTCCAAACTCTAAGTGACCGTTGTCACCCAAAACTCCACTGTGGAGTGTTGCTTCCATTGACCCCAACAGTAAATTTATTGGCAGTACTTTGCTACCTAACCCTATTGGCTTCTCTCCATTAACCGCGGCTGTAAATGTTTTGACGGTGCCCCAAAATCCACCGCATCCTATGCTAACCAATTACCTTCTCTCCATTGACCTTGATGCTAAATGTCTGATGGTAAACTGATTTTTTGGAGTTTTGCACATTGTGCTAAAAAACTGTCCATATCTCGAACTGCACTGTTTTGAAAATCAATATACAAAATGTTATTCACTGTAGAACAAAGTTCTTGGTTTCTAAATATTTAAAAAAATAATTTAGATTTTTACAAATTGGTCTCCAATGTATTCTTTTTTTTAATACCAAACAAAACATCAAACAAAGCATGAATACACGATACACAGCGAATATCCATCCAAAACAGCTGTGTAAAGCAGTTATAAGGACGCAATGTCTTCAGCTGGTGAGGCTGTGGCTGGGCTCGAATGACCTGGGTGCAAAAGGGATACAGGGTCCTATTTGCAGTGCTCGTGGGTACCAACAGTAGGGCAAACCTTACATCTTTCAATGTTCCTTTCCCAGCCTTTCTGGCGGTGATTCCTTATCTTCTTCTTCCCCTCCCACCTCTAGATCATGGTCCATGGTGCCCATATTTTCTGAAATTTCCATGGGCAACCGCTAGCCTTGTATATCACTTGTTCCGCAACCATATACAAATCAAGACTTGCCCTCCATTTGTTAAGTGTAGGCTGCCTTTTAAGTACTGCCTTAAAAGCCTATCCCATTTGGCTACCACCAACCCCAAGTTGGCCAAGATGAGTTTGCGAAATGGGATGCCCACATCCGTAGGGATTCCCAGAAGGAAAAACTTTGGTTCCAGCTCCAGTTGGACTTCCAATATGTTATTGAGCTCTCCCAAAATTCTTCCCCAATATGTTTGGATTGCATTACATTCCCAAAGGGTGTGTATAAATGTTCCACTTTCTGTGTGACATCTAAGGCAATCTGGGCTCGCAGCTCACCCTATTTTTTGCAGTCTTGCTCTGTCAAAATAGGTTTAGTGCAGTATTTTGTATTGGATGAGGCGCAACCTCACGTGGATGCATGAGTGCTGCCTCCCAGTCAAGATCGTCCATGACCCCAGTGGTTCTTTCTCATGTGTCTCGGAGTGGACCCAATTTGTCCGGCATATTATTGAGTAACATTTATAGGTATATGAAATAGCTTTAGCTGGGATCTCCTCCTGTACGAGTCGACCCTCTAGCGGGGCATATTCTAGTATTGTCTCCCCATCCAGCCCTTCCGATGCCCATGCATGCTTCAGACGGAGGTATGCATATGCTTGAGTGTCATGGAGATGATAAATGACTTGGAGTGAGCTAAAAGAGGCAAACAAACGTTTCTCCAAGACATCCCCTACTTTAGAGAAACCAATAAAGTCACATTGCATAAAACCCCTTAGTTTTCCGATCTCTGGTAATCTATTCCCCTTCCATAGTGGTGTCTCTCCGCTTGATTGTTGGTCCCACTTCATCTGCCGCTCAGTGTTTTTCCACGCCTCCAGCATTCGCTGGGTTGCTTGTTACAATCGGCTACTTCCCTTACCTCCATAGATATAGTGCAGGTGTGTACATTCTCTAAATAGCAGTATTTCCAGCCAATATGTTGGGTGATCCCCAGGTGCGTGAATCCATTCATTGATTAGAATGAGGTGGGATGCTCTATAGTATGCCCTAATGTCTGGGAGGGCCAAACTCCCATTATACAGGTTTCTTTGGAGTGTTTGTAGTGCAATGCGTGGATGGGCCCCATCCGAGAGGAGCAAGCGCAGTTCATTGACTATACTTTTAAATATCATTTCTGGTAGTTTACTGTAGGTGTTTTGCAGCATGTAGAGCAACTGGGGAAGCGTTATCATTTTGCACATAGCGACTCTGCCCATAACCGTCAATGGAAGCCTCCTCCATCTCTTAACATCTTCCTAGAAGTTTGAAAAAACCCCGCCTAAGATTGCGAGCTAGGCTAGTTGCCACATCTGTGTTAATATAGAGACCTAGATAGGTAAAACACTCCGTAGACCAGCGTAAACAGCTAGGGTAGGCCTGTGGCTTTACCACCCCACCCACTGGGTATAGGGTGGATTTACTCCAGTTGATCCTATACCCTGCCTGGCACCCATACTCCTCAAAAAATGTTAGGATTTGAGGGAGTGTCTCCGTTGGATTTGTCACATATAATAGAATGTCATCCGCATACAGAGATATGCGTTCTGGACCAACAGACGGGCTTCATCCACGAAACCACCCAGCCCCAGGACGGCTCTGATGACACAGGCCAAGGGTTCTAGTATAAGGGCAAATAATAAGGTGGAAAGGGAGAATCCCTGCCTAGTCCTTCTTTGAATCGGCCAGGTGTTCGAGAGAGTGCCATTCACCCAAAATCTAGCTACTGAATCCGTGTATAACAGCGCCACCCATTCCCAAAACCCAGGGCCAAATCCAAATTTCTCCAACGTGCATCTCATTAAAGGCCAATGGATGGTGTCAAATGCTTTCTCAGCGTCTAGTGAAAGGAGCCGGTGAGCCTCCTCTCGATCTCGAACAACATCCTTCCAGATAGCCACACGTCGCAGGTTGTAGCGTGTGGCTCGTTTTGGCCTAAAGCCAGACTGGTCTCAGTGTACCAGAGAGGTAATAACAGTTAGGAGACATGTCGCGAGGATGGTAGCCAGTACCTTGGTTTCTATATTTAATAATGAGATGGGACGGTAAGACCCACACTCGTCCGGGGGTTCCCCGTTTTGGGTAATTCTAAGATCTGGTGAGAGCGTCCCATTTTCTTTGGATGCCTGAAACATTGTAAGTAAATGTGGAGCTACTAGGGTACTGTGCACCTTAAACAATTCCCCTGGGAACTCATTTGAGCCTGGGGTTTTTCCGGTCTTCAGTCGACCAATGGCCTCTATGACCTCTGCCAGGGTAATATCTTCCTCCAGTCTATCCCTCTCGGTTTATGCAATGCAAGGGAGTTCTATCTCTTCAAGATACTGGGTTATTTGTGTTTCATTCATTTGAGTATGTGCTGCACAGTGTTGAGTAGTAGCGGGCAAAGGCCCCTGCAATGCCTTGGGGTGTGGTGTAAGTATGGCCTTGTTCCCTAATGGATGTAACCCACCTCGACTCTTGCTCTTTCCTGCCCAACCATGCCAACAGTTTACCTGCTCTATCCCCTGTCTCATATAGTCTATGCTGAACTGCGAGTTGGTGCGACCGCGCCTCCCCAATGACCTGTGCCTGGTATTCCAATTTGGTGACATCAATTTGATGGAGGGTATGTTCACTCAATGTGAGGGAACCATTATTTTCAAGGTCCACTAGCCTGCGTTCCATCTCCAAAATCTCTTGGGATTCTCGCTTTTTTTTGTGGGCAATAATATTTGGGCCTGATCACGCAATACTGCCTTAAAAGCCTTCCATAGAGTAACGACTGACGGCACCGAGCCAACATTTTCCTAAAAATAGAGCTCAGTTTCTATCCTAAGTTCTTTGGCCACTGTTACATCTTTTAGTGCCCAAGCATTCTCTCTGTAAGAAGTACCTTGACCTCCCCTGCGCTTTCCCACCCGCAGGTAAAGTGGCAAGTGATCCGAGATACCCCTAGCCAGATATTCCATCTCTTCTAATTGTTCAATCTCTCCAGCTGTGGCAAAGAGGTTGTCCAGCCTCAAAAAAACCCACTGAGCCCCAGAAAAGTATGAGTGTGCACAGAGGTCTGTAACGCCCCCTCCCCTAATTACTCAGCTATATGATATTACAATAACAACACACTGTATACTTCCCATTATTGGGCCAAGGGTCCCAAATGTCCATCAGGCCCCGGGAGTCAAACAGCATCTCTGGGTGGGCGTCTTGCCCCAGTTTGTGTGTGGTATCTTGAAAGATAACTTTAAGTTTGGCTGGGAACAGTAAGATGTACTGGATACCGATGGCTCAAAGTTTCATCTTAATGGGATCAATAGTGAGTCAGAGTTTTTGGACATCTACCGAATAGTCTGGAAACACCATCACTCTTGAGTTTTCATATTTAATCTCCCCCTTCTTTCGTATCTCTCTGAGTATGAGATCTCTGTCCTGAAAATTCAAGAATCAAACTATTAGCGGCCTGGGGGGCTCCCAGTGGCGGTCGGACATTGGGTATCCAGGGTGTTCCCTCTCTATGACAAAACATCATGAAAACTGTGTCTCCGGGAGAGTGTCCCTAAGAAACATCTGTAGGAAATGTCCTGGATCAGAGCGTTCCTCATTCTCTGGAAAACCTATAAGTCCCAGATTGTTCCTGCGGGCTCTATTTTCAGCATCGTCAACTCTCCAGACCACCTCCTTCATAGTCACCACGAGTTGTGCCATTTCCGTTTGTGTGGATCGTAAGGTGTCTTCCAATTCTGAGATGCGTTGCTCTGCCTCTGTGACCCTTTCAGGGACCCTTTGCAGGTCTTGGTGCAGGAACATGACCCCGGTCCCTATTTTTGCCATCTTACCTTCGAGGCTTTCTTGGGATGTATGTATGGCCTGTAGTTTTGTGTCTGTGTCTGGGAGTGGGGCAGAACCTCCTTCTGCTCCCCCCGGTGTGACAGCACTTTAGTAAAGCGGTCCAGCTTCCCCTGTTTAGATGTCTTAGGTTCCTTATCCCTAGCCATCTTAGGAGCTCTGGTAGCCGGCCTCAACCGTCCACCTCTCCCAGTTCCTGCAGCCACCATTGCCGCCAGGGACGGACTCCCTGTGCGTCTCCCCCTGGACTGTCAGAGAACTCTCGGTATGACAATGTCCCCTTGGAATGGGCCTCAGAGGTCTCTCAGGTGGGTCTCAATGGTCTCTTCGCCTGTGATGCCTCTGCCCACCTGTCAATCTAATAAGCTGTAGCGCCCCTCCGGTTGTGAGAATTGGCATTGCACTACCCGGGGCGGCTCTTCACACTGGTGCTAAGTCTGGAAGACCCACCGCACTCCCTGCCACTCCGCTTTGCTCCAACCACAGTCTTGTCCCTGGGCAGTGTACGCTTACCCAGTGTAGGTGGCAACTTTTCACCTCACCATGATGGGCACCGGGTGGCATCCAATACTGTCACACACGGCCTCCAATCCAGCACACTAAGCCCAAGGGTCTCTCCAGCCCCCACGAGCCCTGGCAGGAAGAGTGCACATTATGGAGGGGAGTGTTGTCAGAGAAACAAAAGCGGGGGCCCATTTGGAATCTTCACCACTATGGGGCCGGTCTCTTCCAGGAGTCTGCCTTCAGCCCAGTAGCGCTGCTCAGCCTAAGGCAGTGTCCCGCCGATGGGGTTCCCGGTATGCCCAGCCTCAGACAAATTGTTACTTCTGGCCCCCTGCATGGCTGCTATAATCCGGCAGGGGTGGGAGGAGTGGAGCGCTGCCCCCCGCCAAGTGTCCCACCCATCTCTTCTTGATGGCAAGCTGCGGTTGGATCTGCTCCAGTCGCAGGAGTCTCTCCAGTGCCGGTAAGGGCCCCACTCCTCCCAGACTCCGTGCAACAGGTTCCGGCTGCCACTTTCCACTGCTGGGGTCCTTCAAGGTGGACTGTAAACCTATATCTCTGCTGCTGTAGGGGAGGGGTCGGGACGCGTCTCAGTGCCACACGAAGCAGCTGCAGTCATTACGCCACAGGGTTCACCACCTGTCGCATCAGGCAATCGCTTCTCCAAGCCAGCCTTCACCCTCAGTCACTCTCAGCAGGACAGCATCTTGCAAAGGTGCGTATCGGGTACCGCATTAACAAAGCCTCGGATCAAGGCAAAAAGCACCCCCACACACCTCAGCGGGTGCCCCCCCCGACTGCTGCCGTCTTCCAATTACTGTCATGTTATTTCAGGCCGTTGAGGATCAGGATTAAAGTCAGGATTGAGACGGGCCAGCGGAGCTCGTGAAGAACACAGCTACCCGGCCATTATCTTGGCCACGCCCCCCTTTATTGCCTCTGTGAGTAACAACACATGCTTAACACAACCCTCTGATAAGCCGAACTGCTAGCTCACACTACCACAAAATAGAGCATTAGTGTTATCTATTTTGCCTCTGAAAACCCAATGCGGATTAACTGGACTCACTGCACAGTGTACTATACTTTAGTACACTATATAGCAAGTCAGCTTCCTACAATATTGACTTGCAAAATGTATAGATTTTTGCCACGATGTTAAGGTCTTATCAAACACAGGTGTACCTGCTCAACCCTAGTAACACTGTCATTTTACTAACTTGTGTTCATCAATATTTTTCTTTCTGTTCTATTTCTGTTCTGTACACACCTCTGGCAAATGGGCCTTAGGAAGTCAGAACATCTTTTTTTTTTTAATTCGTTTTATTAACTTTGCACAAGGTCTCATACATTACATAGCAGTGATCAGAAGGCACTTTAACCAACAACATGACATTCCACAAATGAGGATCAAAGGGACTACCGATGGGGCCCGCTACTGCTGTCCCCCCCCTCAAGGCTCGGTACTTGCACCATGGGCCCCACACCCTCCTCCATTTCTTCACACAACCTCTGGACTTATAGATAGTTTCCTCTGCCCTCTGACATCAATCCAGGTCTTTGAGCCATTGGTCCCACTGTGGGGGGGCGGCGCGCCCCAGCTGCTCGCAATGTTACGTTTTGCCACCCCCGCTGCTGTGGCCAACCAAATATCCTGGTACCTGGACCAGTCCGTGGCACCCCTGATCAGCAGGAGCAGCCACCAGCGCTCCAGTGGGACCGGTGCTCCCACCACCGTCGCCCTTGTGTTTGCCACCTTGGTCCAGAATGGCATAATATGCGGGCATTCCCACAGGATGTGAAAGAACGTGCCTTCCTTCCAGGAGTATGAGTGGGTATGTGGGTAGTAAACCCTGTGTAGAATTTTAAATTGTACAAGGCAAAACCGCGTCCGAATGGCAATTTCACGGGGGCCCTGCAGGGCCTCCTGCCAGTCCTCGTTCTCCAGGCCACCAATATCCTCCTCCCATTTCTCACGCAGGGACACCAAGGGGTCGGGCATGTTGTTGATCAGTTTACGGTAGATGGTAGCCATTAGTTTGCTCGGGATAGGGTCAAGCAGGAGCCTGTCCTCCAGGGGAGAGTACTCTGGGAGTGAAGAGCCCGAATGTATATGGGAGCGCATGGCATGAGTGAGGTGCAGGTGTTGATAACGTTGGGTGTCATGCATATGGTACTCCCTTTGGAGGTAGTCAAAGGATCTGTGGGCACCCCCCTTCCACACATCACCCAGATAGTCAATCCCAATCAGCCTCCATCCCTTGAAGCCTGACAGTCTCGAGACCTCTGTCATCTGGCCTCCGAACCAGAGCGGTGTCCTACCGGTAAGGGTGCCTGCCCACCCCAAGAATGTGTTGGCCTCCCTCCAGCACTGTATCACTACCCTGGTATGGGGTAGTGATACAGTACGCGAGTACAAGAGCTGCTCACAATTTCCCCCTGGCATAACATGTCGGTCCACCCTATACGCCGGTTCCGACCCCACTGCGTACACCCATTCATTGACCACCTGCAGCTGGGAGGCCCAGTAGTAAAGCCGGACGTCTGGAAGGGCCAGCCCCCCGTCGAACACTCCCCTAGTGAGCTTTTGCAGCACGATTCGCGGGCTCCCACCATCCCAAAGCAGCGTCCGCACGAACTGTGAGATACGCCAGAACACACCCCCTAGAATCGGATACGGTGAGTTCTGCAGGATATAGAGGAGGCGCAGTAAGGCTAGCATCTTAAAGAGCCCCGTGCGCCCCATCAGGGCACAGAAGCAAGGATCTCCAGTGAGTAACGTCAGATGCCAATCGCGCCAGGTGGGGTTCCAAGTTTCTTTGGAGAAACACCCCTTTATCTCTAGTTACATACACCCCCAGGTACCTGAAGCCCTCTGACACCACCTGAGCCGGACACCCAGTTGGAATCCGCATAGGGGGACGGAGAGGGGGAAAATCACTGATTTGGTCCAATTGATCCTATAACCGGAGTAGCTACCAAACAGGTCGTAAAGATGGAGCACCTGCGCTATCGAGTGGTATGGTCTCGCCATAATATCATCAGCGTATAAGGATATGCGCTCCTACAAGTCCTCACACATTTCAAGACCCCAAAACGCCCGGTCTCTAAGTATCCAGTGGGCCAACGGCTCCAGTGCCAGGGCGAAGAGGAGAGGAGACAGCGGACACCCCTGCCTGGTGCCTCGGCGCAGAGGAAACGCCCGAGAGAGTGCTCCGTTCACCCTTACACTTGACACCGGCCTCTCGTACAGTAGGCGCACCCTACTACAGAAGACCGGTCCGAAGCCCAGCCGCTGTAAGACCATGAATAAGTACGGCCACTCAATACTGTCAAAGGCCATTGAGGCGTCCAGCGCCATCAGTGCCGTCTGGGTGTCCACCTCCCCCTCCGTCATATACAGAACCCCGTATAACCGTTGAAGATTAAGTCGAGTGCTTCTTTGTGGCATGAAACTGGACTGGTCAGCGTAAACCAAGTCGGGCAGGACCGCGAGCAAGCGCGTCGCCAAGGCCTTCGCCAGGACCTTGACCTCCACATTCAGGAGAGAGATGGGGCGGTAGGATGAACACTTCTCAGCCGGCTTACCAGGCTTGTGTATAACTACGATTGTGGCCTCCTGTTGATCCGGCGGCAGCGACCCCCCCTCCTGCGCCTCGAGGAACATCTGCCTCATTGGGCCTATGACTATATTCGCTTGCCTCTTGTAAATTTCGACTGGGAGTCCATTGGGCCCCTGTGCCTTCCCCGCCTGGAGGGAGTTAAGAGCCTCGCCCAGTTCCACTCTCGAGAGCTCGCTGTCTAACCTATCTGCTTGTTCCTTTGACAGGGCGTGCAAGGCAAAGTCCCGCAGGAACTCCGCGCAATCCGCCTCCGTCCTGGAGCACACCGGAGTGTACACCTTCTCGTAGTAGGACGCGAAGGCCTCGGCTATGTCCATGCCGGTGGTGGCCAAGGACCCGGACTCATCCCTAACTGCCGCTACCCAGGATCACTCCCAGTCCATCCGTTCCAACCAGGCCAGCAATTTCATGCATTTGTCTCCTGCATCGTATATCCGATGCTGCGTGGCCAGGGAATATGCCCGCGCCTCACCCTCCACCAGGGAGCAAAGTTCCTTCTGTTTAAGGGCAAGCTCATGGCACTGCCGCGGGGAGGGAACCCCCCCCCGCAGCCCTCTCCAGCGACGCAATTTCACCTTCAAGCTGTCGGATCTGAAGCGCTTCCTCTTTTTTTTGGGCGCCAATCAGCGCCTGTGCCTGTCCCCGCAACACTGCTTTATACGCCTCCCAGAGGACCGCTTGGGTGTCGACCGAGCCCTGGTTCTCTGCGAAGTACAAGGGAACCCTCTCTCAGCTTATCGACTATGGAGTCATCTTTGAGACGCCACGGGTCTATCCTGGGGAACGCCGCCCTCACAGTTGTCAATCCCTGGACAGTTACCCCCACCGGAGAGTGGTCCGAAATTCCCCTGGCCATAATACATGGGTCCACAAAGTCCGCCAGCTGATCGCCCGGCACAAAAAGATGATCAATTCTGGAGAAGGACCCATGCCTAGCCGAGTAGAAGGTGTACTGCCTTTGGGAGGGGTTGTGAGCACGCCACACATCCTGAAGTCCCAGCGCTGTGGTGAAGCCCTGCAAACCCAGTTCCCCCCTGCTCCCCTGCCTCTCCCCCGACCGATCCCTCTCTGCATCCATGACTGTGTCATCCCCCAGAACTAGGATTCCCCGGGGGAGATCTGCAATATGGGCCCCCAACTTGATATACGCCTGAGTGTGCAAACCCGGTGGGATGTAGCAGGAACTCATGACTATTGTGCGCCCCTCCCATCTAAATGCCACTGCAGCCATACAACCCGAGTTCTCCGCCCATGTGCCCGTGATTACCATAGGAAGGGTATTCCGGACCAGGATACCCACCCCTCTGGACCCGAACGTGAACCCAGAATGGGCCACCATCCTATAACCGAAACGGTCAAGCACCCTGCATTTATTCCCCCGCAAATGAGTCTCCTGTAGGAGTACCACGTCTGGTGAATGGCGTTTCAAGTATTGAAGGACAAGCGTGCGCTTTATCTTATTGCCCAATCCTTTGAAGTTCCACGTCCAAATCCTAATTCTAGTCCTGTCGTCCATTACGAACCCCGGCCCGCCCCGTCCTCCCGCAACTCACCTCCCACTGCTTGCCGTTATCAAGAAACCTCTGCACTTGTGAATTAGAGACCTCATGAGCTAAACATAAACAACCCCACAACACCCTACCTCCCAACCCAGCCCAAACCCCCCTCCCTGCCTCCCTGCTACGTGGGTCCCCAACCACCCACCCGTGGAACACGCAGAGTGCCTGTCGCCCCATTTCCCCTGAATCAACAAAAAGGAAGGAGCCTGAGACTGCAACCGCAGAAGAAGACATACCTTATGCTCGGATCACCCAACCCATGAGCAGAACATAATCAACGTACCCCCCCCCTCCCTCCCAGTCGGTCAACCTCCCCCGGGACAGCGCCGGAGACATGAACATCCACCACGATGCGTTGAACCCCACCCATTACCACAGAGGCAAAGAAGGGCCCAGAATCACTAGTCCCCTCCGTCCCCTATCCCCAAGAGACCAGGACTCCCTCGCCCATCACTTCACCTCCCGCACAGTGCCCGGCAACCGCACACACACTGTCCCATTGTCGTCACTCAGGAGCTGTCTGTTCGATCTGCCGAGGCATCCGCAGAGGGGCCCCTCCACCCCGAGGACCCTGGCTCGAGCTGTGGTGGGCTGGTCGGCGCAAGCCATTCGGGCGGTCCACAGCGTGCCAACCCTCCATCCAGTCGTTCGCCTCCGCCGGCGAATCGAAAAAGTACGCTTTTTCACCATCTATAACCTTGAGACGCGCTGGGTACAGCATCATGTACTTTAAGCCCTGGTCCCTCAGGGTTCTCTCGACTCCCTCAAACGATCGCCGCTGGCGCTGCACCTTCAGTGTGAAATCCGGGAAAAAACGAATTGTAGCCCCCTCTAGCCACAAGTCTCCAGCCCCCCGCGAAGCCTGGAGGATGGTATCGCGGTCTCGAAAGTTCAGGATGCGGGCGAGGATGGTGCGCGGCATAGCCCCCGGCTAGGGTCTCCCCCCCAGCGCTCGGTGGGCCCTCTCTACCGAGAAGAAGTTAGACAGGTGTTTTGGCTGGAGGTGTTTAAGTATAAGGTCCTCCACGAAGCAGTCAGTGGATTGCCCCTCCATGCCCTCCGGGACCCCCACGATGCGGAGATTATTGCGCCTCACCCTCCCTTCTTGATCCTCCAGGCGGGCGGCAATGTCCGCTTGATTCTTTGTAAGAGAGACCACCTGCTCCTCAAGCCTCTTCGTCTTGGATTGAAGGCTGCCAATGCCACTCTCCGCCTCAGCCACCTTATCGGCCATTTTACTAAAGTCTGCGCGGAGCAGGTTAACCTCTTCCGTGACCGAGTCAAGTTTAGGCTCCATGGTGCCGCGCATGTCCTTGATGGCCCCCTGCATCTCCCGAATAGCTAGCATAATGTCTTTGAGTGACGGGTCAGGCCCGTCGTCGGCCGCCCCATGCCGCTGACTCCCGCCTTCCTGGTCGTCCTCTCGGCCCATGCTGACCGTGTATTTATCAATGTGGTTCGTCTGGCTCTGAACCGGCTGTTTATTGCGGGCCATGATCTCTGAGGGTCCGGCCCCGCAACCACTTAACAGTCGCTCCCTTGTGCAATTCAGACTATGCCGCACCGCGAGGGCCCACGCTGCTCCCTCTGACCGCATCTCTTGCGAAGCCCCGGCGCCAAGCGATACCCCCGACACCGACAGTACCACTCGGGGGCACGCCCACCACCCCCCCAGGCTCAGGGTTTAGCTGTCCAAAGCTCGCAACGGTTTCACTCCAGCGGGCCTGGGGCCCCACGAGCCAGGATGCCGCCGCATCGCACACGGTTCAAAGCAAGCTGGGCAGGGAAGTGACAGACACGCGCCTCCCTGCTGCCACGATCCTCCGGGGCGGGACACGCCGCGGCCCCTCTGTTCGCCTGGAAGTCCTAAGCCATAAGTGGGTCCGCCTCAAGCACTGTAATAAGGTTTCCGCGGGGCTCACCGCCGCAGCCGGGGCCCCGCTCTCACCCACGTCGCGTCTAGGCACAGGTCTGCGGCCCCCCCCGTTCCGTCCAGCTGACTGGGGATCCAGCGATGTATGGGCCGGCTCACCACCTCATGCCGCCTGTTGCTGCTGCCCAGTGAACTGCCTGCATATGCCGTATCTGAACCAACCACGCGAGGCCAGCCGCTGCGCCCTCCTCTTCAGCGCGGCCGGCCCAGCGCCGGCACTAGGACCCAGGAAGAGGGCCTTCGGCAGGCCGCTTCTTTTTCCGCGTAGCTGCTGCAACGGGGCTCGGAACCCCTCACCCGCTCAGTTGCGGTGTCTCCCGGCCCCAGAGCCAGCCGGGCCGAGTCGCTCAGCGCCTCTCCACCACTCACTGCATTAGGCCTCCAGCCCCGCTCGGATCTTCAGTCCCGGAGCCCGGGGATGCCGGGCGCCATTTTCTGGACTCCAGGCTCGTCGTCCGCCCTCTCCGTCAGCAGCCACGGGTCTCCGCTGGCAAGTCGCCCCAGGGGAGAGATGACACGCCGCTCTCCTACGCCACTTCACTAGGCGGTGGGTAACGTTTTCAAAATCGGATGATGCTGGATTGCGGGTGATATTAGCGGATCGGCTACCGCAGCTCTCCTAGTGTGCGGCCATCTTCGTTGGCTGCAGGCCACGCCCCAAAGTCAGAACATCTTTGATGAATGTTACAGAGATGTGGGAACCTAGCTCAGGTCCATTGGCCTCAGGATTCAAGGGTCACACATATATCTCACTGACTCTTGCATAGTCTTCTCTAAATGACCCTCTATGTGTTGGTTTGTGTGCTTGTAGTAGGACTCTTGTGACTGCTATGTGTTAAGTGGCACCTTCTTCTTATTGTTGAATTTACTGAGGCGAGGTAGGGATGACATTGTGGTCATCAATACAAGCGGAATCATTTGGATCTCACCAATCAATGACATGTCCGGCAGAAGCAAAGAAAGGAAGGCGAGATTGAGACCCACAAGGACTCTCATCTTCCCCTTGGCAAATATCTAACCTCACCTGAATGGAGACCAGGAATGTATTGAAGGTTTTCTGGAGAAGGTCATGATAATTTTAAAACTTGGCTATGTGGTCAACACTACTTTGCATCAATTCCATCATGTCTTTTACCCGTTTTTATATTTTTAGAAGAACAAGCCCTTTTTGAGACCTAAATTTTGTTCCATTGCAATTAGAAACACTTTCTCCAATAGGTTTAACTTGTGCACCTGAAAGGATTTCAATTCTTCAGATGGGAGTGTTAGAGGCATTTTCTAAATTTAGCAAATAGGAACTGGTTGCGGGAGTAGACAAAAACAATGTAATACTGTTAAGAGATAAACACCTGAAGGTCAATACAAAAAATATTAGAAAATGGATAAGCGTAATAACAAAATGATCTACTAGTAGCAGAGTTTTTTTATTGTAAAGTTAACTAAAACCTTAACAAACAAGCATATGTATAGCAAAAAATCCGACATCAGTTAAAACAAAGAGAAGATACATTATAAAAGCAAACAGACAGTCAAAAACACAAGGTGCAGCAGCAATTTAAAAAAAGACAAGAGTGTCATAACCAACATTTTGTCGCCAGGACAAGGAGAGCAACAAGCAAAGGGAAAAAACAGAATATTCCAGGATATTTTCAAATATGAACCACAATCATTCAACAAAGTGTAGTATACAATGTCAATAAAAGAAAGCATTTTTTTCATAGTTCATGGACTCTCACAAAATGCTCAGCGGATTACATAATGGGGATTGTGATTGAGCATGGAAAATCCAAAACCAGAGACATGTAACAAATAATCATGGAGTATTGTAACTAGCAAGTGAGGTGCACTAATTAAAAAGCAAGCTGTCTTATGAACAAGGAGGGTGAACCCAGGATTACCTTGGATGATACTGGGGCCCAGATTCTGAAAGGTGTCAAGAAACTCAGCTGGCTGCCGTCAGTCGAACAGAAAGGTCTTGAGGCTATTTCTGAAATCTTGCAATATAAGGAAGGTCCTGAGGTGGAGAAGGAGGCTGTTCCAGGTCTTGGTGGTCAAGTTGGAGAAGGAGCGGCCCCATCCTGCTTTGGCAGAACGGAGGGGACAGAACAGCTGTCTGGTGAATGTTTATTCTGGGGTTGAGGTGGGCTGGGCCTGCGTTGTGCAGGGACTTGTAGGTGTGGGTCAGCATTTTGAGCTGACGTCTCTTGTGGTGGGGGTTACCCCTCTGGGGTGAGCACATTGGGTCTGTACAAGGGGAGAAGATTTTCACCAATGTGGATTTAGGCAGACAGGTTCACTGTGTGATTGTTGCAGTAGGGTATACAGGGATTGCTTATAAAGCGGCTACCCCTGGGAACGTTTCCCAATTAGTAAGGGTAGGGCCAGGATTAACCTCAACCATGGGCTAATGTAGTGAATTTATGCTCCACCCCTGGGCATCCTCTTTAAAACACTCTGTAACTGTGGAAGAACAGAAGAAGGTGTGCACCTGCTGTTTGAGACCTGTGAGGAGACATTAAAGGTCTGAGCCTGCTCCCACTTGTACCAGGAGAATGAAGGGACTTCAAGCATCAGTGGGTTGACCTCATGTTAAGCTACAGGGACTCAACAAGCTGTAAGAAGCCCTTTTCTTTTCCTGGACCCTGATGGTGGTTCCTGATGGAGTGAGTCTTGACTCCCAAGTGTTGTTCCTGTGGTCCTGGGACCCTTGTATGCCTCAAAATGTACTCCTAACATCCTGAAAAACCTGGGGCTTAAAAATAATTTGGTTCCAAAGACCTTCCAAGGGCTGAGGCATTTGTGCCAAGTCGTTCTGAAGAAGGTGAATTTTCCATAAAAAGCGGCTCTCCTAAAGACCCAGCCCCTCTGAATATTTTGAAACAGGCAATCGACACACTAGCCCCCATTATACTCCAACTGATTAACTCTTCACTGAGCTCAGGAGTGGTTCCCTTGAAATGGAAAAGTGCTATGGTCAGAGCCCTTCTGAAGAAACCTAGCCTAGATCCTACCGATTTAGGCAATTACCGACCCATATCCCTTCTCCCGGCCATTAGCAAAATAACTGAAAAATTTGTCAACCTTATCCTTTCCGATTTTCTTGAATCCAACAACCTCCTTCATCCATCACAAACTGGATTCCGCCCCCACCAGGGCACAGAAACCGCCCTGCTAGCAGTCACTGAGGAATGTAGGAAAATTCTCGATGTAGGAGGATCCGCTGCTATTATTCTCCTTGACCTAAGCGCGGCATTTGATACCGTAAATCATGCAACCCTCATCCAGCGCTTGAAGAAAATTGGCGTCACGGGTAACGCCTTACAATGGCTTCGCTCCTTCCTAGAAGGAAGATCTTTTCAGGTCTTTGAGGAAGACATTCTTTCCCACCCAATGCCTCTACCTAGTGGGGTTCCACAGGGCTCGTCGCTTAGCCCGACTCTCTTTAATGTGTATATGTGACCCCTGGCTGACATTGTAGCCCCCTTAGGCATCCGCATAGTAACCTATGCGGATGATACTCAACTAGTGGTGGCTCTGAATCTTCTCGATCCCCACGCCAATAAACTCCACTCCTGTCTGGAAGAAATCTCCAAATGGATGGATCTATCCCAGCTCAAATTAAATGGGGGAAAGACTGAAATCATGGTACTAGGGAATCCTCACTGCTTCCAGCCACTTCTCATGTGGCCCTCCGTTATGGGTCCCCCTCCTCCTCCCAAGACTGAAATCAAGAGCCTGGGCATTTGGCTCGACAAGGACCTAAGTTTCAGAGTTCAGGCCAGGAAAACTGCTGCCATCTGTTTTGGACTACTGAGAACAGCGCGCAAAGTTCTTCCCCTTTTGCCCCCCTCAGCAAAGAGAGTCATGGTGCAGTCCCTTATTCTCTCACGACTAGACTATGGAAATGCTCTGTATCTGGGCTCCCCGGCATCTGCCATTTCCAACCTCCAACTGGTCCAGAACTGCGCAGCCAGAATTCTTACAGGCTCCTCATCCAGACAATCGGCTAAGCCATCAATTAGATCCCTTCACTGGCTCCCCGTGCGGGATCGCATTAACTTCAAGTCTCTGTGCATTGTGCACAAAACATTACATGGGACAGGCGCTCCCATCAACTCATCCCTTATTAGTCGCTATAAAGCCACTAGGGCACTAAGGTCCGACACTCTTCATCTGGTAAAAGTTCCCAGAATATACAAGACTAAAAGCGGAGGAAGACTGTTTTCCTACAATGCCTCCAAGCTCTGGAACTCTTTGCCTATCCAACTCCGGACAGTTTCCAATCATCTAGCTTTTCATAAAAAATTAAAGACTCTGCTATTTACCTAACCGCATCCCCTGGTCACTGATCAATTCCTTAGCGCTGGGACACTTACGGGTAGCCATGCGCTCTACAAATGTCTTTTCATTCATTCATTCATTCAGCTGGGCTGCAGATTCAGATTTCTCCCACTCTGAGCTTTTATGCAGCAGAAAATCTGTTTTAGCGGAATCTTGTAGATCAGCTATCCAGTCTTGTGAAGCCCTCTTTGGCGGCAGCTTGCATACTTGCCCAACTGGGAGACTCCAAGCTCCAAAAAAGTTACTAATTCTAGGCAAAGATACTAAAAGTATCTGGCCAGTGAGAGAACTATCCTGGGCATGAATTATTAAATTCCCTTCTTGGAGCTTTTCCTGCCTAAACCAATAGCTTCACCAGGACTTCGTCCAATGCCTATCCGTTGTGGAGCATATCTCAAATATTGGCTGCTGCTTTGTCATACTGAAGAACTTTTACTTAAGTTTTGGAGACTAAGGAGTTGATTTAGATGTGGGCAGAACGGGTACTTAATCGCAAAAACTATACAGTACCCTTTCTGCTAAACTGACGGGCGACTGCATCATTTAGAGCTGGGTGGAGCTCCAGTATGTAGACAGCAAGACTCCTCAGTCTCTGTCATGTGCTCACACCTCCGACAACCTCTCAGAGTAGGAGCTGTGGGAAGTTTGGCCATGTGTTCACCTGCTGTATTTAGATTGGGCAAATACATTGCAGGTTTTCCCTGCCCCTCACCACCACGAACAAAGGGGCCAGTAAAGGGATTGTCAATCTTTTAAATCACCCCCATGGAATGGGAGAATGCTCACATGGCAAAGAGGTCATTGTTTCTTTATATTTTTAAAAAGAAAATGCAGTTTTAGAAAAAGTTGTAGGTTTGATGTATGGCTCTGGCATGCTTAAGGAACTATCCGTCAAACTTACAATGCATTTCAAGGAACCACCATGACAGAGGATACTGTAAATGCAAGGGTTGTCCGCAGGAGCAGCCCACATCTCTACATATGGTTAAAGTACATGCCATGGTGACAGTAATTTCTCCGTCCGCCTAAATATTAGTCAGCCTCTACGTCTGAAGGTAAAACCTCTGACTGGGTTGCACCTGGTTGGTTGATCTGACCTGCGCTCAATCGCAGTTAGACTCCAATCGCACCTAGGTTCTCGACTACCATGACCAGTTAACTATAGTTGGCGTTTAATGATTTTTGGTGCTATTATTATTTAAAAATCACATCTCCATTTTCCCTTCCCAGTATTTTTGGGTAATTTTGTTAAATACATTATTCTCTATTTTTTAAATTGGAATTGGATTTTTAGTGTGCTGTGTTATCAACATTTTGGTACTCAAGATTAGCCTGTATCATCCATGCCACCAGGGGTTGAGTTTAAATTACTGAAACCTACACTGGGCCAAACAAGATTGTGACATTATCGCTTGTGGTAAACTCCCATCCACCCTACTACTGATCCATGTTCTCACACTATTCATACAACTTCCACCCTTCTTTCCAAGTTAGATGGGTACACAATTAAGCTGTTGATGCATCAGTGCTGCAGGTGCACTAAACTCAAGCCTTCAAGAAGCCCATGCAAGACTGCCTGGGACCGGATGGGGTCAATGGCCAATGCCTCTGGCAGTTCCATGACATATTGTCCAGACATTTTAAAAGCATTACAACTTCTTCTCTGATGCATACATCCTCATCAACAAATGCTCTTAGGATTGCTCAAGCAGCTTTCAGTTGGTTTGATGCTTGAAGACAAATTTGAGCCCAACAAGTATGAATCGGAATAAGAGAGATTACCTGTGTGGATTCTCCCGCAGAGGAGAGTGATCTCTGATCAGGATTCTACCCCACTAGATCACCAGGGTAATTTTCATGATGGGAACAGTCCCGTGTCACGGCCCATCAACATGCCTGACACATGAAGACTGAAAAGATTACAAGGGACCATGGAAACAATAAAAAACATTTAACAGAGTGGGTGGCCACCTACAATAGGATGTTAATCTTTGGAAAGGATGCTTTGGAGTCAGGCTCCACCTTGTGGCCAAGCGACTCAGCAACCACCCTCAGAGCACCAACATTATTGACAGCAAACTAGACAGGAATGTCCAAGTCAACACCGTCATCACAACCTTAATAGCTGTAAACATGTTCAAGTGGCTACCTAAAAACACCAGGAAAATCATCACCTGAGCTCTTATCACTGGCAGACTGGATTACGGAAACATCCTCTATGCTGGTATCACCAACCAACTCCCTGAAAGACTTCAGACAGTCCAGAATACTATAGCCAGACTGGTCTTCAACCTCCCACGTTTGTCTCACATGAAACTACACCTTGGGGAACTACACTGGATACCTATATATCCAAGTGCACAATGTAAGCTCTTCACACACACAGACAAAACAATACACAACAGAGGTCTGACCTACCTAAATAGCTGAGTATAGTTCCTCCAACCCTCGAGGCACATCCGCTCCGTTGGTCTCTCACTACCACAACCTTACATGTCACACATAAGCAAATTCAGAGCAGGAGGTTGTGCATTCTTATGCATTGCTCCTAAAGCATTGAACAACCTCTCACACCACAGAAGAGCCTCCTCACCACTTCTGGAATTCTGCAAGAAGCTGAAGACCTGGCGTTTCAAGTAAAACCAGAGGCGAGGCCCATAGCCTCAAAAAGAACCAGGATACCCTTACGGGTAATGGGACACTATAGAAATCAATATTATTTAACATTCTAACTAGTCTCCTATGAAATAAGTTTGATACATTATGAATCAGGTTAATTTATCGAGTGAGAGAGCACAACCGCTGTGCAGTTCACTTAGAGGAACATCAGGTTTGTGCTTTCTGATCAAATTATGATCAAAGACGTTTGATGAACATTTAGTGCTGGATACGGCTACTTATTTGACCTCAATCCTTGCACTGCAAGAAAAACTCAATGTGCTTTATTGATTACAACAATGAGAAGAAGCTTTCTTTCAAAACATGAGTCTGTGCACCTGATGAACCCTTCCTCCATTTGGCATGGAGGATGGGGTCACTACGGATCCGATCCTGAGGTACATACATTTATCTAATTATCATGCACTTTCTATCTTGATTCAGAATCTCTGCCTTGCAAACAGCAACACTTGTGGGTGTTGGGATTCTGTATTCTTGCCTGGATCCTCCTGAGACTTTCATATTTAGAAGTGATCATCTCTGTATCCACTGGAGCTCCACCTGTGTCCACAGGAGCCCCTCAGCTGACAGATGACGGCATGACAAGAACTGTTTTCTAGATGAGCACTGTGTTAGAAATAGGAGAGTAATCACTCCTCGAATTAACTTTTGAAGTGAGCCAAAGAAACTCTCAGTGATACCCAAAAAAGATTCACAGCTGCCCAGGATTCTCCAAAGAATTTCATAAAGATTAAATGTCTTGTTTTTCTCTTAACATAAATTGCTGCTGCAAAGGGCTGTTAAAAAATTGTCAGCGCATGAAATAACTTAGGGACTTATGTGCATTTAGGGTGTCTGGTTTGTAGGGGGGACGGCCCTGAACCACTTAATAAATGGGCACTGCAGCCACAGTGTGCATATTCTAATATGAATTTCAGGCAAAGACCACAAGTCAAAGCCTATGAGGAGAACGAAGGGTCAATTTAGGATGGAATATTTATTTCAAGTTTTTAAAGTTTTCACACTTTGTCACTTTGTGTTGCTGTTTCATGCCCTCAGGTAGTTGTTTGATTTATTGCCGAATCATAAGGTGATTTTAAATCAATTTGCCGTCTATTTTGAGAAGACCTGTCTACGAACAATGCTTGATTGGATCCTGTCGGTGCTCATTAAATTACATGTGATTTTTCTGACTCCAGTGCTGGTGATCAAATTTATTGATGCAGGTGAAACGCGTGAACCACTAAACCACAGCTGTATCTTGGAAACAACGAATGAATGGACATCAAGAAGAGATGGGGATCTCATCCTAGGTGCAGTGATGCAGTTTGGACAGGAGGATAAAGGTCCAATTCCGGACTTTAAGGATAAACCTGTCTTTATTAACCACAACATGTATGTATTTTCTCTCAGACTGAAGTGTGCATGTTGGTCATATGAGTGTCTGTGATCAGAGCATTGCTCTGAATTTGGATTCACTTGCTTTGATACTACAAGAATAAAGGGGATCATTTAATTACCAAAAAATAAAATCTTCTGAAGAATTGGGGAAGAGGGGGATTGAATGTAAAATTGACATACACAATCCAGACTGTGATAAAAATGACTTTTCAAAGGAAATAAAAGATGATTAAAGATGCCACCAGATAAACAGCAAATGAGCATGAAAGAGTTTTGCATTTTTTTTTAAAATAAAAAACGTGTCTCCAAAACGTATTTACAATACATATGAAAATGATTCCTCTTAGAACCTTCTCTTTTTTATACTGATTGCTGTTCTTCTCTCACCTTTTAGCTCATGTTATCCTCTCACCCCTCTATCCCTCCCTCTCCTCTCTACACCATTTACATCATGTTATCCTCCCATCTCTATCGGTCGCTCTCCTTTCTACACCTTTTACCTCATGTTATCTTCTCCCCTCTATCCCTCACTCTCATCTCCACTCCTTTTAGCTCATGTATCCTCTTAACCCTCTATGGCTCACTCTCCTCTCTATACATTTTAGATCATGACATACTCTCCCCATCCAACCCTTACTTTCCTCTCTACATCTTCTTAGCTCAGGCTATCCTTTCAACCCTCTATCCCTCAGTCTCCTCTCTACACCTTTCAGCTCATGTTATCCTCTCCCCCTCTATCCCTCACTCTCCCCTCTAGAAGTATTAGCTCATGTTATCCTCTCCTTCTTCTAACTCTCACTTTCGTCTCTACACCTTAGAGCTCAGGCTCTCCTTTCACTTCCTCTACCAATCACTCTCCTCTCTCCACCATTTAGCTCAGATTATCCTCTCACCTCTTTATCTCTCACTCTACTTGCTACACCTTTTAGCTCATGTTATCTGCCCCCTCTATCCATCACTCTCCTCTCTGCACATTTTACCTCATGTTATCTTCTCACCCCTATATCACTCAATTTCCTTTCTACACATCTTGATATCCCCTTCCCCATCTGTCCTCCCTCTGCTCTGTAACCCTTTATCTCAAATTATCCTCTCCCCCTCTATCCCTCATCTCCTATCTACACCTTTTACCTCATTTTATCTTCTCATCCTCAATCACTCACTCTCCTCTCTACACCCTTTACCTCAAGTTATCAGCTCACCCCTCTATCCCTCCCTCTCCTCTCTATTCCTTTTAGCTCATGTTATCCTCTTACCTCTCTATCCCTCACGCTCCATCATACCTTTTAGCTCAGGTTATCGTCTCCATCAATCAATCAGGGTTTTTCAGAGCACACTACTCACCCGCTAGGGTCTCAAGGCACTGAGGGGCAGGTGTGAGCAGCTCCATGGGGGTCATTTGAAGTGCCAGATCTTGAGGTCCTTCCTGAATTGGTGCAGTGTTGGGCTTCTCTGGACGTGAAAGGGTGGGATTTTTCCAGGTCGTGGCTGTGAAGTTGGAGAAGGACCTTCCACCCACTCTGGTCTTGTAGAAGCGTGGGACGGTGGCTAGGGGGAAGTCAGCTGAGTGTAATTTTCTCTTGGGGACATGGAATAAGAGGCTGCCATTAAGGTATTGAGGCCCAATGTTGTGGAGGGACTGGTAGTCGTTCGTGAGCTGCTTAAAAGATATTCTTCTTTTGACGGGGAGCAAGCGGAGGTCGCTGAAGTGACGGGTGATGTGCCTGTGCTTGTGCCGTGGGATTTCAAGGATTAGTCTTGCTGCAGTGTGTGGAATGGTCTGGAGTTTGTGAAGGAGTTTTTTGTTGATTCCAGCATAGAGGGCGTTGCTGTAGTCCCTCACTCTCCTCTCTATACATTTAAGCTGATGTTATCCTCTCCCCCTCTAACACTCACTCACTTCTCTACATCACTTACCTCATATTATCCTTTCACCCCTCTATCCCTTACTCTCCTCTCTACACCTTTTCACTTAGGTGATCCTCTCACATACTCTATGCCTCACTCTCCTGCCTACACCTTCTAGCTCAAGTTATCTTCTCACCCCTCTATCACTCACTCTCTGCTCTACGCCTCTTAGGTCATGTTATCCTCTCTCCGCTATATCCCCCACTCTCCTCTCTACATCTTTTACCCCATGATATCTTGCTCCCGTCTGTATCCCACGCTACTCTCTACACCTCTTAGCTCACGGTATGCTCTCACCCCCTGTATTCCTCACGCTCTATTATGCCTTTTAGCTCAGGTTATCGTCTCCATCACTCAATCAATCACTCAGGTTTTTGTAGAGCGCACTGCTCACTCGCCACAGTCTCAAGGTGCTGATGGGTGGGTGTGAGCAGCTCCGTGGGAGGTCAGTCGAAGTGCCAAATCTTGAGGTGCTTCCTGAATTGGTGCAGTGCCAAGCTTCACTGCAGGTGAAGGGGGGATTATACCAGGTCTTGGCTGCGAAGTTGAAGAAGGACCTTTCACCCACTCTGCTCTTGTAGAAGCTAGAGATGGTGCCTAGGGAGAGGTCGGCGGAGCAGAGATTTCTGTTTGGGGCATGGAAGGAGAGGCGGCCATTGAGGCTCTAATGAATCTTGCAGCAACAGTTAGTGTGTGTCTAGCATTGTGTGTTAATTTGCTGCCTACACAATCTCTTTGCATTTCTTTACCTTCCTATTCAATCAACTCTAGCAAATAAAAGCCCCGCTATTGGCCAAATCTGTTTCAAGCAGGGCAGCTAGCATTCTTTTATCCCAACAGAGGGTAGTCATTCAAACTACTCTTTTTGTAGGATGCACAGGTTATATGAATATTTAGGTGAAGGAAACAATAAGCTACTTATTTTGCAGGTATTTTTATTTTATGTGCGTCAATCAAAAAGTATTAACTTTATCAAAGTCATTACAAAACTACTAGTCTTTAAACGAGTCCTCCTTATCAACTAGTAAAGTTTTGATCATTGATTCATCCAACTTAACATGAAATTGATACGTCTTGTAAAGGTCTATCTTGATTGTGTTCTTCTTAACCAATTCAAAAGCATGTGCGCATGCTGGCGTGTCTTACTTTAGCGGGAGATTTCTTGAGTAATTTAATTTCAAAGGAATTTTGGCATTGTAGATTTCATAATAAGCTGTACATTCTCTGATCTAGAATCCTGCATAGGGTGTCTGTATTCTGACTAATAGGAGGTAGAGTACCTCATTATTCTCTAAGTATAATATTGTATTTTACTCTTTCCCTCTTATCCCTGTTTTAGAAATGTTGTATTATTTGAATTTCTTGTGCAAATGCAAAACTACCTTCAATAAAAATAAAATCTTTCACAGCTGAGGTGTTTTTGCAGACATGTGTCTGAGCTTACTTCAAAAACAAAAATCAGCAGTACAGTGTTTAAACACGTGATTCTTTGATCTCCCTGTGCATCTATATGAACTATATGTTTTTGGCACAGTCAGGGCAATGCATTGGTGCAAGCCTTGCATCAATATCTTATTGCAGCCTATAGATATAAAGAAAAATGTTGAGATAATTTCATTTAGCACATTTACACAATATTTCTGTGCATTTCTCAAATGGACAACCACATTCCAGAAAACTAACCAAGGAATGTTTGGAATCTGGCAACATCAGATATTTGTGAGATTTCCAATGGAATGTAGTCTGCACAATCATGTATGCAAGATCAGCGCAGATCACTAAATTGAGGCAGGTCACTGTTTACGGTGTATGGTTCACTTAATGACAGATATCCCACTAAGTACTATATGGAAAGTATAAAATGATGCATTTTCTAATGCTGTAAGATCTGAGGAATCTATTGGGGCAACCAGACTTCCCTTGCACTGACTGGTGGTCTGTAGAACATGATGAACCTGGCCTTTGTCAGATTTTTAAAAATAAATTCCCCAAAGAATGGCAATTCTCTCTCTTTTGCCTAAATCAAAAACACATCTCTGCCTAGGCTTGGCCCCAAGCTTTGCTCCCCTACACCTCAGAAACATGTATGGGTTGAGTGCATTTTGGAAGTTTGGAAAGTAACTGAAAAACAAACGGCAGGTTTAGGCTACCTGTCTTTTGGTTGCAGGGTTGTGTTGGAACATACCAAAACCACACATATATTTAACATCTTTACATCCTGAGTTTTCTAGTTTTGACTGCCATGTCTCTCTCACCATGATTGGCTGGCTGGAGGATCATGCTGAACTTTGACATCTGTCAGATTGCAAGCATTTTTGACAAAATACACTAGCTCCCTTTTGTGCAGACAAATATCCCTGCCAAGACTTGATGCCAAACTTTTTACCCCTTGTCATCTTGACTGTGAGAGTATGTGAGTTTTTACGCAGACTATAAACTGGGTTCAGAGCATTTTTGGAAATTTAGAATGCAAATAAAGCTAATGCTGGTTTTAGTGCAGCTGTCATTTGATCACAGGTATGACCCCTCGACTGTATCGAAATACAATGCATATTTTTTAAATCTTCACATTCTCAGGTTTCTTGTGCTGGATCCCAGACCTCATTCACCTTGATTTACATTTCATGAGATCAAGCTGAACATTTTTTTTGTGAGATTTTAGCATCTTTCCTTTCAAAACACTGCAATTCTCTTCAGTCTCTCTCGTATAGGAGCACATTCTACCAAGGCTTGACCCACGTCAGTGGTACTCATTGTTTCTTGAGTGTGGAGGCTTCAGACAAGCATGGGTTTTCAAAAGATGTTAGCGGGTCCATATCCTCAACACAAGGAAACATTTATGAATTTCCACGGGAAATGTTTGAGGCACTTAAATTTCGGTTTCGGGTGGCACGCTGGGTAACCTATCAACCCTACATAGTTGCAAAAAGTAGAGACCGCAGAGAATCCATGGTTATTCAGGTAATGTGAATCCCAGAATGCATTACGAATGTCAAAGTATGGGGTACAAAACAATTCACAATTTTCAGGGTTTCCGTTACAACTCCTCCAGACCTGTTGCCAAAATTCAAAAGTCCCATACACCAACGTTCCTACAATTCTCCTGATAAAAAGACTAACCCACATACGTAGGTGGGCCTATTGCATGAAACAGGGCTAGGCAATATTTTACTATGTGCTGATCACATTGGTTTCAGATGTTTACAGTTTTGACCTGTTCTTGTCCATTATCATAAGCCCACCCAGCATCTGATGGACACTTTTTATATATTTAGAAGAATGGGAATACTTGGTGGTGGGATATTTGCTGTGTCACAACTTTATATCAAGGAAAATGTAGGTAATTGTGTTTTTTGACCAAAGTTTGCTGTTCATTCTGGGTAAGAAAAGTGCTGGAATCTACACAAGCCACACCAACTGAACTGCTCTAGAACTGTAGTCTTCAGAAATTTCTATGATTGGTATTTTTTCCTAGATGCCAGCTGACCCCTAAAATCAACCTAAAGCCTGGCTTCTTTCTGGTCCTGGTTTGAAGTGTTGGCAGTCAATCAGAGGCAAGCTCTGCTCGTGTGGTTAGGCTCTACCCAGATATCAAAAGGTTTCTTTTTTTACATTTCTCAGGAACTACTGAACAGATTTAAGCCATTTAAAAAAGGACTCTTTCTGAACCAAGAGCTACCTTTTTTCCAAATTTGGTGTAAATCCGTTCAGCAGGTCGGGTTGTAGCTTTGTCTAAAGTTTCCTAAGGAAAGTTGCATGGGGAAAATGCATTTTGGGACCCTCCTATTTTCTTGGCCCCCGCTTGAGGAATCACCCCAAATCTTTCAAGACAGAAGCTGACCGGAGCTGGCCACTAGTTTTGAACATTTTATGAAGATTTGTCAAATGACGCCAAAGTTATTTGGAAAACTAAAGCTTTTTCTATGGAAACTAGGTCCTAACTATAACTACCTACTGGTAACTATATATATATATATATAAACAACATGCTCCTGAAGAGCCTTTATGGTATACAGTCCACCAGTACAACGATAACTTTAAGCACTTCAATGTGCCATAGATGCCTGACTCATTTCGAAGTGTCCCCACTTCTCTTCAGAGGTTTCAGCAATTGGAGGCGCATAGGACACCGCCCTCATTATTCAAATGCTCCAATGCATGCCCTGAAAGGAACGCTCTGCCACGACTAGCAGATCATTAGGGGCCTTGTAGTGTCCTTTATCTCCCAATTTAGCGCCCCATGTGCTGCTGTGACAGTGAATGCCCCGAGATGGGCCTCGGTGTGCCGGTGGATATGCTAAATCCGTTGCTGCCCCACGAAATCAACCTGCTCAATAACAGACCACGTGGCCCCCGCTTCCTGGGGTGGAGCTCCTTCGTGGCAGGGTGTGCCACATATTTATCCAAGCTCCAAGTACCCAACGTACAATGAGCACTCAAGTGGCAATTTGCTCCTGAAGAGCCTTTAGGGTATACAGTCTACCAGTACAACAATAACTTTAAGCAGTTCAATATGTCATGGATGCCTGACGCGTTTTGAAGTGTCCCCACTTCTCTTCAGAGGCTTTGGCAATTGAAGGCGCATAGGACACACATTGCCGCTCAGGGTGATTCATCAAGCAGTGGCCAAGAAAAAAGGGGGGTGCCAAAATGCGTTTTCAACATTTTAATTTCCGTTGTAAAAATTGGAACAGGCTACAGCCCGAACTGCTGAAAGGAATTTCACCAAATTTGGTATAAAGGTAGCTATTGGTTGAGAAAGAGACCTTTTTTTTAAAAATGGTGTAAATCCGTTCAGCAGTTCCTGAGAAATGAAAAAATACAAACATTGATATCTGAGCACCAAGGAGGAGTCGCAACCCCTCCAGGGCACGAGCTTCACTCTGATTGGCTGCCAACACTCCAAACCAGGAACTGTTGGCAGCCATCTTGTGATTAGGTAACCGAGTCACAAGAAAAAGGGGGGGAAAAGTAAAAAATAAAGAAAAGGGGGCAGGGTAGAAACACCCTGACCCCCTAGGCCTGCTCAGGGGCTCCCACAAGGACCCCCAGGTCCAAAATGAGCATTTAAATAAAAAAGTCCAAATTTGTGCTGGTTGCGCGAATCCGGCCAAAATTTTTAAAAGAAAATGAAGCGTGGGCTCCCGCGTTTCATTTCTTAAAGCCCCTGGGTGGGCCAGGTCCTGGGGGCAATGCCAAATTAATTTGCGGGGGACCATGGGGTCCTGCAGCCCCTGGGACTGCCACCTACCTGGGGTTCTCTTTAATATATGCGGGGGGCACGTGGCCCCCCAGAGCCCTGGGAACTGCCACTTCCCCGGGGCTTTGTTTTATAAATGTATGGGGGGCTCCAGCCCCCCCACTACCCCAGGGACCACCACCTCCCTGGGGCACTGTTTAATTATATGCGGGGGGCTTCATGGGACCCCCAAGCCCTAGGGACCGCCACCTACCCGGGGCTTAATTAAAAAAAATAAAGTGTGGGGGGCTCCTGCCCCCCCAACACCGCCCTGGGGACCACCACCTCTCTGGGACACTAATTATTTGAATGCGGGCATCCATTGCAGCTTCCTGGCCCCGGGGACCACCACCTCCCCAAGGCTTTGAAAATGATGGGAGAGGGTCGGCACAGCACCCATTTAGGAGCCCTTGATGGCCCTTTGGTCCGCCATCCCCAAGGGCGGGCTCCTGCAAAGTCTTAGTGTGCCCACCCCTGAGACATTGCTGTTTGCTGTGGCAGGACGGGAGCAAACCTACTCTCACTTCAACAAAGCAAAACAGGATTGCTGTTGAGTAAGGGGAGCTGCATGTCAGCATCTCCCCTTGCTCAAAAGCAATGCCGGCTCCCGCAGGAGGGGAGAGCCAGCGGGACTGTGAGGGCATTGGGGCTCCCCCCAGTCCCTAATACAAAGGGCAGGCCCTGTGGGATTGGGTCCCTGGGGCCGGAAGTAGCCCAGGAGGGGGCTCACTCGGCACCCCTCCCAAAAAATAAAAAATAAATTAAACAAAGCTGGCCAGGCCCTGAGGGATGGGGTCCCCACCCGGGAGTGGGCCATGAGGACCCCTCCCCTTTTTCAAAACATTTAGAAAAATAAATATAAGGCCTAGCCCCGGGGAAGTAGTCCCCGGGGCAAAAAGTGGCCAAGGGAAGGGGGCCATGCGGGCCCCTTCCTGTTACATAACCCACCGTCCACCCAGGAGAGGCAGAGAGAGGGGTAGAGAGCTAACGTACCCACTAAATCAACAAACACCCTGGTGGCCACCACAACCATGGGGTTTCCCACCACCTCTTTACAATCCGTGTCCACCTTATGGGGGCCCCTCTTGCCAACCTTTTTTAGGTCAGGACAGAGGACGAAGAGGATGAAGGAGAGGCAACAGAGGACAGGCTTTAGAGACCCCACGGGTGAATTGGGATCCAGCATTAGAACAGAGGACTACGAGGAGCATGACAGCATCCACGAGCGAGCCAACAACTTGATTGTAAATGTAAGTACTAAATCTCTCACACAAATGGAGGAACGTGTTTTGTCAAAGGCTCTAGGTTTTGTTGTACCCACTAAACTGGGAGATGATTTCATGACACACAAAGAGTTGGCAGAATTTTTTTGCAAAATACGTTTTTGTTTCTTTTTTAGTAATATTGAAAAAGAGTCACCTACCCAGAGCTCAAACACAGGGCTCAGAAATAAATCTATGTTTGTACCTACATCACAACAAGTTCCATCAGAAGTCTTGACTTTTGAAAACGCAGTCCTTAAAGACTATGAGTCTAATCTTAGTCAGACAAACAGAATATTCTGTAATTTATCCAATGAATAGAAACACGGTGTCTCTACATTGGGCAATGATCCACTTATTACCATCAAACCAGCAGATAAGGGGGGAGCCACAGTGATCCGTGGCACTGTGGTGTACCGAGATGAATGTTTGAGACATCTCACCAATGTGAATTTCTATACACGTATCGTACAGGATCCTACTAGACGTTTACAACAACGGATCAAGTGACTGGTAGAAGAGGGGAGAGAGGCAGGATGGATAACTAAGAATGAGGCTGAATTTTTGATACAGAAATATCTGAAAATACCAGCCTTTTACATCCTACCTAAAATACATAAAGATCAACGACCCCCGCCTGGTAGACCAATCGTGTCAGGAATTGGTTCCATTTTGGAACCTCTGTCCAAATTTGTGGATTATTTCCTTCGACCGATTGTGGCCCAGATGCCATCCTATATACAGGACACAAAACATGTGCTTTCCTGTTTAGAAACTATTAGTTTTGATTCCAACTGTCAACTGATGGCCACATATGATGTCAAATCACTATATACAAATATACCTCAGGATGATACGCTTGAGACGATATGTGATCGTCTAGACGCAAATCCACGTGATGACCAGACTCCCAATGATTATGTCATGCGCTGTTCTACTTTAGCACTTAAAGAAAACTTTTTTAGTTTTGAAGGAGATCTGTTTTGGCAAACCACCGGTACTTCCATGGGGAGTACCTGTGCACCTAGCATGGCTAATCTCTACATTCATGGGTTTGAAACAAAGTACATTTACCCGATGGCAAATCCGTTGCATAGTAAGCTCAAATTGTGGAAGCGTTATATAGATGATATCCTGGTCATCTGGGAAGGTGACCAGGAGTCTCTAGTGACTTTCTCGGAGTGGCTTAACTCATGTGATGGCAATCTCAGGTTCACTGGTGAATTTAATAATTCTTCTGTTGCCTTTTTGGACCTAAGACTATACCCAAAAAGGGGTGAGGATTCACACTGAACTGTACCAGAAGCCAATGGCAAGGAATTCCTTGTTGAGTTATCACAGTTTTCATCCTCGAGCCCTTCTAACCAATTTACCAGTGGGTCAATTCCTTAGATTAAGGAGAAATTGTACTGAGCTAGCAAATGATCACAAACATGCTATAAAGTTGAGTGAAGAACTGGCTGCAAAACATTAGCCAGCTCAATGAATTAAAAGAGCATCTAAAAGAGAGCGTAACAATGATAGGGAGGCTCTTTTAGAAACGTACACAAAAGCTCAAATGGAAAGAATGGTTTGTGTGACGACATTCAGTAATTTTACTGCAAATGTCAAAAGGGCTATTAACAAAAACTGGCACGTACTCAATACTGGAAATTTGACTTTAGATCGTCCCCTCTTTGTATTGAAACTTAGTAGCAACCAACAAGATCTGATGGTGCATACTAGACCAAGGATTACAACCTGTCAGAGTAGACCGTTGACTTTGTGGGGTGCGGAACCTGAGAGTGGGCATTTTCCATGTGGATCTTGCTTAGTATGTCCCTTTACGCGACATTTAACAGAAGTCAATATTTTACCAGGTACACCATGGAAACTGAACAAGCATACTAATTGTAATACAAGTGGAGTGATTTACATGATCACATGTCCTTCATGTCCACATGACTACTCGCGCGGTACGTCATAGGATTACTGAACACCGGAGTGCTTTCCGGTGCAAAAGATCTAACACGCGTATGACTAAACATTTTGTAGAGAAAGCACACACAGAAGATGACCTACAGTGGTCATTATTGACAAACCCAATTATGACATTAGTATGGGACCCCTAGATAATGTCATCTTTCGTCGCGAGTAGGTTTGGGTGTTTCGCACGGAGAGTCATATGAGAGGTCTAAATGAAGACATCCCCTGGGGTTTAGTGTAGTTCTTCTCTCTCCCCCCCCCGTTTTCTGCTCTTTCCTGGTTGGTTTAGTGTATTCAGATACATGGTATCACCTAGTATATATGTTACACTTCAACCTTGATACAGGTGTACATGTTTTGCATACACATAGATGTTGCTCCTTCTTGAATGCTGATATGTTACATGAACTAGAATGGTTGTTTTTATAATATCTTACCAACCATTGATTAGATGGACGGTGCTGGCATGAATTTGTGCATGGCAAGGTTACCAATGACATAGTCTTTGCTTATGCACATTATCTGTCATTACATTTTGCACCTCTGTGTCTTTAAGTTGTGGGTTGCACCGTAGAGTTGTTATAATAACATTATTATTATTTCATTTTTATTTTATTTTGACTTTGGCCACTGGATATTTTTCATTCTCACTTCAAGTCCCCTTAATCCTAATGAAACACATATTAGGGAGTTGTGAGGTGACCATGGCACTTAATATTCTACTAAACACATTTAAAGACATCTATATGTTATGGGTGTCACTTTTAAGGGGCTGTTTAATATAAACACCCAGACCGATATTTTCGGTCGGTACAGGCTGTATGGTGTGTTCCTCTTTCGTTTCTGTCATTTCCACATAGGGCTTTCCCTGTTCATGAGCAGTGTTATCAGGAGTTTTTTGGACTACATTACCCATGATCCTACTGACCCGGAGGTGGGTGGCGAAACTTCATGGTCAGTTGTATTCATAGAGGCTACCGCTGATACAAATGCACATGGAACATGCCGTTTCTTCCCCTTTTGGTTTTGCCGTTGAACGAAAGACACAGAGGAATTTAAGGTAACAGGGGTTTTGGTTATATTGGATGATGGGTGATGGTCTTGACTTAAGAGTGGAAGTCTGATCTTGACTTCGAGTATTGACGATGTTTTACGACATGGATGAGGTTGAGCGCTTTATGATTGCAGCGCATTGGGCCAGGATGCATTCATATTGTGGATGTAATTGAGCGTTCGGCGATTGCGGCGCTCTTGGGCCATTATGTACACATAGTTTAGATGCACTTGAGATGTATCTAGTGACCAATTGAACTGATGTTACGGATAATGGAATACATAATTTACTTAGTGACAAACACAGCTACAGGCCTGTAGCACTTTTTAACTTTTTTTCTTGAGCAGATGATATTGTATTGACTATATTTCCAGCCTATAAATTCACACAATTTGATGATACGAGCACTGGAATGTGAATTAGACGCTCCACATAGGCCTTTACTTCTTTTTATTAAGCATATGTGTTGTGCATTTTGGAGTTTTAATCCTCAGAAATCTGTGATCTGAGGTAAAAACTCCCATAAAGGTGGAAGTAAATTCAAATTACCGCCTAGGTGAGTTCATTTAGTGTTTATTTAGACGTGCTTTTCTTCGTCTCTTTTTTCACGTTTAAGAATCACGTGTGTGCCTATATATCACGTGTTTGGTGTTAAGGGAGTCAAAGTGGTAGAAATAAATATTGAAACTGACATTTATGTTTGCTGTTTCTTACAGGCATTGGACCGGACTGCAGCTGGTACCTTTGTCCTAACTACCATAACAATTAAGTATGGTTTTTAAATATGTTATTTTTCACCAAATTGTAGCAGAGTGACAACGTTTGAGGTCCTGATGTGAATGCCGCGAACTTTCATTCATTTGGCAGAAACATGTTGACCGTTGACGATTAGGACATTCTTTCAGTCCTATATATCACTTTCTTTTTAATCCTAGCCTATGGGGACATGTATTATAACTGTCTTTGTTACCCAGGAGCAAGTTTTAATACATTTTTTGCTGTTTACTTGCACTCTGCCCCTCACTCCCATTGTCTAAATTGGTAACCTTACAAAACACCTCACGCTCCTCTCGATCTTGGAGAGTCGTAGCCCACACTGTATACCTTGTGTTTGCAGTGTGTAAGAGGGGACCCAATGATGAAGCATGTCACCCTTGGGAGAGTGAGGGTTCTCGTCTTCAAGAGATAAGACTCCCCTTCTCCTTTGACTCAAGGATATACTTAGGTTACCCTTGAACTAGCATCCCATCATTTTGTGTGAGGATCATATTTTGGAGTGGTGATTTGGATGCTATTAATCACTCCAACTGTTATAACCCCTTAGTGTGATACACATAAAAAAGAGGCCATGCCCCGAGGGATGGGGTCCCCGGGGCCGAAATGGGCCTCGGCCGTGCCCCCTTCCCATTTTTTTTAAATGAAAAAGGGTTCAGGCCCTGGGGGATGGGGTCCCCAGGGCCACAAAAATGCTAAAAGAAGGAGTGCCACATAGCCCCTCTTCTAGTAAAACAATAGAAAACAAAAGCTGGCTTCTCGCCAGATGCCCCGTCCCCTCCCTGCACCACTGTGCAAACGTGCTCTGTAGCGCATTGTAAGTTGGGGAATTAATTTCCCTTGAACACTGAGGGTCCCTGGTGGCCAACTAGCCCTCCAGGTACATTTAGTAAGCACCACAGCTGGATTGCTGAGAGGTGGTCTGAGGCAACACCCCTTTTTACACCACTCTGCAAACACACCTCTTGGTGCACTGCTGGTGGGGGCAATTAGGTCCTCTTTTATCCTGAGGACCTCAGGACACAAGTGAACTTCATCCCCCGAGCAGCAGTGCGCCACAGTCGCTTTTGCAGAGTCATGTAAAAAGAGGCCTGGGCCTTTGAGCACACTCAGCAATCTAGCTGTATGGGGCTTACTGGAGGTAACAGGTGTGCTAGTTGGCCCCCAGGGACCCTCAGTATTCAAGGGGACTTAATGCCCCAACTTAGGGAGGTGTTTGCAGAGTGGTGGAGGAAGGGGGAATGGCCTGTGCCCAGCTTTCATCAATCACACTATCTGGGACATACTGAAGGTCTCAGGCCCCTAAGGACCCCCAGCAGCGAAGGGGACTTCAATCCCCTTCCAAGAGCACACCAGAAAGTATGTTTGCAGAGTTGTGGGGAAAGGGGGCACGGCCTGCTATGACAACTTAGCATTCCTGCTGTGTGGAACTTACTGGAGGTAATAGGAGGAGTAGTTGGTCCCCAAGGATGTCCTTGAGGGGGCAACTACACCTCTTGTTACCACCAGTAAGTCCCACACAGTGGGAATGCTAAGACGTCTTTGAAGGCCATGCCCGCCTTACTCCACCACTCTGCAAACGCACCTCCTGGCAGAGTACGGGATGGGGGAAGAAGTCCAGTTCACTCCTGAGGGACATTGGGGACCAAGAAGCCCTCCTGGCACCTCCTGTAAGTCCTGTGCATCGAAATGCCTGAGCGCTGGTCTTGGGCCCAGCACCCTTTCTCCACCACTCTGCAAACGCGACTGCTAGTTAAAGAAGTGTTTGCAATGTTATAGGTTTCGCATTTGCAAGAGTTAGAGCTATTGGCAATGTAAATATAAAAGTTTTAAAATGTTTTTTGGAGTGGAGTGGATGTACGATGTGTGTAGTGAAATTATGTGGTAAGTTGTGCAGTGAAATGATGTGGATAGAAAGTATGTTATGGAGAGTAATTATGTGGTATGTTAGTCTGTGTTGTAGAGTGGTAATGGCAGGTTTAGTCTTCCTCGTTTCCTTAGAAGTTCAACTATGAACTCAATGAGACTAAAAAATAAGGAAGCACTGAGGAGCACTTCTGGACCTCGTCAGAGGTATGAGCAGGGCCATTGGAGATATGTGACTGTTTCGTTGCACCGACATTCATACAAATATAAATTTTCTGCATTAGCGACATAATTCATCATCTGCTCCCTAATCTGCAGAGTTGAATAAAAAAAGCTTTGTTTCTAGCTCAAACAGCTCAAACATTACCAAAAATGCAGCGACAAGTGTTACAGCATGTTGGAAGTCCCTTTTCAAACCTAGAATGGTCGCCTGTTACTTATTGCTAAATATGGGTGTTAAATTGGTACTAATGGTGTGCAAAACACTCTTCCTTCCTTCAGTACCTATCTCTGCACCTCTCTTGCCTCTTTTTGCATTTCTGTTGCTTCTTTCTGCACATTTTTTTCTTTTTCTGAACTTCTCTTGCCTCTTTTTTAAAATCTCTTCTACTTTCTGCATCTCTCTTTCCTCTTTCAACATGTTTGTTGCCTCTTTCTGCACCTCATTTGCTTCTTTCTGCACCCTCTTGACTCTTTCTGCACCCTTCTTCCCTCTTTATGCATATCTCTTGCCTTTTTCAGTACACCTCTTATGTATTTCTATACCTTTTTGCCTCTTTCTGCACCTCTGTTCCTTCTTTCTTCACTTCTTTTATTGCTTTCTGCACCTGTCTTGCTTCTTTATGTACCCCTCTTGCCTCTCTCTCAACCCCTCTTCCCTCTTTCTGCAGTTCTGTTGCTTCTTTCTGCACTTCTCTTGCTTCTTTCTGCACCTCACTTGCCTCTTTCTGCACCATTATTGCCTCTTTCTGCAGTTATTTTGCCTCCTTCTGCACTTCACTTGCCTCTTTCAGTAACTCTATTGCCTCTTTGTGCAACTCTCTTGCCTCTTTCTACACCTCACTTCCCTCTTTCTGCACCACCCTTGACTCTTTCTGCACCCCTGTTCCTTCTTTCTTCACCTGTCTTGTCTCTTTATGCATCCTTCATGCCTCTTTCAGCACCTCTGTTGCTTCTTTCTGCAGTTCTCTTCGACTCTGCACCACTCCTGCCTCTCTCTGCACCCTTTTTGCCTCTTTTTCCACCTCTGTTGTTTCTTTCTGACCTCTTTTTCTTCGTTCTGTATTTCACTTGCCTCTTTCTGTACCCCTCTAGCCACTTTATGCACCTCCGTTAGTTCTTTCTGCACTGTTCTGGCTTCTTCCTGCACCTCTGTTCCAAATTTCTGCATCCCTCTTGCCTTTTTCTGCATCCCTCTTCCCTCTTTTTACACCTCTCTTGCCACAGTCTGCCCACCTGTTTCCTCTTTCCGCACCCCTTGTGCCTGTTTCTACAACTCTCCTACCTCTTTCTGCACCTCTTTTGCCTTTTTGTGCACCTCTCCTACCTTTCTCTGCACCTCACATGCCTCTTTGTGCACCTCTCTTGGTTCTTTCTGCATTGCTCTAGCTTCTTTCTGCACATTACTTGCCTCTTTCTGCACTTCTATTGCTTCTTTCTACACCTCTGTTGCTTCTTTCAGCAATTCAATTGCCTCTTTCTGCACTTCTCTTCCTTTTTTCTGCACCCTTCCTGCCTCTTCCTGTACCTCTCTTGCCTCTTTGTGCAACTCGCCTACCACTTGTGGCACCCATCTTACGTCTTTTTGCCTCTCTTTTGGTTCTTTCTGCACTGTTCTTGCCTCTTTCTGCACCCCTCTTTTATCTTTCTGCACCTCTCTTGGTTCTTTCTGCACCCCTGTTCCCTCTTTCTGCACCTTTCCTGCTTATTTCTGTACCTCTCTTCCATCTTTCTGCATCTCTGTTGCCCCTTTCTGCAGTGCTCTAGCTTCTTTCTGTACCTCTGTTGCAAAGTTTTGTATCCCTCTTCCTCTTGCACTCCTGTTCCCTCTTTCGGCACCTTTCCTGCTTCTTTTTGCAACTCTCTTTTGTCTTTCTACACATCTTTTGACCCTCTCTGCACTTCACTTGCTTATTTCTGCACCTCTCTTGCCTCTGTCAGCACCTCTGTTGCTTCTTTCTGCACTTCTCATCCTTCTTTCGCCACAACCTCATGCCTCCTTCTGCACCTCTGTTACTTCTCTCTGCACTTCTCTTGGTTATGTCTGCACTGCTCTTGCCTTTTTCTGCATCCCTCTTGACTCTTTGAGCACCTCTTTTGCTTCTTTCTGCACTTATCTCCTTTCTCTTTCTGTACCCTTTGTGCCTCTTTCAGCACCTCTGTTGCTTCTTTCTGCACTTTTGTTCCTTTTTATTGCCCCCTCATGCCTCTTTCAGCACCTCTGTTGCTGCTTTCTGCACCCCTCTTCCTTCTTTCTGCACACTTTGCGCCTCCTTTTGCACCTCTTTTGCCTCTTTTAGCACCTCTTTTGGTTCTTTCTGCATTCCTCCTGCTTATTTCTGTCCTTCACTTGCCTCTTTCTGTACTTCTCTTGCTTCTTTTTAAACTTCTGTTGCTTCCTTCAGCAATTCTCTTGCCTCCTTCTGCAGTCCTCTTGCTTGTTTCTGTACCTCTCTTGCATCTTTCTGCACATCCTTTGCCTATTTCTGCACTTCACTTGCTTCTTTCTGTACCTCTCTTGCCTCTTTCGGCACCTCTGTTGGTTCTTAATGCATCACTCCTGCCTCTTTCTGCCTCACTCTTTCCTATTTGTCCAACTCTGTCTCCTTTTTCTACAGCTCTCTTCCCTCTTTCTGTATCACTCTTGCTTCTTTATATACCTCTGTTGCTTCTTTCTGCACGTCTCTTGCCTCTTTCTTCACACTTTGTGCCTCCTTCTGCACATTTGTTGCTTTTTTCTGCACTTCTCTTGGTTCTTTCTGTACCTCTGTTGCTTTTTTGCAGATCTCATGCCTCTTTCTGCACCTCACTTGCCTTTTTCAGCACCTCTGTTGCTTTTTCTGCAGATCTCTTGCCTCTTTCTGCACCCATCTTTTCTCTTTCAGCACCTCTCTTGCCTCTTTATGCACCCCTGTTCCCTGTTTCCGTACCTTTCATGCTTTTTTCTGCACCTCTCTTGCCTCTTTCTGTACCTTTATTGCCTCTTTCTGCACTTCTCTTGCTCTTTCTGCATCCCTCTTCCCTATTTGTCCAACTCTCTCACGTCTTTCTACACCTTTCTTCCCTCTTTCTGTATCACTCTGCCTCTTTATGTGCCTCTGTTGCTTCTTTCTGCACTTTTCTTGCCTCTTTATGCACCCTTTGTGCCTCCTTCTGCACACCTGTTGCTTGTTTCTGCAATTCTCTTGGTTCTTTCTGCAACTCTGTTTCTTTGTTTGCAGATCTTATGCCTCTTTCTGCACCTCACTTGCCTTTTTCAGTACCTCCGTTGCTTTTTCTGCAGATCTCTTGCCTCTTTCTGCACCCATCTTTTCTCTTTCAGCACCTCCCTTGCCTCTTTCTGCACCCCTGTTCCCTGGTTCTGCACCTTTCATGCTTTTTTCTGCACCTCTCTTGCCTCTGTCTATACCTTTATTGCCTCTTTCTGCACTTCTCTTGCTCTTTCTGCACCCTTCACACCTCTTTCAGCACCTCTGTTGGTTTTCCTGCAGATCTCTTTACTCTTTCTGTACCCCTCTTTTCTCTTTCTGCACTTCACTTGCTTCTGTCTGCACCCCTCCTGCCTCTTTCTGCACCCTTTGTGCCTCTTTCAGCACCTCGGTTGCTTCTTCTGTGTTTCTTTTACTTCTTTCTGCACCCCTGTGCCTCCTTCTGTGCATCTGTTGCTTTTTTCTCTTGGTTCTTTCTGCACTTCTCTTGCTTCTTTCTGCACCTCTGCTGTTTTTTTCTGCAAATCTCTTGCCTCTTTCTGCACCTCACTTGCCTTTTTCAGCACCTCTGTTGCTTTTTCGGCAGATCTCTTGCCTCCTTCTGTACCCCTCTTTTCTCTTTCTGCACCTCTCTTGCTTCTTTATGTACCCCTCTTGTTTCTTTCTGCACCTCTCTTGCCTCTTTCTGTACCTCTATTGCCTCTTTCTGCACTGCCCTTGCTTTGTTATGCACCTCACTTGTCTCAACCTGCACTTCTCTTCCTTCTTTCTACACCTCTGTTGCTTCTTTCAGTAATTCTCTTGCCTCTTTCTGCACTTCTCTTCCTTCTTTCTGCACCTCTCTTATGTCTTGCTGCACTCCTCTTGTCTCTTTTTGCAGCTCTGTTGGTTCATTCTGCATTGCTCTTACTTCTTTCTTCATCCTGCTTGCCTCTTTCTGCACCCCATGTTTCTATTTCAGCACCTCTCTTGCCTCTTTTATCACCTCTGTTGCTTCTTTCTGCAACCCCCTGCCTCTTTCTGCACCCCTTTTCCCTCTTTCTGTACATTTCTTGTCTGTTTCTGCATCTCACTTGCCTCTTTCTGCACTTCTCTTGCTTCTTTCTACACCACTGTTGTTTCTTTTAGCAATTTTCTTGACTCTTTCTGCACTTCTCTTGCTTATTTCTGCACCTCTCTTTCCTCTTTCTGCACCTCTCTTGTCTCTTTCAGCCCCTCACTTGCTTCTTTCTGCACCCCTGTTGCCTCTTTCTACACACCTCTTCCTTGTTTGTGCAAATCTTGTGCCTCTTTATACACCTCTCTTGCCTCTTTCTGCACTTCTCTTTCTCTTTCTGTACCTTTTGTGCCTCTTTCAGCACCTCTGTTACTTCTTTTTGCACTTCTCTTCCTTCTTTCTGAACCCCTTCCTCACTCTTTTTGAATCTCTCTTGCCTCTTTGTGCACTCCTCCTACCTTTTTCTACACACCTCTTTTCTGTTCTTGCACCTATGCTGGTTCTTTCTGCACTGCTCTTGCTTCTTTCTGCACCTTAATTGCCTCTTTCTGCACTTCTGTGGCATCTTTTTACACCTCTGTTGTTTCATTCAGCAGAGTCAGAGTCAGAAAAACTTTATTTCGGCTATCAGCCATAAAAGTTCATAAATCACAATGATACAAAAACAATAAAAAGAAGGATAATACAGAGTTAAAAATGTAAATATAAGAACATACGAGCAAGCACATAAACCCTCACGAAAAAAGAAAAAGGCACTATATTTAGGATGGGTAGTATCTCAGGATTTACCTTATTGTGGTCGTTTTCTGGTTAACCACATTGAGAATAAGAATTTGGCAATCACCGTGACAAATAAGGGAGAAGGGTCATACTTCAACAACCTAAACAGGTCTCTATAGTTCCTAGCCCCCGTATTTTTTGCAAGCTGGATAATCCATTTTCGACGTGGCGTTTTATAGGCTGGACAGAAAAATATGACATGCGCCTCTGATCCTTCGTGAACACCACACCCCGGGCAGGACTGTCTACTAGAACCAGCCCACTTGTTTGTTCTCGAAAAGAGGGGAAGACAGCCATGCCTAAATTGTATATATAATTTCTTGGCGATAACTGGGTGGATCAAATCTAGTGCAGGCTCAAAACAATAGCCATTTTTTACCTCGAGAAATACCGAGGACAGATTAGGGCTATTCGCTGATCGAAAGACCTGAGTCAGATTGTATTCCTCCAGGGTTTTTGCCAAAGACTTTTTTGAAAGAAAAGGGCATGACTCCTCAGGTGTGAGCCAAAGATCTTCTCTCCCTATTGCCCTCAGCGATTTTTTTACGAATGCTAGCCAGGGAATGGCGCCTGCCTTTGGAATCAACAAAATAGATTTAAGTTCGTCCCGAAAATTAACAAGTTCAGGGGTACTCCATAGTCGGCGCCAATACATTACCGGTCTTGAGGCGACCAAATCCGCAATAGGTTGTATGCCCAGGTCCATCCTGAGCGGCTGCATAGGAGTGCTCATAGGAAGTGCCAATAATTGTCTAAAAAATTGTTTTTCTGACTTAGTTAAAATCTGTACTGTGTTGTGGCCCCATAGTTCAGCGCCATAGGCCACCACCCCCCTCGCCTGGACTTTGTATACCTCCACCAGTGGGCTAATCAACTTTAATGGGCTATTTGTGTACATCTTTATAATTCCTCCAGTTATCTGTGCAAATTTTAAAATTACTTTAGAGATCGGGGGCCCCCAATTCATTTTGTTATTGAGTGTCAAACCCAAATAATCAAAGATATTCACCCGTTCTAGGTGCAGACCATCCTAGTTTTGGCGTAGGGCGGTTTATAGTGTCTGCATGCAGGACCATATATTTGGTCTTGTTCACATTGATAACTAAGTTCCTTTTCCTGCAGAATGAAGCGAATCCGTCCAGGATTCTTTCCATCCCCATGGGAGTCCTAGACAGAAACAGGGTATCATCTGCAAACATTAGTGCAGGTATTTTCCTGCCCGCCAGCCTAGGTGCGTCTATGTCTCTTAGGGCCAGGATATCGTCAACCAACACATTTAAAAAAAGAGAGAAAAGGGTTGGAGCTAGTACACAACCCTGCCTCACTCCCTTCTCTACTCCGAATGGGAGCGTAAGTTCTCCATTTAGTCCGAACCTCACTCTAGCAAAGGTATCTTTATGTAGTTGCTCTAGTAGGTCGCATAGGTAAAGGGGGACTCCCATCCCTTTTAACAGCTCCCACAACTGGCGGCGATCCACCATATCGAAGGCAGACTTTAAATCTACAAACGTGAGATAAAGGCTGCCCCCTTCTAAAATAATGGATTTCCAGTGAATCATCTGTAACCTGAACATTTGGTCCACTGTTGACATTTTGGCTCTAAAGCCCACCTGCAGAGGGGTTAGAATGTTAGAATCACCCATTCAAGTTTGCAATCTCCCTAAAAGAATACGTGCAAAAATCTTCTGGGCGACATCAATTAGGCTGATCGGCCTATAATTTGCCGGATCAAGGGGGGAGCCCTTTTTGTGAATTGGTATGATCTCGGCACCCGCCCAAGTAGGTGGTAGCGGCATTCCAACTAGGATTGCATTAAAAGACCATATAGATAGTTGCATTCAGCAATTCTCTTGCCTCCTTCTACACTTCTCTTACTTGTTTATGTACCCTTCCTGCCTCTTTCTGTACCTCTCTTGCCTATTTGTGCACCTCTCCTACCTCTTGCTGAGCCCCTCATGTCTTTTTGCACCTCTGTTGGTTCTTTTTGCACTGCTCTTGCTACTTTCTGCATCCCTCTTGCCTGTTTCTGCACCCCTCTTTTCTCTTTCTGCAACTCTCTTGGCTCTTCTGCACCCCTGTTCCCTCTTTCTGCACCTTTCCTGCCTGTTTCTGCACCTCTCTTCCATCTTTCTGCACCTCTATTGCCTCTTTATGTACTGCTCTTGCTTCGTTCTGTACCTCTGTTGCAAATTTCTGTATTGCTCTTGCCTCTTTCTGCATCCCTTGTACCTCTTTCTGTACCTTTCCTACCTGTTTCTGCACCTCTCTTACATTTTTTGCACCTATGTTGTCTGTTTCTTCACTTCACTTGCTTTTTTCTGCACCTCTCTTGCCTCTGTCAGCACCTCTATTGCTTCTTTCTGCACCTCTCTTCCTTCTTTCTGCACCCCTTATGCCTCCTTCTGCACCTCTGTTGCTTCTTTTTGTACTTCTCTTGGTTCTGTCTTCACTGCTCTTGCCTCTTTGAGCACCTCTTTTGCTTCTTTCTACACTTCTCTCTCCACATTCTACCACTTGCCTATTTCTGCACCCCTGTTGCTTCTTTCTGCACCTCATTTGCCTCTTGCAGCACCTCTGTTGCTTTTTTTGAACCCCTCTTGCCTCTTTTGGCACCTCTATTGCTTCTTTCTGCACTTCAATTGCCTCTTTCCACAACTCTCTTGCTTCTTTCTGCATCTCACTTGCCTCTGTTGCTTTTTTCTACAGATCTCTGATATCATGTCATGAATGATGTAATATGTGATGTCATCAGCAGTGCATTGCGGGGGTGTGACTTGTAGTTTGCTCAACTAACTATAAAAGCCAAATTTCTCTGTTTTTGTATAAGTGAAATGTCCAACTAACTATAACGTCCCTGAAACCTGTGTTTTTTTAGTGAATTTCCAAGGTTTTTTGAATGCTAATTTCTAACTATAACGTCCCTCAAACCTTTGTTTTTCAGTGAATTTCAAAGGTTTTTTAAATGATAATGTCTAACTATAACATCCCTTAATCCTATGTTTTTTCAGTGAATTTCAAAGGTTTTTAAATTGCTAATTTCTAACTATTCCTACAGAGGTAGGACATGTACAGAAAGAGGAAGAAATGCCAAAAGAGGCAACAGAAGTGCAGAAAGATGAAGAAAGGTACATAAAGAAGCAAGAGATATGCAGAAAGAACCAACAGAGGTGCAGAAAGAGGCCTTGTTGCAAAGTCATCTTGTGTAGGGGTGGGCGGAATTTGCGAAATTCACTTTTGCAAATTATCGCGAAAATGTTAAAAATCTCCGCAAACACGCGCAAATATCGCGAAGATGCGGAAGTTTTGTTCCGCCCGTTCGCGGTATTTTCTGCATGGTCGCGGCTCGCCAACTTACCCATGCGGTTGCTCGCGGTCGCGGCCATCTTGTTTTCACTTGTCTCGCGGTGCATGATCGCGAGAAGAAAGACGTGATTGCGCGACACAATACGTTACTGAGGGCGTGAACTGTCGCGAGACAGCGCAAATGGCTACCAACAATCCAACATCTCGTGGAGAACGCGACCGGATCGGGAAAACTTGTCGGCGAACGCGGGGATTCAGGTAAGGCAATCGCGCGCACGCGAGAATGTATTATTTTACAACGCGAGTAAGAAACAAATTATCGCTAAGCTGTGGAATGCGGAAATTTTGACAATTTTGCGCTTTCCGCGGAACGTGAAAAGGCCAAATTATCGCAATTTCCGCGGACGGAACGGAATTTTGGCCCAGGCCTAATCCTGTGCCCCAAACTTTTTGCTGACTGGTACTAGTGGTAACTGACTTTATTCAGTGAATATATATATATATATATATATATATTATCTACTGGCGGTCGCCAGTAGATAGTTATAGTTAGGACCGTGTTTCCATAGGAAATCCGCAACAGTCTATTTTGAATAACTTTGGCGCCGATTGTCGAATCGTCGCAAAATTTTCAAAATAGGTGGGGCGCTCCGTTCCGCTCCTTCCCTGAATGTCTCGGGGGGATTCGTCAAGCGGGGGCTGAGAAAAAGGGGGGTCCCATAACACGTTTTCCCTATGCATTTTTCAATAGGACCTTTAGTCCAAGCTACAGCCCGAACGGCTGAACAGAATTACTAGAAATTTGGCAGAGAGGTAGTCCTCAGGTCAGGGATGTGCCTTTTGCAGGTCTGGTGTAAATCTGTTCAGTAGTTCCTGAGAAAATAGCATTTAAATCAATATATATATATCTATAAGCGCGCTCCGAGCGCGTACGGTAAGCTTACGGTAAGCGCACGACGCCGTGCGCGAGCTTAATTCTGATTGGTGGTTACATGACTGTAAACATTCGAATCGGTCGAAATCAGGAAGTGTCGGCCACCAGTTTGTGTGTCTCACACTGATGAACAAAGGAGGAGAACGTGAAAAGGGGGCAACGAAAAGAGTTGCAGACCCCCTAGCGTTTGTCAGGGGGTCCAAGAAGGACCCAAAAGTATGAAAAATAGAATTTACATTTTTTTTAAAAAATCACGGGGTACGCGTACGGTAAGCTTACCGTACGCGTACGGCAGAAAAAAATCATTAAAAAAATAGAATTAAAAATCAAACTTAAGAGTTTAGATATTAGGGGGCTCTAAAAAGAGCCGTTGTGTTGATGAAGTGTTTATTTTTGTGGTACCTACAAGTAAGTACCGATGCAGAGTCTAAAGTTCAAGAGGAAGACTCTGTTGCCTTCATCTGTGAAATGTACACCGTCTCCTCTATAAATGCCTTGCATGTTGTAACGCAAGTTGTTGTGGTATATAGAACGCATGCCATAGTCTCTGAGGAAAGCAGAAATAGATTTGTTGACGTGCTTTCTTGCTTTTTCAATCTGCGGACAAAATTGGTTGGACCAGTTCCACTTTTGCCTTTGGCATATATTAGAAAATACAAAGGCAGATTGTGGAAAAAGCGACATCAATTGCAGAAAGGTGTCCTTAACAAGCATCTCCAGACCTACCCCAGTTAAAGTGCCTAGGTCATTTCTACCACAGTGCACAATAATAAGGTTAGGCTGTTGGAGGTGTAGAAAAGATTTCACCAAAAGCATTAATTGGTGCCACTTGAACCCTCTCTGACCAATCCATTTAATGTCTACATTTGGCAAAGCAAGGTCTCTCACCATACCTCTTTTTTCTGCATATTTTTCACTCCAGAAGACATAGCTGTGACCTACAATCCACACTGTGAACATCTTCCAAGGAGATCTGGATGCACTCAGGAGGTGTCTTTCAGTAGGATGGCAATATGAAATGAAAGACAGTTGGAAAATGGAGGCATAGATATTTTTTTCATAAAAAGAACTCATTGGCTGTTTCAGACCATTCAACACTAAAAACTAGGCTGTATGTTTAGATTTTTACAAGCATGTTTTGTATTGGTTCAGAAAATTGTGTTCCCACAGAAGATTCATTTGGATTTGCTGTTAGGTTTGACAGGTCAAGCACTCTTGCTCTTTGGAATAGAAACATTGTGTGCTGAACTTCTGGCCTCTCTGCTCACACCAGTGTTCTATGAGCTGTTGCTATGGTAGCAGGCAGAAGTCAAGTTGGGGGAAGGGTTCATTTGGAAAAGGGTTGAAGTTTTCAACCAATAGAAATGTGTGATTTCATTTGAAAAAATGTGGGAAGCACTGAGATTTGTACTTAACATGTATATGTGTGAAAAAAGAGAGGGAAACATTGCCATGTACTGGTTCTGCTGAGAGGAGAGAGGTGTACAGCTCTGAGATTCTGAGTCTGATAATCTGCTGTTTGAGTGCCACATTTCTTTCTCAACTTGTGGAAATGTGGATTTTCCTGATCGGTTATGTCCCCTATCTTGGACCCCAACGATTCTATATGCATGTTACAAGTACATGTATGTTCCCTCCAGTTCCAGTTTCCAAGACGCAAACATATGTGCGTCCACCATCAACATGTTCTCTGTCAGATCCGCCATCAATGGGCTGGATATTCGAGTATGAAGTATGAAAGGCCACCGACTTTATATGGCTAAGTTACTCTATTTTTACAGTTCAGGCAGAATAGGCCCGATTCTGTCCTCAAAGCCTTTCCCTGCTCTCTGTCTCTGACAGCTTCAGCTTGAGCTCGCATCTGTATCCATGAACTTTGTCCTACTCCCTGTGCAGCTAACGGTGCCTGCCTCGGCCAGTTTCGCCTGCCTGCCAAGAAGCTGTATTTCACCTTCGAATTATCTACTTTGTTTTTCAGCCGATGCATTCCTGTCTAGTGATTTAGGCAAACATTTCCTTTAGCTCCAAGCAAAGGACTCGGCCTTTCCATCCTCATGCAAGTAATTCATAGCCCTGTCACCATGGAATATTCCCATCCTCTCGCATTCAGTATAGACATTTAGACGCTTGTACACACACGCACAGTCAGTATAGAATAGATTCTGTCCGAGAGTCCTTCCTTGTGGATAACATAGTTCTCTAAACATAGGATGTTAGATATGATTTGGGATTAGGTTGACTTGACCCCCCAGACTTTTCGTCTCCACATGTAGAGCTAAATGTCAAGTCCCCTTCACCCCCTAGTTGCACGTCAATTACACGTCATGCTGCTGCGCGCGCATCTATGTTAAGTATTATCTTATAGATCCACCTATGTGTGATAATCAGAGCCAATCATGTTTCTTCTTGCTCATTATTACGCCTAGTTTCGATTACGTATTTACTATGTCATTTCTCTTATCAATTGTTACACCCTCTACATTCGTTTCATTGTAATGTATGACCTATAAAAGTTACTTCTTGTCAATAAAGTATTGTACTTCACTTCCTGAACCCTCGTGGTGACGGAACCTGAAGGCCGCCACTCGAGTCGGCCATTTTGGAATAAAGCTCATTCAGAAAACCTCTTATACCACGGATTCTGCCTCTTATTATTCTGAGCTATTTTACTTTATTTTAGATTCCGTATGAAATTCAGTCTAGGTAAAAGAATATTTACCACAAACTAACTAATTTTAAATAAACCATTCATTGATAAATAAGTTATTTTGTTGGTCAGGTAAGTTTGAAATTTCTGTATTTATCACACATTTACTTTCATGCTCCCTTTTTTTGACTTCTCCTCTCTCTGCTTTTCTCATTTCCTTTGTAGTCCCTCAAGTAGGCCTGGGCGAAAATTTCGTTCCGTTCGCGGAAACTGCGATAATTTGACATTTTCGCGTTCCGCGGAGAGCGCGAAAATGTCAAAATTTCCGTTTTACGCAGCTTGGCGATAATTTGTTTCTTGCTCGCGCTGTAAAATAATACATTCTCGCGTGCGCGCGATCGCCTTACCTGAATCCCTGTGTTCGCCGACAAGTTTTCTTGATCCGGTTGCGTTCTCCATGAGATGTTGTCTTGTTTTTAGCCATTTGCGCTGTCTCGCGACTGTTCGCGCCCGCAATGACGTCATGCGTTGCGCGATCACGTCTTTCTTCTCGCGATCATGCACCGCGAGACAACTCAAAACAAGATGGCCGCGCCCGCAAGCAACCACATGGGTAAGTTGGCGACCCGCAACCATGCAGAAAATCTTGCGAACATGCCGGAAAAAAACTTCTGCATCTTCGTGATATTTCCGCTTGTTTGCGATAATTTTAAACATTTTCGCGATAATTTGCAAAAGTTAATTTCGCAAATTCCGCCCACCCCTACCCTCAAGGACCTTGTAGGGTGAACGGTAAAAAAATAAATAAAAAAAAAATAATAAAAAAAATAAAAAATGTTGTAAGGTAAGGTTGGCTCTTAAAAGAGCTGTTGTGTTAATACAGGGACAGAGGAAAGAAAGAATGGAAATATTAACAAGGACCACAGATGTAAAGTCTATCTTATTGTTTATTAGGGAAATACTGGTCTCCCCATGAAAAATTAGACCATAACATCTGGTGCACCTCATTTGTACCCTCTGAAATCGAGGGTTCGTTTCCAGAGGAGCAGAAGAGGGTGATGCTCCCACCGCAGAGGAAGGGCTCAGCTGAGCTGCCGAAGATGTACTCAGCTGAGCATCTGCGGATGTGCTCGGGTGACTTACTGAAGGGTTTGCTTCAGTATGTCGAGCAAAAGTCCTTGGATGAACATCCCTAAGGTGTCTCAACATAGTGTGATTACCAAAGGAATACTTCTTCCTAGGATTACCTCTAGATAACACACGCTCACAAAGTGAGCAGGTAACTAAAGGAGAATTTACCTTTTTCTGCCCCTCAGGAAATGTAAAATACTCCCAAATAAAATAACTCTTCTGTTTCCTCCTTCTCTGTCTGATGATGCTGCTGCCCTGCTCACTCTCAGAAGAGGACTGCTGCTCTGCCATTGTATCCCAAAGACAATTCAGCTCCTTCTCCTAAGAAATCACAAGCAGTAATGAGGGGAATGGGTGTGGTGTAGGAAGATTCTGGAACTGAAAGTAGTTTAAACCAATCAAAAGTGTTGTTTCTTGATCACATGAACAACCGTACGCGCACGTTAAGCTTACGGAGCGCTTACGGTAAAAGTACGCATGCGCGTAAAGAAGACACACGCACGCAAGCGCGCATGCGCGTTAGAGGCACGCTCTTACGCTTCCGCGCAACGTGCGCGCGCGCGTATGAAGCATGCAATTGCGCGTCGCGTAGGAAGTACGGACGCGTCCGTAAATTGCGTAAGCATGCGCACACGGAGTATAAATATTACGCATGCTCACCGTAAATAAAGCGAAGCGAGCGCTTACGGTAAGCTTACCGTACGCGCACGGTAAAAAAAGAAAAAAAAAGAAGAAAAAAGAAAAAGGTTTGTTGAAGATATTAACTATGTTATACAACTATATCTAACCATTTATTTAAATAAGGAGAATCTTTCTATATTGCAGAATGATATAAAACCATGAATATATACATAGGTAGCATAGTGTTTAAAGGGAAAAAGAAAATTTTAAAAAAAGATGTAAAAAACCAAGGAAATTCAATGAAAAAACCATAGATTTCACACACATTATAGGTAGGAATTTGCATTTAAAAAACCATGCAAATTCACAGAAAAAACCATAGGTTTCACACACGTTATATTTAGGAATTTGCATTTAAAAAACCTTGCAAATTCACTGAAAAAAACATAGGTTTCACACACGTTATAGTTAGGAATTAGCATTTAAAAAACCTTGCATATTCAATGAAAAAACCAGAGGTTTCACACATGTTATAGTTAGCTGGACATTTCACTCGTACAAAACCATTGTAATGTCCCCGTTATAGTTAGTTCAGCTAACTATAACTCGCGCGCACGCAATCCACTGCTGATGACGTCACATATTACATCACTCATGACATGGTCAGTGACATCACTCATAACATCACTGATGACATCTCAAATGACATCACTGATGACATCACTGATGATGTCATCGATGTGATAAATTACCACATCTTCTCACACCCTAATATAACCTTTTTATACCTTTTCAAAATTTCAGAGTTCCATTCTCAAAACCATACATACTGCAATAACAATAACTGCATACCCACTTATTAACGTTTAGGTCATCATACACCTCCACACAATCACCTGCACAGTCACTCATACTTAAAGTCACTCCATACAAAAGTATCATATGAATTTATACACACACCTATATAGACACTCACACACTACCAATCATCCATAGAGGTACTCTCACACCTACTCAGTCATGCAAATAATCACACTCCCATTTACTCACCTCTGCAGTTATACACACTCAAGTTCACTTACTCACAAAAATAGTATCACAATCTTACGCTCTATTAGAATCATTGACACAAGCACACACTCATCCATACAGCCACTCTCACTATCACACACTCTCACATCTACACACTTATATACTCTTACACACATATAAACTGCCTTTCACAAATGTAGTTAGTTACAAATGTACCAATGAGATATACATTCAATCCATAACACACCCATACATACACTCACTCAACCATACAGTCCATCACAGATGCACTTTTAAAACCATCCACTCATAGAATCACCCACTCACTCATCTATGCATAGAGTAACACACACCCTACCCACACAAACACTCAGGAACCTATACAGATACTGAGACAAGCAATCAATAACTCAGATAGACTATATAGCTATTCACAAAACCATGCCGCCACTTATACACCAACACACAGACACATACAAAGATTTATACAGTTTAGTCACTAGTCTGAAGTAAGATGCAGATAAACGACTCACTTATAGAGTCAGTTGCGCACCACAGAAAATCATCCCTTTACACACTTGTACACCCATTCATTCTTTAACAGGTCTTTCCCTATATATATAAAAAACATATTGAAACTTTTAAGAAAATCACACATTCACTGGATGATGTCATCAGTGATGTCATTTGAGATGTCATCAGTGATGTCATGAGTGATGTCACTGACCATGTCATGAGTGATGTGATATGTGACGTCATCAGCAGTGGATTGCGTGCGCGCGAGTTATAGTTAGCTGAACTAACTATAACGGGGAAATTTCAATGGTTTTGTACGAGTGAAATGTCCAGCTAACTATAACATGTGTGAAACCTCTGTTTTTTTCATTGAATTTGCAAGGTTTTTTAAATGCTAATCCCTAACTATAACGTGTGTGAAACCTATGGTTTTTTCAGTGAATATATATATATATATATATATATATATATATTCACTGAAAAAACCATAGGTTTCAGACATGTTATAGTTAGCGGAAATTTTACTGATAAAAAACCAATGAAATTCCCCCGTTATAGTTAGTGCAGGCAACTATAACTCACGCGACCGCAATCCTCTGCTGATGCTAATACTGTATTTAGACACTTATTTGCCCATGTCTTCTTCCATAAATTTTTAGCTATACATATATTACAAATATTTTTTTTTCATAAAGACACATATGTCATCAGCAGAAGATTGCGGTTGCGTGAGTTATAGTTGCCTGCACTAACTATAACGGGGGAATTTCATTGGTTTTTTATCAGTAAAATTTCCGCTAACTATAACATGTCTGAAACCTATGGTTTTTTCAGTGAATTTGCAAGGTTTTTTAAATGCTAATTCCTAACTATAACGTGTGTGAAACCTATGGTTTTTTCAGTGATTTTGTACGTTTTTTTAAATGCTAAGTTACTTTACGCCATTCGTGGCGTGCACGCCCACTTAACGCAGTTCGTTCCGTGCGCGCACCGTGCGCGCTCAGTGAGCACGCGGTGCGCTTCGCGCACCGCGCGCCCACTTTACGCAGTTAGTGCCGTACACGCAAGGTGGGCACGCAGTGCGCTACGCGCACCGCGTGCCCACGTTACGCACCGTGCGCACATGGAGGACATATTATGCGCTTCCTTGTGATAGGTAATCTGTTAAATTTAATTTGTAAGTGAAGACAATAATATGCCATGCACAGAGAGTGTTTTGTTTTTTTTTTATTAAAATTTGTAGCGTAAGCGCACCGTACGCGTACGGTAAGCGTAATCGGCGAAATTTTCAAAAAATAAAAATTTACCGTTTTTGGCCTCGGGGGATCTTTGAGGACTCAACTAACATGGCTATGTGCATGGGCGCTGTCTAAACAGCCCCTTTATATGTTTTTTGCCTTTGTTTACAGCCCCCCCCTCAGAGTGCGAGAGAGAAAATGGCGGCCGCCGCTTCCTGGTTTCGACCGATTCGAATGTTTACTTAGATGTAACAGCCAATCAGAATCGCGCTCGCGCACGCCAACGTACGCGTACGGTAAGCTTACGGTAAGCGTACCGTAAGCTGGCTCAGATATATATATTGATTTAAAGGCTATTTTCTCAGAATCTACGGAACAGATTTACACCAAACCTACAAAAGGCACTTCCTTTACCTAGGGACTACCTCTCTGCCAAATTTCTAGAAATTCTGTTCAGCCGTTCGGGCTGTAGCCCTGTCTAAAGGTCCTATGGAAAAATGCATGTGAAAAACGCGTTTTGGGACCCCCCTTTTATCTCAGCCCCCGCTTGACGAATCCCCCCGAGACTTTCAGGGTAGGAGCGGAGCGGAGCGCCCCACCTATTTTGAGAAATTCGCGAGGATTCGTCAACCGGCGCCAAAGTTATTCAAAATAGAATGTTGCGGATTTCCTATGGAAAAGGGGTCCTAACTATAACTACCTACTGGCGACCGCCAGTAGGTAATATATATATATATAGGTAGTTATAGTTAGGACCGTGTTTCCATAGGAAATCTCAAAATTCTATTTTGAATAACTTTGGCGCCGGTTGACGAATCCTCCAGAAATTTTCAAAACTAATGGGGCGCTCCGCTCAGCTCCTACCCTGAAAGTTTTGGGGGGAATTCGTCAAGCGGGGGCCAAGACAAAGGGGGGTCCCAAAACGTGTTTTCCCCATGCATTTTTCCATAGGGACTTTAGTCGCAGCTACAGCCCGAACGGCTGAACAGAATTATGTGAAATTTGGCAGAGAGGTAGCCATAAGGTCCATGAAGTGCCTTTTGCAGGTTTGGTGTAAATCTGTTCAGTATTTCCTGAGAAATTAGCATTTAAATCAATATATATATATATGTACGCGCGCAGCGTGCGCGCACTGAGCAAGTACTGTGCGCGCACCTTGCTGTGCGCGAGCGCACTTCTGATTAGTTGTTAGATGTCAGTAAACATTCGAATCGGTGGAAATCAGGAAGCGGCGGCCGCCATTTTGTCTCTCGCATAAAGAGGGGGTGATAAACAAAGGGGGAGAACTTGAAAAGGGGGCAGAGTGGGGAGATATTGACCCACTAGGCATTGTAAGGGGGTCACAGTAGGACCTTGTAGGGCAAAAAAAAAGATTTAGATTTTGAAAAAAATATCGCCAAGTGCGCGCACCCAGCGCGCACCCGAAAAAAAACTTTAAAAAAAAATAATAAAAAATCGCATTTAAGTGTTTAGATATAAGGTGGCTCTAAAAAGAGCCCTTGTGTTTATTGTTTGTTTTTTGGTACCTACAAGTAAGTACCGATGCAGAGTCTAAAGTTCAAGAGGAAGACTCTGTTGCCTTCATCAGTGAAGTGTACACCATCTCCTCTATAAATGTCTTGCATGTTGTAACGCAAGTTGTTGTGGTATATAGAACCCATACCATAGTCTCTGAGGAAAGCAGAAATAGATTTGTTGACGTGCTTCCTTGCTTTGTCAATCTGCGGACAAAATTGGTTGGACCAGTTCCACTTTTGCCTTTGGCATATGTTAGAATATACGAAGGCAGTTTGTGGAAAAAGTGACATCAATTGCACAAAGGTGTCCTTAATAAGCATTTCCAGACCTACCCCAGTTAAAGTGCCTAGGTCATTTCCACCACAGTGAGCAATAATAAGGTTAGGCTGTGGGAGATGTAGAAAGGTTTTCACCAAAGGCATTCATTGGTGCCACTTTAACCCTCTCTGACCAATCCATTTAATGTCTACATTTGGCAAAGCAAGGTCTCTCACCGTACCTCTTTTTTCTGCAAATTTTTCACTCCAGAAGACATAGCTGTGACCTACAATCCACACTGTGAACATCTTCAAAGGAGATCTGGATGCACTCAGGAGGTGTCTTTCTGTAGAATGGCAATATGAAATGAAAGAGAGTTGAAAAATGGGGGCACACATACTTTTTTTTATAAAAAGAACTCATTGGCTGTTTCATACCATTCTACACTAAAAACTAGGCTGTATGTTTAAATTTTAAAAAGCATGTATTGTATTGGATCAGAAAAATGTGTGAACAAAGAACATTAGTTTGGATTTGCTGTTAGGTTTGAAAAGTCAAGCACTCTTGCTCTTTGGAAATGAAACATTGTCTGCTGAACTTCTGACCTCTCTGCTCACACCTCCTGTGTTCCATGACCTGTTGCTATGGTAGCAGGCAGAAGTCAAGTTGGGGGAAGGGTACATTTGGAAAGGGGTTGAAGTTTTCAACCAATAGAAATGTGTGATTTCATTTGAAAACATGTGGGAAGCACTGAGATTTGAAATTAACATGTATGTGTGTGAAAAAAGAGAGGGAAACTGTGCCATTAACTGGTTCTGCTGAGAGGAGAGAGGTGTTCAGCTCAGAGATTCCGGTCTGATAAACTGCTGTGTGACTGCCACATTTCTTTCACAACTAACTAATTTTAAAGGTGAGTTATGAGTTTGAGAGGGGGTGTTTGTGGTTAATTTAGATATAAAAAAAAGAATTGTGATTATTTGTTTAAAGTTGTGATTTACATTTTCTGTTTTGCGAGATATTTAACTGTTTTGAATATGTAAAATATTATGGAGTATGTTTTCACCATAAGTTAATGTGTACTGGTAACAATGAGGAATACTGTTTTGTGCCTACCATCAAACTATGAGTCTGTGTGCAGAGAAGAATTGTTGACAGAGATGTAATTTGTGTTGCTGTTGAAAAGTAAGACTTGCAATTGAAAGAAAAGGACAGCTTGTTTTTAATTGTGATGGTTAGCATTTAGCAGAAATCACTTTGAAAGAAAAGAGAGGAAAATGGCAGCACATTTGAAAAAAGCATTAGTTCTGTAAGAATTTATAACTCAGGAAAGGGGCAGCCTGTGTTTTGTGCCTACCAACACAGCATGAGTCTGTGTGTATATAGGAATTGTTGTCTGAGATTTAATTTGTGAAGATGTTGTTCAGTAAGAAATGCAGTTCCAGGAAAGGGGCAGCCTGTGTTATGTGCCTAAAATGATGGCATGACTCTGTGTGCACACGGGAAATGTGGGCAGAGATTTAATTTATGAAGTTGTTGTTCAGTAAGAAATGCAGTCCCAGGAAAGGGGCAGCCTGTGTTATGTGCGTAAAATGATAGTATGAGTGTGTGCGCACAGGAATTGTGGGCAGAGATTTAATTTGTGAAGATGTTGTTAAGTAAGAAATGCAGTCCCAGGAAAGGGGCAGCCTGTTGTGATTACACAAATTAACCATTAGCACACATGCACTGTTACATACATCCCTGCAGTCTTCATGCAGTTCTGGAAGTCTCTTTGCTCATCTGTCTTGCACCAGACAATACACAGTGTTCAGAAACACACTCTTGGCACACACGCAGCAGCTTCTCCAACACTCTCATGTGTAGTACTCAGCTCTGTGTGCTGTTTCAGATAGCACTGTGTAATGCAAAAACATTCAACGTCACCAAGGCCTCATTTAAATTGATCTAGTCTAATTAGTCACCCTGTAACACATGGACATGGTCTTAAGGAGCTGTTAGGACATGTGCTGTTTTCTGCTTCTGTAAATGATAAGGGAAATGTATCAGGCTGTAACAGTAATTTGGTACTATTCAGGGACACTGTTTTGTTCCAAAAAACATAGCATGAGTCTGTGTGCGCACAGGAATTGTGGGCAGAGATTTAATTTGTGAAGATGTTGTTCAGTAAGAAATGCAGTCCCAGGAAAGGGGCAGCCTGTGTTATGTGCGTAAAAAGATGGCATGAGTCTGTGTGCACACAGGAATTGTGGGCAGAGATTTAATTTGTGAAGATGTTGTTCAGTAAGAAATGCAGTCCCAGGAAAGGGGCAGCCTGTTGTGTTTACACAAATTATCCCTTAGCACACATGCACTGTTACATACATCCCTGCAGTCTTCATGCCGTTCTGGAAGTCTCTTTGCTCATCTGTCTTGCACCAGACAATACACAGTGTTCAGAAACACACTCTTGGCACACACGCAGCAGCTTCTCCAACACTCTCATGTGTAGTACTCAGCTCTGTGTGCTGTTTCAGATAGCACCGTGTAATGCAAACACATTCAACGTCAGCAAGGCCTCATTTAAATTGATCTAGTCTAATCACTCACCCTGTAACACATGGCCATTGTCTTAAGGAGCTGTTAGGACATGTGCTGTTTTCTGCTTCTGTAAATGATAAGGGAACTGTATCAGGCTGTAACAGTAATTTGGTACTATTCAGGGACACTGTTTTGTTCCAAAAAACATAGCATGAGTCTGTGTGCGCACAGGAATTGTGGGCAGAGATTTAATTTATGAATTTGTTGTTCAGTAAGAAATGCAGTCCCAGGAAAGGGGCAGCCTGTTGTGTTTACACAAATTATCCCTTAGCACACATGCACTGTTACATACATCCCTGCAGTCTTCATGCAGTTCTGGAAGTCTCTTTGCTCATCTGTCTTGCACCAGACAATACACAGTCTTCAGAAACACACTCTTGGCACACACGCAGCAGCTTCTCCAACACTCTCATGTGTAGTACTCAGCTCTGTGTGCTGTTTCAGATAGCACTGTGTAATGCAAACACATTCAACGTCAGCAAGGCCTCATTTCAATTGATCTAGTCTAATCACTCACCCTGTAACATATGGTCATTGTCTTAAGGAGCTGTTAGGACATGTGCTGTTTTCTGCTTCTGTAAATGATAAGGGAACTGTATCAGGCTGTAACAGTAATTTGGTACTATTCAGGGACACTGTTTTGTTCCAAAAAACATAGCATGAGTCTGTGTGCGCACAGGAATTGTGGGCAGAGATTTAATTTGTGAAGATGTTGTTCAGTAAGAAATGCAGTCCCAGGAAAGTGGCAGCCTGTGTTATGTGCGTAAAAAGATGGCATGAGTCTGTGTGCACACAGGAATTGTGGGCAGAGATTTAATTTGTGAAGATGTTGTTCAGTAAGAAATGCAGTCCCAGGAAAGGGGCAGCCTGTTGTGTTTACACAACTTATCCCTTAGCACACATGCACTGTTACATACATCCCTGCAGTCTTCATGCAGTTTTGGAAGTCTCTTTGCTCATCTGTTTTGCACCAGACAATACACAGTGTTCAGAAACACACTCTTGGCACACACGCAGCAGCTTCTCCAACACTCTCATGTGTAGTACTCAGCTCTGTGTGCTGTTTCAGATAGCACTGTGTAATGCAAACACATTCAACATCAGCAAGGCCTCATTTAAATTGATCTAGTCTAATCACTCACCCTGTAACACATGGTCATTGTCTTAAGGAGCTGTTAGGACATGTGCTGTTTTCTGCTTCTGTAAATGATAAGGGAACTGTATCAGGCTGTAACAGTAATTTGGTACTATTCAGGGACACTGTTTTGTTCCAAAAAACATAGCATGAGTCTGTGTGCGCACAGGAATTGTGGGCAGAGATTTAATTTGTGAAGATGTTGTTCAGTAAGAAATGCAGTCCCAGGAAAGTGGCAGCCTGTGTTATGTGCGTAAAAAGATGGCATGAGTCTGTGTGCACACAGGAATTGTGGGCAGAGATTTAATTTGTGAAGATGTTGTTCAGTAAGAAATGCAGTCCCAGGAAAGGGGCAGCCTGTTGTGTTTACACAACTTATCCCTTAGCACACATGCACTGTTACATACATCCCTGCAGTCTTCATGCAGTTTTGGAAGTCTCTTTGCTCATCTGTTTTGCACCAGACAATACACAGTGTTCAGAAACACACTCTTGGCACACACGCAGCAGCTTCTCCAACACTCTCATGTGTAGTACTCAGCTCTGTGTGCTGTTTCAGATAGCACTGTGTAATGCAAACACATTCAACATCAGCAAGGCCTCATTTAAATTGATCTAGTCTAATCACTCACCCTGTAACACATGGTCATTGTCTTAAGGAGCTGTTAGGACATGTGCTGTTTTCTGCTTCTGTAAATGATAAGGGAACTGTATCAGGCTGTAACAGTAATTTGGTACTATTCAGGGACACTGTTTTGTTCCAAAAAACATAGCATGAGTCTGTGTGCGCACAGGAATTGTGGGCAGAGATTTAATTTGTGAAGATGTTGTTCAGTAAGAAATGCAGTCCCAGGAAAGGGGCAGCCTGTGTTATGTGCGTAAAAAGATGGCATGAGTCTGTGTGCACACAGGAATTGTGGGCAGAGATTTAATTTGTGAAGATGTTGTTCAGTAAGAATTGTAGTCCCAGGAAAGGGGCAGCCTGTTGTGTTTACACAAATTATCCCTTAGCACACATGCACTGTTACGTACATCCCTGTAGTCTTCATGCAGTTCTGGAAATGTCCTTGCTCATGTCTCTTGGAGCTGACAATACATAGTCTGCAGAAACACACTCTTGGGACACACGCAGTAGCTTCTCCAACACTCCCATGCGTACTACTCAGGTCTGTGTGTAATGCAAACACATTCAACGTCACCAAGGCCTCATTTTCTTTGCTCTACTCTAAACACTCACTCAGGTTGCAGATACATATGGTATGAAGTAGCTGTTAGGAAATGTGCTCTTTTCTGCCTCTGTGATCTACAACGAAAATGTGTAAGGCTGTAACAGCAATTATCACTTGATCTACCAGAGTAGTAAATGTGCTTTGAATTTGCAAATCAAATTCTGTTTTCTGGTTAGAAGCACACCATGAGGCTGTGTGTGCACAGGAATTGTGGCCACAGATATAATTTGTGTTGCAGTTGTTCTGTTAAAAAATGCACTTGCAGGAAAGGGGTAGCTTGTTTTTTTTCAACTGTGGTGGTTAGGACTGTGCACAAATTAGTAAATCACAAATGAGAGACAAATGGAAAAACATTTGAAATAAATGAAAAGTAAAAAAAAATATTTTAATGAATTATAATTACAAAAAGGATTTTTTTTTAGTTCCTTGCAGGTATTGCTGAGCAACAGTGAAAAAAAAATGCCTTTAAGGACAAGAAAAAGGAAAGAAAAGCAACAACAAGTATATCTGGACAAAACTGGGGAAAAAAAATAGCAGGAGAAGCTGGTGATGGCAAAAAGAAAAAGTCTACTGGTAAGCAGAGCAGAGATTTCTTAAAAAAGATTTTCAAAAAACAAAAAAATGGCAAAAATAACTGTAAAACAAAGAGAGTTTTATGTACAAAGCAACAACACAGTCAACAGCAAAAAAAAAGCTAATGTACAATCAGAAGTATGTCAAACAGATTTAACACGAAAATTAGATTTTAAAAACATTCGTCGAAAAATGTTTCAGAGAAGAGTGATGTTAAATTTGCTAAAGGATGTGAAAAAATAAAGGAAAAAATCAAAATGTATTAGGAAAAAAAAATTATAGAAAATATTGTAAGTAAGGCTTTGGAAATAAAAAGAAAACTTTTTATTCTAATTTTGAATAGGATGCGTAGATTAGAAAAATTAGTGAATGCAATGAAGTCACAAAGCAAAAGGAAAAGAGAAGTGAAAAAAAGTAACTTTTGTAAAGTGTTCTTGGGAGAATGGAAACACAGTTCAAGTACTGAACCATTTTTTAATGAAGAGAGTTATCTTCAAAGTAATAGTTTGTTGCATGCAGTTGACACCAATGGTAGAGCATATGAAGTTAAGGATGGTTGTGTGATGCAAAAAGAGAAAATGGTCCCAAGAAATGAGGAAGAAGTAATGGCTGCTGAGGCTATGGGGAGACGTCCAAAAGCCCCAGTGTACACTTGGAACTGTAGTAGTATTTGTACTGTGCGTCAGGAATCTATTGATAAATTACGTGACTTTCTAAGAGAATATAGTAAAAAGAGTGTAAAACAGAAGATGAAGGTGCTTCAAACACTAGATCTATGCAGAGTGAGAGAAAATACTGGTTTGCAGGGACATTCTCTGGCTTGTCTATCTAGAAAAGTGTGTAAAAGTGTTTTTCATCATTTTAGGATGCTGGCTGTTCATCATACTGAAATGAGAAAGTTTGTGAGAACATTGTATTTTGCTAAAAGTCCAGCAGTAAAGTTGAATGAGTTGAATAATGCTCTGTTCCGTGGATCTGTATCAGATGTAGGGAAGGTTACTGATGAGATTCAGTTTTGTTACTTTGGTCCAGAACAAGAAAGTGCAGAAAAGGACACCGTAAATGAGGAAAATGAGGAACAGAATGTAGAACTCATTATTACTAAAAATTTTGAGGATGAAATGACAAAATTTACTATCACCTCTAATGAAAGACCAAATATTACTTGTATTTGTTGCCGCAGAAGTCATTATAAAATTCAAACAAGGAGTGTTGATCTGTATAAAAAAAGTGAAAATGAAGATAATTATAAGTGGAAGGATTTTGCAACATATATATTTCTTGAAAATTGTTTTGAATTGGGTGAAGATCAGCGTATTTGTAAATACTGTTATAATAAGTTAGAAGAAAATAGAATGCCGACTAGAGCTGTACATAATAATTTAGAATTGGATGCTATTCATGCCGAACTTTCTGAATTAAATACATATGAGTCTATACTCATTCAATGTGTTCATCCGTTCCAGACCATAGTACGTATGGAGCCCAAAACTGGTAAATTACCTCCTTCTGATTTACTGAGAGGTTTAAAAGGAAGAGTGGTGTATTTGCCCTTGGATTTGAAATAAAATATGGAAACTATTGATGCAGATACTTTGGAAACTGAACCATTAGTAATTCTGGTTAATGGTGCACCTACAAAGAATAAGAAGATTTGGCAAGAGCTGGTGGATGTACGAAAAGTACAAAGAGCAAATTTGTATTTGAAAAAAAATAATAAATGGTATGAATCAATTTATATAGAAGAAGAAGAAGAAGATTTACAAGAAGACACAGAAACACCAACTGGTCAAATTGAAAAAGTGGACAAGTCAAAGGAAGAAGAAATTTATGAACATTTTAGCATACATCCTCTTCATTCAAAAGAAGTTATGGGAGACACTATTGATCTGTTTCAGATGAAGAAAGCAAAAGGAACTCCCGTGAGTGTATGGGAGGAGAGCTTGGAAGCTCGATGTTTTCCCCAGCTGTTTCCTACAGGAAAAGGAGGACGATACGATGAACGTCCAGAACAGATTCCAGCTTCTGAGTATCGGACTAGAAGACTATATGCAGAAGATCCAAGATTTCGTCAAAGTATTCCTTATTTGTTCCATCTTTTATTTGAAAGCGACTTGTCTGCATTATCTTATGCAGTAAATCACATTTTAAAAAGTGGAGTACATTTACAAAATGTGTCTGCTAAGGATTTTATGGAGAAAGTGCAGCACCGAGATGATCATTTGGAAACACAACTGATCAATTTGATGGCTTGTCAGCGTGGGACAAATGAATATTGGTACCGACGCCATGGTGAATTAAAATGCATGTTACGGAATTTAGGAACTCCAACATGGTTCCTTACCCTAAGCTGTGCCGAGTACGCTTGGGATGATTTACTGGATTTTCTAAGAGAGGCAAATTCAAACATTAAAAACATTGAATACAAGACAGCTGGAGAACTGTGCTCTTTGGATCCAGTTAATGTTTGCAGATATTTCAATCATAGATTTGAGGCTATGATGAATATTTGGCCGAGAATGACCCAGAAAGTACAGATATTTTGAAATCAAACATGTTGGACACATATTACCCAAAGAGAAGTCATCATCTTGAGAACATGTGTCTCTATGAAGTGCTGCAGAACTACATTTATTCACGGAAAGCCACAGAAGACATCAACAATGGAAAATATAAAGTCATTGGTGAGGAAGGATGTTTGGTGAAGCAAACAAAAGGAAGTTTGATAAATCACAGGAAGCTCAGTTGCGAAACTACTGACAAAAAGGAATTTTACTACTTGGCTCTTTTACAGCTGTTTAAACCATGGCGTTCAGAGGACGAACTACTGGGAGAATTTCAAAACTATGAAGATTCTTTTAATGCTAGCAAAGACAGTATAGAATGCAGTACTTTCTCAACTTATGTCCAAATGTTAAATGAAGAAAATGAACAGGAAGCAAAAATTGCAGCTGAAGTAGCTAGAGACAGTTCTCAAGACAGCCAAAGTTCAGTAACACTTAGTCAAGATCCCCTAGGACAACCGATCATAGAAAATGAAGCTGCAGTAGCCATGACTGAAGTAGAAATGGCTATGAATCAAGCACAGGAAGATTCAATCGACTTACTAAATCTGGAACAACAACTGAATGAAGAACAAAAAGAAATTTATGAAGAAGTCATCAAAAAAATTGATCATGGATTACTACATGAAAAGAAAGAGTGCTCATGCACATCATTTGAACCAATCAGGATGTATGTGAGTGGACAAGCTGGAACTGGTAAAAGTTTCTTAATAAAAGTCATCAGAAGCTACCTACAGCAAAAAACAGCTTCAAATTTGTCTTGTGTGGTAACTGCTCCAACTGGGTTAGCAGCCTATAACATAAAAGGAATTACCTTACATCGCTTGCTAATGTTACCAGTGGAGCATGAGAACAAAATAGAATACCACAAGCTAACTGGAGAAGCATGCCTCGAAGTTTCAAGAGTGTTGAAGAAGATGCAAGTTCTCATTATTGATGAGGTGAGCATGGTTTCAAATTTAATGTTTGCCTTTGTGCATTTAAGAATGCAACAAATTCTTAAGAGAGACTATGACGTGTTATTTGGAGGTAAACACGTCATAGTTTTTGGGGATCTTCTGCAGCTCACTCCAGTTAAAGGAAAACCAGTGTTTAATACTGTGACACATGAAGACACGAAGAAGTCATTAGGAAGCATTGGTAATGCGAATATTTGGTCGTTCTTTGAGTACAAAGAACTCACTACCAATATGAGACAAGCAAACGACGAACATTATGCAAGTATTCTGAAAGATATCAGAATTGGACTACTCACAGAAGTTGGCAAAAAAGCATTACAGAGTCGGTTGCTACATAACTTATTTCCAAATGAAGAAATAGTTGCAGAGAAAATATACCAGAACATTGCAGAAAAAAATAGTGTAATCTGCTTAATGCCAACACTACGTGAGTGCTCAATATTCAATGAGGAACTTTTGAAATTGGAAAAGGAAGAGATTAAGAAAATGGAAGCAGAGGACAAAATTCAGCATGAAAGAATTACTTTTACATTAACAGGCAAACTGAAAAATAAATTGGATTCACTAGAGAAGAATATTTCCAAAACAGCTGGATTAGAAAAAAATCTATATGTTTGCATAAATTGTCGAGTGATTTTAAGGAGAAATTTGGATGTAGAAAAAGGTTTAGTGAATGGAGCTATGGGAAGAGTTGTGGGTTTTATTAATTACCAGAAAAAAGATGGAATTGAATGTTTAAAAATAAAATTTGATCAGATAGAAGAAGTTAAAGACATTTGTCGTTGTTCAGTTCGTTTCATGCCTGTGAAAGACTTATATGTACGTAGGAAGCAGTTTCCGTTTTCTCTAGCATATGCTGTAACTATTCACAAGTCTCAAGGATTGACTGTAGATAGTGCTTTTGTAAACATTGGTTCTACTGTGTTCAAAGAAGGTATGGCATATGTTACTTTGTCATGAGTGAAAACATTATCTGGTTTATTTATGATAGACTTTGATGACTCAAAAGTTAGTGCTGATACAAACTGTGTAAAGGAGTATAACAGATTAAGAAGAACCTATGCTCCTCATTTAGGTCAGTATCCTGTGATTGAAAAACATGTTGTTTGTCGGAAAAGGAGATTTGAGAATATCTGTAATGTGGATGAACAGAACAAAAAAAAAAGGACAGTGATGTGATAGCAAGAAAAAAAGAAAAAGGAGAGTGTTGAAGAGGTTGTTGGTTGCCATTTTGAAAATAGCTCTGGTGTCAACTGCTATGCAAATGTAGTGCTGAATGTTGTATTTCATCTTGAAAAGTTGCTAGAACAGATTTAATTTAATTTAATTTAATTTAATTGTGGGTTTATATAGCGCTAGAATCGACTCCCAGAGGAGTATCTCTGCGCTTCGACTGCTGGGGAACCCGTCCTGGCTCACCCTGAGAGATGGTCCCTAATGGGTATCTCCAAGGTGCGACCAAGCATCCCCGGCAGTCTGGGGGGGCCGTTGTGAAGATGAGGCAAGCTAATGCCCAGAGTTGCCGAGTGTGGTCCCTGACTAGAGTAGGCACCGAAGCGAGAATTATCGAGTCCGCTGACCCTGGTCCATGACCCTGCCACGCCGGGAATTGAACCCTGGTCCCGGGCCGTCCTCTGCTTACGGGTCTGCCGCCTCTACCCAGTGAGCCACACTGGGTAGTAAATCATGGAAAAAGGTTGTGTTCTCTGCTGAGTCTCCTTTTTGAGAAGCTGAGTACTGATAAAACTGAAATAGAAAGTGCTACTGATGTTAGAAATCTTTTAGATGTATGTTGTGGTTCTACACAGTTTAAAGAAAATGTCCAGCAAGATGCTCAGGAATTCTTAATATATATTTTGAGTGTACTAGAAGATGAAGGAGTAGAAGTAGAAAACTTATTTGGTGTCTCTTACAAATGGGAACATTGCTGTGAAAACTGTATGAACACATGTAGTAGTAATGTTGATTCAGAAAGGTTCATATTTTTACCATTACCACAAAGTAAATCAGTGACTTTTAGTAAATTAGTTAAAGATGCCAATCACAACATGGAATGCTCTGAATGTAAATCTGACATGTTTCCCACGTTATTTTTACAGAAATATGGTCAGTATGTAATTTTAATGATGCAACGTTGTAGAGCTGATGGTTCAAAATTGGATACTTTAATAAAGAAGTTTATAGGACAACAATTATCAATTTCTGGAAAAACTTTTGTTACAGTTGCAATAATTTTTCATGAAGGACCTACTGTAACTTCTGGACATTACACAGTTTATCTTAAATGTGAAAAAGGCTGGACACTGTGTAATGATTCCCAATTGATTTTCAAGCAACGTTTGCCTTATGATTTACCCAATTCTTACTTCATTTTTCTGAAACCTAAATTTTGAAAACTAAAATCTGCATCTGAAGAAAGCATTTTTTGTAATTTTAAAGGATTATAATTGAAGATATGTGGAAATGTGGATTTTCCTGATCAGTTATGTCCCCTATCTTGGACCCCAACGGTTCTATGTGCATGTCACAAGTACATGTATGTTCCCTCCAGTTCCAGTGTCCAAGACGCAAACATATGTGCGTCCACCGCCAACATGTTCTCTGTCAGATCCGCCATCAATGGGCTGGATATTCGATTCCTAAGTATGAAAGGCCACCGACTTTATATGGCTAAGTTACTCCATTTTTACAGTTCAGGCAAGTAGGCCCGATTCTGTCCTTAAAGCCTTCCCTGCTCTCTGTCTCTGACAGCTTCAGCTTGAGCTCGCATCTGTATCCATGAACTTTGTCCTACTCCCTGTGCAGCTAACGATGCCTGCCTCGGGGTGTTTTGCCTGCCTGCCAAGAAGCTGTATTTCACCTTCGAATTATCTACTTTGCTCTTCAGCCGATGCATTCCTGTCTAGTGATTTAGGTAAACATTTCCTTTAGCTCACAAGCAAAGGACTCGGCCTTTCCGTCCTCCTGCAAGTAATTCATAGCCCTGTTGCCATGGAAAGTTTTCTGCCCCTCGCATCTCATATAGACACTTAGACGCTTGTACACGCACACACAGTCAGTATAGAATAGATTCTGTCCGAGAGTCTTTTCTTGTGGATAACATAGTTCTCTAAACATAGGATGTTAGATATGATTTGGGATTAGGTTGACTTGACCCCCCAGACTTCTCGTCTCCACATGTAGAGCTAAATGTCAAGTCCCCGTCACCCCCTAGTTGCACGTCAATCACACGTCATGCTGCTGCGCGCGCATCTATGATAAGTATTATCTTATAGATCCACCTATGCATGATAATCAGAGCCAATCATGTTTCTTTCTGCTCCTTATTACGCCTAGTTTCGATTACGTACCACGATGTCATTCCTCTTATCAATTGTTACGCCTTTTGCATTCATTTCATTGTAATGTAAGACCTATAAAAGTTACTTCTTGTCAATAAAGTATTGTACTTCACTTCCTGAACCCTCGTGGTGACGGAACCTGAAGGCCGCCACTCGAGTCGGCCATTTTGGAATAAAGCCCATTCAGAAAATCTCTTATACCACGGATTCTGCCTCTTGTTATTCTGAGCTATTTTACTTTATTTTAGATTCCGCATGAAATTCAGTCAAGGTAAAAAGAATTATTTACCACATAATGGCGCCCGAACAGGGACACTTTCTCATCTCACGCGCCGGCGGTGCGTTGCAGGCCCGGTCTCCTGCCACAGCTGGACGGACCATAAACGCGTACCAGCAGGATTTCCTGTAAGCTCCCTCCGGTCAAGCGGGGGCGACTGAGGCTGCGATCAACCCAGACGAGGCGGTGAGAAGTGCGAAGTATCCCGACCAGAGCCTAGCTGAGAGAGCAAGATCCGAGGTATACAGAGGCCCACCATGTTTTCGAAATCCCGATGTCCAGAGGGTCCGCTGTCCGCAGTCATCGAGTCCCGTTCATTCTCTGAGGCCTTCCGTTTCAAGGAGCTACTCGGTGAGTACCATCGCCGGGGAGGCGTGTTGACAGCACATAGGTTGTGCCGGTCAAGACGGATTTGGGTACACAAATCCGGTCTGCACTGTTTAGCAGTGTATATGTACTGTTTAGCAGTATATCAAGTATTCCGAAGTATCTAGTTATTGTCAAGAATTCTGCTTGGTGATTAGTTATGCAGACTGTCATCATTGTTGGTCATTTTTAAAGGTTAAAATGTTTAATGTTTAAATGTTTAAAGTGTTCAAATGTCTTGCATATTGTGGTATGAATGATTGTTCATTGTTCACCGTTCATTATTGTGTTTTCCGTATTAAGTGAATTCAAGAGTAAGTATCAGATCAGTTGTCGAGATGCCGCTCTTCTCGAAGTTAAGACAGATTACTACCAGAAAAGGGGTGCTCGAAGAAGCAGTTCCTATTCCTCCTAGGGACACCCCAGGGCATTTTATGTATCACAAGCATGGCTTAGATGCCATATTGTTTCTTGATCTATGGGTAGATTATACCAAGGGATTGCCGGAAAGTCAAAGGTGGCCCGCAGCGGGAACCTGGGATGCAGAGTGCATCATGAAAGTGGAGGAAGAGTTATGGAAAAGAAAAGTCAGACAGTCACAGAAAGACGCTGTTGAGTTATGGCGTAAAGAATCTCATAGACGTACAGAAAAAGCACGTAGACAAGAAGAGAGGAGTAAAGAGAGTTCAAAGGAAGTTCAAGAAAATATATTAATTGAGGAAGGTATCCGAGTGAAATCAGAACAAGTAGATAGACAA